>NC_073647.1:77339847-78589847 GCF_029407905.1 Bubalus kerabau | reverse complement strand
ATTCCTTCCAAAGAACACCCAGGACTCATCTCCTTTAGAATGGAGTGGTTGGATCTCCTTGCAGTCCAAGGGACTCAAGAGTCTTCTCCAACACCACAGTTCAAAAGCATCAATTCTTCTGCGCTCAGCTTTCTTCACAGTCCAACTCTTGCATCCATGCATGACTACTGGAAAAACCATAGCCTTGTGCCAGGAGCCACCACGGGAGATCCCACCCATGACAAAGGTCATGTGGAGAAGACCTCGAGGGATTCCCTGGATCTGCTCGAGCATCTACCCCGAAACCAAAGTCTGTCTGTCTACTGTTTATTATAGCATGCCTTTCACCAACTCTTCTGACATTAACAGGGGCTATCCCCGACCACCTTTCTCTGAAGGAAATCAACTTAGAGCACTAGTTAATAAGTCTCCTGGGCATAATAGGAGTGTTTCCATTCAAACCCCTTAGATGGCTTTCTAACTTGCCTGACAGGTTTATCCAGACTCTTACAACTATGCATGTGATTGTTTATAGCCTCCCAACCACGAGAGGCACGGGAGGCTTGGAACATTCTAACAATATAGTCTTTTGAGGAGTTAAAAATTATTAGAATAGAACTGGTGAATAATTTCCTTGTTGAGCCAATGCTTGCTGCCAAGTTTCCATATGCCCTACCCATTGTGTCCTTGGGAGTATATTAGTTGATATAGTTGGTATATAGAAAAAATAAGTAGTAGCCTTGATGTTAACAACCTTAGACCCTTGAGTTAATAAATTCTTCCCTTGTTATCCCCCACTGCACCTTTGCCCTATAGGAATGCAACTTTATCTAGTGCTTTCGGAGGGTGGCGCCAAACTTTAGAAAAATTACTCTTAGAGAAAATAAGTTTTCTGCTTGACTAAACTTTACCAGAGAAAAAATGTTAACAGGCCTCCTGGCCAGAAGGTGATGTAAATCACCTAAAGCCTTTGTATATGATAAATTTGCAGAAATAAAGCCTGGTCTCGATAAGGGTCAAGGACTGATGACCCTGCATGACTCTGCACCCTCTATTATCCTCTATGTACAACTAAGGGTATAAAAGCTCTTTTTAAAAATAAAGTTACAGGACTTGCTCACAAAAGCTTGGTCTCCCCGTGTAATTCTTTCTTTTTCTCTCTTTCTCTCTCTTTTTCTTTCAGGCTGACTCCAGGAGCAGAGGCCCTCTGAGTTCACTTTTTTGCCTGGGCTTCTAAGACCCAATCAGGAAGGCACCCTGCGTCTTCACAAGGGAGAGGGCACCCTGCATTTTCACCCCACTGAGAGGGCTCCTGCAGCCTCCGTGAACAGAGCAACTTCCGTGTCAGGAGCTTTATTGGCTTTCTGTGTAAACCAAGGAAGATCAAGCCTCTTTCTCTCCCCTTTAGTTTTAACTTTCTCTCTGACGCCAATGCCGTTCATCCAGAGGGTATCCCTGGATCCTGCCAGGGCTGGTCCCCAGTAGCCTTGACTAGACGGACCTTTGTTGGCAAAGTAATGTCTCTGCTTTTGAATATGCTATCTAGGTTGGTCATAACTTTCCTTTCAAGGAGTAAGCGTCTTTTAATTTCATGGCTTCAATCACCATCTGCAGTGATTTTGGAGCCCAAAAAAATAAAGTCTGACACTGTTTCCACTGTTTCCCAATCTATTTCCCATGAAGCGATGGGACCAGATGCCATGACCTTAGTTTTCTGAATATTGAGCTTTAAGTCAACTTTTTCACTCTCCTCTTTCACTTTCATCAAGAGGCTTTTTAGTTCCTCTTCACTTTCTGCCATAATGGTGGTGTCATCTGCATATCTGAGGTTATTGATATTTATCCTGGAAATCTTGATTCCAACTTGAGCTTCCTTCAGCCCAGCATTTCTCATGATGTACTCTGCATATAAGTTAAATAAGCAGGGTGACGATATACAGCCTTGACACACTCCTTTTCCTATTTGGAACCAGTCTGTTGTTCCATGTCCTGCTTATTTCATTTTTACTTGCACGATAATTATTTTATGATATTTTAATGGTTTCTGCTGCACATCACCATGAATCAGGCATAGGTATACATATGTCCCCTCCCTCTTAAAAACCTCCCCATCCCACCCCTCTAGGTGTCACAGATTGGGGTCCTTGTGTCATACAGCAAATTCCAACTGGCTATCTGCTTTACATATGTTAATGTATATGTTTCCATGATAATCTGTCAATTCATCCCACCCTCTCCTTCTGGCACCATGTCCATAAGTCTGGTCTCTATTTCTTCATCTCCATTGCTGCCCTGCAAATAGGTTCATCAATGCCATCTTCTTAGATTCCCTTTCTATACATTAATATACAGTATTTGTCTTTCTCTTTATGATTTACTTCACTTTGTGTAATAGGCTCTAGGTTCATCTACCTCATTAGCAGTGACTCAAATGTGTTCCTTTTCATGGCTGAGTAGTATTCCACTGTATATGTGTACCACAGCTTCTTTATCCATTCATCTGTTGATGGACATCTAGGTTGCTTCCATGTCCTAACTATTGTAAATAGTACAGCAGTGAGCAATGAGGTACATATGTCTTTTTAAGTTATTGTTTCCTCTGGGTATATGCACAGTAGTAGGATTGTTGTGTCATATGGTAGTTTTATTCCTAGTTTTTTATGGAATCTCCATACCGTTCTCCATAGTGGCTGTATTGGCCTCTGTTCCCACCAAGAATGCAAGAGAATTCCTCTTTCTTCACATCCTGTCTAGCATTTACTGTTTGTTGACTTTTGAATGATGGCCATTCTGACCCTTGTTGGATGGTACATCACTGTAGTTTTGATTTGCATTTCTCTAATAATGAGCATTGTTGAACATATTTTCATGTGTTTTTTAGCCATCTGTATGTCTTCTTTGGAGAAGTGTCTATTTACGCCTTCTGTCCACTTGTTTATTGGGTTGATTATTTTTCTGGTATTGAGCTGCATGAGCTGCTTGTATATTTTGGAGATCAGTTCTTTGTCAGTTGTTTCATTTGCTATTTTTTCTCCTATACTGAGGGCTGTCTTTTCACCTTGTTTATAGATTCCTTTGTTGTGCAAAAGCTTTTAAGTTATCTAGGTCTCATTTGTTTATTTTTGTTGTTCAGTCCTTTTGGGTTTTAACCATGTTCCTTCATCTGCTGGATGTTTCTCTGTCATTTCATTTTGTTTAATTTACTGTGTTTGTGATCACTTTCTTGGTTGAAAGGCTGTAGTTCCTGCTAACTATGGAGTCTACCTCTCCTGAGTGGGTTTGGACCAATGCCTTGTGAAGGTTTCCTGGTTGGGGGGATTTGTGCTTGTGTTCTGGTAGGTGAAGCTAGATCTTGTGTTTCTGAAGGGTAGTGGCTGGGTCCAGTAGTGTGGTTTGAGGCATCTCTGGGTTCAGTATGGCTTTGAGCAGGCTGTCTGCCGATGTTCAAGGTTGTGCCCTATTTGGCTGAAGGATAGGTGAGGGGTGTTTGGCACTTGGCTTAGTCTTATGGTTGAGATGGAGGCTTTTGGGAGGGCACTCATGTATTAATGTTCTATAGTGCCAGGAGTTCTCTAGTGATCGAAAGTCCTGGAGTTGTTAGCCATCAACCATTTCCTTTCCCAGGGGATCATCCCCACCAAAGGATCAAAGCCAGGTCCCTTGCACTGCAGGCAGATTCTTTACTGTCTGAACCCCCAGGGAAGCTCTTAGAGAATGCCTGTTGGCACTGATTAAATATTAAACAAATATGTGTTGAAAATGAAGAGTATACTGATGAATAGCAGAGACTGGTTATCATGACAATTATGGTCATTTGACAAGTCTTTGCTGTCAGATTATAGCAGGAATGTGTATGGTAGGATGTAGGAACACAGTACAGTTTCCAACTGTGTGTTCACCTGAAAGTTTCTTAGGGTGATGGCAGGTCCTCAATTACCTTCTAATGACAGTGTGTGTTTTTTTTTTTTTTTTTTTTTTTAACCTTCCTTCGCTTTCTCATGTACTTGTTGTTGTTGTTTACTGGCTAAGTCATGTCAGATTATCTGCAAAACTATGGACTGTGGCCCACCAGGCCCCTCTGTCTATGGGATTTCCCAGGCAAAAAAAAAAAAAAAAAAATCCCGGTTTGGAGAAAGAGCACATGGGCAGAGACCTCTGAGGACACAGGGATGGATAGGCCTGCCAAGAGGGGACAAAGGTCAGAAAACTTAATGTTTATGTGAGGTATGGGCAGGAACCATGGCTCCCAGGCCTGGCTGTGGACACTGCCCAGCACTCATCTGCCTGCCCTCTGTCTGTCCTGCCCCACATTTGCCAGGAGCCCTGGGGTCTAGACTGTGGTACTTGCTGAGCTCTAGACAAAGCTATCTGCTTGCATGTGTGTGGGAGGGATGGAGTGCTCTTAACGACTCGCTACAACTCTGGAAAGTGGGAGAAAGAGGCTGGGGTTAATCTGGCTCCAAGGAGCTCAGGGACCTACGTTGGTCCCAGGGCCAGAGGCCAGACCAGAGTTGCTGAAGAAGGAGCCCAGAAGATTTATTGACAAACAAGTGAAATGGGTTATTAGAAAGCAGCACTAAAAAAACTACAAACAAAAACATGATATAAACTAACATGTGAAACAAATGTGAAGTATTGTTGTCACTGATGTTTTTTAGAAAGCTGGATTAAATGTGATCTATAATCAGGACGTTTATCCCAGAACTTTCAGTTTTATTTCCAGCACACAACATCAGCAGTGAATGGTGGCTTTGTGGCGCTGGAGTGGCGAGCAGCTGAGAGAAGATACCCCATGTCCAAGGTCAGGAGTGAGGGCCTTGAGGAGATACCAAATGCCCAAGGTGAGGAGCAGCAGTTGTGAGGAGATACCCCCTGTTCAAGGTAAGGAGCGGTCTAATCACATTGGACACAGCTTGTCTAACTCAATGAAACTATCAGCCTTGCTGTGTAGGGCTGCACAAAAGGGATGGGTCGAGGTGGAGAGTTCTGACAAAACATGGGCCACTGGAGAAGGGAATGGCAAACCACTTCAGTATTCTTGTCCTCAGAACCCCATGCACAGTATGAAACTCAAAAAGATAGGACACTGAAAGATGAACTCCCTAGGTCGGTAGGTGCCCAATATACTACTGGAGATCAGTGGAGAAATAACTCCAGAAAGAATGAAGAAGCAGAGCCAAAGCAAAAACAACACCCAGTTGTGGATGTGATTGGTGATGGAAGCATGGTCAAATACTGTAAAGAGCAATATTGCATAGGAACCTGGAATGTTAGGTAGATGAATCAAGGCAAATTGGAAGTGGTCAAACAGGAGATGGCAAGAATGAACATCAACATTTTAGCAATCAGCAAACTAAAATGGACTGGAATGGGTGAATTTAACTCAGATGACTATTATATCTACTACTGTGGGCAAGAGTCCCCTCGAAGAAATGGAGTAGCCATTATAGTCAACAAGAGTCCAAAATGCAGTACCTGGATGTAATCTCAAAAATGACGGAATGGTCTCTGTTGGTTTCCAAGGCAAACCATTCAACATCATGGTAATCAAAGTCTATGCCCCGACCAGTAATACTGAAGAAGCTGAAGTTGAATGGTTCTGTGAAGACCTACAAGAAGTTTTAGAACCGACACCGAAAAAAGATGTCCTTTTCATTATATAAGACAGATTCAAAAGTAGGAAGTCAAGAAACATCTGGAGTAACAGGCAAATGTGGCATTGGAGTACAGAATCAAGCAGGGCAAATGCCAACAGACTTTTGCCAAGAGAACACATTGGTCATAGCAAACACCCTCTTTCAACAACAAGAGAAGACTCTACAAATGGGCATCACCAGATAATCAACACTGAAATAAAATCGATTATATTCTTGCAGCCAAAGATGGAGAAGCTCTATACAGTCAGCAAAACAAGACCAGGAGCTGACTGTGGTTCAGATCATGAACTCGTTATTGCCAAATTCAGACTTCAATTGAAGAAAGTAGGGAAAACCACTAGATCATTCAGGTATGACCTAAATCAAATGCCTTACGATTATACAGTGGAAGTGAGAAATAGATTTCATGGACTAAATCTGACAGATAGAGTGCCTGATGAACTATGGACGGAGGTTCGTGACATTGTAAAGGAGGCAATGATTAAGACCATCCCCAACATGAAGAAATGCAGAAAGGCAAAATGGTTGTCTGAGGAGGCCTTATAGATAGCTGTGAAAAGAAGAGAAGTGAAAAGCAAAGGAGAAAAGGAAATATATACTTATCTGAAAGCAGAGTTCCAAAGAATAGCAAGAAGAGATGAAAGCCTTCCTCAGTGATCAGTGCAAAGAAATAGAGGAAAACAACAGAATGTGAAAGGCTACAGAGCTCTTCAAGAAAATCAGAGATACGAAGGGAACATTTCATGCAAAAATGAGCTCAATAAAGGACATAAATATTATGGACCTAAGAGAAGCAGAAGATATTAAGAATAGGTGGCAAGGATACACAGAAAAACTGTACAAAAAAGATCTTCATGACCCAGATAATCACGATGGTGTGATCACTCACCTAGAGCCAGACATCCTGGAATCTTAAGCAAATTTGACCTTAGGAAGCATCACTATGAACAAAGCTAGTGGGGGTGATGGAATTCCAGGTGAGCTATTTCAAATCCTAAATGATGATGCTGTGAAAGTGCTGCATTCAATATGCGAGCAAATTTGGAAAATGCAGCAGTGGCCACAGGACTGGAAAAGGTCAGTTATCATTCCAATCCCAAAGAAAGGTAATGTCAAAGAATGCTAAAACTATTACCCAATTGCACTCATTGCACACACTAGCAAAGCAATGCTCAAAATTTTCCAGGCCAGGCTTCAATATTACGTGAACTGTGAACTTCCAGATATTCAAGCTGATTTTAGAAAAGGCAGAGGAAACAGAGATCAAATTTCCAACATCTCCTGGATCATCAAGAAAGCAACAATTTCAGAAAAACATATATTTCTGCTTTATTGACTATGCTAAAGCCTTTGACTGCGTGGATCACAATAAACTGTGGGAAATTCTGAAAGAAATGGGAATACCCGACTACCTGACCTGCCTCTTCAGAAATTTGTATGCAGGTTCAAAAAGAAACAGTTAGAATTGGACATGGAACAAGAGACTGGTTCCAAATAGGAAAAGGAGTATGTCAAGGCTGTATATCATCACCCTGTTTATTTAACTTATATGCAGAGTACATCATGAGAAACATTGGCCTAGATGAAGCACAAGCTGGAATCAAGATTGCTGGAAGAAATATCAATAACCTTGCTGGAAGAAATATCAATAACCTCAGATATGCATATGACACCACCCTTATGGCAGAAAGTGAAGAAGAACTACAGAGCCTCTTGATGAAAATGAAAGAGGAGAGTGGAAAAGTTGGCTTAAAACTCAACGTTCAGAAAACTAAGATCATGACATCCAGTCCCATCACTTCATGGCAAATAGATTGAGAAACAGTGGAAGACTTTATTTTTTCATGTGAACTGTGTGTCCTTGTGTGGAGAAGTGCCCCCAGGACCCCCAGTGGTTCCCCTAGCCCATTCCTTTGCTCATGCATTCCCCCCTATCTCCCTGGGGCAGCACCTGCCAAGCTTGCCTTGTGACCATAGCCACCTTGCGGGGGCCAGGAGCAAACTCACTGATGCCTGAGTGACCACTCCCCCTGTGACATGGGGCCAGAATGTCCCAGGGAAATTGTGACCCTGGTGCCCATGAGGAACATGCCCATCCTGAGGCCTGAGTGCGGCTCTGTCTGCTGTGGTGCCATGTCCAGGCTCACAGGCTGGCTGCCTGTCAGCCACTAGCTTCCTCGGTATGTGGTGTAAGTCCACGGGATCAGCAGCAGTAGTCCATGGAACTTGTGAGTCTCGTTTGTGATGGTGAAAATGATTGCATGCAGATGGGGCGCTGGGAGTGCACACAGCCTGGCCCAGTGCTGCCCTGGGCCCAACATCCCAGGGCTGGAGTTGGGGGACATGAGCCTCAGGACCAGCTGGGGCACTGTAGGTGGGTCTGGGGCCTCCCCAGGGGAAGCACTTGGTTTGAGGGGCCCCTGGTCTGAAGGTTCCCAAGGGTTAGGACACCCTGAACAGGTTGGGTGAAGGGGACAGGGAGCTGGAGGGGCTCGGCTGAGCCTCTGTCTGCAGGAGCTGAGTCAGCCTGAACTAGGGGTGGGGTGGCACTGGTGTGGTGTGGTCAAGGTGCAGGCTCAGAGCAGGAGCCCATTGGGATTGGGGGCAGGGACAGGAACGGCCTGTGGGTCACAGTGCATCTCAGGGCTCCATCCGTCTGGCCCTCATGCCCACATATGGGTAGAAAGCTCTCCTGGCCCCTCTTCTACCAGTAGCCCTCAGTGTCAAAGGACAGCTTTCAAGTGAGCACCTTCATCTGGCCTGGCAGCAGGAGCCCAGGGCAGTGGTTATCCAGGTCTGTGCAACTGGGGAGAGGGGCGGTGCTGTAGAGGGGTTCCCGCCTGGTCTCCTGGGTCTGTGTGCTCAGGGGCCTGACTGGGACCTGGGTGAGCAGGTCCTAGATGGCTGTGCAGCAGGGAAGTGTCCTGGAACCAAGGCTACACTGCTTCACTGTCCTTAGGTAATCCCAGAGAAGGGAGAGAAGCTCCATGTCCACCCACAAGCAGTAATCACTTTATGTCTGACATGAACAGATTTTCTCTATGAGTAAGTGTACTTATTTACAAACTTAAATAAAGTGGGTTGTTGTAACCATACTACCCTGCCTTAGCAAGTGCCAGGAGCCACGTGTCCTGCCAATCTGCAGGAAGAACAGAAGGTGCCCACCCAGGGGGTCCCAGTGGGGTTCTGGGTGGTGGTCAGGGGGTCAGCAGAGCGATTGCTGTGTGCAGACCTGCGGGGCCACAGAGGTTCCTTTGGACAGTGGAGGGCATCAGGACTGGGAGAGGTGAAAGTGGAGTGGCCCTGCAGCCTAGGGCTGGGAATCGGGGTGAGGTAGGAGGGTCAGGGCTCAGGGATGTGGGGGTGGAGTGCTGGGCCGATGGACAGGGAGGGGCACAGGACAAGGTAATGGGCATGGACAGGGAGGGGGCACAGGACCCAGGAAGGGGCACGGGGCCAGAGGAGATCAGGACAGTAGAGAGCATCGGTAAGGGGAGGGGATGCAGGACAAGGGAAGGGGTGCAACGCGGACTGGGAGGAGATCAGGATGGACGGGGAAGAGAGGCAGGATCCGGGAAGGGGCTTGGGGCAGGATAGGGGTAGTAGGAAAAGACCTGGGCGGGGCCGCTAACAGCTTAGAAGGAGCCCCACCACCACCTAGGTCCCTCAACCAGTGCAGTTTGTTTTCCTTCCTGGTCAGGATTTGCTGGAAGCCTGAACAGACCTCGTGGAGGTGCCTCAGGCATGATGAACCCCAGGTTGGGAGTGTCAGCCCGGGGTGACCCCTTGTGGCACCGTTACCCCCACCCCCCTGCTCTGGCCCTTGATCCCCAAGGTGCAACACCCTGCACACTGACTGTGTAGGGTCAGGGCTCTGCAGAAATGAGGGGACAGACAAGGCTGAGCACACCAGATGAAACCCATAATTGTATTAAATACCACAGTGATGTTCACACAGAACAGATTTATGAAACAGATAAAAGTAAGGGGCTTCTGTGTTTACAGGCTGCATGACGTAGCCTGATGGGTTGTGTTGCTCTGGGTGTGGGGTGCTTTCTCTTCTCCCTAACCTGCATGTTCTAATGATTGGATAGTGAGCCTGGTCAATTTGAGCCTGAAGGATCAGACCCCTCAGAGGTGGGGAAGGATACCTCTAGCAAAGTTTGTGCATTGATCACAGCTGCTTTGGAGGTAACCAGAAAGTGTGTGTTTGAGATGTAAATGCCATGAGGTTTGGTGGGGCTTATATGTTTTTTGGAGATGAGGACAAAGAGAAACACACACACACACCTGTTTGGCAAATGGCCAAAGGATTGGAAAATGTCACTTTTGATTCCAATCTCAAAGAAGGGTAATGCCAAAGAATGCTCAAACTATCAAACAATTGAACTCATCACACATGCTAGCAAAGTAATACTCAAACTTCTCGAAGCCAGGTTTCAACAGTATGTGACCTAAGAACTTCCAGCTGTTTAAGCTGGGTTTAGAAAAGGTAGAGGAACTAGAGATCAAATTGCCAACATCAGGTGGATCATCAAAAAAGCAAGAGAGTTCCAGAAAAACATCTGCTTTGTTTACTACATGAAAGCCTTTGGCTGTGTGGATCACAAAAAACTGAAAACTTCTTTGAGATTCGTATACCAGACCACCTTACCTGGCTCCTGAGAAACCTGTATGCAGGTCAGGAAGCAACAGTTAGAACCGGACATGAACAAAAGACTAGTTCCAAATTGGGAAAGGAGTACATCAAGGCTGTATATTGTCACCCTGCTTATTTAACTTATATGCAGAGTACATCATGGAAAATGCCAAGCTGGATGAAGCACACTCTGGAATCAAGATTGCTGGGAGAAATATAAATAACCTCATATATGCAGATGACACCACCCTTATGGCAGAAAGTGAAGAAGAACTACAGAGCCTCTTGATGAAAGTGAAAAAGGAGAGTGAAAAAGTTGGCTTAAAACACAACCTTCAGAAAACTAAGTTCCCATCACTTCATGGCAATTAGATGGGGGAAACAGTGGAACCAGTGACAGACTTTATTTTGGGGGGTCCAAAATCGCTGCAGATGGTGATTGCAGCCATAAAATGAAAAGGCACTTGCTCTTTGGAAGAAAAGTTATGACCAACCTAGACGGCATATTAAAAAGTAGAGCCATTACTTTGCCAAGAAAGGTCCATCTAGTCAAGGCTATGGTTTTTCCAGTGGTCATGTATGGATGTGAGAGTTGGACTATAAAGACAGCTGAGTGCCCACGAATTGATGCTTTTGAACTGTGGTCTTGGAGACGACTCTTGAGTGTCCCTTGTACTGCAAGGAGATCCAACAAGCCCATCCTAAAGGAGATCAGTCCTGAATATTCATTGGAAGGACTGATGCTGAAGCTGAATCTCCAATATTTTAGCCACCTAATGCAAAAAACTGACTGATTGGAAAAGATCCTGATGCTGGAACAGATAGAAGTCAGGAGGAGAAGGGGACAACAGAGAATGAGATGGTTGGATGGCATCACCGACTCAATGGACATGAGTTTGAGTAAACTCAGGAAGTTGGTGATGGACAGGGAGGCCTGGCATGCTGCAGTCCATGGGGTCGCAAAGAGTTGGACATGACTGAGAGACGAACTGAACTGAAACCACTCCAGTTGATTCTCCCAAGCATGTAGCCCAAAGTGTTCTGCCTGAGGAGTTGAGATCACACAGGTAAAACGTGTAACAAGTCACAGGATGCTCAGGACCATGGAACTAAGAGTCCTTCCTTGGCAGCCACAACCCTGAGCAGTGATGAGGGACTCTCCCCGTTTTGGTCCCTGGGAGAAGGAAGCTGGTCTGTCTGCCTGTAGGGTCCAAGCCGGTGCTGGGAGGTCCCTGCCTATCCTGAGGACTGGAGCAACCCATGTGGGTCCACCCACTCGGGCCCCACCGAGCCCGTGCTCCGCACATGTCTGGAGAGTCTCTCCAGGCTGACATGACAGGAATATGTGGCAGGAACTCAACAGAAAGGGTGGGAAGGCAGCTGGGACCTTCCTTCACTGAGGACGTACCATAGCCAGATACACTGAGGTGATGCAGGTGTCGGGGAGGGCATTTCAGATGGTGGTACATGCTGAGAAGGACACGGGGCATGAGGTGGCAGAGGTTGATGGGCGGTGAGTCCAGAGAGGTGCCTTCCTGGGGTACAGGTGATGCTCAGACGGAACTGCATCCATGGGCTGGAGCTCCAGCAGGGCCGGCCAGTGAGCTGAGGATGGTGAGGCCAGAGGTGATGGCCACAAGAGGGGTGCATTTGGCCTCTGGAAGAATTTCTGCTCCACAAGGAATGGGGTTATTGTCTGTCTCCTCACAGCTGTCCCATACCTGGAACACGACCTGGCCAGAGGCAGGTGCTAAACAAACATCTGTAACTGAATGAACGGCCTGAGTGTGAAGATGCACAGGACAGGTGTCGTCAGTCTGCACACTGGGTGTTAAGTAGATTAGGAGGCAGAGACAGGAGAGAGGCATACAGAGTTTCTGAGTCAGGTCCCAGCATCCTTGGGCTCAACTCCACCCAAGCCTGTGTGTTCCCTAGAAACTCTGTCTTTTATGGGAAACTACCTCTAGACTTCACTCAACTGAGTGTCCTGGCCTGCATGACTTAAAAAGCAGCTCCGAGACTGTTCCCACCACCTGTGCCCAAAGCCTCTGAAGTCTTTTCCACCTCCGCCTGTGCAGTGGTGCTGAGAGGCCGTGTTGGACGTGGCTTTGGGGTCTTTCTCATTTGTGAAGCTCGGCTCCACCTGCAGGGCTGCCAACGCCTCCAGCGCGTCCAGTGGGGGCTGGTCACTTGAGGCTCCTGTCCTTGGATGTCCTGGCCCTGCTCCTCCAGCTTCTCCTCCAGCTCCTGGGAGGGCAGCTACTCCTGCTCCTCCTCTGAAACCACTTTCACCTCCTCAATGATGTCTTCCACCAGCATCTGGAACACACCGATTCCCTACACCTCTCCTTCACCCACGGCCGCTCCTTCCTCCACTGCCTCCTGGCTGAACAAGAGAGCCCTGGGTCTCTTACCTGCTCCCTGTCTTCACAAGGGGTGGCACGGATGTACTGGAGTCATCTGGCACACTGTCTCTGGTCACTGATGACAGACATTCCCTGCCAAAGTGTGTGGCTTTTATGCAGATGTGAGTCAAAATTAGCCTCCCGTAGTCATTTGCTCAGACACATACAGGTAGAGAGATTCCCAGGCTCTGCTGCCACTGTGCCTGTGGAGATCACAACTCCCCCCACCCCCAATTCCTTTGCCCCCTCCTAAGCTGGCTGGTGTCCTCACCCCCACCTCTCCTCCTGCTCCTGTTCTTTCTTCACCTCCTGAGCATTTGACCCATATGAAGCGGCAGTAAGGATACAGCTTTGGCCCAGAAGCCAGGGATGCCCTGGATGATGGCGCTTCTCTGATTCAAGGGACGATTTCTCCTCTGATGGTCCTTCCTCTGAAGCCAAAGATAGGCTCTGGGGTCTTTCTCATTGACGGAGTTCAGCTAAACCTACAGGGCTGCCAATGCCTCCAGCACCTCCAGTGGGGGCTGGTCACTCGAGGCTCCTGTCTTTGGATGTTCCTGGCCCTGCTCCTCCAGCTTCTCCTCCCACTCCTGAGGACAGCTTCTCCTGCTCCTCCTGTGCCACCACTTCCACTTCCTCAGTGATGTCTTCCACCAGCAGCTGGAACACTTGCCCATCCCCAACACCTCTCCCTCCTCCAGGGATGCTCCTTCCTCTACTGCCTCCCTGCTGAAGAAGGCAGCCTCATCACTTGGTGTTCCACCTGCTGCCTATGACATCCCCTACAGCCCCAGATGCTGGCAGGTCTCAGGGCCCTGGCATCCTGAATACTAGGGCTCACAGCAAGGAAGACCCAGGGTCTCCATAAGCAGCAGGACCCAGGGAAGGATGATGCTGACAAAGGTGCTTAATTCACACTGCCTCCGTGAGAATCACCTGGGTCTCGCATGCTGTAAGCAGAGCTGCTCTGAATGAGACTCAGACAAATGAAGTCCCCGAGCCTCCAGTTTCAGCCTGTCACCGGCTACCTGCATGACCTGAATCCAGGCTCTGCATCCAAGCTCCATGAGCTTGAACTTCCCCACTAGAGAAAGGAGAGGGTCCTGGCCTCTACATGGATCTGCCTTCAGGCCTTACCTCCTTATCCCCTCACAATTTCTGTGTCTCATCACTTACCTCTCATGGCAGGACCTTCCTCCTGAGGGAAATACTGCAGGGGATTGACCCACAGGCCCTTGACAATGATCTGCTGGCTGCACAAGGGAGGTCAGCATGGGGCTGATCAGGCCCCGAGCCCTGCCATGGGCAGCCAAGAACCCCAACATCAATTGCCCATTCTGGGGAGGCCAAGAGAGACCCCACCTCAGCAATCCTGTTCCATCCTGGACAGTTGTGGTCCAACAACCAGTTAAGGAAGTTCAGGCTGCTGATGTCCTGCCTGAGACTGGGAGTTCCCCATCCATCATCACAGAACCAGTGGACTTGAGAGGAAGTACATGCCCTATATCCTGAAGGAGGACAGGGGAGACAGGTAAGATTCAGGTAGCAGGAGCATCCACCTCCCTCTTCCACCCACCCACACAACCCAGGGAGCCAGGTCATACCAGCACTGCCACAGTGATACTCCTTAATGATCTCTCTGTTCCTAAAGTATGTTTGTCCCGAAAGGAAAATACCAGCTTGCAGCGGGACTGGGGACAGCCTAGTTCCTGCACCTGCCAGAAGCAGGAGGATGGAAAAGGTGAAGGTGCAAGCTTCTAGGGCCTCAGCCTGCCTGCCAGGCAGGCATCAACATCTTCCGTTTTTCCTTGCCAAAGGCTCTCACCGAATGCACGCACCTGGATCATAGGATCCCCAACCCCACTTACCTGCCCAGTTCCCCCACCTACCTGTCCTCAGGCTCCCTCCCTGCCCTTCAAAGCCATCATGAAGCTAAGCAAGTCTTTATCTTGTTCGCTGATCATGACGGGCATCTGGCAGTGGTTCATCATCTGCTTTAGGTTAAGGAGCCAGTCATGCCACATGCCGGGAAAGGAAAGGTCTCAAGTAACAGGGTTAGCCTCGGGTAGAGCAAGGACACTGGAACAGGCATCTGCAAGGGCTCTGGGTACTCCCACTTGCCCAGCTGCTACAATGACATCCCCAGGCCCTGCCACACCATCAGACACGTTCATCCCTTGGTTTTGCTGTGGTCCTCTGGGACCCTTTTGTTCCCTGTTTGTGTCCCTGTGCCTTTCACATGCATCTGCACAGGTGTGTGCTTGTGTCACATGTGTTTGCATGTGTGTGCATGGGCCCATCCCCCTGCTGACAGGGGAGATGAAGTCAAAAGAACATGAGATGTCTAACAACGAGTAGAGGAGGCAGGAGACATCCACAGACTAGGGCAGACTAGTCCATGCATCTCTGCAGTGCCCCTGTCCAGGACAAGAATGAGCAAAGGACGGCCAGTGACAACTCTGGGTAGTGAGACCACAAATCTGCAATTACCTCAGGAGACAAAGACAGGCTAACAATTTCTGCTGTGCTGTTGTGTGTGTTTGTATCTGTAAGAGGGTTTGGTGGGTTTGCAGAGTCACCCAGCATAAATCAAGTGGTGTGGGGCTCTAAAATCATCACCTGTGGACCCTTCAGTCTGTAGGGGCATTGGCCTTGATTAAAACTCTTCAAGAAATGGGCACAGAAGGAACCTACCTCAACATAGTAAAGGCCACATATATTAAGGCCACAGCAAATATTATTCTCAATGGTGAAAAACTGAAAGCAGGCCCTCTAACGTCAGGAACAAGACAAGGGTGTCCACTTTCACCATTATTATTCGGCATAGTTTTGGAAGTCCTAGCTACAACAATCAGAGAAGAAAAAGAAACAAAAGGAATCCAGATGGGAAAAGAAGTATAGCATTCACTGTTTGCAGATGACATGATGCTGTGCATAGAAAACCATGATACTATCAGAAAATTACTACAGCTAATCAGTGAATTTAGCAAATTCTCAGGATAAAAAAGTCAGTACACAGAAATCATTTGCATTCCTACACACTAACAATGAAAAATCAGAAAGAGAAATTAAGGAATCAGTTCCATTCACCACTGAACAAAAATAATAAAACATCTAAGAATAAACTTACATAAGGAGACAAAAGAACTGTATACAGAAAATTATATTTTGATGAAAGAAGTCAAAGATGACATAAACAGATGGAGAGATATTCCAGGTTCCTGGGTAGGAAGAATCAATATTGTGAAAATGACTATACTACCAAATGCAATCTACAGAAACAATGTGATCCCTATCAAATTACTAATGGCGTTTTTCACAGAACTAGAACAAAACATGTCAAAATTCGTATGGAAACACAAAAGACCCTAAATAGCCAAATTAATTTTGAGGAAGAAGACTGGAGCTGGAAGAATCAACTTACCTGATTTCAGGTTATACTACAATGTTACAGTCATCAAGACAGTATGTTACAAGCACAAAAACAGATGTATAGTCCAGTGGAACAAGATAGAAAGCCCAGAGAAAAACCCACACACATATGGGCACCTTATCTTTGACTCAGGAGGCAAGAATATACAATGGGAACAAGACAGCATTTTCAATAAATTGTGCTGGAAGAAGTAGACAACTAAGTGAGAAAGAATGAAATTAGAACACTTCCTAACACCATACACAAAGATAAACTCAAAATGGACTAAAGACCTAAATGTAAGACCAATAACTATAAAACTCTTGGGAGAAAACATAGGCAGAACAGTGTATGACATAAATCATGGTAAGATCCTCTACGACAAACCTCCTAGAATAAAGGAAATAAAAACAAAAATAAATAAGTGGGTGCTATTTAAATTTAAAAGTTATTGCATAGCAAAGGAAACTATAAACAAGGTGAAAAGACCACCCTCAGAATGGGAGAAAACAATAGCAAATTAAACAACTGACAAATATTAATTTCCAAAACATATAAATAGCACATTCAAGTCAATACCAGAGAAACAAACAATCCAGTCAAAAAGTGGGCAAAAGTCCTAAACAGATATTTCTCCAAAGAAGACATACAGATGGCAAATAAACACATGAAGAGATGCTTGCCATCACTCATTATTAGATTGTTAGTCATTCAGTAGTTTCCAACTCTTTGCAAACTCATGGACTGTAGCCTGTCAGGTTCCTCTGTCCATGGAATTTTCCAGGCAAGCACACTGGAGTGGGTTGCCATTTCCTTCTCCAGGGGATCTTCCTGATCCAGGGATTGAACCCAGGTCTCCCACACTGCAGGAAGACTCTCTACCAGCTGAGGCACCAGGGAAGCTCATTATTAGAGAAATGCAAATCAAAACTACAATGTGATATCACCTCACACCAGACAGAACGGGCATCATGAAACAATCCACAAGCAACAAGTGCTGGAGAGGGTGTGGAGAAAAGGGAACCCTCCTACATTGCTGGTGGGAATGTAAATTGATACAGCCACTAGGGAAGACAGTATGGTGATTCCTTAAGAAAAAAAAAAAGAAAAAAACTAGGAATAAAACCATGATATGACCCAGCAATCCCACTATTAGGCATATACCCTTCAAAAACCAAAGCCAAAAAAGACACTCATACCCCAGTGTTCATTGCAGCACTATTTACAGTAGGCAAAACATGGAAGCAAGCTAGATGTCCATCGACAGAGGAATGGATAAAGAAGCTGTGGTGCATAGATACAATGGAATGGTACTCAGGCATAGAAAAAAAAAGGAATGCATTTCAATCAGTTCTAAGGGGGTGGATGAATCCAGAGCCTATTATACAGAGTGAAGTAAGTTAGAACGAGAAAAACAAATACCATATACTAATGCATATATATGGAATCTAGAAGGATCTTACTGATAAACCTGTTTGCAGAGCAGCAAAGGAGACATAGAGAACAGACTTATGCACAGTGGTGGGGAGAAGAGGGAGTGGGTAAGATAAATGGAGAGAGTAGCATGGATGCATACCATTAAAATATGTAAATAGATAGCTAATGGGAATTTGCTGTATGACTCATGGAACTCAAATGGGGGCTCTGTAATAACAAAGGGTTAATAGAGGGGTGGGAGTGAGTGGGAAGTGGGAGGGATTCAAGAGGGAGGAGACATATGTACACCTACACTTACAGGTTGATGTGTGACAGAAATCAAACCAATACTGTAAATAATAATCAATCAATGAAAAATTATCTAGAATTATTTAGAATGTCACACTTGAGAGGGGGAAAAAAAACTTAATATGCAGTCTATTGCCGTCCAGGTTCCATTCTCTTTTTTTAAAAAATGTATGAGATAGGGAAGTTAATGTCTTCAGGATACTGTATCTGTTATTTGGACCAGGAACTGTTCTCTGTGATGTGTGCATGCTGACATGACATCCCATGGTCTTTCATGTACTTAGGAGACACTGTGTTCAATCCATACACAGTAAAGTTTCCTGCAGATGGACATGTTGATCTGCCTTTTGATCGAGAGTACACTAGACACTGCAACGTATTCCAGATTGGGGGTGATATACATGTCTCTGTTCCTCTCTGGCCTGAGCACCAATTTGACTCAGCTCTTGCCAGGGAGGTGACTTTGGGCAAATTCATTCACCTGTTAACCACTACGTGTTTCTGCATCCCCAGCTGCCAAAAGGGATGATACAATTACGAATGCTTACCTCATAGTGTTGTGATGAGTACTCAAAGACTTTATTATACGTGCACATATGGAGAGCTAACCATGGTTCAGAAGGGTGAGCTTATCTTCTTGCCTCTTTTCACTTCCATTTCTGCTAATACTCACACACTCCATCCCTGCCCCCACCCTTTTCCTCTCCCACCCCAACTATGCTCTCTAGCACGTGTGCCCCATCCTCAGACTCTCCATCCAAAAACATGGCTGACAATCTACTCATGATTTGTCTCAGAAAATATCCATACCATCACCCTTGGATTAAAAATTATAAATATTGACAGAAGAAATAAAAAACACACTAAAATTAGCAATGTGAAAACTACACAAGAAATAAAGCATTACTGATGAAAGTTTGACTATTAACATTTTCATATCAGAATCAGAATCAGATTTTCAGATTTGATACAGGAGAATTAGACTTGAAAAAAAGAACACCAAAAAAAAAAAAAAAAAAGCTATGTGATGAGGTTTCTCGGCCTTTAAATTCCCCTCTATAAGATTTTTTAAACTTTATATACTCATGTTTGATAACTGTCCAGTGACTACTTATTTCCTGTCACTATACAGATCATATGAAGGGGTCATTAGACTTGTAACTTCATAGAGAATATGCACTAAATTTTTCCATACAAACACATGCTGAATCCTCAGTGTTGCATTTCAGTTCAGTTCAGTTCAGTCACTCAGTCATGTCCGACTCTTTGTGACCCCATGAATCACATCACGCCAGGCCTCCCTGTCCATCACCAACTCCCGGAGTTCACTCAAACTCATGTCCATCGAGTCAGTAATACCATCCAGCCATCTCATCCTCTGTCGTCCCCTTCTCCTCCTGCCAGCAATCCCTCCCAGCATCAGAGTCTTTTCCAATGTGTCAACTCTTCGCATGAGGTGGCCAAAGTATTGGAATTTCAGCTTTAGCATCAGTGTTGCATTTAGGCTTCACAATATCCTCACAAGAAGAGGCGAATACTCTTTATGCTAAAAAAAATTCTTCCCCCATGCTTCATACACTTCGTTCTTGAGGCCCTGAAAGGCTGAAGTGATACTGCAAGGTCCATGCAGTGAGTCAAAGGTGGTCTTGGCACTGTGTCCCTGAAACCCTATCCAGGGAAATGTGGAACAGCAATAATATTAACTACAGTAATGACAACAGCTAGAATGGACTGGGAATGTATCATATGGCGCATACTGTTCTGACAATTTCCCATGTCTTAACATGGTCAGTGTTCTACACTGCCCCATGAAGTAGTTAAATTTACTCCAAGCTAGTGCTTCTATGTGGCTAATGGAGGAATGAGGCACAGAGACACTACGTAACTTGTTCAGTGTTGCCCAGTGGTAAGGGAGCCACTGGTCTGGAGGTAATTGTGGAAAACTCAGTGTGTTCTGTATTTATTCAGTCAAGGGTAAGATCCAACGGCTATGGCAAAATATGTAGAATAACAGCTACCACATACCACAAATTGATCTTACATCATGGAAATGCACATTAAATAGAAATCTTCAGAAATCTTTCAGACAGAGGCTTGGCAAGACTGGAATCAGGATGTTTTGTAGAACCAATTGTCTGAGAGCCTCCTCAGCAGACAGCATGTCAGTGAGTCTCCTAACTGGAGGTCTTGGGTTTGTCCATCAGAGTAGGCAGCAAACCCCTGTCACCTACACATGTTCCCAATGAAGACAGAGCCTGGCAGAAGGCAAAATAAGACCATTCCTCTGCTCTGGTAGTGCCTAGACAAGCTGTCCTTGTCAATCAGAACTGAGGAATTCTTTAAAAAAAATTGAAGATTTCATGTTCTGTACTCAGGGAATCTCACTTAGTACAGCTACAATAGTGCCCTAGAATCTGTCACTTTTCATTATGCTTGGGTAACCCTCGGACTTTATTAAACCCCTTAGTAGCAAGACTGTCAGCAAAATAAGGGAAATAGTGATCAGAACAGATATGAGATAAAATAGAGATGATCAACAAAACCCAAAGCTGGCTCTTTCAAAAGATCAATACAAATTCATAAATGTACTCATTTAGACCAAAAATAGCAAGATAACTAAAGACAACACTTACCAGCATTGGAAGTAAAATAGACTTCAGATCCCACAGAAATTAAAAGGATTCTGTGAATGATTCTACATAACGACATCTGGCAAGTTCGGTGAAAGGAACTAACCAAGTTCAACCAAATAGAGATAGATAATCTATTTAAAAACCGTGCTTGTAGTTGAAAAATTTGCAGAAAGCGCTATGCCCAGGTGGTATCCCTGGCACAAAAGAGAAAGGGAGGGAAAAAATGGGTAGGGACAGAGAAAAGGTGATTATATTCCAATACAATCAGTTACTCAAGGTAAAATGGGCCAAATCCAAGCAACCTGCTGAAGCCATTGGTTTTCATTTTCTCATTGTCCTCCACCTTCCCATGCCTGCCTCCCTCCTTTCCCCAGGTGCTTTCTCCTTCGTAAGTCCTGCCCTCCATCAAGAGTAGCAAAATTATGAGGCACGATTCCCACATTATAACTGATATCCACTGGTTGACTGACATTTAGCATGGATGCTATCATCCCTGCAGCTGGTATACTCAAGCTCTCTGTCTCTCATCATGGACCAGAAGGTTTCACTCCTAATTTCAGGTATAGCTAGGAGAGAAGGTGCAGGGCACACGTTGGATCCTTGAGTCCTTCATCTGTGAAATGCAGATGACCACAAATTGTGGGAGAAACAGAGACAGCAGCACCAGACCCTTTTCAATGAGTGCCAAATGCATTGAACCATGTCAAACCCAGAGCATCACAGAACTCCTTGAAATTTAGAAGCACATCAAATAGATTGCCCTGCCAGGACTATTGCGTTTATTGTTCCTTCTGCCTGGAATGCTCTTCCATTAGGTAAGCCCACGGCCTGCTCCCTCACTTCCTCCACATCTCTGCCTAATTGCTGTCTTTCAGACTTTCCCTCTTTATCTTGTATAAAATAATAACATCATACCTGCACACACCCTTTCCCTTGATCTAGCATTATCTTTCTTCATAGTGCCTGCCACCCTTGATTTACTTACTGACTACCACGTCTATGAAATGAGAGACCTGGTCCGTTTTGTCCTGTCACAAACTCCTCGAATTAGGGCTCTGGTATATGGCAGATGCTCAGAAAAAATTTGCTGAAGGACAGTCAGAAGCCAGGCCCTTTACACATTGCTAACATGCACAGGTACCCTCCAAGACGGACACTGGCCCCACTGTATTAATTATTATACATACTGAGATTCCAGGAGACAAGTGACACACTCAACACACAGTCAGCATGTCAGCTTCCAGGCTTCGGAATCATATCTGCCAGCTTCCAAATCCTCAGTTCCTGGACAGAGACCTCACAGCCAAGAATGCAAGAGGCTTTACTTCTAGCACAACGACTCCAAACAGCTAAGGTAGATACCCAGTGACACCAAAAATAGGTCACTGAGTATCTGCACAGAGAGCTCACAACTTGAGTCTCAGACCCTCAAACACGACAGAGACCAAACAAACTGCGACAAAGAGCCTACAAACAGAACAAGGTCTTCAAGACAGAAACAAATGAGAATTGCACAGATACTTCACATCACGGAGACTGACTTCTGAACCACTCTGGACACTTACTAATCTAGTACTGAAACCCCTAAGCAGAAAGACAGAACTTCGAATAACTCAAAAACATCATACAACCTGAAGATAAAGTCCCCAAATGGAAAACCTGCACCTTGTGCACAGACCCCAAGCAGCTGATAGTTCACACCTTAAGACAAACCCCTCCTCAAAGCAGCTCAGGGACATCACAACTTGGGACCCAGAATCAAAAGCTCAGAGATCTCACATTCTGGGGGAGCAGACGCCTACACAGACATCTCAAGGCCCCAAAGCTCCAAAAATGCACATCCCTGCATACAGGCACACACATCCTAGAGGCTTTGGACCATGGCTTGCAAAATCCACTCAGATCAAATATCCCATCACCCACGATCCTGGCCAATGGCTCACAAAGATCAAATGTACCCAAAACAGCATCTGTGATGTCATACGTAGCCATGCACAACCCCAAGCTCCCTGACACAGGTTACTCTCCAGGGAGAGACACGAAACAAGCCCAGAGACCTCTCCCTGGTCATTAATTGCATGCATCTGTGCGACTTACCCCGAGTTGCCATATGATCCAGAATGCGTGAGAGCTAAGTAACACTGAAACACCTTAAGCCTGCATAGCCACTGACTGTGCCAAACCTCGCCACTAACCAAGGCAGCGATTCAACCCCTTCGGGAAAAGCGGTAAAATTCGAAGAAAAATCGCACACTCTGAAAAGCTGCGCAAGCGAACGCAGGTGCAGTGGTATAAACACGCCTCTAGCCCAGAGTTTCAACTCCGCGACCTCAGTGCCTGTCTAAGACAGGCAGCCAATGGGAACTGAGCAGGAGACGAAGGAGCGCGGAAGTAGCTGGACTTCCGCGTGTACTCGAGCTCCGGAAGAGCTAATTTCGGCAATCTCTCGCTAAGTGGCCATCCGCACCTCGGACGTGACCATGTAGAAAAGAAGGTGTGGAGTTGGAAAAGGGACAAAGAAAGTTGCAGCTTAATATCGGTGTCCACTAGAATTCAAATGCGGCGGAAAGACTGAGTGGAAAGAATGCGGTTGGAACCAGTGGCGCCATGAGTGCCTCCACTGGGAACTGTGGTCGATGTCCGATGCGGTGTCAGGGCACCCTCTGTGTTGTCACATGCACTCTTCCAATGGTACCTTCCAGAGTGGGTGGTCCCACCGCTACACTTCAGTGGTACATTCCAGGACAGAACTGTTTCATCTCGAGCGCCCCTTGGTGGTGAGATTGGGGATCAATAGACGTAGATGCCCATAACATTCCAGGATGATATGCAAAGTCAGGATGAAAACCCCACATAGTGCCACACTCTTGGACTCAGAAAAAAGTCTTCATAAACTGAAAATTGCTCCTCTGTGGTGGCCACTATTGTAACAGGAAGGATTCAAAGAATTTTCTCTGTGCTGGGCAGTGGCATTGATGCTTGTTTGTGCTTTCCTGTTTAATACAGAATAGGTCTCATGGGGAAAGCCAGCCACAGTCCCCCAACTGGCAGGAGAGATAAAGTTTCTGAGAATGGGATCTGAAGGCCTGGTGTGGGGACAGCCTCTGTCGCTGACCGCGAGTGATATGTGAAAGGACAACAGGACTTTCCATTGTGTTAGGAAAGGGATCATCTCCAAGGGGCCTCAAGGACACCATGTAGATGAGAAAGACCACAGCCTTGTCATCTTGTCATCCCTGAATATGTTCCCTAGCAGAATCCTCAACATGTGTATCTGTGCCTCTCTCAACGAGTTTAAATTTATTCATTCTGTCATTCATTTATTCTCTCCACAGTATGTGTCAAGCACAACTATGAGAGTTAGGAAAGATAAAATCAACCTTGCCCTCATGGAATGTACATTCTGTGGGGATCATACAGCCCCAAACTCTAAGTAATTTTTCAGGTGTTTGTAACTGCCGAGATTAAAATTAAATCAGGATAGTGAAATAGAGGGGATCATGTCTAGAAAGTGTGGTCAGGAAAGTTCTTTGTAAGATTGTGACAAGATTTGAGCAAAAGCCTAGAGGAGATGCCTATATGGGGGAAAAATACCCCATTTGAGATAATGGCCGGTGGAAAAATTGGGGAGTGGAACTCAGTGTCAAGTGTGTGAAAACAGTTAGGATGACTATGTGACTGTCATAGCATGATGGAGGGAGAGCCAGGAGATTGAATGAGAGAGGTAATGAGGGGCAGGTCCCACAGGGCCTACTGCCATGGGGAGGACTTCGACTTGAGCCACAGGAGGGTTCTTACAAGACAAGCCCCCATGCTTCCTTCAGAGGCCCAGATCACGCAATGATTGTTGAGGAACGCCTGGTGTACCACAGGAAAACCACAGGCCCTCTGAAGATGAATGTGCCTTTCTTCGAGTCCCCCACTCTCAAGGGGAATCCCCCCTACTGCTCCCAGTGAACATCCATTTCAATTGATGATACCCTCAGGAGAGACAAAACAAGGGCCCTCATGGTGTGAGTGAGTGAGGTCACATTCAGTCTTGCAAAGGCAAAGACGGATGATGTAACATGCACTGAGTTGTCAGGGAGAAAGACAAAGCTAGAACATTAGACAGGAGCAAAGAGACTATTTCTGGAAGCAAAGAGTCCCCACTTGTTTGTGCACCCACCTATGGGCCCCCAGCTCTGCAACTGAATGATGTACCTGTCTCTATAGGAGTAAAGAGGCCCCTCCCCAGGGACTACCTCTAGGAAATCATTCAGTTGCCCATGGCCTGGGCCTAAGTCATGCCCCCTTGTCACATATCAGGGGGCCTTTGCCCATCAAGACAAGGACATGTTCCTGTCATGGGGAGGCTTATGCTGTACACAAGGTCCCTCACAACCTGCACTGTCCAGACTGGCCTCCTGCTGACCCCAGTGCCAGTGAATGCTTTAATGAGGGAAAGAGAGGCAGAGATCTTTGCATTTGTGGTGGAGCCTCATGCAAGTTGATGAATGTGAGGTTGCTCCCCACCTGCTTGGAGGCTCACCTCTGTGACTTTCAGCACCACCTGCAAGGGAATGAGAACTTTACATTCTATATATTGGCTAACGAGCTGAATGTATGATGGGGAGACAAAGAGACATATCCTGACAGTGCATCAGTCGCAGGGTCCTTGTGGCCTGGTGCAAACGCCCCCTTTACCCACTACCTGGCCAGGGTTGTGCTGAGTCTTCCTGACTCCTCCAAGGGACCCAAGCTTACATCCAGTTTCTCCCCTCCTCATGTGTTGAGACCTTCCATCTCCACTGGGCTTTGGGTTGGGATCCCATCTGCAAATGGTGCCCTCCTTGTTGTGGTTTGGGCAGACTGAGTGAGTGAATGTGTGAACACAGTTTTGGTCACAGGGCCCCTATCAAGGTTTATAGTCATGTCAGCAAGTTTTGTTTTTATCAGGATTATTACTATGGGCTCCTCTGAACTGCACATCACTTACTCTCATTGAGGATGGGGCCCCAAGCTTTTATCTCTAGGGAGGCATGGTAGAAATCATAGCAAAGGTGAAATTACAGGTCTACTTCTAAGACCCATGAGAGTGGGGTCCATTCAGCCTTCCTCTCAAGAACACTCTCATTTCCAGATACAAGAACAGCTCAGAGGCCCAACCCACTGGACAAAGACCACCCACCCCCCCACCCAGATACTTCATAGACTCCATGCCTGGGACAGAGATCCACAAATGGTTCAGAGCCTGCTCATCCTGAACACCAACCTCAAACAGCTCAAATACGTCACACCTGAGGACACAGACCCTAACCAGCTCAGAAATTCCCACTGTGGCCTCAGATGAATTAGGATCCCTAAGACAAACAGCAATGCTCACAGCCAGTTCTATGGGGTGAAGTTGTAATCTCTGGTTGCTGAATGACACTGCATTCTGAAGGAATTCAGAGTGAAAAACAGGATGAGGCATACTATGCTTTGGACATGCTGGCCATTCTTTCAGTTCAGTTCAGTCGCTCAGTCATGTCCGACTCTTTGCAATCCCATGAATGGCAACATGCCAGGCCTTCCTGTCCATCACCAACTCCTGGAATTCACTCAGACTCACGTCCATCGAGTCAGTGATGCCATCCAGCCATCTCACCCTCTGTCATCCCATTCTGCTCCTGCCCCCAATCCCTACCAACATCAGAGTCTTTTCCAATGAGTCAATTCTTCGCATGAGGTGGCCAAAGTACTGGAGTTTCAGCTTTAGCATCATTCCTTCCAAAGAAATCCCAGGGCTGATCTCCTTCAGAATGGACTGGTTGGATCTCCTTGCAGTCCAAGGGACTCTCAAGAGTCTTCTCCAACACCACAGTTCAAAAGCATCAATTCTTCGGCACTCAGCCTTCTTCACAATCCAGCTCTCACATCCATACATGACCACTGGAAAAACCATAGCCTTGACTAGACGAACCTTTGTTGGCAAAGTAATGTCTCTGCTTTTGAATATGCTATCTAGGTTGGTCATAACTTTCCTTCCAAGGAGTAAAGAAAGAAAGTGAAGTCACTCAGTCATGTCCAACTCTTTGCGAACCCATGGACTGTAGCCTACCAGGCTCCTTTATCCATGGGAGTTTCCAGGCAATAGTCCTGGAGTGGATTGCCATTTCCTTCTCCAAGGGATCTTCCCAACCTGGGGATTGAACCCGGGTCTCCCGCATTGTAGACAGATGCTTTACTGTCTGAGCCACCAGGGAAGTCCTTCCAAGGGGTAAGCGTCTTTTAATTCCATGGCTGCAGTCACCATCTGCAGTGATTTGGGAGCCCAAAAAAATAAAGTCTGACACTGTTTCCACTATTTCCCCATCTGTTTCCCATGAAGTGATGGGACCAGATGGCATGATGTTTGTTTTCTGAATGTTGAGCTTTAAGCCAACTTTTTAACTCTCCTCTTTCACTTTCGTCAAGAGGCTTTTTAGTTCCTCTTCACTTTCTGCCATAATGGTGGTGTCATCTGCATATCTGAGGTTACTGATATTTCTTCCAGCAAGGTTATTGATATTTCTTCCAGCAGTCTTGATTCCAGCTTGTGCTTCTTCCAGTCCAGCGTTTCTTATAATGTACTCTGCATATAAGTTAAATAAGCAGGGTTACAGTATACACTTTTGACGTACTCCTTTTCCTATTTGGAACCAGTCTGTTGTTCCATGTCCAGTGCTAACTGTTGCTTCCTGACCTGCATATAGGTTTCTCAAGAGGCAGGTCAAGTGGTCTGGTATTCCCATCTCTTTCAGAATTTTCCACAGTTTATTGAGATCCACACAAAGGCTTTGGCATAGTCAATAAAGCAGAAATAGATGTTGTTCTGGAACTCTCTTGCTTTTTACATGATCCAGCAGATGTTGGCAATTTGATCTCTTTCTCCTCTGCCTTTTCTAAAACCAGCTTGAACATCTGGAAGTTCATGGTTCACATACTGCTGAAGGATGGCCTGGATAATTTTGAGCATTACTATACTAGCATGTGAGATGAGTGCAATTGTGCAGTAGTTTGAGCATTCGTTGACATTGCCTTTCTTTGGGATTGGAATGAAAACTGACCTTTTCCAGTCCTGTGGCCACTGCTGAGTTTTCCAAATTTGCTGGCATATTGGGTGCAGCACTTTCACAGCATCATCTTTCAGCATTTGAAAGAGCTCAACTGGAATTCCATCACCTCCACTTGCTTTGTTCGTAGTGATGCTTTCTAAGGCCCACTTGACTTCACATTCCAGGATGTCTGGCTCTAGGTGAGTGATCATACCATCGTGATTATCTTGGTCGTGAAGATCTTTTTTGGACAGTTCTTCTGTGTATTCTTGCCACCTCTTCTTGGATACCTCAGGAAAAGTTTCAGTGACCCCAGATTTTTGCATCTTCCAAAACACAGAAAAGCATGAAGAGCATTAACTTGTGATATCTGATCTCTGTGTTTCACAGTAACCTTTACCAATATGCATGATTGACTGCATGTATTTCCTAGCCAAAATCATATTGACATCTCTGCTACCTCCTCACAGCAGTTTCCTCAGAGCTAACAGAGTAGCTGTGTCCTGGTCTCTAGTCCCCAGAATACCCTGAATCCAAATTAAACTTGCAACACTTCTACTGTATGTTTTTCTTTAAGTAGACACTAGTCAAGCTAACAGCTCACCTTTAGCTCGGAGGCCTCACACCCCTCCCCACAGGGCCTACAGGCTGCACCCTGGGACACAGAACCCCAAATCTTTCCCTCTGAACTTCTGCATGGGCAGTGGCAGTGAGGCTCTGTTAAGTCATCCCCAAGGGAGTGAGGCTGCCAGTCTTGCAATCCCTGCAGTCTGCATTCACCAGCATGTCATTCTGAGGAAGGTAGGTTCATTCCAGTGGTGTGGTGTGCCTTAGAGCCGAGGGGTTCTGAAACTGATTTCCTATGTCTGGGTCCTGACTTAGGCCCGAAATCTCCCCCCATCCCCAGTCAACTCTGGTCATGGTAACTTTGTATTCTGCCCCACAGGAGGTTCAGAGTGAATCCTAGATCCACAGAAGAAGCCCCAGGGACCTGGTCGTCTCTATGTCAGCACCCAAAGTGGGCTACTGAATTCTGGAGATAGGAGAGGTTTTCCCCTCACTGTGCCTATGACAACTGCCTTGTATCCCTCTAATCATCTGTCATTTTACAGAGTCCCTCTTTTGGTGAGAGCTGCCACTACTCCCGTCTTTCCCCAAATTCCCACCCCTCCCCTCATCTTCCAAGAGGCCTCCCCTCCCACCTCAGGGGCCTCTTTAGCCCCTCCCCCAGCCCTACTCCCAGGGCCTCATTTACACCCTCACTCCAATTGTGGCCTCTCACCCAGCACCCCCCACTGCCTCAGAGGATCCCCTGAGGACCCTGTCTACTCTCTGCTTTCTTCAGGACACCTCTCTCCTGCCCACACACAGGGGTCTGTCATAAAGTCCTGGTGAGGGAGGAATTGAAAATCTCTCCAGGATCCAGAGAACATCCAGACCCAGACCAGGAGTCCAGGGCACTTCCCTCAGAGCTGGTGGGAAAGGGAGAGGGTCTCTAAGAGAAAGAGCTAGACTCAAGGTCCCACAGATATGACAGGGTTTTCTTCAAGGGGCCTAGTAAGGAAGAAATGAGATGGCACCTTAGAAGTGCTTAGGAGACTGCAATTCAGAAGGATGATTACCTGAAACTGAAATGCCCACCCACGGACTCCAGCTGACTGCTAGAGTGACCTCACTAAAGCAGTCACTGATCAGAGAAGGGTCTCCAGCCTGTTGACTCAGCAGCTAATACTCCTAGAGACTGAGTTCCACTGGTCCTTCAATGCTCAGGCCCCAGGTCCCCACTGCAAGCTCTTGCTCCTCAGCCTCAGTGCCTGACTGTGTGAACCTTGGTCTGATCTGGGGTCTCTGTCCCTGTACCCCACGAGAGCCTGAACCTGTATTTTTCACATGGGCTTCCCAGAGTGGTCTAGGATTCCTTGCCTCCCAAACTGCACAACCAGTCACTGCTGCTAGTGTATTCAAATCTGCAGGGTATGGGTGTGGGCAAAATGGGGCTGGGGCGGCCTCTTGGGCATCTGAGAATGAGGATTCCCCTCTGTTTGTCCTGAGAATGATGTGAGGAGGTAGTAAGCAATCCTGACTTCTCCTGCACCACAGATGGACAGCACTGTGGCAGCATCTATCAAAGTGAAAACTCTTGGCAAAATCCTTGTCCTGTCCTTGAAGGAAGGACATTCTTTGTCCAGTTTTGTCATTCACCCTAGTGCCTGGCACATAGTAGGTGTTCATTGGGTGATTGGTGACTGACTGAGTCTTGATCCAGCAGCTCCACTTTAAAAATGTATAATCAACACACCCACATTCGTACACCTGTGTGTAGAAGGAAGGTGGTAGCAAATAATTGTATAAAACCTCTTTATGTCCATTAATTGTCAGTGATCTTTGGATGGTAAATGAACGGTGAGGAGTTCATGGTATAGCATGCAGCACACACTGGCCATGGAACACAATGAGGGGACCAGTGTGCACTGATCAGATGGAACTGCTTCAGGACATGCTGTTAGTAGTTGTGGGGAGGGAAAGCAAATGAGAGATGCTCATAGTGGGGCCTGCTCTGTGTGTGTGTGTGCGTGTGTGTGTGTGTGTGTGTGTGTGTGTGTGCTGTGCTTAGTCGCTCAATCCTGTCTGTTTCTTTGCGACCCCATGGACTGTAACCCTCCAGGCTCCTTTATCCATGGAGATTCTTCAGGCAAGATTAATGGAGTGGGTTACCATGCCTTCCTCTAGGGGATCTTCCCAACCCTGGGATCAAACTCAGGTCTCCTGCATTGCAGGTGAATTCTTTACCATCTGAGCCACCAGGGAAACTCAAGAATACTAGAGTGGGTAGACTATCCCTTCTCCAGGGGTTCTTCCCGGCCCAGGAATCGAACTTGGGTCTCCTGCATTGCAGGCAGATTCTTTACCAGCTGAGATACCAGGGAAGCCATGTGTGTATGTGTGTGTGTGTGTGTGTGTGTGTGTGTGTGGTTAAAATACAGAGAAACGTGTTTGAAACAAACAAGGAGGCAATAATAACTAATCCCAATGGTAGTGGTAGGCCCTGGAGGCAGAGAACATGGAGTGAGATGACCTATGTAGTCCATGTACTGATATACTAATGGAATCTTTCACCAAACCTGTACTCAGATAGTATTTCAGCAACTATTAATATATAAAGCAAGGTCATATGATGAAAACATATACCTGTACCACAGAGCATTTGTATGTGAGGGCCTCTGGAAAATGTCTAGGAACAGGGTGCTCAAACTTACATGGCCCAGGGCCAGGCAGTTAGTGTGCATAAGGGAACCCAGCTCATGTTAGGGTAGGGAAGAGCAGCACATGACCATGGTAAATGTTCCCTGCTGATCTGCTTCTGGTGTAGGTACAATAGAGAAGATGCGGTTGGTGCAGACTCCAGACTCTTGTGACAACCTCCTCTGCATCATAAATAGCAGTAATTTTCAGGACTGCATCAAAATTGTTACATCTTTGCACTGATGTAAACTCCTTGGGAGTTTCCCTCAACCTTTTCATTGCAGGACCCACACATACACACACACACACAGACACATACACACACATCATAGGGAAAGATAATTGATCCTCTGAACCCAGAATTCAATAACTAACTAAGATGGAAATGAGGGGACTTCCCTGGTCGTCCTATGGTTAAGAATTCACCTTGCAGTGCAGGGCATGCAGGTTTGCTGCAACCATTGAGCCTGTGGCACAACTAGAGAGTCTGTGCACCCCAAGTTGAGTTGCATATCTTTGCTTGCAGTGCACAGACTCTCTATTTATTAATGTTACAGGTTTACTATTGTGCTAATAAATTATGTCTTTTACAAAATATATACAGACATGAAAATTGTAAAGAGATCAATTAAAGATAAACTGTTAAAAAAAAAAAAACAAGAAAATTATCCTCCAATTCATTTTGATATTTGGCAAAACTAATACAGTTATGTAAAGTTTAAAAATAAAATAAAATTTAAAAAAATAAGTAAATAAATTAAAAACAACAACAACAACAACAAGACTGACTTGGGAATTGGTTCTGCCCATGAGGAATTATCAGGCTTGGATTTATCCTCCCACTTTAAGTAACTAAAATTTTGTTATGGTTTTCATACATAGTACAACATGCAGGATGCTGATGCCTGAGAGGAGGGGAAAAATGAGGTGAGAACTACAATTTTACCTGGCTTACTTGCTGAAGAAGCTTTCCAAGCATTAGTGCAGGAAGAAGGAACTCAGCCAGAGGCCAGCACTCTCCCAGATCTGAGGAAACAGAGTATAGCATTCAGGGAGGCCAAAACAGCTAGAATCCCTGGAACACAGGACAAGAGAAAGGCGAGCTGCACCAAGCAGGGAGGACTGCAGAGAGAGAGAGCAGGAGTGAGAGCTATTGATATTTGCACAGGGTTCCCTTGGAGTCCTCTCTTCCATTCTGATCAGCTCATATGTGTTCAGAATATACCTAAGCCCAAGAAAAGAATCACTGAAAAGGAGTGGGTGGAGCAATCCCAGAGCTCAGAGAGGGATGAAGATAGTTCTTCTACTTACCGGCCAGAGGGTATAAAACATTCATAATATGCAGGTATCTTGTATAGTACTCAGCAAGATATTACCTCAGTAGTGGGGCAGATTAGCCCTAGATTAGTGACTACTCTTGTCCAATCTAACAATGATTGAAAGCAAGCCTGAAAAGGATAAATCTCTTTCTAAGCATCTGAAATGCATTACAGGAATGGTCTCAAAACTACTGAAAGGAATTATTATTATTGCTATTACTATTATTATAAAATCCAGAACCCAACAAAGTAAAATTCTCCATGTCTAGCATATAGTAAAAAATTGTATTGCATTGAAAATGTCTATAGTCAGAAAACAACTGAAGGCCAGCTCAACTACTGAAAAGATTGACTCAAACATCAGCAGTGATTCTGATGTGACATCAGCAGTGGCAGAAAGAGAAACAAAAAGACACGTTTCATACACAAGAATAAAATTAAGAAAGTAAAAAAAAAAAAGGCAGAATTCTCATCAGAATTTATACCACCAAGAATTGTCTAATCAGTGCAAATACTGTTTGAAAAGTGAAGATGAAATGAAAATATTTAAACCAATGATTATCAATCTAAAATCTAAGAATATTCATTGCTAACAGATCTGCCATACAAAGTCTTTTAATAGAGTTCTTAAAGAAGAAGGAGAATGATATCAGAAGAAAATTTGGGTCTGTACAAAGAATTGATTAATACTGTAAATAGTAAAACTTTTTATAAAGATATATTTTAAAAATATTTAATCTCATATGATAATTGTCTAAAGCAAAAATATTAAGTGTACTGCTGTGTTTGTTACATATGCAAAAATAAAATGTAAGAATAAAATAGCACAAAGGATAGCAAGAAGGAAGGGGAAACACACAGTTTTCAGGTTCTTAAATATGAACTTGGAATAGTATTAATTGAAGGCATATTGTAAGAAGTATAAAATGCATATTGTAAATTCTAGAGCCACCTCTAGAAAGAGATTTTTGGCTGTTTACTCAGCTCGTGGGATCTTAGTTCCCTGACCAGGGACTGGACCTGGGCCATGGCAGTGAAAGCACCAAGTGCTAATCCTTGGACTGCCAGGGAATTCCCTAGAAAGATTTTTAATAAGATGTATAGCTAGAAAGCCAATGGAAGCAATAGAATTGGACTAATTAAAGAAAACAGCCATCTAAATGAAGAGAAAAAATGGACAACTGGTCACTAAAAAACATATGTGATATAAAGAAAAGCATATCCAGATGGTAGATTTAAAACTGAACTGTTTACACACTAATTGTAAGTTGCCTTCACATGTCAATTAAAAGACCTACTTTGGGGAACTTCTCTGGTGGTCCAGTGGTTATGGATCTTCTTTCCAATGCAGGTGATGCAGGTTTGATCCCTGGTCTGGGAGCAAAGATCCCATATGTCATGAGGCAACTAAGCCCTTGTGCTGCAACAAGAGAAGCCCACACATGCACATGCTGTTTTGCATGAAACAGCAAAGATGCATGATTTCAGATAAATAAATAAAGATCTAGTTTGTCAGATTACATTATGTATGGTCAAAAACAATTTCACCTTAAGTTAATAATTTAAAATTAAATGGATGGAAATACTTATACCTCCAAATCCCAAATCAAATGAATGCTGGAGAGGCTAAATTAATCCCATTAAAGTATACTTCAGAATGACGACTTTTACTGAAGATAAAGAAGAACAGTGCATAATGATAGAGAATTCAGTTTATTGAGAAGACATAACAATCATGAATATGGATGCAATTTAAAAAATATAGAAGCCAAAAGCTGATAGATTGGAAAGGAGAAACAGACAAATCCACAGTTGTAGCTGGAGACTTTTCATTAATACAATAAGGGAGCAAAAAAATGAGAAAATACATAAAAGACTTGAATAATACTATTAACCAGCTTGACCTAACTGATGTTTATAGAATGTGCTAAGTCACTCAGTTGTGTCCAACTCTTTGAGACCCCACAGACCCCTGCCAGGCTCCTCAGTCCATGGAACTTTCCAGGGAAGAGTACTGGCATGGGTTGCCATTTCTTACTCCAGGGGATCTTCAAGACGCAGAGATTGAACCTGCTTCTCTTGCCACTCCTGCATTGGCATGCAGATTCTTTACCATTTCACCACCTGGAAAGACCATTTAGAAAATACCAGCAACTAAATACATATTCTTCTAGAGTGAATATGGAAGTTCCTAAGATATGCAATTTTTAAAACTTCATGAGTTCTAAATGACTGAAATCATAAAAAGTGTATTCTGTGTCCACAAGAGAATAGATGACCCAGAGGGATGGTATGGGAAGGGAGATGGGATGGGGGTTCAGGATGGGGAACACGTGTACACCCATGGCTGATTCATGTTGAGGTATGGCAAAGCCAATACAATATTGTAAAGTAACTAGCCTCCAATTAAAATAAATAAATTTATATTTAAAACAAATAAAATACAAAGCCAAAAAAAAAAAAATGAAATCAGCTGTGGAAAGATAGCTGGAAAATCACAATATATTTATAAATTAAAAGGCACTTCAAATTAATGAAGAATCAAAGGAGAAATAGAAAATAGTAAAAGATCAAAATTTATGAGGTGACACTAAATTGTCATAGAGGGAAATTTATAGCATTAAATCTTTGTATTAGAAAAGGGAAAAGGCCAACGATCATTCAAAGATCAATAATCTTCTTACTGAAGAAGCTAGAAAAATACAATAAAATTTAATCCAAAACCAGTAATGAAACCAATTGTTGATACTTTGAATAGTTTAACAAAATAATAAACTTTCAGCCAGATTGATTTAAAAAAAAAGAGAGAGAAAGAAAGTAGTGACACATATTACCAATTTCAGTAATGCCATAGTGCACATCAATACAGAGCCTTCAGATATTATATGCACAATGAAGGGAGATTTTTAAAATATTATTCAAAATGTGTTGCATGGTTAATCGTATTGGACTCTTTGTGACCCTATACATTGTGGCTTGCCAGGCCCCTCTGTCCATTGGATTTTTCCAGGCAAGGATACTTTCTGGAAATTTTCCAGGCTCTATAGAGTTTACATGGGTGGCCATTTCCTCCTCCAGGAGATCTTCCTGATCTAGGGATCAAACCCGCATCTCCTGAGCTGGCAGATGGATTCTTTACCAAAGAAACACCTGAGAAGCCCCAAAATTTGTTGAGAGTATATCTATTATTGAATTATTACTATACATGCACACATTTGTGCATGCTATGTTGCTTCAGTCAGTCATGTCCAGCTCTTTGAGGCTGTTTGAACCATAGCTTGTCAAGCTCCTTCGTCCAGGGATTCTCCAAGCAGGCATACTGGAATGGGCTATCATGCCCTCCTCCAGGGTATCTTTCCAACCCAGAGATTGAACCCACATCTCTTGTCTCCTGCATTGGCAGATGGGTTCTTTACCACTAGCGCCACCTGGGAAGTGCCCCCCCCCCCACACACACATAAAACCTAAAAAAATAAAAATAAAAATAAAGGGACAGAAGGAAAGTTTAAGAGGCGTTGGGTATGTCTATTGCTTTGATTGTGGTGATGATATCATTGTTTGCATATGTCCAAACTCATCAAATTGTACACATGAAATATATACAATTTGCTCTATATCAATTATACTTCAATAAAGCTATTTTGAAAAGGGCAGAAGACAAACATTTTCCAAAACAATTGATACTTAGATAAAATGAGAATATTCCTTGAAAAATGCTGACTAGTAAAGGTCACTCAAAAAAAAAATATGAATAACTTCATATCTATTAAAGAAGTTGATTCTTTTACCTAACTTTATGAGGCTGTTGTTACCCTGATACCAAATCAAACAAAGATAGCACAAGAAAACCACAAACCAATACTTTTATTAACATAGACACAAAAAATTGTAATAAAATACTAGCAAACCAAATTATACAGCATGAGCAAGTGGGATTTATCCCAGGAATGCAACATTGATTTAATAATAAGAATCAATTATTATACCACACCAATAGAATAAAGGACAAAAACCATATTATCATCTCGGTATCTGCATAAAAAGCATTTTGTAAAATTCAGCATCCCTTCATGATAAAAAGACTCAAACTAGAAGAAGAAGGAAACATTGTCACCTTGATATAAAACACCTATGAAAAACCCACAGCTAACTCTGTGCTTGATGAAAGGCAGAAATGCTTGCACCCTAAAATCAAGAACAATACAAGGATATCATCTCTTACCACTTCTATTCCACATTGTTCTGGAGATTCTGGACAGGATAATTAGGCAAGGGAAATAAATAAAATGAATCTACATTGGAAAGAAAGTGAAACTTTTCTATTTGCAGATGAGATAATCTTATGTATAGAAAATCCTAAAGAACCCCCTTCCTCGAAAACTATTAGATCTAATACAGGGGCTCAACAAGGTTACAGGGCTTAGATTGAAAGGTTGTTGCTGAGTCTTGAAAGATGCCGGGATTCTTGGATGCTGGATGAGAGAAATTCAATCCAGGGTCAGTGACGAGGCTTGATCACTCAGAGCTTTTGTATAATAAAATTTTATTAAAGTATAAAAGAGATAGAGAAATCTTCTGAAATAGACACAGAAAGGGGGCATAAAGAGTGCCCACCTGCTAGACTTTAGCAGGAAATTATATACCGACTACCAGGCTGCTGATTAGAGAAAGGAAATGTCTCAACACTCAGAGAGTGGCAGCAGGCCCCTCACACACAACATGCATTTTGAGATAACATTGGCAGAAGGTGAGTCACCCGAGACCATAAAATGATTGACATGAATCTTGAAGAAAGCCAGGTTTCCAAGCAAATACATAGTCTCATTAACATAGCTTAAGAGAACATTTGCATGAGTAAAACATATTTGCTTGTCAAGTTGGTTTTGAGACCTAGGTGGAAACTACTTGAAAGACAGAGTCTAAGGTAAATATATAGTTCATTAACATAGCTTAAGAAAAACAAAAAAAAAAAAGAAAAAAGAAAAAAGAAAAACATTTCCATGAGAAAAATGTACTGGTTAGCTCAAGGTGTGAGCAAAGCTAAGTTCAAGCGGAACCATGTGTCATCATGGCAACAAAGAATTTTAAAGGAAACATCCCATTAATTTTGTGTAGAAAAGAAAAAAAAAATCTGACACTTGCAATTTGTTTCCTCCTGCCGCTTAAGAGAGATTTATAAAATTTCTGACACTTGTAGCCTATTTCCTCCGTTTGGGAGCCCCTAACCTTCATGCCTGTTACCCTCTCAAAGTCATATACCAAAATCACATATATTTCGACACACATTTAAGACTTCTACACTAAAAACTACAAAATATTGTTGAATGAAAGTAAAGACGGTCTAGATAAATAAAGGTAAGATAAGATAAAAAGGAATCTCACATTTATGGATTGGAAGTCTTACTATTACTGTTAAGATGGCAGTACTCGCTTAATATACCCCTATCAAAATTTGAGCTGCTATTTCCCCCAGAAGTCAACAAACTGATCCTAGAATTGTAAGAAATAAAAGCATTCAGGAATAGCCAAAACAGTCTTGAAAAAGAACAAGTACTAACACTTCCCATTTCAAAACTACAATGATTAAGACATTATGGTACTGACATAAGGATAGTACACAGACAGATAATGGAATAAAATAGAGTCAAGAAACAAACCCATATCGCTGTGGTCAGTTGATTATTGTGAGGGGTGCAGAGGCCATTCAATGGCAAAGAATAATGTTTCAAGAAATGGTCTTGGGATAACTGGATGTTCACATGCAAAAGAATGAATTTAGACCTATATGTCACACTATATATAACAATTAATGAAAAACTGATCCAAAACCTAAATATAAGAGCTAAAACTATAAAACACTCAGAAGGAAATATAGATGTAAATGTTAATCTTCGATTAGGCAATGATTTCCCTTATATGACCAAAAGCACAAGAAACAAAAGAAACAACCATAGGCAATTTGGAATCATCAAAATGAAACCTTTTAGCCTTCAAATGATGTTATCAAAAAAGTGAGACAGCTAGGGCACTTACTGGAGGCTGGTGGGGAGCTTTGACACCCAGGTGGAACAGAGGAATCCCTGAGAAATGAGGTAGGATGTTGGGGGTGGGGGTAGCAAGAGTGAGGAGAAGTGGAGTCTGGCTGCAGTCGGTTTCCCTGAGGGGCAGCTAGAGGAATAAATGTTTCCCAGACCTGGAGAGACACTCTTACTTCCACAGTATCAGTTTGGGATGGAAAGGACCCTCCAGAGTTCAGGGGAATGCATTTGGTTTTCCCCTCACCCCATCCCCACTCCACCTCTGGGAGACTGCTGAGACCCAGGGCCTGGTCTTCTGCACTCTGACACTGGAGGCACTGTGGGGCCTGAAGGCTCCACCCATGCCTGATCCTGCCCTGGCTAAGTTCCATCCACCTAAGCCCCTCCCCCACAGCACAAAGGCTTTTTTTTTTTTTTTTTTGCTCTTTTGCTACTCTGGTTTTATTCTACCTCCAGTGATTATTTCATTTATAAACTTATTTTTTTCTAGTATATCTGTTAGTTTTATAAATTTATTTTAATTTTTTCTTATTGTCCTGCTCCTCTTTCTTGTTTTTCTTTATTTTTTGCTGTGCCATGCAGCTTGCAGGATCTTGATTCATGGGCCAGAGATCAGGCCTGAGCTTCTGTGGTGGTAGCACAGAGTGCAAACTACGGGACTAACAGATAAAATCAGGCCCCAAAGAATATTAATTGGAGTGAGGTCTCCTGAAGGGCCCTATCTCAGCACTTAGATCTGACTCTATGAAACAGCCTGCAAACTCCAATTCTGGACGCCTCAGGCCAAACAACCTGTAAGATAGGAACATAGTCCCATGGATCAAAACAAATGACATGAGAAAAAATATGTTACAGGCAAAGGATCATGTTAAAATAACTATGAGACCAAATAAATGAGGAAATAGGCAACCTACAGGAAAAACACTTTAGAGTAAGGATAGTAAAGATGATTCAAAATATTGGAAATAGAATGGAGGCATGGATTGAGAAAATACAAGAAATGCTTAACAGAGATCTAGAAGAACTAAAGAACAAACAAACAGAGATGAAAACAGAATAACTGAAATGAAGGAATACACCAGAATAAAACAATCCCGAACTAACTGAGGCAGGAGAATGAATAAGTGAGTTGCAAGAGAGAATGGTGGAAATCACTGCTGAATAGAATTAAAAAAAAAAAAGACTGAAAAGAATTAAATACAGTCTTATAGAATTCTGGGACAAAAATAACCCCACTAACAATCAAATTACAGGAGCCCTAGAAGAAGAAGACAAAAAGAAAGAGATTGACAAAATGTTCACAGAGATTATAGTCAAAAACTTCCCCAACATGGGAAAGGAAATAGCCACCTAAGTTCAAGAAGTGCAGAGTCCCATAAAGGGTAAACCCTAGGAGAAACATACTAAGATCCATATTAATCAAATGAGGAAAAATCAAACACACACAAAAAAACGAATATTGAAAGCAGCAAAGGAAAAGCAAAAATAACATACAAGGGAATTCCATAAAGCTATCAGCTGATTTTTAAGCAGAAATTGTGCAGGGCAGAAAGGAGTGGCAGGATATATTTACAGTGATGAAAGGGAAAACCCTACAAGCAAGACTGCTCTACCCAGCAAGGATCTCATTCAGCTTCGATGGATAAATCTAAAATTTTACAGTCATGCAAAAGCTCGTCTGTGTAATGAAAGTGATGGTTTCTCCAGTAGTCAAGTATGGATGTGAGAGTTGGGCCATAAAGAAGGCTTAGCACCAAAGAATTGATGCTTCCAAACTGCGGTGTTGGTGAAGACTCTTGAGAGTCCCTTGGACTGCAAGGAGATCAAACCTGTCAATCCTAAAGGAAATCTACCCTGAATGTTCATTGGAAGGACTGTTGCTGAAGCTGAAGCTCCAATACTTGGGCCTCCTGATGCAGAGAGATGACTCATTGGAAAAGAGCCTGATGCTGGGAAAGATTGAAGGCAGGAGGAGGAGGGGATGACAGAAGAGATAGTTGGAATGCATCATTGATTCAATGGACAGGAGCTCGAGCAAGCTCTGGGAGATAGTGAAGGACAGGGAAGCCTGGCATGTTGCAGTCCATGGGGCCACAAAGTGTCGGACGGGACTGAGCGGCTGAAGAACAGCAACAAGAGAGAAAGAAGGACACTATATTATGATCAAGGAATCAATCCAAGAAAGATATAAAACAGTTACAAATATTTATGCACCCAGTACAGAAGGACCTGAATGCATAAGCCAAATGCTATCAACCATGAAAGGGGAAGTTGCTACTAACAAAATAACACTGGAGGACTTTAACACTCCATTTGCACCAAAGGGGAGATCATCCACACAGAAAATTAATAAGGAAACTCTACCTTTAAGTGACACAATAGACCAGATGGACTGAATTGATTAAGAGACATTTCATCTGAAAGAAGAAGAGTACACTTTCTTCTCAAGTGCACATGGAGCATCCTCTAGGACAGACCATATGTTTGGTCACAAATCATGCCTTAGAAAATTTAAGAAAATTGAAATTTTATCAGGCATCCTTTCCAATCACAACATTAGGAGATTTGAAATTAGTTACAGGGGAAAAAAAAAAACTGTAAAAAGACACAAGAACATGGAGGATAAACAGTGCACTGCTAAAAAACCAACAGATCACTAGAGAAATTAAAGAGAAAAATTAAAAATACATAGAAAGAAATGACAACAAAAACACATTAACCTCAAGCCTATGGGAGGCAGAAAAGCAGTTTGTTTGTTTGTTTTTTGTTTGTTTGTTTGTTTGTTTTTACAATAAAAGATTTACAATTTATTACAGATTTTAACAATATATATATATTGAAAAGCTATATCCACTCTACAGACTAACATAAAAATTAAGCATATTAATTATGTACTCAGAGTAAATATATTAAAGATTGCTGAAAATAGCAGTAATTTAAAAGACAATATTTATTAAAAAAAATAGGAATTAGAAGAATGCTTACATATCATCAGAGACATTTTTTATAGAAATTAAAGCTGATTCAGACATAATATTTTATTTGTGAATTAAAATTTAAAAGTTACCTTCACAGACAGGAGATTCTGGGTACCAACCAAAGTTATAGCACTGAATTAAGTCAGAGCCACATAGATAATAATTTTAATGACAGAAAAACTGAACTACATCTCCTTCTTCATAGGTTTGTTTTACAGGATGAAAATAACCATTTTCAATCACTCTTAAAGAAGAGCATTTTAATTCTAAAAATGAAAGAACAAATAAAAAACAAAGACGTGTTATTTTTCCTGCTAGAACAAAATCCACTTACTACTTACATGCCATATCTGAATTTGAATTTAGCAACTTTGCTATTATCCACAGCAAAACTTGTCAATTTATACATTTATTAAATATCAATAAACTCATTTTAAGTATCTGAGCTAAAAGGATTCTTTCTTCTTTGAGAGCTTGAAATGAGGAAAGCCTACTATCAACATTATTAAAATTAGAAGTAAAAAAAGCAAAATTATGGAAAAAGGAACATAATTAGCCTAAGAGGAAAACTTAGAGCAATTTAATCTCACCTCAAGAAACAAGAAAAATATCAAATAAACAATCTAACCTTACACCTAACGCAACTAGAGAAAGGAGAACAAAGAAAACCTAATGCCAGTAGAAAGAAAGAAATAATAAGGATCAGATCAGAAATAAGTGAAACAGAAATGAAATAAACAATAGCAAAGATCAATAAAAGTAAAAGTTGGTTGTTTAAGAAGATAAAAAAGTTGGATAAATCTTATCAAGACCATGCAAGGGAAAAAAAGGAAGAGGACGCAAATTAATAAAATTAGAAACGAAAAAGGGGAAATTGCAACCAACACTGCAGAAATACAAGGGATCATAAAAGAATACTACAAGCAACTGTATGCCCATAAAATGGACAACCTGGAAGAAATGTACATATTCCTAGAAAGGTAAAACTTCCTAAGATTGAACCAAGAAGAATTTGAACATATAAACAGACCAATTTCACAAGTAATGAAAGTGAAAGTGTTAGTCACACAGGCGTGTCCTACTGTTTGTGACCCCATGGACCATAGCTGCCAGGCTCCACTGTCCTTGGAATTCTCCAGGCAAGAATAATGCAGTGGGTAATCATTTCCTTCTCCATGTGATTGTCCCAATTCAGGGACTGAACACAGGTCTCTTCCATTTCAGGCAGATTCTTTACCATCTGAGCCGGAACCATAAATTAAAAGCTCCCAACAAACAACATTTCAGGACCAAATGGCTTCAAAGATGAATTTATCATCTAGAGAAGAGCTATCACTTGCAAAATTTTCCAAAAAACTGCAGAGGGAGAAACTCTCCAGGAGGCATCACACTAATACCAAAACCAGACAAAGATACCATACACAAAAGAAAATTACAGATGGATCTCACTGATGAACATGGACCCAAAAATCCTCAACAATATGCTTGCAAACAAAATCCAGCAGCATGTTAAAAGGATCATACATAATGATCAGGTGGGGTTTATCCCAGGGATGCAAGGATGCTTCAACATACTAAAATAAATCAATAAGTTATACCGTATTGACTAATTAAAGAGTAAAAACCATATGATCATCTTAATAGACACAGAAAAGCTTTTGAAAAAAATTCAACACCTATTTATAAAAACTCTCCAGAAAGTGGGCATATAAGGAAACTATCTCAACATAAAAGAGAAGCTAAAGGCAAAGGAGAAAAGGAAAGATATACCCATTTGAATTCAGAGCTCCACAGAATAGCAAGGAGAGATAAGAGAGCCTTCCTCAGGTATCAGTGCAAAGAAACAGAGGAAACAAAATAATGGGAAAGACTAAAGATCTCTTCAAGAAAACTACAGATACCAAGGGAACGCTTAATGCAAAGATCAGCACAATAAAGGACAGAAATTGTATGAACCTAATGGCACCCCACTCCAGTACTCTTGCCTGGAAAATCCCGTGGATGGAGGAGCCTGGTAGGCTGCAGTCCATGGGGTCGCTAAGAGTCAGAGAGGACTGAGCGACTTCACTTTCGATTTTCACTTTCGCGCATTGGAGAAGGAAATGGCAACCCACTCCCGTGTTCTTGCCTGGAGAATCCCAGGGACAGGGGAGCCTGGTGGGCTGCCATCTATGGTGTTGCACAGAGTCGGACACGACTGAAGCGACATAGCAGCAGCAGCAGCAGCAAGAGAAGCAAAGGATATTAAGAAGTGGCAAAAATACACAGAAGAGTTACACAAAAAAGACCATCATGATCTAGATGAACACGATGGTGTGATCACTTACCTAGAGCCAGACATCCTGGAGTATGAAGTCAAGTGGGCCTTAGAAAGCGTCACTACAAAGTTAGTGGAGGTGATGGAATTCAAGCTGAGCTATTTCAAGCCCTAAAAGATGATGCTGTTAAAATGCTGCACTCATCATGTCAGCAAATTTGGAAAACTCAGCAGTACCCACAGGGCTCTTTCCCCAGTGGCTTAGTGGTAAAGAATCCTCCTGCAATGCAGGATTTGCAGGTGGTGTGGTTTCAATTCCTGGGTCAGGAAGGTCCCTTGGAGCAGGGCATGGCCACCCACTGCAGTATTCTTGCCTGGATTATCCCATAGACAGAGGAGCATGGCAGGCTACATTTTTGTGGTCACAAAGAGTTGGACATGACTGAAGTGAGTTCACATGCATGCACACATGGCAACCTTACCGAAGAAATAAAGAGTGTGGGCTCTGAATGGATGATGCTAAGAGTTTTGGGTCACTTTTCCTCTGACAACTTATGACTGTGAGCAATCCCCCTTACTTCCCTGTCCTCTGCTTTCTCACCTCATCAGTTAGGGTCAAAGTCTTCCAAAATGATGGATCTGTGAAGGAGGATTAAATAAAGTGACAGAAAGAAATATATAGAATGTGATCTGATATCTGGTAAAGGATGAACAGCCTTGAAATTCCATGTTTCCCCTGCTAAATATACCCACAGTGACTAAATTCAGGCCTCTGAGTTTCAAGAAGAAAAGCCTGGCCTGACTGATCTTCTCCCTCGGAGCTGGGAGGCAAGTCTTACAAGACAGGTTGAGCTCTAAAGCTCTCTGATGAAATCACAAGTTCAGACTCCAATAAATTCACCTGTTCTCAAGCGCCTCTGTCTGCAGAAGCCTCTTGGATTTCTGCAGAAATAGAGCTCTGGGAACCAGCTGAGAGCAGAGAATGACAGAGAGGAAAATTCATTTTCACTTGTGAAGAATCTCATGGGCACTTTCGGTGTACACAGCACTGGGCTCTGAGTGTGGGCAGTAAAAGTAAAATTCACCACTCATGTCTCCTGTAATGAAAAGAGAAGCTATTGGCTATTACGGGAAAGAAGTTTATGAATCACAGATCTGAGAAAGATCTTATATTCAGAATACATAAAGAATTTTAAGGCTGCAAAGGAAAAAGTGTAGTGAAAGAGGGCAAATCCTTTTGCAGGGGATTTGGGTGTGGAAGGGGAAACCAGAAAGGGGGAGTATCTGGGCATTTTCAGGGTGATGGACATGGCCAGGGTCCATGCTGGTGGTCACTGGATTCTCTCTGTGTGTCAGAACTCAGAGAGCTGCACACCCAAACACAACCAGGACAGGACTTCCCTGGTGGTCTTGTGGTTAAGAATCCACCTGTAATATAAAATTAATACACAGAAATCCCTTGCTTTCTTATGTGCCAACAATGAAAAATCAGAAAGATAAATTAAGGAAAGAATCCCATTCACTATTGCAATGAAAATAATGAAACATTTAGGAGTACCTAAATGTTTGTTACCTAAACAAACAAAAGACTTGTATACAGAAATAAAATTATAAAAAACTGATTAAAGAAATCAAAGATGACACATACAGATGGAGAAATGTACCATGTTCTTGGATTTGAGGAATCAATATAGTGAAAATGACTCTGCTACCCAAAGCAATCTATGGATTCAACACAACCCTGATCAAACTACCAATGGTATTTTTAACAGAACTAGAACAAATAATTTCATGGTTTGTATGGAAACACAAAAGACCCAAATACTGAAAGGTATCTTGAGAAAGAATGATGGAACTGGAGGAATCAACCTTCTTGACTTCAAATCATACTACAAAGCTAGTCATCAAGACAGTATGGTACTGGCATAAATACAGAAATGTAGATCAATGGAATAAAATAGAAAGTGCAGAGATAAATCCATGCACCTATGTACACGTTATCTTTGACATGGAGGCACATATATACAGTAGAGAAGGCAGTCTCTTCAACACTTGTTGCTGGGAAAACTGGTCAAATATGTGTAAAAGAATGAAACAGAAACATTTTCTAATACCATACACAAAAATATTCTCAACATGGATTAAAGATTTAAATGTAAGTCCAGAAACTATAAAACTCTTAAGAGGAAAACATAGGCAAAACACTCTCTGACATATATAATAGCAAGATCCTCTATGACCCACACCCCAGAGTTCAGTTCAGTTCAGTCACTCAGTCGTGTCTGACTCCTTGCGACCCCATGGACTGCTGCCAGGCCTCCCTGTCCTCCCCTTCTCCTCCCACCTTCAATCTTTCCCAAGGTCAGAGTGTTTTCCAGTGAGTCAGCTCTTCGCATCACGTGGCCAAAATGTTGAAGTTTCAGAAGGTTCAACATCAGTCCTTCCAATGCATATTCAGGACTTATTTCTTTAGGATGGTCTGGTTGGATCTCCTTGGTCTCCAAGGGACTCTCAAGAGTGACTGACCACACCATCATAAAAATCCGGTTCGTTAGGATCTTTTACATACAGTTCTTCCATGTATTCTTTCTATCTCTTCTTGATCTCTTCAGCGTCTACTAGGTCTATACCATTGCTGTCCTTTAATGGGCCCATCTATGGGCTAAATGTTCCCTTGATATTTCCAGTTTTCATGAAAAGATCTCTGTTCTTTCTGTTAATTTCCTCTTGTTTTATGCACTGTTCATGATGAAGGCCTTCTTGTGTCTCTGTGTCCTTCTTTGGAACTCTGCATTTAGTTGGATGTACCTTTCCCTTTCTCCCTTGGTTTTTGCTTCTTTTCTTTCTTCAACTATTTGAAAGCTGCCTGAGATGACACCTTTGCCTTCTTGCTTTACTTTTTCTTTGGGATGACTTTGTTCACTGCCTCATACACAGTATTATGGAACTCTGTCCATAGTTCTTCAGGCACACTGTTAACTAGATCTAATCCCTTGAAACTATTTGTTACCTTCACTATATATTCATAGGGGATTGGATTTCAGAGGTACCTGGCTGTCCTGGTGGTTTTCCCAGCTTTCTTTAGTTTAAGCCTGAATTTTGCTATGAGAAGCTGATGAACAGAGCCGCAGTCAACTCCAGGTCTTGTTTTTTTTCTGAATGCATATTGCTTCTCCATATTTGGCTACAAATATGCAATCAATTTGACTTTTGTATGGACCATATAGTGATGCCCATGAGTAAACTCCCCCTTTGTGTTGTTGAGAAAGGGTATTTGCTATGACACGTGCATTGTCTTGGCTAAATTCCTTTAGCCTTTGACCTGCTTCATTATGTTCTCCAAGGCAAAACTTGCCTGTTACTCCAGGTATCTCTTGACTTCCTACTTTGGCATACCAATCCCCACTGATGATGAAAACATCTGTTTTTAGTGTTAGTTCTAGGAGGTTTTCTAGGTCTTTATAGGACTTATCATCTTCAGGAATTTTCAGCATCTGTATGTAGGGGCATGGACTTGAATGACTGTGATGTTGAATGGCATGCCTTTGAAACGACCTGAGACATACTGTCATTTTGGAGATTGCACCCAAATAGCACATATTGGGAATCTTTTCTTGATTATGAGGGTTATTTCATTTCTTCTATGGTATTCTTGCCTACAGTTGTCAATATCATGGTCATCTGAACTAAATTCACCCATTCCTTTCCAGTTTAGTTCACTGTTACCCAGGATATTGATGATTATGCTTACTGTCATTGAGTATAAAGATGAAGTAGAGCTAATAAGTTAATACAGATATGGCATGTCTTACTGTAGTTAATAAGAAAATAATATTTAAAATATATCTTTAGAGTGAACCAAATGCTACCCTGAAATCATTCATTTACAAGTGAAGGCAATAAAGATAAATAGGACAAAAATATGAATTTTAGAAAAAGCAAAAATAAAACAGTAGTCATATATTTGATAATATTAATAATGGTAAAATAGATGAACTGAACAATCTAATCAAAAAGCAAACATTTTGGGACCAGATAAATAACAAAGATCCAAATATTTGCTATCTATGGCAGACACAATTTAGAGTCCAAGATAGAGATTTTAAGTGAAATGACTGAAAAATATATATCATGGCAACATCAACCAAAAAGAGAATTGGCTATACTGTACTATCAACCAAAAATGATTTTTATTAAAAACTGTTGCTAGGGTTAAAGAAGGACATTTATAATGATAAACAGGGTACTCTATTAGGAAGACATAACAATGGACCTGATAAGACAACTGAAAATTGCATGGAGGAAAAAAAATACTGACAGAAATGAAGAGAGAAATAGACAATTCAACAATAATTGCTAGACTTTACTAATCCACTTTCAATAAGAGGTAGAAAGACGAGGCAGAAAATCAACTATGAAATAGAGAACTTGAATGATAATATAAACCAGCTGAACCTAAAACACATTTACAGAGTAATTTATCCCATAAAGGATATTCATTCTTTTTAAGAGTGCAGGGAACATCCTCCAGGGTACCCTATATGCTAGGACATAAGACAAACTTAAATAAATATTAAAGCATTCAAACCATATCAAGTACATCCTCTGAATATAATGAAATTAGAAAACAAAACATCTTGAGAAACAGACAGATATGTGGAAGTTAACCAACACACTCCAAAATAATCAAAGGGTCAAAGAAAGAATCAAAAGAGAAAGGAGAAAATGCATTTGACTATTCAACAATGACGGGATGAGGGCACTACCCTTTTCTGCAGTTTTTCGTGTATAACTTACAGTCAGCCCTCTATCTATGCGGTTCTTCCACACCGGCAAATTCACCTCTGCAGATTAAAACAGCTGCAGATGGTGTAGTGTTGTAGTATTTACTATTGAAAAATAATCTTTGTATAAGTGGACCTGCAGAGTTAATACTCCTGTTGCTCAAGGGTCAACTTTCAGTTCATTTCATTTCAGTCACTCAGTCGTGTCCGAATCCTTGCAACCCCATGGACTGCAGCACGCCAGGCCTCCTTGTCCATCGTCAGCTCCTGGAGTTTACTCGAACTCATGTCCATTGAGTCATTGATGCCATCCAACCATCTCATCCTCTGTCGTCCCCTTCTCCTCCTGCCCTCAATCCTTCCCAGCATCAGGGTCTTTTCAAATGAGTCAGCTCTTTGCATCAGGTGGCCGAAGTATTGGAGCTTCAGCTTCAACATCAATCTTTCCAATGAACACCCAGGACTGATCTCCTTTAGGATGGATTGGTTGGATCTCCTTGCGTCCAAGGGACTCTCAAGAGTCTTCTCCAGCACCACAGTTCAAAAGCATTAATTCTTCAGCACTCAGCTTTCTGCAATGTTGCTCTTTACAGCATTGAACCTTGCTTCTATCACCAGTCCCATCTACAACTGGATGTTGTTTTTGCTTTGGCTCCATCTCTTCATTCTTTCTGGAGTTATTTCTCCACTGATCTCCAGTAGCATATTAGGCACCTACCGACCTGGGGAATTCATCTGTCAGTGTCCTATCTTTTTGCCTTTTCATACTGTTCATGGGGTTCTCTTTTAGAATTAGCTTATTCCCAACACCAATTGCATTATTTTTGTTGAGATCTTATTGTAATTATAGAATAATTTGGGGACAATTGATATCTGTATAAAATCTTTTCATACTCCCCAAAGTGATATCTTTCTATTTTGTCATGCATTGCATTGCGTTTTTCAGTAGGATTTCAGAATTTTCTTCAAATAGCTATTGCATATTTGTTCTTAAATATGTTCTTAATATTTATCTGTTTCTAGCTATTATAAGTGGTGTCTTCCTTTATAAATGTAATTGCTTGTTAGTGTATACAATGCTGTTTTATTAGTTTTATCTAGTCATCTAGCTCACTTCCCATAAAATACAGCTGTCCCTCAATATCTATGGGAGATTGGTTCTAGGACACCACTGCCAACCATCAGATACCCAAATCCACAGATTTTCAAGTCCCTTAAAAAAGAAGCATAGCATTTTAGGATTTGCATATAAACACACATCCTCCCATACACTTTAAATCATCTCCAGATTACTTATAATACTTAATGCAATGTAAAATATATGTAAATAGTTGGCAGCATGTGGTAAGTTTGAATTCTGATTTCTTAAATTTTCTGGAGTACACACACACACACACACACACACACACACACATTAATCCACAATTGTTTGAATCCTTGGACGCGAAACTCATGGATAGGAAAGGCTGACTGTATAGAGTACTTTTCTATTGGAGTCTCCACATATACAATTATGTCATCAGCAAATAATGTTAATCTAGCTTCTGTTGCTCTATGTTTTAAAAATAAACATTAAAAAACCTTAGAATGACTTTAGATTTACAACAAAGCAAAGTTGCTTTCCGTATATCAAAAGTTCCCAAATATGATGCATATTGTGATAAACTAGAGTGCCTATTTTATTTCTAAGAGTTTTCCTTCTAAGATTTCCTTAGTTTTTACTTTCTGTTCCAGGAATGCATCCAAGACCTAACATTGCATGTAGTAGGCCATGTCTTTCAGGTTTATCTTAGATGTGAAAATTTCTCAGACTTCTCTTATTTTTTATGACCTTGATAGTTTTGAGGAACACTAGTCAGGTATTTTGTAAAATGTTCTCAACTTGGTTTGTCTGATGATTTTTCTATTAGCCTGGGACTATGGATTCTTGGCGGGGGTGGGGGTGGGGATTGTTTCCTTGTGGCTCAGCTGGTAAAGAATCTGCCTGCAGTGCAGGAGACCTGGGTTCGATCCCTGGGTTGGAATATCCCCTAGAGAAGGGAAAGGCTACCGACTCCAGTATTATGGGCTAGAGAATTCCTTGGACAGTATAGTCCATGGGGTCACAGAATCAGACACGACTGAGTGACTTTCATTTTCACTTCATGGATTTTGGGAGAGGAAGACAGCAGAGGAGGAGTGTCCTTTTCATCATGTGATATGATCAACATGCCTTTTCCCTGATGATGCTGATCTTGACCACCTGGCTGAAGTAGTATTTCTTAGGTTATTCCACTCCCAAGTTACTCTTTTTCTCCCTTTCCATACTATTATCTTTTTTCCAAGGAACTCACTATGTTAACTCACTCTTAAGGAATAGGGAATTACACTCCACCTCCCTGAGAGCCGAATTACCTATGTCAATTATCTGAAGTTCTTCTGCATGGGAAATTGGTCTATTGTCTCACATGTATTCAATCATTTATTTATATTGGTACAGACCCTTAAATATTCATTTTATACTTTGGAGTATAGTACCAAAAGAAGACTTACTTAATTTATTATGTTGCTCAAGTTGTTATAGCTTTGGCCATTGGAAGCTCATTCCTATCTTCTTTAACATAACCCCATTACTCTAATATCTTGAGCTTCCCTTGTAGCTCAGTTGGTAAAGAATCTGCCTTCAGTGCAGGAGACCCTGGTTCCATCCCTGGGTTGGGAAGATCCCCTGGAGAAGGAAATGCCAACCCACTCCAGTATCCTTCCTTGGAAAATCTCATGGACAGAGGAGCCTCGTGGGCTGTAGTCCATGGGGTCCCAAAGAGTTGGGCACAACTGAGAGACTAACACTTACTTACATTGCTCTAGGGCTTTCTTATTTTATTTTTTAGTACTTCCTTTTCTGATACAATGAAATCTGCCAGACTCCTCTTCTCGATTTCCTCTCTGAGCCCTACAAGCAGTAAGTTATCTAAGAAGCCTGGCTCCTTTTATTGGAAAAGAGTATTGGGAACCAAGATCTGTGCTTATTTCTACATCATTGTTTCTTTCAGATTTTGAGAGTATAATTTTTCTTAGACCGTTTCAGCTAACAAGACAAAGAAATATATGTATTGTGCCATCTATTTAACTGTTAAATGCAAGTATGCATGTGTAAGACTATCAGGATTGATAACCTGTAACCCTACAAGAAAAAACACTATCAAGTAGATTACACTGCTTTTATTTTTTGTTTCAGTCTTGCAAACTACATTCATTTCCAAAGTTACTTAAGTCAGGGGATCTTAGTAAGGTGGCTTCATATATTTGTAATATAATTAGATTGTTAGTCAAATGCTGCATACCATTCTTGATATCAAAATGCTTTTTTGAAAATATGCATACACTGATTCATTCTTTGTGTTGCAATGTTCTATGGGTTTTGACAAATATATAGTGCCATGTATTTGCCATAACATTATACAGGATAGTTCCACTTCCCTTAAACATCCTCTATGCTTGGAGAGAAGGAAGGGGCAGCCCACACATGGATTCTTGTCTGGAAAATTCCAGGGACCGAGGAGCCTGGTGGGCTACAGTGCATGGGGTCTCATAGAGCCAGACAAGTTAGTGACTGAGCACAGTCGCTTTTAGGAACTATGTTGGCCACAGAAAACACATCAGTGGCTCCTAGTTTGTGGCCTCTTGTTTAATATCTTTATTTCCCATTTGGCTCTCTGTTGCACAGGGGCACATGCCCAAGGGTCTGCTCTACTTAGCCCAGTGTCTGGATTCAACAAATCCAGAAACAGCAGTGTTGCTGTTCAAATTACTCCAGCAGTCTGGAGTAATGAAAATAGAAGACAGCACCACCCTTCCAGTAGAACATCAGGTTCAGAAAGAATACACTAGCAAGGAGACGGCATTTTGTCACTTCCCATCTCCTTTTTGATTGCCCGCTGGAAATGTCCCCATTTCCCTTTAAGCCTTACTCCTGGTTGCCCCTGAAAGCCTCCTTACCCTCTGCCCTGAAGTCATCACAATGGCCACATGGGTTCTGGCTGGGGCGGGGCCGACTGTGACATCACCAAGGGCCCAGCCCTGGCTGGTCCTCAGTCTCCAGGAGCCAGGGCAGACCACAGCACCAGGGGCCATTTAATCTCAGCTCACGACGTGGTATGTCAAATGGTTCCTATGCTTCTTCATAGTTGTGTTACCTGTATCTACACCTTAATGTTTACTTCTCTGAGAGAGAAAGCCGAAGAACTCCAGGGGAAGATGCTCTGCAGAGGAAACTTTCTAATTTGGCAGAATCTACCAGAGCATGCCCAAGACTGGCTTGAGATCACATTTTCTGGCTTTTCTTCATAGTGCTGATGTACCTGACAGTGAAGTTGGCAGGAGAGAGTGGCGAGAGTGATGAGCAGATGCCACTTGCATGTCAGGTCAGTTCTTTGGGCTTTCTGGGAAAGAAAAAGTCTTCCCCTACAAAGACTATATGTTCGATACCTTAATCTTGCTGGAGATGGACCTTGTGAAATTTGTGTCCAGAGTGTGGAATCTGAAACTCACCATGGCAACTGGTGGTATCCTCAACCCTCTCAAGGTCGAGGTTCCTACAGATGTACCCAATAACATTACGGTATATGAGCTCTGGGACCACGAAGATTCCGACTGAGTGGATTTGTGTGTCAAAGTAGGAGAGGGATTGTTGATCATTGGCATACCTTATCCAAACTAATAAAACTATTCTGAAGCAAAACAAAAAAGCCGCTGGTAATTTTTATTTGCTCTACAGTTTTACCTTTTCCATAATGTTGTACAGCATGCAGCTGTACAACATTGGCAGCATGCAGTGTATAACCTTTTCCAGACTAGCTTATTTTACTTAATAACATTCATTCAGGTTTCATCCACATCTTTTTGTGATTTGATAGCTCATTTATTTTTATTCTTGAATAATATTCTCTTATGTTGATGAACCATGATTTGTTTATCCAGTTGTCTATTAAAGGGCACTTGGGTTGCTTCCAATTTCTGTGTGTGTGTGTGTGTGTGTGTGCGTGTGTGTGTGTGTTGTGTGTGAAAGAGAGAGAGATAGTATGAATTAAGCTGTTATAAAATTCATGTGCATGTTTTTGTGTCAGCATTAACTATCAAATCATTTGCTGAACAGTCTAGGAGTGTAATTGATAGATCATGTGGTATAAAAATGTTTAGCTCTGTAAGAAATTGCTTCCAGAGTGATTCTACCATTTCACAATCCCACAAACAACGAATGAGAGTTCCTGTTGTTTCTCATCTTTGCCAATAATTTATTTGTCAGATTTTTGTATTTTATTATTCCAATAAGTGTGTAGTGGTATCTCATTGTTTTAATTTCACCAGTCTACTCTAAAAGTTATCTTTTTTCCCTATTTCCATTGCAGCATTTCCATTGTGTTTTATTACCATCCATTCTTCAGGAGTTTTATCTTTAATCTGAGGTTTAAGTAGATCTGCTCAGCAAAACTTCTGCTGCTGTTTATACCATCAGTGATTACTTTGCTTAATTAATCCTCTAGTAATTTTTCATTAAGGACTCATAACTTGAAATCATGTATATTGGAAAATATTTATCTTTAGTTGAATGTCACTGAGCACATTTTCTTTTCCTGAGTATTGCTTTGTCCACTAATGTTGAGTGCCTCCACACAAAAGTTTAAGTTCAACATGAACTGTCCCCTGCCTTTTTTTTCCAGTTTGTTTAGATTATCTTATATACTTACTAGATGTTATCCCAATCTGTATTAGTACCAGTTGCAGTTGTAGTGGTACATTTACCCTGAAGTTTTATTACAAGCAAATATGTATTTTATCAGAATCTTGACTTTATTATATATCTTCTTCATATAGTTTTGAAAAAACTACATTACATACTCATTATTCAAGTTTTAAATAACCTGTGGCTCTTCTCGATTGAGATTCTAATGAATCCATATATAAGGATAGAACTGGAGAACAATCATAAAATATGTTGGCATAGTTATTGAAGAAATTACCTTTTAAAAATGACAGTAACTAAACTGTTTGCTATTGGTAACAATTATTTTTTCTCTCAGTGTATTTTGTAATTATGAAAGTCCAAATGCTCTTCCATATAGTCTATAAACAGAGAAGATAAATTAGCAAGCACCTCGATCGAACATCGATTTATAGAATATCTAATGATCGGTCTCGACTAGTTTCATTTAGAGTCTTGCTGTAGTTCAGTAATAAACATTCTTGTTTTCCTGTCAGTAAAGAGAATTTGCTAGTTCTCTTGGGCGGGGCGGGGGGGGGGGTGGGGCGGGGAGACTATTTTACTCAATATTTTCCTAAACTGTTGACTTTCAAGAGAAAAGAAATCCTAAGAAACTTGTTTTCGAATGTCTGGTGCTGTGCCTAATGGATATTTTTCTAATTAATATGTAATCATTAGTAAAATGTATATTCTGTTTACTTCCAACACTAATTTAAAGTGACTTATGATGAAAGACATGTTTCAGTTAAATATGTTTGGGATCAACATGTTCACACTGCTGTATTTAAAATGCATAACCAACAGGGACCTACTCTATAGCACAGGGAACTCTGCTGAATACTCTGTAAGAACATAAATGGGGAAAGAATTTGAAAAAGAATAGATATATGTATACCTGAATCAATTTGCTGTAGACATAAGCTATCACAACATTGTTAACCAATTGTACTCCAATATAAAATAGAACATTAAAAAAGGAAACTAAACTTTGAAGACAAAAATAGCAATATAAACTAAACAATGTTGAGAATGAGGCAAATGATTATTGTACTTTACAGTACACTATCTTTATCAATATAAATATTAGTCGTAATTTGAAATGGAAGAAAATTAATTCAGCTTGCTCTTTCACATGAAGGCATATAAATACACAGCTTACTTTAAGTTGTTACCATGGATTGGCCTACTACAAAGTGAGCCTGAAATAGACTTGTGGACTTACTCATTAGAGCACTGAAAATCTTCCTGCCACCAATGCACAAGGCATCTCAGTGGCAAGCCACTACTACTTGAGTTTGTTTGTTTGTTTGTTTTTTCCATATAGTGTGAATCTCCTCCCATGAAATCTTTAATCTCTCAAACCTAAGGAAAATAAATGAAAGATAAGGACATAATAAAGGACGAAAATGGTATGGACCTAAAAGAAGCAGAAAGTATTAAGAAGAGGTGGTAAAAATACACAGAAGAATTATACAAAAATGATCTTAATGACCCAGATCAAATCAAAATCAGAGATCAAACTGACCACATCCATTGTATCATAGAAAAAGCAAGAGGGTACCAGAAAAACATCTAGTTCTGCTTCATTGACTAGACCAAAGCCTTTGACTGTATGGATCACAAGAAACTGTGGAACATTCTTAAAGAGATGGGGATACCAGATCACCTTACCTGTCCCCTGAGAAATTTGTGTGTGGGTCAAGAAGCAATAGCTAGAACTGGACATGGAACAGCAGACTGGTTCTAAACTGGGAAAGGGGTTCGACAGGGCTGTATATGGTCACCCTGCTAATTTAACTGATATGCAGAGTACAGCTTGTGAAATACCAGGCTGGATGAAGCACAAGGTGGAATCGAGATGGCTGGGAGACATACCAATAACCTCAGATATGCAGATGACAGCACCCTTATGGCAGGGAGCAAAGAGGAACTAAAGAGCTTCTTGATGAAAGTGAAAGAGGAGAGTGAAAAAGCTGGCTTAAAACTCAACATTGAGAAAACGAAGATCATGGCATCTGGTCCCATCACTTCATGGCAAATAGATGGAGGAACAATGAAAAGAGTATCAGAATTTATTTTCTTGGGCTCCAAAATGACTGCAGATGGTGACTGCAGCCAGGAAATTAAAAGACACTTCTCCCTGGAAGAAAAGCTCTGACCTATCTAGACAGCATATGAATAAGCAGAGACATTAATTTGCTGACAAAGGTCCATCTAGTCATAGGTATGGTTTTTCCAGTAGTCATGTATGGATGTAAGGTTGGATAGTACAGAAAGCTGAGCACAGAAGAAATGACGTTTTTGAATTGGGGTTTGGGGAAGACTCTTGACAGCCACTTGGAGTTCAAGGAGATGAAACCAGTCCATCCTAAAGGAAAGAAGTCCTGAACATAAACTGGAAAGACCGATGCTGGAGCTGAAGCTCCAATACATTGGCCACCCGATGCAAAAAACTGACTCATTGGAAAAGACCCAAATGCTGGGAAAGTTTGATTGCAGGAGGCCAAGATGATGACAGAGGATGAGTAGGTTGGATAGCATCACTGGCTCAAAGTACAGGAGTTTCAGCAAGCTCTGGGAATGGAGAATGGACAGTGAAGCCATGAGACAGTTCAAGCCACTTCCCTAAGATGAAACCACCCAGAAGTGGAAGCACAGAGAGGTCAGAAAAGTTGCCTAAGGTCACACAGCTGAAAAGTGGAAGCACAAAGAGGTCACACAACTTGCCTAAGGTCAAACAGTTCTTAAGTGGAAGCACAGGTCAGATAACTTGCCTAAGATCACACAGCTCAGATGTGGAACAACAGAGAGGTCAGGCAACTTACCTAAGATCACACAGCTCAAATGTGTAAGCACAGAGAAGTCATGCAACTTGCCTAAGAGCACACAGCTCAATGTGGAAGCACAGAGAGGTCAGGAAAGTTGCCTAATATGATGCAGCTCAGAAAGAGATGCACAGAGAGGTCCGACAACTTGCCTATGATCACATAGGTTAGATGTGGAAGCACAGAGATGTCAGGAAATTTTCCTAAGATCACAAAGCTCAGAAATGGAACCACAGAGAAGCCAGGCAACATGCCTAAGATGACACAGCACACAAGGGGAAGCACAGAGAGGTCAAGAAACTTATGTAGATCAGAAAGTTGAGAAGTGGAAGCACAGGGAAGTAAGGCAACAGGCATGAGAACACACAGTTCAGAAGTAGAAGCAAGGAGATATCAGGCAACTTGCCTAAGATCATACACCTCAGAAGTGGAACCACAGAGAGGTTAGTCAACTTATGGAAGATCAAACAGCTGAGAAGTGGAATCACGCAGAGGTTAGGCAACACGTCTAAGATCACACAGCTCAGATATGGGAGCACAAGAATTTAGGAAACTTGCCTAAGATAACACAGGAGTATAGTGGAAGCACAGAGAGTTCTGGCAACTTCCCTGAGATCCAACAGCTCAGAAGTGGAAGCTCATAGAGTTCAGGAAACTTGAATGAGATCACACAGCTCAAACAGGGAACCACAGAGAGGTTAGGCAACTTGCATAGGATCATATAGCTCAGATATGGAAGCAGAGAGAGGTCAGGCAACTTACCTTACTTATCTCAGGTAAGTTCATAAGTGGAGGCTCAGAGCTTATGAGCTCATGAGCTCATAGCTCATAAGTGGAGGCACAGAGAAGTCAGGAAACTTGCCTAAGATCACCCAGCTCAGATGTAGAAGCACAGAGAAGTCAGGCAAAGTGCCTATGATTTCACTGCTCAGATGTGGAAGCATTGAGAAGTCTGGAAACTTGCCTCAGATCACAAAGCTCAGAAATGGAAGCACAGACCAGTTAGGCTACTTGCCTCTGATGGGATGTGTGCAATCTCAAAAATGACAAAAAGATCGGTCTTCATTTCCAAGGGAAACCATTCAGTATCACAGTAATCCAAGTCTATGCCCCAATGACTAACACCGAAGAAGCTGAAGTTGAATGATTCTTTGATGTGCTACAAGAACTTATAGAACTAACACCAAAAAGATGTGCTTTTCATCTTAGGGGACTGGAATGTAAAAGCAGGATGTCAAGAGATACCTGCCATAACAAGCAAGTTTGGCCTTGGAGTGCAAAATAAAAAGGGCACAGGCTGACAGAGTTTTGCCAAGAGAATGAACTGGTCATAGCAAACAACCTCTTCTGACAACACCAGAGACGACTCAACACGTGGACATCACCAGATGGTCAATACCGAAATCAGATTGATTATGTTCCTTGCAGCCGAGAATGAAGAAGCACTATAGAGTCAGCCAAAAGAAGACTGGGAACTGACTGTGGCTCAGATCATGAACTCCGAATTGCCAAATTCAGACTTGAACTGAAGAAAGTAGGGAAAACCATGAGATGATTCAGGTATGACCTACATCAAATCCCTTATGGTTTTACAGAGGAAATGACAGATTCAAGGGATTAAATCTGATAGACAGAGTGCCTGAAGAACTATGGATGGAGATCCATCACATAGCACAGGAGGCAGTGATCAAGACCATCTCCAAGTGAAAGAAACCCAAAAAGGCAAAATGGTTGCCTGAGGAGGCCTTACAAATAAGTGAGCAAAGAATAGAAGTGAAAGGCAAAGAAGGAAAGCAAAGATATATCCATCTGAATGCAGACTTCCAAAGAATAACAAGGAGAGGTAAGAAAGCCTCCTCAGCGGTCAAGGCAAAGAAATAGAGGAAAACAGTAGAATGGGAAAGACTTGAGCTCTCTTCAAGAAAATTAGTGATACCAAGGGAAATTTTCATGCAAAGACAGGCACAATAAAGAATACAAATGGTACGGACCTAACATAAGCAGAAGACATTAAGAATAGGTCCGAGGATACACAGAAGAACTATACAAAAATGATCTTAATGATCCAGGTAATCACAACTGTGTGATCACTCACCTAGAGCCAGACATCCCGGAATGCAAAGTCAAGTGGGCTTTAGGAAGCATCATTACAAACAAAGCTAGTGAAGAAGATGACTTCCAGTTGAGCTATTTCAAATTCTAAAAGATGTTGCTTGAAAGTGCTGCACTCAATATGCCAGCAAATATGGACAACTCAGCAGTGACCACAGGGCTGAAAAGGTCAGATTTCACTGCAATCCAAAGGAAAAGCAATGCCAAAGAATGTTCAAACTACCAAACAATGGCACTCATCTTACACGCTAGCAAAGGAATGCTCAAAATTCTTCAAGTTAGGCTTCATCACTATGTGACCTGAGAACTTCCAGATGTTCAATCTGGATTTAGCAAAGGCAAATGAATAAGAGATCAAGTTGACCACATCTATTAGATCATTGAAACAGCAAGAGAGTTCCAGAAAAACATTTATATCTACTTTATTGAATACATCAAAGCCTTTGACTGTGTGACTCACAACAAATTGTGGAACATTCTTAAAGAGATGGGGATACCCGATCACCTTACCTGCTTCCTGAGAAATCTGCATGCTTGTCAAGAAGCAACAGTTAGAACTGGACATGGAACAACAGACTGGTTCCAAATTGTGAAAGGAGTCCGACAAGCTGTATTTGGTCACCCTGCTCAGTTAACCTATATGCAGAGTACATAGTGTGAAATGCCAGGCTCAATGAAGCACAAGGTAGAATCAAGATTGCCAGGAGAAATATCAATAACTGCAGATATGCAGATGCCACCACCCTTATGGCAGCAAGTGAAGAGGAGCTAAAGAGCCTCTTGATGAAAGTGAAATAGGAGAGTGAAAAAGCTGGCTTAAAGCTCAACATTCAAAAAACAAAGATTGTGGCATGCAGTCCCATCATTTTGGAACAAATAGATGGAGAAACATTGGAAACAGAGAAAGACGTTATTTTCTTTGGCTTCAAAAGGAGTGCCAACAGTGACTGCAGCCAAGAAATTAAAAGACACTTGCTCCTTGGGAAAAAAAATCTATGACAATGCAGGAAAGCAGATGAAAAAGCAGAGTCATTACTTTGTCGACAAAGTCCCATCTCATCAAAGCTATGGTTTTTCCAGTAGTCATGTATGGATGTGAGCGTTGGATGGAAAAGAAAGCTGAGCACCGAGGAATTGATGCTTTGGAATTGTGGTGTTGGAGAAGACTCTTGAGAGTCCCATGGACTGCAAGGAGATGAAACCAGTCCATCCTAAAGGAAATCCATCCTGAATATTCATTGGAAGTACTGATGCTGACTCCAAAGATCCCATGTATTGGCTACCTGATGTGAAGAACTGACTCATTGGAAAAGACCCAGATGCTGGGAAAGGTTGAAGGCAGGAAGACAAGGGAATGAATGAGGGGGAGTAATTTGGATGGCATCACAGTACAGGAGTTTGAGCAAGTTCTGGGAGTTGGTGATGGACAGGGAAGCCTGGCCTGCTGCAGTCCATGGGTCACAAAGAGTCAGACATGAGTGAGAGATGAAGTAAATTGAACACAGCACAGATATTGAAGCACAGAAAGGTTAGCAAATTTGTCTAAGATCACATAGCTCACATGTGGAAGCACAGAAATGTCAGACAACTTGTCTATGGTAAGAAAGCTCTGAAGTGGAATCACAGAGAGGTCAGGCAACTGGCTGTAAGATCACACAGCTTAGAAGTGGAAGCAGAGATATGTCAAGCAACTTGCCTAATATTATTTGTTTTGATTTTCTTACATACTTACTAGATGTTAACTAAATCTGTATCAGTACCAGTTGCAGTTGCACATTTAGCCTGAAGTTTTACTTACAAGGGTATATGTATTTTATCAGAATCTTGACTTTATTATATGTCTTCATTGTATGGTTTTGAAAAACAATATGCACATTATTCAAGTCTTTTTTAAATTTTCAGATGGTTAACACATTTTTCAGTACTACCCTTCTTGAAAATTAGGATAAGGGTTGACCTATTGCAGTCCTATGACCACTGCTGGCTCTTCCAGATTTGCTGACACATTGAATGCAGCACCATCATAGCATAATCCTTTTGGAAATTGCATAGTTCCACTGGAATTCTTTCGTATCCTCTAGGTTTATTAACAGTAGTACTTCCTAGGACCTCTTGACTTCCCACTCCAGAATGTCTGGCCCTGGGTGATGGACCACACCATCGTAATAATCTGGTTCATTAGGGTCTTTTTCGTACAGTTCTTCCATGTGTACATTCCATCTCTTCTTGATCTCTTCAGCATCTACTAGGTCTCTACTGTTGCTGTTCTTTATTGTGCTCATCTATAGCCAAAATTCTCCCTTGATATTTCCAATTTTAATTAAAAGATCTCTATTCTTTCCCCTTCTATACTTTTCTTCTAGTTTTATGCACTGTTCATTGATGAAGTCCTTCTTGTCTCTTGGTCCTCTTCTTTGGAATGCTGCCATTAGTTGGATGTATCTTTCTCTTTCTCCCTTGGTTTTTCCTTCTCGTCTATCTTCAGCTATTTGAAAGCCTCCTGAGACAACTGCTTTGCCTTCTTCCTTTTCTTTTTCTTTGGGATGACTTTGTTCACTGCCTCGCATACAGTATTATGGATGTCTGTCTGTAGTTCCTCAGGCACACTGTTAACTATATCTAATCCCTTGAATCTATTTGTTACCTCCACTGCATTTTCATAGGGAATTGGATTTCAGTTGTACCTGGTTGTCCTGGTAGTTTTTCCCACTTTCTTTAGTTGGAGCCTGAATTTTGCTATGAGGAATTGATGAGCAGAGCCAAGTCAACTCCAGGTCTTGCTTTTTTGCTGACTGCATACAGCTTCTCCATATTTGGCTACAAAGAATGTAATCAATTTGATTTCAGTTTTGCCCATTTGATGATGTTTGTGTAAACTCGTCTCTTGTGTTATTTAAAAAGGGCATTGGCTATGATGAGTGCATTGTCTTGGCAGAATTCAGTTACACTTTTCCCTGTTTCATTTTATTCTCCAAGGCCAAACTTGACTTTTACTCCAGGAATCTCTTGACCTCCTACTTGTCCCCACTGATGAATAGAATATCTGCTTTTGGTGTTAGTTCTAGGGGATCTTCTAGCTGGTAGGACTCATCAGCTTCAGTTTCTTCAGCATCTGTGGTAGGGGCATGGATTTGAATTACTGTGCCGTTGAATGGCTTGCCTTGGAAACTACCCGACTTCATTCTGTTATTTTGGAGGTTGCACCCAAGCAGTGCATATCGGGATTTCCTTTGTAGATTATGAGTTCTGCTCCATTTCTTCTGTTGGGTTCTTGCCCACAGTAGTCGTTATAATGGTCATCTGAATCAAATTCACCCATTGCTTTCCAGTTGAGTTCACTGTTAACCAGGATGTTAATGATTATTCTCACTGTCATTAAGTGAGTACAAATATGAAGTGAAGATAATAAGTTAATAAGGATATGGCAAGTCCTACTGTAGCCACTAAAAAAATAAAAATTTATATATACCATTAAAGCAAACCAAATGCTACCCTGAAAAAAATTCATTCACATATGAAGGTAACCAAGATAAAAAGGACCAAATATAAAATTTAGAAAAAAACAAAAAAATAAAATTGCAGTCATAAATTTGATCATATTAATAATGATATAAAATATGAATGAATTGAACAATCTAATAAAAAAGCAAAAATTTAGAGACTAGATAAAATATAAAGATTGAACCATATGCTGTCTATGGGAGTCATAATTTAGAGTCCAAGCTATAGATTTTAAGTGAAATGACTGAAAACTATATATCAGGCCAACATCAACCAAAGAGAGAATTGGCTATACTGTACTAATGTCAACCAAAAATTATTTTTATTAAAAATTGTTACTAGGGATAAAGGAGGAAATCTTATAGTGATAAACAGGGGACTATTTTAGGAAGGCATACCAAGGCACTTAGCAAGACAACTCAAAAAATGCATGGAGGAAACAAACTGATAAAATATTTGAGAGAAATAGACTATTCAACATTAATTGCTAGACTTGAAAGACTAGGCAGAAGATCAACTATGAAATAGAGAATTTGAATGATAATATATATCAGCTGCATGTAACAGATATCTGTAGAGCAATTTATCTAACACAGGATATCCAATCTTTTAAGAGTGAATGGAACATTCTCTAGGATACCCTATATGCTAGGACATAAGACAAGTCTAAACAAATATGAAAGAGTTCAAATCATGTCAAGTATGTCCTCTGAATAAAGTGAAATCAGAAACCAAAACATTTTGAGAAACAGACAAAAAAGTTGAAGTTAAGCAACATACTCCTACACAAACAAAGGGTCAAAAAAAGAATCACAAGAGAAAGCAGAAAATAGTTGACACTTGAAAGGTCAATAAATTGACACAACTAGTGATATTCATCACAGGAGGAAAAAGACTCAAATCACTAAAATTAGGAATAAAAAAGGAGAAATTACTATCAACTTTAGAGAAATAAATATAATTGTAAAGGAATACCATGGTGCTAATTAGAAAATTTAGATCAAATAGAGAAACTGGCAGAAATATGCAAATTACTGAAATTGACTCAAGAAGAAAATGAAAATCTGAAGAGCAAAGAGATAAAATTAGTAAATTTTAAACTTCTTCCCAACCTACCTCACAAAAACCCCCTTACCCTACCTACACCCATATAGCCTCGCTTCTGAATTCTTCCAAACATTTCATTTCAACAAATTAAAAGCATTTCAACAAAGTCATGCCAATTCTCCATATATGCATTCAAAATGTATTCATAGAAGTGGAAAGGAACATTTCCCAGCCCATTCTATGAGGAAGTAATACTCCAATGTCAAAACTAGAGGCCAGTTAATTCGTACAAATCTCCCCAGTTTTGCTCCACCCAGTATTTGCTCATGATGAATTTCATCTGTTGCATCTTTGATAGGAAATGATACTGTGTTCATATCATCTCACTCTATCAGGTGGTTCATGATTTCAATGTGCCCCTATATTGATGATATTCACTTGGATCACTTGATTAAAGTGGTTGCTGTCAAGCTTCACTACTGTTAAGTTACTCTCCCCTATCTTGTCATTAACACATTCTTTTGTATTTTAAAGTATATAAATATTTTATTCCTCACCAAACTTTAGATTTATTAATTTATTTATATCTATTTGATTAATAGTCTTTTACTTTACTAAAGGAATCATGATCTGTCACTATCATTATTTATTTTGATGTTCACATTGTTCCAGCCTTGGACAGCGGGAACCTCCTTAAGCTGGCCTCTCTGTCCTTTCGACTTCTCCCCATCATTCTTTGAACAATTTGATGCTTTTGGTACAAGATATTCCAGGCTCATCTTGTACTTTCCCTGCCCTAGCCATAGAAATAACAATTTCTGCAGGAAGCCCCAATTATTTTAATGGAAAATGGAATTTAGAATCTAATATATGATATCTGTATATACTCATTATTTCTAGGTTCTTCTCATTGGACACAGTCTGGGAAGTGTACATGTGCATGTGCACACCTCTATGTGTGTGTATCCTCCCTATGTGTGTGTATCAGGTTCTGATAGCACAAAATGTTGGATTCTTTCCGACCCATATGAATGCCTTTCTCAACATATTCAGGCTCTGACATCCACTCCAGGAAACACTTTTATAAGTGTTCCCCCTTTACCTTGCTTGGGCTTTGATACTCTACACTAGCACATCCCCATGTGCAGATACTGTTCTTGTTCCACTCAACCTCTAACTGTCCACCCAGACCTGCCCCAGCTCCAGGCGTGGATGCCCTCCTCACCTTGTTTGGCCTCTGACTTTCTGCACAAATCTGCCTCCTCTTTGGGATTTCGTTTTCTCCGGACTTAGATTTTACTCTGCATGCCTGACCAGCCTTCTATTTAATATCCTGCAGACTAAACTGACTTTCACGGCAGGCTGCTCTGCTTTGTGACTGCTTCTTATTCCCACTTTGGCACTGACTGTCCATGACATATCCTAGCATGGGTATGCTGTTTTCCCTGCTCAAGTTCTGACATTTCATGCTACACACCTCCCTTCCCTACACTTGTGGGTCTTGTCACTTCACCTTATTTGAGTTCTGACTCCCCATACTAGGCTACTATGACTGCATGGATATCCTCTTCACCCCTCCTTCACCTCTAACACCTCACTCTAGTCCACTATGGCTTCATGCCCCACATGTCATGGATGTCTGTCAGGATCAATCTCACCTAATTGCTTTATGATGAGCTGCTCAAAAAAGTGAGAGGGCGAACGGAGAGGGCATTTCTTAAATTAAAATTTGAAGGATAAATGAGCAATGTCAACCAAAGATAGATAAACCACATTTGAGGTAGGGAACTTATATGTGAAAAAAATGAAATATAGAGAAAGAATTATTCAAGGACATAATTTTTTTCCAGAGTTTTACTAAATAATTCATCAAAATTTGTTGAATAAACTTTCTTTTCCCAGTGTCAAATGACAGCTTCTACCTTTATCACATTTGGGCTGCTATAACAAAATACCAGGCACAGAGGTGCTTGTGAACAACAAAAATTTATTTCTCACAATTCTGGAGGCTAGAGGTACAAGATCAGGATAGCAGTATGGCCAGATTAGGCCCTTTTCTGAGTTGCAGACTTCTCTCCTATAGGAAGTCTCCTGCGTATGAGCGAGTTTCATTCAGAGAGTGAGTTTGTAAGCCCAATTTGTTTGCAAGTCCAACAAAGCTAGCCTTGGTACCCAAATAACAGAATCGGCTAAATACTGCTGCTCTTACATATGCTTTCCAACATCCTGGGCTAGAAATAAAGGTAGTGTTCTAATATACTCCATACAGTACTGTGCTGCAAAATACACAAAAGCACAACCAGTTCCAGAGGATGCATGCATGTTACAATGTTCCCCACACCCGTGAACTGACTTCTGTGATAGGACATGGGAATGCAAGTTCGAATCTTTAAAAGTAGGCAATTTGAAAATTCCTATGTAAGGGACTTACTGTATTTTCATATGGCAAAAGGAGCTAGGGAGCTCTATGAGTCCTTTTTGTAAGAACATTAATATCCATTCTTGAACGTTCCACCCTCATGACCTAAATAACTCCCAAAGGCCCCACCTTCTAATATCATCACACTGGACTTTAGGTTTACAATATGAATTGTGGGGATGCCAGATTCAGACAAAAGCTGTATGTGTGTGTATATGTGGGTGTAGTTGAGTTAACTTCTGCACTCACTTCTCATCTCATGGATTCTAAGTCTTACCATGTACCAGTACTAGTCATATACCAGTACTTGTCTATATAACTATGTAGGCTAACAATATGCTTTTTTTTTTTTATTTTTTATTTTATTTTATTTTTTAACTTTACAATATTGTATTGGTTTTGCCATATATCGAAATGAATCTGCCACAGGTATACATGTGCTCCCCATCCTGAACCCTTCTCCCTCCTCCCTCCCCATACCATCCCTCTGGGTCATCCCAGTGCACCAGCCCCAAGCATCCAGTATCATGCATCGAACCTGGACTGGCGACTTGTTTCATATATGATATTATACATATTTCAATGCCATTCTTCCAAATCATCCCACCCTCTCCCTCTCCCACAGAGTCCAAAAGACTGTTCTATACATCAGTGTCTCTTTTGCTGTCTCATATACAGGGTTATCATTATCATCTTTCTAAATTCCATATACATGTGTTAGTATACTGTATTGGTGTTTTTCTTTCTGGCTTACTTCACTTTGTATAATAGGCTCCAGTTTCATCCACCTCATTAGAACTGATTCAAATGTATTCTTTTTAATGGCTGAGCAATACTTTATTGTGTATATGTACCATAGTTTTCTTATCCATTCATCTGCTGATGGACATCTAGGTTGCTTCCATGTCCTGGCTATTATAAACAGTGCTGCGATGAACATTGGGGTACACGTGTCTCTTTCAATTCTGGTTTCCTCGGTGTGTATGCCCAGCAGTGGGATTGCTGGATCATAAGGCAGTTCTATTTCCAGGTTTTTAAGGAATCTCCACACTGTTCTCCATAGTGGCTGTACTAGTTTGCATTCCCACCAACAGTGTAAGAGAGTTTCCTTTTCTCCACACCCTCTTCAGCATTTATTGTATGTAGACTTTTGGATTGCAGCCATTCTGATTGGCGTGAAATGGTACCTCATAGTCGTTTTGATTTGCATTTCTCTGATAATGAGTGATGTTGAGCATCTTTTCATGTGTTTGTTAGCCACCTGCATGTCTTCTTTGGAGAAATGTCTATTTAGTTCTTTGGCCCATTTTTTTATTGGGTCATTTATTTTTCTGGAGTTGAGCTGTAGGAGTTGCTTGTATATTTTTGAGATTAGTTCTTTGTCAGTTGCTTCATTTGCTATTATTTTCTCCCATTCTGAAGGCTGTCTTTTCACCTTGCTTATAGTTTCCTTTGTTGTGCAGAAGCTTTTAATTTTAATTAGGTCCCATTTGTTTATTTTTGCTTTTATTTCCAATATTCTGGGAGGTGGGTCATAGAGGATCCTGCTGTGATGTATGTCGGAGAGTGTTTTGCCTATGTTCTCCTCTAGGAGTTTCATAGTTTCTGGTCTTATGTTTAGATCTTTAATCCATTTTGAGTCTATTTTTGTGTATGGCGTTAGAAAGTGACACACACAGCAAATATTATCCTCAATGGTGAAAAATTGAAAGCATTTCCTTTAAAGTCAGGAACAAGACAAGGGTGCCCACTTTCACCATTACTATTCAACATAGTTTTGGAAGTTTTGGCCACAGCAATCAGAGCAGAAAAAGAAATAAAAGGAATCCAAATTGGAAAAGAAGAAGTAAAACTCTCACTGTTTGCAGATGACATGATCCTCTACATAGAAAACCCGAAAGACTCCACCAGAAAATTACTAGAACTAATCAATGATTATAGTAAAGTTGCAGGATATAAAATCAACACGCAGAAATCCCTTGCATTCCTATACACTAACAATGAGAAAATAGAAAGAGAAATTAAGGAAACAATTCCATTCACCATTGCAATGAAAAGAATAAAATACTTAGGAACATATCTACCTGAAGAAACTAAAGACCTATATATAGAAAACTATAAAACACTGGTGAAGGAAATCAAAGAGGACACTAACAGATGGAGAAATATACCATGTTCATTGATTGGAAGCATCAATATAGTGAAAATGAGTATACTACCCAAAGCAATTTATAGATTCAATGCAATCCCTATCAAGCTACCAACGGTATTCTTCACAGAGCTAGAACAAATAATTTCACAATTTGTATGGAAATACAAAAAACCTCGAATAGCCAAAGCAATCTTGAGAAAGAAGAATGGAACTGGAGGAATCAACCTGCCTGACTTCAGGCTCTACTACAAAGCCACAGTCATCAAGACAGTATGGTACTGGCACAAAGACAGAAATATAGATCAATGGAACAAAATAGAAAGCCCAGAGATAAATCCACGCACATATGGACACCTTATCTTTGACAAAGGAGGCAAGAATATACAATGGAGAAAAGACTGCCGGGGTCCAGCCCTGGCTGATCCAGGGTATTCGAAGGAGAGACGGCTAGGCGACCTATTCAAATGTTAATTATAGATAATAAAGAGTAATAGAATGAGAATAGCTCAGTAGGAAAATTCAGTGGAGAAAAGAAGCTGAGTGTCTTGGTTTACGCGGAAAATCAATATAACCCATGACACCAGGTGAACTCTGACCACGGAGGCCGCAGGCGCCCTCTTGAATAGCGGAAGGTGCCTCACCTTAGACACCTTCTCGAGTGGGTCTTAGAAGCCCAGGCAAATAAATGGTCGCAGAGGATATCCACGCTCCAGATGGACACTCAGCTGAAAATTGAGGGGAAGAATAACATGGGGAGACCAAGCTTTGGCGAGCAAAGCCCATAGCTTTATTTTCAACAGGGGCTTTTATACCCTAAGTTACACATAGAGGACAATAGGGGATGCAAAGTCAGCAGTCTTTGATGCTTATCAAAAACCAGGGTTTCCTTCCTGCAAATTTATCGTATACAAATGGTTTAGGTGATTTACATCATCTTCTGGCCAGAGGCCTATTAACATTTTATGACTCTTGACAAGGACTTATCAACAAAGACTTATTTTCTCTAAGAGTAATTATTTTAAGGTTTGGCGCCATCTTTAGAAGATAAAATTACATTCCTATAGGGCGGATGTGTAGTGGGTTTACAAAGGAAAGAATTTATTACCTTAAGGGTCTAAAGTTACTAACACCAAGGCCACTACTTATTTTTTCTACATACCAACTATATTAATTAATACACATTCAAGGATACAATACAGGGGATGTGGAAACTTGGCAGCAAGCATTGGCTCATCAATGAAATCTTTTACTAGTTTTATTCTGACAGTTTCTAACTCTCTGAGAGGCTCTAAGCTATTTGAATATCTTAAGCTTCCCGTGCCTCTCGAGGCTGGGACACTGTAAACAATCGTATGCATAGCTGTAGGTGTCCGGGTAAACTTGTCAGGCGAGTTAGAGAGCCATCTGAGGGGTTTAGATTTAAACACTCCTAATTGCCCAGGAACTTTATTAATTGGAGCTGTAAGTTAACTCTTTGACAGAGAGAGCGAGATGGTGGTAGGGGACAGCCCCCAGTAAAGTCAGAGGTGAGAGCACAAAGCAATAAAGTAGGCAGACTCTGGTTTTTTGGGGGTAGATGCTCGAGAATATCTGGGGGCACTCCCGAGGCTCGATCCCACCTTTGCGTATGCCGAGCCTCCTTCCTCATGACCTTTGTCACGAGTGGAATGTCTCTCGCCGGCTCCCGGCAAAAGACAATTTCTTTAACAAGTGGTGCTGAGAAAACTGGTCAACCACTTGTAAAAGAATGAAACTAGAGCACTTTCTAACACCATACACAAAAATAACAATATGCTTTAAAATCTAGTAAGGACAGTCTTCATGCTCATCAGTCTTCTTTTTAAGAAACGTCGTGCCTATTATTACATTTTTATTTTTCCACATATATTTTAGAATTAGCTTATTTCTCACACCTATCATATTAGTATTTTTCTTGAAATCTTATCATAATTATAGAATAATTTGACACAATTGTTATCTGTATAAAATCTTTTTGTACTCTCAAAAGTGATATCTTTTTTTTGTCATGCATTGTATTGCTTTTTTCGTAGAATTTCAGAATTTTCTTCAAATAGTTATTGCATATTTGTTCTTAAATATATTCTTAACATTTATCTGTTTGTAGCTCTTATAAATGGTGTCTTCCATTATAAATATAATTGGTTGTTAGTGCAAAGGAACACTTTTATATATTATTATATTTATCCAGCAGTCTAGCTCAATTCCCTTAAAATACAGCTGTCCCTCGATTTCTGTGGAATATTTGTCTAGGACACCTCTGTCAACCATCCAATTCTCAAAACCACAGATGCTCAAGTCCCTTATAAAAAGTAGCATAGCATTTTAGGATTTGCATCCTAACTGCATACATTCTCCCATATACTTAAATCATCTCTAGATTACTTATAATGCCTAATACAATATAAATAATATGTAAATAGTGGACACTTCGTGGTAAATTTGAATTTTTATATTTGGAACATTCTATAGTTTTTTTTTTTAAGTAACTATTTTTAATCCACAGTTCATTGACTATCTGCTTGTGAAACCCATGGATAGGAAAAGGTGACTGTATAGAGTACTTCTCTTTGGAGTCTCCAGATATACATTTATATCATCAGCAAATAAAGTTAATGTTGCTTCTACTGCTCTACATTTTAAAAATAAATTTTAAAAAATAAACCTTAGAATGATGTTAGATTTACAAAAAGTGAAGATAGTTTCCGTCTATCAGAAAGTTCCCAAATATCACGCATATTGTTATAAATTAAAGTCCCTACTTTATTTCCAAGATTTTTTTCCTAGAAAGATTTTCTTAGTTTTTACCTAATATCCTTTTTCTGATCCAAGAACCCATCCCAGATCTCATGTTGCATGCAGTAGCCATGTCTCTTTAGGCTCTTCTTGGATGTGACAATTTCCCAGACTTCCTTTTTTTTTTTTTTTTTAATGACCTTGATAGATTTGAGGAGTACTAGTCAGGTATTTTGGAGAAGGCAATGGCAACCCACTCCAGTAATCTTGCCTGGAAAATCCCATGGACGGAGGAGCCTGGTGGGCTCCAGTCCATGGGGTCGCTAAGAGTCTGACGCGACTGAATGAATTCACTTTCATTTTTCACTTTCATGCATTGGAGGAGGAAATGGCAACCCACTCCAGTGTTCTTGCCTGGAGAATCCCAGGGATGGGGGAGCCTGGTGGGCTGCCATCTATGGGGTCACACGGAGTTGGACACGACTGAAGCAACTTAGCAGCAGCAGCAGCAGTCAGGTATTTTATTAAATGTTCCTCAACTTGGATTTGTCTGATGTTTTTCCTATTAACCTGAGACTATGGACGTTTTGGGGAGCTGGAGGCTGCTTCCTTTGTGGCTCAGCTGGTAAAGAATGTACCTGAAATGCGTGAGACCTGGGTTCAATCTCTGGGTTGGGAAGATGCTACCCACTAGAGAAGGGAAAGGCTACCCACTCCAGTATTCTGGCCTAGAGAATTCCATGCACAGTATAGTCCATGAGGTTGCAAAGAGTCTGACACGACTGAGCCACTCTCACTTTCACTTCATGAATTTTGGGGGAGGAAGACTGCCTAGGTGGAGTGTCCTTTTCATCATGTGATATGATCAACATGCCTTATCCCTGTTCATGTTGACATTGACAACCTGGCTGAAGTAAGTAGTGTTTGTCAGGTTATTCAATGGTCAAGTTACTCTTTTTCTCCCTCTCCATATTGTATTTTTTGGAAGGAAGTCACTATTTGTAACTCACTCTTCAGGAATAGGGACTTACACTCCACCTCCCTGAAAGCTGAATTACCTATGTCAATTACCTGAAATTCTTCTGCATGGGAAGTTGGTCTATTGTCTCACATGTATTTAGTCATTTATTTATATGAGTATGGACCCACAGATATATTTCATACTTTGGGGTGTAATCCCAAGAGCTGAACTTACTTAATGTATTACGTTGCTCAACTTGTTATAGTTTTGGCCATTGGAAGCTCATTCCAGTCTTCTTTGACATAACCCCATTACTCTAGGCTTTTTTTTTTTAATTTTTATTTTAGCACTTCCTTTTTGATCAGTAAGATCCCCCAGACTCCTCTTCTCTATTTCTTCTCTGAGGCCTACAGTCAGTAATTTCTCCAAGAAGCCTGGTTCCTTTTGTTGGAAAAGAGTATTGGGAACCAAGTTCTGTGATAATTTCTACATCATTGTTTCTTTTTTGGGGGGGGGAATATCATTTCCCTAGACTCTTTCAACTAACAAGACAAAGAATAATATGTATGTATACTCATGTGCCGTCTATTAAACTGTTCAAGTACGTATGTGCCTTTATATCAGTATCATTAACCTATACCCCTATGAAAAAGATAACTATCAACTAGATTACAGTGCTTTTTCTTTTGCTTTCAGTCTTGCAAACTCCGTTCATTTCCACAGTTACCTAAGTCAGGAGATCTTAGAGAGGTGGTCTCAGACATTTGTAATATAATTAGATGGTTTATTCAAATTCTGCATTCTATTCTCGACGTCAAAATATTTTTAATATGCATACATTGATTCACTTTTTGTGCTGTGAGATTCCAAGAGTTTTGAAAATTATGCAGTGTCATGTATTTACCACAACATCACTGCCCTAAAACATCCTCTATGCCTGGAGAAGGAAATGGCAACCTACTCCAATATTCTTGGCTGGGAAATCCCAGGAACTTAGGAGCCTGATGGGCTATAGTCCATGGGGTCACAAAGAGTCAGGCACGATTTAGTGACTCTCCACAGTCATTTTTAGGAAGAGTGTAAGCCACACAAAACACATCAGTCTCTCCTGGTTTGTGGCCTCTGGTTTAATATCTTTCTTTCTCACTTAGCTCTCTGCTCCAGAGGGGCACATGCCCACGGGTCTGCTCTGCTCAGTGCAGGGTCTGGATTCAACAAATGGAATAATGAAAATCAAAGATGGAACCACCCTCCCAGTAGAGTATCAACCTCAGAAAGAATACATTGGCAAGGAGATGTCATTTTGTCACTTCCCACTTCTTTTTTGACAGCCTGCTAGAAATTTTGCCATTTTCCTTTAAACTCTACTCCCAGATAACCCCTGCAAGCTTCCTTATTCTCTGTCCTGAAGTCATCACCATGGCCACATGAGTTCTGGCTGGGGTGGGGCCCTCTGTGACATCACCAAGGGATCAGCCCTGGCTGGTCCTCAGTCTCCAGGGGCCAGGGCAGGCCATGGCACCAGGGCCCATTTTCGCTCGGCTCACCATGTGGTCCTGCACGTGATTCCTGTGCTTCTTCATGGGTGTTACCTGTGTCTATGCCTTAATGTTTACTTATCAGAGAGAGAAAGCCGAAGAACTCCAGGGGAAGGTGCTCTGTAGAGGAAACTTTCTAATTTGGCAGAATCTATCAGAGCATGCCCAAGACTGGCTTGAGATCATGTTGCTTTGGCTTTTCTTCATTGTGCTGATGTACGTGCCAGTGAAGTTGGCAGGAGAGAGTATTGAAAGTAATGTGCAGACTCCTCTTGTCCATCACAGAGGATCATTTGGCTCTCTGAGAAAGAAAAAAAAAACAAAACAAAACAATGGTTCCCCCAGACAAAGACAGTATGCTCAATACCTTAACCCTGCTGGAGATGGACCTTGTGAAATTTGTATCCAGAATGCAGAATCTGAAACTCACTATGGCAACCAGTGGTTACCTCAACCCTCTCAATGTTGAGGTTCCTGCAGATGTACCCAATAACATTACAGAATATGAGCTCTGGGGAGATGAAGATTCTGATTCAGTGGATTTGTGAGTCAAAGTATGAGAGGAATAGTTGAGCATTGACATACCTTATCCAAACTAATAAAACTTTTGAAGCAAAAGAAAAAAGCCTCTGTTAATTTTTATTTGCTCTACAGTTTTACCTTTCCCAGAATGTTGTACAATTCTCAGCATGCAGTGTATAACCTTTTCCAGACTAGCTTATTTTACTTAATAACATTCATTCGGTTTCATCCATTTACTTTTGTGATTTGATAGCTCATTTTTTTTATTCTTAAATAATATTCTGCTATGTTGATGTACCAAAGTTTGTTTATTCAGTCGTCTATTAAAGGACAATTTGGTTGCTTCCAATTTCTGTGTGCGTGTGTGAAATAAAGAGAAAGAAAGAAATAGTATGGATTAAGCTGTTATAAAATTCATGTGCATGTTTTTGTGTAGGCATTAACTATAAAATCATTTGCTTTAACAGTCTTGGAATGTAATTGATAGCTCATATGGTATAACAATGTTTAGCTCTGTAAATAATTGCTTCCAAAGTGATTCTACCATTTTGCAATCCCACTAACAAGACAAACATCTATTTCTGCTTTATTGACTATGCCAAAGCCTTTGACTGTGTGGAAAATTCTGAAAGAGATGGGAATACCAGACCACCTGACCTGCCTCTTGAGAAACACAGTTAGAACTGGACATGGAACAACAGACTGGTTCCAAATAGGAAAAGGAGTACATCAAGGCTGTATATTGTCACCATGCTTATTTAACTTATATGCAGAGTACATCATGAGAAACGCTGGGCTGGAAGAAGCACAAGCTGGAATCAAGATTGTCAGGAGAAATATCAATAACCTCAGATATGCAGATGACACCACCCTTACGGCAGAAAATGAAGAGAAACGAAAAAGCCTCTTGATGAAAGTGAAAGAGGAGAGTGAAAAAGTTGGCTTAAAGCTCAACATTCAAAAAACTAAGATCATGGCATCTGGTCCCATCACTTCATGGCACATGGATGGGGAAACAGTGGAAACAGTGCCAGACTTTATTTCTTGGGGCTCCAAAATCACTTCAGATGGTGACTGCAGCCATGAAATTAAAAGACACTTACTCCTTGGAAGGAAAGTTATGACCAACCTAGATAGCGTATCAAAAAGCAGAGACATTACTTTGCCAACAAAAGTCCGTCTAGTCAAGGCTATGGTTTTTCCAGTGGTTATGTATGGATGTGAGAGTTGGATGGTGAAGAAATCTGAGTGCTGAAGAATTGATGCTTTTGAACTGTGGTGTTGGAGAAGACTCTTGAGAGTCCCTTGGACTGCAAGGAGATCCAACCAGCCTATCCTAAAGGAGATCAGTCCTGGGTGTTCATTGGAAGGACTGATGCTGAAGCTAAAACTCCAATACTCAGGCCACCTCATGTGAAGAGTTTACTCATTGGAAAATACCCTGATGCTGGCAGGGCTTGGGAGCAGGAGGAGAAGGGGATGACAGAGAATGAGATGGCTGGATGTCATCACCGACTCAATGGACATGAGTTTGGGTAAACTCTGGGAGTTGGTGATGGACAGGGACATGACTGAGCGACTGAACTGAACTGAACTGAACAATGAATGAGAGTTCCTGTTGTTTCTCATCTTTACCAGTAAGTAGTTTGTCAGGTTTTTCTATTTGACCATTCCAATAAGTGTGTAGTTGTATCTCATTGTTTTAATTTCACCAGTCTATTCTAAAAAGTTATCTTATTTTCATATTTCCATTTCAGCATTTCCACTGTGTTTTATTACAATCAATTCTTCAGGAGCTTTATCTTTTTTTTTATTTTTAAACTTTACATAATTGTATTAGTTTTGCCAAATATCAAAATGAATCCGCCACAGGTATACATGTGTTCCCCATCCTGAACCCTGTCTTTAATCTCAGATTTAAACAGATGTTCTGCTTAGCAAAACTACTGCTGCCATTTATACCATGTGATTACTTTGCTTAATTAGTCCTCTAATGATTTTTTCATGAAGGACTCATAACTTGAAATCATGTATATTGGAATATATTTATTTTTAGTTGAACACACTGAGTACAGTTTCTTTTTTTTTTCTTTTTTTTAATTTTATTTTATTTTTAAACTTTACATAATTGTATTAGTTTTGCCAAATATCAAAATGAATCCGCCACAGGTATACATGTGTTCCCCATTTTCTTTTCCTGAGTATGGCTTTGTTCACTAATGTTGAGTGCCTCCATACAAAAGTTTAAGTTCAGCATGAACTTCTCCCCTGTTTTTTGTTTTGTTTGTTTGTTTGTTTAGATTCTCTTATATACTTACCATTTATTAACCAAATCTGTGTCAGTACCAGTGGCAGTTACAGTTGTAGGATTATCCTGAAGTTTTATTATAAGCTTATATGTATTTTATCAGAATCATGACTTTGGTATGTGTCTTCTTCATATTATTTTGAAAATCGAGATGCCCATTATTCAAGTTTATTAATTGTCAGATGCTTATCACATTCTTCAGTACTACCCTTCTTGGGAATTGGGATGAGGATTGACCTTTTGCAGCTCTGTGGCCCCTGCTGGGTCTTCCAGATATGCTGACACATTGAATGTAGTACCATGATGGCACAGTCCTTTTGGGTTAGTTCCACTGGAATTCCATCACATCCTCTAGCTTTATTAACAGTAGGGCTTCTTAGGCAATCTTGACTTCCCACTCCAGAATGTCTGGCCCTGGGTGACTGACCATAGCATTATAATAATCCAATTCAATAGGATCTTTTTCATACAATTCTTCTGTGTATGCTTTCCATCACTTCTTGATCTCCTCAGTGTCTACTAGGTCTCTACAATTGCTGTTCTTTATTGTGTTGGAGCAGACTCTTGAGAGTCCCTTGGACTGCAAGGAGATGCAACTAGTCCGTTCTGAAGGAGATCAGCCCTGGGATTTCTTTGGAAGGAATGAAGCTAAAGCTGAAACTCCAGTATTTTGGCCACCTCATGAGAAGAGCTGACTCATTGGAAAAGACTCTAGTGCTGGGAGGGATTGGGGGCAGGAGGAGAAGGGGACGACAGAGGATGAGATGGCTGGATGGCATCACTGACTCGATGGACGTGAGTCTGGGTGAACTCCGGGAGTTGGTATGGACAGGGAGGCCTGGCGTGCTGTGATTCATGGGGTCGCAAAGAGTCGTACATGACTGAGCGACTGAACTGAACTGAACTGAATGGCCAAAATGCTCCCTTGATATTTCCAATTTTCACAAGGAGATCTCTATTTTTCTCCTTCTTTTGTTTTGTTCTAGTTTTATGCACTGTTCATTGATGAAGGCCTTCTTGTCTCTTGGTCCTCTTCTTTGAAATGCTGCTTTTAGTTAGATGTGTCTTTCCCTTTCTCCCTTGGTTTTCACTTCTCTTCTTTCTTCAGCTATTTGAAAGTCTCCTGAGATAACCCCTTTGCCTTCTAGCTTTTCATTTACTTTGGGATGGCTTTGTTCACTGCCTCTTGTCCAGTACTGTGGACCTCTGTCCGTAGTTCTTCAGGCATGCTGTTAACTAGACCTAATCCCTTGAATCTATTTGTTACCTCCACTGCATATTCATAGGGGATTGGATTTTAGTTGTACCTGGCTGTTCCATTGGATTTCCCACTGATTTTACTTTCAGCCTGAGTTTTGCTATCAGAGGCTGTTGAGCAGAGCCACAGTCAGTTCCAGGTCTTGTTCTTTTTTCTGACTGCATACAGCTTCTCCATCTTTGGCTACAAAGAATGTAATCAATTTGATTTCCATATTTCCCATTTGATGATGTCCATGTGTAAATTCGTCTCTTGTGTTGTTGAAAAGGGTATTGGCTATGATGAGTGCATTGCCTTGGCAGAATTCAATTAGCTTTTGCCCTGCTTCCTTTTCTTCTCCAAGGCTAATCTTGCCTGTTACTCCAGGTATCTCTTGACTTCCTGCTTTGGCATATCAATCCCCACTGACAAATACAACATCTGTTTTTGGTGTTAGTTCTAGTAGGTTTTCTCGGTCTTCACAGGACTGATCAGCTTCAGGTTCTTCAGCATCTGTAGCAGGGGCATGGACTTGAATGCTGCAATATTGAATGCCTTGCCTTTGAAACGACCCGATATCATTCTGTTATTGTGGAGGTTGCACCTAAGTAGTGCATATTGGGAAATTTTTTGTAGATTATGAGGGCTCCTCCATTTTTTCTATGGAATTCTTGCCCACAGTAGTCGATATAATGGTTATCTGAACTAAATTTACCCATTCCTTTCCAGTTGAGTTCACTGTTAACCAGGATGTTGATGATTATTCTCACTGTTGTTAAGTGAGTACAAATATGAAGTAGAGCTGATAAGTTAATATGGATATGGCAAGTCCTAGTGTAGTCACTACAAAAATAAAATTTAAAATATATCATTAAAGCAAACAAAATGCTACCCTGAAAACATTCATTTACAAATGAAGGTGATAAAGATAAAAGGACCAAAATATGAATTTTAGAAAAAAAACAAAAACAAATAAAGTGGCAGTCATATATTTAATCATGTTAATAATGATATAAATATGAATGAACTGAACAATCTAATAAAAAAGCAAACATTTTTACACTAGATAAAAACAAATATCCAACTTTATGTTATCTATGTGAGACATCATTTAGAGTCAAAGATATAGATTTTAAGTGAAATGACTGAAAAATATATGGCATGCCAATATCAACCAAAGAGAGAATTGGCTATACCGTACTAATATCAACCAAAAATGGTTTTTATTAAAAACTGTTACTAGGGATAAAGAAGGACATTTTATAGTGATAAATAGGTGACTCTATTAGGAAGATATACCAATGCAACTAGCAAGACAACCAGAAAATGCATGAAGAAAAAAAAAAACTTATAATTGAGGAGAGAAATAGACAATTCAACAATAATTGCTAGACCTTACTAATTCACTTTTCATAAGGGATAGAAAAAGTAGGCAGAAGATCAACTATGAAATAGAGAACTTGAAGGATAATATAAACCAGCTGGACCTAAAAGGCATCTACAGAACAATTTGTCCAGTATAGGATATGCATTTTTCTTAAGAGTGAAGAGAACATTCTTCAGGACACCCTATATACTAGGACATAAGACAAACCTAAATAAATATGAAAGGGTTCAAATCATTTCAAGTATGCCCTCTGAATATAATGAAATTAGAAAACAATACATTTTGAGAAACAGACAAATATGTGGAAGTTAAGCAACATACTCCTATATAAACAAAGGGTCAGAAAAGAATCACAAGAGCAAGTAGAAAATACTTTTGACACTTGAAAGATCAATAAATTGACACAACATTAGTGATATTTATCAAGGGAGGAAAAAGACTCAAATCACTAAAATTAGGAATAAAAGAAAAATAACTACCAATTTCAGAGAAATAAATATAATTAAAATGGAATAGCATGATGCTAATTAGAAAATTTAGGTGGAATGGAGAAATTTCCAGAAATACACAAATGACTGATATTGACTCAAGAAGAAAATGAAATCTGAAAAGGAAAGAGATAAAATCAGTAATTTAAAATTTCTTGCCCAATCCACCTCACAAAAGTCCCCCTGCCACCCACCCTACCTAGACTCAGATAGCCTCACTGCTGAATTCTACTAAATATTTAAACTAATTAAAATCATGCCAATTCTCCATTCATGCATTTGAAAAGTATTCATAGAAGTGGAAAGGAACATTTCCCAGTTCATTCTATGAGGAAGTATTACTCCAGTGCCAGAACTAGAGGCCAGTTAATTCATACAAATCTCCCTAATTTTGCTCCATCCAGTATTTGCTCATGATGAATTTTATGCTTTACATCTTTGGCAAGAAAGTGATGGAAATAATACTGTGTTCATATCATCTCATTCTATCAGGAGGTTTATGATTTCAGTGTGTCCCAATATTGATAATGACCACTTGGATCACTTGATTAAAGTGGTTGCTGTCAAGATTCTCCACTGTCAAGTTACTCTCCCCTATCTTATAATTAACTTTTTTTTTTGTATTTTAAAGTATATGAATATTTTATTCCTCACCAAACTTTAGATTTATTAATTTATTTATATCAATTTGATTAATAGTCTCTTATTTTACTAAAGGAATCATGATCTGTCACTATCATTTATTTTGATGCTCACATTTTTCCAGCTTTGGACAGTTGGAACCTCCTCAAGTTGGCCTCTTTGCCCTTTTGACACCTCCCCATCATTCTTTAAACAATTTGATATTTTTGGTACAAGATATTCCAGGCTCATCTTGTACTTTCCCTGCCCTAGCCATGGAATTAACAATTTCTACAGGAAGTCCCAATTATTTTTAGTGGAAAATGGAATTTAGAATTCAATACAGGAGATCTGTATGTACCCACTATTCCCCAGTTCCTCTCATTGGGCATATTCTGGGAAGTGTATGTGTGCGTGTGAATTCCTCTGTGTGTATATCCTCCCTATATAGTTCAGTCTCTGATATCACAAAATATTGAATTGTCCTCAACCCATTTGAATGCCTTTCTCAACATATTCAGGCTCTGACACCAACCCCAGGCAGCCCTTTTATAAGCATACCGCCCTTACCCTGCTTGGGCTTTGATACTTTGCACTGGCACACCCCCATGTGCAGATACTCTCCTTGTTACACTCAGTCTCTACCTGCCCACACAGAGCTAGCCCCCCTCCATCCATGGATGCTCTCTTTACCTTGCTTGGCCTCTGACTTTCTACACAAATCTGTCTCATCCTTGTGGATTTATTCTTCTCTGAACTTATGCTTTTACTCTTCATGCCTGGCTAGACTCCTGTTTAATATTCTCTGGACTAACTGACTTTTATGGCAGACTGTTCTGCTCTGCGAATGCCTCTTAATTCCACTTTGGCGCTGACTTCCCATGGCACGTCCTAGCATGGATATCCTGTTTTCCCTGCTCAAGTACTGACATCTCATACTACACACCTCCCTTCCCTGCTCTTGTGGATCTTATCACTTCACTCTATTTGAGTTCTGACTCCACATACTAGGCTAGTCTGACTGTATTGATATCCTCTTCACCACTCCTTCATCTCTAACATCTCACTCTGGCCCACGATGGCTCCATGCCCTAGTGTTATGGATGTCTGTCTGGATTGATCTCACCTAACTGCTTTATGATATGTTGCTCAGCAAAGAGAGAAGGGGAAGGGAGAGGACAGTTCTTGAATTGAATTTTGAAGCATAAGTGAGCATTGCCAGTAAAAGATAGATAGATAAACCACATTTCAGTTAGGGAATTTACTATGGTGTATAGTAAAAATAATTCTTAAAGTTTATATGTTTTTCAGAATGTTATTAAATAATGCATCAAAATTTTGTGAAAAAACTCTCTTCATCCAGTGTCAAATGACAACTTCTACATTTATTATATTCTTAATGTGCATGTGTGTCTATTTGCTTGTCTATTTGCCTGTCCATTTGGGCTGCTATAACAAAATATCAGGCACAGAGTTGCTTGTGAACAACAGAAATTTATTTCTCACAGTTCCGGAGGTTAGAGGTACAAGATAAGCAGTAGGGCCAGATCAGGGCCCTTTTCTGGGTTGCAGACTTCTCTCCTGTTGGTAGTCTCCTGCATTTGAATGAGTTTCATTTGTAGAGTGCACATATAAACCCAATTTGTTCGAAAGTCCAAAAAAATTAGCATTAGTACTCAACTAACAAAATGACCTATATACTGTTGTTTTTACACATGCTTCCCGACATCCTGGGCTAGAAATAAAGGTAGTGCACTAATTTACTCTATGCAGTACTGTGCTGTAAAATACACAAAAGCACAACTTCTTGTAGAGGATGCACACATGTGACAATGTCCACCAGACACTTGAACTAACTTACGAGATTGGACATGGGAATGCAGGTTCGAATCTTTGAAAGTGGGCAATTTGAAGATTCCTATGTAAGGGACTTAATGTATTCTCATATGGCAAAAGGAGCTAGGGAGCTCTGTGAGTTCTCTTTGTAACAGCATTAATCTCCAGTCTTGAGGGCTCCACCCTCATGACCTAAATATCTCCCAAAGGACCCACCTTCTAATACCATCACACTGGACATCAGGTTTACAACATGAATTTTGGGGGTGCCACATTCAGACAAAAGCTGTGTGTGTTTAGTTAAGTTGATTTCTGCTTTCATTTGTTACCTCGTGAACTCTAAGACTAGCCATGTACCAGTACTAGTCGTATAACAGTACTTCTCTATGTAAGTATATCGGTTATCCACATGCTTTAAAATCTGGCAAGTACAGTCTTCATGCTCATTATTCTTCTTTTTCAGAAATGTCCTGCCACTTATTACGTGTTTATTTTTCCATATATGTTTTAGAATTAGCTTATTTCCCACACCAAATATATTAGTATTCTTGCTGAAATCTTATCATAATTATAGAATAATTTGGGCACAATTGATATCTGTATAAAATAGTTTCTTCCCCAAAGAGATATCTTTTCATTTCATCATGCATTTCATTGCATTTTTCAGTAGCATTTCAGAATTTTCTTCAAATAGCTATTGCATATTTGTTCTTAAATATAGTCTTAATATTTATCTGTTTGCAGCTATTATAAATGGTGTCTTCCTTTATAAATGTAATTACTTGTTAGTATTTAGGAACACTGTTTTATATATTATTATTTTTATCCAGCCATCTAGGTCAATTCCTTTAAAATACAGCTTTCCCTGGATATCTGTGGGAGATTGGTTCTAGGACACCCCTGCCAACCATCAGATACCGAAATCCACAGACGTTCAAGTCCCTTAAGTAAGTAGCATAGCGTTTTAGTATTTGCATATAAACTAAACACATCCTCCCATATACTTTAAATCATGTCTAAATTTCTTATGAACCTAATACAATGTAAAAGATATGTAAATTGCTTCCAGCACGTGATAAATTTGCAGTTTGAATTTTGAAACTTTTTGGAGTTATATATATATATATATATATATATATATATATATATATATATATTTTTTTTTTAATCCACACTTGAATGAATCCTTGGATGTGAAACAAATGGATAAGAAAGGCTAACTGTATAGAGAACTTTTCTCTTGGAGTCTCCAGATACACAATTGTGTCATCAGGAAACAATGTTAATGTTGCCTCTATTGCTCTATGATTTGAAAATAAGCTTTAAAAAACATCGGAATGATTTTAGATTTACAAGAAAGCAAAGATATTTTTCTTATATCAGAAAGTTCCCAAATATCACCCATATTCTCATAAAATAGAGTACCTACACTATCTCTAAGATTTTTCCTACTAAGATTTTCTTAATTTTTTAACCTAATATTGTTTTTCTGTTCCAAGAACCCATCCTGGATCCCACATTGCATGTAATAGCCATGCCTTTCATGTTCTACTCGGTTGTGACAATGTCGCATACTTCTCTTATTTTTTATGACCTTGATACTTTTGAGGAATACTATCAGGTATTTTATAAAATGTTTCCCAATTTGGATTTGTCTGATGATTTTCCTATTAGCTTGGGGCTATGGATTTTTTGGGAGGGGGTTCCCTTGTAGCTCAGCTGGTAGAGAACCCATCTGCAAAGAAGGAGACCTAGGTTTGATCCCTGGGTTGGAAGATCACCTAGAGAAGGGAAAGGCTACCCACTCCGTACTCTGGCCTAGAGAATTCCATGGACAGTATAGTCCATGGTGTTTTGAAGAGTTGGACATGACTGAGCAACTTTCACATTCACTGTCACTTCATGGATTTGGGGGGAAGAAGACTGCAGAGGTGGAATGTCCTTTTAATCATGTGACACGATCAACAAGACTTATCACTGGTAATGCTGATTTTTACCACCTGGCTGAAGTAGTGTTTGTCATGTTATATCACTGTCAAGTTACTCCTTTTTCTCCCTCTCCATATTGTTGTATTTTTTGGAAGGAAGTCACTACGTGTAACTCACTCTTCAGGAACAGGGAGTTACACTCCACCTCCCTGAAAGTCGAATTACCTATGTCAACTATCTGAAATTCTTCTTCTTGGGAAATTGGTCTATTGTCTCACATGTATTCAATCATTTAATTATATCAGTATGGCCCATAGATAGTCATTTTATAGTTTTGGGTATAATCCCAAAAGATGATTTACTTAATTTATTATATTGCTCATCTTGTTATAGTTTTGGCCATTGGAAGCTCGTTCCTGTCTTCTTTGACATAACCTCATTACTCTGGGCTTTTTCTTTCTTTCTTTCTTTCTTTTCTTTTCTTTTTTTTTTTTTAGCATTTCCTTTTTGATAGAATAAGTTTCCCCAGACTCCTCTTCTATATTTCCTCCCTGAGCCCTACAATCACTAATTTCTCCAAGAAGCCTGGTTCCTTTTATTGGAAATTAGTATTGGGAACCAAGATCTGTGTTTATTTCTTTCATTATTTGAGAGTATCATTTCTCTTAGACCCTTTCAGCTAACCAGACAAAGAAATATAATTATCTATTAATATTCATGTGCCAACTATGAAACTGTTCAAGTATGCATGTGTAACAGTATCAGGATTGTTAACCTATACTTCTATGAGAAAAACACTACCAACTAGATTTCAGTGGTTTTATCTTTTGCTTTCAGTCTTGCAAAATCTACTCATTTCCAAAGTTCCTTAATTCAGTGGATCTTAGTGAGGTGGTTTCATACATTTTTTGATTGTTTGGTCAAATTCTGCATTCCATTCTTGATGTCAAAAAGTTTTTTTCTTTAAATATGCATATATTGATTAACTTTTTTTTTTTTTTTTTTGCTGTAAGGTTCTATGGGTTTTGACAAATATATAGCGCCATGTATTTACCATAACATCATACAGAATAGTTTCACTGCCCTAAAACATCCCCTATGCCTGGAGAAGGAAATGGCAACCCACTCCAGTGTTCTTGCCTGGAGACTCCCAGGGATGGGGAACCTTGTGGGCTGCCGTCTATGGGCTCACAAGAAGTTGGACACGACTGAAGCGACTTAGCAGCAGCAGCAGCAGCCCACACAAAACATATCAGTGGCTCCTAGTTTCTGACCTCTGCTTTAATATCTTTCTTTCTCACTTGGCTCTCTGCTCCACAGGGACACATGCCCAGGGCTCTGTTCTGCTCAACCCAGGGTCTGGATTCAACAAATGGAATAATGAGAATAGAAGATGGATCCACCCTTCCAGTAGAACATCAGGTTCAGAAAGAATACACTGGTAAGGAGATGGCATTTTGTCAACCCCCACCTCTTTTTCGATTGCCTGCAAAAAATGTCCCCATTTCCCTTTAAGCCCTACTTCCAGTTGGCCTTGCAAAACTCCTTTCCCAATGGCCACATGGGCTCTTTATGACATCAGTAAGGGCCCAGCCCTGCCTGGTCTTCAGTCTCCAGGTGCCAGGTCAGACCATCACACCAGGAGCCATTTCCTCTTGGCTCAGGGGAGCTCCAGGGTAAGGTCCTCTGCAGAGGACACTTTCTAATTTGGCAGAATCTACCAGAGCATGCCCAAGTCTGGTTTGCGGTCACGTTGCTCTGGCTTTTTTTCATTGTGCTGATGTATGTGACAGTGAAGTTGACAGGAGAGAGTGGCGAGAGTAATCTGCAGACTCCTCCTACACGTTAGGGTGGTTCATTTGGCTCTCTGGGAAAGAAAAAGAAAAAAGGCTTCCCTAGAAAAAGACTATATGTTTGATACCTTAATCCTGCTTGAGATGGACCTTGTGAAATGTGTGTCCAGGGTGTGGAATCTGAAACTACTAACCAGTGCTAACCTCAACCCTGCCAATGTTGAGGTTCCTGCAGACACACAGAATAACATTACAGTATATGAGCTCTGGGGCAATGAAGACTCCAACTGAGTGGATTTGTGTGTCAGTGTAGGAGAGGAGTTGTTGAAGGTTGACATACTGTATCCAGACTAATAGAACTATTGTGATGCAAAGAAAAAAGCCTCTGATATTTTTTATTTGCTCTGCAGTTTCACCTTTCCCAGAACGTACAATTGGCTGCATGCACTGTATAACCTATTCGAGGCTAGCTTACTTTACTTAATAACATTCATTCAGGTTTCATCCATTTGTTTTTGTTATTTGATAGGTTGATTCTTTTTATTCGTGAATAATATTCTGTTATGTTGACGTACCGTTGTTTGTTTATCCATACATCTATTAAAGGACACTTTTGTTACTTCCAATTTGTGTGTGTGTGTGTGTGTGTAAGAGCAACAGAGGGAGTGAGAGAGAGTATGAATTAAGCTGTTATAAAATTCAGGTGCATGTTTTTATGTGGGCATTAGCTGTCAAATCATTTGGTGAACTAACTAGAAGTGTAATTGTTAGATCATGTGGTATGACAATATTTAGCTCTGTAAGAGATTGCTTCCAAAGTGACTCTTCCATTTTGTAATCCTAATAAAAACAAATGAGAGTTCTTATTGTTCCTCATCTTTGCCCCTAAATTCTTTATCAGATTTTTGTATTTGACCTTTCTGATAAGTGTGATGTGGTTTATCATTGTTCTAAATCCACCAGTCTACTCTAGAAGGTGATCTTATTTACATTGGACCATCTCCATTGTGTTTTATTACCATCAATTCTTCAGGTGTTTTATCTTCAATCTGAGGTTTAAATAAATCTTCTACTCAGTAAGACTTCTGCTGCTGTTTACACCATCAGTGCTTCAGTTAAGTTTAGTTCGGTACAGTCACTCAGTCATGTCTGACTCTTTGCAACCCCATGAATCCCAGCATGCCAGGCCTCCCTGTCAATCACCAACTCCCGGAGTTCACCCAGACTCACGTCCATAGAGTCAGTGATGCCATCCAGCCATCTCATCCTCTGTCGTCCCCTTCTCCTCCTACCCCCAATCCATCCCAGCATCAGAGTCTTTTCCAATGAGCCAACTCTTCGCATGAGGTGGCCCAAGTACTGGAGTTTGAGCTTTAGCATCATTCCTTCCAAAGAAATCCCAGGGCTGATCTCCTTCAGAATGGACTGGTTGGATCTTCTTGCAGTCCAAGGGACTTCAAGAGTCTTCTCCAACACCACAGTTCAAAAGCATCAATTCTTCAGCACTCAGCTTTCTTCACAGTCTAAATCTCACATCCATACATGACCACAGGAAAAACCATAGCCTTGACTAGACAGACCTTTGTTGGCAAAGTAATGTCTCTGCTTTTGAATATGCTATCTAGGTCGGTCATAACTTTTCTTCCAAGGAGTAAGCATCTTTTAATTTCATGGCTGCAGTCACCATCTGAAGTGATTTTGGAGCCCAAAAATATAAAGTCTGACACTGTTTCCACTGTTTCCCCATCTATTTGCCATGAAGTGATGGGGCCAGGTGCCATGATCTTCGTTTTCTGAATGATGAGCTTTAAGCCAACTTTTTCACTCTCCACTTTCACTTTATCAAGAGGCTCTTTAGTTCCTCTTCACTTTCTGCCAAAAGGGTGGTGTCATCTGCTTATCTGAGGCTATTGATATTTCTCCCGGCAATCTTGATTCCAGCTTGTGCTTCTTGCAGCCCAGTGTTTCTCATGATGTACTCTGCATAGAAGTTAAATAAACAGGGTGACAATACACAGCCTTGACATAGTCTTTTTCCTGTTTGGACCAGTCTGTTGTTCCATGTCCAGTTCTAACTGTTGCTTCCTGACCTGCATACAGGTTTCTCAAGAGTCAGGTCAGGTGGTCTGGTATTCCCATCTCTTTCAGAATTTTCCACCGTTTATTGTGATCCACACAGTCAAAGGCTTTGACATAGTCAATAAAGCAGAAATAGATGTTTTTCTGGAACTCTTGCTTTTTTGATGATCCAGCAGATGTTGGCAATTTGGTCCCTGGTTCCTCTGCCTTTTCTAAAACCAGCTTTAACATCTGGAAGTTCACGGTTCACGTATTGCTGAAGCCTGGCTTGGAGAATTTTGAGCTTTACTTTACTAGCGTGTGAGATGAGTGCAATTGTGTGGAAGGCAAACTGCCCTTTTTCAGTCCTGTGGCCACTGTTGTGTTTTCCAAATTTGCTGGCATATTGGGTGCACTGCTTTCTCAGCATCATCTTTTAGGATTTGAAATAGCTCAAATGTAATTCCATCACCTCCACTAGCTTTATTTATTGTGATGCTTCCTAAGGCCCACTTGACTTCACATTCCAGGATGTCTTGCTCTAGGTGAGTGATCACACCATCGTGATTATTTGGATTGTGAAGATCGTTTTTGTACAGTTCTTCTCTGTACTCTTGCCACCTCTTCTTAATATCTTATTCTTCTGTTAGGTCCATACCATTTCTTTCTTTTATTGAGCCCATCTTTGCATGAAATAGTCTGTTGGTATCTCTAACTTTCTTGAAGAGATGTCTAGTCTTTCCCATTCTATTGTTTTCCTCTATTTCTTTGCTCTGATCACTGAGGAAGGCTTTCTTGTCTCTCTCCTTGTTATTCTTGGAACTCTGCATGTAAATGGATGTATCTTTCCTTTTGTCCTTTGCTTTTTGCTTCTCTTCTTTTCACAGCTATTTGTAAGGCCTCCTCAGACAACCATTTTGCTTTTTTACATTTATTTTTCTTGGGGTGGTCTAGATCCCTGTCTCCTGGACAATGTCATGAACCCCCATCTATAGTTCTTCAGGAACTCTGTCTATCAAATGTAACACCTTGAGTCTGTTTGTCCCTTTCACTGTTTAGATCATAAGGGATTTTATTTAGGTCATGCCCCTTTGGTCTACTGTTTTTCCCTACTTTCTTCAATTTAAGTCTCAGTTTGACAATAAGGATTTCATGATCTGAGCCAGTCAACTCCTGATCTTGTTTTGGCTGACTTTGTAGAGCTTCTCCATATTTGGCTGCAAAGAATATAATCAATCTGATTTCAGTGTTGATGATCTTATGATGTCCATGTGTAGAGTCTTCTCTTGTGTTGATGGACAAGGGTGATTGCTATGACCAGTACGTTCTCTTGGCAAAACCTATTAGCCTTTGCCCTGCTTCATTCTCTACTCCAAGGCCAAATTTTCTTGTTACTCCAGGTGTTTATTGACTTCCTATTTTTGCATTCCAGTCCCCTGTAATGAAAAGGGCATCTTTTTTGGATGTTAGTTCTAAAAGGTCTTGTAGGTCTTCATAGAACCATTCAACTTCATCTCCTTCAGCATTACTGGTCAGGGCATAGACTTGGATTACTGTGATATTGAATGGTTTTCCTTGAAAATGAACAGAGGTCCTCCTGCCATTTTTGAGATTGCATCCAAGTACTGTATTTTGGACTCTTTTCTTTTTTCTTTCTGTCTTTTTTTTTTTTTTTGAGTTTGGCTCTTTTCTTGACTATGATGGCTACTCCATTTCTTCTAAAGGATTCTTGCCCACAGTAGTAGATATCATGGTCATCTGAGTTAAATTCACCCATTCCAATCCATTTTAGTTTGCTTATTCCTAAAATATTGATGTTCACCTTGCCATTACCTGTTTGACCACTTCCAATTTACCTTGATTCATGCATGGACTTAACATTCCTGATTGCTATGCAATATTGCTCTTTACAGCATTGGACCTTACTTCTATCATCAGTCACATCCACAGCTGGGTGTTGTTTTTGCTTTGGCTTCATCTCTTAATTCTTTCTGGAGCTATTTCTCCACCGATATCTCCAGTAGTATTTTGGGCACTTATCGACCTGGGAAGTTCACCTTTCAGTGTCCTAGCTTTTTGCCTTTTCATACTGTTGATAGGGTTTTCAAGGAAGAATACTGAAGTGGTTTGCCTATGGATACATGGATATTTGTTCATAGTAGCATCTTATTTCTCAATTGTTAATAGTAGCATCTTATCTCTCAATTCTGTGGAGTGTAACAGACCATCTGAGGGTCTGCCTCTTTCCACAACCACATTCAGTCATAAAATTATGTGAAGTTTATCCTTCTCTCTAGAAACAAATTAGAAAACAGTGATGATTACCCCAATTACTATGTAAATTTAGGGCAAAATAACTGTGATGAATGTTTTAATCAGGTCTTTTTGAGGACTGCTTCTTATTTTGAAAATTTTGTAATAAACTGCTTGCTAGGATCATTTCAGTTGCCTTATTGTTTCTGAATCTTCGCAACCCCATGGACTGCAGCATGCCAGGCTTCCCTGTAATTCTTCATCTCCTGGAGCTTGCTCAAATTCATGTCCACTGAGTGAGTGATGCCATTCAATCATCTTGTCCTTCATCATTCCTTTCTTCTCCTGCCTTCGATCTTTCCCAACATCAGTGTCATTTCTAAGCAGTTGGTTCTTCCCATCAGGTGGCCAAAGTATTGGAACTTCAGCCTCAGCATCAGTCCTCCCAATGACTTTCAGAAATGATTTCCTTTAAAATGATTGGTTTTATCACCTTGCTGTCCAAGAGACTCTCAAGAGTCTTCTGTAACACCACAGTTCAAAAGCATCAATTCTTTGGCACTCAGCATTCCTTATGGTCCAACTCTCACATCCATACATGACTACTGCAAAAACCGTAGTTTTGACTGTATGGAAATTTGTCAGTAAATAATGGGTCTGCTTTTTAATATGCTGTTTAGATGTGCCATAGGATTTCTTCAAAACATCAAAACTCTTAGTTTCGCAGCTGCAGTCACCTGCAGTGATTTTGGAGCCCAAGAAAATAAAGTCTGTCACTGTTTCCTTTGTATCCACATCTATTTCCAGGAAGTGATGGGACCAAATGCTGTGATCTTAGTTTTTGAATGTTAAGTTTTAAGTCAGCCTTTTTCAGTCTCCTCTTTCACTTTCAACCAGAGGCTCTTTAATTTCTCTTTGCTTTCTGCCATTAGGTTGTTGTCATCTGCATATCTGAGGTTATTGATATTTCTCCCTGCAGTCTTGATTCTAGCTTGTGTGTCATCCAGTCCTGCATTTCCCATGATGTAATCTTCATGTAAGTAAATAAGCAAGATAACAATAATCAGGCTTGACATACTCCTTTCCCAATTTGAACCAGTCCATTGTTCCATGTTTGGTTCTAACTGTTGCTTCTTAACCTGTATACAGATGTCTCAGGAGGCAGGTAAGGTGGTCTGGTATTTCCATCTTTTTAAGAATTTGCCACAGTTAGTTGCAACCCACACAGTCAAAGGCTTTAGCGTAGTCAACAGTTTACTAGGAAACATATTTATAATATCTCTTTTCTCTTTGAAGTCTTTTATTAGTTTGGTTATCATGTGCATCACATTATTGTTTAATACTTATTCAATAATAGAAATGTTTCCCTCCATTCTGTCTTTGTGGAGAGGATTTCTAGATTGGTAAGAAATTTTGAATTTTATTTTCAACTGTATTACTCCTAAACAACCCATTTTTTCTTAAGCAGCTGCTTTCTGGGTTCAGGCAAGCTGGTTAGTGGGGTGACCTTTTGGATACAGATGAATATTTAGCAGTAGCAAGTTGAGAGAAGAAAATGAATATTATGAATAAATTGTATCCTCTCAAAATTTGTATGCTGAAGACATAACTCTCTGTACATTATATTTAGTCAAAATATGAATAGATTGCCTTTTCTTCTGATGCTATTTGGAAATAGGGCCTCTAATTAGGTAGCTGGGTTAATACAACTGATTCTTTATAAGAAAAGGAGATCAGTCACAGACAACACGGAGACATTACTGTGTGAAGACAAAGCCAGAAAATTCTGGACTGACACAGCCCAGAGCAGAACAAATCTCTTGACCCTTTGATTATTGATTTGATCCCCAGAAGCTTGAGAAAAACATCTTTTTAAGCTACCTGGCATGGTTCTCATTGTTCTGGCACCCCTAGAAAACCAACACACCCACTTCCTCTTGAAAAGAGGCTTTCAGTTTCAAATGAGGCCTCCTTTTCTTACCTAGGTTCTCATGGAAAGGAAACTGGTAAAGGAATCTCTAACACATAATCTGATGATCCTCACAGATACTTAACACTCTCTGAGAGATTTCACTGTTTCTTTCCAGATTCAACTGGGCTAGAACTTGTTCCTATTTCATGGGTAAAGTTGGCCTAGGAAGTACTAGAATGAGCATCATTTACAGTAAGTGGTAGAAGAAAATAAGCCTATCATGAAGGCAGCCACACCTCATAAAATAGATACAGTCCTCTCCTTTCATCTGGAAGAGGAAAGTGACCAAGGCATTGTTGTCTATTGCACTAGTAATGTCACAGAGTCATGATGTCATGGCAACCATGCCTCCCTAAACCTGCCCTAACCAAGACACTAGGCTGTAGTAGCCATGGGGAAGCCTAGAGGATCACAAGCCCTCCCAAACCATTGAAACCACCTGGGCTTTTTTCCCAGAGAGTTTGCCAGGTGTGTTAGTGTTACCTTCTCCATGGCAGTATTTGTGGCCTATGGTCGCCACTCTTATCAGCAGTCCTCTGGTTTCCTGAGAACCCCAAGACACCACCATTCCTACTTGCAAAGTACATATCTGGAAAAAAAAAAAAAAAAAAAAAGGAATGCAATCCAGTCCACACTGAAGTGCCCCAACCCATGGAAATGTACAGGGCCCTCAATCCCAATAAGGGCTGTATGAGCAGTAAAACAACAGTTCCAGGCAAACTCAGCATTAAAACCTGCAGCCATGCCAGGGCTATGTCACAAGTTCTGCACTTAAAGAGTGCAGACTTTAAGTCCTCTACAAACTTGAGAAATTGTGCCAACAAGATCTCTCCACTTCCATCTTAGCCAAGCCTAGAAGACAGTGTCTGTAGTGCAGCACATCAGGCCAAATGCATGATCAACTGAGAATATTTGTATGTAAGAGTACCAGGTACAGGGTATTATGGAGAAGATGTGCACCAAGAGTGAAGTCATGTAAAAGTCTTTTGTGCCACTTTCAGAGGGAAATTATTCATCTTCCAGATGATTCAGTCGATAGGATTCATATCACTAATAATATTCAACTCAGCCATAAGGCAGTGCAGGGTCCCTCTGTGGAACTTAATAAAGAAGTTCCCATGCAAGCCTGTCTGCGGCCTCTAATTTTCATTATTCAAATGTTTTAATTCCATCAACAAACAGTTCAAAATACAGACAATGGGCAGGCACTTGTGGAAGACGATGACTACTGCAAGAACAGAGAATCTTTCCAGTTCAGTGAACACAGAATGCTTCAGGTTGGTGATAAGATGGAGGAAAGATGGACCGGAGAATGAAGGGGAGATTTCAGAGCTAGGATCTGTCTTTTTGGGGTGGTGGGAGCTGCTCCAGACCTGTCTTCAAGCCTTGGGGACATATTTCAAAATGTAATAAACAATGTGGTCTCTGGCCTCAATGAGCTTTGACAATCTTAATGCCTCATCATACTAGACTAGACCAACTGCAGTGCAATGGCTTAGAAATTCAGGAGATATTATTTGGGGGAAGGGGGGCGATGACTTAAAGGAGACTTGCTCGGTCACACTTGTTCAGTGTGAATACTTAATAGAGCTGGAGTCGGGATTCACCTATATATAGACTGTTCTCTTAAGCATATTTCAGTTTTGAGATCATAACGAGATAACCACGTATCTGGGATTTCATTTTCTTTCTCGTTGACTACTTCTCTACTCATACTACCAGAAGATAGCATTAACTTGGAAGTTACATGTTTGTATTAGGACTTTCCTCTCACTTTTCCAACTGTACCAATTGTGCTAAATGACTTCCTACCACTAAAGATGGCCCAGTTTATAGTAATTCCTCTTGCCATACAAGAGTCTCTCAAAAAAAAGAAAAGGCAGATAGAATGCAAAAGCACAGACAAGGCAAGTTTCTGAGGACTGTTTGAAATAAAGAAAGGCCATGGGAAAGTAGGCCATGAGTCAGCTGATTGACATAGTAGTGTTGTTATAGACTACATGGCATCAGAAAGAGATAAGTGGCACTCAAAGATACAGGACAGCTGTGTTTATTCAGCACTGGTGTGGGCTCAGTGGAGTCACCTCCAAAGACTGAGTGTCCCGCTTTTATTCTGGGTATCTTTGATACACCATAAATTTCCTGTTCAAACAGCTCAGATCCCTCCCTTCCCCAGATAGCCCTGGTTCGCTAGGAGAGGAGGTAACCAGCAAGTAGGAGATCAGATGCGTAAGCGGTGATTGATGAGCAGCAGCTGTTAACACAAGACAAAGGAAGGGAAAGCACAAGATTGTTACTTTCACTGGGGGCTTTGATCTGGTTTCTATCTCATCCTGCCCTCTTGATGTTTAGGGTGCATCTGTGGCAGTCAGAGAACATCATCATCCAGAACTGGCTGGTAACCCTTTAAAAGCAACATCTAGGTGGCTGTTCTCCATTCAACAACTGTTTATATGAATGAACCCTGTTACGTATTTGATTAGGATGGGTATGAAGCAGGGAATAAGCAGACATCTGTGAGTATGACTACAACAATTCCAATCATTGTCTTAACCAGAAACATTGTCTGAACCAGAACATGGGCAATCTTCCCAGTATTTCTAGCTATGTCTGTCAGAACTTTTCCATTGTCATCTATTTGGATACAACAGTCAGGTTGGTTGAATTTCCCACAAGCTCCTCCTTCCTCCACTGTTCGATATTGATAGATGAAAGTCCTCATCTGGGATTGTTGTAGTGACAGTTCCAACACAGTTGTGATTTCATTAGTTATAATCCCAAGTACCGCCTGCAGTCAGATTGTGCGGGTGAGCATGTAAATGGGAGTCCTGTATCCCCAACTCCCATCTTTGTCCCAGTTTTGTTTTCCCCCTAGCTCTAGGAATCATTTTTCTCTGTTTTTCAGGGAAAAGCAGTGTGTCCCCTGGTGTTGGATAAGAGGAAGAAACCTGACTGAAGTCTTCCTATGGTGCAGGTTCTTCCACGTGTGGATGGGAGCCCTGAGTAGGCCCTTCTCCCACAATTCCAAAAAGTCCCCCTTGGGGCTGCCATAAGTCTGGGTTTGTGGAGTAAAGATGCTTCCAATATGGGCTAATGCCTGGGATTGCAAAAAAGGGATTAGTATCAGGTTGATTTCCTGCACAGTTTTGCTCTAGAATCCCAGAAGTGGAGTTGAAGGGAGTGCAAGTGTGATTTCCATTCCCTCCTTTTTGGGGAGCCCAATACTAGGTTGGGGCCCCTGGCCACCATGGAAGTTTCTTATAGGTATCATTATAGACCAGGGCTCTTCTGCATTTTCTTTCTCTGACCCAGGTATAATTTATCCCTTCCCAGTTTAGGTCTACTGTTTCCTTGGACAGGGTCCAACTCTGAATAGGATCCCCTGCACGCCTGCTAATTGTTCGATTCCATCAATAGCAGAAAGGCATCTGATCCAGTACACTTCCAGGGCCATGTTTTAAACAACAGAGAACCTCCACAAACCCAGCAGCTAGTGACATTTAATTCCAGGGCCACCTCTTCAGCTAGATGAATAAAAGGATTATTACTAATAGTGGGCATTTCTAACTTATCTTTGAGGGAGGCTTAAAGCTGGTTGTACAGTCCAGAGGACCCTATGTTTGGACCTGATGCCAATGGGTATGGCTTGCTTACTTGGGCCTTTAACTGTTTAACCATCTCTTGGGCTGGTTCTTTCCTAGCCTGGTCTTGTCCCCCACCCCCTCACATCTGACAACCCAAAATGAGTCTGACGAGCCCAGCAGACCATCTGTCTTGGGGTGCCATAGCACGTTAGGCCATTCACACTGTGGGCTCTAATTTCTCCCTCCCAGTAATGCTTCCCTTCCCTAGTGCATGGGAAAGCTGAACTATATTATGTGGTTGGTTTGTATCTATAGTTAGTGAATCCTTGGGCCCATTTACCCTCATGGTAGAAAGACTCCATACATTCAGAACAATCATCCTGGCTCTCAGATGAGGAGGGGATTTTACAACTTAACAGAACTGTAAGGCAAAAATACGCTGTTTTCATACTTAAGTTGATCACAGTAGGAGGAGACTCCAAAAAACAAGAACTATGAAGAAGTAGGCAAAGCAGAGAGAGTGTTTTTGGATACAAGTCCACTCTGGGGGAGAGAGTAAAGCCCTATTCCAAATAAGATGAATAGGGGGAGTCCAAGACCAATTAATAACCAATACATCTACCTTTTGTCGGTCCTATTGGTTCCTCAAGCTTCAGCCGTGCTTTTATTGACCAGCTTCCAATGTGGCCAGAGTGGGGCTTTGGGGGTGGCTGTTTCCTTCTCCGTGAGATCAGGCACAGGGGTTCCTCCAGACTAAGGGTCGTTTCCCACTTCTCTTGGCTATCAGTCAGACTTGGAGGTTTGACTCTGGAGTAATGCAGCCAAGTGTCTATTCCTGCCACCTTGAAATCAGTGTGGGTAGTTAAGTTTAAAGAATAAGTCCCTTTCCACATGGGTTTTAAAGGCTCTTTTTTGCAATCCTTTACCCATACTCAGTCCCCTGGTTGGTTAGGATGTACTACTGTGCTTAAGGTATGGGTATTCTATCAATTATCCTTGTATGTATTTGAGAGATTGTGTGTCCTAACCCTTGCAGCTGCCTATATAAGTCCATGTTCCCCAGTTCTCTGGTGTCTAGTTGACTAGTTAAGTTGACTAGTGGGGGTGGTCGTCCATACAGGATTTCAAATGGTGAAAACCCTATCCCTGCCCGGGGCAAACTCCTCACTTTAAGAGGACCACAGGCCACATGCCTACCCAAGATAAGCTTGTCTCCTGGCATAGTTTTGCTAGTGTTTGTTTGAGGGTTCGATTCACGTATTCCACTTTCCCTGAGCCCTGGGGATGGTAGGCAGCATGCAATTTCCACTGGGTTTTCAAAGCCTTTGCCAAGTGTTGTTCTGTGTCAGCTACAAATGCCGGTCCATTGTCCGACCCTATGGTCAGAGGCATTCCATATCTGGGGACAATGTCTTTCAGGAGTGCTTTGGTTACTTGTCTTGCTTTTTCAGTTTGGGTAGGAAAGGCTGCCACCCAGCCTTAAAAGGTGCAGATAAAAACTACACAGTATCTAAATCCTGATTTGGGGTGATTTCAGTGAAGTCTGCTTCCATATCTTCAAAAGGGGATAGTCTACAATGTTGTGTCCCTGCCGACCTACTAGGCCCCTGGCAAGCATTATTTTGTAAACAGGTTACACATCGCTAGGAGACAGAAGAACAGAGTGACGGGAGGTGAGCAATGAGATAGTATGGGCCTAGCAAAGTGTCTAAGGCAGTCTTGCCCAAAGGGTCAGTTCATGTTGCTGGTACACCAGCTTGTAGGCCAGATGTGCCGGAACATAGACTCGTGGTCTTGTGTGAGCCACCATCCCATCTTGGCCTTGGTTCCCTCTTCCAGTTTTATTCATTTTTCCTCCTCGGGAGAGTACCTGGGGGCCGCTGGTATCTATCCAGGGCTAGCAGGACTTTCTATTTGTCTGGTGGCTGCCCCCAGGCAGCCTCCTTGATGGCTGCATCAGCATGACCATTCCCTTTGTCCACCGGGTCACCTCCCTTCTGGTGACCTTTGCTGTGGACAATTGCCACTTCTGTTGGTTCCCATAATATTTCCAGAAGTTTCAGGATTTCACCTTGGGGTTTTACCTCTTTCACTCCTGCTGTAAGTAGTCCTCTTCCTTGTATAAGGCTCCATGGACATATAGAATAGCAAAAGCATACCACAAGTCTGTATAGGTATTGACTCACTGCTCTCAGCTGAGTTCCAGGGCCCTGGTTAATGCCCATAACTCCACTCTCTGCACTGACCATCCATGAGGAAGTACCTCTCCTTCCTCCACTTGAGAGTCAGACACTACAGTATACCCAGCCATCTTCTTCCTGTTTTCCCTGAAGCTGCTATCATCAGTATATAGGACCAGGTCTGGATTGTGGAGTCGCTTGTCAGTCAGGTCTGGTCTGTTACAATATATTTCATCTAGTAATTCCAAGCAATCATGTTCCAAGGGCCCTGCTTCTTTTGGTAGAAAGATAGCTGGTTTTAGAGTTCATACACCTTGCAGTTTTACCATGGATGTTCTCATAGTAACCCTTGATACTGAGTCATTCGTACATGTGTGAGCCAGTAGTGGCCTCTGCTATCCATCAGGGTTACAACTGAGTGTATGACCTAACATTTAGGTTTTGCCCCAACATTAATTTGTCAGCCTCCCTCACTAGCAAGGTAGTGGCTGCTACTGCTTGGAGGTAGGGTGACCATCTATCTAGACAAGTAGGCCACCGGCCTTTGTGAAGGCCTGAATTTTTGGGTCAAGACTCCCAAGGCCATTTTGTACTTTTCATGAACACAGAGACTGAGCTCTCTGGTTACATTTGGAAGCTCTAGGGCTGAAGCATCGGAAGCTTTGGCCTTAATTGTTTGAAATGCCGCCTCTTGGCTCCCATTCAAGGGGATCCTTTTCTTCTCCTTTCAGGGCCTCATATTGGGGTCTGGCCAGGTCTGAACATCCAAGGATGTATATCCTGCAGAATCCTGCTGCTCTCAGGAGCTCATGGACATTCTGGCAAGTGGTAGGGAGAGGGTTGGCGCAAACTGCTCATTTTCTTTCAGTTCCCAGCATTCACTGGCCCCAGATGATGCTAAAACCTAGATCTTTGACTTGTCTTTTACAGATTTGTGCATTTTTCTTTGATACCCGGTACCCAGCTTCCATTAACAAGGAGACAAGGGCCTTTGTTCCTTCTAGGCGTCAAGCCTGTGTTGTGCTCAATGACCTATTTCATCAGGACACAGTCTAACTCCTGTCCAGGAAATTGCACTAAGTCAGTGGCCAAAGCTCCACTTGAACAGAGTAGGGGAGTTCTTGAAATCCTGAGGAGGCCTCGTCCAAGAGAGCTGTTCCTTGTTTCTCGTGTGGGTTTTCCCATTCAGGGGCAAATAGTGGTTGGCTGACAGGTGCAAGCTGGAGGCAGAAGAAGGCATCTTTCAAGTGCAAGAAAGTAAACCGTTCAGCTGTGGAAGGGATCAGTCCTAGTAGGGTGTACAGTTTAGGCACTGCAGTGAATAGAGTAATTGTTGCCTCATTTACAGCTCTTTAAGCTCTGAACTGGATCATAGTCATGTGTCCCTGGCTTCTTCATGGGTAGTAGTGGGGTGTTCCAGGGTGACTGGCATTTCATCAGAAGGCTGCATTGGAGTAGTCGCTGTAAATGAGCCTGGATTCCCAGCTGGGCCTACTGGAGAATCAGATACTATTGTAGTTTTACAGGCTGAGCTCCTGGTTTCAGATCAAACAGGATGGTAGCAAAGGGTTTTGCCAAATCTGGAGCATTTTCCTTGGCCCAAACTGGTGGGTACTTAGTCTTTGATTCAGGAGGAATGGTCCCTTCCCCTTGAAGGGAGAAATACAGGTGCCATTCTTCTTCTCACCTTACAGCAAGAGTCATAATCAAGGAGGAAGGTGGACCTGCTAGCTTTAGTTGAGGTTAGCCATCAGCAGAAAAGGAAATCTGGGCCCCCATCTTAGCAAACAGGTCTCTCCCCATCAAGGGAATAAAGCAGGAAGGCAGGAACAGGATTTCGTGCTCTACCTCATGGCCCCTCAGTCAGCATTGTCAAGGACTGCAAAACGGCCTGCAGGTATGGGTGCCTGTGGGTATGGGTGCCTGTGCCCCAGTGATGGTAGTTTCTTTTCACAATAAGGGGGCTATCTCCTGGGTGACCACAGAATGCTCAGTGCCAGTGTCCACCATAAAGTCCATTGTATGGCCCCCTACTTGAATTCTGACCATGGGCTCTCAGGGACCCAGTTGAAGAGAGTCCAGTCCCCTCTAGTTGGATTCTGCTTGAGCTAGCCCGATCAGATTAATGCTGGGTGGCTTGGGTTAATACCGGCTTGGTGCGCCTGCTGCTTTGGTTTTCTTCTCAGGGCGACTGGGGCACTCATTTTTCCAGTGCACCTTTTCCTTGCAATAGGCACACTATTGTGGCTCAGTGGGATTGTCTTTTTTCGGATCTGGGCCCCTTGCCCTGTGGTGTGGTCCCACCAGGAGTGCAGACTTTGACAGGGCAGCTGCCAAGAGTGTGACTTTTTGCTTCATACACGTTTTGCTGTTTGGTTGTGATTGACAAAGACTTTGTTTGCAAAGCAGTTCTGTGGCATTTTCACCTGCAAACCCTTCTAACATCTGTATATTTTTTTTTCCAGATGTCCAACTGGGCCTGTCCCTCAAAGGCTGAATTTATCATCCGTTGTTTTTCAGTGGTTTCAGGATCAAAAGGGGTGAAAACCCAGAAGGCCTCACCACAGCCTTTCATAGAAATCATCCAGGCTATCATCTGGATCATGTAACATCGCAGTTGTCTTAGCCATGTTAGCAGGCTTCTTAGCCCCGTTTTTTACCCTTTGTAGGAGAGAGAGCCTGTGGATATCTCTCCAACTGGTTTCTACCCCCCTCAGTATTGAGGTTCCAGCAAGTCTCTTCCTCTGGGAATTTCTCCCAAGCCCAGTTTTCCACACCTAATTGGCTACCTGGAGCATTGTTCTGGAGCCATTTTCTAGCTTTTGTCATGACTCATTGGCATTCCTCTGTATTGAATAGGGTGAGCATCTCCCCAGGTGGGGCGGTGGGTCTGGAAGATGGATTCTCAGACACCAATCACTGCTTGGGGCTTTTCAGAGTATGAGGAAGTGTGCTGTTTCCAGTTAGGGAGATGAGTCATTAAAAAGTCTGGTAGAAAAAAATGGGTCAACAGAGCAGAAACGTAAGCTTGTTTATGTCTCTTGATGTAATTGTAGATTTGTGGAACCACTGTCCAGAGATGTCACTGGCCATCCTTTCTTCCTTCCTGTCTTGGACAGAGGCGCCACAGAGATACATTGACAAGTCTCCCCCAGCCTGTGGATGTCTCGTGCCTCCTCTTCTTGTTCCTCCAAGTCTCATATTCTGTCACCTTCCTCTCTGAGTCTGATGTGGGCCAGACACATGCACACACACAGAAACACACACAAACACGGGTGACACAAGCATACATGTGTAAACACACATGAGGAAGGCACAGTGACACAAACACAAACCGGGAAAATAGGTGTTTCAGTATCTGAAGATGCCTGTGTCCAGCAATATGGGAGATGGTGTCAGTAGGCACCTTGTCCTGCCCTTTTGGGATCCCTGTCCATTTCTTCCCACAGCTGTTCAGTATGATCACCACCTAGCCTTAAGTCGTTTCCAAGTTTACCTGTGTGGTAGTGGTGAGAGGCCAATCAGTGGATGTGGAAATTCACAGAAGACCCCAAAGTCAGTACAAAAGTGCCAAGGGACAGTGGAGAGAAACCCATTCCAACTGGTGGTGCTTTCCAGGAGGAAGGTCAGGACTTAAGGGCCCAGGGAAATCTCAAACTCAGTGAGCAGCAGGAGGCCTAGGGGTGGCTCAAACTGGGGAAAGATGATTCTGACAAAGGTGCTTGATTCACCCTGCCTCTATCAGAATCACCTAGGATTCTCTCATCTTATAATCACAGCTTCTTCGAGTGAGGCTTGGTCACATGAATTCCCCAAGCCTCCATTCTCAGCCTGTAACTTGCTACCAGTATGACCTGAATCCAGGCTCCACCTCCAGCCTGCATGAGCCTGAGCATCCCCTTTGGAAAAGGAGACTGTCCCAGCCTCTATGGCTGTCCCTTCAGGGCCCAACTTTGATCCCCTCATAACCTGTGTTTCTGTCAATAACCTCTTATGGCAGGATCTACCTCCCTGGGAAGTACTGTAGGAGGCCGACCCACAGGTCTTTGCTGCTGGAAGCACGAACAAGGTCAGCATAGGGCTCACCAGGACCTGAACCCTTCATGAACAGTGAACAACTCCAACACAAATCGCCAATTCTGTGAAGGCTTAGAGCAACCCCATTTCAGCAATTCTGTGTGATCCTGGGCTGTTGTGATCCAACAACTAGTTGAGGAATTTAAAGCTGCTGGTTTCCAGCCTGAAGCTTGGAGCTCCCCATTTATAAACCCAGAACCAGTGGACTGGAGTGGAATGACAGGGCCTATATCCTGGAGAAAACAGGGGAGGCAGGGAAGGATTGTGCAGGAGGAACATCCACTCCCTTCCCCATCCACCCACACCACCCTAGGAGGCAGGTTGTATCAGTGATATTAAGGTTGTACTCTTTAACGATCACTGTGTTCCTGAAGTAGGGTTTGCTCTGAAAAAAAACTTAGCAGTGTGCAGCGCGACCAGGGATGCCTCAGTTCCTGCACCTGCCAGGACCAGGAGGAGGGGAAATGTGCAAGTTTCTGGGGTTCGCAGCTTGCCTGTGGGGCAGGCATCAACAGCTTCTGCCTCTCCAAGTGCTCACACCGCATAAGATGATCCCCCACTTCCCTGCCCAGCCCCTCTACCCACCTGTCCTCATTCACCCTCACTGACCTTCATATCAATCATGTAGCTAAGTAAGACTTTATCTTGTTCACTGATCATGATGGATATTTGGCGGTCGTTCACAATCCGCTGCAGGTCAAGGAGCCAGTCATGCCACATGCCTGGCCAGGTAGAGCCACAAGCAACAGGGCTAGCCTGGAAAGGAACAAGTGAGAGGGTAAGAGGCAGGAAGGCTAGGGGCCGACAAACGGAGGAAATAGGCTGAAAGTGTCAGACACTTTTTATCTCTCTCTTAAGCGGCAGGAGGAAGCAAACTACAAGTGTAAAAAAATTTTTTTTCCCCTTCTGTACAGAAAATTAAAAGGAGGCTTCTTTTAAAATTCTGTGTTGCCATGACGATACCTGGTTCCACCTCAACTTAACTTTTCCCAAACCTTGAGCTAAACTGTGTGTTTCTTATGGAAATGTTTTTCTTCAGATTAGATCAGATGAATCACTGAGTTGTGTCTGACTTTATGTGACCCCATGAATCCCAGCACGCCAGGCCTCCCTATCCATCACCAGCTCCCGGAGTTCACTAAGACTCATGTCCATCGAGTCAATGATGCCATCCAGCCATCTCATCCTCTGTCATCCCCTTCTCCTCTTGCCCCAATCCCTCCAAGCATCAGAGTATTTTCCAATGAGTCAGCACTTTGCATGAGGTAGCCAAAGTACTGGAGTTTCAGCTTTAGCATCAGTCCTTCCAAAGAAATCCCAGGGCTGATCTCCTTCAGAATGGACTGGTTGGATCTCCTTGCAAGGACTCTCAAGAGTCTTCTCTAACACCACAGTTCAAAAGCATCAATTCTTTGGCACTCAGCCTTCTTCACAGTTCATCTCTCACATCCATACATGACCACAGGAAAAACCATAGCCTTGACTAGACGGACCTTTGTTGGCAAAGTAATGTCTCGGCTTTTCAATATGCTATCTAGGTTGGTCATAACTTTCCTTACAAGGAGTAAGCGTCTTTTGATTTCATGGCTGCAGTCACCATCTGCAGTGATTTTGGAGCCCAGAAAAATAAAGTCTGATACTGTTTCCACTGTTTCCCCATTTATTTCCCATGAAGTGGTGGGACCATATGCCATGATCTTCATTTTCTGAATGTTGAGCTTTAAGCCAACTTTTTCACTCTCCACTTTCACTTTCATCAAGAGGCTTCTGAGTTCCTCTTCACTTTCTGCCATAAGGGTGGTGTCATCTGCATATTTGAGGTTATTGATATTTTTCCCGGCAATCTTGATTCCAGCTTGTATTTCTTCCAGTCCAGCATTTCTCATGATGTACTCTGCATATAAGTTAAATAAACAGGGTGACAATATACACCCTTGACGAACTCCTTTTCCTATTTGGAACCAGTCTGTTGTTCCATGTCCAGTTGTAACTGTTGCTTCCTGACCTGCATACAAATTTCTCAAGAGGCAGATCAGGTGGTCTGGTATTCCCATCTCTTTCAGAATTTTCCACAGTTTATTGTGATCCACACAGTCAAAGACTTTGGCATAGTCAATAAAGCAGAAATAGATGTTTTTCTGGAACTCTCTTGCTTTTTGCATGATCCAGCGGATGTTGGCAATTTGATCTCTGGTTCCTCTGCCTTTTCTAAAACCAGCTTGAACATCAGGAAGTTCACGGTTCACATATTCCTGAAGCCTGGCTTGGAGAATTTTGAGCATTACTTTACTAGCATGTGAAATGAGTGCAATTGTGCAGTAGTTTGAGCATTCTTTGGCATTGCCTTTCTTTGGGATTGGAATGAAAACTGACCTTTTCCAGTCCTGTGGCCACTGCTGAGTTTTCCAAATTTTCTGGCATATTGAGTGCAGCACTTTTACAGCATCATCTTTCAGGATTTGGAATAGCTCAACTGGAAATCCATCACCTCCACTAGCTTTGTTCGTAGTGATGCTTTCTAAGGCCCACTTGACTTCACATTCCAGGATGTCTGGCTCTAGGTCAGTGATCACACCATCATGATTATCTGGGTTGTGAAGATCTTTTTTGTACAGTTCTTCTGTGTATTCTTACCATCTCTTCTTAATATCTTCTCCTTCTGTTAGGTCCATACCATTTCTGTCCTTTATTGAGCCCATCTTTGCATGAAATGTTCCTTTGGTATCTCTAATTTTCTTGAAGATATCCCTAGTCTTTCCCATTCTGTTGTTTTCCTCTATTTCTTTGCATTGATTGCTGAAGAATGCTTTCTTATCTCTTCTTGCTATTCTTTGGAACTCTGTATTCAGATGTTTATATCTTTCCTTTTCTCCTTTGCTTTTCGCTTCTCTTCTTTTTGCAGCTATTTGTAAGGCCTCCCCAGACAGCCATTTTGCTTTTTTTCATTTCTTTTCCATGGGAATGGTCTTGATCCCCATCTCCTGTGCCGGGGTCCAGCCCCGGCTGAACCAGGGTATTCGAAGGAGGGACAGCGTCAGCAAGGATCAGTAAGCAACTGCTTAATTAAATGTTAATTAAGGATATAAAGAGTAATAGAATGAGGATAGCTCAGTAGGAAAATTCAGTGAAGAAAAGAGGCTGAATAAAATTCCAAAGCAGGGAATTTAGGTCACCTACAAAGGCCACAGGCATCCTCCCATTCTCCCGAAGGAGAGGAGACACTAAGGCCTCCCTGGTCAGATCTTAGAAGCCCAGGCAAAATTAGTAGGCTTGACGAGCTTCCCCGCCTCAGAGGAAAAATTCAGCCAGAAGGTGAAAGAAAGAACGACATGGGGAGACCAAATTTCGGTGAACAAGGCCCACGCTTTATTTTCCAAAGTAGTTTTTATACCTTAAGTTGTGCATAGAGGATAATGGGGGAAGGGGTGGAGTCATGCAAGGACAGCAGTTCCTGATGCTAATCGAAGCCAGGCTTTCAAACTTATCATATGCAAAAGTTTAGGTGATTTACATCATCTTCTGGCCAGGAGGCCTGTTAACATTTTAAGAAACTTATTTTTCTCTAAAGGTGATTATTCTAAAGTCAGGCGCCAGCCTCCAAAAAGTATTGGCTAAAGTTGCATTCCTATAGGGCAAAGGTGAGGTGGGCTCAATCAAGAAAAGAATTAACTCAAGGGTCCAAGGTTACAAACATTGAGGCTACTACTTACATTTCTATACACCCATTATATCAATCAATACACTGCCAAGGACACAGTAGGTAAGGGTTATGGAGACTTGGCAGCAAACATTGGCCCAATAAGTGAAAAACCCTTCACCAATACAATTTCTAATCAATCTTTTAACTACTCAAAGGAATCTGTGTTTAGACAGTTTAGAACATCTCCTGCCTCTCACAGTTGGGAGGCTCTGAACAATCACATGTGGCCGGAAAAACCTATTCAGGCAGGCTAGAGGACTTCCAAAGGAGATTGTAGGTTGAAACACTATCACACCCAGGAATTATTAACTGGAGCTGTAAGCTAACTTTTTTTCAGAGAGAGATAGTGGAGGATAGCCCCCCATAAAGTCAGAGGTGTAGGTGAAAGCACAAAGCAGAAAGTAGGCAGACTCTGGTTTTGGGGGTAGATGCTCGAGAATTTTCAGGGGGACTCCCGAGGCTCGATTCCACCTTTGCATATGCCAAGCCTCCTTCCTCATGACCTTTGCCATGGGCGGAGCTCACTTGCAGCACTCCTGTACAATATCACGAACCTCATTCCATAGTTCATCAGGCACTCTATCAGATCTAGGCCCTTAAATCTATTTCTCACTTCCAGTGTATAATCATAAGGAATTTGATTTAGATCATACCTGAATGGTCTTCCCTGGTGGCTCAGAGGTTAAAGCGTCTGCCTGGAATGCGAGAAACACGGGTTCAATCCCTAGGTCGGGAAGATCCCCTGGAGAAGGAAATGGCAACCCACTCCAGTACTCTTGCCTGGAGAATTCAATGGAGGGAGGGGCCTGGTAGGCTACAGTCCACGGGGTCACAAAGAGTCAGACATGACTGAGCAACTTTCACTCACTTTCACTTTCACTGAATGGTCTAGTGGTTTTCCCTACTTTCTTCAATTTAAGTCTGAATTTGGCAATAAGGAGTTCATGGTCTGAGCCACAGTCACCTCCTGGTCTTGTTTTTACTGACTGTATAGAGCTTCTCCATCTTTGGCTGCAAAGAATATAATCAATCTGATTTCGGTGTTGACCATCTGGTGATGTCCATGTGTAGAGTCTTCTCTTGTTTTGTTGCAAGAGGGTGTTTGTTATGACCAGTGCATTTTCTTGGCAAAACTCTATTAGTCTTTGTCCTGCTTCATTCTGTATTCCAAGGCCAAATTTGCCTGTTACTCCAGGTGTTTCTTGACTTCCTACTTTTGCATTCCAGTCCCCTATAATGAAAAGGACATATTTTTTGGGTGTTAGTTCTAAAAGGTCTTTTAAGTCTTCATAGAACCATTCAACTTCAGCTTCTTCAGCGTTCCTGGTTGGGGCATAGACTTGGATTACTGTGATATTGAATGGTTTGCCTTGGAAACGAATAGAGATCATTCTGTCGTTTTTGAGATTGCATCCAAGTACTGCATTTCGGACTCTTGTTGACCATGATGGCCACTCCATTTCTTCTGAGGGATTCCTGCCCACAGTAGTAGATATAATGGTCATCTGAGTTAAATTCACCCATTCCAGTCCATTTCAGTTCGCTGATTCCTAGAATTTCGACATTCACTCTTGCCATCTCTTGTTTGACCACTTCTAATTTGCCTTGATTCATGGACCTGGCATTCCAGGTTCCTATGCAATATTGCTCTTTACAACATCGGACCTTGCTTCTCTCACCAGTCACATCCACAGCTGGGTATTCTTTTTGCTTTGGCTCCATCCCTTCATTCTTTCTGAAGTTATTTCTCCACTGATCTCCAGTAGCATGTTGGGCACCTACTGACCTGGGGAGTTTCTCTTTCAGTATCCTATCATTTTGCCTTTTCATATCGTTCATGGGGTTCTTAAGGCAAGAATACTGAAGTGGTTTGCCATTTCCTTCTCCTGTTAATGAACTGTGTATTTACCCTAGACTTTTCTTCATGTTTGTTCCAGCTAAGGCTCAGAAGGGAGAATGCCTCAGCAAACCAGTGTGTTTTACTCATACAATTTTTCTCCTAATCTGTGTTAATAAGACTATGTATTTTTTTTGGAAACCTGCCATTCTTCAAGATTCATGTCAATTGTTTTATGTCCCAGGATGACTCACGTGGTGCCAATATTATCTCAAGATACATGTTGTGTGAGGGGCCTGGTGCCACTCTCTGTGTGTTGAGACATTTCCTTTGTCTAATTAGCAGCCTGCTATTCGGTATATAACTTCCTGCTAAAGACTAGCAGGGGGGCACTCTTTCTGCCCCCTTCAGATGTCTGTGTCAGAATCTTACTGTATCTCTTTTATACTTTAGTAAAACTTGATTACACAAAAGCTCTGAGTGGTCAAGCCTTGTCACTGGTCCCGGATTGAATTCCTCTCCTCCCCAGGCCAAGATTCCAAGTGTCTTTCACAGCTGAGCAACAACCTTTCACAGGGACACTGGAACAGGCATCTGCAAGGGCTCTGGGCACTGATGCTCGCCTGCCCACCAGGCAGACTGATGTCCCCAGCCAGTGCCGTAACATCAGACATGCTCACGGCTCTCGGTCCCCTGTGGTCTTTGGTGTCTGAAGTTGTCTGCATTCACCATGGGAAGGTCTGTTTCTGACCAGTTCTGATCACTTGACTGGCTGTGTGTGCTGAGTAGTGGAATGTTACTGCTTAGAATGTCAGGAATTGCAGTCCCTTTGACACACCTTGTCTGCAGGCAAGTGTGTGTGTTGTGTGCGGGTATGTGTGTGTGTGTGTGTGTGTGTGTGTGTGTGTGTGTTTAGTAAGAAAGCCCTGGGCCTCTGACCTGCTTCCTGTCTTCACAAGGGTGTGTCTGGAGTCATCTGGCACTCACAATGTACCAGACAGCAGCCCATTCCATCTCCACTTTGGGTGTGGAAAACCTCTTGCTTCTGTACAGCACTAGTGGGAACAACTACAGGGCCTCTGACTGACCGGGAGGGGTTGTGGGACTTGCACTGTCTTGGTTACTTTCCAGGATTATCCACAAATACAGTAATAACTCTCTGGGAATGCCACTCTGGCCTAATGTTTCTGGGCACTTCTGATATAGAATCCCTACCCCTGGGTACTGCTCCTCTTCAGATGCAGGCTAAAAGGAGTCACCCAAAGTCATGGCTCAGACACCTACAGGTGTTTTGGCCATGCCCAAATTCTGCTCCTGCTGTATCTTTGGACCTCCACTCCCCAGCACCCAGTTCCCTCGGCCACCCCTCACCTCGCCTGTGCCCTTGTCCCCACCTCTATTCCTGCTCCTGGTCCTTCTCCTTCTCCTGGGAATCTGACTCCGAGGAGCAGCAGTCAGGATAGGGCTTGGGCCCAGAAGCCTGTGATGCCTTGGAGGATGACGTGTCTCTGAGCCAGGAAACCCTTCCTCCTTTGACAATTGTTCCACCTGCTACGAACGTAGGCCCTGTGGTCTTTCACATTCCCAGAGCTAAACCCACTGCCTGAAGGGCCGCCAATGACTTGTAGACCCTCTAGCATGGGCCAGTATATCACTTGGGGCTCCTGGTCTTGCACATTCCTGCCTCTTCTCCTCCGGCTTCTCCTCTGGCTCTTGTGAGGACAACTGCTCCTGCTCCATGTCCGCCACCACCCCCACCTTCTCTGTTCTGTCTTCTTCTACCAGCAGCCTGACCTCTTGCCCAATCCCCACCACCTCTCCCTCTTCCAGGGCCTCACCTTCCTTTCTTCACCTGCACACTGAAGAGAGCCGCCTCCTTGCCTCATGCACCACCTGGTCCCTGCAATGTCCCCAACGCCCCCACCATGAGAGAAGGCCACAGGGCCTTTGTCCCCTGAAGACTTGGCCTCACAGCTAAGAAGATCCAGAGTCCAGGGGTGCTCCTGCCACCTTCTGGCAGTGTCTCACTCTGGACTTGGGCCTGGGTGTGGCCCGAGCTGGTGCAGCTGTGAAGGGGTTGGATATGACAGCACAGCAGATGGCCTGCACAACCAATGCAAATGCTGTCATCACTCAGTGGCCATAGCTGCCTCCTTCTGGGGGTGCCCTGAGACTGATGAAGGCGGTGGGAGACCACCTGGAGCAAAGTGCACAGGTGGGCCAAATTGCCCAGGCTAACAGGCCCCCTAGGCTGCTGGAGCTGTGAACCACTCCGAGGCTACTGGGCCCAATTTCAGCCATTTGCAGAGAGTGTAGTGGGCGTCACGCTCCACAGACAGGACCCTAGCACAAAGGGAGTCACCTTGGTCCCACCTCAACCCCCTTCCCCTGGCTTCTGGCGGCTCCAGCGAGGCATGTGATGCCTCTGCTTCACTGAGTGCCTGCCTCCAGGCACATTGCCTGTCTTCCATCTGGCAAAATCCAGGTGGAAACTGTCATTTCCTTGGCCTCTAGAAATTCAAACCATGAATTCCCACTTCCATATCCAAAAAAGACATGCCTGTATCCCACAGGACCTTTAACTTCTGGGTGCTCTCCCAAAGTGTCCAATGAAAGGCAAGAGGGCAATGTGGTTGGATAGTTTCCTCCATTGAGAGGAGAGCCCTATGTGGTCTGGATGATAGGAGAGTGGGGACAAACCCAGTTTGATACAGTTGAGCTCCTTTGCTCAAGGGCACCAGAGCCACAGGGTACAGAGCTCTCTCTGTGTCCCTGTCTCTGCTTCTGGCATGCACTGTTTCTCTGTCCATCTTTCTTTGTGTGTAGTAGGGGCTTATGTCTGTATGTCTCTGCCTCTCTGACTAGTACTGTTGCCCTCTGCCACTCTCTGGACACCAGTGCTCATAAAAGATGCTTAACCTAGGCATAAGCCAAAGCTCTGCTCCTGTGTGAGTTGCACCCACAGGAGATCTGACTTTGTCAGTTCACACAGCTAGGGAATGCTTTCTCACACTTGAGAGGCAAACACAGGCAATCTCTGCTGAACCACAGAAGGAGACAGGCATCCCTCCCCCCCTCACATGGTGGACATGAACAGTGCACAAGACTATGGTGGCTTGGCCACACTTTGGACAGGGGGAAAAATGGGGCATGCTCTAGCTGGCATGAGGGAACTCCCTGAAACTTGTTTGAATGCCAGTCAGTGAGACACTAAACAGTGCTCCATTAAGGGCCATGACTCACCGGTGCCAGAAGAATTGAAGTCTGCCCATTTAGCGTATACAGGCCTTATCAAAGGGTTCTGTTCTCGTTCAATCTCCAGGTTGAGAACATCCTGCAACCTACCATGTTTCCCCAGGCCTGTGGGGTCGGGAGCACCAAAGGATGAACTGAAGCCATCCTTTGCATAGTCCTGATATCCAAGCGTTCTGCAAAGAGTATAAAGAGTGATGTTTTAAACTGGCAAACTCTGCAGGTAGCAGCTGCTTATACTTCAAGTCCCATAAGTCAACAAAGCTTACATAAAAAGCAAGGTGTGTTCATGCCCTGGTCATTTTGGGGAAAGAATGCTTGCAACACTTGAGGACAGAAGGATCTTTGTAGCTGGGTGTCCAAGGGGCTGTAGCCCCGCCCCCTCTTCTGTGCCTGGGAATCCACACGATTCAGTTTCTTGGCTTCTTTCCAGTGTCACTGACTTCCCACTGGTGCTTTATACATGCCTCTCCTTTCGGCAAGGGATTCAGGGTGCAGCAGCACACTCGGAAAAAGGAAGGAATTCGGGTCAGGACATCTTTAAATGAGCAATGTGGTGTCTTCCTCATGACTGCTATTCACTAATGCCTGGAGCCTAAATACAGCAGGCTCTGAACTGGAACCTGTCTCTCACTGTCCCAGGGTCCCTGCATGCAAACATCCTGCCTTCCTTGCTTCATCCCTGTTTCCTCCCTCTCAGACAGGGCACACACACACACACCCAACACCTGCACTTTCCTCACCTTTCTGCACTGCCAGATAGCTGGAAGTGCCCATCAGATTCCACGCTCACACCCTGTCTCTACTAGGATGCCTGGGGATTCACTCTGAGAGCCTAGCTTAGCATGTCATTTGTCTCAGATGGTGCCAGTATGTAACACACTTGGAGAGGGAGTGTGCTGGCTGACAGGCTGATCCTAGGCATCACTAGCCCAGGACTTTCCCAGATCTCCTTCTCACATGTGTGGAACAATCTGCAGTGAGGCCGGCTCTCATTCCATTCCTCCTTCTTCCAGCCTCTTCCTTTTTCCAAAGGACCCTGGCCTCTTCAAAATCTGGGGTCCTGCCCTAGCTTCGTCCAGAATTTCCATAGGGTAGCCAATGCACCACAGACTGATGGGTCCACAGACAGTGGTTTTAAATCCTCACATCACTTGCTTTATTTCCTCTGGGTGACTCCTCAAACTCCCCACCACTGCTTACTGATACAAACATACAACACAGCAGAAAGTGTGAGCTTGTTTGTGCCTCTTGATGTAACTGCAGATTTGCAGAGTCACCGTCCAGAGTTGTCACCTGTCATCCGTTCCTCATTCCTTTTCTGGACAGGGGCATCACAGAGATGCATGGACCAGTCTCTCCTAGTCTGTGAATGCCTCATGCCTCCTCCTCTCGTTGCTCCATATCTCATGTTCTGTCACCTTCATCTCTGTGTCTGCAGTGGGCAGGAACCATGCACATTCCCCCCAACACACACATATGCAACACAAGCACACACATGTAAGGGACAGAGACACAAATGCAAACAGAGAACACATGGCAGTATACGAAGAACCACTGGTTCATACAAAATATAGAGATTTCCATATTTCTTATAGTAAAATCTCCATTCTGATCTCCAAATGTGAACTATACCAAAGTCCAACTTCCATGAAGGAGCATTAGTGCCTAGATTTTGACATAAGCAATGTAAGGAATTCCATATTTCTTGGTAGTAAATTGTTGTCTTGATATATATATATATATATATATATATATATATGAAATACAAAAACCTTCCATATTTCATGAAGGAATAGTGGTGCCTATATTTTCACTTGTGAAATAGGGGCAATACCAATACCATACTGGATCTCCATATCTTAAGAAAAGCAATGCCTAGACGTTCATATGTGAAATGTAGAGTAGCCCAGATAAATGTAAGAAAATCAACACCCAGTTTTTCACATAGGAAGTACAGAGAATTCCATATTTCATGTAAAAAACTCTGCATACAGGGTTTAATAAAGTGAAATAAAAAAAATTCAATATTTCATGTAGTAAAATCAGCATTGAGATTTTAATATGTAACATATAGATAATTCTATTTTTAATAGAGTAAAAATGCCACAATGATTTTCATATCTGAAATATACAGAATTCCATTTTTATGTAGTAAAATTGGTATGCAAAATTTGATAGATATCTTAAATATACAGAATTCCAGAAGGCATGTGGAGAAATTGGAACCCAGATTTTCCTCTGTGATACACATAATGTCCAATACTTCCTCTAGGAAAATTTGAGCAGCGATGTTCATATTTGATACATAGATATTCCATATTTATGTAGAAAATGGATGGCCCTATTTCAAATATGATAGGTAGAGAATTCCATATTTCATATGGGAATATTGGCACTATTTTCACATATGAAGCATAAAGATTTCCATATTTTTGAACAAATATCTGGGCCAAGATTTCGTATATTAAATGTGAAAAATCTCATATGACATGTATGGAAATCTGTTCACAGATTTCTATATGTGAAATGTAGAGATGTCCTAATTCATGTAGGAAAATCTGTTTCCTGATTTCTATAAAGTGAAATATAGAAAATTACATACTTATGTCAGAAAATCTTAATTAACATTTTTGTATATGAAATATACAGAATCCCATATGTCAATATAGCAGAAATGTCTTTGTTCCAATTATCATCTATAAAATATATGTGATTCCATATTTCATTTAAGAAAATCTGCAGAAGATGGTGGAGAAATAGGACGGGAAGACCACTTTCTCCTCCACAAATTGATCAAAAGAACATTTGAACACTGAGTAAATTCCACAAAACAACTTTTGAATGCCGGCAGAGGGTGTCAGGCACCCAGAAAAGCAACCCATTGTCTTCAAAAGGAGGTAGGAAAAAATATAAAAGATAAAAAGAGAGACAAAAGAGGTAGGGACAGAGATCCATCCCGGGAAGGGAGTCTTAAAAAAGAGAGAAGTTTCCAAACACCAGGAAACACTCTCACTGGCGAGTCTGTGGCAAGCCTTGGAACCTCAGAAGGCAACATAACTGGGAGGGAAAATAAACAAATAATTAAACCCCACATATTCCATGCCCAACAGTAACCCCCAGCGGAGAAGCAGCGCAGACGCCTGCATCCACCACTAGCAAGCAGGGAGGGGCTAGGCAGGTAGGCACGGGCTGCATTGCTTAGAGTAAGAACCGGGCCTGAATGCCCTGAGGAAAATCTGAGGGAATTATCTTGAGATAGCAAACCAGACTGTGGGATAGACATGCTGCGAAAAGCCCTAACCTGAGACACCACCAGGCCTGCTCACAGAACAAAAGACTGACTAGAGCTAGCCAGCTGTGGACTGGCCCATCCCCCGCCCAAGACAGGCAGGCGAGGGTAGCCAGAGCCGGAAGGGGGCAATTGCGGCCCCAGAGAGGCATCATCTACAAAACTGCAAGCAGGCTTCATTGCTAACCAAGACTTCTTGGGATTCTGGACGGTTAACATCCGCCTGAGAAGGTGTGCTGGTTGTGCACCCAGAAAACCAGCTGGCAGGGACAGGGGAGGCGATAAGTGGCAGCAACCGTGCTTGCCAAACACCAGGTCACCTGAGCTGCTCGGACCTGGAAAGGGCACAAAACGCAGGCCGAACTGAGTCCAAGTACCTGACCCTGAGCGGCTTAGACCTGGAAAGTGCATACAACAAAGGGCCGGCCTCAGACAGTTCCCGGCAGAGCAACCTAGAGCCTGAGCAATGTAGACTGGGAAAGCACACATGCCATGAGCAGGGGCAAACCCAGTGTGGTTAAGACACTGCGATCACTCCTCACACATGCCAGTGATATTTGTTTGAAGCGTTCCTCCCTCCCCACAGCACGACTGAAAAAGTGAGCCTAAAAAAGTGTCCACGACCGCCCCCTTGTGTCAGGGCGGAAATTAGACACTGAAGAGAAAAGCAAACAGAAGAAGCTAAAACAGAGGGAATCACCTTGGAAGTGACAGATACAATAGATTAAAACCCTGTATTTAGCACCGACTACATATGACACCACACTTATGGCAGAAAGTGAAGAGGAACTAAAAAGCCTTTTGATGAAAGTGAAAGAGGAGAGTGAAAAGGCTGGCTTAAAGCTCAACATTCAGAAAACTAAGATCGTGGCATCTGGTCCCATCACATCATGGGAAATAGATGGGGAAACAGTGGAAACACTGTCAGAATTTACCTTTTGGGGCTCCAAAATCACTGCAGATGGTGACTGCAGCCATGAAATTAAAAGATGCCTACTCTTTTGAAGGACAGTTATGACTAACCTAGATAGCGTATTCAAAAGCAGAGACAGTACTTTGCCAACAAAGGTCCATCTAGTCAAGGCTATGGTTTTTCCTGTGGTCATGTATGGATGTGAGAGTTGGACTGTGAAGAAAGCTGAGTGCAAAAGAATTGATGCTTTTGAACTATGGTGTTGGAGAAGACTCTTGAGAGTCCCTTGGACTGCAAGGAGATCCAACCAGTCCATCCTAAAGGACATCAGTCCTGGGTGTTCATTGGAAGGACTCATGCTAAAGCTGAAACTCCAATACTTTGTTTTGGCCACCTAATGCAACGGGCTGACTCACTGGAAAAGACTCTGATGCTGGGAGGGATTGGGGACAGGAGGAGAAGGGGACGACAGAGGATGAGATGGCTGGATGGCATCACCGACTCAGGGGACATGAGTTTGAGTGAACTCCAGGACTTGGTGATGGACAGGGAACCCTGGCGTGCTGCGACTCATGGGGTCACAAAGAGTTGGACATGACTGAGGACTGGACTGAACTGAACTGAACTGAACATAGGACGAGGCCTATATATCTTAAGAAGTATAACCTGGATCAAGGAACTATATGAAAATGAACTGACCCAACACTGTCCACAATAACACCAGAGAAATTCCTAGATATATTTTTACTATGGTTATTCTTTAAATTTATTTATTTATTTACTTATTTTAATATTTAAGTCCTCTATTATTCCTTTCCACATTGAAGGTCAGGAGGGGCGGTGGTGAGGAGATACCCCTCTCCCAAGGTAAGGAGCAGTGGCTGCTCCTTGCTGGAGCAGCCGTGAAGAGATACCCCATGTTCAAGGTAAGAGAAACCCAAGTAAGAAAGTAGGTGTTTCAAGAGGGCATCAGAGGGCAGACACACTGAAACCATAATCACAGAAAATTAATCAATCTAATCACACTAAGAACACAGCACTGTGTAACTCAATGAAACTAAGCCATACCTGTGGGGCCACCAAAGACGGGGGGGAGGTCATGGTGGAAAGGTCTGACGAAGTGTGGTCCACTGGAGAAGGGAATGGAAAATCACTTAAGTATTCTTAACTTGAGAACCCTATGAACAGTATGAAAAGGCAAAATGATAGGATACTGAAAGAGAAACTCCCCAGGTCAGTAGGTGCCCAATATGCTACTGGAGATCAGTGGAGAAATAACTCCAGAAAGAATGAAGGGATGGAGCCAAAGCAAAAACAATACCCAGCTGTGCATGTGACTGGTGATAGAAGCAAGGTCCGAAGCTGTAAAGAGCAATATTGCATAGGAACCTGGAATGTCAGGTCCATGAATCAAGGCAAATTGGAAGTGGTCAAAGAAGAGATGGCAAGAATGAATGTCTACATTCTAGGAATCAGTGAACTAAAATGGACTGGAATGGGTGAATATAACTCAGATAACCATTATATCTACTACTGCAGGCAGGCATCCCTCAGAAGAAATGGAGTAGCCATCATGGTCAACAAAAGAGTCCTAAACACAGTACTTGGATGCAATCTTAAAAACGACAGAATGATCTCTGTTCGTTTCCAAGGCAAACCATTCAATATCACAGTAATCCAAGTCTATGCCCCAACCAGGAACGCTGAAGAAGCTGAAGTTGAATGGTTCTATGAAGACCTACAAGACCTTTTAGAACTAACACCCAAAAAATATGTCCTTTTCATTATAGGGGACTGGAATTCAAAGGTAGGAAGTCAAGAAACACCTGGAGTAACAGGCAAATTTGGCCTTGGAATACAGAATGAAGCAGGTCAAAGACTAATAGGGCTTTGCCAAGAAAATGCACTGGTCACAGTAAACACCCTCTTCCAACAAAACAAGAGAAGACTCTACACATGGACATCACCAGATGGTCAACACTGAAATCAGATTGATTATATTCTTTGCAGCCAAAGATGGAGAAGCTCTATACAGTCAGCAAAAACAAGACCAGGAGCTGACTGTGGCTCAGATCATGAACTCCTTATTGCCAAATTCAGACTTAAATTGAAGAAAGTGGGGAAAACCACTAGACCATTCAGGTATGGCCTAAATCAAATCCCTTATGATTATACAGTGGAAGTGAAAAATATATTTAAGGGACTAGATCTGATAGATAGAGTGCCTGATGAACTATGGACGGAGGTTCATGACATTGTACAGGAGACAGGGATCAAGACCATCCCCATGGAAAAGAAATGCAAAAAAGCAAAATGGCTGCGCAGGGAGGCCTTCAAATAGCTGTGAAAAGAAGAGAAGTGAAAAGCATAGGAGAAAAAGAAAGATATAAGCATCTGAATGCAGAGTTTAAAAGAATAGGAAGAAGAGATAAGAAAGCCTTCCTCAGTGATCAATGCAAAGAAATAGAGGAGAACAACAAATTGGGAAAGACTAGAGATCTCTTCAAGAAAATTAGAGATACCAAGGGAACATTTCATGCAAAAATGGGCTCGATAAAGGACAGCAATGGTATGGACCTAACAGAAGCAGATGATATTAAGAAGAGGTGGCAAGAATACACAGAAGAACTGTACAAAAAAGATCTTCATGACCAAGATAATCACAATGGTGTGATCACTGACCTAGAGCCAGACATTCTAGAATGTGAAGTCAAGTGGACCTTAGAAAGCATCACTACGAACAAAGCTAGTGGGGGTGACGGCAATCAGTTGAGCTATTTCAAATCCTGAAAGATGATGCTCTGAAAGTGCTGCACACAATATTCCATCAAATTTGGAAAACTCAGCAGTGGCCACAGGACTAGAAAAGGTCAGTTTTCATTCCTATCCCAAAGAAAGGCAATACTAAAGAATGCTCAAAATACCGCAAAATTACACTCATCTCACATGCTAGTAAATTAATGCTCAAAATTCTCCAAGCCAGGCTTCAGCAATACGTGAACCATGAATTTCGAGATGTTCAAGCTGGTTTTAGAAAAGGCAGAGGAACAAGAGATCAAATTGCCAACATCTGCTGGATCATGGAAAAAGCAAGAGGGTTCCAGAAAAACATCTATTTCTGCTTTATTGACTATGCCAAAGCCTTTGACTGTGTGGACCATAATAAACTGTGTAAAATACTGAAAGAGATGGGAATACCAGACCACCTGACCTGCCTCTTAGATACTTATATGAATGAATCAGAGAGGAAAAAAAAAAAAAGTTGAATTAAAAGGAATGAGGAGAATCTCAGAGACATCTGGGACAGTGTTAAATGCCACAATAATCGAATCATAGGAGTCCCAGAAGAAGAAGACAAAAAGAAGGACCATGAGAAAATACTTGAGGAGATAATGGTTGAAAACTTCCCTAAAATGGAGAAGTAAATAGTCACCCAAGTCCAAGAAACCCAGAGAGTCCCAAACAGGATAAACCCAAGGTGAAACACCCCAAGACACATATTAATCAAATTAACGAAGATCAAACACTAAGAACAAATATTAAAAGAAGCAAGGGGAAAACAACAAATAACACACAAGGGGATTCCAGTAAGGATAACAGATGATCTTTCAATAGAAACTCTTCAGGACAGGAGGGAATGGCAAGACATACTTAAAGTGATGAAAGAAAATAACCTACAGCCTAGATTACTGTAGCCAGTCAGGATCTCATTCAAATATGAAGGAGAAATCAAAGGCTTTACAGACAAGCAAAAGCTGAGAGAATTCAGCACCACCAAACCAGCTCTCCAACAAATGCTAAAGGATATTCTCTAGACAGGAAACACAGAATTAACTCAAAACAGTAAAGTAAATAGCAACGGGATTATACTTATCAATAATTACCCTAAATGTAAATGGGTTGAATGCCCCAACCAAAAGACAAAGACTGCCTGAATGGATACAAAAAGAAGACCCCTATATATGTTGTCTACAAGAGAACAACCTCAAAACAAGGGACACATACAGACTGAAAGTGAAGGGCTGGAAAAAGATATTCCATGCAAAGAAACACCAAAAGAAAGCAGGAGTAGCAATACTCATATCAGATAAAATAGACTTTAAAACAAAGGCTGTGAAAAGAGACAAAGAAAATAATGATCAAAGGATCAATCCAAGAAGAAGATATAACAATTATAAATATATATGCACCCAACATAGGAGCACCTCAATATGTAAGACAAATGCTAACAAGTATGAAAGGGGAAATTAACAATAACACAAATAATAGTGGGAAACTTTAATACTCCACTCACACCTATGGATAGATCAACTAAACAGAAAATTAGCAAGGAAACACAAACTTTAAATGATACAATAGACTATTTAGTCCTAATTGATATCTATAGGACATTTCACCCCAAAACAATGATTTCACCTTTTTCTCAAGTGCACACGGAACCTTCTCCAGGAAAGATCACATCCTGGGCCACAAATCTACCCTAGGTAAATTTAAAAAAAAAATGAGATCATTCCAAGCATCTTTTCTGACCACAATACAGTAAAATTAAATGTCAATTACAGGAGAAAAAATATTAAAAATTCCAACACACTGAGGCTGAAAAACACGCTGCTGAATAACCAAAAAATCACAGAAGAAATTTAAAAGAAATCAAAATATGCATAGAAATAAATGAAACTGAAAACACAACAAACCCAAAACCTGTGGGACACTGCAAAATCAGTGCTAAGGGGAAGGTTCATAGCAATACAGGTATACCTCAAGAAAGAAGTAAAAGGTCAAATAAATAACATAACTTTACACCTAAAGCAACAAGAAAAGGAAGAAATATAGAACTCCACCATTATTAGAAGGAAAGAAATCTTAAAAATTAGGGAAGAAATAAATGCAAAAGAAACAAGAGACCATAGCAAAAATCAACAAAGCCAAAAGCTGGTTCTTTGATAGGATACACAAAATTGACAAACCATTAGCCAGACTCATCCAGAAACAAAGGAAGAAAAATCAAATCAATAAAATTAGAAATGAAAATGGAGAGATCACAACAGACAACACACAGATATAAAGGATCATAAGAGACTACTATCAGCAATCATATGCCAATAAAATGGACAAGTTGGAAGAAATGGAAAAATTGTTAGAAAAGTACAACATTCCAAAATTGAACCAGGAAGAAATAGAAAACCTTAAAAAACCCATCACAAGCACAGAAATTTAAACTGTAATCAGGACTCATCCAGCAAACAAAAGCCCAGGTCCAGATGGCTTCACAGCTGAATTCTACCAAAAATTGAGAGAAGAGCTAACACCTATCCTACTCAAACTCTTCCAGAAAATTGCAGAGGAAGGTAAACTTCCAAACTCAATCTATGAGGCCACCATTATCATAATACTAAAACCTGGCAAAGATGCGACAGAAAAGAAAACTACGGGCAATATCACTGATGAACAAAGATGCAAAAATCCTTAACAAAATTCTAGCAATCAGAATCCAACAACACATTAAAAAGATCATACATCATGACCAAGTGGGTTTTATCCCAGGGATGCAAGGGTTTTTCAATATCTGCAAATAAATCAATGTAATACACCACATTAACAAATTGAAAAATAAAAGCCATATGATTATCTCAATAGATGCAGAGAAAGCCTTTGACAAAATTCAACATCCATTTATGGCAAAAACCCTTCAGAAAGCAGAAATAGAAGGAACATATCTCAACATAATAAAAGCTATATATGCCACACCCACAGCAAACATTATCCTCAATGGTGAAAAATTGAAAGCATTTCCCCTAAAGTCAGGAAGAAGACAAGGGTGCCCACTCTTACCACTACTATTCAACATCATTTTGTAAGTTTTGGCCACAGCAATCCCAGAAGAAAAAGAAATAAAAGGAATCCAGATTGGAAAAGAAGAAGCAAAACTCTCACTGTTTGCAGATGACATGACCCTCTACATAGAAAACCCTAAAAACTCCACCAGAAAATTACTAGAGCTAATCAATGAATATAGTACAGTTGCAGAATACAAAATCAACACACAGAAATTCTTTGCATTCCTATACACTAGTAATGAGAAAATATAAGTAGAAATTAAGGAAACAATTCCATTCACCACTGAAAAGAAAAGAATGAAATACTTAGGAATATATTTACCTAAAGAAACAAAAGACCTATATATAGAAAACTATATAAAACATTGGTGAAAACAATCAAAGAGGACACTAATAGACTGAGAAATACACCGTGCTCATGGATCGGAAGAATCAATATAGTGAAAATGAGTATACTACCCAAAGCAATCTATAGATTCAATGCAATCCCTATCAAGCTACCAAAGGTATTTTTCACAGAGCTAGAACAAATAATTTCACAATTTGTATGGAAATCCAAAAAACCTCGAGTAGCCAAAGCAATCTTGAGAAAGAAGAATGGAACTCGAGGAATCAACTGCCAGACATCAGGCTCTACTACAAATCCACAGTCATCAAGACAGTATGGTACTGGCACAAAGACAGAAATATATATCAATGGAACAAAATAGAAAGCCCAGAGATAAATCCACACACCTATGGACACCTTATCTTTGACAAAGGAGGCGAGAATATACAATGGAGAAAAGACAATCTCTTTAACAAGTGGTGCTGGCTGTTTATAATAACCAGGACATGGAAGCAACCTAGATGTCCAACAGCAGATGAATGGATAAGAAAGATTTGGTACATATACACAATGGAGTATTACTCAGCCATTAAAAAGAATACATTTGAATCAGTTCTAATGAGGTGGAGAAAACTGGAGCCTATTATACAGAGTGAAGTAAGCCAGAAAGAAAAACACCAATACAGTATACTAACACATGTGTATGGAATTTAGAAAGATAGTAATGATAACCCTGTATGCGAGACAGCAAAAGAGAGACAGATGTATAGAACAGTCTTTTGGACTCTGTGGGAGAGGGAGAAGGTGGGATGATTTGGGAGAATGGCATTGAAACATGTATAATATCATATAAGAAACGAATCGCCAGTCCAGCTTTGATGCAGGATACAGGAAGCTTGGGGCTGGTGTACTGGGATGACCCAGAGGGATGGTACGGGGAGGGAGGTGGGAGGGCAGCTCAGCATGGGGAGTACATGTACACCTGTGGCAGATTCATGTTGATGTATGGCAAAACCAATACAATATTGTAAAGTAATTAGCCTCCAACTAAAATAAATAAATTTAAATTAAAAAAAGTAGTTTGTATTTAAAATACATAAAAGCATGTATATTTTGGGAATGTGGCTAAAAACTCACCATGTCTTCTTTAAACACTGCATTGACAAGACATAATTCAGGGCATGATGTTCTCAACGTCAGTCCCACACTGTCTCAGATTACCTATATTGGTGACAAAAATTAAAAACATAGAAAGTAAGTGTTCTTTCTGTTTCCATGTATCTTTAGTTAATTGAGTTATTTCTCTCTCTCCCTGTTTTTTTTTTTTTTTTCTCTGTAGCCCTTAGTGATTGTAAGATATATTTGACTCCTTTGCTTATTGTATATCTCTAATTTGGGAATAAAATATAAAATCCATGAGGAAATGGATTTTTTTTTCCAGTGCCTGAAAAAAACTCTGATCCACAGTAGGTGCTTAAAAAACATCAGATGTAGGGAAGTGAATGACACCACTATAGTAAGAGAGATAACAAATACAGATTCTATTATAATGGAACAACATAACAGGAGCTGAATGATTGACAGGATTGCCTTTATATGTTTCTATCTATATCTGTATATGATTTATATGCCTTCTTGTGATAGAGCAATGCTGAGTTAATTTCCTTTCATTTCAAAAAATGACTAATATTTATATTGATAAAGCTAGTTTACTGCAAAGTACAATAATCTTTGCCCCTTTCTCAATGTTGTTGCTGTTAGGTCCATACCATTTTTGGACCTAACAGAAGCATAAGATATTAAGAAGAGGTGGCAAGAATACACAGAAGAACTATACAAAAAGGATCTTCACGATGCAGATAACCAAGATGGTAAGATCAATAACCTAGAGCCAGACATCCTGGAATGTGAAGTCAAGCGGGCCTGAGGAATCATCACTATGAACAAAGCTATTGGTGGTGATGAGATTCCAGTTGAGCTATTTCAAATCCTAAAAGATGATACTGTGAAAGTGCTTCACTAAATATTCCAGCAAATTTGGAAAACTCAGCAGTGGCCACAGAACTGGAAAAGGTCAGTTTTCATTTCAATCCCAAAGAGAGGCCATGCCAAAGCATACTCAACTACCACACAGTTGCACTCATCTCACACGCTAGAAAAGTAATGTTCCAAATCTGCCAAGCCAGGCTTCTACAGTACATGAATCGTGAAATTCCAGATGTTCAAGCTGCATTTAGAAAGGGCAGAGGAAGGAGAGATCAAACTGACAACATCCATTGGATCATCGAAAAAGAGAGAGAGTTTCAGAAAAACATTTCTGATTTATTGATTATGCCAAAGCCTTTGATTGTGTGGACCACAACGAACTCTAGAAAATTCTCAAAGAGATGGAAATACCAAACCACCTGACCTGCCTCCTGAGAAATCTGTATTCAGGTAAAGAAGCAACAGTTAGAACTGTCATGGAACTACAGACTGCTTCCAAATCAGGAAAGAAGTATGTCAAGGCTATATATTGTCACCCTGATTATTTAGCTTATATACAGAGTACATCATGAGAAATGCTGGACTGAATGAAGCTCAAACTGGAATCAAGATTGCCAGAAGAAATATCAATAACCTCAGATATGCAGATGACACCAACCTTATGGCAGAAAGCAAAGAAGAACTAAAGAGCCTCTTGATGAAAGTGAATGAGGAGAGTGAAAAATTTTACTTAAAACTCAACATTCAGAAAACTTAGATCATGTCATCTGGCCCCATCACTTCATGGCAAATAGATGGGGAAACAGGGACAGACTTTATGATTTTGGGCACCAAATCATGGCAGATGGTGACTGCAGCCATGAAATAAAAAGATGCTTGGTCCTCAGAAGAAAAATTTTGGCCAACCTAGACAGCATATTAAAAAGCAGAAACATTGCTTTGCCAACAAAGGTCCGTCTAGTCAAACCTATGGATTTTCCAGTAGTCATGAATGGATGTGAGAGTTTGACAATAAGGAAAGCTGAGCACTGCAGAATTGATGCTTTTGAATTGTGCTATTGGAGAAGACTCCTCAGAGTCCCTTGACAGCAAGGAGAACCAAGCCGTCCATCCTGAAGGAAATCAGTCCTGAATGTTCATTGGAAGCACTGATGCTGAAGCTGCAATGTCAGTACTTTGGTCATGTGATGGGAAGAAATGACACATTTGAAAAGACCCTGATCTTGGCAAAGATTGAAGGCTGGATGAGAAGGACCCAACAGAGCATGAGGTGGTTCGATGGCATCACTGGCTCAATGGACATAGGTCTGAGTAAACTCTGAGTATTTGTCATGGACGAGGAGGACAGGCGTGCTGCAGTCCTTGGGGTCACAAAGAGTCGGACACGACTGAGCGACTGAACCGAACAATGTTGTTTAGCTTATATTATTACTTTTGTATTCTGAGAAAGTTTATTTTCTTTTTTAATGCTTTATTTTATATTGGAGTATAATTGGTTAGCAATGTTGTGTTAGCTTCCTGTGTACAGCAAAGTGGTCAATAGGTTCTTACATAGTATTCAGCAGAGTTCCCTGGGGTATAGAGTAGGTCTTTGCTGGTTATCCATTTTATTTTACTTTATTTTAATTAATTTATTTTTACTTTACAATATTGTATTGGTTTTGCCATACATCAACATGAATCCGCCACAGGTGTACATGTCTTCCCATCCTGAACCCCCCTCCCACCTCCCTCCGCATACCATCCCTCTGGGTCATCCCAGTGCACCATCCCTGAGCATCCTGTATCATGCATAGAACCTGGACTAGTTATCCATTTCACAAATGATAATATACCTGTTTCAATGTCATTTTCCCAAATCATCCCAACCTCGCCCTCTCCCAGAGTCCAAAAGACTGTTCTATACATCTGTGTCTTCTATGTTGTCTCGCATACCCGGTTTTCATTACCATCTTTCTAAATTCCATATATGTGTGTCAGTATATTGTACTGGTGTTTTTCATTCCGGCTTACTTTGCTCTATACGATAGGTTCTAGTTTCATCCACCTCATTAGAACTGGTTCAAATGTATTCTATTTAATGCCTGAGTAATACTCCATTGTGTATATGTACCACAGCTTTCGTATCCATTCGTCTGCTGATGGATATCTAGGTTACTTCCATGTCCTGGCTATTGTAAACAGTTCTGCAATGAAAATTGGGGTACACGTGTCTCTTTCAATTCCGGTTTCCTCTGTGGGTATGCACAGCAGTGGGATAGCTGGGTCATATGGCAGTTCTATTTCCAGTTTTTTAAGGAATCTCCACACTATTCTCCATAATGGCTGTACTAGTTTGTATTCCCACCAACAGTGCAAGAGAGTTCCCTTTTCTCCATACCCTCTCCAGCATTTATTACTTGTAGACTTTTGGATCACAGCCATTCTGACTGACGTGAAATGATACCTCATTGTGCTTTTGATTTGCATTTCTCTGATAATGAGTGATGTTGAGCATCTTTCATGTGTTTGTTAGGCATCTATATGTCTTCTTTTGAGAAATGTCTGTTTAGTTCTTTGGCCCACTTTTTGATTGGGTCGTTTATTTTTCTGGAGTTGAGCTATAGGAGTTGCTTGTATATTTTTGAGATTGTTCTTTGTCAGTTGCTTCCTTTGCTATTATTTTCTCCAATTCTGAAGGCTGTCTTTTCACCTTGCTTATAGTTTCCTTTGTTCTGCAGAAGCTTTTAATTTTAATTAGGTCCCATTTGTTTATTTTTGCTTTTATTTCCAATATCCTGGGAGGTGGGTCATAGAGGATCCTCCTGTGATGTATGTCGGAGAGTGTTTTGCCTATGTTCTCCTCTAGGAGTTTTATAGTTTCTGGTCTTATGTTTAGCTCTTTAATCCATTTTGAGTTTATTTTTGTGCATGGTGTTAGAAAGTGTTCTAGTTTCATTCTTTTACAAGTGGTTGACCAGTTTTCCCAGCACCACTTGTTAAAGAGATTGTCTTTCCTCTATTGTATATTCTTGCCTCCTTTGTCAAAGATAAGGTGTCCATAGGTGTGTGGATTTATCTCTGGGCTTTCTATTTTGGTCCATTGATTTATATTTCTGTCTTTGTGCCAGTACCATACTGTCTTGATGACTGTGGCTTTGTAGTAGAGCCTGAAGTCAGGCAGGCTGAGTCCTCCAGTTCCATTCTTCTTTCTCAAGATTGCTTTGGCTATTCCAGGTTTTTTGTATTTCCATACAAATTGTGAAATTATTTGTTCTAGCTCTGTGAAAAATACCTTTGGTAACTTGATAGGGATCGCATTGAATCTATAGATTGCTTTGTGTAGTATACTCATTTTCACTATATTGATTCTTCCGATTCATGAACATGATTTATTTCTCCATCTATTTGTGTCCTTTTTGATTTCTTTCATCAGTATTTTGTAGTTTTCTATATATAGGTCTTTTGTTTCTTTAGGTAGATATATTCCTAAGTATTTCATTCTTTTCGTTGCAATGGTGAATTGAATTATTTCCTTAATTTCTCTTTCTATTTTCTCATTATTAGTGTATAGGAATGCAAGGGATTTCTGTGTGTTGATTTTATATCCTTCAGCTGTACTATATTCATTGATTAGCTCTAGTAATTTTCTGGCGGAGTCTTTAGGGTTTTCTATGTAGAGGATCATGCCATCAGCAAACAGTGAGAGTTTTACTTCTTCTTTTCCAATCTGGATTCCTTTCATTTCTTTTCCTGCTCTGATTGCTGTGGCCAAAACTTCCAAATCTATGTTGAATAGTAGTGGTGAGAGTGGGCACCTTTGTCTTGTTTCTGACTTTAGGGAAAATGCTTTCAATTTTTCACCATTGAGGATACTGTTTGCTGTGGACTTGTCATATATATATTTTATTATGTTGAGGTACGTTCCTTCTATGCCTGCTTTCTGGAGGGTTTTTATCATAAGTGGATGTCGAATTTTGTCAAAGGCTTTCTCTGCATTGATTGAGATAATCATATGATTTTTATCTGTCAATTTGTTAATGTGGTGTATTACATTGATTGATTTGCGGATATTGAAGAACGCTTGCATTCCTAGGATAAAGCCCACTTAGTCATGATGTATGATCTTTTTAATATGTTGTCGGATTCTGATTGCTAGAATTTTGTTAAGGATTTTTGCATCTATGTTCCTCAGTGATATTGGCCTGTAGTTTTCTTTTTGTGTGACATATTTGTCAGGTTTTGCTATTAGAGTGATGGTGGCCTCATAGAATGAGTTTGGAAATTCACCTTCCTCTGCAATTTTCTGGAAGAGTTTGAGTAGGATTGGTGTTAGCTCTTCTGTCAATTTTTGGTAGAATTCAACTATGAAGCTGTCTGGACCTGGGCTTTTGTTTGCTGGAAGATTTCTGATTAGTTTCAATTTCCGTGCTTGTGATGGGTCTGTTAAGATTTTCTATTTCTTCCTGGTTCAGTTTTGGAATGTTGTACTTTTTAAACAATTTGTCCATTTCTTCCAAGTTGTCCATTTTATTGGCATATAGTTGCTGATAGTAGTCTCTTATGAGCCTTTGTATTTCTGTGTTATCTGTTGTGATCTCTCCATTTTCATTTCTAATTTTGATGATTTGATTTTTCTCCCTTTGTTTCTTGATGAGTCTGGCTAATGGTTTGTCAATTTTATTTAACTTCTTGAAGAACCAGCTTTTGGTTTTGCTGATTTTTGCTATGGTGTCTTCTGTTTCTTTTGTATTTATTTCTGCCCCAATTTTTAAGATTTCTTTCCTTCTACTAGCCCTGGGGTTCTTCATTTCTTCCTTTTCTAGTTGCTTTAGGTGTAGAGTTAGGTTATTTATTTGACTTTTTTCTTGTTTCTTGAGATAAGCCTGTATTGCTATGAACCTTCCACTTAGCACTGCCTTTACAGTGTCCCATAGGTTTTGGGTTGTTGTGTTTTCATTTTCATTCTTTTCTATGCATATTTTGATTTATTTTTTTATTTCTTCTGTGATTTGCTGGTTATTCAACAGCATATTTTTCAGCCTCCATATGTTGAAAATTTTAATAGATTTTCTCCTGTAATTGACATCTAATCTTACTGCATTGTGGTCAGAAAAGATGCTTGGAATGATTTCAGTTTTTTTGAATTTACCAAGGCTAGATTTATGGCCAAGGATGTAATCTATCCTGGAGAAGGTTCTGTGTGCATTTGAGAAAAAGGTGAAATTCATTGTTTTGGGGTGAAATGTCCTGTAGGTATCAATTAGGTCTAACTGCTCTATTGTATCATTTAAAGTTTGTGTTTCCTTGCTAATTTTCTGTTTAGTTGATTTATCCATAGGTGTGAGTGGGGTATTAAAGTCTCCCACTATTATTGTGTTATTATTAATTTCCCCTTTCATACTTGTTAGCATTTGTCTTACATATTGCGGTGCTCCTATGTTGGATGCATATATATTTATAATTGTTATATCTTCTTCTTGGATTGATCCTTTGATCATTATGTAGTGTCCTTCTTTGTCTCTTTTCACAGCCTTTGTTTTAAAGTCTATATTATCTGATATGAGTATTGTTATTCCTGCTTTCTTTTGGTATCTATTTGCATGGGATATCTTTTTCCAGCCTTTCACTTTCAATCTGTATGTGTCCCTTGTTTCGAGGTGGGTCTCTTGTAGACAACATATATAGGGGTCTTGCTTTTGTATCCATTCAGCCAGTCTTTGTCTTTTGGTTGGGGCATTCAACCCACTTACATTTAAGGTAAATATTGATAAATATGATCTCGTTGCCATTTACTTTATTGTTTTGGGTTTGAGTTTATACACCCTTGTTGTGTTTCCTGTCTAGAGAAGATCCTTTAGCATTTGTTGGAGATCTGGTTTGGTGGCGCTGAATTCTCTCAGCTTTTGCTTGTCTGTAAAGCTTGATTTTCCTTCATATTTGAATGAGATCCTTGCTGGCTACAGTAATCTTGGCTGTAGGTTATTTTGTTTCATCACTTTAAGTATGTCTTGCCATTCCCTTCTGGCCTGAAGTGTTTTCATTGAAAGATCAGCTATTATCCTTATGGGAATCCCCTTGTGTATTATTTGTTGTTTTTACCTTGCTTCTTTTAATATTTGTTATTTGTGTTTCATCTTTGGTAATGTGATTAATATGTGTTTTGGGGTGTTTTGCCTTGGGTTTATCCTGTTTGGGACTCTTTGAGTTTCTTGTACTTGGGTAACTATTTCCTTCCCCATTATAGGGAAGTTTTCAACTATTATCTCCTCAAGTATTTTCTCATGGGCTTTTTTTTTGTCTTCTTCTTCTGGGACTCCTATTATTCGAATGTTGGAGTGTTTCACATTGTTCCAGAGTTCTATGAGGTTGTCCTTATTTATTTTAATTCATTTTTCTTTTTTTTCCTCTCTGCTTCATTTATTTCTACCATTCTGTCTTCTACCTCACTATTCCTATCTTCTGCCTTCGTTATTCTAGTGTTGATTCCCTCCAGAGTGTTTTTGATCTCATTTATTGCATTATTCATTATATATTAACTCTTTTTTTTTTTTTTTATTTCTTCTAGGTCCTTGCTAAACATTTCTTGCATCTTCTCAGTCCTTGTCTCCAGGCTATTTATCTGTAGCTCCATTTTGTTTTCAAGATTTTGGATCATTTTCACTATCATTATCCGGAATTCTTTCTCAGGTAGATTCTCTAGCTCTTCCTTTTTTGTTTGGTTTGGCTTATTTATCATGTTCCTTTACCTGCTAACCTGCTCTGCTTTTCATCTTGTTTAGATTGCTGTGTTTGGGGTGGCCTTTCTGTATTCTGGCAGTTTATGGTTCCTCTTTATTGTGGAGGTTCCTTACTGTGGGTGGGTTTGGACAGGTGGCTTGTCAAGGTTTGCTGGTTAGGGAAGCTTGTGTCGGTGTTATGGTGGGTGGAGCTGGATTTCTTCACTCTGGAGTGCACTGAAGTGTCCAATAATGAGTTTTGAGATGTCAATGGGTTTGGTGTGAACACTTTAATTTTTTTTTTTTAAGTTTTACTTAGAAGATAGGGGAGAGTAACTTAACAGTGGAGAAGCTTGACAGAAACCACTTTTATCATGATGCAAGTGGCTATATCAATATTGGAACACATTGAAATCATAGATAGAATTAATAGATAGAATCATAAATAGAACCTGCTAGAATGAGATAATATGAACACAGTATTATTTCCATCGTTTTCCTGGCAAAGATGCAAAGCATGAAGTTCATCAAAGTGAAACTGGATGAACTAAAATTAAGGAGAATTCCATAAAATAACTGGCTTCTAGTGTTGGCATCTGAGTAATACTGCCTCATAGAATGAGCTGGGAAATGTTCCTTTCCACTTCTATGGATACACTTAGAATATGTGTGTGGAGAACTGTCATGACAATTGTTTTAAATATTTGGTAGAATTCACCAGAGAGGCTATCTGGGTCTAGGTAGGGGTGGGGGGTGGGGAGGGCTTTTTCAAGGTGGGTTGGACAAGAAGTTTAAAAATGACTAATTCTATCTCTTTGCTATTCCGATTTTCATTTTCTTCTTTAGTCAATTTCAGTCATTTGTGTATTTCTGGAAATTTGTCCATTTCATCTAAATCTTCTAATTATTGTCATGATATTCATTTACAATTATATGTATTTCTATCAAGTTGGTAGCAATTTTTCCTTTTTGATTCCTAACTTTAGTGATATGAGTCTCCTTCCTCACTTGAACAATAATATTGTGAATGTTGTGTCAATTTATTGACCTTTCTAAACAAATAAATTTTCATTTTTTGAGTACCTCTGCAGTTTTTCTGTTCTCTATTTCATGTATTATCCTGCAATATTTATTGTTTACTATGGCTGCCTATTCGAATTTGGTTTGCTACATCCCCTAACTTAAGTATAATGTGTTTTTGCTTTCATTCTTCTCAAAGTGAAAAAGTAAGAGAGTTCCAGAAAAATATGTACTTCTGCTGTATTGACTATGCCAAAGCCTTTGATTGTGTGGACCACAACAAACTCTGGAAAATTCTTGAAGACATGGGAATACCAGACCACCTGACCTGCCTCTTGAAAAATCCGTATGCAGGTCAGGAAGCACCAGTTAGAAATGGACATGGAACAAGAGACAGGTTCCAAATAACGGAAGGAGTACGTCAAAGCTGTTTATTGTCACCCTGCTTATCGAACTTATATGCATAGTACACCATGAGAAATGATGGGCTGGATGAAGTGCAAGCTGGAATCAAGATTGCCAGTATAAATGTCCCTAACCTCAGATATGCAGTTGACACCACCCTTATGGCAGAAAGCAAAGAAGAACTAAAGAGCCTCTTGATGAAAGTGAAAGAGGAGAGTGAAAAAGTTGACTTAAAATGCAGCATTCAGGAAACTTAGATCATGGCATTTGGTCCCATCACTTCATGGCAAATAGATGGGGAAACAGTGTAAATAGTGATGGACTTTATATTTTGGGGCTCCAAAATCACTGCAGATGGTGATTGCAGCCATGAAATGAAAAGACGCTCCTTGGAAGAAAAGTTATTGCCAAACTAAACAGCATATTAAAATACAGAGACACTATGCCAACAAAGGTCTGTCTATCCAAAGCTATGGTTTTTCCAGTAGTCATGTATGAATGTGAGAGTTGGGCTATATAGAAAGCTAAGCATCGAACAATAGGTGCTTTTGAACTGTGCTGTTGGAAAAGACTCTTGAGAATCCTTTGGACTGCAAGGAGGTCTAACCAGTCCATCCTAAAGGAAATAAGTCCTGAATATTCATTGGAAGGACTGATGCTGAAGCTGAAACTGCAGTATTTGGCCACCTGATGCAAAGAACTGACTCATTTAAACAGACCCTGATGCTGGGAAAGATTGAAGGTGTGAGGAGAAGGAGACAACAGAGGATGGGATGGTTGGATGGCATCACCAACTCAATGGACATGAGTTTGAGTAAACTCCAGGAATTGGCATTGGACAGGGAGGCCTGGCATGCTATAGTGCATGGAGTCGCAAAGAGTCGTACGCGACTGAGCAACTGAACTGAAATGAACTTAAAGTTGACCCTTGAACAACAGGAGTATTAACTCTGCAGGTCCACTTATACAAAGATTATTTTTCAATAGTGAATACTACAACACTACCCCATCTGCAGCTGTTTGAATCTGCAGAGGTGAATTCATGGGTGTGGAAGAAGCACATAGATAGAGGGCTGACTATAAGTTATACACTAATTTTTGAGTGCAGAAAGGGGTGGTGCCCTCAGCCCCTAATTGTTGAAGGGTCAAGTGTATTTTCTCCTTTCTCTTGTGATTCTTCCTATGACCCTTTGATTATTTAGGAATAAGTTGCTTAACTTCCACATATCTGTTTCTCAAAATGTTTTGTTTTCTAATTTCATTATATTTGGAGTTTGTACTTAATATGGTTTGAATGCTGTAATATTTATTTAAGTTTTTCTTATGTCCCAGCATATAGGGTATCCTGGAGAATTTTCCCTGCACTCTTAAGAAGAATGAATATCCTTTATGGGATAAAAGTCTCTATACATGTCTTTTAGGTTCAGCTGTTCTATATTATCATTCAAGTTCTTTATTTCATACTTGATTTTCTGCCTAGTCTTTCTACCCCTTACTGAAAGTGGATTAGTAAAGTCTAGCAATTACTGTTGAATTGCCTATTTCTCTCTTCATTTCTATCAGTATTTTTTTCCTCCATGCAATTTTCAATTGTCTTATTAGGTGCATTGTTATGTCTTCCTAATAAAGTCCCCTGTTTATCACTATAAATGTCCTTCTTTAACCCTAGTAACAGTTTTTAATAAAAATCATTTTTGGTTGATATTAGTACAGTATTGGAGAAGGCAATGGCACCCCACTCCAGTGTTCTTGCCTGGAGAATCCCAGGGATGGGGGAGCCTGGTGGGCTGCTGCCTATGGGGTCGCACAGAGTCGGATACGACTGAAGTGACTTAGCAGCAGCAGTAGCAGTATAGTATAGCCAATATTCTCTTTGATTGATGTTGCCATGATACATATTTTTCTGTCATTTCACTTAAAATCTACATCATGGACTCTAAATTATGTCTGCCACAGATAGCAAATAGTTTTATCTTTGTTATTTATCTAGTCCCAAAATGTTGGTATTTTGATTAGATTGTTCAGTTCATGTATTGCACCATTATTAATATGATAAAATATATGGCTGTCATTTTATTTTTGCTTTTTCTAAAATTCATATTTTTGTCCTATTTATCTTTTTTGCCTTCATTTCTAAATGAATGCTTTCAGGGTAGCTTTTGGTTTATTCTAATGATATATTTTAAATATATAATATATATATATATATATATATATATATATATAATTAACTACAATAGGACAATCCATATCTGCATTAACTTGCTAGCTCTACATTATCTTTATACTCACTTAATGACAGTAAGCATAATCATCAATATCCTGGGTAACAGTGAGCAAAACTGGAAAGTAATGGGTGAATTTAGTTCAGATGACTATTATATCAACAACTGTGGGCAAGAATCCCATAGATGAAATGAAATGGCCCTCATAATCAATAAAAAATTCCCAATACGCACTCAGTTCAGTTCAGTCGCTCAGTCGTGTCCAACTCTTTGCGACCCCATGAATCGCAGCACACCAGGTCTTCCTGTCCATCACCAACTCCCAGAGTTCACTGAGACTCACGTCCATCGAGTCAGTGATGCCATTCAGCCATCTCATCCTCTGTCGTCCCCTTCTCCTCCTGCCCCCAATCCATCCCAGCATCAGAGTCTTTTCCAATGAGCCAACTCTTCGCATGAGGTGGCCAAAGTACTGGAGTTTCAGCTTTAGCATCATTCCTTTCAAAGAAATCCCAGGGCTGATCTCCTTCAAAATGGACTGGTTGGATCTCCTTGCAGTCCAAGGGACTCTCAAGAGTCTTCTCCAACACCACTGTTCAAAAGCATCAATTCTTTGGCGCTCAGCCTTCTTCACAGTCCAACTCTCACATCCATACATGACCACAGGAAAAACCATAGCCTTGACTAGACGGACCTTTGTTGGCAAAGTAATGTCTCTGCTTTTGAATATGCTATCTAGGTTGGTCATAACTTTCCTTCCAAGGAGTAAGCGTCTTTTAATTTTATGGCTGCAGTCACCATCTGAAGTGATTTTGGAGCCCAGAAAAATAAAGTCTGACACTGTTTCCACTGTTTCCCCATCTATTTCCCATGAAGTGATGGGACCAGATGCCATGATCTTCGTTTTCTGAATGTTGAGCTTTAAGCCAACTTTTTCACTCTCCACTTTTACTTTCATAAAGAGGCTTTTTGGTTCCTCTTCACTTTCTGCCACAAGGGTGGTGTCATCTGCATATCTGAGGTTATTGATATTTCTTCCAGCAATCTTAATTCCAGCTTGTGTTTCTTCCAGCCCAGCATTTCTCAAGATGTACACTGCATATAAGTTAAATAAACAGGGTGACAATATATAGCCTTGACATACTCCTTTTCCTATTTGGAACCAATCTGTTCTTCCATGTCCAGTTCTAACTGCTGCTTCCTGACCTGCATACAAATTTCTCAAGAGGCAGATCAGGTGGTCTGGTATTCCCATCTCTTTCAGAATTTTCCACAGTTTATTGTGATCCACACAGTCAAAGGCTTTGGCATAGTCAATAAAGCAGAAATAGATGTTTTTCTGGAACTCTCTTGCTTTTTCCATGATCCAGTGGATGTTGGCAATTTGATCTCTGGTTCCTCTGCCTTTTCTAAAACCAGCTTGAACATCAGGAAGTTCACGGTTCACATATTGCTGAAGCCTGGCTTAGAGAATTTTGAGCATTACTTTACTAGCATGTGAGATGAGTGCAATTGTGTGGTAGTTTGAGCATTCTTTGGCATTGCCTTTCTTTGGTATTGGAACCAAAACTGACCTTTTCCAGTCCTGTGGCCACTGCTGAGTTTTCCAAATTTGCTGGCATATTGAGTGCAGCACTTTCACAGCATATCTTTCAGGATTTGGAATAGCTCAACTGGAATTCTATCACCTCCACTAGCTTTGTTCATAGTGATGCTTTCTAAGGCCCACTTGACTTCACATTCCAGGATGTCTGGCTCTAGGTCAGTGATCACACCATCATGATTATCTGGGGCATGAAGATCTTTTTTGCACAGTTCTTCTGTGTATTCCTGCCATCTCTTCTTAATATTTTCTGCCTCTGTTAGGTCCATATATTTCTGTCCTTTATCGAACCCATCTTTGCATGAAATTTTCCTTTGGTATCTCTGATTTTCTTGAAGAGATCTCTAGTCTTTCCCATTCTGTTGTTTTCTTCTACTTCTTTGCATTGATAGCTGAAGAAGGCTTTCTTTTCTTTTTTTTTTTAAATTTTATTTTATTTTTAAACTTTACATAACTGTATTAGTTTTGCCAAATATCAAAATGAATCCGCCACAGGTATACATGTGTTCCCCTTCTTGAACCCTCCTCCCTCCTCCCTCCCCATTCCATCCCTCTGGGTCGTCCCAGTGCACCAGCCCCAAGCATCCAGTATCGTGCATCGAACCTGGACTGGCAACTCAATTCATACACGATATTTTACATGTTTAAATGCCATTCTCCCAAATCTTCCCACCCTCTCCCTCTCCCACAGAGTCCATAAGACTGTTCTATACATCAGTGTCTCTTTTGCTGTCTCGTACACAGGGTTATTGTTACCATCTTTCTAAATTCCATATATATGCGTTAGTATACTGTATTGGTGTTTTTCTTTCTGGCTTACTTCACTCTGTATAATAGGCTCCAGTTTCATCCACCTCATTAGAACTGATTCAAATGTATTCTTTTTAATGGCTGAGTAATACTCCATTGTGTATATGTACCATAGCTTTCTTATCCATTCATCTGCTGATGGACATCTAGGTTGCTTCCATGTCCTGGCTATTATAAACAGTGCTGCGATGAACATTGGGATACTCGTGTCTCTTTCCCTTCTGGTTTCCTCAGTGTGTATGCCCAGCAGTGGGATTGCTGGATCATAAGGCAGTTCTATTTCCACTTTTTTAAGGAATCTCCACACTGTTCTCCATAGTGGCTGTACTAGTTTGCATTCCCACCAACAGTGTAAGAGGGTTCCCTTTTCTCCACACCCTCTCCAGCATTTATTACTTGTAGACTTTTGGATCGCAGCCATTCTGACTGGTGTGAAATGGTACCTCATAGTGGTTTTGATTTGACTTTCTCTGATAATGAGTGATGTTGAGCACCTTTTCATGTGTTTGTTAGCCATCTGTATGTCTTCTTTGGAGAAATGTCTATTTAGTTCTTTGGCCCATTTTTTGATTGGGTCATTTATTTTTCTGGAGTTGAGCTGTAGGAGTTGCTTGTATATACTCGAGATTAGTTGTTTGTCAGTTGCTTCATTTGCTATTATCTTCTCCCATTCTGAAGGCTGTCTTTTCACCTTGCTAATAGTTTCCTTTGATGTTCAGAAGCTTTTAAGGTTAATTAGGTCCCATTTGTTTATTTTTGCTTTTATTTCCAATATTCTGGGAGGTGGGTCATAGAGGATCCTGCTGTGATGTATGTCAGAGAGTGTTTTGCCTATGTTCTCCTCTAGGAGTTTTACAGTTTCTGGTCTTACATTTAGATCTTTAATCCATTTTGTGTTTATTTTTGTGTATGGTGTTAGAAAGTGTTCTAGTTTCATTCTTTTACAAGTGGTTGACCAGATTTCCCAGCACCACTTGTTAAAGAGATTGTCTTTAATCCATTGTATATTCTTGCCTCCTTTGTCAAAGATAAGGTGTCCATATGTGCGTGGATTTATCTCTGGGCTTTCTATTTTGTTCCATTGATCTATATTTCTGTCTTTGTGCCAGTACCATACTGTCTTGATAACTGTGGCTTTGTAGTAGAGCCTGAAGTCAGGTAGGTTGATTCCTCCAGTTCCATTCTTCTTTCTCAAGATCGCTTTGGCTATTCGAGCTTTTTTGTTTTTCCATACAAATTGTGAAATTATTTGTTCTAGCTCTGTGAAGAATGCTGTTGGTAGCTTGATAGGGATTGCATTGAATCTATAGATTGCTTTGGGTAGTATACTCGTTTTCACTATATTGATTCTTCCAATCCATGAACATGGTATATTTCTCCATCTGTTAGTGTCCTCTTTGATTTCTTTCACCAGTGTTTTATAGTTTTCTATATATAGGTCTTTAGATTCTTTAGGTAGATATATTCCTAAGTATTTTATTCTTTCCGTTGCAATGGTGAATGGAATTGTTTCCTTAATTTCTCTTTCTGTTTTCTCATTATTAGTGTATAGGAATGCAAGGGATTTCTGGGTGTTGATTTTATATCCTGCAACTTTACTATAGTCATTGATTAGTTCTAGTAATTTTCTGGTGGAGTCTTTAGGGTTTTCTATGTAGAGGATCATGTCATCTGCAAACAGTGAGAGCTTTACTTCTTTTCCAATTTGGATTCCTTTTATTTCTTTTTCTGTTCTGATTGCTGTGGCCAAAACTTCCAAAAGTATGTTGAATAGTAATGGTGAAAGTGGGCACCCTTGTCTTGTTCCTGACTTTAGAGGAAATGCTTTCAATTTTTCACCATTGAGGATAATGTTTGCTGTGGGTTTGTCATATATATCTTTGATTATGTTGAGGTATGTTCCTTCTATTCCTGCTTTCTGGAGAGTTTTTATCATAAATGGATGTTGAATTTTGTCAAAGGCTTTCTCTGCATCTATTGAGATAATCATATGGTTTTTATTTTTCAATTTGTTAATGTGGTATATTACATTGATTGATTTGCGGATATTGAAGAATCCTTGCATCCCTGGGATAAAGCCCACTTGCTCATGGTGTATGATCTTTTTAATGTGTTGTTGGATTCTGATTGCTAGAATTTTGTTAAGGATTTTTGCATCTACTTCTTTGCATTGATAGCTTAAGAAGGCTTTCTTATCTCTTTTTGCTATTCTTTGGAACTCTGATTTCAGATGCTTATATCTTTCCTTTTCTCCTTTGCTTTTCACTTCTCTTCTTTTCACAGCCATTTGTAAGGCCTCCCCAGGCAGCCATTTTGCTTTTTTGCATTTCTTTTCCATGGAGATGCTCTTGATCACTTTCTCCTGTACAATGTTCAGGAACCTCCATCCATAGTTCATCAGGCACTCTATCTATCAGATCTAGTCCCTTCAATCTATTTCTCACTTCCACTGTATAATCATAAGGGATTTGATTTGGGTCATACCTGAATGGTCTAGTGGTTTTCCCTACTTTCTTCAATTTAAGTCTGAGTTTGGCAATAAGGAGCTCATGATCTGAGCCACAGTCAGTTCCTGGTCAGTATGTGCTACTTGGGTGCAATCTTCAAAATGACAGTATGTCTCAGGTCGTTTTGAGGGCATGATATTCAACATCAGAGTAATTCTAATACATGCCCCTACACACAGATTCCAAAAAATCCTGAAGTTGATAAATCCTATAAAGACTTAGAAAATCTCCTAGAAATAACACTAAAAATATATGTTCTAGTCATCAGTGGGGATTGGTATGCTAAACTGCGAAGTTAAGAGATACCTGGAGTAACAGGCAAGTTTTGCCCTGGAAAACAAAATGAAGCAGAGCAAAGGCTAAAGGAATTCTGCCAAGACAATGCATATGTCATAGCAAATACCCTTTCTCAACAACACAAGGGACATATTTACTCATGGACATCGCTAAATGGTCCATATGAAAATCAAATTGATGATATATTTGTAGCCAAATATGGAGAAGCTGTATGCATTCAGAAAAAGCAAGACCTGGAGTTGACTGTGGCTCTGCTCATCAGCTTCTCGTATCAAAGTTCAGGCTTAAACTAAAGATATCTGAGAAAACCACTAGGACAGCCAGGTATTTCTGATATCTAATCCCCTATGAATATGCAGTGGAGGTAACAAATAGTTTCAATGGATTAGATCTAGTTAACAGTGTGCCTGAGGAACTATGAAGGAGGTCCATGATACTGTACATGAGGCAGTGAACAAAGCCGTCCCAAAGAAAAAGTAAAGCAAGAAGGCAAAGGTGTCATCTCAGGAGGCTTTCAAATAGCTGAAGAAAGAAAAGAAGCAAAAACCAAGGGAGAAAGGGAAAGGTACATCCAATTAAATGCGGAGTTTCAAAGAAGGGCACAGAGACACAAGAAGGCCTTCATCATGAACAGTGCATAAAACAAGACTAAATTAACAGAAAGAACAGATATCTTTTTATGAAAACTGGAAATATCAAGGGAACATTTAGCCCACAGATGGGCACATTAAAGGACAACAGTGCGAGAGACCTAGTAGACACTGAAGAGATCAAGAAGAAATGGAAAGAATACATGGAAGAACTGTATGTAAAAGATCCTAATGAACCAGATTTTATGATGGTGTGGTCAGTCACTCTTGAGAGTCCCTTGGAGACCAAGGAGATCCAACCAGTCCATCCTAAAATAAATCAGTCCTGAATACACATTGGAAGGACTGGTGTTGAACCTGAAACTTCAACATTTTGGCCACTAGATGCAAAGAGCTAACTCACTGGAAAACACCCTGACACTGGAAAAGATTGAAGGCAGAAGGAGAAGGGGACGACAGGGAGGCCTGGCTGCAGTCCATGGGGTCACAAAGAGTCGGACACGACTGAGTGACTGAACTGAACTGAACTCTGGGATGTGGGTCATAGAGAATATTGCTATTATATATGTCAGAGAGTGTTCTGCCTGTTTTCCTCTTAAGAGTTTTATAGTTTCTGGACTTACATTTAAATATTTAATCCATTTTCAGTATATTTTTGTGAATGGTGTTAGAAAGTGTTCCAGTTTCATTCTTTGACACGTAGTTGACCAGTTTTCCCAGCAACACGTGTTGAAGAGACTGCCTTCTCCACTGTATATATGTGCCTCCATGCCAAAGATAACATGTACATAGGTGCATGGGTTTATCTCTGGGCTTTCTATTTTATTCCATTGATCTACATTTCTGTATTTATGCCAGTACCATACTGTCTTGATGACTGTAGCTTTGTAGTATAGTCTGAAGTCAGGAAGGTTGATCCCTCCAGTTTCATCGTTCTTTCTCAAGATACCTTTGGGTATTTGGGCCTTTTGTGTTTCCATTCAAACCATGAAGTTTTTTGTTCTAGTTCTGTTAAAAATACCATTAGTAGTCTGATCAGAATTGTGTTGAATATATAGACTGCTTTGGGTAGCAGTCATTTTCACTATATTGATTCTTCAAATCCAAGAACATGGTTCTTGGATCTAGCTCCATCTGTGTCATCTTTGATTTCTTTAACCAGTTTTTGTTGTTGTTTTTTTTGTTTTAGTTTTCTGTATACAGGTCTTTTGTTTCTTTAGGTAAATTTACTCCTAAACGTTTTGTTCTTTTCATTACAATAGTGAATGGGATTTTTCCCTTAATTTCTCGTTCTGATTTTTCATTGTTAGCACATAAGAAAGCAAGGATTTCTGTGTATTCATTTTATATGGCATGTGGATTCTTAACCACAGGACCACCAAGGAAGTCCTCGCCTGGTTGTGTTTGAGTGTGCAGCTCTCTGAGCGCTGACACACAGAGAGAATCCAGTGACCACCACCATCGACCCTGGCCACATCCATCACCCTGAAAACGCCCAGATGCTCCCCCTTTCTGGTTTTGCCTTCCACACCCCAATCCCTGGCAAAAGGATCTGTCCTCCTTCACTACACTTTTTCCTTTGCAGTCTTAAAGTTCCTTATGTATTCTGAATATAAGACCTTTCTCAGATCTGTGATACACAAACTTCTTTTCCGTAACAGCAAATAGCTTCTCTTTTCGTTACAGGAGACATGAGTTATGAAATCTACTTTTCCTCCCAACACTCAGAGCCCAGTGTTGTGTACCCAGAAAGTGTCCATGAGATTCTTCAGAAATGAAAATGAATTATCCTCTCTGTCATTCTCTGCTCTCAGCTAGTCCCCAGACCTATATTTCTGCAGCATCCATAAGTCTTCTGCAGACAGAGGCGCTTGAGAACAGGTGAATTTATTGGAGTCTGAACTTGTGATTTCATCAGAGAGCATCAGAGCTCAACCTGTCTTGTGAGACTTGTCTCCCAGCTCCAAGGGAGAAGGTAAGTCAGGCCAGGCTTTTCTTCTTGAAACTCAGAGGCCTGAATTTAGTCACTGTGGGTATATTTAGCAGGGGTAACGTGGAATTTCAAGGCTGTTCATCCTTTACCAGTTATCAGACCACATTTAATATATTTCTTTCTGTCACTTTATTTAATCCTCCTTCACAGATTCATCATTTTGGAAGACTTTGACCCTAATTAATGAGGTGAGAAAGCAGAGGACAGGGAAGTAAGGAGGATTGCTCACAGTCTTATAAGTTGTCAGAGGAAAAGTGACCCAAAACTCTTAGCATCATCCATTCAGAGCCCACACTCTTTATTTCTTCAGTAAGGTTGCCATGTGTGCATGCATGTGAACTCACTTCAGTCATGTCCAACTCTTTGTGACCACAAAAATGTAGCCTACCATGCTCCTCTGTCTATGGGATAATCCAGGCAAGAATACTGCAGTGGGTGGTCGTGCCCTCCTCCAAGGGACCTTCCCGACCCAGGAATTGAAACCACACCACCTGCAAATCCTGCATTGCAGGAGGATTTTTTACTATTAAGCCACTGGGGAAAGAGTCCTGTGGCCACTGCTGAGTTTTCCAAATTTGCTGGCATAATGAGTGCAGCATTTTAACAGCATCATTTTTTAGGACTTGAAATAGCTCAGCTTGAATTCCATAACCTCCACTAGCTTTGTTCATAGTGATGCTTTTTAAGGTCCACTTGACTTCATACTCCAGGATGTCTGACTCTAGGTAAGTGATCACACCATTATGGTTATCTAGGTCATGATGGTCTTTTTGTATAACTCTTCTGTGTATTCTTGCCACTTCTTAATATATTTTGCTTCTGTTAGGTCCATACAATTTCTGTCCTTTATTGTGCTAATCTTTGCATTAAACGTTCTCTTGGTATCTGTAGTTTTCTTGAAGAGATCTCTAGTCTTTCCCATTGTTTTGTTTCCTCTGTTTTTTGCATTGATACCTGGGGAAGGCTTTCTTATCTCTCCTTGCTATTCTGTGGAACGCTGCATTCAAATGGGTGCATTTTTCCTTTTCTCCTTTGCCTTTAGCTTCTCTTTTATGTTCAGATAGTTTCTTTCTGTGCCCACTTTCTGGAGAGTTTTTATCATAAATAGATGCTGGATTTTTTCAAAAGCTTTTCTGTGTCTATTGAGATGATCATATGGTTTTTATTCTTTAATTAGTCAATATGGTATAACTTATTGATTGATTTTAGTATGTTGAAGAATCCTTACATCCCTGGGATAAACCCCACCTCATCATGACGTATGATCCTTTTAATGTGTTGCTGGATTTTGTTTGCAAGCATATTGTTGAGGATTTTTGGGTCCATGTTCATCAGTGAGATTCGTCTGTAATTCTCTTTTGTGTATAGTATCTTTGTGTGGTTTTGGTATCAGTGTGATACCTCCTGGAGATTTCCTCCCTCTGCAATTTTTTGAAAGAATTTGCAAATGATAGCTGTTAGTTCTTCTCTAGATGATAAATTCGCATTTGAAGCCATTTGGTCCTGAAATTTTGTTCTTTGGAAGCTTTTAAATTATGGTTCTGGCTCAGATGGTAAAGAATCTGCCTGCAATGCAGGAGACCTGTGTTCAGTCCCTGAATTGAGACAATCGCATGAAGAAGAAAATGGTTACCCACTGCAATGTTCTTACCTGGAGAATTCCAAGGAGAGCACACGAGCTCCTGTCCATTGAATTAATGATGCATTTCAACCATCTCATCTTCTGTCATCCCCTTCTCCTGCCTTCAATCTTTCCCAGAATCAGGCTCTTTTCCAATGAGTCATCTCTTCACATCAGGTGGCCAAAGGATTGGAGCTTCAGCTTTAGCTTCAGCAACAGTCCTTCCAATGAATATTCAGGGTTGATTTCTTTTAGGATTTACAGGTTTGATCTCCTTGTAGTCCAAGTGACTCTCAAGAGTCTTCACCAACACCACAGTTTGAAAGCACCAATTCTTTGGTGCTAAACCTTCTTTATGGCCCAACTCTCACACCCATACATGACTACTGGAGAAACCATTGCTTTCACTACACAGACAAGTTTTTACTTGTCTGTAAAGTTTTTGATTTCTCCATCGAAGCTGAATGAGATCTTTGCTGGGTAGAGCAATCTTGCTTGTAGGGTTTTCCCTTTCATCACTGTAAATATATCCTGCCACTCCTTTCTGGCCTGCAGAGTTTCTGCTGAAAAATCAGCTGATAGCTTTATGGAATTCCCTTGTTGGTTTTTTTTTTTTGTTGTTTTTTTTTTTTTGCTTTTCCCTTGCTGCTTTCAATATTCTTTCTTTGTATTTGATTTTTCCTCATTTGATTAATATGGGTCTTAGTATATTTCTCCTAGGGTTTACCATTTATGGGACTCTGCACTTCTTGAACTTAGGTGGCTATTTCCTTTCCCATGTTGGGGAAGTTTTTGACTATAATCTCTGTGAACATTTTGTCAATCTCTTTCTTTTTCTCTTCTTCTTTTAGGGCTCCTGTAATTTGATTGTTAGTGTGGTTATTTTTGTCCCAGAATTCTCTAAGAATGTCTTTAATTCCTTTCAGTCTTTTTTTTTTTTTTTTTTTTTAGTCTACTCAGCAGTTATTTCCACCATTCTGTCTTCCAAGTCAATTAATCATTCTCCTGTCTCAGTTCGATATTGATTTTTTCTGGTGTATTCTTTCATTTCAGTTATTATGTTTTCATCTCTGTTTGTTTGTTCTTTAGTTCTTCTAGATCTCTGTTAAGTATTTCTTGTATTTTTTCAATCCATGCCTCCATTTTGATATTTTGAATCATCTTTACTATCCTTACTCTAAAGTGTTTTTCTGTAGGTTGCCTATTTCCTCATTACTTGGTCTCAGTTATTTTAACTTGATCCTTTGCCTGTAACATAATTTTTTCTCATGTCATTTCTTTTGATGCATGGGACTATGTTCCTATCTTATAGGTTGCTTGGCCTGAGGCGTCCAGGACTGGAGTTTGCAGGCAGTTTGGCAGAGTCAGATCTAGGTGCTGAGATAGGGCTCTTCAGGAGACCTCACTCCAATTAATATTCTTTGGGGCCTGCTTTTGTCTGTTAGTCCCTTAGTTTGCACCCTGTGCTACCATCAAAGAAGCTCAGGCCTGATCTCTGGCCAGTGAATCAAGATTCTGCAAGCTGCATGGCACAGCAAAAAATAAAGAAAAACAAGAAAGAGGAGCAGGACAATAAGAAAAATTAAAATAAACTTAGAAAACTAACAGATATACTTGAAAAAAAATAAGTTTATAAATGAAATAATCACTGGAGGTAGAACAAAACCACAGTAGTAAAATAGCAAAAAAAAAAAAAAAAAAGCATTTGTGCTGTTGGAGTGGGGCTTAGGTGGATGGAACTTAGCCAGGGCAGGATCAGGCAGGGGTGAGGCCTGGGGACCCCACAGTGCCTCCAGTATCAGAGTGTAGAAGACCAGGCCCTGGGCCTCAGCAGTCTCCCAGAGGTGGAGTGGGGATGGGGTGAGGGGAACCCCAGGTGCATTCCCCTGAACTCTGGAGGGTCCTTTCCATCCCAAACTGATACCGTGGAAGTACGAGTGTCTCTCCAAGCCTGGGGAACAATTCTTCCCCTAGCTGCCCCTCAGGGAAACCGACCACAGCCAGACCCCACTTCTCCTCATTCTCGCTACCCCACCCCCAACGTCTTACCCCATTGCTCAGGGGTTCCTCTGTTCCACCTGGGTGTCAAAGCTCCCCACCAGCCTCCAGTAAGTGCCCTAGCTGTCTCACTTTTTTGATTATGTCCTTTGAAGGATAAAAGGTTTCATTTTGATGATTCCAAATTGCCTATTGTTGTTTCTTTTGTTTCTTGTGCTTTTGGTCATATAAGGGAAATCATTGCCTAATCGAAGATTAACATTTACATCTATATTTCCTTCTGAGTGTTTTATAGTTTTAGCTCTTATATTTAGGTTTTGGATCAGTTTTTCATTAATTGTTATATACAGTGTGACATATAGATCTAAATTCACTCTTTTGCATGTGAACATTCAGTTATCCCAAGACCATTTCTTGAAACATTATTCTTTGCCATTGAATGGCCTCTGTACCCCTCACAATAATCAATTGACCACAGCAATATAGGTTTGTTTCTTGACTCTATTTTATTCCATTATCTGTCTGTGTACTATCCTTATGTCAGTACCATAATGTCTTAATCATTGTAGTTTTGAAGTGTGATTTTAATTTGGGAGTGTAAGTACTTGTTATATTTCAAGACTGTTTTGGTTATTCCTGAATACTTTTATTTCTTAAAATTCAAGGATCAGTTTGAATTTTGGAGGAAAGAGCAGCTCAAATTTTGATAGTGGTCTATTAAGGGAGTACTGCCATCTTAGCACTAATAGTAAGTCTTCCAATCCATAAATGTGAGATCCCTTTTTATCTTATCTTACCTTTATTTATCTACACCATCTTTACTTTCACTTAACAATATTTTGTAGTCTTTAGTGTAGAAGTCTTGAATGTGTAGAAATATATTTGATTTTGGTATATGGCCTTGAGAGGGTAACAGGCATGAAGGTTAGGGGCTCCCAAATGGAGGAAATAGGCTGCAAGTGTCAGACAATTTATAAATCTCTCTTAAGGGGCAGGAGGAAACAAACTGCAAGTGTCAGATTTTGTTCCCTTTTCTACACAAAATTAATGTGATGTTTTCTTTAAAATTCTGTGTTGCCATGATGACACCTGGTTCCACCTGAACTTAACTTTGCTCACACCTTGAGCTAACCAATACATTTTTCTTATGGAAATGTTTTTCTTAAGCTATGTTAATGAACAATGTATTTACCTTAGACTCTGTCTTTCTTCAAGTAGTTTCCACCTAAGACTCAGAACCAACTTGACAAACAAGTATGTTTTACTCATGCAAATGTTCTCTTAAGCTATGTTAATGAGACTATGTTTTTGCTTGGAAACCTACCTTTCTTCAAGGGTCATGTCAATCATTTTATGGCCTGGGGTGACTCACCTTCTGTCAATGATATCTGAAAATACATATTGTGTGTGAGGGGCCTGCTGCCACTCTTTGAGTGTTGAGACATTTCCTTTCTCTAATTAGCAGGATGCTAGTCAGTATATAACTTCCTGCTACAGTCTAGCTTTGCCAACAAAGGTCCATCTAGTCAAGGCTATGGTTTTTCCAGTGGTCATGTATGGATGTGAGAGTTGGACATCCAAAGAAAGCTGAGCACTTAAGAATTGATGCTTTTGAACTGTGGTGTTGGAGAAGATTCTTGAAAGTCCCTTGGACTGCAAGGAGGTCCAACCAGTCCATCCTAAAGGAGACCAGTCCTGGGTGTTCATTGGAGGGACTGATGCTGAAGCTGAAACTCCAATATTTTGGCCACCTCATGGGAAGAGTTGACTCATTGGCAAAGACTCTGATGTTGGGAGGGATTGGGGGCAGGAGAAGAAGGGGATGACAGAGGATGAGATGGCTGGATGGCATCACCGACTCTATGGACATGAGTTTGAGTGAACTCCGTGAGTTCGTGATGGACAGGGACGCCTGGCATACTGTGATTCATGGGGTTGCAAAGAATCGGACACGACTGGGTGACTGAACTGAACTGAACTGAAAGTCTAGCAGGTAGACACTCTTTCTGCCCCCTTTCTATGTCTATGTCAGAAGCTTTCTCTATCTCTTTTATATTTTAATAAAACTTTATTATACAAAAGCTCTGAGCAATCAAACCTAGCCATTGATCCTTGATTGAATTCCTCTCCTCCAGCAGCCAAGAATTCCGGCGTCTTCCACTGGTCAGCAACAACCGTTCAATCTAGACCCTGTAACCTTGTTGAGCCCCTGTATTAGATCTAATAGTTTTCGAGGAAGGGGGTTCTTTAGGATTTTCTATGCACAAGATTATGTCATCTGGAAATAGAAAAGTTTCACTTTCTTTCCAATGTAGATTCATTTTATTTATTTGCCATTCCTAATTATCCTGTCCAGAATCTCCAGAACAATGTGGAATAGAAGTGGTAAGAGATGATATCCTTGTATTGTTCCTGATTTTAAGGTGGAATCACTTCTGTCTTTCATCATTAAGTACAGAGTTAGCTGTGGGTTTTTCACAGGTGTTTTATATTAAGGTGACACTATTTCCTTCTTCTAGTTTGAGTCTTCTTTATCATGAAAGTATGCTGAATTTTACAAGATGCTTTTTATGCAGATGCCAAAATAATAATGTGGTTTTCGTCCTTTATTCTATTGGTGTCATATATTAATTGATTTTTATTATTAAATCAAAGTTGCATTCCTGGGATAAATCCCACTTGCTCATGTGATATAATTTGGTTTGTTAGTATTTTATTAAGATTTTTTGTGTCTATATTAATAAAAGTATTGGTTTGTGGTTTGCTTTTCTTGTGCTATCTTTGGTTTGGTATCAGGGTAACAACAGCCTCATAAGATTAGGTAAATGAATTAACTTCCTTAATAGATACGAAGTTATTCATATTTGTTTTTTGAGTGACCTTTACTAGTCAGCATTTTTCAAGGAATGTTCTCATTTTATCTAAGTTTCAATTGATTTGGAAAATGTTTGTCTTCTGTCCTTTTCAAAACAGCTTTATTGAAGTATAATCACTATACAACAAATTGTACATATTTCATGTGTACAATTTGATGGGTTCAGACATATGCAAACAATGATGATATCATCACCACAATCAAGGTAATAGACGTATCCAACACCTATTAAACTTTCCTTTTGTCCCTGTATTTTTTTTTTCTTTAGGTTTTATGTTTGTGTTGCGGGGGGCGGGGGGGGGGGTGGCGGTTCCCAGGTGGCGCTAGTGGTAAAGAACCCGCCTGTCAATGCAGGAGACAAGAGATGTGGGTTCCATCCCTGGGTTGGAAAGATCCCCTGGAGGAGGGCATGACAATCCACTTCAGTATTCCTGCCTGGAGAATCCCTTGACAGATGAGCTTGACGGGCTACAGTCCCAACAGTCACAGAGAGCTGGACATGACTGAAGCAACATAGCACACACAAATGTGTGCATGTATAGTGAGAACACAATAATAGATATACTCTCAACAAATGTCGGGGCTTCTCAGGTGTCTCAGTGGTAAAGAATCCACCTGCTGATGCAGGAGATGAGGGTTTGATCCCTGGATCAGGAAGATCTCCTGGAGGAGGAAATGGCCACCCATGTAAACTCTAGAGCCTGGAAATTTTCCAGCAAGTATTCTTACCTGGAAAAATCCCATGGACAGAGAAGCCTGGCATGCCAAATTGCATAGGGTCACAAAGAGTCCAATATGATTAATCATGCAACAAATTTTGAATAACATTTTAAAAATCTTCCTTCATTGTGCATTTAATATCTGAAAGCTCTGTATTGATGTCCCCTATGGCATTACTGAAATTGGTAATTGTCACTATTTTCTTTCTCTCTTTTTAAAAAATCAACCTGGCTGAAAGTTTATTATTTTGTTAATCTATTCAAAGTATCAATTGGCTTCATAGAATTTTCTGGTACTACTTATTTTCTGGTTTCTATTTAATTGATTTCTGCTCAGATGTTTGTTATTCTTTTCTTTTGCTGATTTTGGATTAAATTTTATTGTATTTTTATAGCTTCTTCAGTAAGAAGATTATTGATCCTGGAACAATCATTGGCCTTTTCCCTTTTCTAATACAAAGATTTAATGCTATAAATTTCCCTCTATGAAGATTTGGTGTCACCTCATGAATTTTGATCTATCGTATTTTCTATTTCTCCTTTGATATTTGCATTACTTTGAAGTGCTTTTTAATTTATAAATAGTTTGAGATTTTCCAGCTATCTTTCCACAGGTAATTTCTATTTTAATTCTCTTGTGGTCAGGGAATATACTTTGTATGATTTCAGTTCTTTAGAAGTCATGAAGTTTTTAAAATCGCATTATCTTACGAACTTCCATATTCACTCTAGAAGAATATGTATTTAGTTGCTGTTGTTCTCTAAATGGTCTTTCCAGGTGGTGAAGTGGTAAAGAATCTGCATGCCAATGCAGGCGAGGCAAGAGAAGCAGGTTCTATCTCTGGGTCTTGAAGATTCCCTGGAGTAAGAAATGGCAACCCATGCCAGTATTCTTCCCCAGAAAATTCCATGTACCAAGGAGTCTGGCAGGTTACAGTCTGTGGGGTCTCAAAGAATTGGACACAACTGAGCGACTTGAGCACATTCTATAAATATCAGTTAGGTCAAGCTGGTTAATAGTATTATTCAAGTCTTCTATGTATTTTCTCATTTCTTTTCTCCCTTATTGTATTAATGACTAAGAGTGAAAAGTTAAAGTCTCCAACTACAACTGTGGATTTGTCCATTTCTCCTTTCCATTCTGTCAACTTTTGGCTCCTATATTTTTTAAATTGCATACACATTAATGATTGTTATGTCTCCTCAATGAATTGAATAGCTTAAATTATCATTAGGCACTGTCCTTTATCTTCAGTAAAAGTCCTCATTCTGAAGTATACTTTAATGGGATTAATTTAGCCTCTCCAAATTTCATTTGATTTGGGATTTGGATGTATAAGTATTTCCATCCATTTAATTTTAAATTATTGGCTTAAGGTGAGATTATTTTTGACCATACATAATGTAATCTGACAAACTAGATCTTTATTTATTTATCTGGATTCATGGGTCTTTGCTGTTGCATGCAGGCTTCTCTCTAGGTGCAGCGTGTAGGCTTCTCTTATTGCAGCACAAGGGCTTAGTTGCCTCATGACACGTGGGATCTTCGCTCCCAGACCAGGGATCAAACCTGTGTCACCTGCATTGGAAAGCAGATACATAACCACTGGACCACCAGAGGAGTCCCCCAAAGTAGGTCTTTTAATTGACATTGGCAACTTACCATCAGTGTGTAAACTGTTCAGTTTTAAATCTACCATCTGGATATGTTTTTCCTTATATCACATATGATTTTAAGTGACCAGTTGTCCATTTCTTCTCTTGATTTAGATGGCTGTTTTCTTTAATTATAAGGACTTCCCTGGTGGCTCAGATGGTAAAGCGTCTGTCTACAATGCGGGAGACCTGGGTTCAATCCCTCAGTTAGGAAGACCTGCTGGAGAAGGAAATGGCAATCCATTCCAGTACTATTGCCTGGAAAACCCCATGGACAGAGGAGTCTGGTAGGTGACAGTCCATGGGGTCCCAAACTTTTGGACATGACTGAGAGACTTCACTTAAAATTAGTCCATTCTATATATGCAGATGACACTACCCTTATGGCAGAAAGTGAAGAGGAACTAAAAAGCCTCTTGTTGAAGGTGAAAGAGGAGAGTGAAAAAGTTGGCTTAAAGCTCAACATTCAGAAAACTAAGATCATGGCATCTGGTCCCATCACTTCATGGGAAATAGATGGGGAAACAGTGGAAACAGTGTCAGACTTTATTTTTTGGGGCTCCAAAATCACTGCAGATGGTGACTGGAGCCATGAAATTAAAAGACGCTAACTCCTTTGAGAAAAGTTATGACCAACCCAGATAGCATATTCAAAAGCAGAGACATTACTTTGCCAACAAAGGTCGGTCTAGTCAAGGCTATGGTTTTTCCTGTGGTCATGTATGGATGTGAGAGTTGGACTGTGAAGAAGGCTGAGCACCGAAGAATTGATGCTTTTGAACTGTGGTGTTGGAGAAGACTCTTGAGAGTCCCTTGGACTGCAAGGAGATCCAACCAGTCCATTCTGAAGGAGATCAGCCCTGGGATTTCTTTGGAAGGACTGATGCTAAAGCTGAAACTCCAGTACTTTGGCCACCTCATGCAAAGAGTTGACTCATTGGAAAAGACTATGATGCTGGGAGGGATTGGGGGCAGGAGGAGAAGGGGACGACAGAGGATGAGATGGCTGGATGGCATCATTGACTCGATGGACGTGAGTCTGAGTGAACTCTGGGTGTTGGTGATGGACAGGGAGGCCTGGCGTGCTGCGATTCATGGGGTCGCAAAGAGTCGGACATGACTGAACGACTAAACTGAACTGAACTGATTGCCTCCATTGGCTTTCTAGCTATACATCTTATTAAAAAATCTTTCTAGGGAACTCCCTGGCAGTCCAAGGATTAGCATTTGGTGCTTTCACTGCCATGGCTCCAGGTCCAGTCCCTGGTCAGGGAACTAAGATCCCGTGAGCTGAGTGCACAGCCAAAAAACTCTTTCTAGGGGTAGCTCTAGAGTTTAAAATATGCATTTTATACTTCTTACAATATGCCTTCAATTAATACTATACCCAGTTCATATTTAAGAACCTCAAAACTGTGTGTTTCCCTTTCCTTCCTGCTATCCTTTGTGCTATTGTTTTCTTACATTTTATGTTTGCATATGTAAGAAACACAACAGTACTCTTAATATTTTTGCTTTAGACGATTATCATGTAAGAGATTAAACATTTTTAAAATGTATCTTTATAAAAAGTTTTACTATTTCCTATTTCCTATTTAATACTATTTACTATTTAAAAAGTATTAGTCAATTCTTTGTACAGACCCACATTTTCTTCTGATACCATTTTCCTTCTCCTTTAAGAACTTCATTAAAAGACTTTGTATGGCAGATCTGTTAGCAATGAATATTCTTAGATTTTAGATTGATAATCATTGCTTTAAATAGTTTCACTTCATCTTCACTTTTCAAACAACATTTGCACTGGGTGGTATAAATTCTGATGAGAATTCTTCCTTTCTTAATTCTGTTCCTGTGTATGAAACGTTTCTTTTTATATCTCTTTCTGCCACTGCTGATGTCACATCAGAATCACTGCTTATGTTTGATTCAATCTTTTCAGTAGTTGAGCTGGCCTTCAGTTGTTTTCTGACTTATAGACATTTTCAATGCAATACAATTTTTTACTATATGCTAGACATGGAGAATTTTACCTTATTGGGTTCTAGATTTTATAATAATAGCAATAGCAATAATAATAATTCCTTTCAGTAGTTTTGAGACCAATCCTGTAATGCATTTCAGTTGCTTAGAAAGAGATTTATCCTTTTCAGGCTTGCTTTCAATCATTGTTAGATTGGACAAGAGTAATCACTAATCTAGGGCTAATCTGCCTCAGAGACGCTCTCCCTTTCCCAACAGCTCTGAGGGCAGTGCCCTGAACTCCTGGTCTGGGTTTGGATGTTCTCTGGATCCTGGAGAGGTTTTCATTTCCTCCCTCACCAGGACTTTATGACAGACACCTGTGTGTGGGCAGGAGAAGTGTCCTGAAAAATGCAGGGAGTATACAGGGTCCTCAGGGGATCCTCTGAGGCAGTGGGGGTGCTGGGTGAGAGGCCATAATTGGAGTGAGGGTGTAAATGAGGCCCTGGGAGTAGGGCTGGGGGAGGGGCTAAAAAGGCCCCTGAGTTGGGAGGGGAGGCCTCTTGGAAGATGAAGGGAAGGGTGGGAATTTGAGGAGAGAGAGGAGTTGTGGCAGCTGTCACCAGGAGAGGAACTCTGTAAAATGACAGATAATTAGAGGGATGTAAGGGAGTTGTCATAGGCACCATGAGGGGAAAACCTCTCCTATCTCCAGAATTCAGTAGCCCACAGTGGGTGCTGACATAGAGACGACCAGATCCCTGGGGCTTCTTCAGTGAATCTGGGATTCACTCTGAACCTCCTGTGGGGCAGGATACAAAGTTACCATGACCAGAGGTGACCAGGGATGCGGGGAGGGTTAGGGCCTAAGTCAGGACCCAGACATGGGAAATCAGTTTCAGAACCCCTAGGCTCTAAGGCACACCATAGTCCTGGAATGAACCTGCCTTCCTCTGAATGACATGCTTGTGAATGCAGACTGCAGGGAATGCAAGACTGGCAGCCTCTCTCCCTTGGGGTTGACTTAACAAAGCCTCACTGCCACTGTCCACACAGAAGCCCAGAAGGAAAGATTTCAAGCTCTGTGTCACAGGGTGCAGCCTGTAGGCTCTGTGGGGAGGGGTGTGAGGCCTCCGAGCTAAAGGGGAACAGTGAGCTTGAGTAGTGTCTACTTAAAGAAAAACACATAGTGGAAGTGTTGCAAGTTTAACTTGGATTCAGAATCTTCTGGGCACTAGAGCCCAGGACACAGCTACTCTGAGTTCTGAGGAAGCTGCTCTGAGGAGGTAGCACAGAAGGCAATATGAGTTTTGCTAGGAAATACATGCAGTCAAACATGCATATTGGTAAAAGATTACTATGTAACACAGAGATCAGATATCACAAGTTAAAGTTTTTCATGCTTTTCTGTGTTTGGGAAGATTCAAGAATCTAGGGTCACTGAACCTTTGCCTGAGGTATCCATGTAACTCAACAAAGGCCAGCTTGTCCAAAGCATAGTATGCCTCATCCTATTTTTCACTCTGAATTCCTTCAGAATGCAGTGTCATTCAGCAACCAGAGATTACAACTTCACCCCATAGAACTGGCTGTGAGCAATACTGCTTGTCATAGGGATCCTAATTCATCTGAGGCCACAGTAGGAATTTCTGAGCTGGTTAGGGTCTGTGTCCTCAGGTATGACGTATTTGAGCTGTTTGGGGTTGGTGTCCAGGATGAGCAGGCTCTGAACTATTTGTGGATCTCTGTCCCAGGCATGAAGTCTATGAACTATCTGGGTGTGTGTGTCAGGGGTGGTCTTTATCCCGAGGGTTGGGCCTCGGAGCAGTTCATGTATCTGCAAATGAGAATGTTCTTGAGAGGAAGGCTGGATGGACCCCCACTCTCATGGGTCTTAGAAGTAGACCTGTGATTTCACATTTGCTATGATTTCTACCATGCCTCCCTAGAGACAAAAGCTTTGGGCCCCATCCTCAGTGAGAGTAAGCGATGTGCAGTTCAGAGGAGCCCATGGTAATAATCCTGATAAGAACAAAACTTGCTGACACGACTACCACCCTTGATAGGGACCCTGTGACCAAAACTGTGTTCACACATTCACTCACTCAATCTGCCCAAACCACAACAAGGAGGGCATCATTTGCAGATAGGAGCCTAACCCAAAGCCCAGTGCAGACAGAAGGTCTCAACACACGAGGAGAGGAGATACTGGATGTAAGCTTGGGTTCCTTGGAGGAGTAAGGAAGACTCAGCACAACCCTAGGCAGGTAGTGGGAATAGGGGGTGTTTGCACAGGGCCACAAGAACCTGGTGACTGATGCACTGTCAGAATGTCTCTGTGTCTCCCCATTACACACCCAGCTCATTACCAGATATATGGAATGTAATCTTCTCATTCCCTGGGAGGTGGTGTTGAAAGTCACAGAGGTGAGCCTCCAAGCAGGTGTGGAGAAACGTCACATTCACCAATTTGTACGAGCTCAGTTCAGTCTCTCAGTCGTGTCTGAATCTTTGCAACCTCATAAATCACAGCACGCCAGGCCTTCCTGTTCATCACCAACTCCTGGAGTTCACTTAAACTCATGTCCAATGAGTCAGTGATGCCATCCAGCCTCTTATCCTCTGTCGTCCCCTTCTCCTCCTGCCTTCAATCCCTCCAAGCATCAGGGTCTTTTCCAATGAGTCAACTCTTCACATGAGGTGGCCAAAATATTGGAGTTTCACCTTCAGCATCATTCCTTCCAAAGAAGACCCAGGACGGATATCCTTTAGGATGGACTGGTTGGATCTCCTTGCAGTCCAAGGGACTCTCAAGAGTCTTCTCCAACACCACAGTTCAAAAGCATCAATTCTTTGGCACTCAGCTTTCTTCACAGTCCAATTCTCACAACCATACATGACCACTGGAAAAACCATAGCCTTGACTAGATGGACTTTTGTTGGCAAAGTAATAGCTATGCTTTTCAATATGCTATCTAGGTTGGTCCTAACTTTCCTTCCAAGGAGTAAGCGTCTTTTAATTTCATGGCTGCAATCACCATCTGCAGTGATTTTGGAGCCCCCAAAAATAAAGTCAGACACTGTTTCCACTGTTTCCCCATCTATGTGCCATGAAGTGATGGAACCAGATGCCATGATCTTAGTTTTCTGAATGTTGAGCTTTAAACCAACTTTTTCACTCTCCTCTTTCACTTTCATCAAGTGGCTTTTTAGTTCCTCTTCACTTTCTGCCATAAGGTGGTGTCATCTGCATATCTGAAGTTATTGATATTCCTCCTGGCAATCTTGATTCCAGCTTGTGCTTCTTCCAATCCAGCGTTTCTCATGATGTAGTCAGCATATAAGTTAAATAAGCAGGGTGACAATATACAGCCTTGATATACTCCTTTTCCTATTTAGAACCAGTCTGTTGTTCCATGTCCAGTTCTAACTGTTGCTTCCTGACCTGCGTACAGGTTTCTCAAGAGTCAAGTCAGGTGGTCTGGTATTCCCATCTCTTTCAGAATTTTCCACCGTTTATTGTGATCCACACAGTCAAAGGCTTTGGCATAGTCAATAAAGCAGAAATAGATGTTTTTCTGGAACTCTCTTGCTTTTTAAATGATCCAGCAGATGTTGGCAATTTGATCTCTAGTTCCTCTGCCTTTTCTAAAACCAGCTTGAACATCTGGAAGTTCATGGTTCATGTACTGCTGAAGCCTGGCTTGGAGAACTTTGAACATTACTTTACTAGCGTGTGAGATGGGTACAATTGTGTGGTAGTTTGAGCATTCTTTGGCATTGCCTTTCTTTGGGATTGGAACAAAAACTGACCTTTTCCAATCCTGTGGCCACTGCTGAGTTTTCCAAATTTGCTGGCATATTGAGTGCAGCACTTTCACAGCATCATCTTTCAGGATTTGGAATAGCTCAACGGGAATTCCATCACCTCCAGCAGCTTTGTTCATAGTGATGCTTTCTAAGGCCCACTTGACTTCACATTCCAAGATGTCTGGTTGTAGGTCAGTGATCACACCATCATGATTATCTTGGTCATGAAGCTCTTTTTTTTGTACAGTTATGTGTATTCTTGCTACCTCTTCTTAATATCTTCTGCTTCTGTTAGGTCCATACCATTTCTGTCCTTTATTGAGCCCATCTTTGAATGAAATGTTCCCTTAGTATCTCTAATTTTCTTGAAGAGATCTCTAGTCTTTCCCATTCTGTTGTTTTCCTCTATTTCTTTGCATTGATCGCTGAGGGAGGCTTTCTTATCTCTTCTTACTATTCTTTGAAACTCTGCATTCAGATGCTTATATCTTTCCTTTTATCATTTGCTTTTCACTTCTCTTCTTTTCACAGCTATTTGTAAGGCCTCCTCAGACAGCCATTTTGCTTTTTTGCATTTCTTTTCCATGGGGATGGTCTTGATCCCTGTCTCCTGTACAATGTCACGAACCTCCATCCATAGTTAATCAGGTACTCTGTCTATCAGATCTAGTCCCTTAAATCTATTTCTCAGTTCCACTCTATAATCATAAGGGATTTGATTTAGGTCGTACCTGAATGGTCTAGTGGTTTTCCCCACTTTCTTCAATTTAAGTCTGAATTTGGCAATAAGGAGTTCATGATCTGAGCCGCAGTCAGCTTCGGGTCTTGTTTTTGCTGACTGTATAGAGCTTCTCCATCTTTGGCTCCAAAGAATATACTCAATCTGATTTCGGTGTTGACCATCTGGTGATGTCCATGTGTAGAGTCTTCTCTTGTGTTGTTGGAAGCGAGTGTTTGTTATGACCAGTGTGTTCTCTTGCCAAAACTCTATTAGCCTTTGCCCTGCTTCATTCCATATTCCAAGGCCAAATTTGCCTGTTACTCCAGGTATTTCTTGACTTCCTACTTGTGCATTCCAGTATGAGGCTCCAACACAAATGCAGAGATCCCTACCTCTCTTTTCCCCATTAAAGCATTCATTGGCACTGAGGTCAGCTGGAGGGCAGTCTGGACAGAACAGGTCGCGATGGAACTTGTGTACAGCATGAGCCTCCCCATGACTGGAACATGTCCTTGTCTTGATGGGCAGAGGCCCCTGATGTGTGTCAAGGGGGCATGACTGAGGCCATGGGCTACTCATTCATTCCCTAGAGGCAGTCCCCGGGGAGGGTCCTCTTTTCTCTTTTAGAGACAGGTACATCATCCAGTATCAGGGCTGGGGCCCCATAGGTGGGTGCACAAACAAGTGGGGACTCTTTGCTTCCAGAATTAGTCTTTATGCTCCTGTCTAATGATCTAACTTTGTCTTTCTCCCTGACAACTCTGTGCCTGTTACATCGTCCCTCTTTGCCTTTGCAAGACTGAATGTGACCTCACTCACACCATGAGGGTCCTTGTTCTGTCTCTCCTGAGGGTATCATCAATTGACATGGATGTTCACTGGGAGCAGTAGGGGGAATTCCCCTTGAGAGTGGGGGATTTGAGGAAAGGTACATTCTTCTTCAGAGGGCCTGTGATTTTCCTGGGGTGAACCAGGCATTCCTCAAAAATCATTGTGTGATCATGGACTCTGAAGGAGACATGGGGGCTTCTCTTGTAAGAAACCTCTTGGAGCTCAAGTGAAAGTCCTCCCCATGGCCAGTAGGCCCTATGGAACCTGCTGCTCATTACCTCTCTCATTCAATCTCCTGGCTCTCCCTCCATCATGCTTTGACAATCACATCATCATCCTCAGTGTTTTTATACACACGAAACTGAGTTCCACTCCCAATTTTTCCACTGGCCATTATCTCCATCTGGGATACTTTTCTCCCAGATAGTCATCTCCTTTAGGCTTTTGCTCAAATCTTGTCACAATCTTACAAAGAACTTCCCTGACCAATCTCTCTGGACATGATCCCCTCTCTCTATTTCACTATCCCAATTTAATTTTAATCATGGCAGTTACAAACATCTGAAAAATTACTTAGAGTTTGGGGATGTATGATCCCAACAGAATGTACATTCCATGAGGGCAAGGTTGATTTTCTCCTTCCTAACTCTTATAGTTGTGCTTGACACATACTGTGGAGAGAATGAATGACAGAATGAATAAATTTAAAATCGTTGAGAGAGGCACAGATACACAGGTTGAGGGTTCTACTAGAGAACATATTCAGGGATGACAAGATGATGACAAGGCTGTGGTCTTTATCTCATCTACACGGTGTCCTTGGGGCCCCTTGGAGATGACCCCTTTCCTAACAGAATGGAAAGTCCTGTTGTCCTTTCACATATCACTCGCAGTCAGCGATAGAGGCCGTCCCCACGCCAGGCCTTCAGATCCCATTCTCAGAAGCTTTATCTCTCCTGTCATTTGGGGGGACTGTGGCTGGTTTCCCCCATGAGATCTATTCTGCATTAAACAGGAAAGCACAAACAAGCACCAATGCCACTAACCAGCACAGAGAAAATGCATTGCATCCTTCCTGTTACAATAGTGGCCACCACAGAGGAGCAATCTTCAGATTATTAAGACTTTTTTTCTGAGTCCAAGAGTGTGGCAGTCTGTGGGGTTTTCATTCTGACTTTGTCTTTCCACCCTTTGCATATCATCCTGGGACGGTATTGGCATCTACCTCTGTTGTTCCCCAATCTCACCACCAAAGGGCGCTGGAGATGAAACAATTCTGTCCTGGGATGTACCACTGAAGTGTAGCGGTGGGACCACCCACCCTGGAAGGTGCCATTGGGAGAGTGCGTGTGAAAAAACAGAGTTTGCCCTGTCACCGCGTCTGGCATGACCACAGTTCCCAGCGGAGGCACTCACGGCGCCACTGGGTCCAAACGCATTCGCTCCACTCCGTCTTCCCGCCCCATTTGAATTCGAGTGGACACCGATATTAAGCTGCAACTTTCTTTGTCAATTTTCCAACTCCACCACTTCTTTTCTACATGGTCACATCCAAGGTGGGGATAGCTACACAGCGAGAGATTGCCGGAATTAGCTCTTCCGGGGCGCGAGTACACGCGGAAGTCCAGCTACTCCTGCCTTCCTTCGTCTCCTGCTCAGTTCCCATTGGCTGACTGTCTTAGATAAGCAGTGAGGTCACGGAGCCTGAACTCTGGGCGAGAGGAGTGTGTATACCAGTGCGCCTGCGTTCGCATGCGTGGCTTTTCAGAGTGTGCAATTTTTCTTCGAGTTTTCCCTCTTTTCCCGAAGGGGTTGAATCGCTGCCTTGGTTAGTGGTGAGGTTCGGCACAGTCAGTGGCTGTGCAGGCTGACAGTGTTTCAGTCCCACTTAGCTCTCACTCAGTCTGGATCATATGGCAACGTGCAGTAAGTCGCACAGATGCATGCAATTCATGACCAGGGAGAGGTCTCTGGGCCTGTTTCTTTTCTCTCCTTGGAGAGTAATCTGTGTCAGGGAGCTTGGGGTTGTGTATGGCTACATATGACATCACAGATGCTGTTTGGGATACATTTAATCTCTCTGAGCCATTGGCCAGGATCGTGGGTGATGGGATATTTGATCTGAGTGGATTTTGCGAGCCATGGTCCAAAGCCTCTAGGATATGTGTGCCTGTATGCCGGGATGTGCATTTTTGAAGCTTTCGGGCCTTTGAATCCCTGAGTGTGAGATCTCTGGGTAGGCGTTTGCACCCCAGAATGTGAGATCTCTGAGCTTTTGATTTTGGGTCCCAAGTTGTAATGTCTCTGCACTGCTTTGAGGAGGGGTTTGTCTTAAGGTGTAAACTATCAGCTGCTTGGGGTCTGTGCACAGGATGCAGGTTTTCCATTTGTCTGGGAACTTTATCTTCAGGTTGTATGATGTTCTTGAGTTACTCAAAGTTCTGTCCTTCTGTTTAGGGGTTTCAGTATTAGGTTAGTAAGTGTCCGGAGTGGTTTGGAAGTCAGTCTCTGTGATGTGAAGTATCTGTGCAATTCTCATTTGTTTCTGTCTTGAGTACCTTGGTCTGTTTGGAGGCTCTTTGTCACAATGTGTTTGGTCTCTGTTGTGTTTGCGGGTCTGAGACTCGAGTTGTGAGCTCTCTGTGCAGATACTCAGTGACCTGTTTTTGGTGTCTCTACGTATCTACCTGAGCTGTGTGGAGTCGTTACGTTAAAAATAAAGCCTCTTGCGTTCTTGGCTGTGAGGTCTCTGTCCAGAAACTGAGGATTTGGAAGCTGGCAGATATGATTCTGAAGCCTGGAAGCTGACATGCTGACTGTGTGTTGAGCATGTCACCCGTCTCCTGGAATCTCAGTATGTATGATAATTAATACAGTGGGGCCACTGTCCATCTTGGAGGGCACCTGTGCATGTTAGCAATGTGTGTAAAGGGCCTGGCTCCCGACTGTCCTTCAGCAAATGTTTTCTCAGCACCTACTATATACCAGAGCCCTAATTTGAGGAGTTTGTGACAGGACAAAACAGACCAAGTCTCTCATTTCATAGACCTGGTAGTCAGTAAGTAAATCAAGGGTGGCAGGCACTATGAAGAAAGATAATGCTAGATCAGGGAAAAGGGTGTGTGGAGGTATGATGTTATTATTTTATTCAAGATAATGAGGAAAAGTCTGAAAGAGGACAATTAAGCATAGATGTGGAGGAAGTGAGGTAGCAGGCCATGGTCATACCTAAGGGAAGAGCATTCCAGGCAGAAGGAACAATAAATGCAACAGTCCTGGCAGGGAAATCTACTTGACATGCTTCTGAATGTCAAGGAGTCCTGTGATGCTCTGGGTTTGGCATATTTCAATGGATTTAGCACTCATTGAAAAGGGTCTGGTGCTGCCATCTCTGTTTCTCCCACAATTTGTGGTCATCTGCATTTCACAGATGAAGGACTCAAGGCTCCAACATGTGCCCTGCACCTTCTCTCCTAGCTATACCTGAAATTAGAAGTGAAACCTTCTGGTCCATGATGAGAGACAGAGAGCTTGAGTATACCAGCTGTTGGGATGATAGCATCCATGCTGAATGTCAGTCAACCAGTAGATATCAGTTATAATGTGGGAATCATGCCTCGTAATATTGCTACTCTTGATGGACGGCAGGACTTAAGAATGAGAAAGCAACTGGGGCAAAGGAGGGAGGCAGGAATGGGAAGCTGGAGGACAATGAGAAAATGAAAACCAATGGCTTCAGAAGGTTGCTTGGATTTGGCCCATTTTACCTTTAGTAACTGATTGTATTAGAATATAGTCGCCTTTTCTCTGTCCCTACTCATGTTTTCCCTTCCTTTCTCTTTTATGCCAGGGATACCACCTGGGCCTGGAGATTTCTGTAAAATTTTCAACTACAAGATCGGTTTTTCAATAGATTATCTATTTCTTTTTGGCTGAACTTAGTTAGTTCCTTTCACTGAAATTGCCAGATGTAGTTATGTAGAATCATTCACAGAATCCTTTTAGTTTCTGTGGGATCTGAAATCTATTTTACTTTCAATATTGGTAAGTGTTGTCTTTGGTTATCTTGCTTTTTTTGGTCTATATGAGTAGAAGTTTATGAATTTGTATTAATCTTTTGAAAGAGCCAGCTTTGTGTTTTGTTGATCATCTCTATTTTTTTTTTTTCTGATATGTGTTCTGATCACTATTTCCCTAATTTTGCTGACAGTCTTGCTACTAAAGGGGTTTAATAAAGTCCCTGAGAGTTTTCCAAGCATAGTGAAAAATCACAGATTCTAGGGCACTGTTGTAGCTGTACTAAGTGAGATTCCCTGAGGGCAGATCATGAAATCTGCAAATTTTTTTTAAGAATTCCTCAGTTCTGATTGACATGGACAACTTGTCTAGGCACTACCAGAGCAGATGAATGGTCTTATTTTGCCTCCTGCCAGGCTCTGTCTCCATTGGGAACATGTGCAGGTGACAGGGGTTTGCTGCCTTCTCTGATGCACAAACCCAGAACCTCCAGTTAGGAGACTCACTGACATGCTGTCTGCTGTTCTGAGGAGACTCTCAGACAATCAATTCTACAAAACATCCTAATTCCAGTCTTGCCAAGCCTCTATCTGAAAGATTTCTGAAGAAATCAGATTTCTATTTAGTCTGCATTTCCATGATGTAAGATCAATTTGTGGTATGTGGTAGCTGTTATTCTACATATTTTGTCATAGCCATTGGATCTTACCCTTGACTGAATAAATACAGAACACACTGAGTTTTCCACAATGCCTCCAGACCGGTGGCTCCCTTACTGCTGGGCAACACTGAACAAGTTACATAGTTTCTCTGTGCCTCATTCCTCCATTAGCCACATAGAATCACTAGCTTGGAGTAAATTTAACTACTTCATGGGGCAGTGTAGAACACTGACCATGTTAAGACATGGGAAACTGTCAAAACAGTATGTGTCATATGGTACGTTCTCAGTCAATTCTAGCTGTTCTCATTACTGTAGTTAATAATATTGCTGTTCCACATTTCTCTGGATAGTGTTCCCGGGACACAGTGTCAAGACCACCTTTGACTCACTGCATGGACCTTGCAGTATCACTTCAGCCCTCAAGAGTGGAGTGTATGAGGCATGGGGGAAGAATTTTTTTTTTTTTTTTAACACAATGAGTATTCACCTCTTCTTGTGAAGATATTGTGAAGCCTAAATGCAATAAACTGTGGAAAATTCTGAAAGACATGGGAATACCAGACCACCTGACCTGACTCTTGAGAAACCTGTATGCAGGTCAGGAAGCAACAGTTAGAACTGGACATGGAACAACAGACTGGTTCCAAATAGGAAAAGGAGTATGTCAAGGCTGTATATTGTCACCCTGCTTATTTAACTTCTATGCAGAATATATCATGAGAAACGCTGGACTGAAAGAAACACAAGCTGGAATCAAGATTGCCAGGAGAAATATCAATAACCTCAGATATGCAGATGACACCACCCTTATGGCAGAAAGTGAAGAGGAACTAAAGAGCCTCTTGATGAAAGTGAAAGAGGAGAGTGAAAAAGTTGGCTTAAACCTCAGCATTCAGAAAACGAAGACCATGGCATCTGGTCCCATCACTTCATGGGGAATAGATGGGGAAACAGTGGAAACAGTGTCTGACTTTATTTTTGGGGGCTCCAAAATCACTGCAGATGGTGATTGCAGCCATGAAATTAAAAGACGCTTACTCCTTGGAAGGAAAGTTATGACCAACCTAGATAGCATATTGAAAAGCAGAGACATTACTTTGCCAACAAAGGTCCGTCTAGTCAAGGCTATGGTTTTTCCTGTGGTCATGTATGGATGTGAGAGTTGGACTGTGAAGAAGGCTGAGCGCCGAAGAATTGATGCTTTTGAACTGTGGTGTTGGAGAAGATTCTTGCGAGTCCCTTGGACTGCACGGAGATCCAATCAGTCCATTCTGAAGGAGATCAGCCCTGGGATTTCTTTGGAAGGACTGATGCTAAAGCTGAAACTCCAGTACTTTGGCCACCTCATGCAACAAGTTGATGAGTTGGAAAAGACTCTGATGCTGGGAGGGATTGGGGGCAGGAGGAAAAGGGGACGACGGAGGATGAGATGGCTGGATGGCATCACTGACTCTATGGACAGTGTCTGGGTGAACTCCAGGAGTTGGTAATCGACAGGGAGGCCTGGCGTGCTGCAATTCATGGGGTCGCAAAGAGTCGGACACAACTGAGCGACCGAACTAAACTGAAATGCAACACTGAGGTTTCATCATGTGCTTGTATGGAAAACTTTAGTGCATATTCTCTATGAAGTTACAAGTCTAATGACCCCTTCATATGATCTGTATAGTGACAGGAAATAAGTGGTCACTGGACAGTTATAGAACATGAGTATATAATGTTTAAAAAATCTTATAGAGGGAAATTTAAAGGCTGAGAAACCTCATCACATAGCTTTTTTTTTTTTTTTTTTTTTTTTTGGGGGGGGGGGCGTTCTTTGTATAAAGTCTAATTCTCCTGTATCAAATTCTGAAAATCTGATTTTGATGAAGATATGAAAATGTTAATAGTCAAACTTTCATCAGTAATCCTTTATTTCTTGTGTAGTTTTCACACTGCTAGTTTTAGTGTGTTTTTTATTTCTTCTGCTAATATTCATGATGTTTAATCCAAGGGTGATGGTATGGATATTTTCTGAGGCAAATCATGAGATTGTCAGCCATGTTTTTGGATGGAGAGTCTGAGGATGAGGCACAGGTGCTAGAGAGCGGAGTTGGGGTGGGAGTGGAAAAGGGTGGGTGCAGGGACAGGGGGGTGTGAGTACATGCAGAAACAGAAGTGAAGAGAGGCAAGAAGATAAGCTCACCTTTCTGAACCGTGGTTAGCTCTTCATATGTACACGTATAATAAAGTCTTTAAGTACTCATCACAACACTATGAGGTAAGCATTTTTAATGCTGTCATCCCTTTCAGCAGCTGAGGATGCAGAAACATGTAGCAGTTAACAGGTGAATGAATTTGCCCTAAGTCACCTCCCTGGAAGAGCTGAGTCAGATTGGTGCCCAGGCCAGAGAGGAACAGAGACATGTTGTATCTCACCCCCAATCTGGAAAACATTGCAGTGTCTAGTGTACTCTGGATCAAAAGGCAGATCAGGATGGGGAACACATGTATACCTGTGGCGGATTCATTTTGATATTTGGCAAATCTAATACAGTTATGTAAAGTTTAAAAATAAAATAAAATTAAAAAAAAAAAAAAAAAAAAAAAAAGGCAGATCAACATGTCCATCTGAAGGAAACTTTACTGTATATGGATTAAACACAGTGTCTCCTAAGTGCATGAAAGACCATGGATTGTCGTGTCAGCATGCACACATCACAGAGAACAGTTCCTGGTACAAATAACAGATACAGTGTCATGAAGACTCTCTATCTCATTCTTTTTAAAAATGAAGAGAACAGAACCTGGAAGGCAATAGACTGCATATTAAGTTTTTTTTTTTTTTCCTCTCAAGTGTGACATTCTAGATAATTTCCAAATCACCTTTGTTTAGCTTTTGAAAAAAATATTTATCTTTCATTGATTGATTATTATTTACAGTATTGATTTCTGTCACACATCAACATGAATTAACTGTGGGTGTAGGTGTACATATGCCCCCTCCCTGTTGAATCCCTCCCACTTCCCCATTTCCACCCCTCTATTACCCCTCTGTTATTACAGAGCCCCCATTTGAGTTCCCTGAGTCATATAGCAAATTCCCATTGGCTATCTATTTACATATGTTAATGGATATGCATCCATGCTACTCTCTTCATTTATCTCACCCACTCCCTCTTCTCCCCTCCCCTTGTGCATAAATCTGTTCTCTATGTCCTGTCTCCATTGCTGCTCTTCAAACAGGTTTATCAGTAAGGTCCTTCTATATTCCCTATATATGCATTTAATATACAGTATTTGTTTTTCTCGTTCTAACTTACTTCACTCTGTATAGTAGGCTCTGGGTTCATCCACCTCCTTAGAACTGACTCAAATGCATTCGTTTTTTTCTATGGCTGAGCAGCATTCCATTGTATATATGCACCACATCTTCTTTATCCATTCCTCTGTCGATGGACATCTAGCTTGCTTCCATGTCTTGCCTACTGTGAATAGTGCTGCATTGAACACTGGGGTACATGCATCTTTTTCGGCTTTGGTTTTTGAAGGGTATATGCCTAATAGTGGGATTGCTGGGTCATATGGTGGTTTTATTCCTAGCTTTTTTAAGGAATCACCATACTGTCTTTCCTAATCGCTGTATCAATTTACATTCCCACCAGCAGTGTAGGAGAGTTCCCTTTTCTCCACACCCTCTCCAGCCTTGTTGCTTGTGGATTGTTTGATGATGCCCATTCTATCTGGTGTGAGGTGATATCACATTGTAGTTTTGATTTGCATTTCTCTAATAATGAGCTTCCCTGGTGCCGCAGATGGTAGAGAGTCTTCCTGCAGTGCGGGAGATCCGGGTTCAATCCCTGGGTCAGGAAGATCCCCTGGAGAAGGAAATGGCAACCCACTCCTGTATTCTTGCCTGGAAAATTCCATGGACAGAGGAACGTGACAGGCTACAGCCTGTTTGCAAAGAGTTGGATACGACTGAATGACTAACACTGTAATAATGAGTGATGGCAAGCATCTCTTCATGTGTTTATTAGCCATTTGTTTGTCTTCTTTGGAGAAATATCTGTTTAGGACTTTTGCCCACTTTTTGACTAGGTTGTTTGTTTCTCTGGTATTGATTTGTATGAGCTGTTTGTATGTTTTGGAAATTAATACTTTGTCAGTTGTTTCAGTTGCTATTGTTTTCTCCCATTCTGAAGGTGTTCTTTCCACTTTGTTTATAGTTTCCTTTGCTATGCAAGAACTTTTAAATTTAAATAGTGCCCATTTATTTATTTTTGTTTTGATTTCCTTTATTTTAGGAGGTTTGTCCTAGAGGATCTTACTATGATTTATGTTATACAGTGTTCTGCCTATGTTTTCTTCCAAGAGTTTTATAGTTTCTGGTCTTACATTTAGGTCTTTAGCCCATTTTGAGTTTATCTTTGTGTATGGTGTTAGGAAGTCTTCTAATTTCATTCTTTTGCACTTAGTTGTCTAGTTCTTCAATCATGACTTATTGAAAGTACTGTCTTGTTTCTATTGTATGTTCCTGCCTCCTAAGTCAAAGAAAAGGTTTGTGTGTGGGTTTTTCTGTGGGCTTTCTATCTTATTTCATTGGCCTGTACTTCTGTTTTTGAGCCTGTAACGTACTGTCTTGATGACTGTAACTTTGTAGTATAACCTGAAATCAGGTAAGTTGATTCCTCCAGCTCCAGTCTTCTTTCTCAAGATTACTTTGACTATTCAGGGTCTTTTGTGTTTCCATATGAACTGTGACATGTTTTGTTCTAGTTCTGTGGAAAACACCATTAGTAATTTGATAGGGATCACATTGAATCTGTAGATTACATTTGGTAGTATAGTCATTGTCACAATATTGATTCTTCCTACCCAGGAACATGGACTATCTTTCCATCTGTTTATGTCATCTTTGATTTCTTTCATCAAATTATAATTTTATATATACAGTTCTTTTGTCTCCTTAGGTAAGTTTATTCCTAGATGTTTTATTCTTTTTGTTGCAGTGATGAATGGAATTGATTCCTTGATTTCTCTTTCTGATTTTTCATTGTTAGTATATAGGAAGGCAAATGATTTCTGTGTATTGATTTTTTATCCTGCAACTTTGCTAATTCACTGATTAGCTCTAGTAATTTTCTGATAGTATCATGGTTTTCTATATACAGCACCACATCATCTGCAAACAGTGAGTGCTATACTTCTTCTTTTCTGATCTGGATTCCTTTTGTTTCTTTTTCTTCTCTATTTATTGTAGCTAGGACTCCCAGAACTATGCTGAATAATAGTGGTGAAAGTGGACACCCTTGTCTTGCTCCTGATCTTAGGGGGAATGCTTTCAGTTTTTCACCATTGAGAATAATATTTGTTGTGTGCTTAATATATGTGGCCTTTACTATGTTGAGATAGGTTCCTTTTTTGCCCATTTCTTGAAGAGTTTTAATCAGGGCCAATGCGCCCACAGACAGGGGTCCACAGGTAATGATTTTAGAGCCCCACACCACTTAATTTATGCTGGGTGACTCTGCAACCCCTCCAAACCCTCTTACAGATACAAACACACACAACAGCACAGCAGAATTTGTGAGCTTGCCTTTGTCTCCTGAGGTAATTGCAGATTTGTGGACTCACTACCCAGAGTTGTCACTGGCCATCCTTTGCTCATTCTTGTCCTGGACAAAGGCACTGCAGAGATGCGTGGACCAGTCTCCCCTAGTCTGTGGATGTCTCCTGTCTCCTCTATTCATTAGACATCTCATGTTCTTTCGACTTAATCTCCTGTGTCAGCAGGGGGCTGGGCCCATGCACGCACATGCAAACACAGGTAACATAAGCACACACCTGTACACACGCATGTGCAAGGCACAGGGACACAAACAGGGAACAAATGTGTCAGTACTTGAAGAACAAGTGGTTCACATGAAATACAGTGATTTCATATTTCTTATAGGAAAATATCCATTCTGATCTTCAAATGTGAAATATACAGAACTCTAACTTCCATGAAAGAGTGCTCAAGCCTAGATTTTTATATAAGAAATACAAAGAATTCCATATTTCATGAAAAATCAGTGGTGCACATATTTTCATTTGTGAAATAGAGATAAATCCAATACCATATTGGTTCTCCATATCTGAAGAAAACTAAAGCCATGATTTACATCTGTGAAATATAGAGATTTTCATATTTGATGTAAGGATCACCACCCAGATTTTCATATATGAAGTATAGAAAAGACCATATTTCATGTAAGAAACTCAGCATACAGATTTTCATAAAGTGAAATACAAAAAGTTCAATATTTCATGAGGTAAATTCAGCACTGACATTTTCATATGTAAAATATAGAGAATTCCATTTTTAACTGAGTAAAATTTCACCCTGATTTTCATATGTGAAATATACTGAATTCCATATTTTAGGTAGTAATATCAGTGCACAGATTTTCACATCCAAAATATACACAATTCCAGATTACATGTGGGTAAATAAGCACCCAGTTTTTCATGTGTGCCATACATAATGTTCAGTATTTCCTAGAGGAAGATTTGAACTGAGATTTTCATATATGATATATAGAAGATTTCATATTTTGTGGTAAATGGGTGTCCAGGTTTCAAATGTGATATGTAGAGAATTCCACATTTCATGTGGGAAAATTGGCAACCGTATTTTTATATATGAAATATAGAGTTCAGTATTTTTTGGTATGAATATCTGAGAAGGGATGACTTTATATCAAAGATGAAAAATTTCGTATGTCATGTATGAAAATCTGTTCACTGATTAATACATGTGAAAAGTAGAGATTTCATATTTCATGTAGATAAAGTTTTTCCCAGTGTTGTATAATGTGAAATATAGACAGTTACATATTTATGTAATAAAATCTTAATTAAGATTTTCACATATTTCATTTAGGAAAACTTCTAATGTGATGTCCACACGGAAAACAAAATTCCCCATTCACATTTGAGAATCTATGCCTACAAAACCCATTCTAATATTTAAATATGTGAAGTTTAGTGAATTTAATATTTAGGAAAATAAATGTCTATATTTTCATATGCTAAACAGAGATAATTCCATATACCATGTAGGAAAATGTGCAACCAATATTTCTAAATGTGATATGAAAAATTCAGCATTTCATTTATGAAATATAGAGAAATACATATACTGTAGAACACACAACGCCCATATTTTCATATGTGAAATATAGATTAGTCTATATTTAAATCAAGGAAATCTGTGCTCAGATCTTTTATATGAAATGTTAAGAGTACCACACATCATGTAAAACAACCTCTATCTAGGTTTTCACTTGTGAAATGTACACATTTCGTATTTCTGGAATGAATATTTGCTTCTGGAATTTCATATTTGAACTATAGAGAATTGGATATCTCGTCAGAAAATTTAATTGAGAAATTCATTTATGAAAGTAGAATTTCTAACTCAACAGGAGAATGTATGCTCAAATTTTCCTATGTGAATAATACAGAATTCCTTATTCATGCAGGAAAATATGTGCACATATATCCATATGGGAAACATACAATATTCCATATATCATGAGCAAACATATACAGCTGGATTTTCAAACATGAAATACAGATTTCATACATCATGTAGAAAAATCTGCACCCATATTTTCATGTATGAAATATAGAAAGTTACATATTTCCTGTAGGAAAGTCATCATTCAGGCTTACCTATATGAAATATAGAGTATTCCATATTTTAAGTGGGAAAATCTGCACTAATATGTTAATACAAGAAATGTACAGAATTTCATATTTCATGTAGAAAATCTACAGCTAGATTTTCAAATGTGAAATGTAAATAATTCCATCTTTCATAAATTTAGCCTGTCTTCATATTTTAATAAGACAAATACAGAGAATACCGTATTTCATGTGGGAAAATCTAAACCAAGATACTTATACATGACAGGTAGCAGATTGCACAAACTATGGAGCAAAATCAGGGTCCACATGTCATATAGGTAATGTAGGGATTCTGTATTTCATAGAAGCATATTTAAGGTAAGATTTCCATATTTGAAACATAGAAAATTCCATATTTCCTGTAAAAAATCTGAACTCAAATTTTCATACCTAAAATATATACAGTTAATATGCCATGTAAAAAAATCTGTACCCTGGTTTTCATATAAGAAATGAAAAAAAATCCATATTTCATCTCAAAAATTCCTCATCTTGTTTTTATTTGGGAAATATAGAGAGTTCCATATATTTTCTAAAATATCTGGACTTAGATTTCCACATAAAAAACATGAAAAATTTCATATGTGATGCATGATTTCTGTATGTGAAATATAGAAATTTCATGGTTCATGTAGTAAAATCTGTTCCCAGCTATCTATATATGAAATTAGAATTACATATTCTATGTCAAAAAAGTCATAATTAAGGTTTTCTTGTATGAAATATGCAGAATCCCATATAGCAATATAGCAGAAAATCTACACTTATCATCTGTGAGATATAATGATTTCATACTTCATTTAGGAAAATTTGCACTCAGATTTCCACACGTGAATCATTCAGAATTACATATTTTCACAGTTGAAAATCTAGGCCCACAAAACACATGCTAATATTTTAATATGAGTTCTATAGAGAATTTAACATTTAATGTAGGTTAATGAATGTCTATATTTTCCAAAGTTAAACACAGAGAATTCCATATATCATGTGCATAATGTGCAAATAGATTGCATAAGTGTAAAATAAAACATTCAATATTTAAGCAGGAAAACCTTTTTCCAGATTTTCATATAGCATATTGCATGTTTCATGCAGGAAAACCTGTGTCTAGATTTTCAAATGGGAAATACAGAGAGATACATATTTAATGTAGAAACATCAGCACCCATATTTTCATATGTGAAATAAAGAGTATCCCAAAACAAGGAAATCTGTGTCCATATTTCTTTATGTGAAATATGAAATATACCAACTTTCATGTACCTAGATGATCATTTATTAAATGTACAAATTTTCTACTTCAGTAATGAAAATTTGCCTCACTGTTTCATATTTGAACTATGGAGAATTATATACTCCATGTCCGAAAATCTTAACTGAGATTTTCCTTACAAAACTGCAAAATATTCCATATTTTATTCAGGAAAACATGTGTTCAAATTTTCCTATGTGAAATATACAGCATTCCATATTCATGCAGGAAAAAGAGTGCAGAGATATCCAGATGTGAAACATACAATGGTCCATCTATCATGACAAAAATATACAGCTAGATTTCCAAACATAAATACAGATTTCAAATTTAATGTAGAAAAATCTACACCCATAACTCATATGTGATATAGAGAAAATTGCACATTTCATGCAGGAAAATCATCATTCAGGTTTATATATGCACAAAGCAGGGCATTCAAAACCAGTGCTCTGGAACAACCCATGGGGATAGGCTGGGGAGGGAGGTGAGTGGAGCTTGAGGATGTGTGGGACACATGTATACCTATGGCTCATTAATGTTGATATATGGCAAAAAAAAAAAAAAATCACAGTATTGTAGAGTAATTATCCTCCAGTTACAACAAATAATTTGAATTAAAAAAATAAAACAGTGGGAGGAACTCTACTCAGTGCTCTGTGGTGACCTAAATGGGAAGGCAATCCAAAAAATGAAGGGATCTATGTATGCCTATAATAGATTGACTTTGATGTACAACAGAAACTAATACAAGGTAGTAAAGCACTCCATTCCAATAAAAATTATTTTAAATACATTTCAATTCAACTATGGCTCCAGCAGTGAATGAATAAATGGTTCCCCCATTTGCAATATATATATATATATTGCATATATATATATATATATATATATCCTAGGGGACATTATGCTTTTTAAGTATAATATTTCAGTTAGAGGAAGATAAAAACTGTATCATCACATGATATTGTTAGTTAATTTACCTGAGTTATAGAAACAGAGTAGAATGTGATTATCTGGGGCCAGTGGAAATAGACCATGATGGTCTAAGTTACCAACTTTCAGTCAAAGTTTGAATAATCTCACCAAGGAAGATACTGTAATAAGGGCAAGAAGGGCATGGAGCTGCCGTCCTTAGCTAAAGACCATACAAGTTAGAAGACCAGGTCCACCAATAGTCAGCCTCTCAGTAGAGTGTAGTAAAAGATATATTTCAGCCTTTGCCCATGGCCCTCCAGGTGCTCTGGTCTTGGTCTGGGAAGCTAGGTCTGGAGCCTGGGGACAGGCTAAAGGCCGAGTCTTGCAGAGGTCCAGAGACCTTACTAGAGCCATTCACTGGCCTGGCCCAGGGTTCAGAGAAATAGGCAACCTACCTGCCGTCCCCACCTCCATGACTTAATTCTTGTGGCAATCTGACTGGGTCAGAGTCTACAGAACCCAGCCCCCGCTTCCCCCTCCCCCCCAGTTAGGGTAGACTGAGAAGACAGGGCAGCTGTGGGCTGGGCACCTGGCTCCCTCATTTAAGGTGGCTGGGCAGGGTATGGGGACCTTGGTAAGAGGAGGGCCCAGAGACTGAGAGCTGCCTCTTCAGTTGTGACTGGCCATGAGGGGGAGGACCAAGACAGGGTCTTGGATGAATGCTCTCAGACAAGATAATCAGCTTGCCCAGGAACCCCCTCCTCCTAAACAGGACCTTGGAGTGTGAAAGTCAAGCTTAGAATCTTACCTTTCAGCATTGAGAATAATATTTGTTTTGCTAGAGGTTTACAGGAATACAGTTACCTAACTGTGACTTTTCTTCAAGAATAGAATATCTGACAGCAAGATGTTTGTCACAGCTAATCACATCCTTCCCACAAGTTTTGTATAAGTGGGCATTCTTGAAAGCTTTTGGGAAGTTCAGGATTTTTAAAGGTATAAGCCAACCATCTCCTTGCATGGCCCTGTAAGAAAATGCTCTCTTTAAACTCCAATGTTCTGAAATTGTTTTTCTAACTAACCCATGGATACATCAGTTGAGTTCAGTTTAGTCACTCAGTTCAGTTCAGTTCAGTTGCTCAGTCGTGTCTGACTCTTTGTGACCCCATGAATTGCGTTGTGCCAGGCCTCCCTGTCCATCACCAACTCCAGAGTCCACCCAAAGCCATGTCCATCGAGTCGGTGATGCCATCCAACCATCTCATCCTCTGTCGTCCCCTTCTCCTCCTGCCTTTAATCTTTCTCAGCATCAGGGTCTTTTCCAATGAGTCAGCTCTTTGCATCAGGTGGCCAAAGTATTGGAGTTTCAGCTTCAACATCAGTCCTTCCAATGAACACCCAGGACTGATCTCCTTTAGGGTGGACTGGTTGGATCTCCTTGCAGTCCAAGGAACTCTCAAGAGTCTTCTCCAACACCACAGTTCAAAAGCATCAATTCTTCGGTGCTCAGCATTCCTTATGGTCCAACTCCACATCTATACATGACTACTGCAAAAACCATAGCATTGAATATACGGAACTTTGTTGGTAAATAATGGGTTTGTTTTTTAACATGCTGTTTAGGTGTGCCGTAGGATTTCTTCAAAACAGCAAAACTCTTTTAATTTCATGGTTGCAGTCACCTTCTGCAGTGATTTTGGAGCCCAAGAAAATAAAGTCTGTCACTGTTTCCTTTGTTTCCACATCTATTTCCAGGAAGTGATGGAACCGAATGCCGTGATCTTAGTTTTTTGAATGTTGAGTTTTATGTCAGCTTTTTTCAATCTCCTCTTTCACTTTAAACCAGAGGCTCTTTAGTTCCTCTTCGCTTTTTGCCATTAAATTGTCATCTGCGTATCTGAGGTTATTGATATTTCTCCCTGCAATCTTGAGTCCAGCTTGTATGTCATCCAGTCCTGCATTTCCCATGATGTAATCTGCATTTAACTCCCGTACTCTTGCCTGGAAAATCCCATGGACGGAGGAGCCTGGTAGGCTGCAGTCCATGGGATTGCGAAGAGTCGGACATGACTGAGCAACTTCCCTTTCACTTTTCACTTTCATGCATTGGAGAAGGAAATGGCAACAAACTCCAGTGTTCTTGCCTGGAGAATCCCAGGGACGGGGGAGCCTGGTGGGCTGCTGTCTATGGGGTCACACAGAGTAGAACACGACTGAAGTGACTTAGCAGTAGCAGCAATCTGCATTTAAGTTAAATAAGCAAGATGACGATATTCAGGCTTGACATGCTCCTTTCCCAATCTGTTCCATGTTTAGTTCTAACTGTTGCTTCTTAACCTGCATACAGATGTCTCAGGAGGCAGGTAATGTGGTCTGGTATTTCCATCTCTTTAAGAATTTGCCACAGTGTGTTGCAACCCACACAGTCAAAGGCTTTAGCGTAGTCGACAGTTTTCTAGGAAACATATTTATTATATCTCTTTTCTCTTTTCAGTCTTTTGGTAGTTTCCTTATCATGTGCATCACATTATGGTTTAATACTTATTCAATAATAGAAATGTTTCCCATCCATTATGTCTTTGTGGAGAGGATTTCTAGATTGAAAATAAATTTTGAATTTTGTTTTCATCTGTATTACTCCCAAACAACCCATTTTTTCTTAAGCAGCTGCTTTCTGAGTTTGGGCTACCTGGTGAGCTTTGGGAGACAGATGAATATATAGCAGTACCAAGTTGAGAGAAGAAAATCAATATTATGAATAAATTGTAGTCTCTCAAAATGTGTATGCTGAAGACATAACTCTCTGTACATTATATTTCATCAAAATGTGAGTAGATTGCCATTTCTTCTGACCCTATTTGGAAATAGGGCCTCTAATTAGGTAGTTGGGCTAATACAACTGATTCTTAATAAGAAAAGGAGATCAGTCACAGACAACACAGAGACATTACTGTATGAAGACAAAGCCAGAAAATTCTGGATGACACAGTCCAGAACAGAACAAATCTCCTGACCCTTTGATTGTTGCTTTGATCCCCAGAAGCTTGAGAAAACATCTTTTTAAGCTCCCTGGCATGGTTCTCATTGTTCTGGCAACCCTAGAAAACCAACACACCCACTTCCTCTTGAAAAGAGGCTTTCAGTTTCAAATGAGGCCTCCTTTTCTTACCTAGGTTCTCATGGAAAGGAAACTGGTAAGGGAATTTCTAACACATAAACTGATGATCCTCACAGATATTTAACTCTCCCTGAGAGTTTTCACTGTTTCTTTAGAGATTCAACTGGGCTAGACCTTATTCCTATTTTATGGGTAAAGTTGGCCTAGGAAGTACTAGAATGAGCATAATTTACAGTAAGTGGTAGAAGAAAATAAGCCTATCATGAAGGCAGCCCCACCTCATAAAATAGATACAGTCCTCTCCTTTCATCTGGAAGAGGAAAGTGAACAAGACATTGCTGCCTATTGCTTTAGTAATGTCACAGAGTCGTGATGTCATGGCAACCATTCCTCCCTAAACCTCCCCTAACCAAGGCACTAGTCTGTAGTAGCCATGGGGAAGCCTAGAGGATCACAAGCACTCTCAAACCATTGAAATCACCTGGGCTTTTCCCCCAGAGAATTTGATAGGTGTGTTAGTGTTACCTTCTCCAAGGCAGAATTTGTAGTCTGTGGCTACCACTCTTATCAGCAGTACTCTGATTTCCTGAGAACCCCATGAGACCACCATTCCTACTTGCAAAGTCCATATCTGAAAAAAAAAAAAAAAAAAAAAAGAAAGAAAGAAAAGAATGCAATTCAGTCCAACTTAAATGCCCCAACCCTTGGAGATGTACAGGGTCCTCAATCTCAACAGGGACTGTAAGAGCAGCAAAACCACAGTTCCAGGCAACCTCAGCGTTAACACCTGCAGCCATGCCAGTGCTATGTCACAAGTTTTGCACTTAAACAGTGCAGACTTTAAGTTCTCTACAAACTCGAGAAATTGTGCCACCAAGATCTCTTGAATTCCATCTTAGCCAAGCCTAAAAGACAGACTCTGTTCTGTAACACATTAGGCCAAATGCATGATCAACTGAGAATATTTGTATGTAAAAATACCAGGTACAGGTTATTGAGGAGAAGATGTGCATTGAGAGTGAAGTCACATAAAAGTCTTTTGTGCCAGTTTCAGAGGGAAACTATTCATCTTCCAGATGATCCAGTCAATAGGATCCAAATCACTAATAATATTCAACTCAGCCATAAGGCAGTGCAGGGTCCCTCTGTGGAAATTAATAAAGAAGTTCCCATGCAAGCCTGTCTGCAGCCTCTAATTTCCATTCCTCAAATGATTTCATTCAGTCAGAGGACAGTTCAAAATATGGACAATGGGCAGGCACTCATGGAAGACGATGAAGACTGCAAGAACAGAGTATCTTTCCAGGGCAGTGAACACAGAATGCTTCAGGTTGGTCATAAGATTGAGGAGAGATGGACCGGAGAATGAAAGGGAGATTTCAGAGCTAAGATCTGGCTTTTTGGGGTGGTGGCAGCTGCTCCAGATGTGCCTGCAAGCTTTAAGGACATATTTCAAAATGTTATAAACAATATGATCTCTGGCCTCAATGAGCTTTGACAATCTTCATGTCTCAGCATACTAGACTAGACCAACTGCAGTGCAATGGCTTAGCAATTCAGGAGATATTATTTGGGGGAAGGGGGTGGTGACTTAAAGGATACTTGCTCTGTCACACTTGTTCAAACAGTGTGAATAGTTAATAGAGTTGGAGCCAGGATTCACCTATTCACCTAAGACTGTTCTCTTAAGCATATTTCAATTTCAAGATCATAATGAGATAACCACGTTTATCTGGTGTCAGAGCACTTAACAGGAGGCTTCCTGTGTGCTGTTTTGGATCTGTCATGAATCCTCTATCCCTTATTAATTCCATTCAGGAATTAAGTGGATTAGCAAACTACTCCTGGGGGCTTAGGAATGCATTCATTTCCTTCCTTAGTTTTCCCATATGGTGATAAGTAACTATTTAGGACCCTTTTCCTTTTTATGAACCATACTGTAAAAGTGATTATTTACAACCCTCTCTCTTTCATATGGTTGACCTCATGTTTCCTTCATAACTTGTAAGTTTTGATTTTATCTCTGCTGAAAATAGGTACCTTGTAAGACAGTATAAATACTCACAAAATGTTCAATAAAACACCTTTGCTCCATCAGAGCTTGGGTCCCCACGTCTTTCTTTCTTTCTTTCTCTCTCTCTCTTTCTCTCTTTTACTTTCTTATCATCGACTCCAGACCACTGGGTTCCGGTCCATTAAAGGACCTCAACAAGTGGCTCCCAGAACAGGTATCTGTTACACGTGGCAGATTCGGATGGAGTGACCTCAAGAGCCTACTGAGGCCGGTAAGTAGTAAGACATGGGTAAAACGGCTGGAAAGCCCCATAACTTTTTTACTTTACTTCATCATTTATTTAAAGTTCAGGCACCTAATGAAATGTATGCTGAATTTTTAGCTAGATTAGTGATGTGAAGTCGCTCAGTCTTGTCCAACTCTTTGTGACCCCATGGACTGTAGCTACCAGGATCCTCTGTCCATGGGATTTTCCAGGCAAGAGTACTGGAGTGGGCTGCCATTTCCTTCAGAAATTGCTATTTCCCGTACTGTAATTGGAGAAGAAGCCAAAAGGCAACTAGAGAAATTACTTGCTTATGAGAATGCAAATCAGGAATGTCAAAAGGCTATATATCCAATTCATAAGACAGGGACTATTATTGATTATTTGAAGGCTTGTCGCAATCTAGGATCAGAAACTCAAAAGATGCAAATGCTAGCTGAAACAATGGTTGCTGCCTTAAGAAAGGGAAATGAAGGATGCTTTACATGTGGAGATAAGAACCATTTAAAAGGGGACTGCCCTAAGAAAGCTAAAAAAAAAAAAAAAACCTCCAAAAATCTGTGCTAGCTGCCATAGAAGCCAAAGATTGTAAATCTAAATTTGACATTGAAGGAAAACCTATTCCAGGAAACTCCAAACAGGGGAACCCCAGGTCCCCTTCAATAAAAACCAGGGGCAAATTCCATCTTTTCCCTCAAACCCTCAACATCCAGCAGTGCTGCCATTGATATACCAGAGCCCTAAATGACTTTCTCCTTTACCCTCAGGCAGTCCCCTCTAGAATACCTACCAGACTTTTTGGACCCCTGCCCCCACAAACCTTCGGTCTCTTACTTGGCCTATCTAGTTTGACTTCTGAAGGAATTACTGTTCACCCTAGAGTAATTGATTCAGACTATAAAAGAGAAATTCAAATTATGTCATCTCAGATTTTGTAGCAATTCAAAAAGAGGGATAAAATTGCTCAATTACTTCTTTTACCTTACATTTCTATAAACTCCTCTAGAGATGTACAGATGGGTGGATTCGGCAGTACAGATCAAAAACAGTCCTTTTGGAGATCATTAGTATCTGAATTTGCCCAACCGGCTATAAATATCAAAATTAATGGTAAAAGATTTTCTGGTCTCCTTGACACTGGATCTGATATTACTATTATTTCCAAACATTTATGGCCCAAATCCTGGCCTGTACAAAAAAGTTCTTGCCAAATTGCAGGGATTTCTCAAACCAAAGTACAAGAGGTTTATCAGAGTACTCAAATTTATCCATGTGAGGGACCAGAAGGCCAACCTGCAACATTAAAACCTTATGTGATAGATGCACCCCTTAATCTAATAGAAAGGGACTTACTTATGCAATGGGAAACTCAGATATATATTCCACATTTTTCCTAGGGGCCACTGCTCATTTAGCAAATACATTAATAAAATAACTTGGAAGAATGACGAGCCTATTTGAACAGAGCAGTGGCCCCTCATGAAAGAGAAATTACAGGTGGCTAAGCAACTTATAGATACACAACTAGAATTAAAGCATATTGAGGAATCTTGTTCTCCTCGGAACTCTCCTATTTTTTTATAAAAAAGAAATCTAACAAATGGCATCTCCTAACAGACCTTCGGAGAAGGCAATGGCACCCCACTTCAGTACCCTTGCCTGGAAAATCCCATGGATGGAGGAGCCTGGTAGGCTGCAGTCCATGGGGTCGCTAAGAGTCAGATACGACTGAGTGACTTCACTTTAACTTTTCACTTTCATGCATTGGAGAAAGAAATGGCAACCCACTCCAGTGTTCTTGCCTGGAGAATCCCAGGGAAGAAGGAGCCAGGTGGGCTGCTGTCTATGGGGTCGCACAGAGTGGGGCACAACCGAGGCCAGGGGTGGTGGCTGGGAGGACCAACCCCATGTCCAAGGAGCCGTGGTTGCGAGGGCGCAGGATGGCCTAGAGGAGCTATCCCACATTGAAGGTCAGGAGGGGCGGTGGTGAGGAGATACCCCTCGTCCAAGGTAAGGAGCAATGGCTGCACTTTGCTGGAGCAGCCGTGAAGAGATACCCCACGCCCAAGGTAAGAGAAACCCAAGTAAGACGGTAGGTGTTGCAAGAGGGCAAAAGAGGGAAAACACACTGAAACCATACTCACAGAAAACTAGTCAATCTAATCACACTAGGACCACAGCCTTGTCTAACTCAATGAAACTAAGCCATGTCCGTGGGGCAACCCAAGACGGGCGGGTCATGGTGGAGAGATTTGACAGAATGCGGTCCACTGGAGAAGGGAATGGCAAACCACTTCAATATTCTTGCCTTGAGAACCCCATGAACAGTATGAAAAGGCAATATGATAGGATAGTGAAAGAGAAACTCCCCAGGTCAGTAGGTGCCCAATATGGTACTGGAGATCAGTGGAGAAATAACTCCAGAAAGAATGAAGGGATGGGGCCAAAGCAAAAACAATACCCAGCTGTGCATGTGACTGGTGATAAAAGGAAGATCCGATGCTGTAAAGACCAATATTGCATTGGAACCTGGAATGTCAGGTGCATGAATCAAGGCAAATTGGAAGTGGTCAAGCAAGAGATGGCAAGAGTGAATGTCGACATTCTAGGAATCAGCGAACTGAAATGGACTGGAATGGGTGAATTTAACTCAGATGACCATTATATCTACTACTGCGGGCAGGAATCCCTCAGAAGAAATGGAGTGGCCATCATGGTCAACAAAAGAGTCCGAAATGCAGTACTTGGATGCAATATCAAAAATGACAGAATGATCTCTGTTTGTTTCCAAGGCAAATGATTCAATATTACAGTAATTCAAGTCTATGCCCCAACCAGTAATTCTGAAGAAGCTGAAGTTGAATAGTTCTATGAAGACCTAAAAGACCTTTTAGAACTAACACCCAAAAAAGATGTCCTTTTCATTATAGGGGACTGGAATGCAAAAGTAGGAAGTCAAGAAACACCTGGAGTAACAGGCAAATTTCGCCTTGGAATACGGAATGAAGCAGGGCAAAGACTAATAGAGTTTTGCCAAGAAAATGCACTGGTCATAACAAACACCCTGTTCCAGCAACACAAGAGAAGACTCTATACATGGACATCACCAGATGGTCAACACCGAAATCAGATCGATTATATTCTTTGCAGCCAAAGATGGAGAAGCTCTATACAGTCAGCAAAAACAAGACCAGGAGCTGACTGTGGTACCACAGCTTTCTTATCCATTCGTCTCCTGAAGGACATCTAGGTTTCTTCCATGTCCTGGCTATTATAAACAGTGCTATGATGAATATTGGGGTACATGTGTCTCTTTCAATTCTTGTTTCCTTGGTGTGTATGCCCAGCAGTGGGATTTCTGGGTCATATGGCACTTCTATTTCCAGTATTTTAAGGAATCTCCACACTGTTCTCCATAGTGGCTGTGCTAGTTTGCATTCCCACCAAGAGTGGAAGAGGGTTCCCTTTCTTCCACACCCTCTCCAGGATTTATTGCTTGTAGATTTTTGGATTGCAGCCATTCTGACTGGCATGAGATGGTACCTCATAGTGGTTTTGATTTGCATTTCTCTAATAATGAGTGATGTTGAGCATCTTTTCATGTGTTTGTTAGCCATCTGTATGTCTTCTTTGGATAAATGCCTGTTTATTTCTTTGACCCATTTTTTGATTGGGTCATTTGTTTTTCTGGAATTGAGCTGCAGGAGTTGCTTATATATTTTTGAGATTAGTTGTCTGTCCGTTTTTTAATTTGCTATTATTTTCTCCAATTCTGAAGGCTGTCTTTTCACGTTGCTTATAGTTTCTTTTGTTGTGCAGAAGCTTGTAATTTCAATTAGATCCCATTTGTTTATTTTTGCTTTTATTTCCAATATTCTGGGAGGTGGGTCATAGAGGATCCTGCTGTGATGTATGTCGGAGTGTGTTTTGCCTATGATTTCCTCTAAGAGCTTTATAGTTTCTGGTCTTAAGTTTAGATCTTTAATCCATTTTGAGTTTATTTTTGTGTATGGCATTAGAAACTGTTCTAGTTTCATTCTTTTACAAGTGGTTGACCAGTTTTCCCAGCACCGCTTGTTAAAGAGATTGTCTTTAATCCATTGTATATTCTTCCCTCCTTTGTCAAAGATAAGGTGTCCATAGGTGAGTGGATTTATCTCTGGGCTTTCTATTTTGTTCCATTGAACTATAATTCTGTCTTTGTGCCAGTACCATACTGTCTTGATGACTGTGGCTTTGTAGTAGAGCCTGAAGTCAGGCAGGTTGATTCCCCCAGTTACCTTCTTCTTTCTCAAGATTGCTTTGGCCATTCCAGGTTTTTTGTATTTCCATACAAATTGTGAAATTATTTGTTTTAGCTCTGTGAAAAATACCTTTGGTAGCTTGATAGGGATTGTATTGAATCTACAGATTGCTTTGGGTAGTATATTCAATTTCACTATATTGATTCTTCTGATCCATGAACATGGTATATTTCTCCATCTATTAGTGTCCTCTTTGATTTCATTCACCAGTGTTTTATAGTTTTCTATATATAGGTCTTTAGGAGCTGACTGTGGCTCAGACCATAAACTCCTTATTGCCAAATTCAGACTCAAATTGAAGAAAGTAGGGAATACCATTAGACCATTCAGGTATGACCTAAATCAAATCCCTTATGATTATACAGTAGAAGTGAGAAACAGATTTAAGGGCCTAGATCTGATAGATAGAGTGCCTGATGAACTATGGAATGAGGTTCGTGACATTGTACAGGAGACAGGGATCAAGAGCATTCCCATGGAAAAGAAATGCAAAAAAGCAAAATGGCTGTCTGGGGAGGCCTTACAAATAGCTGTGAAAAGAAGAGAAGCAAAAAGCAAAGGAGACAAGGAAAGATATAAACATCTGAATGCAGAGTTCCAAAGAATAGCAAGAAGAGATAAGAAAGCCTTCTTCAGCGATCAATGCAAAGAAATAGAGGAAAACAACAGAATGGGAAAGACTAGAGATCTGTTCAAGAAAATCAGAGATACCAAAGGAACATTTCATGCAAAGATGAGCTCGATAAAGGACAGAACTGGTATGGACCTAACAGAAGCAGAAGATATTAAGAAGAGATGGCAAGAATACACAGAAGAACTGGACAAAAAAAGATCTTCATGACCCAGATAATCACGATGGGGTGATCACTGACCTAGAGCCAGACATCCTGGAATGTGAAGTCAAGTGGGCCTTAGAAAGCATCACTACAAACAAAGCTAGTGGAGGTGATGGAATTCCAGTTGAGCTATTCCAAATCCTGAAAGATGATGCTGTGAAAGTGCTGCACTCAATATGCCAGCAAATTTGGAAAACTCAGCAGTGGCCACAGGACTAGAAAAGGTCAGTTTTCATTCCAATCCCAAAGAAAGGCAATGCCAAAGAATGCTCAAACTACTGCACAAGTGCACTCATCTCACACGATGGTAAAGTAATGCTCAAAATTCTCCAAGCCAGGCTTCAGGAATATGTGAACCGTGAACTTCCTGATGTTCAAGCTGGTTTTAGAAAAGGCAGAGGATCCAGAGATCAAATTGCCAACATCCGCTGAATCATGGAAAAAGCAAGCGAGTTCCAGAAAAGCATCTATTTCTGCTTTATTGACTATGCCAAAGCCTTTGACTGTGTGGATCACAATAAACTGTGGAAAATTCTTAAAGAGATGGGAATACCAGACCACCTGATCTGCCTCTTGAGAAATTTGTTTGCAGGTCAGGAAGCAACAGTTAGAACTGGACATGGAAGAACAGACTGGTTCCAAATAGGAAAAGGAGTTCGTCAAGGCTGTATATTATCACCCTGTTTATTTAACTTATATGCAGAGTACATCATGAGAAAAGTTGGACTGGAGGCAACACAAACTGGAATTAAGATTGCCGGGAGAAATATCAATCGCCTCAGATATGCAGATGACACCACCCTTATGGCAGAAAGTGAAGAGGAACTCAAAAGCCTCTTGATGAAAGTGAAAGTGGGGAGTAAAAAAGTTGGATTAAAGCTCAACATTCAGAAAACGAAGATCATGGCATCCGGTCCCACCACTTCATGGGAAATAGATGGGGAAACAGTGGAAACAGTGTCAGACTTTATTTTTCTGGGCTCCAAAATCACTACAGATGGTGACTGCAGCCATGAAATTAAAAGATGCTTACTCCTGGAAGGAAAGTTATGACCAACCTAGATAGCATATTCAAAAGCAAAGACATTACTTTGCCAACAAAGATTCGTCTAGTCAAGGCTATGGTTTTTCCTGTGGTCATGTATGGATGTGAGAGTAGGACTGTGAAGAAGGCTGATCGCTGAAAAATTGATGCTTTTGAACTGTGGTGTTGGAGAAGACTCTTGAGAGTCCCTTGGACTGCAAGGAGATCCAACCAGTCCATTCTGAAGGAGATCAGCCCTGGAATTTCTTTGGAAGGAATGATGCTAAAGCTGAAACTCCAGTACTTTTTCCACCTCATGGGAAGAGTTGACTCATTGGAAAAGACTCTGATGCTGGGAGGGATTTGGGGCAGAAGGAGAAGTGGACGACAGAGGATGAGATGGCTGGATGGCATCACTGACTCGATGGATGTGAGTTTCAGTGAGCTCCGGGAGTTGGTGATGGACAGGGAGGCCTGGCTTGCTGCGATTCATGGGGTCACAAAGAGTCGGACACGACTGAGCGACTGATCTGATCTCATCTGATATATAGGTCTTTAGTTTCTTTAGGTAAATATATTCCTATTTTATTCTTTTTGTTGCAATGCTGAATGGAATTGTTTCCTTAATTTCTCTATTTTCTCATTATTAGTGTATAGGAATGCAAGGGATTTCTGTGTGTTGATTTTATATCCTTTAACATTACTATGTTTATTGATTAGCTCTGGTAATTTTCTGGTCGAGTCTAGGGTTTTCTATGTAGAGGATCATGTTATCTGAAAACAGTGAGAGTTTTACTTCTTCTTTTCCAATTTGGATTCATTTTATTTTTTTTCTCTGCTCTGATTGCTGTGGCCAAAACTTCCAAAACTCTGTTGAATAGTAGTGCTAAGAGTGGGCACCCTTGTCTTCTTCCTGACTTTAGGGGAAATTCTTTCAATTTTTCACCATTGAGGATAATGTTTGCTGTGGGTTTGTCATATATAGCTTTTATTATGTTGAGGCATGTTCCTTCTATTCCTGCTTTCTGGAGAGTTTTTATCTTAAATGGATGTTGAATTTTATCAAAGGCTTTCTCTGCATCTATTGAGATAATCATATGGCTTTCATTTTTAAATTTGTTAATGTGGTGTATTACATTGATTGAGTTGCAGATATTGAAGAATCCTCGCATCCCTAGGATAAACCCCACTTGGTCGTGGTGTATGATCTTTTTAATGTGTTGTTGGATTCTGATTGCTAGAATTTTATTAAGGAGTTTTGCATCTATGTTCATCAGTGATATTGACCTGTAGTTTTCTTTTTCTTTTTTTTTTTTTGTGATCTTTGTCAGGTTTTGGTATTAGGGTGATGGTGGCCTCATAGAATGAGTTTAGAAGTTTACCTTCCTCTGCAATTTTCTGGAAGAGTTGGAGTAGGATAGGTGTCAGCTCTTCTCTAAATTTTTGGTAGAATTCAGCTGTGAAGCCGTCTGGACCTGGACTTTTATTTGCTGGAAGATTTCTGACTACAATTTCAATTTCCATACTTGTGATGGGTCTGATAAAATTTTCTATTTCTCCCTGGTTCAGTTTTGAAAAGTTGCACTTTTATTTTTTTTTTAATTTTATTTTATTTTTAAACTTTACAATATTGTATTAGTTTTGCCAAATATCGAAATGAATCCGCCACAGGTATACCTGTGTTCCCCATCCTGAACCCTCCTCCCTCCTCCCTCCCCATACCCTCCCTCTGGGTCGTCCCAGTGCACCAGCCCCAAGCATCCAGTATCGTGCATCAAACCTGGACTGGTGACTCGTTTCATACATGATATTATACATGTTTCAATACCACTCTCCCAAATCTCCCCACCCTCTCCCTCTCCCACAGAGTCCATAAGGCTGATCTTTCTAAGAATGTGTCCATTTCTTTCAAGTTGTCCATTTTATTGGCATATAATTGCTGATAGTAGTCTCTTATGATCCTTTGTATTTGTGTGTTGTTTGTTGTGATCTCTCCATTTTCATTTCTAATTTTATTGATTTGATTTTTATCCCTTTGTTTCTTGATGAGTCTGGCTAATGGTTTGTCAATTTTATTTATCCTTTCAAAGAACTAGCTTTTGGCTTTGTTGACTTTTGCTATGGTCTCCTTTATTTCTTTTGCATTTATTTCTACCCTAATTGTTAAGATTTCTTTCCTTCTACTAACCCTGGGGTTCTTCATTTCTTCCTTTTCTAGTTGCTTTAGGTGTAGAGTTAGGTTATTTATTTGACTTTCTTCTTGTTTCTTGAGGTATGCCTGTATTGCTATGAACTTTCCCCTTAGCACTGCTTTTACAGTGTCCCATGGGTTGCTGTGTTTTCATTTTCATTCATTTCTATGCATATTTTGATTTCTGTTTTTCTTCTGTATTTCTTCTGTAATTTGTTGGTTATTCAGCAGCGTGTTGTTCAGCCTCCATATTTTGCAATTTTTAGTATTTTTTTCTCCTGTAATTGGGATCTAATCTTACTGCATTGAGATCAGAGACGATGCTTGGAATGATTTAAATTTCTTTGAATTTACCAAGGCTAGATTTATGGCCCAGGATGTGATTTATCCTGGAGAAGGTTCCATGTGCACTTGAAAAAAAGGTGAAATTCATTGTTTTGGGGTGAAACGTCCTATAGATATCAATTAGGTCTAAATGGTCTATTGTATCATTTAAGGTTTGTGTTTCTTTGTTAATTTTATTTTTAGTTGATCTATCCATAGGTGCGAGTGGGGTATTAAAGTCTCCCACTATTATTGTGTTATTGTTAATTTCCCCTTTCATACTTGTTAGCATTTGTCTTACATACTGTGGTGCTCCTATGTTGGGTGCATATATATTAATAATTGTTATATATTCTTCTTGGATTGATCCTTTGATCATTATGTAGTGTCATTCGTTGTCTCTTTTCACAGCCTTTGTTTTAAAGTCTATTTTATCTGATATGAGTATTGCTACTCCTGCTTTCTTTTGGTCTCGATTTGTGTGGAATATCTTTTTCTAGCCTTTCACTTTCAGTCTGTATGTGTCCCCTGTTTTGAGGTGGGTCTCTTGTAGACAACATATGTAGGGGTCTTGTTCTTGTATCCATTCAGCCAGTCTTTGTCTTTTGGTTGGGGCATTCAACCCATTTATGTTTAAGGTAATTATTGATAAGTATGATTCCGTTGCCATTTACTTTATTGTTTGGGGTTCGAGTTTATACACCCTTTCTGTGTTTCCTGTCTAGAGAAGATCCTTTAGCATTAGTTGGAGAGCTGGTTTGGCGGTGCTGAATTCTCTCAACTTTTGCTTGTCTGTAAAGCTTTTGATTTCTCCTTCATATTTGAATGAGATCCCTGCTGGGTACAGTAATCTGGGCTGTAGGTTATTTTCTTTCATCACTTTAAGTATGTCCTGCCGTTCCCTCCTGGCCTGAAGAGTTTCTATTGAAAGATCAGCTGTTATCCTTATGGGAATCCCCTTGTGTGTTATTTGTTGTTTTTCCCTTGCTGCTTTTAATATTTGTTCTTTGTGTTTGATTTTTGTTAATTTGATTAATATGTGTCTTGGGGTGTTTCACCTTGGGTTTATCCTGTTTGGGACTCTCTGGGTTTCTTGGACTTGGGTGATTATTTCCTTCCCCATTTTAGAGAAGTTTTCAACTATTATCTCCTCAAGTATTTTCTCATGGTCTTTCTTTTTGTTTTCTTCTTCTGAGACTCCTGTGATTCGAATGTTGTGGTGTTTAATATTGTCCTGGAGGTCTCTGAGATTGTCCTCATTTCTTTTAATTTGTTTTTCTTTTTTTCCTCTTTGATTCATTTATTTCTACCATTCTATCTTCTAATTCACTAATCCTATCTTCTGCTTCTGTTATTCTACTATTTATTGCCTCCAGAGTGTTTTTTATCTCATTTATTGCATTATTCATTATATATTGACTTTTTTTAAAATTTCTTCTAGGACTTTGATAAACCTTTCTTGCATCTTCTCCATCCTTGCCTCCAGGCTATTTATCTGTGATTCCATTTTTATTTCAAGATTTTGGATCATTTCACTATCATTATTCGGAATTCTTTATCAGGTAGATTCCCTATCTTTTCCTCTTTTGTTTGGTTTGGTGGGCATTTTCCAGTTCTGTTACCTGCTGGGTATTCCTCTGTCTCTTCATCTTGTTTATATTGCTGAGTTTGGGGTAGCTTTTCTGTATTCTGGCAGATTGTGGAGTTCTCTTTATTATGGAGTTTCCTTGCTGTGGGTGGGGTTGTACGAATGGCTTGTCAAGGTTTCTTGGTTAGGGAAGCTTGTGTCGGTGTTCTGGTGGGTGGAGCTGGATTTCTTCTCTCTGGAGTGCAATGAAGTGCCTAGTAACAAGTTATGAGATGTCAATGGATTTGGAGTAACTTTGGGCAGCCTGTATATTGAAGCTCAGGGCTGTGTTCCTGTGTTGCTGGATAATTTGTGTGGCATGTCTTGCTCTGGAACTTGTTGGCCCTTGGGTCGTGCTTGGTTGCAGTGTAGGTACGGAGGCGTTTGATGAGCTCCTATCACTTAATGTTCCCTGGAGTCAGGTGTTCTATGGTGTTCTCAGGATTTGGACTTAAGCCTCCTCCTTCTGGTTCAGTCTTATTTTTACAGTAGTCTCTAGACTTCTCCATCTATACAACACCATTGATAAAACATCTAGGTTAAAGATGAAAAGTTTCTTCACAGTGAGGGACACCCAGAGAGGTTCACAGTGTTACATGGAGAAGAGGGAGGAGGGAGTTAGAGGTGACCCGAATGAGATGAGGTGGAATCAAAAGAGGAGAGAGCAAGCTAGCCAGTAATCACTTCCTTATGTGTGCTCCACAGTCTGGACTGCTCAGAGATGTTCACACAGTTATACAGAGAAGAGAAGAGGGAGGAAGGAGACAGAGGTAGCCAGGAGGTTAAAGTGGTGGAATGAAAAGGAGAGAGACAGATCCAGCCAGTAATCAGTTCCCTAAGTGTCCTCCACGGTCTGGAATACACAGAGATTCAGAGAGTTGGGTAGAGAAGAGAAGGGGGAGAGAGGAGACAGAGGTGACCTAGTGGAGAGAAAGGAGAGTCCAAAAGGGGAGAGAGCAGTCAATCCAGTAATCTCGCTCCAATGTAAAAATAGGTACTGAAGATTGGGTTCTTGCAAAATTTATAACAAATACCAAAAAGCTAAGATTAAAATTCTAGAGTACAGGTTGGATTTTCAAAAATACAATATTAAATAAAAGAAGAAGAAGAAGAATAAAAACAAAGTCACAAAAGTTATTTAAAAATTAAAGGAGTAATAGAGGACTTAAATTTTTTTTTAAAAAGTTAGAAAAAAAAAAGAAAAAGAAGAAAAAAGAAAAACAAAAAAAGAATGATCGTAATAATAATAAAAATATATCTAGGATTTCTCTGGTGTTGTTGTGGGCAGTGTGGGGTCAGTTCATTTTTGGATAGTTTCTTGGTCTGGCTTATATTTCTCAACATCTATAGGCCCCTTCCTATGTAGTCCGTACTAACTACAGGGTTTTAATCTATTGCACCTGTGACTTCCAAGGCACTTCCCTCGGTTTTAGCTTCTGTTTGCAGGTCTCTTCAGTGTCTGATTTCTGCCCTGACACAAGGGGGCGGTGGTGGACACTTTTTTAGGCTCACTTGTTCAGTCGCACTGTGGGGAAGGAGGGATGCTGCAAACAAATAACAATGGCGTGTGCTCGTAGTGTCTCAGCCACACTGGGCCTGCCCCTGCTCACGGTGCGTGCACCCTCCCTGCCCACACAGCTCAGGCTGTAGCTTGCTCTGCTGGGAACCGTCTGAGGCTGGCCCTGGGCTGCATGCACCTCCCAGGTCTAAGCTGCTCAGGCTCAGGCACTCGGGTAGTCCTCAGAGGAACAGACTTGGTTGGGCCTGCGTTTTGTGCCCTTCCCATCTCTGAGCAGCTCGGGTGATGAGGTGTTTGGCAAGTGCGGTCACTGCGACTTATCTCATCTCCTGTCCCTGCCACTAGGTTTTCTGGGTGTACAACCAGCGCACCTTCTCAGGCGGATGACTGTCCAGAACCCCAATAAGTCTTAGTTAGCAAAGAAGCCTGCTTTCAGTTTGGAAGATGATGTCTCTCTGGGGCTGCGATTGCCCCCTTCCGGCTCTGTCTGCCTGTCACCAGAGGGGGATGGCCTGCAGCCGGCTAGTTCTGTTCAGCCCTTTGTTCTGTGTGTGGGCCTCATGGTGTCTTAGGGCTTTTCACGTGGTAGCTACCCCACAGTCTGGTTTGCTAGCCCAAATTATTTCGCTCTAATTACCCTCGGGGGCATTCAGGCCCGATCCTTACTCTAAGCAATGCAGCCCGCGCCTCCCTGCCCAGCTCCTGCTTGCTAGTGGCGGGCACAGGTGTCTGCGCTGCTTCTCTGCTGGGGGAGTTACCACTGGGCTCGTAATCTGTGGGTTTTAATTATTTACTTATTTTTCCTCCCTATTATGTTGCCCTCTGTGCTTCCAAGGCTCGGCACAGACTGGGCAGTGAGAGTGTTTCCTGGTGTTTGGAAACCTCTCTTTTTAAGACTCCCTTCCTGGGACAGAGCTCTGTCCCTAACTCTTTTGTCTCTTTTTTTGTCTTTTATATTTTTTCTACCTCCTTTCGAAGACAATGGGCTGCTTTTCTGGGTGCCTGATGTCCTCTGCCAGCATTCAGAAGTTGTTTTGTGGATTTTACTCAGAGTTTAAATATTCTTTAGATGAATTTGTGGGGGAGAAAGTGGTCTCCCTGTCCTATTCCTCCACCATCTTAGGACCACCCTCCCAAAAACAATTTCTTACTCACATTAAACTAGATTTACCTCTAAAATTATTTGTACCCCACTCTCTTCATTCTCCCACAGGACTTCTTGCCCAACAAGAACACCCAGTAGAATAGATCTATACCCGTTTTAGGGGAATAAAGTCACTTACACCCTGCTGCTGCTGCTAAGTCACTTCAGTCGTGTCTGACTCTGTGCGACTCCATAGACGGCAGCCACCAGGCTCCCCCATCCCTGGGATTCTCCAGGCAAGAACACTGGAGTGGGTTGCCATTTCCTTCTCCAATGCATGAAAGTGAAAAGTGAAAGTGAAGTCACTCAGTCATGTCCGACTCTTAGCGACATCATGGACTGCAACCTACTAGGCTCCTCCATCCATGGGATTTTCCAGGCAAGAGTACTGGAGTGGGGTGCCATTGCCTTCTCCACATTTACACCCTACCTTGATTTAATTGCTCTAATCATTATCAATGGAAGAAATAGGACTAAAAATCTAATTGGCTCTAATCCTCATAAAATTGTAATACCTATCAGTAAATCTCAATTTGAGAACACATCACAAACTTCTCCTGATTTCCAAATAGCTTTTCTGGAATATTTCGGAGAAATTTCATTTCATTATCCTTCTGGTAAGCTGTGGAATTTCTTCAAAAATACTGAATTTATTATTTCTCACATTACCAGCTCACAGCCTATACCACAGGCTGAGGTTTTGTATACAGACAGGACTAAAAGTGCCAACGCTTCATTCTGGTCTCTTAAGGAATATAAAGTCTTTTGTACTAAAATTTCATTCTGCTCAACAAAATGAATTATATGATTTTATTCAAGTTATTTGCCTACATCCTTACCCCATTAATATAGTCTCTGACTCTATATATTCTGTTTTTGTATTAAAAAATATAGAAACCTCCACCATAGACTCCAATCAACCTATTATTCAACAACTCTTTTTCGAACTAAAATCTGTTGTTAAAAACCACAATCTCCCATTTATATTACATATATTCGAGCACATATTGTCTTCCTGGCCCATGACTTATGATAACGAGCAGGCTGATGGACCTTTTTCCTTTGCTACTCCAGAAAAACAGCATGTTTTGTTGCATAACAATGCTGGCTCCCTACACCAGCTATGGAAAATCCCATACCGCCAGGCTAAAGAAATTGTTAGTAATTGCTCTACTTGTAGACCCCTACATCTTTGACCCATCACACAAGGTATTAATCCTCTCAGTTCACAACCTAATGAACTATAGCAAATGGATGTAACTCATAGCCCTGAACTTTCTTCATCTTCTTTTTTGCATGTCTGTATTGACACTAATTCTTTTTTTATTTGGGCCATATCTCTTCACAGTGAGGCTACACAACACATTATAACTCACTTACTAGCTTGTTTTGCTGTAATGGGAACTCCTATAAAAACAGACAATGGCCCTGCCTATATTTCTAGACACTTTAAACAATTTTTACAATCTTTTTCTATTAAACATATTACAGGTATTCCTTATAATCCACAGGCACAAGACATAGTCAAATGAGCACATCACACACTAAAGTTGCAAATGAAAAAAAATTAAAAAGGGGGAATACACAGGAACACTATTGTATTCCTTATCTAAAGCAGACTTTACTAGATTCCAACATAAGATATTTTCTAAACCTATAACTACTGTTAATACAGCTTTATTTGTTTTAAATTTTTTAAACTTACCACAGGGAAATATTTTAACGAAAACAGAAAGGCATTTCAAGGAATTGAAGGACACTGTCTTCCTCTGCCCACTTGGTACCAAGATGGGTTAACGAAACAATGGAAATCTGGGAAACTAATCTTACAGGGAAAGGGGTATGCTTGTATTTCCCCAGATGGATCCAATGAACTCACATGGCTTCCTCTTTGGAAGATTCGACCCAAGAGGGCACCTGGCCTTCAAAATGGAGATGGGACAACAAAAACCCCAGGAGGAAGAAATTCCAATACAGGCCATGGCGGCATCACCCTTATGATCTCCCCACTTGGGAACAAATAAAAACCCTTACTAATCAAGATAAAAATCTGGTTTCTTGACAGGAAATGCCTCAGAGTCTTGAAAACCTCAGTTGGCCTGCGTGACCCCCACCTGAGCCTGATTAACTAATCAGGCTTAGCTGGGCTTGCTTATCCAACCCGCCTTTATTGCAGGTCCTAAAATGGACTGATCGTGTCAACCAATGACTCCACCCATATGCCCCCTCCCTGGAATGTGAAGAAGCCATCACACCCTGGGGAAGAGGGAAAACAAATTAACATTTCTTTAGGCTATGAAGTCCTTTCATTGTGCCTGGGCCCAGAGAAATTGTGCATAAATTTTAGCCAACAAACTTGGGCTTTCACTCTGCCTCCCAAAAAGGATTTTCAGACGTTGCTTGGACTATTTACTGCCCTTTCTTTGTCTGTGAACCATGTTTATACTACTGAGACTTTAGTGAAAGTGTTAGGGAAAGAACAAACAACATTATGCAAAGGGTTTACTTATAAGAACTTTGCATATAGTCCTGTTCGTTAGGACAAATGTCAAGCCAAATCAGGAAAATTAATGTTTGTGGTTAATCATACAATTGTTGATTGGGGACCCCATGGTATGTGGTTATCCAACTGCTCAGAAGAGATTACCAGCACGGTGTGTGACTATGTTATGCAAGTGACATGGAAGGTCACAGACACTATGATGGAGAAATACCATGACAAAGGACTTCTTGGGTGGTTTGACGGTGGATTAGTCCCACCTTGTCCTAGGATCCTCCTCGATAAACAGAGTGGGCCCAAACAATGGGACATTTGGAAACCTGCTGCCAGCACCAGAGAACTTGGAACTTGGACCGGACATTTCACAGGGACCAGTCGTGGTCATAGTAACTATTTCGTTCACTATAATCATCATATTTTATACAGGCCTGTGTCCCACTTCCTTTTGTTATAGCCATAGACAAAGTATTACCCACAACTTCGGGTCTGGAACTATAATTTTGGTGATTGTCTTAGTAATTATATTTGTTGTTTATCATTGCCTTTCTATAAGGTTGGTTAATACTAAACAAACTCAATTGGTCAGGACCTTTTTTACAAATATAATAAAAGGGGGAATTGTCAGGAAGAATTTAACAGGAGGCTTCCTGTGTGCTGTTTTGGATCTGTCATCAATCCTCTGTCCCTTATAGCAAACTATTCCCAGGGGCATAGGAATGCATGCATTTCCTTCCTCATTTTTTCCATATGGTGACAAGTAATTATTTACAACCCTCTTCCTTTTTATGAGCCACACTGTAAAAGTGATTATTTACAACCCTCTCTCTTTCATATGGATGACCTCATGTTTCCTTGATAACTTGTAAGTTTTGATTTTATCTCTGCTGAAAATAGCTACCTTCTTTCTCTATTTTACTTTCTGGTCATCAACTCCAGACCACCAGGTTCTGGTCCATTAAAGGACCTTAACAATCTGAGATTTCATTTTCTTTCTCGTTGACTACTTCTCTACTTACACAACTGGAAGATAGCACTAACTTGGAAGTTACATTTTTGTATTAGGACTTTTCTCTCACTTTTGCAGCTGTACCAGTTGTGCTAAATGACTTCCTACCACTAAAGATGGTAATTCCTTCTGCCATACAAGAATCTATCAAAAAACCAAAAAGGCAGATAGAATGCAAAAGCACAAACAAGCCAAGTTTCTGAGGACTGTTTGAAATAAAGAAAGGCCATGGGAAAGTAGGCCATGCATTGTCTGATTGACATAGTAGTGTTGTTATAGAATCCGTGGCATCAAAAAGAGACAAGAGGCACTCCAAGATGCAGAACAGCCAGGTTTATTCAGCACCAGTGTGGTCTCAGTGCAGTCACCTCCAAAGACTGAGTGCCCCAACTTTGTTCTGGGTATCTTTTATACACCATAGATTTCCCACTGGAACAGCTCAGATCCCTCCCTTCCCCAGGTAGCCCTACTTCCCGAGGAGAGGAGGTAACCAGCAAGCAAGAAATCAGATGCATAAGTGGTGATTGATGAGCAGCAGCTGTTAGTACAAGATAAAGGAAGGGAAAGCAAAAGGTTGTTACTTTAATCGGGGGCTTTGATCTGATTTCTATCTCATTCCCCCCTCTTGATGTTTAGGGTGCATCTGAAGCTGTCAGAGAACATCATCATCCAGAACTGGCTGGTAACCCTTTAAAAGCAACAGCTAGGTGGCAGTTCTCCGTTTGACAACTGTTTCTGTGAATGAACCCTGTTAACTTTTTTATTAGGACGGGAATAAAGCAGGAAATAAACAGACATCTGTGAGTATGACTATGGCAATCCCAATCATTGTTTTAACCAGAAACATTGTCTGAAGCAGAACATGGGCAGTCTTCCCGATATTTTTAGCTATGTCTGTCACAACTTTTCCATTGTCACTTATTTGGATGCAACAGTCAGTTTGGTAGAATTTCCACAAGCTCCTCATTCCTCCATTATTGGATTTTGCTAGATGGCAGTCCTCATCTGGGACTGTTGCTGTGCCAACAGTTCCAATGCAGTTGCGATTTCATTAGTTATAATCTCAAGTACCACCTGCAGTCGGATTGTGTGGGTGAGCATGTAAATGGGGGTCCTGTATCCCCAACTCCTGTCTTGTGGCTATGTGGCCAAGCCATAATACTGGATTATCTGTTGAGAGGGGCACTCATCTTTGCTCCACTTTTGTTTTCCTCCTAGCTCAAGGAATCACTTTTCTCTGTGTCTCAGTTCAGTTCAGTCGCTCAGTCGTGTCCAACTCTTTGCGACCCCATGAATCACAGCACGCCAGGCCTCCCTATCCATCATCAACTCCCAGAGTTCACTCAAACTCATGTCCATGGAGTCGGTGATGCCATCCAACCATCTCATCCTCTGTCGTCCCCTTTTCCTGCCTTCAATCTTTCCCAGCATCAGAGTCTTTTTAAATGAGTCAGTTCTTCTCATCAGGTGGCCAAAGTATTGAAGTTTCAGCTTCACAATCAGTCCTTCCAATGAACATTTGGGACTGATTTCTTTTAGGATGAACTGGTTGGATCTCCTTGTAGTCCAAGGGACTCTGAAGAGTCTTCTCCAACTGCACAGTTCAAAAGCATCACTTCTTCAGTGCTCAGCTTTCTTTATAATCCAACACTCACTTCCATACATGACTATTGGAAAAACCACTAGTCAAACCATCTTTGACTAGATGGACAATTGTTGGCAAAGTAATGTCTCTGCTTTTTAATATACTGTCTATGTTGTTCAGGTTTCAATGGCACAGAAGCAGCCGAGAGGAGCTACCCCATGCCCAAGGCCAGGGGTGGCGGCCAAGAGTAACAACCCACGATGAGGAGCGGTGGCTGCAAGGGCACAGGAGGGCTGAGAGGAGCTACTCCACGTTCAAGGTCAGGAGGGACGGCGATGAGGAGACACCCCTCGTCCAAGGTAAGGAGCAGAGGCTGCACTTTGCTGGAGCAGCCATGAAGAGATACACCACGTCCAAGGTAAGAGAAACCCAAATAAGATGGTAGGTGTTGCAAGAGGGCATCAGAGAGCAGACACACTGAAACCATAATCACAGAAAACTAGTCAATCTAATTACACGGACCACAGCCTTGTCTAACACAATGAAACTAAGCCATGCCTTGTGGGGCCACCCAAGATGGGCGGGTCATGGTGGAGAGGTCTGACAGAACGTGGTCCACTGGAGAAGGGAATGGCAAACCACTTCAGTATTCTTGCCTTGAGAACCCCGTGAACAGTATGAAAAGGCAAAACGACAGGATACTGAAAGAGGAACTCCACAGGTCAGTAGGTGCCCAATATGCTGCTGCAGATCAGTGGAGAAATAACCCCAGAAAGAATGAAGGGATGGAGCAAAAGCTAAAACAAAACCCAGTTGTGGGTGTGACTGGTGACAGAAGCAAGGTCCGATGCTGTAAAGAGCAATATTGCATAGGAACCTCGAATGCTAGGTCCATGAATCAAGACAAATTGGAAGTGGTCAAACAGGAGATGGCAAGAGTGAATGTCGACATTCTAGGAATCAGTGAACTAAAATGGACTGGAATGGGTGAATTTAACTCAGATGACCATTATATCTCCTACTGTGGGCAGGAATCCCATAGAAGAAATGGAGTAGCCATCATGGTCAACAAAAGAGTGCGAAATGCAGTACTTGGATGCAATATCAAAAATGACAGAATGACCTCTGTTCGTTTCCAAGGCAAACCATTCAATATTACGGTAATCCAAGCCTATGCCCCAATCAGTAACGCTGAAGAAGCTGAAGTTGAATGGTTCTATGAAGACCTACAAGACCTTTTAGATCTAACACCCCCCAAAAATGCCCTTTTCATTATAAGGGACTGGAATGCAAAAGTAGGAAGTCAGAAACACCTGGGGTAACAGGCAAATTTGACCTTGGAATACGGAATGAAGCAGGGCAAATGCTAATAGAGTTTTGCCAAGAGAACGCACTGGTCATAGCAAACACCATCTTCCAACAACACAAGAGAAGACTCTACACATGGACATCACTAGATGGCCAACACCAAAATCAGATTTACTATATTCTTTGCAGCCAAAGATGGAGAAGCTCTATAGAGTCAGCAAAAACAAGACTGGGAGAAGACTGTGGCTCAGATCATGAACTCCTTATTGCCAAATTCAGACTTAAATTGAAGAAAGTAGGGAAAACCACTAGACCATTCAGGTATGACCTAAATCAAATCCCTTATGATTATACAGTGGAAGTGAGAAATAGATTTAAGGGCCTAGATCTGATAGATAGAGTGCCTGATGGACTATGGATGGAGGTTCGTGACATTGTACAGGAGACAGGGATCAAGACCATCCCCATGGAAAAGAAATGCAAAAAAGCAAAATGGCTGTCTGGGGAGGCTTTACAAATAACTGTGAAAAGAAGAGAAGCGAAAAGTGAAGGAGAAAAGGAAAGGTATAAGCATCTGAATGCAGAGTTCCAAAGAATAGCCAGAAGAGATAAGAAAGCTTTCAGCAAGAAGAGATATGAAAGCTTTCCTCAGAGATCAATGCAAAGAAATACAGGAAATCGACAGATTGTGGAACACTAGCGATCTCTTCAAGAAAATTAGAGATACCAAAGAAATATTTCATGCAAAAATGGGCTAGATAAAGGACAGAAATGGTATGGACCTAACAGAAGCAGAAGATATTAAGAAGAGGTGTCAAGAATACACAGAAGAACTGTACAAAAAAGGTCTCCATGACTAAGATAATCATGATGGTGTGATCACTCACCTAGAGCCAGACATCCTGAAATGTGAAGTCAAGTGGGCCTTAGAAAGCATCACTATGAAGAAAGCTAGTGGAGGTGATGGAATATCAGTTGAACTATTTCAAATCCTGAAAGACAATGCTGTGAAAGTGATGCACTCAATATGCCAGAAAATTTGGGAAACTCAGCAGTGGCCACAGGACTGGAAATGGCCAGTTTTCATTGCAATGCCAAAGAAAGGCAGTGGCAAAGTATGCTCAAACTACCACACAATTGCACTCACCTCACATGCTAGTAAAGTGATGCTCAAAATTCTCCAAGCCAGGCTTTACCATACATGAACCGTGATGTTCCTCATGTTCAAGCTGGCTTTAGAAAAGGCAGAGGAACAAGAGATCAAATTGCCAACATCCGATGGATCATAGAAAAAGCAAGAGAGTTCCAGAAAAACATCTATGAGTAAAACTGTCACAATGATTTTCATGCCTGTAATACACAGAATTCCATATTTTATATAGCAAAATTGGTACACAGAATTTGATAGATATCTTAAATATACAGAATTCCAGATTGCATGTGGGGAAATTGGCACCCAGGTTTTCCTATGTGATACACATAATGTTCAATACTTCCTCTAGGAAAATTTGAGCAGAGATGTTCATATGTGATACATGGAAAATGGATGGCTCTATTTCAAATGATAGAGAATTCCACATTTCATATGGGAATATTGGCACTCATATTCTCATATATGAAGCACAAAGTTTTCCTTATTTTTATACAAATATCTGGGCCAAGATTTTCTTATATTAAATGTGAAAAATCTCATATGACAAAAACATGTGCATGAGTTTTATTACAGCTTAATTCATACTATCTCTCTCTCTCTCTCTCACACACACACACACACACACACACACAAATTGCAAGCAACCAAAGTGTCCTTTAATTGACAACTGGATAAACAAACTATGATACATCAACACAACAGAATAAAATTCAAGCATATAACAAAATGAGCTATCAAACTGCAAAAAGAAATGGATATAACCTGAATGAATGTTATTAAGTAAAATAAGCTAGTTTGGAAAAGATTATACACTTCATGCAGCCAATTATATGACATTCTGGAAAAGGTAAAACTATACAGCAAATAAAAAATATCTGAGGCTTTTTCCTTTCCCTTCAGAATAGTTTTAGTAGTTTGGATAAGATATGTCAACGCTCAACAATTTCTTTCCTACTTTGACTCACAAATCCACTCAGTTGGATTCTTCATTTCCCCAGAGCTCATAGGTCTGCAGGAACTTCGACATTGAGGGGATTGTGGTTACCACCGGTTGATGTTGTGAGTTTCAGATTCCGCACACTGGACACAAATTTCACAAGGTACATCTCGAGCAGGATTAAGGTATGGAACATGTAGTCTTCTTCAGAGGAAGACTTTTCCTTTTTCCTTCTGAGAGAGCCGAATGAACGGCCCTGACAGGCAGCAGGAGTCTGCATTTTACTCTTGCCACTCTCTCCTGCCAACTTCACTGTCACATACATCAGCACAATGAAGAAAAGCCAGAGCAACGTGATCTCAAACTAGTCTCAGGCATACTCTTGTAGATTCTGCCAAATTAAAAAGTGCCCTCCACAGACCAACTTCTCCTGGATTTCTTCGACTTTCTCTGTTAGAGAAGTAAACATTAAGGCGTAGACACAGGTAACAGCCATGGAAATGCACAGGAACAATTTGAGGGACCACATGACGAGATGAAAAGAAATGGCTCCTGGTGTTCTGGTCTGTCTTGGCCCCTCGAGACTGAGGACCAGCCAGGGATGGGCCCTTGCTGACGTCATAGAGGGCCCCATCCCAGCCAGAATCCATGTGGCCATTGTGATGACTTCAGGGCAGAGGATAAGGAGGCTTGCAGGGGTCAACTTGTACTAGGGCTTGAAGGAAGATGGCGACATTTCCAGTGGGTAGTTGCAAAAGAGTTGGGGGGGTGAAAGAATGCCACCTGCTTGCCAATGTATTCTTTCTGAATGTGGTGTTCTACCGGGAAGATAGGTCCATGTTTCATTTTTATTTTTTCCATTTGTTAAATCCAGACACTGGGTAAGCAGAGCAGACCCATGAGCATGTGCCCCTGTGGAGCTAAGTGGGAAAGAACAACAACAAAGGAGAGGCCACAAAGTAGGAGCCACTGATGTGTCTTGTGTGGCCTTCACTGTTCCTAAAAATGATTATGCTCAGTTGCTAAGTCGTGAGTGACTCATTGAGACCCCATGGGCTGTAGCTCTTCAGGCTCCTCTGTCCTTGGGATTTCCTAGGCAAGAATACTGGAGTGGGTTGCCATTCTCTTCTCCAGACATAGAGGATGTTTTAGGGCAGTGAAACTTTTCTGTATGATGTTATGGTAAATAGATGACACTGCATATTTGTCAAAACCCTTAGAATCTTACAGCACATAAAGTGAATCAATGTATGCATATTAAAAAAAAACATTTTGACATCAAGAATGAATACAAAACTTAACTAAACAATCTAGTTATATTATTGTAAATATTTAAAACTACCTCAATCAGATTCCCTGACTTAAGTAACTTTGGAAATGAATGGAGTTTGCAAGACTGAAAGCAAAAGATAAAAGCACTGTAATCTAGCTGATAGTGTTCTTTCTGGTAGGGGTACAGGTTAACAACTTTGATACAGTTACACATGCAAACGTGAATTAAACTGTTAAATAGATGGCACATGAATATACATACATGTATTTCTTTGTTCTGTGAGCTGAAAGAGTCTAAGAGAAATGATACTCCCCAAATCTGAAAGAAACAATGATGTGGAAATAAGCACAGATATTGGTTCCCAATACTCTTTCCAAGGAAAAGAATCATGCTTCTAGGAGAAATTTCTGATTATAGAGCTCAGAGAAGAAATATAGAAGAGGAGTCTGGGGAATCTTATTGTATCAAAAAAGAAGTGAAAACAACAACAACAACAACACAGTAATGGCGTTATGTCAAGGAAGACAGGAATGAGCTTCCAATGGCAAAAACTAGAACAGAATGAGCAATGCAATAATTTAAGCAAGTCATCCTTTGGGATTATACCCAAAAGTATAAAGCAACTATTCAAAAAGCAATTCAGCAAGGTCTATCAAGACAGGCATCCATGATAGGGGGTTATGGTGCCATAGTGGGCCAGATGAGCTAGTAGGGGTGAAGAGGATATCCTTGCAGACAAAGGAGCCTAGTATGGGGCGTCAGAACTCAAATGGGGTGAAACGATAAGATCCACAAGAACAGGGAAGGGAGGTGTGTAGTATGATATGTGAGAACTTGAACAGGGATAAAAGGATATCGATCCCAGGACGTATCATAGGCAGTCAGCACCAAAGTGGGATTAAGAGGCCTTCACAGAGCAGAGAAGCCTGCCACAAGAGTCAGTTTAGTCCAGAGGATATCAAATAGGAGGCTGGCCAGGCATGCAGAGTAAAAGCCTAAGTCCAGAGAAGTGGAAATCTACATGCAGGAGGCATATTTGTGTAGAAAATCAAAGGCCAAGCAAGAGGAGGAGGGCATCCATGAATGGACGTGGGCAGCCCTGTGTGGGCAATAAGAGGCTGAGTGGAACAAGGGGAGTATCTGAACATGGGTGTATCCCATTGCAGAGTACCAAAGCCCAAGCAAGGTAAGGGGAGTATGTTTATAAAACAGTTGCTTCGAGTGGGTGTCAGAGTCTTAATATGTTAAGAAAGGCACATGGGTTAGGGACAACCCAGAGTTTTGTGATATCAAAGCCACAGTTATGCAGGGAGGATACTCACACAAAGGCATGAACAGGCACATGTATACTTCCCAGACTCTGTCCAATGAGAGGAACTGGGGAATAATGAGTACATACAAGTCTCATATATTGCATACTAAATTCCATTTTCCACTAAAACTTTTTGGGATTTCTGGGAGAAATTGATAATTCCATGGCAAGGTCAGGGAAAGTACAAGATGAGCCTGGAGTACCTTGTACCAAAAGCATCAAATTGTTCAAAGAATGATGAAAAGATGTCAAAAGGACAGAGAACCTGGTTTAAGGAGGTTCCCACTGTCCTAGGCTGGAATAATATGAACATCAACATAAATAATGATAGTGACAATTCATGATTCCCTTAGTAAAATAAGAGGCTATTAATCAAATAGATTTAATTAAATTAATAAATCTAAATTTTGGTAAGGAATAATATACACACACACATATATTATATATATATATATATGTATATATGTATATATATACTTTAAAACACAAAAGAATGTTTTAATTACAAGATAGGGGAGAGTAACTTGACAGTGGAGAAGTTTGACAGCAACCACTTTAATCAAGTGATCCAAGTGAATGTCATCAATATTGGGACACACTGAAATCATGAACCACTTGATAAAATGAGATGATATGAACACAGTATCATTCCATCATTTTCCTGTCAAAGATGCAAAACACGATATTCTTCATGAGCAAACACTGGATGGAGCAAAGCTGCGGAGAATATTACAAAATAACTGGCCTCTAGTTTTGGCATTCAAGTAATACTGCCTCACAGAATGAGCTGGGAAATGTTCCTTTCCACTTCTATGGATACATTTAGAATGTATGTGTGGAGAACTGGCATGACTTTTAGTTTAAATATTTGGTAGAATTCAGCAGTGAGGCTTTTTGAGTCTAGGTATGGTAGGGGGACTTTTGTGAGGGGCAGTGGGCAAGAAGTTTAAAAATGAACAATTCTATCTCTTTGCTACTCAGATTTTCAGTTTCTTCTTGAGTCAATTTCAGTCATTTGTGTATTTCTAGAAATTTGTCCATTTCATCTAAATTTTCTAATTACTGCCATGGTATTCCTTTACAATTATGTTTATTCCTCTAAAGTTTGTAGTGATTTTTCCTTTTCTATTCCTAATTTTAGTGATGTGAGTATTCTTCCTCCCTTGAACAATATCGCGAAAGTTATGTCAACTTCTGACCTTTCTGAACAATGAAATTTTCATTTGTTGAGTACCTCTGTGGTTTTTCTATTCTCTATTGCATTTATTATGCTGCAATATTTATTGTTTAATATAGCTGCCTATTAGAGTTTGGTTTGCTACATCCCCTACCTTAGGTGTAATGTGTTTTCGCTTTCATTCTTCTAAAAGTGAAAAAGCAAGAGAGTTCCAGTAAAATATATACTTCTCCTTTATTGACTCTGCCAAAGTCTCTGATTGTGTGGACCACAACAAACTGGAAAATTCTTGACGAGATGGGAATACAAGACCACCTGACCTGCCTCTTGAGGAATCTGTATTCAGGTCAGGAAGAAACAGAACTGGATATGGAACTACAGACTGCTTCCAAATAGAGAAAGGAGTATGTCAAGGCTGTTATTGTCACCATGCTTATTTAACTTATATGCAGAGTACATCATGAGAAACGCTGGGCTGGGTGAAGCAGAAGCTGGAATCAAGATTGCCGGGAAAAATTTCAATAACCTCAGATATGCAGATGATACCACCCTTATGGCAGAATGTGCAGAAGAACTAAAGAGCCTCTTAATGAAAGTGAAAGAGGAGAGTGAAAAAGTTGACTTAAAACTCGACATTCAGGATACTAAGATTATGGCATCTAGTCCCAACACTTCATGGGAAACAGATGGGGAAACAGTGGAACCAGTGACAGACTATTTTGCTGGGCTCCAAAATCACTGCACATAGTGACTGCAGCCATGAAATGAAAAGACACCTGTTCCTTGGAAGAAAAGTTATGACCAACCTTAGTTCAGTTCAGTCACTCAGTGGTGTCCGACTCTTTGCCACCACATGAATTACAGCACGCCAGGCCTACCTGTCCATCACCAACTCCCAGAGTTCACACAAACTCACGTCCGTTGAGTTGGTGATACGATCCAGCCATCTCATATACTGTTGTCCCATTCTCCTCCTGCCCCCAATCCATCCCAGCATCAGGAGTCTTTTCCAGTGAGTCAACTCTTCGCATGAGGTGGCCAAAGTGCTGGAGTTTCAGCTTTAGCATCATTCCTTCCAAAGAAATCCCAGGGCTGATCTCCTTCAGAATGGACTAGTTGGATCTCCTTGCAGTCCAAGGGACTCTAAAGAGTCTTCTCCAACACCACAGTTCAAAAGCATCAAATCTTTGGCACTCAGCTTTCTTCACAGTCCAACTCTCACATCCAAACATGACTACTGGAAAAACCATAGCCTTGACTAGACTGACCTTTGTTGGCAGAGTAATGTCTCTGCTTTTCAATATCCTATCTAGATTGGTCATAACATTCCTTCCAAGGAGTAAGCGTCTTTTAATTTCATGGCTGAAATCACCATCTGCAGTGATTTTGGAGCCCCCAAAAATAAAGTCGGACACTGTTTCCCCATCTATTTGCCATGAAGTGATGAGGCCAGATGCCATGATCTTCGTTTTCTGAATGTTGAGCTTTAAGCCAACTTTTTCACTCTCCTCTTTCACTTTCATCAAGAGGCTTTTGAGTTCCTCTTCACTTTCTGCCATAAGGGTGGTGTCATCTGCATATCTGAGGTTATTGATATTTCTCCCGGAAATCTTGATTCCAGCTTGTGCTTCTTCCAGCCCAGCGTTTCTCATGATGTACTCTGCATATAAGTTAAATAAGCAGGGTGACAATATAAAGCCTTGAGGTACTCCTTTTCCTATTTGGAACCAGTCTGTTGTTCCATGTCCAGTTCTAACTGTTGCTTCCTGACCTGCATACAAATTTATCAAGAGGCAGATCAGGTGGTCTGGTATTCCCATCTCTCTCAGAATTTTCCACAGTTTATTGTGATCCACAGAGTCAAAGGCTTTGGAATAGTCAATATAGCAGAAAAGGATGTTTTTCTGGAACTCTCTTGCTTTTTCCATGATCCAGCGGATATTGGCAATTTGATCTCTGGTTCCTCTGCCTTTTCTAAAGCCAGCTTGAACATCAGGAACTTCACGGTTCATGTATGGTAAAGCCTGGCTTGGAGAATTTTGAGCATTACTTTACTAGCATGTGAGATGAGAGCAATTGTGTGGTAGTTTGAGCATACTTTGCCACTGCCTTTCTTTGGCATTGCAATGAAAACTGGCCATTTCCAGTCCTGTGGCCACTGCTGAGTTTCCCAAATTTTCTGGCATATTGAGTGCATCATTTTCACAGCATTATCTTTCAGGATTTGAAATAGCTCAACTGATATTCCATCACCTCCACTAGCTTTCTTCATAGTGATGCTTTCTAAGGCCCACTTGACTTCACATTTCAGGATGTCTGGCTCTAGGTGAGTGATCACACCATCATGATTATCTTAGTCATGGAGACCTTTTTTGTACAGTTCTTCTGTGTATTCTTGACACCTCTTCTTAATATCTTCTGCTTCTGTTAGGTCCATACCATTTCTGTCCTTTATCTAGCCTATTTTTACATGAAATATTTCTTTGGTATCTCTAATTTTCTTGAAGAGATCGCTAGTGTTCCACAATCTGTCGATTTCCTGTATTTCTTTGCATTGATCTCTGAGGAAAGCTTTCATATCTCTTCTTGCTGAAAGCTTTCTTATCTCTTCTGGCTATTCTTTGGAACTCTGCATTCAGATGCTTATACCTTTCCTTTTCTCCTTCACTTTTCGCTTCTCTTCTTTTCACAGTTATTTGTAAAGCCTCCCCAGACAGCCATTTTGCTTTTTTGCATTTCTTTTCCATGGGGATGGTCTTGATCCCTGTCTCCTGTACAATGTCACGAACCTCCATCCATAGTCCATCAGGCACTCTATCTATCAGATCTAGGCCCTTAAATCTATTTCTCACTTCCACTGTATAATCATAAGGGATTTGATTTAGGTCATACCTGAATGGTCTAGTGGTTTTCCCTACTTTCTTCAATTTAAGTCTGAATTTGGCAATAAGGAGTTCATGATCTGAGCCACAGTCTTCTCCCAGTCTTGTTTTTGCTGACTCTATAGAGCTTCTCCATCTTTGGCTGCAAAGAATATAGTAAATCTGATTTTGGTGTTGGCCATCTAGTGATGTCCATGTGTAGAGTCTTCTCTTGTGTTGTTGGAAGATGGTGTTTGCTATGACCAGTGCGTTCTCTTGGCAAAACTCTATTAGCATTTGCCCTGCTTCATTCCGTATTCCAAGGTCAAATTTGCCTGTTACCCCAGGTGTTTCTGACTTCCTACTTTTGCATTCCAGTCCCTTATAATGAAAAGGGCATTTTTGGGGGGTGTTAGATCTAAAAGGTCTTGTAGGTCTTCATAGAACCATTCAACTTCAGCTTCTTCAGCGTTACTGATTGGGGCATAGGCTTGGATTACCGTAATATTGAATGGTTTGCCTTGGAAACGAACAGAGGTCATTCTGTCATTTTTGATATTGCATCCAAGTACTGCATTTTGCACTCTTTTGTTGACCATGATGGCTACTCCATTTCTTCTATGGGATTCCTGCCCACAGTAGGAGATATAATGGTCATCTGAGTTAAATTCACCCATTCCAGTCCATTTTAGTTCACTGATTCCTAGAATGTCGACATTCACTCTTGCCATCTCCTGTTTGACCACTTCCAATTTGTCTTGATTCATGGACCTAGCATTCGAGGTTCCTATGCAATATTGCTCTTTACAGCATCGGACCTTGCTTCTGTCACCAGTCACACCCACAACTGGGTTTTGTTTTAGCTTTTGCTCCATCCCTTCATTCTTTCTGGGGTTATTTCTCCACTGATCTGCAGCAGCATATTGGGCACCTACTGACCTGTGGAGTTCCTCTTTCAGTATCCTGTCGTTTTGCCTTTTCATACTGTTCACGGGGTTCTCAAGGCAAGAATACTGAAGTGGTTTGCCATTCCCTTCTCCAGTGGACCACGTTCTGTCAGACCTCTCCACCATGACCCGCCCATCTTGGGTGGCCCCACAAGGCATGGCTTAGTTTCATTGTGTTAGACAAGGCTGTGGTCCGTGTAATTAGATTGACTAGTTTTCTGTGATTATGGTTTCAGTGTGTCTGCTCTCTGATGCCCTCTCACAACACCTATCATCTTACTTGGTTTTCTCTTACCTTGGACGTGGTGTATCTCTTCATGGCTGCTCCAGCAAAGTGCAGCCTCTGCTCCTTACCTTGGACGAGGGGTGTCTCCTCATCGCCGTCCCTCCTGACCTTGAACGTGGAGTAGCTCCTCTCAGCCCTCCTGTGCCCTTGCAGCCACCGCTCCTCGTCGTGGGTTGTTACTCTCGGCCACCGCCCCTGACCTCAGACATGGGGTAGCTCCTCTCAGCCGCTCCTGTGCCATCGAAGCCTGAACAACATAGACAGTATATTAAAAAGCAGAGATATTACTTTGCCAACAATTGTCCATCTAGTCAAAGATGGTTTGACTAGTGGTTTTTTCAATAGTCATGTATGGAAGTGAGTGTTGGATTATAAAGAAAGCTGAGCACTGAAGAAGTGTTGCTTTTGAACTGTGCTGTTGGAGAAGACTCTTCAGAGTCCCTTGGACTGTAAGGAGATCCAACCATTTCATCCTAAAAGAAATCAGTCCCAAATGTTCATTGGAAGGACTGATTGTGAAGCTGAAACTTCAATACTTTGGCCACCTGATGAGAAGAACCAACTCATTTAAAAAGACTCTGATGCTGGGAAAGATTGAAGGCAGGAGAAGGGGACGACAGAGGATGAGATGGTTGGATGGCATCACCAACTCAACGGACGTGAGTTTGAGTAAACTCTGGGAGTTGGTGATGGACAGGGAGGCCTGTCATGCTGCAGTCCATAGAGTCACAAAGAGTTGGGCGTGACTGAGTGACTAACACTTACAGTACTGTGGGGCTTTTTTTAATTTTTTTTTTTATTTTTTACTGTTTCCTTTTTGATACCATAAAATACACCCAACTCCTCTTATATATTTCTTCTCTGAGCCTTACAATCAGTAATTTCTGCAAGAAGCCTGGCTCCTTTTATTGGAAAAGAGTATTGGAAACCAAGATCTGTGCTTATTTCTATGTCATTGTTTCTTTCAGATTTTGAGACCATCCTTTCTCTTAGACCCTTTCAGCTAACAAGACAAAGAAATATATGTATGTATACTCATGTGCCATCTATTTACCTGTTCAATTCAATTATGCATGTGTAAGACTATCAGGATGATTAATCTGTAACCCAAGAGAAAAAACACTATCAACTAGATTACAGTGCTTTTATCTTTGTCTCAGTCTTGCAAACTACATTCATTTCCAAAGTTACTTACCTCAGGGGATCTTAGTGAGGTGGCTTCATACATTTGTAATATAATTAGATTGATTAGTCAAATTCTGCATTTCATTCTTGATGTCAAAATGATTTTTTTTAATATGCACACAATGATTCACTTTTTGTGTTGTAAGGGTCTACAGGTTTTGACAAATATATAGTGCCATGTATTTACCATAACATCATATAGACTAGTTCCACTGCCCTTAAACATCCTCTATACCTGGAGAGGAAATGGCAACCCACTCCAGTATTCTTGCCTGGGAAATCACAGGGACAGAGGAGCTTGGTGGGGTACAATTCATGGGGTCTCATAGAGGCAGACACGTTAGTGACTGAGCATAGTCATTTTTAGGAACCGTGTTGGCCACAGAAAACACATCAGTGGCTCCTAGTTTGTGGCCTCTTGTTTAATAACTTTCTTTCCCACTAGGCTCTCTTCTCCACAGGGGCACATGCCCATGGGTCTGCTCTGCTCATCCAGTGTCTGGATTTATCAAATGGAAAAATAAAAATGAATGATGTACCCACCCTCCCAGTAGAGCACCAGGTTCAGAAAGAATACAGTGGCAAGAAGATGGCATTCTGCCATCCTCCAACTCCTTTGCAGCTACCTGCTGGAAATGTTGCCATCTTCCTTTAAGCCCTACCACCAGCTGGCCCTTGCAAGCCTCCTTATCCTCTGCCCTGAAGTCATCACAATGGCCACACGGGTTCTGGCTAGGGCGGGGCCCTCTATGACGTCAGCAAGGGCCCATCCCTGGCTGGTCCTCAGTCTCCAGGTGCCAGGGCAGATCAGCACACCAGGAGCCATTTCCTCTCGGTTTACCATGTGGTCCCTCAAATCGTTCCTGTGCTTTTCCATAGCTGTTACCTGTGTCTACACCTTAATGTTTACTTCTCTGAGAGAGAAAGCGGATGAAATCCAGGGGAAGATACTCTGCGGAAGGCACTTTTTAATTTGGCAGAATCTACAAGAGCATGCCCAATACTGGCTTGAGATCACGTTGCTCTGGCTTTTCTTCATTGTGCTGATGTACCTGGCAGTGAAGTTGGCAGCAGAGAGTGGCAAGAGCAAGTGCAGACTCCTGCTGCCCATTGGGGCCGTTCATTCAGCTCTCACAGAAGGAAAAAGGAAAAGTCTTCCTCTGAAGAAGACTACATGTTCCATACCTTAATCCTGCTCGAGATGTACCTTGTGAAATTTGTGTCCAGTGTGTGGAATCTGAAACTCACCACATCAACTGGTGGTAACCTCAACCCCATCAATGTTGAGGTTCCTGCAGACCTATGAACTCTGGGGCAATGAAGAATCTGACTGAGTGGACTTATGAGTCAAAGTAGGAGAGGAATTGTTGAGCGTTGACATACCTTATCCAAACTAGCAAAACTATTCTGAAGCAAAAGAAAAAAGCCTCTGATATTTTTTATTCACTCTATAGTTTTACCTTTTCCAAAATGTCATATAATTGGCTGCATGAAGTGTATAATATTTTCCAGACTAGCTTATTTTACTTAATAACATTCATTCAGGTTTCATTCATTTCTTTTTGCGATTTGATAGCTCATTTCATTTTATTTTTGAGTAATATTCTGTTATGTTGATGTACCATAGTTTATTTATACAGTCATCTATTAAAGGACACTTTGGTTGCTTCCAATGTGTGTGTGTGTGAGAGAGAGAAAGAGAGAGAGAATGAATTAAGCTGTTATAAAATTCATGTGCATGTTTTTCTGTGTGCAGTAGCTATCAAATCATTTGCTGAACTATCTAGGAGCATAATTCTTAAATCATGTGGTATGACAATGTTTAGCTCTGTAAGAAATTGCTTCCAAATTGCATTCCCACTAACAACAAATGAGAGATCTTATTGTCCCTCATCTTTGCCAGTGAATGGTTTGTCAGATTTTTTTATTTGACCATTCTAATAAGTCTGTAATTGTATCTCATTGTTCTAATTTCACCAGTCTACTCTAAAATGTTATCCTATTTTCATATTTCCATTGTTTTTTATTACCATCAATTCTTCAGGTGTTTTATCTTTAATCTGAGGTTTAAAAAGATCTTCTGCTCAGCAAAATTTCTGCCTCTGTTTATGCCATCAGTGATTACTTTCCTTAATTAGTCTTCTAATAATATTTTCATGAAGGACTCATACGTTGAAATCATGTATATGAAAAAAATTATTTTTAATTGAACAACACTGAGCACATTTTCTTTTCCTGAGTATTGCTTTGTCCACTATTGTTCAGTGCTTCCACACAAAAGTTTAATTTCAGCATGAACTTCTACCCTTTTTCTTTGGTTTGTTTTGATTCTCTTCTCTCCTTTCTAGATGTTAACCAAATCTGTATTCATACCAGTTGCAGTTGCAGTTTTACATTTATCATGAAGTTTTTTTTTACAAGCATATTTGTATTTTACATGAATCTTCACTTTATTATGTGTGTTCTTCATATTGTTGTGAAAAACTATATGCTCATTATTCCAGTTTTTAACAGTCTGTGCCTCTTCTCCATTGAGATTCAAATGAATCCATTTATATAATCTTTGAAACAGAGAACCATCATAAAATATGTTGGTATAGTTATTGAAGAAAATATATTTCAAAAAGAACAGTAACTAAACTGTTCTCTATTTGATAGCATAGTTCATTTTTTTCTGAGTGTATTTTGTAATTATAAAAGCCCAAATGTTCTTGCATATAGTCTATAAACAGAGAAGATAAATTAGCAATCACTTCAATAGAACATAGATTTACAGAAAATCTAATGTTCAGTTTTAACTAGCTCAACTTGGAGTCTTGTTATAGTTCAGTTATCCACAGTCTTGTTTTCGTGTCAGCAAAGAGAATGTGCTAGTTCTTTTTGTGGGGGAAGATATTTTAATCAACCGTTTCATATGCTTTGGATTTTTAAGAGAAGACAAATCTTAAGACACTTGTTTTCGAGTGTCTGGTACTGTGCCTGAGGAATATTTTTCTATTTAATATGTTATCATTAGTAAAATGTACATTCTGTTTACTTACAACACTGATTTAAAGTTGGATTGGCATCACCGACTCAATGGACGTAAATTTCAGCAGGCTCCGGGAGATGGAGAAGGACAGGAAAGCCTGGCATGCATTGGTCACAAAAAATTCATAGGTCACTAAAAATTAAACACGACTGAGTGACTGAAATGATCCTATTAAGTACAGACATTACAAAGTTTTCAAAATAATATGTATTCCTCAAATAAGACCTGATGACAACATTTGTTACAGTTATTTTGTCCTAAATTCACCTGGTAATTTGTTGTAGCCATCAGTGTTTGGTAATTTGCTTTCTATGCGAGAATGTTAAATTGCACATAATTTAATGATTGAATGTGGTTTTGGAATGAGGTATTCTCTCAGATAGTTACCCTCTACAGAAATGAGACTTTAGGTGCTGCTGTTAATGAATACCCATGTACCCAATATAGTTAGTCCAAGTGATATCAGAACATTGAAGCTTAAAGCAAGAGAGTTTTATTGCAGGGTCATGAAAGGAGATGGGTGGCATATGGCTTTAAAAACCCTGACCTCCCCAAGAGATTTCAGCAAAACACACTTCTGGGAGACGTGAAGGAGGGCTGTGATTAACTGTTGCAAACCTCTCCCTGTCAGATCCTCTGCTACTGAAATAAGGACATGGTGAGGTAAGAGTGTTCATGGATCAGATCAGATCAGTCGCTCAGTCGTGTCTGACTCTTTGCGACCCCATGAATCTCAGCACGCCAGGCCTCACTGTCCATCACCAACTCCGGGAGTTCACTCAGACTCACCTCCATCGAGTCAGTGAGGCCATCCAGCCATCTCATCCTCTGTCGTCCCCTTCTCCTCCTGCCCCCTATCCCTCCCAGCATCAGATTCTTTTCCAATGAGTCAACTCTTCGCATGAGGTGGCCAAAGTACTGGAGTTTCAGCTTTAGCATCATTGCTTCCAAAGAAATCCCAGGGCTGATCTCCTTCAGAATGGACTGGTTGGATCTCCTTGCAGTCCAAGGGACTCTCAAGAGTCTTCTCCAACACCACAGTTCAAAAGCATCAATTCTTTGGTGCTCAGCCTTCTTCACAGTCCAACTCTCACATCCATACATGACCACAGGAAAAACCATAGCCTTGACTAGACAAACCTTTGTTGGCAAAGTAATGTCTCTGTTTTTGAATATGCTATCTAGGTTGGTCATAACTTTCCTTCCGAGGAGTAAGCGTCTTTTAATTTCATGGCTGCAGTCACCATCTGTAGTGATTTTGGAGCCCAGAAAAATAAAGTCTGACACTGTTTCCACTGTTTCCCCATCTATTTCTCATGAAGTGGTGGGACCAGATGCCATGATCTTCGTTTTCTGAATGTTGAGCTTTAAGCCAACTTTTTCACTCTCCACTTTCACTTTCATCAAGAGGCTTTTGAGTTCCTCTTCACTTTCTGCCATAAGGGTGGTGTCATCTGCATATCTGAGGTTATTGATATTTCTCCCAGCAATCTTGATTCCAGCTTGTGTTTCTTCCAGTTCAGCGTTTCTCTTGATGCACTCTGCATATAAGTTAAATAAACAGGGTGACAATATACAGCCTTGACGAACTCCTTTTCCTATTTGGAACCAGTCTGTTGTTCCATGTCCAGTTCCAACTGTTGCTTCCTGACCTGCATACAAATTTCTCGAAGCCTCAAGCAAAACAAATATTATTCCCTATTCTGAAAGAAAAACTTCGAAGCTTGACTTTCACACTCCAACGTCCTGTTTAGGAGGAGGGGGTCCCTGGGCAGGCTGGTTATCCTGACTGGGAACATTCATCCAACACCCAGTCTGGATCCTCCCACCAGTGGCCAGTCCCAGCTGAAGAGGCAGCTCTCAGTCTCTGGGCCTTCCTCTTACCAAGGTCCCCATACCTTGTCCAACCATCTTCAATGAGGGAGCCAGATGTCCAGCATGCAACTGGCCCTCAGTCCCCTCAGTCTACCCAGCTGGCGGGGAATGCGTCCTGTAGACTGACTCATGCAGAAGCCACAACCGTTCAGTCATGAAGGTGGGGGTGGGAGAGCTTAGCTATTGCTCTGAACCTGGGGCCAGGCCAGTGAGTGGCTCTAGCAAGCAGCTTTGGGCCACTGCAAGACACAGCCTTTAGTCTGTCCCCAGGTGCCCTGGCTTGCTCCCCAGCAGACCAGAGGACCTGAAAAGCCCTGGGCAAAGCCTGAAATACATCTTTAACTAAACTCTTCTGAGAGGCTGACTCTGGTGGAGCTGGATTTTGAACTTCACTAATGGACACGTGCTCAGTGTGCAGCTCCATATTCCTCCTTCCCTCTTACAGTATCTTCTTTGGTGAGATTATTCAACGTATAACTAAAGTTGGTACCTTGGACCATCATGGTCCATTTCCACTAGCCCTTGATAACCACATTCAACTATCTGTTTCCATAACTCAGGTATTTTAACTAACAATATCATGTGATGATAAAGTTTTTGTCTTCCTCCAGCTGAAATATTTTACTTAGTGTAATGTTCCTAAGGTCCATACCATTTCTGTCGTTTATTGAGCCCATCTTTGCATGAAATGTTCCCTTGGTATCTTTAATTTTCATGAAGAGCTCTCTAGTCTTTCCCATTCTGTCGTTTTCCTCTATTTCTTTGCATTGATCGCTGAAGAAGGCTTTCTTATCTCTTGCTATTCTTTGGAACTCTGCATTCAGATGCTTATACCTTTCCTTTTCTCCTTTGCTTTTTGCTTCTCTTCTTTTCACAGCTATTTGTAAGGTCTCCCCAGACAGCCATTTTGCTTTTTTGCATTTCTTTTCCATGGGGATGCTCTTGATCCCTGTCTCCTGTACAATGTCATGAACCTCAGTCCATAGTTCATCAAGCACTCTATCTATCAGATCTAGTCCCTTAAATCTATTTCTAACTTCCACTGTATAATCATAAGGGATTTGATTAGGTCATACCTGAATGGTATACTTTCTTCAACTTAAGTCTGAATTTGGCAATAAGGAGTTCATGATCTGAGCCACAGTCAGCACCTGGTCTTGTTTTCGTTGACTGTATAGAGCTTCTCCATCTTTGGCTGCAAAGAATACAATCAATCTGATTTTGGTGTTGACCATCTGGTGATGTCCATGTGTAAAGTCTTCTCTTGTGTTGTTGGAAGAGGGTGTTTGCTATGACCAGTGCATTTTCTTGGCAAAACTCTATTAGTCTTTGCCCTGCTTCATTTTGTATTCCAAAGCCAAATGTGCCTGTTACTCCAGGTGTTTCTTGACTTCCTACTTTTGCATTCCAGTCCCTTATAATGAAAAGGACAACTTTTTTGGGTGTTAGTTCTAAAAGGTCTTTTAGGTCTTCATAGAACCATTCAACTTCAGCTTCTTCAGCGTTACTGATTGGGGCATAGGCTTGGATTACTGTGATATTGAATGGTTTGCCTTGGAAACAAACAGATCATTCTGTCGTTTTTGACATTGCAGGTGGCAAGAATACACAGAAGAACTGTACAAAAAAGATCCCCATGACTAAGATAATCACGATAGTGTGATCCTCACCTAGAGCAAGAAATCCTGGAATGTGAAGTTAAGTGGGCCTTAGAAAGCATCACTATGAACACAGCTAGTGGAGCTAGATGGAATTCCAGTTGAGCTATTTCAAATCCTGAAAGATGATGCTGTGAAAGTGCTGCACTCAATATGCCAGCAAATTTGGAAAACTCAGAATGGGCCACAGGACTGGAAAAGGTCAGTTTTCATTCCAATCCCCAAGAAAGGCTCAAACTACTGCAGAATTGCACTCATCTCACACGCTAGTAAAGTAATGCTCAAAATTCTCCAATCCAGACTTCAGCAATACATGAACCGTGAACTTCCAGATGTTCAAGCTGGTTTTAGAGAAGGCAGAGGAACCAGAGATCAAATTGCCAACATCTGCCGGATCATGGAAAAAGCAAGAGAGTTCCAGAAAAACATCTATTTCTGCTTTATTGACTATGCCAAAGCCTTTGACTGTGTGGATCACAATAAACTGTGGAAAATTCTGAAAGAGATGGGAATACCAGACCACCTAACCTGCCTCTTGAGAAACCTATATGCAGGTCAGGAAGCAACAGTTAGAACTGGACTGGTTCCAAATAGGAAAAGGAGTACGTCAAGGTTATATATTGTTGCCCTGCTTATTTAACTTCTATGCAGAATACATCATGAGAAACGCTGGGCTGGAAGAAGCACAAGCTGGAATCAAGATTGCCAGGAGAAATGTCAATAACCTCAGATATGCAGATGACACCACCCTTATGGCACAAAGGGAAGAGGAACTAAAATGGCTCTTGATGAAAGTGAAAGAGGAGAGTGAAAAAGTTGGCTTAAAGCTCAACATTCAGAAAACTAAGATCATGGCATCTGGTCCCATCATGGCACATAGATGGGGAAACAGTGGAAACAGTGTCAGACTTTATTTTCTTGGGCTCCAAAATCACTGCAGGTGGTGACTGCAGCCAAGAAATTAAAAGACGCTTACTCCTTGGAAGGAAAGCTATGACCAACCTAGATAGCATATTGAAAAGCAAAGACATTACTTTGCCTACAAAGGTCCGTCTAGTCAAGGTTATGGATTTTCCAGTGGTCATGTATGGATGTGAGAGTTGGAATGTGAAGAAAGCTGAGCGCGGAAGAATTGATGCTTTTGAACTGTGGTGTTGGAGAAGACTCTTGAGAGTCCCTTGGACTGCAAGGAGATCCAACCAGTCCATTCTGAAGGAGATCAGCCCTGGGATTTCTTTGGAAGCAATGATGCTAAAGCTGAAACTCCAGTACTTTGGCCACCTCATGCGAAGTGTTGACTCATTGGAAAAGACTCTGATCCTGGGAGGATAGGAGGAGAAGGGGACGACAGAGGATGAGATGGCTGGATGGCATCACTGACTTGATGGAGGTGAGTCTGAGTGAACTCCAGGAGTTGGTGATGGACACGGAGGCCTGCTGTGCTGCTATTCATGGGGTCACAGAGTCGGACACAACTGAGTGAACTCACCTGAACTGACTAAAATGAGTGTCCCTAAAGGCATTGCAAACAGGGGAACCATTTATTTATTCACTGCTGGAGGTATAGTTGCATTGCAATATTTTAAAATCAATTTGTATTTGATTATAGTTACTTTATATTGTTGTGTTAGTTTCTGCTGTACATCAGTGTGAATCAGTTATATGCTTACATAGATCCCTTCATGTTGGACTGTCTTCCCATTTGTGTCACTACAGAGCACTGAATAGAATTCCTTGTGCTTTTCTTTCTTATTTTGTCAGTAATTTAAATTGATTTCTTTATTTTAACTGGAGGATGATTACTATACAACATTGTGATGCTTTTTGCCATACATCAACCTTAGTGAGCCACAGGTACACATGTGTCCAACACATCCTTAAGCCCACCCCAAACCCCTCCCTACCCTATTCCTCTGGGTTCCTCCAGATCACTGGCTTTGGATGCCTTGCTTCATGCGTATGTACACCTGAAGGATGATTTTCCTGCATGAAATATTCATTTTTCTATGTTTCACATATGAAAATATGGGTGCAGAGTTTTCTACATGAAATACGAAAACTGCATTTTGCTTTTGAAAATCTAGTTGTATATTTTTGGTCATGATACATGGCTTGTGGGATGTTACACATCTGGACGTCTGTGCACACTTTTTCCGACAAGAATATGGAATTGTGTATATGTCACATAGGACAATTTTAGCATACATTTTCTTGCTTGAAGAGTGGAATTTTATATATTTTCCATTTGATAATCTACATTAGATCTTCTGACATAAAGTATGTTCTCAATAGTTCAAATATGAAAGCATGATGCAAATTTTCACTCATGAAATAGAAACTTTGTACATTTTAAAAATGAATCTAGGTACAGATTATCTCACCTGAAATTTGGTATATTTTATACTTCACACAAAGACTTTTGGATGCAGATTTCTTTCATCTACATATGCAATTCTCTACTTTTTCACATATGAATATACGAGTGCTGTTATTTCTGCACTAAATATATCTAATTATCTATAGTTCACATTTGAAAATCTAGGCACAGATTGTCCTGCACTATATATGGAATACACTCTATGAAAATCTGGAAAAAGTTTTCCCAATGGAAATATTGACTTCTTTATGTTACATTTATGAATATCTGTGAGCACATTTTCCTACACAATATATGGAATTCTCCATGTTAAACCTTTGAATATATGGACATTCGTTTTCCTACACTAAATATTAAATTATCTCTAAAAAACATATGAAAATATTGGCATGGCTTTTGTGGGCATAGAATTTCAAATGTGGAATACAGAATTCTGTATGTTTCACACGTGGCAATCAGTGTGCAGATTTTCTTAAATGAAATATGGAATCACATATATTTTACAGATGATAATTGGAACAAAGGTTTTCTGCTATATTGACATATGGGATTCTGTATATTTCAAATATGAAAATCTGAATTGAGATTTTCTGACATAAGTATGTAATCTTCTATATTTCACATTATAGAAATCAGGGAACCGATTTTCCTTCATGAATTAGGACATCTCTACACTTCACAAATAGAAATCTGTGAACAGATTTTCATACATGTCATATGAGATTTTTTACATTTAATATAAGAAAATCTCGGCCCAGATATTTGTACAAAAATAAGGAAATCTTTATGCTTCATATATGAAAATATGAGTGCCAATATTCCCATATGAAGTGTGGAATTCTCTATCATTTGAAATAGAGCCATCCATTTTCTATGTATCACATATGACCATCTCTGCTCAAATTTTCCTAGAGAAAGTACTGAACATTATGTGTATCACATGGGAAAACCTGGGTGCCAATTTCCCCACATGCAATCTGGAATTCTGTATATTTAAGATATCTATCAAACGTTGTGTACTAATTTTACTACATAAAATATGGTATTCTGTATATTTCAGGCATGAAAACCATTGTGACAGTTTTACTCTATGAAAAATAGAATTCCCTATATGTTACATATGAAAATCTCAATGCTGATTTTACTACATGAAATATTGAATTTTTTATTTCACTTTATTAAAATCTGTATGTAGATTTGTTTTTTTTTGTTTTTTAGTTTTTTTTTTACATGAACTATGGAATTCTATATACTTCCTATATGAAAACCTGGGTGGTGATTTTCTTGCATTAAATATGGAATACTCTACATTTCACACATGGACATCTAGGCATTGCTGTTCTTAACATATGGAGATCCAATATGATATTGCGCCAATTTCACAAGTGAAAATATTGGCACCACTGTTTCTTCATGAAATATGGATTTCTTGCATTTCTCATACATATATCAAGACAATGATTTTCTGCCAGGAAATATGGAATTCCCTATATTCCCTATATCAAAATATAGGTGCTAATGCTCCTTCATGGAATTTGGACTTTGGTATAGTTCACATTTGAAGATCAGAATGTAGATTTTCCTATAAGAAATATGGAAATCTCTATATTGTGTATGAACCAGTGGTTCTTTGTGTACTGCCACATGTTCCCTGTTTGCATTTGTGTCCCTGTCCCTAACATGGGTGTGCTTGTGTTGCATGTCTGTGTGTGTGTGTGTGTGTGTGCATGGGTCCTTCCCACTGCAGACTCAGAGATGAAGGTGACAGAACATGAGATGTGGAGCAACCAGAAGAGGAGGCACGAGGGGTTCACAGACTAGGGGAAACTTGTCCATGCATCTCTTTGATGCCCTTGTCCAGGACAGGAATGAGGAAAGGATGACAGGTGATAACACTGAACAGTGACTCTGCAAATCTGCAGTTACATCAAGAGGCATAAACAAGCTCACAGTTTCTGCTGTGTTGTGTGTTTGTATCAGTAAGCAGTGGTGCGGGGTTTGAGGAGTCACCCAGAGGAAATAAATCATAAGTGATGTGGGGATTTAAAACCACTGTCTGTGGACCCCTCAGTCTGTGGTGCATTGGCTACCCTGTGGAAATGCTGGACGAGGCTAGGGCAGGACCCCCGATTTTGAAGAGGCCAGGGTCCTTTGGAAAAAGGAAGAGACTGGAAGGAGGAGGATGGGAATGAGAGCCGGCTTCACTGCAGATTGTTCCACACATGTGAGAAGGAGATCTGGGAAAGTCCTGGGCTAGTGCTGCCTAGGATCAGCCTGTCAGCCAGCACATTCCCTCTCCAAGTGTGTTGCATATTGGCACCATGCAAGGCAAATGACATGCTAAGCTAGGCTCTCAGGGTGAACCCCCAGGCTTCCTAGGAGAGATGGGCTGTGAGCGTGGAATCTGTCTGGGCACTTCCAGCTACCTGGCAGCGCAGAAAGGTGAGGAAAGCGCAGGTGTGGGGTGTGTGTGTGCCCTGTCTGCGAGGGAGGGAACAGGGATGAAGCAAGGATGGCAGGGTGTTTGCATGCAGGGACCCTGGGACTGTGAGAGAAAGGTTCCAGTTCAGAGCCTGCTCTATTTAGGCTCCAGAGATTAGTGAACAGCAATCATGAGGAAGACGCCTCCTTTAAAGATGTCCTTCGTTTTTCTGAGTGTGCTGCTGCACCCTGGATCCCTTGCCGAAAGGATATGCAGGTAGAAACTACCAGTGGGAAGTCAATGACAATGGAAAGGAGCCAAGAAACAGAATGGGGTGGATTCCCAGGCACAGAAGAGGGGCCGGGGCTATAGCCCCTTGGACATCCAGCTACAAACATCTTTCTGTCCTTCTCAACTGTAGCAGCATTCTTTCCCCAAAATGACCAGGGGCATAAGCATACCTTGCTTTTTATGTAAGCTTTGGTTGACTGATGGGACTGCAGCATAAGAAGCTGCTACCTGCAGAGTTTGCAAGTTTAAAACATCACTAGACCATCCCCATGGAAAAGAAATGCAAAAAAGCAAAATGGCTGTCTGGGGAAGCCTTACAAATTGCTGTGAAAAGAAGAGAAGTGAACAGCAAAGGAGAAAAGGAAAGATATAAGCATCTGAATGCAGAGTTCCAAAGAATAGCAAGAAGAGATAAGAAAGCCTTCTTCAGTGATCAATGCAAAGAAGTAGAGGAAAACAACAGAATGGGAAAGACTAGAGATCTCTTCAAGAAAATTAGAGATACCAAGGGAACATTTCATGCAAAGATGGGCTCGATAAACGACAGAAATGATAGGGACCTAACAGAAGCAAAAGATATTAAGAAGAGGTGGCAAGAATACACAGAAGGACTGTACAAAAAATATCTTCACAATCCAGATAATCATGATGGTGTGATCACTGACCTAGAGCCAAACATCCTGGAATGTGAAGTCAAGTGGGCCTCAGAAAGCATCACTACGAACAAAGCTACTGGAGGTGATGGAATTCCAGTGGAGCTATTTCAAATCCTGAAAGATGATGCTGTGAACGTGACACATTCAATATGCCAGCAAATGTGGAAAACTCAGCAATGGCCACAGGGCTGGAAAAGGTCAGTTTTCATTCCAATCCCAAAGAAAGGCAATGCCAAAGAATGCTCAAACTACCGCATAATTGCACTCATCTTACACGCTAGTAAAGTAATGCTCAAAATTCTGCAAGCCAGGCTTCAGCAATATGTGAACCGTGAACTTCCAGATGTTCAAGCTGGTTTTAGAAAAGGAAGAGGAACGAGAGATCAAATTTCCAACATCCACTGGATCATCAAAAAAGGAAGAGAGTACCAGAACAACATCTATTTCTGCTTTATGGACTATGCCAAAGCCTTTGACTGTGTGGATCACAATAAACTGTGGAAAGTTCTGAATGAGATGGGAATACCAGACCACCTGATCTGCCTCTTGATAAATTTGTATGCAGGTCAGGAAGCAACAGTTAGAACTGGACATGGAACAACAGACTGGTTCCAAATAGGAAAAAGAGTACGTCAAGGCTGTATACTGTCACCCTGCTTATTTATCTCAATGCTGAGTACATCATGAGAAACGCTGGGCTGGAAGAAGCACAAGCTGGAATCAAGATTGCTGGGAGAAATATCAATAACTTCAGATATGCAGATGACACCACCCTTATGGCAGAAAGTGAAGAGGAACTCAAAAGCCTCTTGCTGAAAGTGAAAGAGGAGAGTGAAAAAGTTGGCTTAAAGCTCAACATTCAGAAAACTAAGACTATGGCATCTGGTCCCATCACTTCATGGCACATAGATGGGGAAACAGTGGAAACAGTGTCAGACTTTATTTTCTTGGGCTCCAAAATCACTGCAGATGTTGATCGCAAACATGAAATTAATAGACGCTTACTCCTTGGAAGGAATGGTATGACCAACCTAGATAGCATATTGAAAAGCAGAGACATTACTTTGCCAACAAAGGTCCATCTGGTCAAGGTTATGGTTTTTCCAGTGGTCATGTATGGATGTGAGAGTTGGACTGTGAAGAAAGCTGAGCTCCGAAGAATTGATGCTTTTGAACTGTGGTGTTGGAGAAGGCTCTTGAGAGTCCCTTGGACTGCAAGGAGATCCAACCAGTCCATTGTGAAGGAGATCAGCCTTGGAATTTCTTTGGAAGAAATGATGCTAAAGCTGAAACTCCAGTACTTTGGCCACCTCATTTGAAGAGTTTACTCATTGGAAAAGACTCTGATGCTGGGAGGGCTTGCGGGCAGAAGGAGAAGGGGACGACAGAGGATGAGATGGCTGGATGGCATCACTGACTCGATGGATGTGAGTCTGGGTGAACTCCGGGAGTTGGTGATGGACATGGAGGCCTGGCATGCTGCGATTCATGGGGTCGCAGAGTTGGACATGACTGAGCGACTGAACTGAACTGAACTGAACTGTTACTCTTCACAGAACGCTTGGATATCAGGACTATGCAAAGGATGTCTTCAGTTGATCATTCGCTGTTCCCAACCCCACAGGGCTCTGGAGACAGTGTAGGCTGCAGTGTGTTCTCAACCTGGAGACTTAACGAGAACAGCACCACTTTGAAAGGGCCTGTATAGGCCAAATGGGCAGACTTCAATGCCTCTGGCACCAGTGAGCCATGGCCCTTAATGGAGAGCTGTCCTTAGCGTCTCACTGACTGGCATTCAAGCACGTTTCAGGGAGTTCCCTCATGCCAGCTAGAGCATGCCCCGTTTCTCCACCTGTTCAAAGTGTGCCCAAGCCACCGTAGTCTTTTGCAGTGTTCATGTCCAACATATGAGGGAGGGAGTGACGCCTGTCTCCTTCTGTGGTTCAGCAGAGATTGCCTGTGTTTGCCTCTAAGTTTGAGAAAGCATTCCCCAGCTGTGTGAACTGACAAAGTCAGATCTCCCGTGGGTGCAATTCACATAGGAGGAGAGCTTTGGCTTTATGCCTAGGTTAAGTGTCTTTTATGAGAGCTGGTGTCCAGAGAGTGGCAGAGGGCAGCAGCACCAGTCAGAGAGACAGAGACACACAGACACAAGCCCCTACTACACACAAAGAAAGATGGACAGAGAAACAGTGTGTGCCAGAAGCAGAGACAGAGACAGAGAGAGCTCTGTACCCTGTGGCTCTGGTGCCCCTGTGCAAAGGAGCTCAACTGTATTAAACTGCGTTTGTACCCACTCTCCTATCATCCAGACCACATTGGTCTCTCTGCTCAATGAAGAAAACTATTCAGCCACATTGCCCCCCTGCCTTTGACGGGACACTTTGGGAGAGCACCCAGAGGTTAAAGGTCCTGTGGGACACAGGCGTGTCCTTTTCGGATATGGAAGTGGGAATTCATGGTTTGAATTTCTGGAGGCCAAGGAAGTGGCAGCTTGCACCTGGGTTTTGCCAGACGGAAGGCACGCAAGGTGCCTGGAGACAGGCACTCTACAAAGCAGAGGCATCACGTGACTCGCTGGAGCCCTGGAAGCCAGGGGGTGGGGGTGTGGGGAGGTGGAGGGGGGTGGGGCCAGGGGAAGGGGGTGGGGGTGGGCCGGAGGCAACTCCCTTTGGGCTAGGTGCCTGTCCATGAAGTGCAACGCCCACTTCCCTCTCTGCCAATGGCTGAGATTGGGCCCATCATCCTGGCCGTGGTTCACAGCTCCAGCAGCCTAGGGGGCCTGATAGCCTGGGCATTCTGGTTGGCCCACGCATCTTGCTCCAGGTGGTCCCCCACCACATTCTTCAGTCTCAGGGCACCCCGAGAAGGAGGAGCTATGGCCACTGGGTGATGGCAGCATTGCATCGGCTATGCAGGCCACCTGCTGTGCTGTCATGACCAATCCCTTCACAGCTGCACCAGCTCGAGCCACAGCCAGGGCCACGTCCAGAGTGAGATGCTGCAAGAAAATTGCAGAAGCACCCCGGGACTCTGGATCTTCTTAGCTGTGAGGCCAAGTCTTCAGGGGATGGAGGCCCTGGGTCCTGCCATCGTGGTTAGGGTGTCCGGGACCTTGAGGCACCAGCTGGTGCACCAAGCAAGGAGGCAGCTCTCTTCAGAGTGGAGGTGAAGAAACGAAGGTGAGGCCCTGGATGAGGGAGAGTTGGCAGGGATCAGGCAAGAGGTCGGGCTGCTGGTGGAAGAAGACAGCATGGAGGAGGTGGAGGTGGTGGCAGATGTGGACCACAAGCAGTTGTCCTCGCAGAAGCCAGAGGAGAAGCCAGAGGAGCAAAGCCAGGAACTGCAAGGCCAGGAGCCCCGAGTGATCTACCGGCCCATGCTGGAGGAGCTGGAGTCACTAGCGGCCCTTTAGACAGTGAGTATAGCTCTGGGAATGTGAAAGACCACAGGTCCTACATTCGTATCAGGTGGAACAATCGTCAGAGGAGGAAGGGTCACTTGGCTCAGAGATATGCCATCTTTCAGGGCATTGCAGCCTTCTGGGCCCAAGCCCCATCCTGATTGCTATTCCTCAGTCAGCTGCTCAGGAGGAGGAGAAGGACCAGGAGCAGGAATAGAGGTGGGCCAAGGGCACAGGCAAGGTGAGGGGTGGCTGAGGGAACTGGGTGCTGGGGGTGTGGAGGTCCAAAGATACAGCAGGAGCAGAATTCGGGCATGGCCAAAACACCTGTAGGTGTCTAAGCCGTGACTTTGAGTGACTCCTTTTGGCCTGCATCTGAAGAGGAGCAGTACCCCGGGGGTTGGGATTCTATATCAGGAGTGACCAGAAACATCAGGCAAGAGTAGCATTCCCAGAGAGTTGTTATTGTATTTGTGGATAATCCCAGGAATTAATAGAGACAGTGGGAGCCCCACAACCCATCCCAGTCAGTCGGATCCCCTGTAGTTGTTCCCACTAGTGCAGTGCAGAAGCAGGAGTTTTTCAATACCCGAGGTGGAGATGGAAGGGACTGCTGTCTGGTACGCTGTGAGTGGCAGACGACTCCAGACACATTCTTGTGAATACAGGAAGCAGGTCAGAGGCCCAGGGCTTTCTTGTTAAACACACACAAACACACACAGAAAGACACACACACATACCCATACCCATACTCAACACAAACACTTGCCCTCAGACAAGGTGTGCCAAAGGGACTGCAGTTCCTGACGTTTTAAGCAGTGACATGCCACTACTCAGCACACACCAGCCAGTCAGAGATCAGAAGTGTTCAGAAACAGACCCTCCCTTGGCGAATGCAGAGAACTTCAGACGCCACAGACCACAAGGGACCAAGAGCCATGAGCATGTTTGATGTTATGGCACTGGCTGGGGACATACATCTGTGGGGCAGGCAGGCAAGTGTGAGAGCCCAGAGTGCTTGCAGATGTCTGTTCCAGTGTCCATGTGAAAGGTTGTTGCTGAGCCGTGAAAGACATTGGGATTCTTGGCCCGGGGAGGAGAAGAATTCAATCTGGGGCCAGTGACAAGGTTTGATCACTCAGAGCTTTTGTGCAATCAAGGTTGAAACATGTAAAATATCATGTATGAAATGAGTTTCCAATCCAGGTTCGATGCACGATACTGGATGCTTGGGGCTGGTGCACTGGGACGACCCAGAGGGATGGTATGGGGAGGGAGGAGGCAGGAGGGTTCAGGATGGGGAACACATGTATACCTGTGGCGGATTCATTTTGATATTTGGCAAAACTAATACAATTATGTAAAGTTTAAAAATAAAATAAAATTAAAAAAAAAGTATAAAAGAGGTAGATAAAGATTCTGACATAGACATCAGAAGGGGGCAGAAAGAGTGCCCCCACGCTAGTCTTTACAGGAAGTTATATAATGACTAGCAGGCTGCTAATTAGAGAAAGAAAAGGTCTCAACACTCAGAGAGTGGCACCAGGCCCCTCACCCACATGTATCTTGAGATACATTGGCACAAGGTGAGTCATCCTGGGCCATAAAAGGATTGACAAGAATCTTGAAGAAAGTCAGGCTTCCAAGCAAATATGTAGTCTTAATAACATAGATTAGGAGAACAATTGTATGAGTAAAACATACTGGTTTGCTGAGGCATTCTCAGTTCTGAGTCTTAGGCTGAACCCACTTGAAGAAAGACAAAGTCTAGGGTAAATACATAGTTCATTAACATAGCTTCAGAAAAACATTTCCATAAGAAAAACGCATTGGTTGGCTCAAGGTCTGAGAAGAGTTAACTTCAGGTGGAACCAGGTGTCCTCATGGCAACACAGCATTTTAAAAGAAGCCTCCTTTTAATTTTGTAGAGAGAGGGGAAAAAAATTGGACACGTGTAGTTTGTTTCCTCCTGTCACTTAAGAGAGAGATAAAAATGTCTGACACTTGCAGCTTATTTCCTGTTTGTGGGCCCCTAGCCTTCCTGACTCTTACCCTCTCACTTGTTCCTTCCCAGACTAGCCCTGTTGCTTGTGCCTCTACCTGGCCCTGCATGTGACATGACCGGCTCCTTGACCTGCATCGGATTGTGAACAACCACCAACTATTCATCATGATAAGTGAACAAGATGAAGTCTTGCTTAGCTACATGATCGATTTGAAGGTGAGTGAGGGAGAATGACAGGTAGGGGAGCTGGGTAGGGAAGTGGGGGATCATTTTATGTGGTGTGAGCACTTGGAGTGGAGAAGCAGAAGCCGTTGATACCTGCCCTGAAGGCAAGCTACAGACCCTAGAAACTTGCACATTTCCCCTCCTCCTGGTCCTGGCAGGTGCAGGAACTGAGGCATCCCTGGTCCCGCTGCACGCTGCTAAGTTTCTTTTTGGACCAAACCCTATTTCAGGAACACAGTGATCGTTAAGGAGTACAACCTTAGCTTTATTGGTACAACCTGCCTCCTAGGGTGGTGTGGCTGGGTGGGGAAGGGAGTGGATGCTACTTCTGTGTGATCCTTCCCTGCCTCCCCTGTCTTCCTCCAGGATACATGCCATGTTATTCCACTCCAGTCCACTGGTTCTGGATTTATAAAGGGGGAGCTCCAAGCCGCAGGCTGGAAACCAGCAGCCATAACTTCCTCAACTGATTATTGGATCACAGCAGCCCAGGACCAAACAGGATTGCTGAGATGGGGTTGCACTAGGCCTCTGCAGAATTGGCAATTTGTGTTGGAGTTCTTTGCTGTTCACAAAGTGTTTGGGTCCTGGTGAGCCCCGTGCTGACATTGTTCATGTTGCCAGCAGATAATCAGTGAAGACCTGTGGCTCGACCTCCTACTGTACTTCCCAGGGAGGTAGATCCTGCCATGAGAGGTTACTGACAGAAACACAGGTTGTGAGGGGATCAAAGGTGGGTCCTGAAGGGACAGCCATGTAGAGGCTGAGACACTCTCCTTTCCCAAATGGGGATGCTCAGGCTCATGCAGGCTGGATGTGGAACCTGGATTCGGGTCATACTGGTAGCAAGTGACAAGCTGAGCTGGAGGCTTGGGGACTCCGTGTGTCCAAGTCTCACTCAAAGAACCTGTAATTACAAGATGAGAGTCCTAGGTGATTCTGATAGAGACAGGGTGAATCAAGCACCTTATTCAGAATCACCTTTCCCCAGGTTGCGCCACCCCCAGGCCTCCTGCTGCTCACTGAGTTTGAGATTCCCCTGGGCACTTAAGTCCCAATCTGCCTCCTGGAAAGCACCACCAGTTGGAATGGGTTTCTCTCCACTGTCCCTTGGCACTTTTGTGCTTACTTTGGGGTCTTCTGTGAATTTTCACATCCACCAATTGTCCTCTCACCACCACCACAATGTCAGAAATGACTTAATGCTGGCTGGTGATAATACTGAACAGCTGGGGGAAGAAGTGGACAGAGATCTCAAAAGGGCAGGATGGTGCCTACTGACACCATCTCCCATATTGCTGGACACAGGCATCTTCAGCTACTGAAACACCTGTGTTCCCTGTTTGTGTTTGTATCACTGTGCCTTCCTCGTGTGTGTTTACACAGGTTTGCTTATGTCGCCTGTGTTTGCGTGTCTTTCTGTGTGTGTGCGCATGCGTCTGGGCCACATCACACACAGAACATGAGACTTGGAGGATCAAGAAGAGGATGCACGAGGCATCCACAGGCTCCGGGAGACTGGTCAGCTTATCTCTGTGGTGCCGCTGTCCAAAACAGGAAAGAGGAAAGGATGGCCAGTGACATCTCCAGACAGTGGTTCCACAATCTACAATTACATCAAGAGACATAAACAAGCTCACAGTTTCTGCTCTGTTGACCCATTTTTTGACTACAGGCCTTTCTCCAGGACTGATCTCCTTAACTGGAAACAGCACACCCCCTCATACTCTGAAAAGCCCCAAACGGTGATTGGTCTCTTAGAATCCATCTTCCAGACCCACTGCCCCACCTGGGCAGACTGCCTGCAGTATGTCCTCACCCTATTGAATACAGAGGAATGCCGATGAGTCATGACAAAGGCTAGAAAATGGCTCCAGGCCAATGCCCCAGGGGGCCAATTAGATGTGGAGAACTGGGCTTGGGAGAACTTCCCAGGGGAAGAGCCTGACTGGTACCCCAATAATGAGGGGGGAAGAAACCAGTTGGAGAGAGATCCACAGGCCCTCTCCTACAGGGGGTAAAAGATGAGGCTAAAAGCCTACTAACATCGCTAAGACCACTGAGGTGCTACATGAACCAGATGATAGCCTGGACGACTTCTGCAAAAGGCTGTGTGAGGCCTTCTGTGTTTTCAGCCCTTTTGATCCTGAAACCACTAAATATCAATGGATGATAAATTCAGCCTTTGAGGGACAGGCCCAATCGGCCATCTGAAAAAAAAAAAAAAAAATTACAGAAGTTAGAAGGTTTTCAGGTAAAAATGCCACAGAAATGCTTTGCCAACAAAGTATCTGTCAATCACAAGTAAACAGCAAAAAGTGGATGAAGCAAAAAGTCACACCCTTGGCAGCTGCTGTGTCAAAGCATTCACCCCTGGGGGACCACACCATAAGGCAAGGGGTCCGGATTCAAAAAGAACAATTCCCCTCAGCCACGATCAGTGTGCCTATTGCAAGGAAAAGGGAGACTGGAGAAATGAGTGCCCAAGTCACCCTGAGAAGAAAACCAAAGCAGCAGGCCCACGGAGCCGGTGTCAATGCAAGCCACCTGGCACTAATCTGATCGGGCTAGCTCAAGCAGAATCCAACCAGAGGGGACTGGACTCTCTCCAACTGGGTCCTCGAGAGCCCATGGTCAGAATTCAAGTAGGGGGCCATCCAACGGACTTTATGGTAGACACTGGTCTTGAGCATTCCGTGGTCACCCAGGAGATAGTCCCCTTATTGGGAAAAGAAACTATCACATGATTGGGGGCACAGGCGCCCAGACCCACAGGCACCCAGACCTGCAGGCTGTTTTGCAGTCCTTGACAATGCCGACTGGGGGGCCATGAGGTAGAGCACAAATTCCTCCACTTGCCCAACTGCCCTATTCCCTTGATGAGAAGAGACCTGCTTGTTAAGATGGGGGCCCAGATTTCCTATTCTGCATGATGGGTAACCTCTCCTAAAGCTAGCAGGTCCACCTTCCTCCTTGATTATGACTCTTGCTGTAAGGTGAGATGAAGAATGGCGCCTGTATTCCTCCCTTCCAGGAGAAGGGACCATTCCTCCGGAATCAGAGACTGAGTACCTATCAGTTTCAGCTGAGGAAAATGCTCCGGGCCTGGCAAAACCCCTAGCTCCCATCCTGATCGATCTGAAAAGAGGAGCTCAGCCTGTAAAACTACAACAGTATCCGATTCCCCAGTAGGCCCAGCTGGGAATCCAGGCTCATTTAGACAGACTACTCCAAACATGGACTTCTGATGAAATGTCAGTCACCCTGGAACACCCCACTACTACCCGTGAAGAAGCCAGGGTCGCATGACTACCATCTGGTTCAGGACTTAAGAGCTGTAAACGAGGCAACAATTACTCTGCACCCGGCAGTGTCTAAACTGTACACCCTACTAGGACTGATCCCTTCCACAGCTGAACAGTTTACTTGCTCGCACTTGAAAGATGCCTTCTTCTGCCTCCAGCTTGCACCAGTCAGCCAACCACTATTTGCCCCTGAATGGGAAAACCCACACATGGGAAACAAGGAACAGCTCTCTTGGATGAGGCCTCTTCAGGGATTCAAGAACTCCCCTACTCTCTTTAGTGGAGCTTTGGCCACTGACTTCATGCAATTTCATCGACAGGAGTTATACTGTGTCCTGCTGAAATAGGTTATTGGGCACAACACAGGCTGGATACCTAGAAGGAACAAAGGCTCTTGTCTCCTTGTTAGTGGAAGCTGGATACCAGGTATCAAAGAAAAATGCACAAATCTGTAAAAGACAAGTCAAAGATCTAGGTTTTAACATCATCTGGGGCCAGCGAATGCTGGGAACTGAAAGGAAATGAGCAGTTTATGCCAACCATCCCCCTACCACTCGCCAGAAGGTCCACGAGCTCCTGGGAGCAGCAGGATTCTGCAGGATATGGATCCCTGGATTTTCAGACCTGGCCAGACCCCTATATGAGGCCCTGAAAGGAGAAGAAAAGGCTCCCCTTGAATAGGAGCCAAGAGGCGGCATCTCAAACAATTAAGGCCAAAGTCTTCGATGCCTCAGCGCTAGAGCTTCCCAATATAACCAGAGTATTCAATCTCTGTGGTCGAGCCGGTCCTAAGATGGCAGAGCAATAGGACGGGGAGACCACTTTCTCCCCCAAAAAATCATCAAAAGAACATTTAAACGCTGAGTAAATTCCACAAAACAACTTCTGAATGCCTGCAGAGGGCATCAGGCACCCAGAAAAGCAACCCATTGTCTTCAAAAGGAGGTAGGAAAAAATTTAAAAGATAAAATGAGAGACAAAAGAGGTAGGGATGGAGCTCTGTCCCAGGAAGGGAGTCTTAAAAAGAGAGAAGTTTCCAAACACCAGGAAACCCTCTCATTGCCGAGTCTGTGGCGAGCCTTGGAAACACAGAGGGCAACATAATTGTGAGGAAATATAAATAAATAATTAAAACCCACAGATTACATGCCCAATGGTAACTCCCCCAGCATAGAACAAGGGCAGACACCTGCATCCGCCACTAGCAAGCGGGGGCTGGGCAAGGAGGCGCAGGATGCATTGCTTAGAGTAAGGACTGGGCCTGAATTCCCCGAGGGCAATCTGAGGGAACTAACTTGGGGTAGCAAACCAGACCGTGGGATAGCTACCAAGCAAAAAGCCCTAACGTAAGACGCCACCAGGCCTGCTCACAACAAAGGACTGACTAGAGCAACGCAAAAAGCCCTAACCTAAGACATCGTCAGGCCTGCTCACAGAAGAAAGGATTGAGCAAAGATAGCCGGCTGTGAACCATCCCCCTCTTGTGACAGGCAGCCAGAGCCGGAAGGGGGCAACCGAGGCCCCAGAGAAGCATTATCTACCAAACTGTAAGCAGGCTTCGTTTCTAGCTAAGACTTCTTGGGATTCTGGATGGTCAAGATCCACCTGAGAAGGTGCACCAGTTGTACACCCAGAAAACTGAGTGGCAGGGATGGGGGAGGCGAAAAGTCACATTGACCACGCTCACCAAACACCTGATCACCTGAGCTGCTCGGACCTGGAAAGGGCACAAAATGCAGACCCAACCGAGTCTGCGCCTCTCAGGACTACCCGAGTACCTGAACCTGAGTGGCTTAAATCTGGGAAGTGCATACAACCCAGGGCCAGCCTCAGACAGTTCCCGGCAGAGCAACCTAGAGCCTAAGCAGTGTAGACAGGGAAAGCACACACGCCGTGAGTGAGGGCAAACCCAGTGTGGCCAAGACACTGCGAGCACACGCCAGTGTTATTTGTTTGAAGTGTTCCTCCCTCCCCACAGCAGGACTGAACAAGTGAGCCTAAAAAAATGTCCACCACTGCCCCCTTGTGTCAGGGTGGAAATTAGACACTGAAGAGACCAGCAAACAGAAGAAGCTAAAACAAAGGGAACCACCTTGGAAGTGACAGGTGCAACCGATTAAAATCCTGTAGTTAGTACCGACTACATAGGAAGGGGCCTATAGATCTTGAGAAATATAAGCCGAATCAAGGAACTATCCGAAAATGAACTGACCCCACACTGCCCACAACAACACCAGAGAAAGTCCTAGATATATTTTTACTATTTTTACTATCATTCTTTACTTTTTTTTTTATATTTTAAAATTTTTAAGTCCTCAATTACTCCTTTAATTTTAATTTTTATAACCTACTATAACTTTGCAAAAAAAAGACCATATTTTTAAAGCAAACTTCATATATATATATATTTTATAATTTTTGTGACTTTCCAACCTCTACTCTAGATTTTTAATCTTTGCTTTTTTGTATTTGTTATCAATCTTGTACCTTTAAGAACCCAATCTTCAGTACCCATTTTTACTTGGGACCGAGATTTCTCTCTCCCCTTTGGACTCTCTTGACTGCTCTCTCCCCCTTTGGACTCTCCTTTTTCTCCACCAGGTCGCCTCGATTCTATCTCCTCCCTACCCCTTATCTTCTCTACCCAACTCTCTGAATCACTGTGTGTTCCAGACGGTGGAGAACACTTAGGGAACTGATTACTGGCTGGATCTGTCTTGCTCCTTTTGATTCCCCCCTTTATCCTCCTGGCCACCTCTGTCTCCTTCCTCCCTCTTCTCTTCTCTGTATAACTGCGTGAACATCTCTGAGCAGTCCAGACTGTGGAGCGCACATAAGGAAGTGATTACTGGCTAGCTTGCTCTCTCTTTGGATTCCACCTCACCTCATTTGGGTCACCTCTATCTCCCTTCTCCCTCTTCTCTTCTCCATGTAACTCTGTGAACCTCTTGGGTGTCCCTCACTGTGGAGAAAATTTTCATCTTTAACCTAGATGTTTTATCAACAGTGCTGTATAGATGGAGAAGTCTTGAGGCTACTTTAAAAATAAGACTGAAAACCAGAAGCAGGAGGCTTAAGTCCAAATCCTGAGAACACCAGAGAACTCCTGACTCCAGGGAATGTTAATCAACAGGAGCTCATCAAACGCTTCCAAACCTAACCTGCAACCAAGCACCACCCCAGGGGCAACAAGTTCCAGAGCAAGACATACCATACAAATTCTCCAGCAACACAGGAACACAGCCCTGAACTTAAATATACAGGCTGCCCAAAGTCATTCCAAAAGCACTGACATCTCATAACTCATCACTGGACACTTCATTGCACTCCAGAGAGAAGAAATCCAGCTCCACCCACCAGAACACCGACACAAGCTTCCCTAACCAAGAAACCTTGACAAGCCACCCATACAACCCCACCCACAGAAAGGAAACTCCACAATAAAGAGAACTCCACAAACTGCCAGAATACAGAAGGCCAACCCAAACATAGCAGTCTAAACAAGATGAAGAGACAGAGGAATACCCAGCAGGTAAAGGAACAGGATAAATGCCCACCAAACCAAAGAGGAAGAGATAGGGAATCTACCTGATAAAGAATTCCGAATAATGATAGTGAAAATGATCCAAAATCTTGAAAATAAAATGAAATCATGGATAAATAGCCTGGAGACAAGGATTGAGAAGATGCAAGAAAGGTTTAACAAGGACCTAGAAGAAATAAAAAAGAGTCAATATATAATGAATAATGCAATAAAGGAGATCAAAAACACTCTGGAGGGAATAAATAGTAGAATAACAGAGGCAGAAGATAGGATTAGTGAGGTAGAAGATAGAATGGTAGAAATAAATGAATCCGAGAGGAAAAAAGAAAGAAGAATTAAAAGGAATGAGGACAATCTCAGAGACATCTGGGACAATGTTAAATTTGAATCATAGGAGTCCCAGAAGAAGAAAACAAAAAGAAAGAACATGAGAAAATACTTGAGGAGATAATAGTTGAAAACATCCCTAAAATGGGGAAGAAAATAATCACCCAAGTCCAAGAAACCCAGAGAGTCCCAAACAGGATAAACCCAAGGCAAAACACCCCAAGACACATATTAATCAAATTAACAAAGATCAAACACAAAGAACAAACATTAAAAGCAGCAAGAGAAAAGCAATAAATAACACACATGGGAATTCCCATAAGGATAACAGCTGATCTTTCAATAGAAACTCTTCAGGCCAGGAGGGAATGGCAGGACATACTTAAAGTGATGAAAGAAAATAACCTACAGCCCAGATTACTGTAGCCAGCAAGGATCTCATTCAAATATGAAGGAGAAATCAAAAGCTTTACAGACAAGCAAAAGCTGAGAGAATTCAGCACCACCAAACCAGCTCTCCAATAAATGCTAAAGGATCTTCTCTAGACAGGAAACACAGGAAGGGTGTGTAAACTCGAACCCCAAGCCATAAAGTAAATGGCAATGGGATCATACTTATCAATAATTACCTTAAATGTAAATGGGTTGAATGCCCCAACCAAAAGACAAAGACTGGCTGAATGGAAACAAAAACAAGACCCCTATATAAGCCTGCAATATATCTTTAACTAAACTCTTCTGAGAGGCTGACTCTGGTGGAGCTGGATTTTGAACTTCACTAATGGACATGTGCTCAGTGTGCAGCTCCATATTCCTCCTGCCCTCTTACAGTATCTTCTTTGGTGAGATTATTTGGCATATGACTAAAGTTGGTACCTTGGACCATCATGGTCCATTTCCACTAGCCCTTGATAACCACATTCAACTCTCTGTTTCTATAACTCAGGTATTTTAACTAACAATATCATGTGATGATAAAGTTTTTGTCTTCCTCCAGCTGAAATATTTTACTTAGCGTAATGTCCCTAATGACATTGCAAATGAGGGAACCATTTATTTATTCACTGCTGGAGGTATAGTTGCATTGCAATATTTTAAAATCAATTTGTATTTGATTATAGTTACTTTATATTGTTTTACTAGTTTCTGCTGTACATCAGTGTGAATCAAGTATATGCTTGCATAGATCCCTTCATGTTGGACTGTCTTCCCATTTGTGTCACCACAGAGCACTGAATATAATTCCTTGTGCTTTTCTTTCTTATTTTGTCAGTAATTTAAATTGAATTCCTTATTTTAACTGGAGGATTATGACTCTAAAACATTGTGATGGTTTTTGCCATACATCAACCTTAGTGAGCCACAGGTACACATGTGTCCAACACATCCTTAAGCCCACCCCACATCCCTCCCCACCCTATTCCTCTGGGTTCTTCCGGATCACTGGCTTTGGATGCCCAGCTTCATGCATATGTACACCTGAAGGATGATTTTCCTGCAAGAAATATTCACTTTTCTATGTTTCACATATGAAAATATGGGTGCAGAGTTTTGTACATGAAATACAAAATCTGCATTTCACTTTTGAAAATCTAGTTGTATGTTTTTGGTCATGATACATGGCTTATGGGATGTCACACATCTGGATGTCTGTGCACACTTTTTCCGACAAGAATATGGAATTGTGTATATCTCACATAGGACAATTTGAGCATACATTTTCTTGCTTGAAATATGGAACTTTATATATTTTCCATATGGAAATCTCCATTAAGAACTTCTGACATGAAGTATGTTCTCAATAGTTCAAATATGAAAGCATGATGCAAATTTTCACTCATGAAATAGAAACTTTGTACATTTCAAAAATGAATATCTAGGTACATATTATCTCACCTGAAATTTGGTATATTTTATACTTCACACAAAGATATTTGGGTGCAGATTTCCTTGATCTACATATGCAATACTATTTCACATATGAATATATGAGTGCTGTTATTTCTGCACTAAATATATGTAATTCTCTATAGTTCACATTTGAAAATCTAGGCACAGATTGTCCTGCACGATATATGGAATACACTCTATGAAACTCTGAAAAAAGATTTCCCAATGGAAATATTGACTTCTTTATGTTACATTTATGAATATCTGTGAGCACATTTTCCTACACAATATATGGAATTCTCCATGTTAAACCTTTGAATATATGGACATTCGTTTTCCTACACTAAATATTAAATTATCTCTAAAAAACATATGAAAATATTGGCATGGCTTTTGTGGGCATAGAATTTCAAATGTGGAATACAGAATTCTGTATGTTTCACACGTGGCAATCAGTGTGCAGATTTTCTTAAATGAAATATGGAATCACATATATTTTACAGATGATAATTGGAACAAAGGTTTTCTGCTATATTGACATATGGGATTCTGTATATTTCAAATATGAAAATCTGAATTGAGATTTTCTGACATAAGTATGTAATCTTCTATATTTCACATTATAGAAATCAGGGAACCGATTTTCCTTCATGAATTAGGACATCTCTACACTTCACAAATAGAAATCTGTGAACAGATTTTCATACATGTCATATGAGATTTTTCACATTTAATATAAGAAAATCTCGGCCCAGATATTTGTACAAAAATAAGGAAATCTTTATGCTTCATATATGAAAATATGAGTGCCAATATTCCCATATGAAGTGTGGAATTCTCTATCATTTGAAATAGAGCCATCCATTTTCTATGTATCACATATGACCATCTCTGCTCAAATTTTCCTAGAGAAAGTACTGAACATTATGTGTATCACATGGGAAAACCTGGGTGCCAATTTCCCCACATGCAATCTGGAATTCTGTATATTTAAGATATCTATCAAACGTTGTGTACTAATTTTACTACATAAAATATGGTATTCTGTATATTTCAGGCATGAAAACCATTGTGACAGTTTTACTCTATGAAAAATAGAATTCCCTATATGTTACATATGAAAATCTCAATGCTGATTTTACTACATGAAATATTGAATTTTTTATTTCACTTTATTAAAATCTGTATGTAGATTTGTTTTTTTTTTTGTTTTTTAGTTTTTTTTTTACATGAACTATGGAATTCTATATACTTCCTATATGAAAACCTGGGTGGTGATTTTCTTGCATTAAATATGGAATACTCTACATTTCACACATGGACATCTAGGCATTGCTGTTCTTAACATATGGAGATCCAATATGATATTGCGCCAATTTCACAAGTGAAAATATTGGCACCACTGTTTCTTCATGAAATATGGATTTCTTGCATTTCTCATACATATATCAAGACAATGATTTTCTGCCAGGAAATATGGAATTCCCTATATTCCCTATATCAAAATATAGGTGCTAATGCTCCTTCATGGAATTTGGACTTTGGTATAGTTCACATTTGAAGATCAGAATGTAGATTTTCCTATAAGAAATATGGAAATCTCTATATTGTGTATGAACCAGTGGTTCTTTGTGTACTGCCACATGTTCCCTGTTTGCATTTGTGTCCCTGTCCCTAACATGGGTGTGCTTGTGTTGCATGTCTGTGTGTGTGTGTGTGTGTGTGCATGGGTCCTTCCCACTGCAGACTCAGAGATGAAGGTGACAGAACATGAGATGTGGAGCAACCAGAAGAGGAGGCACGAGGGGTTCACAGACTAGGGGAAACTTGTCCATGCATCTCTTTGATGCCCTTGTCCAGGACAGGAATGAGGAAAGGATGACAGGTGATAACACTGAACAGTGACTCTGCAAATCTGCAGTTACATCAAGAGGCATAAACAAGCTCACAGTTTCTGCTGTGTTGTGTGTTTGTATCAGTAAGCAGTGGTGCGGGGTTTGAGGAGTCACCCAGAGGAAATAAATCATAAGTGATGTGGGGATTTAAAACCACTGTCTGTGGACCCCTCAGTCTGTGGTGCATTGGCTACCCTGTGGAAATGCTGGACGAGGCTAGGGCAGGACCCCCGATTTTGAAGAGGCCAGGGTCCTTTGGAAAAAGGAAGAGACTGGAAGGAGGAGGATGGGAATGAGAGCCGGCTTCACTGCAGATTGTTCCACACATGTGAGAAGGAGATCTGGGAAAGTCCTGGGCTAGTGCTGCCTAGGATCAGCCTGTCAGCCAGCACATTCCCTCTCCAAGTGTGTTGCATATTGGCACCATGCAAGGCAAATGACATGCTAAGCTAGGCTCTCAGGGTGAACCCCCAGGCTTCCTAGGAGAGATGGGCTGTGAGCGTGGAATCTGTCTGGGCACTTCCAGCTACCTGGCAGCGCAGAAAGGTGAGGAAAGCGCAGGTGTGGGGTGTGTGTGTGCCCTGTCTGCGAGGGAGGGAACAGGGATGAAGCAAGGATGGCAGGGTGTTTGCATGCAGGGACCCTGGGACTGTGAGAGAAAGGTTCCAGTTCAGAGCCTGCTCTATTTAGGCTCCAGAGATTAGTGAACAGCAATCATGAGGAAGACGCCTCCTTTAAAGATGTCCTTCGTTTTTCTGAGTGTGCTGCTGCACCCTGGATCCCTTGCCGAAAGGATATGCAGGTAGAAACTACCAGTGGGAAGTCAATGACAATGGAAAGGAGCCAAGAAACAGAATGGGGTGGATTCCCAGGCACAGAAGAGGGGCCGGGGCTATAGCCCCTTGGACATCCAGCTACAAACATCTTTCTGTCCTTCTCAACTGTAGCAGCATTCTTTCCCCAAAATGACCAGGGGCATAAGCATACCTTGCTTTTTATGTAAGCTTTGGTTGACTGATGGGACTGCAGCATAAGAAGCTGCTACCTGCAGAGTTTGCAAGTTTAAAACATCACTAGACCATCCCCATGGAAAAGAAATGCAAAAAAGCAAAATGGCTGTCTGGGGAAGCCTTACAAATTGCTGTGAAAAGAAGAGAAGTGAACAGCAAAGGAGAAAAGGAAAGATATAAGCATCTGAATGCAGAGTTCCAAAGAATAGCAAGAAGAGATAAGAAAGCCTTCTTCAGTGATCAATGCAAAGAAGTAGAGGAAAACAACAGAATGGGAAAGACTAGAGATCTCTTCAAGAAAATTAGAGATACCAAGGGAACATTTCATGCAAAGATGGGCTCGATAAACGACAGAAATGATAGGGACCTAACAGAAGCAAAAGATATTAAGAAGAGGTGGCAAGAATACACAGAAGGACTGTACAAAAAATATCTTCACAATCCAGATAATCATGATGGTGTGATCACTGACCTAGAGCCAAACATCCTGGAATGTGAAGTCAAGTGGGCCTCAGAAAGCATCACTACGAACAAAGCTACTGGAGGTGATGGAATTCCAGTGGAGCTATTTCAAATCCTGAAAGATGATGCTGTGAACGTGACACATTCAATATGCCAGCAAATGTGGAAAACTCAGCAATGGCCACAGGGCTGGAAAAGGTCAGTTTTCATTCCAATCCCAAAGAAAGGCAATGCCAAAGAATGCTCAAACTACCGCATAATTGCACTCATCTTACACGCTAGTAAAGTAATGCTCAAAATTCTGCAAGCCAGGCTTCAGCAATATGTGAACCGTGAACTTCCAGATGTTCAAGCTGGTTTTAGAAAAGGAAGAGGAACGAGAGATCAAATTTCCAACATCCACTGGATCATCAAAAAGGAAGAGAGTACCAGAACAACATCTATTTCTGCTTTATGGACTATGCCAAAGCCTTTGACTGTGTGGATCACAATAAACTGTGGAAAGTTCTGAATGAGATGGGAATACCAGACCACCTGATCTGCCTCTTGATAAATTTGTATGCAGGTCAGGAAGCAACAGTTAGAACTGGACATGGAACAACAGACTGGTTCCAAATAGGAAAAAGAGTACGTCAAGGCTGTATACTGTCACCCTGCTTATTTATCTCAATGCTGAGTACATCATGAGAAACGCTGGGCTGGAAGAAGCACAAGCTGGAATCAAGATTGCTGGGAGAAATATCAATAACTTCAGATATGCAGATGACACCACCCTTATGGCAGAAAGTGAAGAGGAACTCAAAAGCCTCTTGCTGAAAGTGAAAGAGGAGAGTGAAAAAGTTGGCTTAAAGCTCAACATTCAGAAAACTAAGACTATGGCATCTGGTCCCATCACTTCATGGCACATAGATGGGGAAACAGTGGAAACAGTGTCAGACTTTATTTTCTTGGGCTCCAAAATCACTGCAGATGTTGATCGCAAACATGAAATTAATAGACGCTTACTCCTTGGAAGGAATGGTATGACCAACCTAGATAGCATATTGAAAAGCAGAGACATTACTTTGCCAACAAAGGTCCATCTGGTCAAGGTTATGGTTTTTCCAGTGGTCATGTATGGATGTGAGAGTTGGACTGTGAAGAAAGCTGAGCTCCGAAGAATTGATGCTTTTGAACTGTGGTGTTGGAGAAGGCTCTTGAGAGTCCCTTGGACTGCAAGGAGATCCAACCAGTCCATTGTGAAGGAGATCAGCCTTGGAATTTCTTTGGAAGAAATGATGCTAAAGCTGAAACTCCAGTACTTTGGCCACCTCATTTGAAGAGTTTACTCATTGGAAAAGACTCTGATGCTGGGAGGGCTTGCGGGCAGAAGGAGAAGGGGACGACAGAGGATGAGATGGCTGGATGGCATCACTGACTCGATGGATGTGAGTCTGGGTGAACTCCGGGAGTTGGTGATGGACATGGAGGCCTGGCATGCTGCCTGACCCCACGCATGGGGTCGCAGAGTTGGACATGACTGAGCGACTGAACTGAACTGAACTGAACTGTTACTCTTCACAGAACGCTTGGATATCAGGACTATGCAAAGGATGTCTTCAGTTGATCATTCGCTGTTCCCAACCCCACAGGGCTCTGGAGACAGTGTAGGCTGCAGTGTGTTCTCAACCTGGAGACTTAACGAGAACAGCACCACTTTGAAAGGGCCTGTATAGGCCAAATGGGCAGACTTCAATGCCTCTGGCACCAGTGAGCCATGGCCCTTAATGGAGAGCTGTCCTTAGCGTCTCACTGACTGGCATTCAAGCACGTTTCAGGGAGTTCCCTCATGCCAGCTAGAGCATGCCCCGTTTCTCCACCTGTTCAAAGTGTGCCCAAGCCACCGTAGTCTTTTGCAGTGTTCATGTCCAACATATGAGGGAGGGAGTGACGCCTGTCTCCTTCTGTGGTTCAGCAGAGATTGCCTGTGTTTGCCTCTAAGTTTGAGAAAGCATTCCCCAGCTGTGTGAACTGACAAAGTCAGATCTCCCGTGGGTGCAATTCACATAGGAGGAGAGCTTTGGCTTTATGCCTAGGTTAAGTGTCTTTTATGAGAGCTGGTGTCCAGAGAGTGGCAGAGGGCAGCAGCACCAGTCAGAGAGACAGAGACACACAGACACAAGCCCCTACTACACACAAAGAAAGATGGACAGAGAAACAGTGTGTGCCAGAAGCAGAGACAGAGACAGAGAGAGCTCTGTACCCTGTGGCTCTGGTGCCCCTGTGCAAAGGAGCTCAACTGTATTAAACTGCGTTTGTACCCACTCTCCTATCATCCAGACCACATTGGTCTCTCTGCTCAATGAAGAAAACTATTCAGCCACATTGCCCCCCTGCCTTTGACGGGACACTTTGGGAGAGCACCCAGAGGTTAAAGGTCCTGTGGGACACAGGCGTGTCCTTTTCGGATATGGAAGTGGGAATTCATGGTTTGAATTTCTGGAGGCCAAGGAAGTGGCAGCTTGCACCTGGGTTTTGCCAGACGGAAGGCACGCAAGGTGCCTGGAGACAGGCACTCTACAAAGCAGAGGCATCACGTGACTCGCTGGAGCCCTGGAAGCCAGGGGGTGGGGGTGTGGGGAGGTGGAGGGGGGTGGGGCCAGGGGAAGGGGGTGGGGGTGGGCCGGAGGCAACTCCCTTTGGGCTAGGTGCCTGTCCATGAAGTGCAACGCCCACTTCCCTCTCTGCCAATGGCTGAGATTGGGCCCATCATCCTGGCCGTGGTTCACAGCTCCAGCAGCCTAGGGGGCCTGATAGCCTGGGCATTCTGGTTAGCCCACGCATCTTGCTCCAGGTGGTCCCCCACCACATTCTTCAGTCTCAGGGCACCCCGAGAAGGAGGAGCTATGGCCACTGGGTGATGGCAGCATTGCATCGGCTATGCAGGCCACCTGCTGTGCTGTCATGACCAATCCCTTCACAGCTGCACCAGCTCGAGCCACAGCCAGGGCCACGTCCAGAGTGAGATGCTGCAAGAAAATTGCAGAAGCACCCCGGGACTCTGGATCTTCTTAGCTGTGAGGCCAAGTCTTCAGGGGATGGAGGCCCTGGGTCCTGCCATCGTGGTTAGGGTGTCCGGGACCTTGAGGCACCAGCTGGTGCACCAAGCAAGGAGGCAGCTCTCTTCAGAGTGGAGGTGAAGAAACGAAGGTGAGGCCCTGGATGAGGGAGAGTTGGCAGGGATCAGGCAAGAGGTCGGGCTGCTGGTGGAAGAAGACAGCATGGAGGAGGTGGAGGTGGTGGCAGATGTGGACCACAAGCAGTTGTCCTCGCAGAAGCCAGAGGAGAAGCCAGAGGAGCAAAGCCAGGAACTGCAAGGCCAGGAGCCCCGAGTGATCTACCGGCCCATGCTGGAGGAGCTGGAGTCACTAGCGGCCCTTTAGACAGTGAGTATAGCTCTGGGAATGTGAAAGACCACAGGTCCTACATTCGTATCAGGTGGAACAATCGTCAGAGGAGGAAGGGTCACTTGGCTCAGAGATATGCCATCTTTCAGGGCATTGCAGCCTTCTGGGCCCAAGCCCCATCCTGATTGCTATTCCTCAGTCAGCTGCTCAGGAGGAGGAGAAGGACCAGGAGCAGGAATAGAGGTGGGCCAAGGGCACAGGCAAGGTGAGGGGTGGCTGAGGGAACTGGGTGCTGGGGGTGTGGAGGTCCAAAGATACAGCAGGAGCAGAATTCGGGCATGGCCAAAACACCTGTAGGTGTCTAAGCCGTGACTTTGAGTGACTCCTTTTGGCCTGCATCTGAAGAGGAGCAGTACCCCGGGGGTTGGGATTCTATATCAGGAGTGACCAGAAACATCAGGCAAGAGTAGCATTCCCAGAGAGTTGTTATTGTATTTGTGGATAATCCCAGGAATTAATAGAGACAGTGGGAGCCCCACAACCCATCCCAGTCAGTCGGATCCCCTGTAGTTGTTCCCACTAGTGCAGTGCAGAAGCAGGAGTTTTTCAATACCCGAGGTGGAGATGGAAGGGACTGCTGTCTGGTACGCTGTGAGTGGCAGACGACTCCAGACACATTCTTGTGAATACAGGAAGCAGGTCAGAGGCCCAGGGCTTTCTTGTTAAACACACACAAACACACACAGAAAGACACACACACATACCCATACCCATACTCAACACAAACACTTGCCCTCAGACAAGGTGTGCCAAAGGGACTGCAGTTCCTGACGTTTTAAGCAGTGACATGCCACTACTCAGCACACACCAGCCAGTCAGAGATCAGAAGTGTTCAGAAACAGACCCTCCCTTGGCGAATGCAGAGAACTTCAGACGCCACAGACCACAAGGGACCAAGAGCCATGAGCATGTTTGATGTTATGGCACTGGCTGGGGACATACATCTGTGGGGCAGGCAGGCAAGTGTGAGAGCCCAGAGTGCTTGCAGATGTCTGTTCCAGTGTCCATGTGAAAGGTTGTTGCTGAGCCGTGAAAGACATTGGGATTCTTGGCCCGGGGAGGAGAAGAATTCAATCTGGGGCCAGTGACAAGGTTTGATCACTCAGAGCTTTTGTGCAATCAAGGTTGAAACATGTAAAATATCATGTATGAAATGAGTTTCCAATCCAGGTTCGATGCACGATACTGGATGCTTGGGGCTGGTGCACTGGGACGACCCAGAGGGATGGTATGGGGAGGGAGGAGGCAGGAGGGTTCAGGATGGGGAACACATGTATACCTGTGGCGGATTCATTTTGATATTTGGCAAAACTAATACAATTATGTAAAGTTTAAAAATAAAATAAAATTAAAAAAAAAGTATAAAAGAGGTAGATAAAGATTCTGACATAGACATCAGAAGGGGGCAGAAAGAGTGCCCCCACGCTAGTCTTTACAGGAAGTTATATAATGACTAGCAGGCTGCTAATTAGAGAAAGAAAAGGTCTCAACACTCAGAGAGTGGCACCAGGCCCCTCACCCACATGTATCTTGAGATACATTGGCACAAGGTGAGTCATCCTGGGCCATAAAAGGATTGACAAGAATCTTGAAGAAAGTCAGGCTTCCAAGCAAATATGTAGTCTTAATAACATAGATTAGGAGAACAATTGTATGAGTAAAACATACTGGTTTGCTGAGGCATTCTCAGTTCTGAGTCTTAGGCTGAACCCACTTGAAGAAAGACAAAGTCTAGGGTAAATACATAGTTCATTAACATAGCTTCAGAAAAACATTTCCATAAGAAAAACGCATTGGTTGGCTCAAGGTCTGAGAAGAGTTAACTTCAGGTGGAACCAGGTGTCCTCGTGGCAACACAGCATTTTAAAAGAAGCCTCCTTTTAATTTTGTAGAGAGAGGGGAAAAAAATTGGACACGTGTAGTTTGTTTCCTCCTGTCACTTAAGAGAGAGATAAAAATGTCTGACACTTGCAGCTTATTTCCTGTTTGTGGGCCCCTAGCCTTCCTGACTCTTACCCTCTCACTTGTTCCTTCCCAGACTAGCCCTGTTGCTTGTGCCTCTACCTGGCCCTGCATGTGACATGACCGGCTCCTTGACCTGCATCGGATTGTGAACAACCACCAACTATTCATCATGATAAGTGAACAAGATGAAGTCTTGCTTAGCTACATGATCGATTTGAAGGTGAGTGAGGGAGAATGACAGGTAGGGGAGCTGGGTAGGGAAGTGGGGGATCATTTTATGTGGTGTGAGCACTTGGAGTGGAGAAGCAGAAGCCGTTGATACCTGCCCTGAAGGCAAGCTACAGACCCTAGAAACTTGCACATTTCCCCTCCTCCTGGTCCTGGCAGGTGCAGGAACTGAGGCATCCCTGGTCCCGCTGCACGCTGCTAAGTTTCTTTTTGGACCAAACCCTATTTCAGGAACACAGTGATCGTTAAGGAGTACAACCTTAGCTTTATTGGTACAACCTGCCTCCTAGGGTGGTGTGGCTGGGTGGGGAAGGGAGTGGATGCTACTTCTGTGTGATCCTTCCCTGCCTCCCCTGTCTTCCTCCAGGATACATGCCATGTTATTCCACTCCAGTCCACTGGTTCTGGATTTATAAAGGGGGAGCTCCAAGCCGCAGGCTGGAAACCAGCAGCCATAACTTCCTCAACTGATTATTGGATCACAGCAGCCCAGGACCAAACAGGATTGCTGAGATGGGGTTGCACTAGGCCTCTGCAGAATTGGCAATTTGTGTTGGAGTTCTTTGCTGTTCACAAAGTGTTTGGGTCCTGGTGAGCCCCGTGCTGACATTGTTCATGTTGCCAGCAGATAATCAGTGAAGACCTGTGGCTCGACCTCCTACTGTACTTCCCAGGGAGGTAGATCCTGCCATGAGAGGTTACTGACAGAAACACAGGTTGTGAGGGGATCAAAGGTGGGTCCTGAAGGGACAGCCATGTAGAGGCTGAGACACTCTCCTTTCCCAAATGGGGATGCTCAGGCTCATGCAGGCTGGATGTGGAACCTGGATTCGGGTCATACTGGTAGCAAGTGACAAGCTGAGCTGGAGGCTTGGGGACTCCGTGTGTCCAAGTCTCACTCAAAGAACCTGTAATTACAAGATGAGAGTCCTAGGTGATTCTGATAGAGACAGGGTGAATCAAGCACCTTATTCAGAATCACCTTTCCCCAGGTTGCGCCACCCCCAGGCCTCCTGCTGCTCACTGAGTTTGAGATTCCCCTGGGCACTTAAGTCCCAATCTGCCTCCTGGAAAGCACCACCAGTTGGAATGGGTTTCTCTCCACTGTCCCTTGGCACTTTTGTGCTTACTTTGGGGTCTTCTGTGAATTTTCACATCCACCAATTGTCCTCTCACCACCACCACAATGTCAGAAATGACTTAATGCTGGCTGGTGATAATACTGAACAGCTGGGGGAAGAAGTGGACAGAGATCTCAAAAGGGCAGGATGGTGCCTACTGACACCATCTCCCATATTGCTGGACACAGGCATCTTCAGCTACTGAAACACCTGTGTTCCCTGTTTGTGTTTGTATCACTGTGCCTTCCTCGTGTGTGTTTACACAGGTTTGCTTATGTCGCCTGTGTTTGCGTGTCTTTCTGTGTGTGTGCGCATGCGTCTGGGCCACATCACACACAGAACATGAGACTTGGAGGATCAAGAAGAGGATGCACGAGGCATCCACAGGCTCCGGGAGACTGGTCAGCTTATCTCTGTGGTGCCGCTGTCCAAAACAGGAAAGAGGAAAGGATGGCCAGTGACATCTCCAGACAGTGGTTCCACAATCTACAATTACATCAAGAGACATAAACAAGCTCACAGTTTCTGCTCTGTTGACCCATTTTTTGACTACAGGCCTTTCTCCAGGACTGATCTCCTTAACTGGAAACAGCACACCCCCTCATACTCTGAAAAGCCCCAAACGGTGATTGGTCTCTTAGAATCCATCTTCCAGACCCACTGCCCCACCTGGGCAGACTGCCTGCAGTATGTCCTCACCCTATTGAATACAGAGGAATGCCGATGAGTCATGACAAAGGCTAGAAAATGGCTCCAGGCCAATGCCCCAGGGGGCCAATTAGATGTGGAGAACTGGGCTTGGGAGAACTTCCCAGGGGAAGAGCCTGACTGGTACCCCAATAATGAGGGGGGAAGAAACCAGTTGGAGAGAGATCCACAGGCCCTCTCCTACAGGGGGTAAAAGATGAGGCTAAAAGCCTACTAACATCGCTAAGACCACTGAGGTGCTACATGAACCAGATGATAGCCTGGACGACTTCTGCAAAAGGCTGTGTGAGGCCTTCTGTGTTTTCAGCCCTTTTGATCCTGAAACCACTAAATATCAATGGATGATAAATTCAGCCTTTGAGGGACAGGCCCAATTGGCCATCTGAAAAAAAAAAAAAAAATTACAGAAGTTAGAAGGTTTTCAGGTAAAAATGCCACAGAAATGCTTTGCCAACAAAGTATCTGTCAATCACAAGTAAACAGCAAAAAGTGGATGAAGCAAAAAGTCACACCCTTGGCAGCTGCTGTGTCAAAGCATTCACCCCTGGGGGACCACACCATAAGGCAAGGGGTCCGGATTCAAAAAGAACAATTCCCCTCAGCCACGATCAGTGTGCCTATTGCAAGGAAAAGGGAGACTGGAGAAATGAGTGCCCAAGTCACCCTGAGAAGAAAACCAAAGCAGCAGGCCCACGGAGCCGGTGTCAATGCAAGCCACCTGGCACTAATCTGATCGGGCTAGCTCAAGCAGAATCCAACCAGAGGGGACTGGACTCTCTCCAACTGGGTCCTCGAGAGCCCATGGTCAGAATTCAAGTAGGGGGCCATCCAACGGACTTTATGGTAGACACTGGTCTTGAGCATTCCGTGGTCACCCAGGAGATAGTCCCCTTATTGGGAAAAGAAACTATCACATGATTGGGGGCACAGGCGCCCAGACCCACAGGCACCCAGACCTGCAGGCTGTTTTGCAGTCCTTGACAATGCCGACTGGGGGGCCATGAGGTAGAGCACAAATTCCTCCACTTGCCCAACTGCCCTATTCCCTTGATGAGAAGAGACCTGCTTGTTAAGATGGGGGCCCAGATTTCCTATTCTGCATGATGGGTAACCTCTCCTAAAGCTAGCAGGTCCACCTTCCTCCTTGATTATGACTCTTGCTGTAAGGTGAGATGAAGAATGGCGCCTGTATTCCTCCCTTCCAGGAGAAGGGACCATTCCTCCGGAATCAGAGACTGAGTACCTATCAGTTTCAGCTGAGGAAAATGCTCCGGGCCTGGCAAAACCCCTAGCTCCCATCCTGATCGATCTGAAAAGAGGAGCTCAGCCTGTAAAACTACAACAGTATCCGATTCCCCAGTAGGCCCAGCTGGGAATCCAGGCTCATTTAGACAGACTACTCCAAACATGGACTTCTGATGAAATGTCAGTCACCCTGGAACACCCCACTACTACCCGTGAAGAAGCCAGGGTCGCATGACTACCATCTGGTTCAGGACTTAAGAGCTGTAAACGAGGCAACAATTACTCTGCACCCGGCAGTGTCTAAACTGTACACCCTACTAGGACTGATCCCTTCCACAGCTGAACAGTTTACTTGCTCGCACTTGAAAGATGCCTTCTTCTGCCTCCAGCTTGCACCAGTCAGCCAACCACTATTTGCCCCTGAATGGGAAAACCCACACATGGGAAACAAGGAACAGCTCTCTTGGATGAGGCCTCTTCAGGGATTCAAGAACTCCCCTACTCTCTTCAGTGGAGCTTTGGCCACTGACTTCATGCAATTTCATCGACAGGAGTTATACTGTGTCCTGCTGAAATAGGTTATTGGGCACAACACAGGCTGGATACCTAGAAGGAACAAAGGCTCTTGTCTCCTTGTTAGTGGAAGCTGGATACCAGGTATCAAAGAAAAATGCACAAATCTGTAAAAGACAAGTCAAAGATCTAGGTTTTAACATCATCTGGGGCCAGCGAATGCTGGGAACTGAAAGGAAATGAGCAGTTTATGCCAACCATCCCCCTACCACTCGCCAGAAGGTCCACGAGCTCCTGGGAGCAGCAGGATTCTGCAGGATATGGATCCCTGGATTTTCAGACCTGGCCAGACCCCTATATGAGGCCCTGAAAGGAGAAGAAAAGGCTCCCCTTGAATAGGAGCCAAGAGGCGGCATCTCAAACAATTAAGGCCAAAGTCTTCGATGCCTCAGCGCTAGAGCTTCCCAATATAACCAGAGTATTCAATCTCTGTGGTCGAGCCGGTCCTAAGATGGCAGAGCAATAGGACGGGGAGACCACTTTCTCCCCCAAAAAATCATCAAAAGAACATTTAAACGCTGAGTAAATTCCACAAAACAACTTCTGAATGCCTGCAGAGGGCATCAGGCACCCAGAAAAGCAACCCATTGTCTTCAAAAGGAGGTAGGAAAAAATTTAAAAGATAAAATGAGAGACAAAAGAGGTAGGGATGGAGCTCTGTCCCAGGAAGGGAGTCTTAAAAAGAGAGAAGTTTCCAAACACCAGGAAACCCTCTCATTGCCGAGTCTGTGGCGAGCCTTGGAAACACAGAGGGCAACATAATTGTGAGGAAATATAAATAAATAATTAAAACCCACAGATTACATGCCCAATGGTAACTCCCCCAGCATAGAACAAGGGCAGACACCTGCATCCGCCACTAGCAAGCGGGGGCTGGGCAAGGAGGCGCAGGATGCATTGCTTAGAGTAAGGACTGGGCCTGAATTCCCCGAGGGCAATCTGAGGGAACTAACTTGGGGTAGCAAACCAGACCGTGGGATAGCTACCAAGCAAAAAGCCCTAACGTAAGACGCCACCAGGCCTGCTCACAACAAAGGACTGACTAGAGCAACGCAAAAAGCCCTAACCTAAGACATCGTCAGGCCTGCTCACAGAAGAAAGGATTGAGCAAAGATAGCCGGCTGTGAACCATCCCCCTCTTGTGACAGGCAGCCAGAGCCGGAAGGGGGCAACCGAGGCCCCAGAGAAGCATTATCTACCAAACTGTAAGCAGGCTTCGTTTCTAGCTAAGACTTCTTGGGATTCTGGATGGTCAAGATCCACCTGAGAAGGTGCACCAGTTGTACACCCAGAAAACTGAGTGGCAGGGATGGGGGAGGCGAAAAGTCACATTGACCACGCTCACCAAACACCTGATCACCTGAGCTGCTCGGACCTGGAAAGGGCACAAAATGCAGACCCAACCGAGTCTGCGCCTCTCAGGACTACCCGAGTACCTGAACCTGAGTGGCTTAAATCTGGGAAGTGCATACAACCCAGGGCCAGCCTCAGACAGTTCCCGGCAGAGCAACCTAGAGCCTAAGCAGTGTAGACAGGGAAAGCACACACGCCGTGAGTGAGGGCAAACCCAGTGTGGCCAAGACACTGCGAGCACACGCCAGTGTTATTTGTTTGAAGTGTTCCTCCCTCCCCACAGCAGGACTGAACAAGTGAGCCTAAAAAAATGTCCACCACTGCCCCCTTGTGTCAGGGTGGAAATTAGACACTGAAGAGACCAGCAAACAGAAGAAGCTAAAACAAAGGGAACCACCTTGGAAGTGACAGGTGCAACCGATTAAAATCCTGTAGTTAGTACCGACTACATAGGAAGGGGCCTATAGATCTTGAGAAATATAAGCCGAATCAAGGAACTATCCGAAAATGAACTGACCCCACACTGCCCACAACAACACCAGAGAAAGTCCTAGATATATTTTTACTATTTTTACTATCATTCTTTACTTTTTTTTTTATATTTTAAAATTTTTAAGTCCTCAATTACTCCTTTAATTTTAATTTTTATAACCTACTATAACTTTGCAAAAAAAAGACCATATTTTTAAAGCAAACTTCATATATATATATATTTTATAATTTTTGTGACTTTCCAACCTCTACTCTAGATTTTTAATCTTTGCTTTTTTGTATTTGTTATCAATCTTGTACCTTTAAGAACCCAATCTTCAGTACCCATTTTTACTTGGGACCGAGATTTCTCTCTCCCCTTTGGACTCTCTTGACTGCTCTCTCCCCCTTTGGACTCTCCTTTTTCTCCACCAGGTCGCCTCGATTCTATCTCCTCCCTACCCCTTATCTTCTCTACCCAACTCTCTGAATCACTGTGTGTTCCAGACGGTGGAGAACACTTAGGGAACTGATTACTGGCTGGATCTGTCTTGCTCCTTTTGATTCCCCCCTTTATCCTCCTGGCCACCTCTGTCTCCTTCCTCCCTCTTCTCTTCTCTGTATAACTGCGTGAACATCTCTGAGCAGTCCAGACTGTGGAGCGCACATAAGGAAGTGATTACTGGCTAGCTTGCTCTCTCTTTGGATTCCACCTCACCTCATTTGGGTCACCTCTATCTCCCTTCTCCCTCTTCTCTTCTCCATGTAACTCTGTGAACCTCTTGGGTGTCCCTCACTGTGGAGAAAATTTTCATCTTTAACCTAGATGTTTTATCAACAGTGCTGTATAGATGGAGAAGTCTTGAGGCTACTTTAAAAATAAGACTGAAAACCAGAAGCAGGAGGCTTAAGTCCAAATCCTGAGAACACCAGAGAACTCCTGACTCCAGGGAATGTTAATCAACAGGAGCTCATCAAACGCTTCCAAACCTAACCTGCAACCAAGCACCACCCCAGGGGCAACAAGTTCCAGAGCAAGACATACCATACAAATTCTCCAGCAACACAGGAACACAGCCCTGAACTTAAATATACAGGCTGCCCAAAGTCATTCCAAAAGCACTGACATCTCATAACTCATCACTGGACACTTCATTGCACTCCAGAGAGAAGAAATCCAGCTCCACCCACCAGAACACCGACACAAGCTTCCCTAACCAAGAAACCTTGACAAGCCACCCATACAACCCCACCCACAGAAAGGAAACTCCACAATAAAGAGAACTCCACAAACTGCCAGAATACAGAAGGCCAACCCAAACATAGCAGTCTAAACAAGATGAAGAGACAGAGGAATACCCAGCAGGTAAAGGAACAGGATAAATGCCCACCAAACCAAAGAGGAAGAGATAGGGAATCTACCTGATAAAGAATTCCGAATAATGATAGTGAAAATGATCCAAAATCTTGAAAATAAAATGAAATCATGGATAAATAGCCTGGAGACAAGGATTGAGAAGATGCAAGAAAGGTTTAACAAGGACCTAGAAGAAATAAAAAAGAGTCAATATATAATGAATAATGCAATAAAGGAGATCAAAAACACTCTGGAGGGAATAAATAGTAGAATAACAGAGGCAGAAGATAGGATTAGTGAGGTAGAAGATAGAATGGTAGAAATAAATGAATCCGAGAGGAAAAAAGAAAGAAGAATTAAAAGGAATGAGGACAATCTCAGAGACATCTGGGACAATGTTAAATTTGAATCATAGGAGTCCCAGAAGAAGAAAACAAAAAGAAAGAACATGAGAAAATACTTGAGGAGATAATAGTTGAAAACATCCCTAAAATGGGGAAGAAAATAATCACCCAAGTCCAAGAAACCCAGAGAGTCCCAAACAGGATAAACCCAAGGCAAAACACCCCAAGACACATATTAATCAAATTAACAAAGATCAAACACAAAGAACAAACATTAAAAGCAGCAAGAGAAAAGCAATAAATAACACACATGGGAATTCCCATAAGGATAACAGCTGATCTTTCAATAGAAACTCTTCAGGCCAGGAGGGAATGGCAGGACATACTTAAAGTGATGAAAGAAAATAACCTACAGCCCAGATTACTGTAGCCAGCAAGGATCTCATTCAAATATGAAGGAGAAATCAAAAGCTTTACAGACAAGCAAAAGCTGAGAGAATTCAGCACCACCAAACCAGCTCTCCAATAAATGCTAAAGGATCTTCTCTAGACAGGAAACACAGGAAGGGTGTGTAAACTCGAACCCCAAGCCATAAAGTAAATGGCAATGGGATCATACTTATCAATAATTACCTTAAATGTAAATGGGTTGAATGCCCCAACCAAAAGACAAAGACTGGCTGAATGGAAACAAAAACAAGACCCCTATATAAGCCTGCAATATATCTTTAACTAAACTCTTCTGAGAGGCTGACTCTGGTGGAGCTGGATTTTGAACTTCACTAATGGACATGTGCTCAGTGTGCAGCTCCATATTCCTCCTGCCCTCTTACAGTATCTTCTTTGGTGAGATTATTTGGCATATGACTAAAGTTGGTACCTTGGACCATCATGGTCCATTTCCACTAGCCCTTGATAACCACATTCAACTCTCTGTTTCTATAACTCAGGTATTTTAACTAACAATATCATGTGATGATAAAGTTTTTGTCTTCCTCCAGCTGAAATATTTTACTTAGCGTAATGTCCCTAATGACATTGCAAATGAGGGAACCATTTATTTATTCACTGCTGGAGGTATAGTTGCATTGCAATATTTTAAAATCAATTTGTATTTGATTATAGTTACTTTATATTGTTTTACTAGTTTCTGCTGTACATCAGTGTGAATCAAGTATATGCTTGCATAGATCCCTTCATGTTGGACTGTCTTCCCATTTGTGTCACCACAGAGCACTGAATATAATTCCTTGTGCTTTTCTTTCTTATTTTGTCAGTAATTTAAATTGAATTCCTTATTTTAACTGGAGGATTATGACTCTAAAACATTGTGATGGTTTTTGCCATACATCAACCTTAGTGAGCCACAGGTACACATGTGTCCAACACATCCTTAAGCCCACCCCACATCCCTCCCCACCCTATTCCTCTGGGTTCTTCCGGATCACTGGCTTTGGATGCCCAGCTTCATGCATATGTACACCTGAAGGATGATTTTCCTGCAAGAAATATTCACTTTTCTATGTTTCACATATGAAAATATGGGTGCAGAGTTTTGTACATGAAATACAAAATCTGCATTTCACTTTTGAAAATCTAGTTGTATGTTTTTGGTCATGATACATGGCTTATGGGATGTCACACATCTGGATGTCTGTGCACACTTTTTCCGACAAGAATATGGAATTGTGTATATCTCACATAGGACAATTTGAGCATACATTTTCTTGCTTGAAATATGGAACTTTATATATTTTCCATATGGAAATCTCCATTAAGAACTTCTGACATGAAGTATGTTCTCAATAGTTCAAATATGAAAGCATGATGCAAATTTTCACTCATGAAATAGAAACTTTGTACATTTCAAAAATGAATATCTAGGTACATATTATCTCACCTGAAATTTGGTATATTTTATACTTCACACAAAGATATTTGGGTGCAGATTTCCTTGATCTACATATGCAATACTATTTCACATATGAATATATGAGTGCTGTTATTTCTGCACTAAATATATGTAATTCTCTATAGTTCACATTTGAAAATCTAGGCACAGATTGTCCTGCACGATATATGGAATACACTCTATGAAACTCTGAAAAAAGATTTCCCAATGGAAATATTGACTTCTTTATGTTACATTTATGAATATCTGTGAGCACATTTTCCTACACAATATATGGAATTCTCCATGTTAAACCTTTGAATATATGGACATTCGTTTTCCTACACTAAATATTAAATTATCTCTAAAAAACATATGAAAATATTGGCATGGCTTTTGTGGGCATAGAATTTCAAATGTGGAATACAGAATTCTGTATGTTTCACACGTGGCAATCAGTGTGCAGATTTTCTTAAATGAAATATGGAATCACATATATTTTACAGATGATAATTGGAACAAAGGTTTTCTGCTATATTGACATATGGGATTCTGTATATTTCAAATATGAAAATCTGAATTGAGATTTTCTGACATAAGTATGTAATCTTCTATATTTCACATTATAGAAATCAGGGAACCGATTTTCCTTCATGAATTAGGACATCTCTACACTTCACAAATAGAAATCTGTGAACAGATTTTCATACATGTCATATGAGATTTTTCACATTTAATATAAGAAAATCTCGGCCCAGATATTTGTACAAAAATAAGGAAATCTTTATGCTTCATATATGAAAATATGAGTGCCAATATTCCCATATGAAGTGTGGAATTCTCTATCATTTGAAATAGAGCCATCCATTTTCTATGTATCACATATGACCATCTCTGCTCAAATTTTCCTAGAGAAAGTACTGAACATTATGTGTATCACATGGGAAAACCTGGGTGCCAATTTCCCCACATGCAATCTGGAATTCTGTATATTTAAGATATCTATCAAACGTTGTGTACTAATTTTACTACATAAAATATGGTATTCTGTATATTTCAGGCATGAAAACCATTGTGACAGTTTTACTCTATGAAAAATAGAATTCCCTATATGTTACATATGAAAATCTCAATGCTGATTTTACTACATGAAATATTGAATTTTTTATTTCACTTTATTAAAATCTGTATGTAGATTTGTTTTTTTTTTTGTTTTTTAGTTTTTTTTTTACATGAACTATGGAATTCTATATACTTCCTATATGAAAACCTGGGTGGTGATTTTCTTGCATTAAATATGGAATACTCTACATTTCACACATGGACATCTAGGCATTGCTGTTCTTAACATATGGAGATCCAATATGATATTGCGCCAATTTCACAAGTGAAAATATTGGCACCACTGTTTCTTCATGAAATATGGATTTCTTGCATTTCTCATACATATATCAAGACAATGATTTTCTGCCAGGAAATATGGAATTCCCTATATTCCCTATATCAAAATATAGGTGCTAATGCTCCTTCATGGAATTTGGACTTTGGTATAGTTCACATTTGAAGATCAGAATGTAGATTTTCCTATAAGAAATATGGAAATCTCTATATTGTGTATGAACCAGTGGTTCTTTGTGTACTGCCACATGTTCCCTGTTTGCATTTGTGTCCCTGTCCCTAACATGGGTGTGCTTGTGTTGCATGTCTGTGTGTGTGTGTGTGTGTGTGCATGGGTCCTTCCCACTGCAGACTCAGAGATGAAGGTGACAGAACATGAGATGTGGAGCAACCAGAAGAGGAGGCACGAGGGGTTCACAGACTAGGGGAAACTTGTCCATGCATCTCTTTGATGCCCTTGTCCAGGACAGGAATGAGGAAAGGATGACAGGTGATAACACTGAACAGTGACTCTGCAAATCTGCAGTTACATCAAGAGGCATAAACAAGCTCACAGTTTCTGCTGTGTTGTGTGTTTGTATCAGTAAGCAGTGGTGCGGGGTTTGAGGAGTCACCCAGAGGAAATAAATCATAAGTGATGTGGGGATTTAAAACCACTGTCTGTGGACCCCTCAGTCTGTGGTGCATTGGCTACCCTGTGGAAATGCTGGACGAGGCTAGGGCAGGACCCCCGATTTTGAAGAGGCCAGGGTCCTTTGGAAAAAGGAAGAGACTGGAAGGAGGAGGATGGGAATGAGAGCCGGCTTCACTGCAGATTGTTCCACACATGTGAGAAGGAGATCTGGGAAAGTCCTGGGCTAGTGCTGCCTAGGATCAGCCTGTCAGCCAGCACATTCCCTCTCCAAGTGTGTTGCATATTGGCACCATGCAAGGCAAATGACATGCTAAGCTAGGCTCTCAGGGTGAACCCCCAGGCTTCCTAGGAGAGATGGGCTGTGAGCGTGGAATCTGTCTGGGCACTTCCAGCTACCTGGCAGCGCAGAAAGGTGAGGAAAGCGCAGGTGTGGGGTGTGTGTGTGCCCTGTCTGCGAGGGAGGGAACAGGGATGAAGCAAGGATGGCAGGGTGTTTGCATGCAGGGACCCTGGGACTGTGAGAGAAAGGTTCCAGTTCAGAGCCTGCTCTATTTAGGCTCCAGAGATTAGTGAACAGCAATCATGAGGAAGACGCCTCCTTTAAAGATGTCCTTCGTTTTTCTGAGTGTGCTGCTGCACCCTGGATCCCTTGCCGAAAGGATATGCAGGTAGAAACTACCAGTGGGAAGTCAATGACAATGGAAAGGAGCCAAGAAACAGAATGGGGTGGATTCCCAGGCACAGAAGAGGGGCCGGGGCTATAGCCCCTTGGACATCCAGCTACAAACATCTTTCTGTCCTTCTCAACTGTAGCAGCATTCTTTCCCCAAAATGACCAGGGGCATAAGCATACCTTGCTTTTTATGTAAGCTTTGGTTGACTGATGGGACTGCAGCATAAGAAGCTGCTACCTGCAGAGTTTGCAAGTTTAAAACATCACTAGACCATCCCCATGGAAAAGAAATGCAAAAAAGCAAAATGGCTGTCTGGGGAAGCCTTACAAATTGCTGTGAAAAGAAGAGAAGTGAACAGCAAAGGAGAAAAGGAAAGATATAAGCATCTGAATGCAGAGTTCCAAAGAATAGCAAGAAGAGATAAGAAAGCCTTCTTCAGTGATCAATGCAAAGAAGTAGAGGAAAACAACAGAATGGGAAAGACTAGAGATCTCTTCAAGAAAATTAGAGATACCAAGGGAACATTTCATGCAAAGATGGGCTCGATAAACGACAGAAATGATAGGGACCTAACAGAAGCAAAAGATATTAAGAAGAGGTGGCAAGAATACACAGAAGGACTGTACAAAAAATATCTTCACAATCCAGATAATCATGATGGTGTGATCACTGACCTAGAGCCAAACATCCTGGAATGTGAAGTCAAGTGGGCCTCAGAAAGCATCACTACGAACAAAGCTACTGGAGGTGATGGAATTCCAGTGGAGCTATTTCAAATCCTGAAAGATGATGCTGTGAACGTGACACATTCAATATGCCAGCAAATGTGGAAAACTCAGCAATGGCCACAGGGCTGGAAAAGGTCAGTTTTCATTCCAATCCCAAAGAAAGGCAATGCCAAAGAATGCTCAAACTACCGCATAATTGCACTCATCTTACACGCTAGTAAAGTAATGCTCAAAATTCTGCAAGCCAGGCTTCAGCAATATGTGAACCGTGAACTTCCAGATGTTCAAGCTGGTTTTAGAAAAGGAAGAGGAACGAGAGATCAAATTTCCAACATCCACTGGATCATCAAAAAAGGAAGAGAGTACCAGAACAACATCTATTTCTGCTTTATGGACTATGCCAAAGCCTTTGACTGTGTGGATCACAATAAACTGTGGAAAGTTCTGAATGAGATGGGAATACCAGACCACCTGATCTGCCTCTTGATAAATTTGTATGCAGGTCAGGAAGCAACAGTTAGAACTGGACATGGAACAACAGACTGGTTCCAAATAGGAAAAAGAGTACGTCAAGGCTGTATACTGTCACCCTGCTTATTTATCTCAATGCTGAGTACATCATGAGAAACGCTGGGCTGGAAGAAGCACAAGCTGGAATCAAGATTGCTGGGAGAAATATCAATAACTTCAGATATGCAGATGACACCACCCTTATGGCAGAAAGTGAAGAGGAACTCAAAAGCCTCTTGCTGAAAGTGAAAGAGGAGAGTGAAAAAGTTGGCTTAAAGCTCAACATTCAGAAAACTAAGACTATGGCATCTGGTCCCATCACTTCATGGCACATAGATGGGGAAACAGTGGAAACAGTGTCAGACTTTATTTTCTTGGGCTCCAAAATCACTGCAGATGTTGATCGCAAACATGAAATTAATAGACGCTTACTCCTTGGAAGGAATGGTATGACCAACCTAGATAGCATATTGAAAAGCAGAGACATTACTTTGCCAACAAAGGTCCATCTGGTCAAGGTTATGGTTTTTCCAGTGGTCATGTATGGATGTGAGAGTTGGACTGTGAAGAAAGCTGAGCTCCGAAGAATTGATGCTTTTGAACTGTGGTGTTGGAGAAGGCTCTTGAGAGTCCCTTGGACTGCAAGGAGATCCAACCAGTCCATTGTGAAGGAGATCAGCCTTGGAATTTCTTTGGAAGAAATGATGCTAAAGCTGAAACTCCAGTACTTTGGCCACCTCATTTGAAGAGTTTACTCATTGGAAAAGACTCTGATGCTGGGAGGGCTTGCGGGCAGAAGGAGAAGGGGACGACAGAGGATGAGATGGCTGGATGGCATCACTGACTCGATGGATGTGAGTCTGGGTGAACTCCGGGAGTTGGTGATGGACATGGAGGCCTGGCATGCTGCGATTCATGGGGTCGCAGAGTTGGACATGACTGAGCGACTGAACTGAACTGAACTGAACTGTTACTCTTCACAGAACGCTTGGATATCAGGACTATGCAAAGGATGTCTTCAGTTGATCATTCGCTGTTCCCAACCCCACAGGGCTCTGGAGACAGTGTAGGCTGCAGTGTGTTCTCAACCTGGAGACTTAACGAGAACAGCACCACTTTGAAAGGGCCTGTATAGGCCAAATGGGCAGACTTCAATGCCTCTGGCACCAGTGAGCCATGGCCCTTAATGGAGAGCTGTCCTTAGCGTCTCACTGACTGGCATTCAAGCACGTTTCAGGGAGTTCCCTCATGCCAGCTAGAGCATGCCCCGTTTCTCCACCTGTTCAAAGTGTGCCCAAGCCACCGTAGTCTTTTGCAGTGTTCATGTCCAACATATGAGGGAGGGAGTGACGCCTGTCTCCTTCTGTGGTTCAGCAGAGATTGCCTGTGTTTGCCTCTAAGTTTGAGAAAGCATTCCCCAGCTGTGTGAACTGACAAAGTCAGATCTCCCGTGGGTGCAATTCACATAGGAGGAGAGCTTTGGCTTTATGCCTAGGTTAAGTGTCTTTTATGAGAGCTGGTGTCCAGAGAGTGGCAGAGGGCAGCAGCACCAGTCAGAGAGACAGAGACACACAGACACAAGCCCCTACTACACACAAAGAAAGATGGACAGAGAAACAGTGTGTGCCAGAAGCAGAGACAGAGACAGAGAGAGCTCTGTACCCTGTGGCTCTGGTGCCCCTGTGCAAAGGAGCTCAACTGTATTAAACTGCGTTTGTACCCACTCTCCTATCATCCAGACCACATTGGTCTCTCTGCTCAATGAAGAAAACTATTCAGCCACATTGCCCCCCTGCCTTTGACGGGACACTTTGGGAGAGCACCCAGAGGTTAAAGGTCCTGTGGGACACAGGCGTGTCCTTTTCGGATATGGAAGTGGGAATTCATGGTTTGAATTTCTGGAGGCCAAGGAAGTGGCAGCTTGCACCTGGGTTTTGCCAGACGGAAGGCACGCAAGGTGCCTGGAGACAGGCACTCTACAAAGCAGAGGCATCACGTGACTCGCTGGAGCCCTGGAAGCCAGGGGGTGGGGGTGTGGGGAGGTGGAGGGGGGTGGGGCCAGGGGAAGGGGGTGGGGGTGGGCCGGAGGCAACTCCCTTTGGGCTAGGTGCCTGTCCATGAAGTGCAACGCCCACTTCCCTCTCTGCCAATGGCTGAGATTGGGCCCATCATCCTGGCCGTGGTTCACAGCTCCAGCAGCCTAGGGGGCCTGATAGCCTGGGCATTCTGGTTGGCCCACGCATCTTGCTCCAGGTGGTCCCCCACCACATTCTTCAGTCTCAGGGCACCCCGAGAAGGAGGAGCTATGGCCACTGGGTGATGGCAGCATTGCATCGGCTATGCAGGCCACCTGCTGTGCTGTCATGACCAATCCCTTCACAGCTGCACCAGCTCGAGCCACAGCCAGGGCCACGTCCAGAGTGAGATGCTGCAAGAAAATTGCAGAAGCACCCCGGGACTCTGGATCTTCTTAGCTGTGAGGCCAAGTCTTCAGGGGATGGAGGCCCTGGGTCCTGCCATCGTGGTTAGGGTGTCCGGGACCTTGAGGCACCAGCTGGTGCACCAAGCAAGGAGGCAGCTCTCTTCAGAGTGGAGGTGAAGAAACGAAGGTGAGGCCCTGGATGAGGGAGAGTTGGCAGGGATCAGGCAAGAGGTCGGGCTGCTGGTGGAAGAAGACAGCATGGAGGAGGTGGAGGTGGTGGCAGATGTGGACCACAAGCAGTTGTCCTCGCAGAAGCCAGAGGAGAAGCCAGAGGAGCAAAGCCAGGAACTGCAAGGCCAGGAGCCCCGAGTGATCTACCGGCCCATGCTGGAGGAGCTGGAGTCACTAGCGGCCCTTTAGACAGTGAGTATAGCTCTGGGAATGTGAAAGACCACAGGTCCTACATTCGTATCAGGTGGAACAATCGTCAGAGGAGGAAGGGTCACTTGGCTCAGAGATATGCCATCTTTCAGGGCATTGCAGCCTTCTGGGCCCAAGCCCCATCCTGATTGCTATTCCTCAGTCAGCTGCTCAGGAGGAGGAGAAGGACCAGGAGCAGGAATAGAGGTGGGCCAAGGGCACAGGCAAGGTGAGGGGTGGCTGAGGGAACTGGGTGCTGGGGGTGTGGAGGTCCAAAGATACAGCAGGAGCAGAATTCGGGCATGGCCAAAACACCTGTAGGTGTCTAAGCCGTGACTTTGAGTGACTCCTTTTGGCCTGCATCTGAAGAGGAGCAGTACCCCGGGGGTTGGGATTCTATATCAGGAGTGACCAGAAACATCAGGCAAGAGTAGCATTCCCAGAGAGTTGTTATTGTATTTGTGGATAATCCCAGGAATTAATAGAGACAGTGGGAGCCCCACAACCCATCCCAGTCAGTCGGATCCCCTGTAGTTGTTCCCACTAGTGCAGTGCAGAAGCAGGAGTTTTTCAATACCCGAGGTGGAGATGGAAGGGACTGCTGTCTGGTACGCTGTGAGTGGCAGACGACTCCAGACACATTCTTGTGAATACAGGAAGCAGGTCAGAGGCCCAGGGCTTTCTTGTTAAACACACACAAACACACACAGAAAGACACACACACATACCCATACCCATACTCAACACAAACACTTGCCCTCAGACAAGGTGTGCCAAAGGGACTGCAGTTCCTGACGTTTTAAGCAGTGACATGCCACTACTCAGCACACACCAGCCAGTCAGAGATCAGAAGTGTTCAGAAACAGACCCTCCCTTGGCGAATGCAGAGAACTTCAGACGCCACAGACCACAAGGGACCAAGAGCCATGAGCATGTTTGATGTTATGGCACTGGCTGGGGACATACATCTGTGGGGCAGGCAGGCAAGTGTGAGAGCCCAGAGTGCTTGCAGATGTCTGTTCCAGTGTCCATGTGAAAGGTTGTTGCTGAGCCGTGAAAGACATTGGGATTCTTGGCCCGGGGAGGAGAAGAATTCAATCTGGGGCCAGTGACAAGGTTTGATCACTCAGAGCTTTTGTGCAATCAAGGTTGAAACATGTAAAATATCATGTATGAAATGAGTTTCCAATCCAGGTTCGATGCACGATACTGGATGCTTGGGGCTGGTGCACTGGGACGACCCAGAGGGATGGTATGGGGAGGGAGGAGGCAGGAGGGTTCAGGATGGGGAACACATGTATACCTGTGGCGGATTCATTTTGATATTTGGCAAAACTAATACAATTATGTAAAGTTTAAAAATAAAATAAAATTAAAAAAAAAGTATAAAAGAGGTAGATAAAGATTCTGACATAGACATCAGAAGGGGGCAGAAAGAGTGCCCCCACGCTAGTCTTTACAGGAAGTTATATAATGACTAGCAGGCTGCTAATTAGAGAAAGAAAAGGTCTCAACACTCAGAGAGTGGCACCAGGCCCCTCACCCACATGTATCTTGAGATACATTGGCACAAGGTGAGTCATCCTGGGCCATAAAAGGATTGACAAGAATCTTGAAGAAAGTCAGGCTTCCAAGCAAATATGTAGTCTTAATAACATAGATTAGGAGAACAATTGTATGAGTAAAACATACTGGTTTGCTGAGGCATTCTCAGTTCTGAGTCTTAGGCTGAACCCACTTGAAGAAAGACAAAGTCTAGGGTAAATACATAGTTCATTAACATAGCTTCAGAAAAACATTTCCATAAGAAAAACGCATTGGTTGGCTCAAGGTCTGAGAAGAGTTAACTTCAGGTGGAACCAGGTGTCCTCATGGCAACACAGCATTTTAAAAGAAGCCTCCTTTTAATTTTGTAGAGAGAGGGGAAAAAAATTGGACACGTGTAGTTTGTTTCCTCCTGTCACTTAAGAGAGAGATAAAAATGTCTGACACTTGCAGCTTATTTCCTGTTTGTGGGCCCCTAGCCTTCCTGACTCTTACCCTCTCACTTGTTCCTTCCCAGACTAGCCCTGTTGCTTGTGCCTCTACCTGGCCCTGCATGTGACATGACCGGCTCCTTGACCTGCATCGGATTGTGAACAACCACCAACTATTCATCATGATAAGTGAACAAGATGAAGTCTTGCTTAGCTACATGATCGATTTGAAGGTGAGTGAGGGAGAATGACAGGTAGGGGAGCTGGGTAGGGAAGTGGGGGATCATTTTATGTGGTGTGAGCACTTGGAGTGGAGAAGCAGAAGCCGTTGATACCTGCCCTGAAGGCAAGCTACAGACCCTAGAAACTTGCACATTTCCCCTCCTCCTGGTCCTGGCAGGTGCAGGAACTGAGGCATCCCTGGTCCCGCTGCACGCTGCTAAGTTTCTTTTTGGACCAAACCCTATTTCAGGAACACAGTGATCGTTAAGGAGTACAACCTTAGCTTTATTGGTACAACCTGCCTCCTAGGGTGGTGTGGCTGGGTGGGGAAGGGAGTGGATGCTACTTCTGTGTGATCCTTCCCTGCCTCCCCTGTCTTCCTCCAGGATACATGCCATGTTATTCCACTCCAGTCCACTGGTTCTGGATTTATAAAGGGGGAGCTCCAAGCCGCAGGCTGGAAACCAGCAGCCATAACTTCCTCAACTGATTATTGGATCACAGCAGCCCAGGACCAAACAGGATTGCTGAGATGGGGTTGCACTAGGCCTCTGCAGAATTGGCAATTTGTGTTGGAGTTCTTTGCTGTTCACAAAGTGTTTGGGTCCTGGTGAGCCCCGTGCTGACATTGTTCATGTTGCCAGCAGATAATCAGTGAAGACCTGTGGCTCGACCTCCTACTGTACTTCCCAGGGAGGTAGATCCTGCCATGAGAGGTTACTGACAGAAACACAGGTTGTGAGGGGATCAAAGGTGGGTCCTGAAGGGACAGCCATGTAGAGGCTGAGACACTCTCCTTTCCCAAATGGGGATGCTCAGGCTCATGCAGGCTGGATGTGGAACCTGGATTCGGGTCATACTGGTAGCAAGTGACAAGCTGAGCTGGAGGCTTGGGGACTCCGTGTGTCCAAGTCTCACTCAAAGAACCTGTAATTACAAGATGAGAGTCCTAGGTGATTCTGATAGAGACAGGGTGAATCAAGCACCTTATTCAGAATCACCTTTCCCCAGGTTGCGCCACCCCCAGGCCTCCTGCTGCTCACTGAGTTTGAGATTCCCCTGGGCACTTAAGTCCCAATCTGCCTCCTGGAAAGCACCACCAGTTGGAATGGGTTTCTCTCCACTGTCCCTTGGCACTTTTGTGCTTACTTTGGGGTCTTCTGTGAATTTTCACATCCACCAATTGTCCTCTCACCACCACCACAATGTCAGAAATGACTTAATGCTGGCTGGTGATAATACTGAACAGCTGGGGGAAGAAGTGGACAGAGATCTCAAAAGGGCAGGATGGTGCCTACTGACACCATCTCCCATATTGCTGGACACAGGCATCTTCAGCTACTGAAACACCTGTGTTCCCTGTTTGTGTTTGTATCACTGTGCCTTCCTCGTGTGTGTTTACACAGGTTTGCTTATGTCGCCTGTGTTTGCGTGTCTTTCTGTGTGTGTGCGCATGCGTCTGGGCCACATCACACACAGAACATGAGACTTGGAGGATCAAGAAGAGGATGCACGAGGCATCCACAGGCTCCGGGAGACTGGTCAGCTTATCTCTGTGGTGCCGCTGTCCAAAACAGGAAAGAGGAAAGGATGGCCAGTGACATCTCCAGACAGTGGTTCCACAATCTACAATTACATCAAGAGACATAAACAAGCTCACAGTTTCTGCTCTGTTGACCCATTTTTTGACTACAGGCCTTTCTCCAGGACTGATCTCCTTAACTGGAAACAGCACACCCCCTCATACTCTGAAAAGCCCCAAACGGTGATTGGTCTCTTAGAATCCATCTTCCAGACCCACTGCCCCACCTGGGCAGACTGCCTGCAGTATGTCCTCACCCTATTGAATACAGAGGAATGCCGATGAGTCATGACAAAGGCTAGAAAATGGCTCCAGGCCAATGCCCCAGGGGGCCAATTAGATGTGGAGAACTGGGCTTGGGAGAACTTCCCAGGGGAAGAGCCTGACTGGTACCCCAATAATGAGGGGGGAAGAAACCAGTTGGAGAGAGATCCACAGGCCCTCTCCTACAGGGGGTAAAAGATGAGGCTAAAAGCCTACTAACATCGCTAAGACCACTGAGGTGCTACATGAACCAGATGATAGCCTGGACGACTTCTGCAAAAGGCTGTGTGAGGCCTTCTGTGTTTTCAGCCCTTTTGATCCTGAAACCACTAAATATCAATGGATGATAAATTCAGCCTTTGAGGGACAGGCCCAATTGGCCATCTGAAAAAAAAAAAAAAAAATTACAGAAGTTAGAAGGTTTTCAGGTAAAAATGCCACAGAAATGCTTTGCCAACAAAGTATCTGTCAATCACAAGTAAACAGCAAAAAGTGGATGAAGCAAAAAGTCACACCCTTGGCAGCTGCTGTGTCAAAGCATTCACCCCTGGGGGACCACACCATAAGGCAAGGGGTCCGGATTCAAAAAGAACAATTCCCCTCAGCCACGATCAGTGTGCCTATTGCAAGGAAAAGGGAGACTGGAGAAATGAGTGCCCAAGTCACCCTGAGAAGAAAACCAAAGCAGCAGGCCCACGGAGCCGGTGTCAATGCAAGCCACCTGGCACTAATCTGATCGGGCTAGCTCAAGCAGAATCCAACCAGAGGGGACTGGACTCTCTCCAACTGGGTCCTCGAGAGCCCATGGTCAGAATTCAAGTAGGGGGCCATCCAACGGACTTTATGGTAGACACTGGTCTTGAGCATTCCGTGGTCACCCAGGAGATAGTCCCCTTATTGGGAAAAGAAACTATCACATGATTGGGGGCACAGGCGCCCAGACCCACAGGCACCCAGACCTGCAGGCTGTTTTGCAGTCCTTGACAATGCCGACTGGGGGGCCATGAGGTAGAGCACAAATTCCTCCACTTGCCCAACTGCCCTATTCCCTTGATGAGAAGAGACCTGCTTGTTAAGATGGGGGCCCAGATTTCCTATTCTGCATGATGGGTAACCTCTCCTAAAGCTAGCAGGTCCACCTTCCTCCTTGATTATGACTCTTGCTGTAAGGTGAGATGAAGAATGGCGCCTGTATTCCTCCCTTCCAGGAGAAGGGACCATTCCTCCGGAATCAGAGACTGAGTACCTATCAGTTTCAGCTGAGGAAAATGCTCCGGGCCTGGCAAAACCCCTAGCTCCCATCCTGATCGATCTGAAAAGAGGAGCTCAGCCTGTAAAACTACAACAGTATCCGATTCCCCAGTAGGCCCAGCTGGGAATCCAGGCTCATTTAGACAGACTACTCCAAACATGGACTTCTGATGAAATGTCAGTCACCCTGGAACACCCCACTACTACCCGTGAAGAAGCCAGGGTCGCATGACTACCATCTGGTTCAGGACTTAAGAGCTGTAAACGAGGCAACAATTACTCTGCACCCGGCAGTGTCTAAACTGTACACCCTACTAGGACTGATCCCTTCCACAGCTGAACAGTTTACTTGCTCGCACTTGAAAGATGCCTTCTTCTGCCTCCAGCTTGCACCAGTCAGCCAACCACTATTTGCCCCTGAATGGGAAAACCCACACATGGGAAACAAGGAACAGCTCTCTTGGATGAGGCCTCTTCAGGGATTCAAGAACTCCCCTACTCTCTTCAGTGGAGCTTTGGCCACTGACTTCATGCAATTTCATCGACAGGAGTTATACTGTGTCCTGCTGAAATAGGTTATTGGGCACAACACAGGCTGGATACCTAGAAGGAACAAAGGCTCTTGTCTCCTTGTTAGTGGAAGCTGGATACCAGGTATCAAAGAAAAATGCACAAATCTGTAAAAGACAAGTCAAAGATCTAGGTTTTAACATCATCTGGGGCCAGCGAATGCTGGGAACTGAAAGGAAATGAGCAGTTTATGCCAACCATCCCCCTACCACTCGCCAGAAGGTCCACGAGCTCCTGGGAGCAGCAGGATTCTGCAGGATATGGATCCCTGGATTTTCAGACCTGGCCAGACCCCTATATGAGGCCCTGAAAGGAGAAGAAAAGGCTCCCCTTGAATAGGAGCCAAGAGGCGGCATCTCAAACAATTAAGGCCAAAGTCTTCGATGCCTCAGCGCTAGAGCTTCCCAATATAACCAGAGTATTCAATCTCTGTGGTCGAGCCGGTCCTAAGATGGCAGAGCAATAGGACGGGGAGACCACTTTCTCCCCCAAAAAATCATCAAAAGAACATTTAAACGCTGAGTAAATTCCACAAAACAACTTCTGAATGCCTGCAGAGGGCATCAGGCACCCAGAAAAGCAACCCATTGTCTTCAAAAGGAGGTAGGAAAAAATTTAAAAGATAAAATGAGAGACAAAAGAGGTAGGGATGGAGCTCTGTCCCAGGAAGGGAGTCTTAAAAAGAGAGAAGTTTCCAAACACCAGGAAACCCTCTCATTGCCGAGTCTGTGGCGAGCCTTGGAAACACAGAGGGCAACATAATTGTGAGGAAATATAAATAAATAATTAAAACCCACAGATTACATGCCCAATGGTAACTCCCCCAGCATAGAACAAGGGCAGACACCTGCATCCGCCACTAGCAAGCGGGGGCTGGGCAAGGAGGCGCAGGATGCATTGCTTAGAGTAAGGACTGGGCCTGAATTCCCCGAGGGCAATCTGAGGGAACTAACTTGGGGTAGCAAACCAGACCGTGGGATAGCTACCAAGCAAAAAGCCCTAACGTAAGACGCCACCAGGCCTGCTCACAACAAAGGACTGACTAGAGCAACGCAAAAAGCCCTAACCTAAGACATCGTCAGGCCTGCTCACAGAAGAAAGGATTGAGCAAAGATAGCCGGCTGTGAACCATCCCCCTCTTGTGACAGGCAGCCAGAGCCGGAAGGGGGCAACCGAGGCCCCAGAGAAGCATTATCTACCAAACTGTAAGCAGGCTTCGTTTCTAGCTAAGACTTCTTGGGATTCTGGATGGTCAAGATCCACCTGAGAAGGTGCACCAGTTGTACACCCAGAAAACTGAGTGGCAGGGATGGGGGAGGCGAAAAGTCACATTGACCACGCTCACCAAACACCTGATCACCTGAGCTGCTCGGACCTGGAAAGGGCACAAAATGCAGACCCAACCGAGTCTGCGCCTCTCAGGACTACCCGAGTACCTGAACCTGAGTGGCTTAAATCTGGGAAGTGCATACAACCCAGGGCCAGCCTCAGACAGTTCCCGGCAGAGCAACCTAGAGCCTAAGCAGTGTAGACAGGGAAAGCACACACGCCGTGAGTGAGGGCAAACCCAGTGTGGCCAAGACACTGCGAGCACACGCCAGTGTTATTTGTTTGAAGTGTTCCTCCCTCCCCACAGCAGGACTGAACAAGTGAGCCTAAAAAAATGTCCACCACTGCCCCCTTGTGTCAGGGTGGAAATTAGACACTGAAGAGACCAGCAAACAGAAGAAGCTAAAACAAAGGGAACCACCTTGGAAGTGACAGGTGCAACCGATTAAAATCCTGTAGTTAGTACCGACTACATAGGAAGGGGCCTATAGATCTTGAGAAATATAAGCCGAATCAAGGAACTATCCGAAAATGAACTGACCCCACACTGCCCACAACAACACCAGAGAAAGTCCTAGATATATTTTTACTATTTTTACTATCATTCTTTACTTTTTTTTTAATATTTTAAAATTTTTAAGTCCTCAATTACTCCTTTAATTTTAATTTTTATAACCTACTATAACTTTGCAAAAAAAAGACCATATTTTTAAAGCAAACTTCATATATATATATATTTTATAATTTTTGTGACTTTCCAACCTCTACTCTAGATTTTTAATCTTTGCTTTTTTGTATTTGTTATCAATCTTGTACCTTTAAGAACCCAATCTTCAGTACCCATTTTTACTTGGGACCGAGATTTCTCTCTCCCCTTTGGACTCTCTTGACTGCTCTCTCCCCCTTTGGACTCTCCTTTTTCTCCACCAGGTCGCCTCGATTCTATCTCCTCCCTACCCCTTATCTTCTCTACCCAACTCTCTGAATCACTGTGTGTTCCAGACGGTGGAGAACACTTAGGGAACTGATTACTGGCTGGATCTGTCTTGCTCCTTTTGATTCCCCCCTTTATCCTCCTGGCCACCTCTGTCTCCTTCCTCCCTCTTCTCTTCTCTGTATAACTGCGTGAACATCTCTGAGCAGTCCAGACTGTGGAGCGCACATAAGGAAGTGATTACTGGCTAGCTTGCTCTCTCTTTGGATTCCACCTCACCTCATTTGGGTCACCTCTATCTCCCTTCTCCCTCTTCTCTTCTCCATGTAACTCTGTGAACCTCTTGGGTGTCCCTCACTGTGGAGAAAATTTTCATCTTTAACCTAGATGTTTTATCAACAGTGCTGTATAGATGGAGAAGTCTTGAGGCTACTTTAAAAATAAGACTGAAAACCAGAAGCAGGAGGCTTAAGTCCAAATCCTGAGAACACCAGAGAACTCCTGACTCCAGGGAATGTTAATCAACAGGAGCTCATCAAACGCTTCCAAACCTAACCTGCAACCAAGCACCACCCCAGGGGCAACAAGTTCCAGAGCAAGACATACCATACAAATTCTCCAGCAACACAGGAACACAGCCCTGAACTTAAATATACAGGCTGCCCAAAGTCATTCCAAAAGCACTGACATCTCATAACTCATCACTGGACACTTCATTGCACTCCAGAGAGAAGAAATCCAGCTCCACCCACCAGAACACCGACACAAGCTTCCCTAACCAAGAAACCTTGACAAGCCACCCATACAACCCCACCCACAGAAAGGAAACTCCACAATAAAGAGAACTCCACAAACTGCCAGAATACAGAAGGCCAACCCAAACATAGCAGTCTAAACAAGATGAAGAGACAGAGGAATACCCAGCAGGTAAAGGAACAGGATAAATGCCCACCAAACCAAAGAGGAAGAGATAGGGAATCTACCTGATAAAGAATTCCGAATAATGATAGTGAAAATGATCCAAAATCTTGAAAATAAAATGAAATCATGGATAAATAGCCTGGAGACAAGGATTGAGAAGATGCAAGAAAGGTTTAACAAGGACCTAGAAGAAATAAAAAAGAGTCAATATATAATGAATAATGCAATAAAGGAGATCAAAAACACTCTGGAGGGAATAAATAGTAGAATAACAGAGGCAGAAGATAGGATTAGTGAGGTAGAAGATAGAATGGTAGAAATAAATGAATCCGAGAGGAAAAAAGAAAGAAGAATTAAAAGGAATGAGGACAATCTCAGAGACATCTGGGACAATGTTAAATTTGAATCATAGGAGTCCCAGAAGAAGAAAACAAAAAGAAAGAACATGAGAAAATACTTGAGGAGATAATAGTTGAAAACATCCCTAAAATGGGGAAGAAAATAATCACCCAAGTCCAAGAAACCCAGAGAGTCCCAAACAGGATAAACCCAAGGCAAAACACCCCAAGACACATATTAATCAAATTAACAAAGATCAAACACAAAGAACAAACATTAAAAGCAGCAAGAGAAAAGCAATAAATAACACACATGGGAATTCCCATAAGGATAACAGCTGATCTTTCAATAGAAACTCTTCAGGCCAGGAGGGAATGGCAGGACATACTTAAAGTGATGAAAGAAAATAACCTACAGCCCAGATTACTGTAGCCAGCAAGGATCTCATTCAAATATGAAGGAGAAATCAAAAGCTTTACAGACAAGCAAAAGCTGAGAGAATTCAGCACCACCAAACCAGCTCTCCAATAAATGCTAAAGGATCTTCTCTAGACAGGAAACACAGGAAGGGTGTGTAAACTCGAACCCCAAGCCATAAAGTAAATGGCAATGGGATCATACTTATCAATAATTACCTTAAATGTAAATGGGTTGAATGCCCCAACCAAAAGACAAAGACTGGCTGAATGGAAACAAAAACAAGACCCCTATATAAGCCTGCAATATATCTTTAACTAAACTCTTCTGAGAGGCTGACTCTGGTGGAGCTGGATTTTGAACTTCACTAATGGACATGTGCTCAGTGTGCAGCTCCATATTCCTCCTGCCCTCTTACAGTATCTTCTTTGGTGAGATTATTTGGCATATGACTAAAGTTGGTACCTTGGACCATCATGGTCCATTTCCACTAGCCCTTGATAACCACATTCAACTCTCTGTTTCTATAACTCAGGTATTTTAACTAACAATATCATGTGATGATAAAGTTTTTGTCTTCCTCCAGCTGAAATATTTTACTTAGCGTAATGTCCCTAATGACATTGCAAATGAGGGAACCATTTATTTATTCACTGCTGGAGGTATAGTTGCATTGCAATATTTTAAAATCAATTTGTATTTGATTATAGTTACTTTATATTGTTTTACTAGTTTCTGCTGTACATCAGTGTGAATCAAGTATATGCTTGCATAGATCCCTTCATGTTGGACTGTCTTCCCATTTGTGTCACCACAGAGCACTGAATATAATTCCTTGTGCTTTTCTTTCTTATTTTGTCAGTAATTTAAATTGAATTCCTTATTTTAACTGGAGGATTATGACTCTAAAACATTGTGATGGTTTTTGCCATACATCAACCTTAGTGAGCCACAGGTACACATGTGTCCAACACATCCTTAAGCCCACCCCACATCCCTCCCCACCCTATTCCTCTGGGTTCTTCCGGATCACTGGCTTTGGATGCCCAGCTTCATGCATATGTACACCTGAAGGATGATTTTCCTGCAAGAAATATTCACTTTTCTATGTTTCACATATGAAAATATGGGTGCAGAGTTTTGTACATGAAATACAAAATCTGCATTTCACTTTTGAAAATCTAGTTGTATGTTTTTGGTCATGATACATGGCTTATGGGATGTCACACATCTGGATGTCTGTGCACACTTTTTCCGACAAGAATATGGAATTGTGTATATCTCACATAGGACAATTTGAGCATACATTTTCTTGCTTGAAATATGGAACTTTATATATTTTCCATATGGAAATCTCCATTAAGAACTTCTGACATGAAGTATGTTCTCAATAGTTCAAATATGAAAGCATGATGCAAATTTTCACTCATGAAATAGAAACTTTGTACATTTCAAAAATGAATATCTAGGTACATATTATCTCACCTGAAATTTGGTATATTTTATACTTCACACAAAGATATTTGGGTGCAGATTTCCTTGATCTACATATGCAATACTATTTCACATATGAATATATGAGTGCTGTTATTTCTGCACTAAATATATGTAATTCTCTATAGTTCACATTTGAAAATCTAGGCACAGATTGTCCTGCACGATATATGGAATACACTCTATGAAACTCTGAAAAAAGATTTCCCAATGGAAATATTGACTTCTTTATGTTACATTTATGAATATCTGTGAGCACATTTTCCTACACAATATATGGAATTCTCCATGTTAAACCTTTGAATATATGGACATTCGTTTTCCTACACTAAATATTAAATTATCTCTAAAAAACATATGAAAATATTGGCATGGCTTTTGTGGGCATAGAATTTCAAATGTGGAATACAGAATTCTGTATGTTTCACACGTGGCAATCAGTGTGCAGATTTTCTTAAATGAAATATGGAATCACATATATTTTACAGATGATAATTGGAACAAAGGTTTTCTGCTATATTGACATATGGGATTCTGTATATTTCAAATATGAAAATCTGAATTGAGATTTTCTGACATAAGTATGTAATCTTCTATATTTCACATTATAGAAATCAGGGAACCGATTTTCCTTCATGAATTAGGACATCTCTACACTTCACAAATAGAAATCTGTGAACAGATTTTCATACATGTCATATGAGATTTTTCACATTTAATATAAGAAAATCTCGGCCCAGATATTTGTACAAAAATAAGGAAATCTTTATGCTTCATATATGAAAATATGAGTGCCAATATTCCCATATGAAATGTGGAATTCTCTATCATTTGAAATAGAGCTATCCATTTTCTATGTATCACATATGACCATCTCTGCTCAAATTTTCCTAGAGGAAGTGTTGAACATTATGTGTATCGCATAGGAAAACCTGGGTGCCAATTTCCCCACATGCAATCTGGAATTCTGTATATTTAAGATATCTGTCAAATGTTGTGTACTAATTTTACTACATAAAATATGGTATTCTGTATATTTCAGGCATGAAAACCATTGTGACAGTTTTACTCTATGAAAAATAGAATTCCCTATATGTTACATATGAAAATCTCAATGCTGATTTTACTACATGAAGTATTGAATTTTTTATTTCACTTTATTAAAAACTGTATGCAGAGTTTTTTTACATGAAATATGGAATTCTATATAATTCCTATATGAAAACCTGGGTGGTGATTTTCTTACATTAAATATAGGATACTCCACATTTCACACATGAACATCTAGGCATTGTTTTTCTTAACATATGGAGATCCAATATGGTATTTCCCCAATTTCACAAGTGAAAATATTGGCACCACTGTTTCTTCATGAAATATGGATTTCTTGCATTTCTCATACATATATCAAGACAATGATTTTTCTGCCAGGAAATATGGAATTTCCTATATTCCCTATATCAAAATATAGGCGCTAATGCTCCTTCATGGAATTTGGACTTTGGTATAGTTCACATTTGAAGATCAGAATGTAGATTTTCCTATAAGAAATATGGAAATCTCTATATTTTGTATGAACCAGTGGTTCTTTGTGTACTGCCACATGTTCCCTGTTTGCATTTGTGTCCCTGTCCCTAACATGGGTGTGCTTGTGTTGCATGTCTGTGTGTGTGTGTGTGTGTGCATGGGTCCTTCCCACTGCAGACTCAGAGATGAAGGTGACAGAACATGAGATGTGGAGCAACCAGAAGAGGAGGCACGAGGGGTTCACAGACTAGGGGAAACTTGTCCATGCATCTCTTTGATGCCCTTGTCCAGGACAGGAATGAGGAAAGGATGACAGGTGATAACACTGAACAGTGACTCTGCAAATCTGCAGTTACATCAAGAGGCATAAACAAGCTCACAGTTTCTGCTGTGTTGTGTGTTTGTATCAGTAAGCAGTGGTGCGGGGTTTGAGGAGTCACCCAGAGGAAATAAATCATAAGTGATGTGGGGATTTAAAACCACTGTCTGTGGACCCCTCAGTCTGTGGTGCATTGGCTACCCTGTGGAAATGCTGGACGAGGCTAGGGCAGGACCCCCGATTTTGAAGAGGCCAGGGTCCTTTGGAAAAAGGAAGAGACTGGAAGGAGGAGGATGGGAATGAGAGCTGGCTTCACTGAAGATTGTTCCACACATGTGAGAAGGAGATCTGGGAAAGTCCTGGGCTAGTGCTGCCTAGGATCAGCCTGTCAGCCAGCACATTCCCTCTCCAAGTGTGTTGCATATTGGCACCATGCAAGGCAAATGACATGCTAAGCTAGGCTCTCAGGGTGAACCCCCAGGCTTCCTAGGAGAGATGGGCTGTGAGCGTGGAATCTGTCTGGGCACTTCCAGCTACCTGGCAGCACAGAAAGGTGATGAAAGCACAGGTGTGGGGTGTGTGTGTGAGTGCCCCACTGCCAGCGTCTTCCTGTGAGGGAGGGAACAGGGATGAAGCAAGGATGGCAGGGTGTTTGCATGCAGGGACCCTGGGACAGTGAGAGACAGGTTCCAGTTCAGAGCCTGCTCTATTTAGGCTCCAAGCATTAGTGAACAGCAGTCATGAGGAAGACACCTCCTTTAAAGATGCCCTTCATTTTTCTGAGTGTGCTGCTGCACCCTGGATCCCTTGCCGAAAGGATAGGCAGGTAGAAAGCACCAGTGGGAAGTCAGTGACAATGGAAAAGAGCTAAGCAACAGAATGGGGTGGATTCCCAGGCACAGAAGAGGGGGCGGGGCTATAGTCCCTTGGACACCCAGCTATAAAGATCTTTCTGTCCTTCTCAACTGTAGCAGCATTTTTTCCCCAAAATGACCAGGGGCATGAGCACATCTTGCTTTTTATGTAAGCTTTGGTTGACTGATGGGACTGCAGCATAAACAGCTACCTTGCAGTGCAGAAAGCGGCTACCTGCAGAGTTTGCCAGTTTAAAACATCACTCTTTATACTCTTCACAGAATGCTTGGATATCAGGACTATGCAAAGGATGGTTTCAGTTGATCCTTCCCTGCTCCCCTAACCCAGACCCACTGGGCTGGAGAGACAGGATAGGCTGTGGTGTGTTCTCAACCTGGAGGCTTAACGAGAACAGCACCACTTTGAAATGGCCTGTATATGCTAAATGGGCAGACTTCAATGCCTCTGGCACTGGTGAGTCATGGCCCTTAATGGAGAGCTGTCCTTAGTTCTCACTGACTGGCATTCAAGCATATTTCATGGAGTTCCCTCGTGCCAGCTAGAGCATGCCCCCTTTCTCCCCCTGTCCAAAGTGTGGCCAAGCCACCGTAGTCCTGTGCAGTGTTCATGTTCACCATGTGAGGGAGGGAGGGAGGGACACCTGTCTCCTTCTGTAGTTTAGGAGAGATTGCCTGTGTTTGCCTCTAAGTTTGAGAAAGCATTCCCCAGCTGTGTGAACTGACAAAGTCAGATCTCCCGTGAGTGCAACTCACACAGGAGGAGAGCTTTGGCTTTATGCCTAGGTTAAGTGTCTTTTATGAGAGCTGGTGTCCAGAGAGTGGCAGAGGGCAGCAGCACCAGTCAGAGAGACAGAGACACACAGACACAAGCCCCTACTACACACAAAGAAAGATGGACAGAGAAACAGTGTGTGCCAGAAGCAGAGACAGAGACAGAGAGAGCTCTGTACCCTGTGGCTCTGGTGCCCCTGAGCAAAGGAGCTCAACTGTATCAAACTGCGTTTGTACCCACTCTCCTATCATCCAGACCGCATCGGGCCCTCTGCTCAATGAAGGAAACTACCCAGCCATATTGCTCCCCTGCCTTTGACGGGACACTTTGGGAGAGCACCCAGAGGTTAAAGGTCCTGTGAGAAACAGGAGTGTGTTTTTTGGATATGGAAGTGGGAATTCATGGTTTGAATTTCTGGAGGCCAAGGAAATGGCAGCTTGCACCTGGGTTTTGCCAGATGGAAGACAGGCAATGTGCCTGGAGGTGGACGCTCAGTGAAGCAGAGGCTTCACGTGGAGACCTGTAAACCGTGGGTGGGCGGTGGGGGGACGGGCTGGAGGGGTGAGAAGGGAGGGGTTGCAGTGGCCCCAGGGGGAGGGGTGGGAGTGTGTCTGAGGCGACTCCCTTTGGTCTAGGAGCATATCCATAGAATGTGACGCCTACTACCCTCTCTGACAATGGCTGAGATTGGGCCCAGTAGCCTGGGAGTGGTTCAAAGCTCCAGCAGCATAGGGGGCCCGATAGCCTGGGCAATCTAGTTGCCCCATGCATCTTGCTCCAGGTGGTCCCCCACCACATTCTTCAGTCTCAGGGCACCCCCAGAAGGAGGAGCTATGGCCACTGGTTGACCATGAAGCATTACATCGGCTGTGTAGGCCACCTGCTGTTCTGTCATGTCCAACCCCTTCACAGCTGCACCAACTGGAGCCACAGCCAGGGCCACGTCCAGAGTGAGACGCTGCGAGAAGATGGCGGGAGCACCCCGGGAGTCTGGATCTTCTTAGCTGTGAGGCCAAGTCTTCAGGGGATGGAGGCCCTGGGTCCTGCCATCGTGGTTAGGGTGTCCGGGACCTTGAGGCACCAGCTGGTGCACCAAACAAGGAGGCAGCTCTCTTCAGAGTAGAGGTGAAGAAAGGAAGGTGAGGCCCTGGAAGAGGGAGAGTTGGCAGGGATCAGACAAGAGGTTAGGCTGTTGGTGGAAGAAGACAGCACGGAGGAGGTGGAAGTGTTGGCGGACGTGGACCACGAGCAGTTGTACTCGCAGGAGCCAAAGGTGAAACCGGAAGAACATAGCCAGGAACTGCAAGGCCAGGAGCCCCGAGTGATCTACCGGCCCATGCTGGAGGGTCTGGATTCACTGGCGGCCCTTTAGCCAGTGAGTTTAACTCTGGGAATGTGAAAGATCACAGGGCCTACGTTTGTATCAGGTGGAACAACCGTCAGAGGAGGAAGTGTCACTTGGTTCAGAGATGTGCCATCTTCCAGGGCATTGCAGCCTTCTGGGCCCAAGCCCCATCCTGATTGCTATTCCTCGGAGTCAGCTGCTCAGGAGGAGGAGAAGGACCAGTAGCAGGAATAGAGGTGGGAACAAGGGCACAGGCAAGGTGAGGGGTGGCCAAGGGAACTGGGTGCTGAGGGTGTCGAGGTCCAAAGATATGGCAGAGGCAGAATTCGTGCATGGCCAAAACAGCTGTAAGTGTCTGAGCCATGACTTTGGGTGACTCCTTTTGGCCTGCATCTGAAGAGGAGCAGTACCCCGGGGGTGGGGATTCTATATCAGGAGTGACCAGAAACATCAGGCAAGAGTAGCATTCCCAGAAAGTTATTATTGTATGTGTGGATAATCCCAGGAATTAACAGAGACAGGGTGAGTCTCACAACCCCTCCCGGTCAGTCAGAGCCCCTGTAGTTGTTCCCACTAGTGCAGTACAGAAGCAGGAGGTTTTCCACACCCAAGGTGGAGATGGAAGGGGCTGCTGGCTGGTACGTTGTGAGTGCCAGATGACTCCAGACACATCCTTGTGAAAATAGGGAGCAGGTCAGGACTCGGGGCTTTCTTTTTAAACACAGATACCCATACAAACACACACACTTGCCCGCAGATAAGGTATGCCAAAGGGACTGCAATTCCTGACGTTTTAAGCAGTGAAATGCCACTATTCAGCACACTCCAGCCAGTCAGAGATCAGAAGTAGTCAGAAACAGACCCTCCCTTGGCGAATGCAGACAACTTCAGATGCCAAAGACCACTGCAGACCAAGAGCCATGAACATGTTTGATGTTATGACACTGGCTGGGGACATCGGTGGGGCGGGCAGGCAAGCGTGAGTGCCCAGAGTGCTTGCAGATATCTGTTCCAGTGTCCCTGTGAAAGGCTGTTGCTGAGCCATGAAAGACGCTGGGATTCTTGGCCTGGGGAGGAGAGGAATTCAGTCTGAGGCCAGTGACAAGGTTTGATCACTCAGAGCTTTTGTGTAATCAAGTTTTATTAAAGTATAAAAGAGAGAGTAAGATTCTGACATAGATATCAGAAGGGGGAGAAAGAGTTCCCCCGCCCCCTGCTAGTCTTTAGCAGGAAGTTATATACCGACTAGTAGGCTGCTATGGAGAAGGCAATGGCACCCCACTCCAGTACTCTTGCCTGGAATATCCCCTGGACGGAGGAGCCTGGTAGGCTGCAGTCCATGGGGTCGCTAAGAGTCGGACACGACTGAGCGACTTCACTTTCACTTTTCACTTTCATGCATTGGAGAAGGAAATGACAACCCACTCCAGTGTTCTTGTCTGGAGAATTCCAGGGATGGGGGAGCCTGGTGGGCTGCCGTCTGTGGGGTCATACAGAGTCGGACACGACTGAAGTGACTTAGCAGCAGCAGCAGGCTGCTAATTAGAGAAAGGAAATGTCTCAACACTCAGAGAGTGGCACCAGGCCCTTCACCTACAACATGTATCTTGAGATAACATTGGCACAAGGTGAGTCATCCTGGGCCATAAAAGGATTGACATGAATCTTGAAGAAAGGCCGGTATCCAAGCAAATACATAGTCTTATTAACATAGATTAGGAGAACACTTGTATGAATAAAACATACTGGTTTGTTGAGGCATTCTCAGTTCTGAGTCTTAGACTGAACCCACTTGAAGAAGGACAGAGTCTAGGGTAAATACATAGTTCATTAACATAGCTTCAGAAAAACATTTCCATAAGAAAAATGCTTTGGTTGGCTCAAGGTTTGAGAAAAGTTAAGTTCATGTGGAACCAGGTGTCCTAATGGCAACACAGCATTTTAAAAGAAGCCTCCTTTTAATTTTCTATAGAAAAGGGGGAAAAAAATCTGACACTTGTAGTTTGTTTCCTCCTGCTGCTTAAGAGAGAGATAAAAATGTCTGACACTTGCAGCCTATCTCCTCCGTTTGTGGGCTCCTAGCCTTCCTGACTCTTACCCTCTCACTTGTTCCTTCCCAGACTAGCCCTGTTGCTTGTGGCTCTACCTGGCCCTGCATGTGGCATGACTGGCTCCTTGACCTGCATTGGATTGTGAACAACCGCCAACTGTCCATCATGGTCAGTGAACAACATAAAGTCTTGCTTAGCTACATTATTGATGAAGGTCAGTGAGGGAGAATGAGGACAGGTAGGGGAGCTGGGCAGGGAAGTGGGGGATTATCTTATGTGGTGTGAGCACGTGGAGTGGAGAAGCAGAAGCTGTTGATGCCTGCTCTGCAGGCAAGCTGCAGACCTTAGAAACTTGCACATTTCCCCTCCTCCTGGTCCTGGCAGGTGCAGGAACTGAGGCATCCCTGGTCCCACTGCATGCTGCTAATTTGCTTTTTGGAGCAAACCCTACTTCAGGAACACAGTGATCGTTAAGGAGTACTACCTTGACATCACTGGTACAACCTGCTTCCCAGGGTGGTGTGGGTGGGTGGGACAAGAGTGGATGCTCCTCCTGCACAATCCTTCCCTGCCTCCCCTGTCTTTCTCCAGGATGTGTGCCCTGTCATTCCACTCTAGTCCACTGGTTCTGGGATTATAAACGAGGACCTCCAAGCCACAGGCTGGAAACCAGCAGTCTTAACTTCCTCAACTGGTTGTTAGATCACAACCAGCCCAGGGTCAAACAGGATTGCTGAGATGGCGTTGCTCTGGGCCTCTGCAGAATTGGCGATTTGTGTTGGAGTTCTTCACTGTTCACGAAGTGTTTGGATCCTGGTGAGCTCCATGCTGACCCTGTTTGTGTTGCCAGCAGATAATCAGTGAAGACCTGTGGCTCGACCTCCTTCAGTACTTCCTAGGGAGGTAGATCCTGCCATGAGAGGTTACTGACAGAAAACTAGATTGTGAGGGGATCAAAGTGAGCCCTGAAAGGACAGCCATGTAGAGGCTGGGACACTCTCCTTTCCCAAATGGGGATGCTCAGGCTCATGCAGGCTGGATGTAGAGCCTGGATTCGGGTCATAGTGATAGCAAGTGACAAGCTGAGCCTGGAGGCTTGGGGACTCCATGTTTCCAAGTCTCACTTGAAGAAGCTCTGATTACAAGATGAGAGAGTCCTAGGTGATTCTGATACAGACAGGGTGAATCAACCACCTTTATCAGAATCATCTTTCCCCAGGTTCAGCCACCCCCAGGCCTCCTGCTGCTCACTGAGTTTGAGATTCCCTTGGGCCCTTAAGTCCAGACCTTCCTCCTGGAAAGCACCACCAGTTGGAATGGGTTTCTCTCCACTCTCCCCTGGCACTTCTGTGCTGACTTTGGGGTCTTCTGTGAATTTCCACATCCACTGATTGGCCTCTCCTCACAACCACAAAGCCAGAAACGACCTAAGGCTGGCTGGTGATAATACTGAACAGCTGGGGGAAGAAATGGACAGGGATCCCAAAAGGGCAAGACACAGTGCCTACTGACACCATCTCCCATATTTCTGGACACAGATGTCTTTAGCTACTGAAACACCTGTGATCCCTGCTTGTGTTTGTGTCACTGTGCCTTCCTCGTGTGTGTTTACACAGGTATACTTATGTTGCCTGTGTTTGCGTGTCTTTCTGTGTGTGTGCATGTGTCTGGCCCACATCAGATGCAGAGATGAGGGTGACAAAACACAAGACTTGGAGGAACAAGAAGAGGAGGCACGAGGCATCCACAGGCTCAGGGAGACTGGTCAGTGTATCTCTGTGGCTCCCTTGTCCAAAACAGGAACGAGGAAAGGATGGCCAGTGACATCTCCGGACACTGGTTCCACAAATCTACAATTACATCAAGAGACATAAACAAGCTCACAGTTTCTGCTGTGTTGACCCGTTTTTTTTTTTTTTTTTTTACTACCAGCCTTTTTCCATGACTGATCTCCTTAACTGAAAACAGCACAGCCCCTCATGTTCTGAAAAGCCCCAAGTGGTGACTGGTCTCTTAGAATCCATCTTCCAGATCTACGGCCCCACCTGGGGAGACTGCCTGCAGTATCTACTCACCCTATTCAATACAGAGGGATGCTGATGAGTCATGACAAAGGCTAGAAAATGGCTCCAGGCCAATGCCCCAGAGGGCTGATTAGATGTGGAGAACTGGGCTTGGGAGAACTTCCCAGAGGAAGAGCCTTGCTGGTATCCCAATGCTGAGGGGGGAAGAAACCAGTTGGAGAAATATTGACAGTCCCTCTCTCCTACAAGGGGTAAAAGATAGGGTGAAGAAGCCTGCTAACGTGGCTAAGACCACTGTGGTGCTACATGAACCAGATGAATGCCTGGCCAGGTTCTGCAAAAGGTTGTGTGAGGCCTTATGGGTTTTCACCCCTTTTGATCTGGAAATTCCCTAAAATAAACGGATGATAAATTCAGCCTTTGAGGGACAGGCCCAATCGGACATCTGGAAAAAAAAAAAATACAGAAGTAGAAGGGTTTGCAGGTAAAAAGGCCACAGAACTGCTTTACCAACAGTCTTTGTCAATCACAGATCAGATCAGTTGCTCAGTCATGTCCAACTCTTTGAGACCCCATGAATCGCAGCATGCCAGGCCTCCCTGTCCATCACCAACTCCTGGAGTTCACTGAGACTCACATCCATCGAGTCAGTGATGCCATCCAGCCATCTCATCCTCTGTCGTCCCCTTCTCCTCTTGCCCCCAATCCCTCCCAGCATCAGAGTCTTTTCCAATGAGTCAACTCTTCGCATGAGGTGGCCAAAGTACTGGAGTTTCAGCTTCAGCATCATTCCTTCCAAAAACATCCCAGGGCTGATCTCCTTCAGAATGGGCTGGTAAACAGCAAAAAGTGGATGAAGCAAAAAGTGGCACCCTTGGTAGCTGTCCTGTCAAAGCATGCGCCCCTGGTGGGACCACACCATAAGGCAAGGGGTCCAGATCTGAAAAGCACAATTCCCCTCAGCCACGATCAGTGTGCCTATTGCAAGGAAAAGGGAGACTGGAGAAATGAGTGCCCCAGTCGCTCTGAGAAGAAAACCAAAGCAGCAGGCTCACCAAGCTGGTATCAACCTGAGCCACCGGGCACTAATCTGATCAGGCTAGCTCAAGCAGAATCCAAGTAGAGGGCACTAGACTCTTTCCAACTGGGTCCCAGAGAGCCCATGGTCAGAATTAAAATAGGGGGACATCCAATGGACTTTATGGTGGACACTGGTGCTGAGCATTCCGTGGTCACCTAGGAGATAGTCCCCTTATCAGGAAAAAGAAACTACCATCATCGGGGGCACAGGCGCCCAGACTGACAGGCACCCAGACCTGCAGGCCATTTTGCAGTCCTTGACAATGCCGACTGGGGGGCCATGAGGTAGAGCACGAATTCCTCTATTTGCCTGACTGCCCAATTCCCTTGATGAGAAGAGACCTGCTTGCTAAGATGGGGGCCCAGATTTCCTATTCTGCTGATGGGTAACCTCTCCTAAATCTAACAGGCCCACCCTGCTCCTTGATTATGACTCTTGCTCTAAGGTGAGAAGAAGAATGGCACCTGTATTCCTCCCTTCCAGGAGAAGGGACCATTCCTCCAGAATCAGAGACTGAGTACCCACCTGTTTGGGCCAAGGAAAATGCTCCCGGTCTGGCAAAACCCCTTGCTCCCATCCTGATTGATCTGAAACCAAGAGCACAGCCTGTAAAACTACAACAGCATCTGATTCCCCAGTAGGCCCGGCTGGGAATCCAGGCTCATTTAGACAGACTACTCCAAACATGGACTTCTGATGAAATGCCAGTCACCCTGGAACACCCCACTACTACCTGTGAAGAAGCCAGGGATGCAAGACAACCATCTGGTTCAGGACTTAAGAGCGTAATCAAGGCAACAATTACTCTGCTCCTGGCAGTGCCTAAACTGTACACCCTACTGGGACTGATCCCTTCCACAGCTGAATGGTTTACTTGCTTGCACTTAAAAGATGTCTTCTTCTGCCTCCAGCTTGCACCTGTCAGCCAACCACTATTTGCTGCTGAATGGGAAAACTCACACACGGAAAACAAGGAACAGCTCTCTTGGACGAGGCCTCCTCAGGGTTTCAAGAACTCCCCTACTCTCTTCAGCAGAGCTGTGGCCACTGACTTCATGCAATTTCCTGGTCAGGACTTAGACTGTGTCCTGCTGAAATAGGTCATTGAGCACAACACAGGCTCGATGCCTAGAAGGACAAAGGCCCTCATCTCCTTGCTAATCGAAGCTGGGTACTGTTATCAAAGAAAAACACACAAATCTGTAAAAGACAAGTCAAATATCTAGGTTTTAACATCATCTGGGGCCAGCGAATGCTGGGAACTGAAAGGAAACAAGCAGTTTGTGCCAACGCTACCCCTACCATTCACCAGAAGGTCCACGAGCTCCTGGGAGCAGCAGGATTCTGCAGGATATGGATCCCTGTATTTTTCATACCTGGCCAGACCCCTCTATGAGGCCCTGAAAGGAGAATAAAAGGCTCCCCTTGAATGGGAGCCAAGAGGTGGCACTTCAAACAATTTAGGCCAAAGTCTCCGATGCCTCAGCCCTCGAGCTTCCCAATGTAACCAGAGAGCTCAATCTCTGTGTTCATGAAAAGTACAAAATGGCCTTGGGAGTCTTGACCCAAAAATTCAGGCCTTGGCAAAGGCAGGTGGCCTACTTGTGTAAATAGATGGCCACGCTACCTTCGAGCAGTAGCAGCCACCTCCTTGCTAGGGAGGGCAGCTGACAAATTAATGTTGGGGCAAAACCTAAATGTTAAGGTCATACACTCAGTTGTAACCCTGTTGGATAGCAGAGGCCACCACTGGCTCACACATGCACAAATGACTCAGTATCGAGGGTTACTATGTGAACATCCATGGTAAAACTGGAAGTTGTATGAACTCTAAAATCAGCTATCTTTCTAACAAAACAAGCAGGGCCCTTGGAACAGGATTGTTTGGAATTCCTAGATGAAGTATTTTCTAATAGACCAGACCTGACTGACAAGCCATTCCACAACCCAGACCTGGTCCTATATACTGATGGTAGCAGCTACATGGAAAACAAAAAGAAGATGACTGGGTATGCTGTAGTGTCTGACTCTGAAGTGGAGGAAGGAGAGGAGCTTCCTCAAGGATGGTCAGTGGAGTTATGGGCATTAATCAGGGACCTGGAACTCAGCTGAGAGCAGCGAGTCAATACCTATACAGACTTGCGGTATGCTTTCACTACTCTACATGTCCACGGAGCCTTATACAAGGAAAGAGGACTCCTTACAGCAGGAGGGAAAGGGATCAAAACCCAAGTCGAAATCCTGAAACTTCTGGAAATAGTATGGGAACCGAAGAAAGTGGCAGTTGTCCACTGCAAAGGCCACCAAAAGGAAGGTGACCCAGTGGCCGAAGGGAACAGTCATGCTGATGCAGCCACCAAGGAGGCTGCCCAGGGGCAGCTGCCAGACAAATCGAAAGTCCTGCTAGCCCTGGAGATACCAGCTGCCCCCAGGTACTTTCTCAAGGAGGAAAAATGGATAAAAATGGAAGGGGGAGCCAAGGCCAAGATGGGATGTTGACTCACACAAGACCACAAGTCTATGTTCTGGCTCAACTTGCCTACAAGCTGGTGTACCAGCAACATGAACTGACCCATATGGGCAAGACTGCCTTAGAGATTTTGCTAGGCCCATACTACCTCGTTGCTCACCTCCCCACACTCTGTTCTTCTGTCTCCCAACGATATGTAACCTGTTTACAAAATAATGCTCGCCAGGGGTCTAGTAGGTCGGCAGGGACACAACTTTGTGGATTTATCCCCCTTTGAGGATACGGAATCAGGTTTTTCTGAAATCACCCCAAATCAAGGATTTAGATACCTTGTAGTTTTTATCTGCACCTTTTCAGCCTGGGTGGAAGCCTTTCCTACCCGAACTGAAAAAGCAAGACAAGTAATCAAGGCACTCCTGAAAGACATTGCCCCCAGATATGGAACACCTCTGACCATATGGTTGGACAATGGACCAGCACTTGTAGGGGATGCAGAACAACAGGTGGTAAAAGTTTTGAAAACCCAGTGGAAATTTCATACTACCTACCATCCCCAGAGCTAAGGGAAAGTGGAACGTGTGAATCAAACCCTCAAACAAACTAGCAAAACTATGCCAGGCAACCAGCTTACTTTGGGTAGATTTGAAATCCTGTACGGATGACCACCCTCGCTAGTCAACTTAAGGGGAGACACCAGAGAACTGGGGAACTTGGACTTATATAGGCAGCTACAAGGGTTAGGACACACAATCTCTCAAATACATACATGGATAATTGATATAATACCCATTTCTTTAGGCATAATAGTACATCCTCACCAACCAGGGAACCGAGTATGGGTAAAGGATTGCAAAAAAGAGCCTTTAAAACCCATGTGGAAAGGGCCCTATTTTGTAATCTTAACTACCCACACTGATCTCAAGGTGGAAGGAACAAACGCTTAGATCCATTACTCCAGAGTCAAACCTGCAAATCCGACTGATAGCCAAGAAAAGTGGGAAATGACCCTTAGTCTGGAGGAACCCCTGTTCCTTACCTTGCAAAGAAGAAAACAAGCACCCCAAAGCCCCGCTGGGGGGCACACAGGGAGTTGGTCAATAAACACACAGCTGAAGCTTGAGGAACCAATAGGACCAACAAAAGGCAGATGTATTGGTTATTAATTGGTCTGGGACTCCCCCATTCATCTTGTTTGGAATAGGGCTTTACTTTTTCCCCGAGAGTGGACTTGTATCCAAAAACTCTCTTTCTGCTTTGCCTACTTCTTCATAGTTCTTGTTTTTTGGAGTCTCCTCCTCCTGTGATCAACATAAATATGAAAACAGCATATTTTTGCCTTACAGATCTGTTAAGTTGTAAAATCCCCTCCTCATCTGAGAGTCAGGATAATTGTTTTGAGTGTATGGAGTCTTTCTACCATGAGGGTAGATGGGCCCAGGGATTCACTGACTACACATACAAACCAACCGCATGTTATAGTTCAGCTTTCCCATGCACTAAGGAAGGGAAGCATTACTAGGTGGGGGGCAGGGTGGGGCAGAATTAGAGTCCACACTGTGAATGGCCTAACGTGCTATGGCACCCCAAGACAGATGGCCTGATGGACTCCACAAACTTGTTTTGGTATGTCAGATGGTGGGGGGGCGGGAGGGGGGCGTAGGGCAAGACAAGGCTAGGAAAGAACCAGCCCAAGAGGTGGTCAAAAGGTTAAAGGCCCGAGTAACCAAGCCAGACCCATTGGCATAAGGTCCAAAGATGGGGTCCTCTGGACTGTACAACCAGCTTCGACTCTCCCTCAAAGATAAGTTAGAAATGCCCACTATTGGAAATAATCCTTTTATCTATCTAGCCGAGGAGGTGGCCCTGGAATTAAATGTTACTACTTGCTGGGTTTGTGGAGGTTCTCTGATGTGCAAAACATGGCCCTGGAAGTGTACTGCATTGGATGCCTTTCTGCTATTACAATGGAATCGAACAACTAGCAGGTGGGTAGGGCGTCCTATTCAGAGTTGGACTCTGTCCAGGGAAACAGTAGGCAAAGAATGCCTAAGCCGAGAAGGGATAAATTATACCTGGGTCACAGAAACAAAATGCAGAAGAGCCCTGGTCTATAATGATACCTGTAAGAAACTTCTGTGGAGTCCTGGGGCCCCAACCAGGTATTGGGCTCCCCAAAAAGGAGGGAATGGAATTCACACTTGCACTCCCTTCAACTCCACTTCTGGGATTCTAGAGCAAAACTGTACAGGAAATCAACCTGATACTAATCTCTTTTTTGCAATCCCAGGCATTAGCTCATATAGGAAGCATCATTACTTCACAAACCCAGACTTATGGCAACCATGAGAAAGACTTTTTTGATTTGCAGAAGGGCCTACTCACAGTTCCCATCTAGATGTGGAGGAACCTGCACCATAGGAATAATTCAGTCAGGTTTCTTCCTCTTACCCAACTCACCAGGGGACACACTGGCGTTCCCAATTTGCGACAATGTGAGACATAGAAGGACTGATGCTGAAGCTGAAATTCCAATACTTTGGCCACCTCATGCGAAGAGTGGACTCATTGGAAAAGACCCTGATGCTCGGAGGGATTGGGGGCAGGAGGATAAGGGGATGAGAGAGGATGAGATGGCTGAATGGCATCACCGACTCCATGGACATGAGTTTGAGTGAACTCTGGGAGTTGATGATGGACAGGGAGGCCTGGCGTGCTGTGATTCAGGGGGTCGCAAAGAGTTGGACATGACTGAGCAGCTGAACTGAACTGAGACATAGAGAAAAGTGATTCCTTGAGCTAGGAGGAAAACAAAAGTGGAGCAAAGATGAGTGCCCCCCTCAACAGATAATCCAGTATTATGGCTCGGCCACATAGCCACAAGACAGGAGTTGGGGATACAGGACCTGCATTTACATGCTCACCCGCACAATCCTACTGCAGGCGGTACTTGAGATTATAACTAATGAAATCACAACTGCATTGGAACTGTTGGCACAGCAACAATCCCAGATGAGGACTGCCATTAGCAAAATCCAATAATGGAGGAAGGAGGAGCTTGTGGAAATTCTACCAAACTGACTGTTGCACCCAAATAAGTGACAATGGAAAAGTTGTGACAGACATAGCTAAAAATATCCGGAAGACTGCCGGTGTTCTGGTTCAGACAATGTTTCTGGTTAAAATAATGATTGGGATTGTCATAGTCATACTCACAGATGTCTGTTTATTTCCTGCTTCATGCCTGTCCTAATAAAAAACGTAACAGGGTTCATTCATAGAAACAGTTGTCAAATGGAGAACTGCCACCTAGCTGTTGCTTTTAAAGGATTACCAGCCAGTTCTGGATGATGATGTTCTCTGACAGCTTCAGATGCGCCCTAAACATCAAGAGGGGGGAATGAGATAGACACCAGATCAAAGTCCCCAATTAAAGTAACAACCTTTTGCTTTCCCTTCCTTTATCTTGTATTAACAGCTGCTGTTCATCAATCACCGTTTATGCATCTGATTTCTTGCTTGCTGGTTACCTCCTCTCCTCAGGAACTAGGGCTACCTGGAGAAGGCAGCGATCTGAGCTGTTCGAGCAGGAAATTTACGGTGCATAAAAGATACCCAGAACAAAGGTGGGACACTCAGTCTTTGGAGATGACTCCACTGAGCCCACATTTGTGCTGAATAAACCCAGCTGTTCTCCATCTTTGAGTGTCGCTTGTCTCTTTCTGATGCTACAGAGTCTATAACAACACTACTATGTTAATCAGCCGACTCATGGCCTACTTTCCCATGGCCTTTCTTTATTTCAAACAGTCCTCAGATACTTGGCTTGTCTGTGCTTTTGCATTCTATCTGCCTTTTCGCTTTTTTGAGAGACTCTTGTATGTCAGGAAGAATTACTATAAACTGGGCCATCTTTAGTGGTAGGGAGTCATTTAGCACAATTGGTCCAGTTGGAAAAGTGAGAGGAAAGTTCTAACACAAAAATGTAACTTCCAAGTTAGTGCTATCTTCTAGTTGTATAAGTAGAAAGGTAGTCAATGAGAAAGAAAATGAATTCCCAGATACGTGGTTACCTCGTTATGATCTCAAAATTGAAATATGCTTAAGAGAACAAGTCTATATATAGGTGAATCCCAGCTCTAGATCTATAAAGTATTCACATTGTTTGAACAAGTGTGACTGAGCAAGTCTCCTTTAAGTCACTGCCGCCCTTCCCCCAAATGATATCTCCTGAATTTCTAAGTCATTACACTGAAGTTGGTCTAGTCTAGTATGATGAGGCATTAAGATTGTCAAAGCTCACTGAGACCAGAGACCACATTGTTTATTATATTTTGAAATATGTCCCCAAGGCTTGCAGGCAGGTCTGGAGCAGCTCCCACCACCCCAAAAAGCCAGATCCTAGCTCTGAAATCTCCCCTTCATTCTTCAGTCCATCTTTCCTCCATCTTATCACCAACCTGCACCATTCTGTGTTCACTGAACTGGAAAGATGCTCTGTTCCTGCAGTCTTCGTTGACTTCCCTGAGTCCCTGCCCATTGTCCATATTTTGAACTGTCTGCTGATTTAATGAAATCATTTGAGGAATGGAAATTAGAGGCTGCAGACAGGCTTGCATGGGAATTTCTTTATTAAGTTCCACAGAGGGACCCTGCACTGCCCTGTTGCTGAGTTGCATATTATTACTGATTTGAATCCTATCGACTGGATCATCTGGAAGATGAATAGTTTCCCTCTGAAAGTGGCACAAAACACTTTTACGTGACTTCACTCTTGGCACACATCTTCTTCTCAATATCCTGTACCTGGCACTCTTACATACAAATATTCTCAGTTGATCATGCATTTGGCCTGATGTGCTACAGTACAGAGTCTATCTTTTAGGCTTGGCTAAGATGGAAGTCGAGAGATCTTGGTGGCACAATTTCTCGAGTTTGTAGAGGACTTAAAATCTGCACCAATAATTCCTAAAGGAAATCAGTTTTGAATAGTCATTGGGAGGACTGTTGCTGAGGCTGAAGTTCCAATACTTTGGCCACTTGATGCGAATAGCCGACTGATTAGAAATGACACTGATGCTGCGAAAGATCGAAGGCAGGAGAAGAAAGGGATGATAGAGGACGAGATGGTTGAATGGCATTGCCGACTCAGTGGACATGAAACTGAGCAAGCTCCGAGAGATGAAGAATTATAGGGAAGCCTGGCATGCTGCAGTCCATGGGGTCACGAAGATTGGGACAAGACAAGGCCACTGAAGTGATCCTAGCAAGCACAGTTTATTACAAAATTTTCAAAACAATAAGCAGTCCTCAACTAAGACCTAACTAAAACATTTGTCACACTTATTTTGGCCTAAATTGAGGTAACTATCACTGTTTGCAAATTTGTTTCTAGAGAAGAATGATAAACTTCACATGCTTTTATGATTGAATGTGGCTTTGGAATAAGGCATAAGCTCAGTCTGTTACCCTCCACAGAATTGAGAGATAATTGCTATTATTAACAGCTGAGAGATAAGATGCTACTATGAACAAATACCTATGTACCAATGGGCAGACCACTTTACTATTCTTGCCTTGAGAACCCCAAGAACAGTATGAAAAGGCAAAAAGGTAGGACACTGAAAGATGAACTCTGCAGGTCGGGAAGTGCCCAATATGCTACCGGAGATCAGTAGAGAAATAACTCCAGAAACAAAGAAGAGAAGAAGCCAAAGCGAAAACAACACCCAGTTGTGGATGTGACTGGTGATGGAAGCAAGGCCCAATGCTGTAAAGGGCAATATTGCATAGGAACCTGGAATGTTAGGTCCATGAATGAAGGCAAATTGGAAGTGGTCAAACAGGAGATGGCAAGAGTGAACGTCGACATTCTAGGAATCAGCAAACTAAAATGAACTGGAATGGGTGAATTTAACTCAGATGACCATTATATCTCCTACTGTGGGCAAGACCCTTAGAAGCAATGGAGTAGCCATCACAGTCAACAAAAGAGTCTGAAATGCAGTACTTGGATACAATCTCAAACTGACAGGATGATCTCTGTTCGTTTCCAAGGCAAACCATTCAATATCATGGTAATCCAAGTCTATGCCCTTACCAAGAACACTGAAGAAGGTGAAGTTAAACGGTTCTATGAAGACCTACGAGACCTTTCAGAACTAACACCCAGAAAAATGTCCTTTTCATTATAGGGGACTGGAATGCAAAAGTAGGACACCAAGAAACACCTAGAGTGACAGGTAAATTTGGCCTTGGAGTACAGAATGAAGCAGGACAAAGGCTAATAGAGTTTTGCCAAGAGGATACACTGGTCATAGCAAACACCCTTTTCCAACAACACAAGAGAAGACTCTACACATGGACAACAACATATGGTCAACACCAAATTCAGATTGGTTATATTCTTTGCAGCAAAACATGGAAAAGCTCTATACAGTCAGCAAAAACAAGACTGGGAGCTGACTGTGGCTCAGATCATGAACTCCTTATTGGCAACTTCAGACATAAATTGAAGAAAGTAGGGAAAACCACTAGATCATTCAGGTATGATCTAAATCAAATCCCTTTCGATTGTACATTGGGGGTGAGAAATAGATTTAAAAGACTAGATCTGATAGACAGAGTGCCTGATGAACTATGGACGGTGGTTTCTGACATTGTCCAGGGGACAGGGATCAAGATCATCCCCAAGAAAAAGAAATGCAAAAAAGCAAAATGGCTGTCTGAGGAGACCTTACAAATAGCTGTGAAAAAAAGAGAAGCAAAAAGCAAAGGAGAAAAGGAAAGATATAAACATCTGAATGCAGAGTTCCAAAGAATAGCAAGGAGAGATAAGAAAGCCTTCCTCAGTGATCAGTGCAAAGAAATAGAGGGAAGCAACATGGGGAAAGACTAGATATCTCTTCAAGACAATTAGAGATAGCAAGCGAATATTTCATGCAAAGATGGGCTCAAAAAAGGACAGAAATGATATGGATGTAACAGAAGCACAAGATATTAAGAAGAGGTGGCAAGAATACACAGAAGAACTGTACAAAGAAGATCTTCACGACCCAGATAATCACGATGGTGTGATCAACTCACCTAGAGCCAGACATCCTGGAATGTGAAGTCAAGTGGGCTTTAGGAAACATCAGTAAGAATAAAGCTAGTGGAGGTGATGGAATTCCAGTTGAGCTATTTCAAATCCAAAAAGATGATGCTGTGAAAGCAGTGCACTCAATATGTCTTCAAATATGGAAAACTCAGCAGTGGAGACAGGACTGGAAAAGGTCAGTTTTCATTCCAGTCCCTAAGAAAGGCAATACCAAAGAATGCTCAAACTACCGATCAATTGCACTCATCTCACATGCTAGTAAAGCAATGCTCAAAATTCCCCTAGCCAGGCTTCAACAATCCGTGAACCATGAACTTCCAGATGTTCAAGCTGGTTTTAGAAAAGGCAGAGAAACAAGATATCAAATTGCCAACATCTGCTGTATCATCGAAAATGCAAGAGAGTTCCATAAAAGCATCTATTTCTGCTTTATTTACTATCCTAAAGCCTTTGCCTGTGTGGATCATAATCAACTGTGGAAAATTCTTCAAGAGAAGGAAATCCCAGACCACCTGACCTGCCTCATGAGAAATCTGTATGCAGGTCAGGAAGCAACAGTTAGAACTGGACATGGAACAACAGACTGGTTCAAAATAGGAAAAGGAGTATGTCAAGGCTGTATATTGTCACCCTGCTTATTTAACTTCTATGCAGAGTACATCATGAGAAACACTGGACTGGAAGAAACACAAGCTGGAATCAAGATTGCCAGGAGAAATATCAATAACCTCAGATATGCAGATGACACCACCCTTATGGCAGAAAGTAAAGAGGAACTAAAGAGCCTCTTGATGAAAGTGAAAGAGGAGAGTGAAAAAGTTGGCTTAAAACTCAACATTCAGAAAACTAAGATCATGGCATCCAGTCCCATCACTTCATGGCAAATAGATGGGGAAACAGTGGAAACAGTAGCAGATTTATTTTGAGGGGCTCCAAAATCACTGCAGAGGGTGATTGCAGTCATGAAATTAAAAGACACTTACTCCTTGGAAGAAAAGCTATGACCAACCTAGACAGCATATTAAAAAGCAAAGATGTTACTTTTTCAGCAAAGCTCTGTCTAGTCAAGGCTTGGTTTCTTAAGTAACCATGTATGGATGTGAGAGTTGGACTATAAAGAAAGCTGAGTGCCAAAGAATTGATGCTTTTGAATTGTGGTGTTGGAGAAGACTCTTGAGAGTCCCTTGGACTGCAAGGAGATCCAACAAGTCCATCTTAAAGATCAGTCCTGAGTGTTCATTGGAAGGACTGATGTTGAAGCTGAAACTCCAATACTTTGTCCACCTGATTGGAAGAGCTGATTCTTTGGAAAAGACCCTGATGCTGGGAAAGATTGAAGGGGGGAGGAGAAAGGGACGTCAGAGGGTGAGATGATTGAATGGCATCACTGACTCAATTGACCGGAGTTTGGGGAAACTCCGTGTGTTGGTGATGGACAGGGAGGCCTAGTGTGCAGCAGTCCATGGAGTTGCAAAGAGCTGGACATGAAACAGGATATAACAAGAGGAACATCGACATTCTAGGAATCAGTGAACTAAGATGGACTGGAATGGGTGAATTTAACTCAGATGTCCATTAGATCTACAACTGTGGGCAGGAATCCCTTAGAAGAAATGGAGAAGCCGTTATAGTCAACAAATGAGTCTGAAATGCAGTACTTGGATGCAACTTCAATAATGACAAAATGATCTCTCTTCATTTCCTAGGCAAACCATTCAGTATCACGGTAATCCAAGTCTATGCCTCAACCAGTAATGCTGAAGAAGGTGAAGTTGAACAGTTCTATGAAGAACTACAAGACCTTCTAGAACTAACACCCAAAAAAGATGCCCTTTTTGTTATAGGGGACTGGAATGCAAAAGTGGGAAATCAAGAAACATCTTGAGTAACAGGTAAATTTGGCCTTGGAGTACATAATGAAGCAGGGCAAAGGCTAATAGAGTTCTGCCAAGAGAACACACTGGTCATAGGAAACACCCTCTTCCAACAACACAAGAGAAGACTCTACACATGGACATCACCAAATGGTCGACACCAAAATCAGATTGATTATATTCTTTGCAGTCAAAGATGAAGAAGCTGTATACAGTCAGCAATAACAAGACCGGGAGCTGACTGTGGCTTGGATCATGAACTCCTTATTGCCAAATTCAGACAGAAATTGAAGAAAGTGGATAAAACCACTAGACCATTCAGGTATGACCCAAATCAAATCCCTTATGACTATACCGTAGAAGTGAGCAATAGATTTAAGGGACTAGATCTGATAGACAGAGTGCCTGATGAACTATGGATGGAGGTTTGTGACATTGTATAGGAAACAGGAATCAACAGAAAACAAGAAAAACAAATGCAAAAAAAGCAAAATGGCTGTCTGAGGAGGCCTTAAAAATAGCTATGAAAAAAAGAGAAGTGAAAAGCAAAGGAGAAAAGGAAAAATATACCCATTGAATGCAGAGTTCCAAAGAATACAAGGAGAGATAAGAAAGCCTTCCTCAGCAATCAATGCAAAGAAATAGAGGAAAACAATAGAATGGGAAAGACTAGAGATCTCTTCAAGAAAATTAGAGATACCAAGGGAACATTTCATGCAAAGATGGACTAAATAAAGGACAGAAATAATGGGACATAACAAAAACACAAGATATTAAGAAGAGATGGCAAGAATACACAGAACTGTCCAAAAAAGATTTTCATGACCCAGATAATCACGATGGTGTGATCACTCACCTAGAGCCAGACATCCTGAAATGTGAAGTCAAGTGCGCCTTAGGAAGCATCACTTCGAACAAAGCTAGTGGAGGTGATGGAATTCCAGTTGAGCTATTTCAAATCCTGAAAGATGATGCTGTGAAAGTGCTGCACTCAATATGCCAGCAAATTTGGAAAATTCAGCAGTGGCCATAGGACTGGAAACGGTCAGTTTTCATTCCAATCCCAAAGAAAGACAATGCAAAAGAATGCTCAAACTGCACAATAGCACTCATCTCACACGCTGGTAAAGTAATGCTCAAAATTCTCCAAGCCAGGCTTCAGTCATACGTGAACCACGAAATTCCAGATGTTCAAGTTGGTTTTAGAAAAGGCAGAGGAACTAGAGATCAAATTGCCAACATCCACTGGGTCATTGAAAAAGCAAGAGAGTTCCAGAAAAACATCTATTTCTGCTCTTTGACTATGCCAAAGCCTTGAATTGTGTGGATCACAATAAACTGGAAAATTCTGAAAGAGATGGGAATACCAGAATACCTGACCTGCCTCTTGAGAAACCTGTATGCAGGTCAGGAAGCAACAGTTAGAACTAGACATCAAACAACCGACTGGTTCCAAAGAGGAAAAGGAGTATGTCAAGCTGTATATTGTCACTCTCCTTATTTAACTTATATGCAGAGTACATCATGAGAAACGCTGAGCTGGAGGAAGCACAAGCTGGAATCAAAATTGCTGGGAGAAATACCAATAACCTCAGATATTCAAATGACAACACCTATATGGCAGAATGTGCAGAAGAACTAAAGAGCCTCTTGTTGAAAGTTAAAGAGGAGAGTGAAAAAGTTGGCTTAAAGCTCACCATTCAGAAAACAAAGATCATGGCATCTGGTCCCATCAATTCATGGCAAATAGATGGGGAAACAGTGGAAACAGTGGTTAACTTTATATTTCTGGGCTCTAAAATCACTGCAGATGGTGATTGCAGCCATGAAATTAAAAGACACTTACTCCTTGGAAGGAAAGTTATGACCAACCTAGACAGCATATTAAAAAGCAGAGACATAGCTTTGCCAATAAAGATCTGTATAGTCAAGGTTATGGTTTTTCCAGTGGTCATGATGGATGTGAGAGTTGGACTGTGAAGAAAGCTGAGCACCGAAGAATTGATGCTTTGAACTGTGGTGTTGGATAAGACTCTTGAAGAGTCCCTTGGACTGCAAGGAGATGCAACCAGTCTATCCTAAAGGAGATCAGTCCTGAGTTTTCATTGGAAGGACTGTTGTTGAAGTTGAAACTCCAATACTTTGGCCACCTGATACGAAGAGCTGACTCATCTGAAAAGACCCTGATGTTGGGAAAGATTGAGGTCAGGAGGAGAAGGGGACGACAGAGGATGAGATGGTTGGATGACATCACCGACTCGATGTACATAGGTTTGGGTGGACTGCGGGAGTTGGTGATGGACAGGGAGGCCTGGCGTGCTGCGGTTTTGGGGTCGCAAAGAGTCGGACATGACTGAGCCACTGAACTGAACTGAACTGAACTGAGTGACTAAATTGAACTCCACTGATGTACCCATGGGCTAGTTAGAAAAACAGTATCAGAACATTGGAGTTTAAAGAAGAGAGCATATTCTTGCAGGGCCATGCAAGGAGATGGTTAGCTTATGCCTTTAAAAATTCTGAACTTCCCAAAAGCTTTTAAGAATGCCCACTTATACAAAACTTGAGGGAGGGATGTGATTAGCTGTGACAAGCGTCTTGCTGTCAGATGTTCTATTCTTGAAGAAAAGTCACAGTTAGGTAACTGTATTCCTGTAAACCTCTAGTAAAACAAATATTATTGTCAATGCTCAAAGGTTAGATTCCAAGCTTGACTTTCACACTCCAAGGTCCTGTTTAGGAGGAAGGGGTTCCTGAGCAAGCTGATTATCTTGTCTAAAAGCATTCATCCAGCACCCTGTCTTAGTCCTCCCACTCATGGCCAGTCACAACTGAAGAGGCAGCTCTCAGTCTCTGGGCCCTCCTCTTACCAAGTCCCCATACCCTGCCCAGCCACCTTAAATGAGGGAGCCAGGTGCCCAGCCCACAGCTGCCCTGTCTTCTCAGTCTACTCTAATTGGGCAGAGAGTGGGGGAGGGCTGTGTCCTGTAGACTCTGACACAATCAGATTACCACAAGCATTAAGTATTGGAGGTGGGGATGGCAGGTAGGTTACCTATTGCTCTGAACCCTGGGCCAGGCCAGTGAATGTCTCTAGAAAGGTCTCTGGACCTCTGCAAGACTTGGCCTTTAGCCTGTCCCCAGGCCTCACACCTTGCTACCCAGACCAAGGCCAGAGCACCTGGAGGGCCATGGGTAAAGGCTGAAATATATCTTTTCTACACTCTGCTGAGAGGCTGACTACTGGTGGACCTGGTATTCTAACTTCTTTGGTCTTTAGCTAAGGACGGCAGCTCCATGCCCTTCTTGCCCTTATTACAGTTTCTTCCTTGGTGAGATTATTCAAACTTTGACTGAAAGTTGGTAACTTAGACCATCATGGTCTATTTCCACTAGCCCCAGATAATCACATTCTACTCTGTTTCTATAACTCAGGTAAATTAAGTAACAATATCATGTGATGATACAGTTTTTTATCTTCCTCTAACTGAAATATTATACTTAAAAAGCATAATGTCCCCTAGGATATATATATATATATATATATATATATATATATATATATATATATATATATATTGCAAATGGGGGAACCATTTACTCATTCACTGCTGGAGCCATAGTTGAATTGTGATATATTAAAAAAAATTTTATTGGAATGGTGTGCTTTACTAACTTGTATTAGTTTCTGTTGTACATCAAAGTCAATCGATTACAGGCATACATAGATCCCTTCATTTTTGGATTGCCTTCCCATTTAGGTCACCACCGAGCACTGAGTACAGTTCCTTCCACTGTTTTCTTTTTCAATTCAAATTATTTGTTGAAACTGGAGGAAAATTACTGAACAATACTATGATTTTTTTTTTTGGTCATATATCAACATTAATGAGCCATAGGTATACATGTGTCCCACACATCCTGAAGCCCCACTCACCTCCCTCCCCAGCCCATTCCTATGAGTTCTTCCAGAGCACTGGTTTTGAATGCCCTGCTTTATGCATATATAAACCTGAATGATGATTTTCCTGCATGAAATATGCAATTTTCTCTATATCACATATGAGTTATGGGTGTAGATCTTTCTACATTAAATTTGAAATCTGTATTTATGTTTGGAAATCTAGCTGTATATTTTTGTCATAATAGCTGGTGCACTGGGACAACCCAGAGGGATGGAATGGGGAGGGAGGAGGGAGGAGGGTTCAGGATGGGGAACACATGTATACCTGTGGTGGATTCATTTTGATATTTGGCAAAACTAATACAGTTATGTAAAGTTTAAAAATAAAATAAAATTTAAATAAAAAAAATAGATGGACCATTGTATGTTTCACATCTGGATATCTCTGCACCCTTTTCCCTACATAAATATAGAATGCTGTACATTTCACATAGGAAAATTTGAGCACATATTTCCCTGAATAAAGTATGGAATATTTTGCAGTTTTGTAAGGAAAATCTCAGTTAAGATTTTCGGACATGAAGTATATAATTCTCCATAGTTCAAATATGAAACAGTGAGGCAAATTTTCATTACTGAAGTAGAAAATTTGTACATTTCATAAATGATCATCTAGGTACAGATTTTCCTACATGAAAGTTGGTATATTTCATGTTTCACATAAAGAAATATGGATATGGATTTCCTTGTTTTGGGATACTTTATATTTCACATATGAAAATATGGGTGCTGATGTTTCTACATTAAATATGTAACTCTCTATATTTCCCATTTGAAAATCTAGGCACAGGTTTTCCTGCATGAAACATGCAATATGCCATATGAAAATCTGCAAAAGGGTTTTCCTGCTTAAATATTGAATGTTTTATTTTACACTTATTACAATCTATGTGCACATTCTGCACATGATAAATGGAATTCTCTGTGTTTAACTTTGGAAAATATAGACATTCATTAACCTACATTAAATATTAAATTCTCTATAGAAGTCATATTAAAATATTAGCACGGGTTTTGTGGGCCTAGATTTTCAACTGTGAAAATATGTGATTCCGTATGATTCATGTGTGGAAATCTGCATATTTTCCTAAATAAAGTATTAAATCATGTAAATATTACAGATGATAACTTAAGTGTAGATTTTCTTCTATATTGCTATATGGGATTCTGCATATTTCATGTAAGAAAACCTTAATTATGATATTTAACACAGACTATGTAATTCTAATTTCACGTATAGATATCTGGGAACAGATTTTCCTACAGGAAATATGAAATCTCTATATTTCACATATAGAAATCAGTGTACAGATATTCATGCATCACATGTGAAATTTTTCACGTTTCATATGTGGAAAATCTCAGTCTAGATATTTTAGAAAATATATATAACTCTCTAAATTTCCCAAGTAAAAGCAAGATCAGGAATTTTTGAGATGAAATGTGAATTTCTCATATAAAAACCAGGGTACAGATTTTCTTACATGACAAATGAACCGTGTATATTTTAGGCATGAAAATCGGAGTTCAGATTTTTTACATGAAATATGGAATTTTCTGTTTTAAATATGGAAATCTTATCTTAAATATGCTTCTATGAAATACAGAATCCCTATATTTCCTATATGATATGTGAACTCTGATTTTGCTCCATAATATGTGAAACTTGCCACATGTCACATAGGAATATCTTTGCTTAGATTTTTCCAAATGAAATATGGAATTCTCTGTTTTTCACTTATAAAAATATGAAGACAGGTTAAGTTATGAAAGATGAAATTCTTTATATTTCACACTTGAAAATCTAGCTGTAGATTTTCTACATGAAATATGAAATTCTGTACATTTCTTGTATTAACATATTAGTACAGATTTTCCTACTTAAAATATGGAATTCTCTATATTTCATATAGGAAAGTCTGAATGATGAATTTCCTACAGGAAATATGTAACTTTCTATATTTCATACACGAAAATGTGGGTACAGATTTTTCTACATGAAGTATGAAATCTGTATTTTATGTTTGAAAATCTAGCTGTATATGTTTAGAATATTGCATGTTTCACATATAGATATATGTGCACATATTTTCCTGCATGAATAAGGAATTCTGTATTATTCACATTGGAAAATTTGAGAATACATTCTCCTGCTGAATTAGGAATTCTACTTTTATAAATAAATTTCTCAATTAAATGTTGTGACAAGAGATATGCAATTCTCTATAGTTCAAATATGAAATTCCAGAAGCAAATATTCATTCCAGAAATATGAAATGTGTACATTTCACAAATGAAAATCTAGATAAAGGTTGTCTTACATGATGTGTGATACTCTTAACATTTCATATAAAAGATCTGAGCACAGATTTGCTTGATTTAAATATAGACAAATTTATATTTCACATATGAAAATATGGGTGCTGTGTATTCTACAATATAGGTATTTCTCTATATTTCAAAAATGAATTTTCATATTGCATTTATAAATATTTGTTGCACACTTTCCTACATGGTATATGGAATTCTCTGTGTTTCAGTTCAGTTCAGTTCAGTGCAGTTGCTCAGTCGTGTCCGACTCTTTGTGACCTCATGAGTCGCAGCACGCCAGGCCTCCTTATCCATCACCATCTCCCGGAGTTCACTCAAACTCACGTCCATCAAGTCGGTGATGCCATCCAGCCATCTCATCCTCTGTCGTCCCCTTCTCCTCCTGCCCTCAATCCCTCCCAGCATCAGAGTCTTTTCCAATGAGTCAACTCTTCGCATGAAGTGGCCAAAGTACTGGAGCTTCAGCTTTAGCATCATTCCTTCCAAACAACATCCAGGGCTGATCTCCTTTAGAATGGACTGGTTGGATCTCCTTTCAGTCCAAGGGACTCTCAAGAGTCTTCTCCAACACCACAGTTCAAAAGCATCAATTCTTCAGCGTTCAGCTTTCTTCACAGTCCAACTCTCACATCAATACATGACCACTGGAAAAATCATAGCCTTGACTAGATAGGCCTTTGTTGGCAAAGTAAGTTGTCTCTGCTTTTCAATATGCTATCCAGGTTGGTTATAACTTTTCTTCCAAGGAGTAAACGTCTTTTAATTTCATGGCTGCAGTCACCATCTGCAGTGATTTTGGAGCCCCAAAAAATAAAGTCTGACACTGTTTCCATTGTTTCCCCATCTATTTGCCATGAAGTGATGGGACTGGATGCCATGATCTTAGTTTTCTGAATGTTGAGCTTTAAGCCAACCTTTTCATTCTCCTCTTTCACTTTCATCAAGAGGCTTTTTAGTTCCTCTTTACTTTCTGCCGTGAGGGTGGTGTCATCTGCATATCTGAGGTTATTGATATTTCTCCTGGCAATCTTGATTCCAGCTTGTGCTTCCTCCAGGCCAGCATTTCTCATGATGTACTCTGCATAGAAGTTAAATAAGCAGGGTGACAATATACAGCTTTGATGTACTCCTTTACCTATTTGAAAATATAGACATTCATTTTTCTACACCAAATATTAAATTCCTTAAACTTCATATATTAAAATATTAGAATCAGTTTTGTAGGCATAGATTCTCAAATGTGAATGTAGAATTTTGTGTTTTGCATGGGGACGTCACATTGGAAGTTTTCCTAAATGAAATATGAACTTCTATATATTTTACAGATGATAATTGGAGAAATATTTTTATACTATACAGATACATGGGATTCTGTATTTTTCATATATAGAAATCTTAAGATTTTATTACGTAAATCTGTAACAGTCTATATTTCACATTTTACAACACTGAGAAAAATTATATATACATAAAATATGAAATCTCTAGTTTTCACATATATTAATCAATGAACAGATTTTCATATATAAGATATTTTTCAAGTTTCATATAAGGAAATCCCATCCCAGATATTCATACAAAAAATACTGAACTCTACATTTCATATATGAAAATATGGTTGCCAACTTTCCCACATGAAATGTGGAATTCTCTATATATCACATTTGAAAACTAGCCACCCATTTACCACAAAATATGGAATTTTCTATATATCATATATGAAAATCTCTGCTCAAATATTCCTTTAGGAAGTATTGAACACTATGTACGATACATGTGAAAACCTGGGTGCTAATTTGCCCATGTGCAATATGGAATTATGTATATTTTGGATATCAAATCTGTGCACTTATTTTACCATCTAAAATATGTAATTTTGCATATTTCATATATGAAAATCAGGGTGAAATTTTACTCAGTTAAAATGGAATTCTCTATATTTTACATATTCAAATGTCAGTGCTGAATTTACCTCATGAAATATTGAACTTTTTGTATTTCGCTTTATGAAAATCTGTATGCTGAGTTTCTTACATGAAATATGGTGTTTTCTATACTTCATATATGAAAATCTGGGTGGTGATCCTTACATCAAATATGGAAATCTTTATATTTCACAGATGAAAATCATAGCTTTGGTTTTCTTCAGATATGGAGAACCAATATGGTATTGGAGTTATCTCTATTTCACAAATGAAAATATGTGCACCACTGTTTTTTTTTTCATGAAATATGGAATTCTTTGTATTTCTTATATCAAAATTTAGGCTTGAACACTCTTTCTTGGAAGTTGGACTTCTGTAGAGTTCACATTTGAAGATCAGAATGGAGATTTCCCTATAAGAAATACGAAATCACTGTATTTTGTATGAACCAGTGGTCCTTCATGTACTGAAACATTTATTCCCTGTTTGTGTCCCTGTGCCTTGCACATGTATGTGTACATGTGTGTGCTTGTGTCACCTGTGGTTGAATGTGTGTGCATGAGCCCAGCCCCCAGATGACATGGAGATGAAAACAAAAGAACATGAGATGTCTAACAACGAGTAGAGGATGCAGGAGATATCCACAGACTAGGGGAGACTGATCCAGGCATCTCTGTGGTGCCCCTGTCCAGGGCAAGAATGAGCAAAGGATGGCCAGTGACAACTCTGGGTAGTGAGTCCACAAATCTGCAATTACCTCAGGAGACAAAGACAAGCTCACAATTTCTGCTGTGCTGTTGTGTGTTTGTATCCGTAAGAGGGTTTGGAGGGTTTGCAGATTCACCCAGCATAAAAATAGTGTGGGGCTCTAAAATCATTACCTGAGGACCCCTCAGTCTGTGGGGGCATTGGCCCTGATTAAAACTCTTCAAGAAATGGACATAGAAGGAACCTACCTCAACATAGTAAAGGCCATATATATTAAGCCCACAGCAAATATTATTTTCAATGCTGAAAAACTGAAAACATTCCCCCTAAGATCAGGAACAAGACAAGGGTGTCCGCTTTCACCACTATTATTCAGCATAGTTTTGGAAGTCCTAGCTACAACAATCAGAGAAGATTCAATGCAATCCCTATCAAGCTACCAACAGTATTTTTCACAAAACTAGAAAAAATTATTTCACAATTTGTATGGAAATACGAAGAACCTTGAATAGCCAAAGCAACATTGAGAAAGAAGAATGGAACTGGAGGAATCAACCTGCCTGACTTCAGGCTATACTACAAAGCCACAATCATCAAGACAGTGTGGTACTGGCACAAAGACAGAAATATAGATCAATGGAACAAAATAGAAAGCCTAGAAATAAATCCACGCACCTATAGACACCTTATCTTTGACAGAGGAAGCAAGAATATACAATGGAGAAAAGGCAATCTCTTTAAAAAACTGGTGCTGGGAAAACTGGTCAACGACTTCTAAAGAAATGAAACTAGAACACTTTCTAACACCATACACAAAAATAAACTCAAAATGGATTAAAGATCTGAATGTAAGGCCAGAAACTATAAAACTCCAAGAGGAAAACATAGACAAAACACTCTCCAACATACATCACAGCAGGATTCTCTGTGACCCATGTCCCAGAATATTGGAAATAAAAGCAAAAATAAACAAATGGGACCTAATTAAATTTAAAAGCTTTTGCACAACGAAGGAAACTGTAAGCAAGGTGAAAAGACAGCCTTCAGAATGGGAGAAAATAATAGCAAATGAAGCAACTGACAAATAATTAATCTCAAAAATATACAAGCAACGCCTGCAGCTCAACTCCAGAAACATAAATGATCCAATCAAAAAATGGGCCAAAGAACTAAACAGACATTTCCTCAAAGAAGACATACAGATGGCTAACAAACACATGAAAAGATGCTCAACATCACTCAGAGCAATGCAAATCAAAATGACGTACAATGAGGTACCATTTCACGCCAGTCAGAATGGCTGCTATCCAAAAGTCTACAAGCAATAAATGCTGGAGAGGGTGTGGAGAAAAGGGAACCCTCTTACACTGTTGGTGGGAATGTAAACTAGTACAGCTTCTATGGAGAACAGTGTGGAGATTCCTTAAAAAAAACTGGAAATAGAACTGCCATATGACCCAGCAATCCCATTGTTGAGCATACACACTGAGGAAATCAGAATTGAAAGATACACATGTACCCCAATGTTCATTGCAACACTGTTTATAATAGCCAGGACATGGAAGCAACCTAGATGTCCATTGGCAGACGAATGGATAAGAAAACTGTAGTACATATACAGAGAAGGGAATGGCAACCCACTCCAGTACTCTTGCCTGGAAAATACCATGAACAGAGGAGCCTGGTAGGCTGCAGTCCATGGGTTCGCTAAGAGTTGGGCACGACTGAGAGACTTCACTTTCACTTTTCACTTTCATGAATTGGAGAAGGAAATGGCAACCCACTCCAGTGTTCTTGCCTGGAGAATCCCAGGGATGGGGGAGCCTGGTAGGCTTCTGTCTATGGGGTCGTACAGAGTCGGACACAACTGAAGTGACTTAACAGCAGCAGCAGCAGTACATATACACAATGGAATATTACTCAGCCATTAAAAAGAATACATTTGAATCAGTTCTAATGAGGTAGATGAAACTGGAGCCTATTATACAGAGTGAATTAAGCCAAAAAGAAAAACACCAATATAGTATACTAATGCATATAAATGGAATTTAGAAAGATGGTAAGGATAACCCTGTATGTGAGACAGCAAAAGAGACACAGATGTATAGATCAGTCTTTTGGACTCTATGGGAGAGGGCGAGGGTAGGATTGTTTGGGAGAATGACATTGAAACATGTATATTATCATTTATGAGATGGATCACCAGTCCAGGTTCAATGCATGCTACAGTGTGCTCGGGGCTGGTGCACCGGGATGACCCAGAGGGATGGGATGGGGAGGGAGGTGGGAGGGGGGTTTCAGGCTGGGGAACACATGTGCACCTGTGGCAGATTCATGTCAATGTATGGCAAAACCAATACAATATTGTAAAGTAATTAGCCTCCAAAGTAAATAAATAAATAAAGTGAAAAAAGAAATAAAAGGATCCAGATCAGAAAAGAAGTATAGCATTCACTGTTTGCAGACGATGTGATGCTGTACATAGAAAACCATGATACTATCAGAAAATTACTTGAGCTAATCAGTGAATTTCGCAAAGTTTCAGGATACAAAGTCAGTACATAGAAATCATCTGCATCCCTATATACTAACAATGAAAAATCAGAAAAAGAAATTAAGGAATCAATTCCATTCACCACTGCAACAAAAAGAATAAAACATCTAGGAATAAACTTACCTAAGGTGACAAAAGAACTGTATACAGAAAATTATACCTTGATGAAAGAAATAAAAGATGCATAAAAAGATGGAGAGATATTCCAGGTTCCTGGGTAGGAAAAACCAATACTGTGAAAATGACTATACTACCAAATGCAATCTACAGATTCAATGTGGTCCCTATCAAATTACTAATGGCGTTTTTCACAGAACTAGAACAAAAGTTCTGACTGCGAGTGATATGTGAAAAGACAACAGGACTTTCCATTATGTTAGGAAAGGGGTCATCTCCAAGGGGACCCAAGGACACCATGTAGGTGAGATAAAGACCACAGCTTTGTTAGCATCTTATCATCCCTGAATATGTTCCCTAACAGAATCCTCAGCCTGTCTAGCTGTGCCTCTCTCAACAATTTTAAATTTATTTATTCTGTCATTCATTCATTCTCTCCACAATATGTGTCAAGCACAACTATGAGTGTTAGGAAGGAGAAAATCAACCTTGCCCTCATGGAACTTACATTTTGTTGGGATCATACAGCCCCAAACTCTAAGTAATTTTTCAGGTGTTTGTAATTGCCATGATTAAAATTAAATCAGGATAGTGAAATAGAGAAAGGGGGCCATATCTAGAAAGAGTTGTCAGGGAAGTTCTTTCTAAGATTGTGACATTTGAGCAAAAGCCTACAGGAGATGCCTATCTGGGAGAAAAGTACTCCAGACGGAGATAATGGCCAGTGGAAAAATTGGGGAGTGGAACTCAGTGTAGTGTGTGTGAAAACAGTGAGGAGACCGATGTGACTGTCACATAATGATGGAGCGAGATCCAGGAGATCCGATGAGAGAGGTAATGAGGGGCAGGTCTCATAGGGCCTACTGGCCATGGGGAGGACTTTGACTTGAGCTGCAGGAGGGTTCTTACAAGAGAAGGCCCCATGCTTCCTTCAGAGTCCCAGATCACACAATGATTGTGAGGAATTCCTGGTTCACCCCAAGAAAACCACAGAATCTCTGAAGCTGAACATGCCTTTCATTGAATGCGTCACTCTCAAGGGGAATCCCCCCTACTGCTCCCAGTGAACATCCATGTCAATTCATGATACCCTCAGGAGAGACAGAACAAGGACCCTCATTGTGTGAGTGAGGTCACATTCAGTCTTGCAAAAGCAAAGAGGGACGATGTAACAGGAACTGAGTTGTCGGGGGAAAGACAAAGCTAGAGCATTAGACAGGAGCAGAGAGACTATTTCTGGAAGCAAAGTGTCCTCACTTAGTTATGCACCCACATATGGGTCCCCTGCCCTGCTACTGGATGATGTATCTGTCTCCACAGGAGAAAAGAGGCCCCTCCCCGGGGACTGGCTCTAGGGAATGACTCAGTTGCCCATGGCCTGGGCCTCAGCCATGCCCCTTTGACACACATCAGGGGCCTCTGCCCATCAAGACAAGGACATGTTCCAGTCATGGGGAAGCTCATGCTGTACCCAAGGTCCCACGCAACCTGTCCTGTCCAGACTGCCCTCCTGCTGACCTCAAAGCCAATGAATGCTTCATTGGGGGAAAGAAAGGAAGGGATCTCTGCATTTGTGGTGGAGCCTCATGCAAGTTGGTGAATGTGAGGTTGCCCCCCACCTGCTTGGAGGCTCACCTCTGTGACTTTCAGCACCACCTCCCAGGGAATGAGGTTACATTCCATATATCCGGTAAAGAGCTGGGTGTGTGATGGGGAGACACAGAGACATATTCTGACAGTGTGTCAGTCACAGGGTCCTTGTGGCCCTGTGCAAACACCCCCTCCCCACTACATGGCCAGGGTTGTGCTGAGTCTTCCCTGCTTCCTCCAAGGAACCCAAGCTTACATCCAGTTCCTCCCCTCCTCATGTGCTGAGACCTTCCATTTGCACTGGGCTCTGGGTTGGGCTCCCACCTGCAAATGGTGCCCTCCTTGTTGTGGTTGGGCAGATTAAGTGAGTGAGTGTGTGAACACAGTTTTGGTCATAGTGCCCCTATCAAGGGTGGTAGTCACGTCAGCAAGTTTTGTTTTCATCAGGATTAATTCCATGAGCTCCTGGGAACCGCACATCACTTACTCTCCCTGAGGATGGGGCCCCAAGCTTTTGTCTCTGTAGGGAGGCATGGTAGAAATCATAGCAAATGTGAAATCACAGGTCTACTTCTATAACCCGTGAGAGTGGGGTCCATCCAGCCTTCCTCTCAAGAACACACTCATTTGTAGATACATGAAAGCTCAGAGGACCAACCCACTGGACAAGGACCCCTCCACCCCCAGATAGTTCATAGACTCCATACCTGGGACAGAGATCCACAAATAGTTCAGAGCCTGCTCATCCTGGACACCAACCCAAAACAGCTCAAATACGTCACATCTGAGGACACAGACCCTAACCAGTTCAGAAATTCCCACTGTGGCCTCAGATGAATTAGGATCCCTAAAACAAACAGCATTGCTCACAGCCAGTTCTATGGGGTTAAGGTGTAACCTCTGTTGCTGAATGGCACTGCATTCTGAAATAATTCAGAGTGAAAAACAGGATGAGGCATACTATGCTTTGGACAAGCTGACCTTTATTTAGTTACACAGATACCTCAGGAAAAGGTTCAGTGACCCCAGATTCTTGCATCTTCCCAAACACAGAAAAGCAAGAAAAGTATTAACTTGTGATATCAGATCTCTGTGTTTCACAGTAATTTTTACCAATATGCATGCTTGACTGCATATATTTCCTAGCCAAAATCATATTGACTTCTCTGCTATCTCCTCAGAGCCGTTTCCTCAGAGCTAACAGAATAGCTGTGTCCTGGGCTCTAGTCCCCAGAAGACCCTGAATCCAACTTAAACTCACAACACTTCCACTGTATGTTTTTCTTTGAATAGACACTACTCAAGCTAACAGCTCCACTTTAGCTCAGAGGCCTCACACCCCTCCCCGCAGGGCCTACAGTCTTCACCCTGGGACACAGAACCCCAAATCTTTCCTTCTGGGGTTCTGTGTGGGCACAGGCAGTGAGGCATGTTAAGTCAACCCCAAGGGAGAGAGGCCGTCAGTCTTGCAATCCTTGCAGTCTTCATTCACCAGCATGTCATTCTTAGGAAGGCAGGTTCATTCCAGGGATGTGTTGTGCCTTAAGCTGAGGGGTTCTGAAACTGATTTCCCATGTCTGGGTCTTGAATTAGGCCCTAACCCTCCCCCATCCCCGGTCACCTCTGGTCATGGTAACTTTGTATCCTGCCCCATGGGAGGTTCAGAGTGAATCCCACATCCACAGAAGAAGCCCTGGGGACCTGGTTGTCTCTATGTCAGCACCCACTGTGGGCTACTGAATTCTGGAGATAGGAGAGGTTTTCCCCTCACTGTGCCTATGACAACTCCCTTACATCCCTCTAATTATCTGTCATTTTCCAAAGTCCCTCTCTTGGTGACAGGTGCCACAACTCCTCTCTCTCCCCAAATTCTCACCCCTCCCCTCATTTTCCAAGCAGCCTCCCCTCCCACCTCTGGGGCCTCTTTAGCCCCTCCCCAAGCCTTACTCCCAGGGCCTCATTTACACCCTCACTCCAATTGTGGTCTCTCATCAAGCACCCCCACTGCCTCAGAGGATCCCCTGAGGACCCTGCCTACTCCCTGTATTCTTCAGGACACTTTTCTCCTGCCCACACTCAGAAGTCTGTCATAAAGTCCTGGTGAGGGAGGAACTGAAAATTTCTCCGGGATCCAGAGAAAATCCAGAACCAGACCAGGAGTCCAGGGCACTTCCCTCAGGGCTGGTGGGAAAGGGAGAGGGTCTCTGAGAGAAATAGCTAGACTCAAGATCCCACAGGTGTGACAGGGTTTTCTTCAAGGGGCCTAGTGAAGAAGAAATGAGATGGCACCTTAGAAGTGCTTGCTGCTGCTGCTGCTAAGTCTCTTCAGTCATGTCCAACTCTGTGCAACCCCATAGACGGCAGCCCACCAGGCTCCCCCATCCCTGGGATTCTCCAGGCAAGAATACTGGAATGGGTTGCCATTTCCTCCTCCAATGCATGAAAGTGTAAAGTGAAAGTGAAGTTGCTCAGTTGTGTCCAACTCAGCGACCCCATGGACTGCAGCCCACCAGGCTTCTCCATCCATGGGATTTTCCAGGCAAGAGTACTGGAGTGGGGTGCCATTGCCTTCTCCATTAGAAGTGCTTAGGACACTGCAATTCAGAAGGATGATTACCTGAAACTGAGATCCCCACTCATCGATGCCAGCTGACTCCTAGAGTGACCTCACTAAAGCAGCCACTGACTGGGGAAGGGTCTCCAGCCTGTTGACTGGGCAGCGAACACTCCTGGAGACTGGGTTCCACTGGTCCTTCAGTGCTCAGGCCCCCACTGCAAGCTCTTGCTCATCAACCTCAGTGCCTGACTGTGTGAGCCCTGCTCTGATCTGGGGTCTCTGTCCCTTTTACCCACGAGAGTCTGAACCTGAATTTTGCACGTGGGCTGCCCAGAGTGGTATAGGATTCCTTGACTCCTAAGCTCCACAATCATCACTGCTGCTGGTGTATTCAAATCTGCAGGGGATGAGCGTGGGCACAATGGGGCTGGGGCGGCCTCCTGGACATCTGAGAAATGGGATTCCCCTCTGTCTGCCCCAAGAATGATGTGAGGAGGTAGTAAGCAAGCTTGACTTCTCCTGCACCACAGATGGACAGCATTGTGGCAGCATCTACCAAAGAGAAAACTCCTGACAAAACCCTTGTCCTGTCCCTAAGGGAAGGACATTTTTTGTCCAGTTTTGTCATTCACCTCAGGGCCCAGCACATAGTAGGTGCTCATTGGGTTATTGGTGACTGACTGAGTCTTGATCCAGCAGCTCCACTTTAAAAATCTATAATCAACACACTCACATTCATAGACCTGTGTGTAGAAGGATGGTGTTAGCAAATAATTGTGCAAAACCTCTTTATGCCCATTAATTGTTAATGATCTTTGGATGGTAAACAAACGGTGAGGGGTTCATGGTATAGCACGCAGCACACACTGGCCATGGAACACAATGAGAGGACCAATGTGTACTGATCAGATGGAACTGCTTCAGGACATGTTAATAGTTGTGGGGAGGGGAATCAATTGGCAGATGCTAATAGTGGGGCCTGCTCTGTGTGTGTGCTGTGCCGTGCTTAGTCACTCAGTAGTGTCTGACTTTTTACCACCCCATGGACTGTAACCCTCCAGGCTCCCCTCTCCATGGGGATTCTTCAGGCAAGAATAGTGGAATGGGTTTATATGCCCTCTTCCAGGGGATCTCCCAACCCTGGGATCAAACTCAGGTCTCCTGCCTTTCAGGTGAATTATTTACCATCTGAGCCACCAGGGAAACCCAAGAATATTGTAGTGTAGCCTATCCCTTCTCCACGGTTTCTTCCAGATCCAGGAATTGAACCGGGGTCTCCTACATTGCAGGCAGATTCTTTACCAGCTGAGCTACCAGGGAAGCCCCGTGTGTGTGTGTGTGTGTGTGTGTGTGTGTGTGTGTGTAGTTAAAATACAGGAAAACATGTTTGAAAGGAAGAAGGAGGCACTGATAACTAACCCCAGTGGTAGGCCCTGGAAGCAGAGAACATGGAGTGAGATGACCTGTGTAGTCCATGTACTGATATACTAATGGAATCTTCCACCAACCCTGTACTCAGATAATATTTGAGTAACTATTAATATATAAAGCAAGGTCATATGATGAAAACAATACTGAACCAAAGAGCATTTGTATGTGAGGGCCTCTGGAAAATGTCCAGGAACACGGTGCTCAAACTTATATGGCCCAGGGCCAGGAAATTAGTGTTCATAAGGGAACCCAGCTCATGTGAGGGTAGGGAAGAGCAGCACATGGCCATGGTAAATGTTCCCTGCTGATCTGCTTCTGGTGTAGGTACAATAGAGAAGATGCAGTTGGTGCAGACTCCAGACCCTTGTGACAACCTCCTCCGCATCCTAAATAGTGGTAATGTTCAGGACTGCATCAAAGTTGTTACATCTTTGGACTGATGTAAACTCTTTGGGAGTTTCTCTCAACATTTCCATTGCATCACACACACACACACACACACACACACACATCATAGGGAAAGATAACTGATCCTCTGAACACAAAATTCAATAACTAAGATGGACTTGAGGGGTCTTCCTTGGTCATCTTATGGTTAAGAATTCACCTTGCTGTGCAGGGCATGCAGGTTCACTGCAACCACTGAGCCTGTGGCACAACTAGAGAGTCCGTGCACCCCAAGTTGAGTTGTGGATCCTTAGTTGTGGTGCACAGACTCTGTATCTATTTGTGTTACAAGTTTACTACTGTGCTAATAAATTATGTCTATTACAAAATACATAGAGAAATGTAAATTGTAAAGAGATCAATTAAAGATAAACTTTAAAAAAAAGATAATTATCCTCCAATTAAAATAAAAAAATAAATTAAAAAAAAAAAAACAAGACTGACTTAGGAATTGGTTCTGCCCATGAGGAATTAACAGGCTGGATTTATCCTCCCACTTTAAGTAACTAAAATTTTGTGACGGTTTTCATACATGGTACAACATACAGGATGCTGATGCCTGAGAGAAGGGGTAAAATGAGGTGAGAACTACAATTTTCCCTAGCTTACTTCCTGAAGAAGCTTTCCAAGCATTAGTGCAGGAAGAGGGAACCCAGCCAGAGGCCAGCACTCTCCCAGATCTGAGGAAACAGAGTACAGCATTCAAGGGGGCCAACACAGCTAGAATTCCTGGAACACAGGACAAGAGAAAGGGGAGCTGCATGGAGCAGGGAGGACCGCAGACAGAGAGAGAACGGGAGTGAGTGCTATCGATATTTGCACAGGGTTCCCTGGGAGTCCCCTCCTCCATTCTGATCAGCTCATATGTGTTCAGAATGTACCTAAGGCGAAGAAAAGAACCACCGAAAAGGAGTGGGTGGAGCAATCCCAGAGCTCACAGAGGGATGGAGATAGTTCTTCTTCTTACCTGCCAGACGGAAGAAAACACTCATAATATGCAGGTACCTTGTACATTATTCAGCAAGATATTACCTCAGTAACAGGGCAAATTAGCCCTAGATTAGTGACTGCTCTTGTCCAATCTAACAATGATTGAAAGCAAGCCTAAAAAGGATAAATCTCATTCTAAGTGAGACAGTCAATTCATAGGCAGATTGATAAGAATTCCAGGGGTCCCCAAGGAGAGAGGGGTCTGGAATTCTCAAGGAGGAAGAAAGGACAAACTTTTTTTTCCCCTCTACATTCCTTAGGATTGTATAATAATAATGTATCCTGCTTGAGAACAGTCTCTGGAAAAATCCTTCTGGCTAATCCGATTATCTTAAATGGTAAATTATGGGAGTAGGTCTAGTGAGGTCTTTACAACCTCCAGACATTCTTTTGATTCACTATAATGACTAACTAGAGAGTATATAACTCCATTGCTAACACTAGCAAGGGGGTATTCTTTCTGCCCCCTTCTGATGCCTATGTCAGAAGCTTTCTCTATCTCCTTTATACTTTAATAAAACTTTATTATACAAAAGCTCTGAGAGATCAAGCCTTGCCTCTGGCCCTGGATTGAACTCTTCTCCTCCAGAGGCCAAGAATCCTGGCGTCTCTTCATGGTTAAGCAACAACCTTTCATCTTGGGGGCTCATCCGGGATTCTTCAGGACAAGATAAGGATGCTTGGAGCTCTAGTTCTTTGTTCTCCTAACGAACACGTTTTCTGCTGTACTTTACTTACTCTATGGTGTGCTTGCGTGAACACCCTGCGTGAAGCAAGTGAGGGGCCCTGCTCTGCAGTCCTGTGCGACCTCATATGGCTTATGACAGAAACCTGTCAAGGGTTATACCGACCTGTGCCGGGAGCCACCACGGGAGATCCCACCCATGACAAAGGTCATGAGGAAGAGACCTGACAAGCAAAGGCGGATCAGGCCTCAAGGGATCCCCTGGATCTCCTTGAGCATCTACTCCAAAACCAGAATCTGTCTGTCTTACTATTTTGTGCCTTTCACCAACTCTTCTGACATTAACAGGGGGCTATCCCCGACTACCTTTCTCTGGAAAAAGTCAACTTAGGGCTTTAGTTAATAAGTCTCCTGGGCATGAAAGGAATATTTCTATTTTAACACCTCTTTTGGCATTCTAGCTTGCCTGACAGGTTTATCCATACTCTTGCAATTAACACACATGATTGTTCACAACTCCCCAACCTTGAAAGGCACAGGAAGCCAAAACATTCTAAAAGTCCTAATGAGCATAGAGTCCTTTACGGGATGAAAGATTATTAGAATAGATAGTACTGGTAAAGGGCTTCATTATTGGGCCAATGCTTGCTGCCAAGTGCCCATATCCCTTATTCATTGTGCACCTGGGAGTGCATTGGTTAACATAGTTGGAATGTAGGAAAAACAAGTAGCAGCCTTGAAATCAACCACATCAGACCTTTGATCTAATTAGTTCTTTCTTTGTTGTGACCCACTGCACCTTTGCTCTGTGAGAATGTAACTCTGTTTAGCACTTTCTGAGGCTGGGAAAAATAAAGAAGAAACACTTTAAGGGAAAATAAGTTTTCTGGCTGATCAGCCTTTTTCAAAAAATGGTCATAAAATGTCCACAGGCCACCAAGGCCAGAAGATAATGTACACAACATTGTTTATGGGAAAGGTATGCAGAAAAAATCCTGATTTTGATAAAGACAAAACAGATGTAATGTTTGGGCTGACCCTATATGACTTTGCATCTTTCATTTCCCTCTATGTACAAGTCAAGGTATAAAAGTGCCTTTTGAAAATAAAGTTATGGGCCTCACTCACTGAAACTTGGTCTCCCTGTGTCATTCTTTTTTTTTTTTTTTTCCTTTTCCCTCCTTTTCTCTCTCTGTTCTTCTTTCAGGATGACTCCTTGGAACACAGGAGCTTTATTGGCTTTCTGTGTTAATCAAGGAAGATCAAGTCCTGCTCTCCGCTTTGCTATCCTTATCACCTAAGCCATTATCCTGAGCGTACCCCTGGATCCTGCTGGGGCTGGACCCTGGCAGACCTGTCAATGCCAAGAGGCACCCAATATCTCCTTTGGGGACCGATCAGAAATGGGCAAAACATATGGACCAAACTCTCCTTTCTCGGTCAAACTTTTTGGTCTCTTTGACCATTTAATAACTCCTTGGGAATTAGAAGTACTAACCTAATCTGTTGGATCATAGACTTTCAAGGGACTTGTGATCTATGCTGTTACTGTGTACTATTACTTAGATCCCAAGCTTGGATTGGTAGTCAGGAAGTGCCTAGCCTCGCTATGCACGGAAGCTAAATGGAGCTCTAGCTCCAAGAGCATCTCTGAGGTTAAAGGTTACTTAGATTGGAACTACAATGGGTTTTTCCTTTGGTAATGCTGGCTCTTGGTGGACCAGAGGAGGCCCTTATATTGGTGTGGTGATGCTTGAAAGGAACATCTCAGTTTTATGTTCGTATCGGTCTTATTGTGGTCAGGAATATACTCAGGGTCATGCATAGGCACTCAGGTGACGAGAATGTTTCCCCCAGCAGTCTTAGCTTGGGAGGCATTCCGGAAGGTTACTCTGATAGCACCCTGGGTGGCATCAGAGGCAAGCAAGGTTTTAATGGTGAGGAACTGGACGTCCGTCAGAGATGCCATCAGGTCTACCCTTAGTGCATCCCCACCCCGTCTCGGTGGTAGAACCGGGAGGGACGAGTATGTTGCCTGCATCAGTAAGGGACAAACTAAGTCCAACCAGGAAAAAAAGCTTTGGTGTCAAGTCTGTCTACACCCCCATCTAGAGCAGGGAGAGACGCCTCCAGTAGAAAGATGGCACTGGTCGCTTTTTTCTCTCTTACAGATGGGAGCTAACAATTCCAGCCTCACTCCTTTGAACTGTATCCTGAAAAACTGGGATAGATTTGATCTTCAGGGCTTACAGAAGACACACCCGGTTTTCCTATGTGATACTGCATGGCCATGGTACCCACTGGAGGATGGCAAACAGGAGGGTCTCTTAAGTATAATACTGTTTTACAATTAGACCAGTTCTGTAGAAAACAAGGGAAAAGGGTAGAAGTAGCATAAATGTTTCCGTTTTTCTCTCTGTGAAATATGCCAAACTTATGTCCTAAGGGTATAGATTTGGGTGTGACTCCTTCAGCTCCCTCCTGTCCTCCTACTTTGCTAGATGAGATGGAGGACAGGAGACTAAGAGATAAAGAAAAGCAGGTTTCTCCAATCTATCCCTGGGATCATATGTGCAGAGCAGCCAAAGAGACTAAGGAACAGCCACACAAGCTGTTGCCTCTTCATGAAGCACCCACTGGGAGAAATAATCAGTCTACGGGAGTTAATAAGCCTTTTTCTTATCAAGAAATACAAAGAATCAAGGAGGATCTGGGAGACTATTTAGAGGACCCAGAAAAATATATTAGAGCTTTTAAAGGTGTTACTCTGCTTTATGACCTTACTTCGAAGGATGTGATGTATATCTTGGGACAAATGCTGACTCCCAACTCAAAGACTCGAGTTTGGGGAAAAGCAGTCGCCTATGGAGATGAATGGCTTGGTAATGAATCAGTAGGGAAGAGGGAGGACGAGATAACTGCCCTCCCCACTGGGAATCAGGCGGTCCCAACTATAGAACCAGCCTAAGACTATAAGGGCCAAAGGAAGATGGGATCAGAATCATTTTGTCAGATGTATTCTTGAAGGACTCAGGCAGGCACGTGCTAAGCCTTTAAACTATGGCAAATTGGCAAACATAGAACAGGAGGAGAAGGAAGCTCCTGGTAAATTCCTAAATAGACTGAGGGAAGCCCTTCGCAGATTCACTGAGATTGATCCCAAAAGTGAAGAGGGAAAAGTGATCTTAAAGGATAAATTTCTCACTCAGTTGTCTCCAGATATTTGCTGTAAGCTACAAAAACGGGCGTATGGACCAAATAAGTCTTTAGATAATCTGTTACAACTGGCTCAGTCTTTTATGGTAGGGAATATGAGGAAAAGAAAGAAAGGAAAAAAAAGACAAAGGAACAGTCAGAAGTCCTCACAATGGCTATGAAAACTGTCCTTAAACAGCCTGAGAAAAATGCCCAGAGGAACCCAGGTGAAAAGGGATGGGCTTGCTATTACTGTGGAAAGGAGGGGAGCCTCAAGCGGAATTGCCTTCATGCATCTAAGCAGCCCCCGGCTCCATGTCCGGTCTGCCAAGGACCACACTGGAAGACAGACTGCCCCCAGAGGCATAGGTTTCAAGGGTCGGACTCTCAAGACAAATAGGACTGAAGGTGCCCGGGGATCCCCACACAAGCTCCGGTCCTAATTACACCTGAGGAACCCTGGATATTAATAACTGTGGGGGACCAATTTGTCAATTTCCTTTTAGATACTGGGGCAACTTACTCTGTGCTTACTGAAGCCCCTAGCCCACTTTCTTCCCAATCCGCTTCTGTAATGGGACTGGACGAGCCAAAAGGTATTACTTCAGTTATTCTTTAAGCTATAACTGAGACTCTGTGTTATTTTAACATGAGTTTCTTATCATGCCAGAGTCTCCCTCACCCCTTTTGGGGAGGGATATACTGAACAAGGCCCATGTCTCTGTTTTCATGAATATGGAGTCTTCCCTTTCTCTCCCTTTAATTGAACAAAATGTAAAACCTAGAGTGTGGGCTGATGGAAAATCTGCGGGTCGAGCACAAAATGCTATTCTGTAGTTGTCAAGCTCAAAGACCTGCACTTATTTCCACATAAGAAGCAGTATCCACTGAAACCTGAAGTTAAGGAAGGGTTAAAACCCATCACTGAAAATTTAAAGGAGCAGAGACTATTAATTCCCTGTAACAGTCCATGCAACACTCCTATTTTGGGTATAAAGAAATCAAATGATAAATGGAGACTAGTTCAAGATTTATGAATAATAAATGAGGCTGTAGTTCCTTTACACCCCGTGGTGCCTAATCCTTATACTCTATTGTCTGAAATTCCTGAATGAGTCAAATATTTCTCAGTAATTGATTTAAAAGATGCCTTCTATTCAGCGCCTTTGGCGGAGGAAAGTCAATTTCTATTTGCCTTTGAGGACACTATGCAACCAGCTTCTCAGTTAGCTTGGACAATTTTGCCCCAGGGATTTCGTGACAGTCCTCACTTTTTTGGACAAAGTTTGTCAAGGGATCTACAAAACTTTAATAGCTCCAAAGTGGTGGTGTTACAATATGTAGATGATATTTTACTCTGTGCTGAGACAGAGGAAGCTTGTTCACAAGCCTCAGAAGACTTCTTAAACTTTCTGGCAGGCTGCAGTTACAAGACATCAAGAAAAAAGGCTCAGTTTTGTCAACAATCTGTTAGATATCTGGGCCTAATTATATCAGAAGGGGCTAAGGCCATAGGCCCTGAGAGAATTAAACCTATATTAAATCATCCCCTACCTATGACTTTCAGACAATTGAGAGGATTTTGGGGAATCACAGGTTACTGTCACATTTGGATTCCAGGTTACAGGGAACTTTCCTGGCCTTTATATGAAATTATAGCTGAAACTCAGCAGGCCCAAACCGACAAACTGGTTTGGTCTCCAGATACTCAAAAAGCTTTTAAAGTTCTTCAGACTGCTCTCCTGCAAGCTCCTGCTCTGAGCTTGCCCACAGGGTGAGAATTTAATTTGTTTGTCACTGAAAGAAAAGGTATGGCCTTTGGAGTTCTGAAACAACCCCGAGGGCCTCACCAGCAACCTATTGCTTACCTAAGCAGAGAATTAGATATAATTTTGTTAGGGGGAGCACACTGACTGAAACTGCCCACCCTGGTCAGGCCCTTTAGTAACCATTCACATGAGTTGTTTTATGACAGGAGATCCTGGTAATGAATACGGAACTAATAAGCCACAACCAACCAGAAGAGTTCGGGAAAGATCAAAAGGAGACACCGCATGTCCATCCACTTCCCAGAATCCCTCTCGCTAGCATCCATCTGGCTGAGCGATGCATGCACCAGCAGGAAAGACTCTGAATTAGAATGATTGGCCAAAGACAACCTGGAAACGAATCCCATCATCATAAAACCTGAGACTGTGAGCCACGTGGTAGAGCAGTTCTCCTGGGTTCCCTTACCCTACTGCTCTCCACCCCTGTGCCCTTTCTCAATAAAATCTCTTGCTTTGTCAGCACATATGTCTCCTCAGACAATTCATTTCTGAGTGTTAGACAAGAGCCCAGTTTCGGGAGCTGGAAGGGGTCCCACTTCCTGCAACAATTTCACATGGGTGGCCCCACTGCCTAAGAGTAATTGGGGCAGCAGTTTTATTAGCACCTGAAGTTTTAAAAATAATTAATGGATGAAACATTACTGTACTGACTTCTCATGATGTGAGTGGAATCTTAAATTCTAAGGTTAATATCTGGATGACAGACAGTAGGCTTCTTAAATATCAGTCATTGTTGTTAGAAGGACCAGTAACTAAGCTTAAACTTTGTGGGAATTTAAATCCTGCCACTTTCCTTCTTGAGAAGGAAAAGGAAACACCTGATCACGATTGTTCCCAGTTTCTAACTTTAAACTATGCAGCTCGGGAAGATGTAATGGATATCCCATTAGACAATCCTGACATGGAAATACTTACTGATAGTGGTTCTTTTGTTCGGGATGGAAAGCGTGAAGCAGGTAACGCGGTGGTGACTGCTGAACAGGTTTTAGAAGCAAAATCTCTCCCCCAGGGAACCAGTGCTCAGTTAGCGGAGCTTGTGGCTCTGACCTGAGCTCTAGAATTAAGCAAAGGGCAGCAGGTAAATATCTACACTGATTCTAAGTATGCTTATTAGACTTTACATGCTCATGCTGCAATATGGAAAGAAAGACAGTTTAAAACAGCAACAGGAGAATGTATTAAACATTTCAGAGAGATTGAGAGACTTTTAACTGCTATATATTGTCCTAAAGAAGTAGCTGTTATGCATTGCTAAGAGCACAGCAGGGATGGGAGTAAAGTAGCCAAAGGTAATCAGTTGGTTGACTGTCAAGCCAGAAAAGTGGCACTTTATGAAACCCCTTCACTGCAGACGTCTTTGGTCTGGACAGGTCCTGTGGAACAGGAAAACCCACAATATACTGAGGAATAATTAGAAAAACATGAGAAAAGACGAGCAAAGATTATTGATAAACGGTGGTTACAGTCTGAGGATGGATGATTAATAATTCCTGAAAATGCTCAGTGGAAAATTCTTAAGGGTTTACACCAGAGTTTTCATTTGGGTGCAGAGGGTACTTACCAGATGGCTTCTTGTTTGTTTGAAGGTAAAAATATAATGAAAACTTTAAAGAATATTATCAAAAGTTGTGAGGTTTGTCAGAAAAATAACCCAAAGACTGAAAAGCTAGCAAAATCTGGATTGCAACAAAGTGGAGAATATCCTGGAGAGGACTGGGAAATTGATTTTACTCATATGCCAAAAGCTAATGGATATTCTTGCTTACAAGTTTGGGTGTATACTTTTACTGGATGGATTGAAGTTTTTCCCTGTCATAGTGAACAGGCTACGGAAGTTATAAAGATTTTAATCCATAAAATTATCCCCAGGTTTGGGCTGCGATGGAGACTTCAGAGTGACAATGGCTCCGCCTTTAAAGCTGCTGTAACTCAGGGTGTGTCTAAAGCTCTAGGAATAGACTATCACTTACACTGTTCCTGGAGACCCCAATCCTCAGGAAAGGTTAAAAAATCTAATGACATTATCAAAAGACATCTGCATTAATTAACTCAAGAGACTCAGGACAATTGGATTAAAGTCCTACCCATAGCTTTAGTGATGGCTCGAACTGCCCCCCAAAAGGAGGGACTGTCCCCCTTTGAATGTATTTATGGAAGGCCTTTCTTATGCACAGACATTGTTATCGACTCTGAAGCCTTGAAATTAACTAGTTATGTAACTCAGCTCTCAGCTTTTCAACAGGCATTAACAGAACTCCGGGAGACAACTCCTGACCCAGCCTCTGAGTCAAGCAAGCCTCTATTTGAGTTAATAACTGAGGTCCTCATAAAAACATTGGGGTCTGGGGGCCCATCCCTTGAGCCCCTCTGGGAAGGCCCTTAGCAGGTTATTCTTTCTTCTCCCACAGCTGTCAAAGTGCCAGAAATTGATTCATGGGTACATCACACTCGAGTTAAGAGGTGGTACCCTGACCAGAACTAAGTGGCTTCATTTTATGTCTTTACTTTCTATGCTCTGACTTTGTACTTTGCAGATGGGCCTGATAATCTATGTGAGCCTACTTCTGCTGACTCCAAAAATCGTGAGTCTGCCATTTGATCCTCAAGACAATGCCTTCCTGTCCTGGGCTCACTTCTATGCAGCATTTCACAATCAGTCTAACTGCTGGGTCTATGGAGCACTCCCCTCTTCATCAGTGGACGGCTTCCCATGGTGGACATCTCCACTTCAAGGAAAAGACTTTCTCCAAGTCTGCAAGTACCTTCAACAACAATTGCATGTGATGCCTCTTCTTAAACTGATGACATCTAACGATCCTAAGATGGACTGATGTAACTATGAACGTAATATGACTTTTAATTTTGATTTTAACTTGTTTTAATGACCATTTTGCCTTGCATCTGTAACTGTGTAATTGGATTTGTTTCTAGTCGCATGAAGGTTTTTAAGTTACAAATGGTTGTCCGAGCTCCTACGAGTGCCACAGCTTCCTCCAACTATTACTTGGGGCCCCTGGATCAGAGACCCTCAATATGAGGGTTAGGATAATATGTTGCCTTAACAATTTAGGGACCATGCCCCTAAACAGCAGGAAGTAGTTGTGGAACGAAAATGACACCCCTTTCCCTTGGCAACATAATTCTCCTAAAAGAAAAGGGGGGAATGAGAGAGTCAATTCCTAGGCAGATTAATAAGAAGTCTGGAGTCCCCAAGAGGAGAGGGGTCTGGAATTCTCAAGGAGAAGGAAAGGACAAAATTTTGTTTCCCTCTACATTCCTTAGGATTATATAACAATAATGTATCCTGCTTGAGGCCAGTCTCTGGAAAAAAACCTTCTGGCTAATCCTATTATCTTAAACGGTAAATTATGGGAGTAGGTCTAGTGAGGTCTTTACAACCTCTAGACATTCTTTTGATTCACTATAATAACTAATTAGAGTATATAACTCCATTGCTAACACTAGCAAGGGGGTACTCTTTCTGCCTCCGTCTGATGCTTATGTCAGAAGCTTTCTCTATCTCCTTTATACTTTAATAAAACTTTATTACACAAAAGCACTGAGTGATCAAGCCTCGTCTCTGGTCCTGGATTGAATTCTCTGGAGGCCAAGAATCCCAGCATCTTTTCGTGGTTCAGCAACAACCTTTCATAAGCATGTGAAATGCATCACAGGATCAGTCTCAAAACTACTGAAAGGAATTATTATTATTGCTATCATTATTATCATAAAATCCAGAACCCAACAAGGTAAAATTCTCCATGTCTAGCATATAGTAAAAAATTGTATTGCATTGAAATGTCTATAGCTAGAAAACAACTGAAGGCCAGCTCAACTACTGAAAAGATTGACTCAAACATCAGCAGTGATTCTGATGTGACATCAGCAGTGGCAGAAAGAGAAACAAAAACACATTTCATGCACAGGAATAAAATTAAGAAGGGCAGGATTCTCATTAGAATTTAAACCACCCAGAATTATCTAATCAGTGCAAATGCTGTTTGAAAAGTGAAGATGCAGTGAAAATATTTAAACCAATGATTATCAAACTAAAAATCTAAGAATATTCATTGCTAACAGATCTGCCATACAAAGTCTTTTAATGAAGTTCTTAAGGGGGAAGGAAAATGATATCAGAAGAAAATCTGGGTCTGTACAAAGAATTGAGTAATACTGGAAATAGTAAAACTTTTTATAAATATACGTTTTAAAAATATTTAATCTCTTTAAATGATAGTTGTCTAAAGCAATATATTAAGTGTACTGTGGTGTTTTTTACATATGCAAAAATGAAATATAAGAAAACATTAGCACAAAGGATAGCAGGAAGGAAAGGGAAAAACACAGTTTTAAGGTTCTTACATATGAACTGGGTATAGTATTAATTGAAGGCATATTGTAAGAATTATAAAATGCATATTGTAAACTCTAGAGTCACCTCTAGAAAGACTTTTTTTGGCTGTGCACGCAGATCGTGGGAACTTAGTTCCCTGACCAAAGACTGGACCAGGAGTCTGGCTGTGGTCGGTTTCCCTGAGGGACAGCTAGGGGAAGAAAGGTTTTCTCAGACCTGTAGAGACACTCTTACTTCCATGGTATCATTTTGGGATAGAAGGTACCCTCCAGAGTTCAGGGGAATGCACCTGGGGTTCCCCTCACCCCATCCCCACTCCACCTCTGGAAGCCTGCTGGGGCCCAAGGCCTGGTCTTCTGCACTCTGACGCTGGAAGCACTGTGGGGTCCCCAGGCCTCAGCCCTGCCTGATCCTGCCCTGGCTAAGTTCCATCCACCTAAGCCCCACCCACACAGCACAAAGGTTTTTTGTTGTTGTTGTTTTGTTTTGGTTTATTTATTTATTTATTTTTGCTATTTTGCTATTGTGGTTTTGTTCTACCTCCAGTGATTATTTCATATATATGCTTATTTTTTTCTAGTATATCTGTTAGTTTTCTAAATTTATTTTAATTTTTTTTTGTTATTGTCCTGCTCCTCTTTCTTGTTTTTCTTTATTTTTTTGCTGTGCCATGATGCTTGCAGGATCTTGATTCATGGGCAAGAGATCGGGCCTGAGCTTCTAGGTGGGGGTGTGGATTCCAAACTACAGGACTAACAGAGAAATTCAGGCCCCAAATAATATTAATTGGAGTGAGGTCTCCTGGAGGGCCCTATCTCAACATCTAGATCTGACTCTACCAAACTGCCTGCAAACTCTAGTCCTGGATGCCTCAGGCAAAAAAAAAACTTGCATGATAGGAACACAGTCCCATGCATCAAAAGAAATGACATGAAAAAAAAATACGTTACAGACAAAGGATCAAATTAAAATAACTATGAGACCAAATATATGAGGAAATAGGCAACCTGCAGGAAAAACACTTTAGAGCAAGGATAGTAAAGATGATTCAAAATATTGGAAATAGAATAGAGGCATGGATCAAGAAAATACAAGAAATGTTTAACAGAGATCTAGAAGAACTAATGAACAAACAAACAGAGATGAAAACACAATAACTGAAATGAAGGAATACACCAGAAAAAATCAATAGCAAACTAACTGAGGCAGGAGAATGAATAAGTGAGTTGGAAAACAGAATGGTGGAAATAAGTGCTGAATAGAGTAAAAGAAAAGAGTGAAAAGAATTAAAGACAGTCTTAGGGAATTCTGGGACAAAAATAACCACACTAACAATCAAATTACAGGAGTCCTAGAAGAAGAAGAAGAGAAAAAGAAAGGGATTGACAAAATGTTCAGAGATTATAGTCAAAAACTTCCCCAACATGCGAAAGGACATAGCCACCTAAGTTCAAGAAGTGCAGAGTCCCATAGAGAGTAATCTCTAGGAGAAATATACTAAGACCTTTATTAATCAAACAAAGAAAAATTAAATACAAAGAAAGAATATTGAAAGCAGCAAGGGAAAAGCAAAAATAACATGCCAGGGAATTCCATAAAGCTATCATCTGATTTTTCAGCAGAAATTCTGCAGGCCAGAAGGGAGTGGCAGGATATATTTACAGGGATGAAAAGGAAAAACCATACAAGCAAGATTTCTCTCCCTGCCAAGGATCTCATTCAGCTTCGATGGAGAAGCAAAAGCTCGTCTGTGTAGTGAAAGTGATGGTTTCTCCAGTAGTCATGTATGGATGTGAGAGTTGGGCCATAAAGACGGCTTAGCACCAAAGAATTGATGCTTTCAAACTGTGGTGTTAGTGAAGACTCTTGAGAGTCCCTTGGACTGCAAGGAGATCAAACCTGTGAATCCTAAAGGAAATCAACCCTGAACGTTCATTGGAAGGACTGTTGTTGAAGCTGAAGCTCCAATAATTTGGCCACCTGATGCAAAGAGATGACTCATTGGAAAACAGCCTACTGCTGGGAAAGATTGAAGGCAGGAGGAGAAGGGGATGACAGAAGATGAGATGGTTGGAATGCATCATTGATTCAATGGACAGGAGCTTGAGCAAGCTCTGGGAGATAGTGAAGGACAGGGAAGCCTGGCATGTTGGAGTCCATGGGCCACAAAGTGTTGGGTGGGACTGAGCAACTGAGGAACAGCAACAAGAGAGAAAGAAGGACACTATATTATGATCAAGGAATCAATCCAAGAAGGATATATAACAATTACACATATTTATGCACCCAGCACAGAAGGACCTGAATACATAACGCAAATGCTAACAACCATGAAAGGGGAAGTTGCCACTAATAAAATAATACTGGAGGACTTTAACGCTCCATTTACACCAAAGGTGAGATCATCCACACAGAAAATTAATAAGGTAACTCAATATTTAAGTGACACAATAGACCAGATGGTCTCAATCAATTAAGAGACATTTCATCTGAAAGCAGCAGAGTACATTTTCTTCTCAAGAGCACATGGAACATCTTCCATGACAGACCATATCTTTGGACACAAATCATGCCTCAGACAATTTAAGAAAATTTAAATTTTATCAGGCATCCTTTTCAACCACAACATTAGGAGATTTAAAATTAATTACATGGGGAAAAAACTGTAAAAAGATGCAAGCACATTGAGGATAAACAGTGCACTGCTAAAAAACCAACAGGTCACTGAAGAAATTAAGGATAAAAATTAAAAATACATAGAAATAAATGTCAATGAAAATACACTGACCTCAAACCTATGGGAGGCAGTAAAAGCAGTTTTAAGAGGGAAGTTTATAGCAATTCAATCTCACTTCAAGAAACAAGAAAAATCTCAAATAAACAATCTAACCTTACACCTAAAGCAACTAGAGAAAGAACAAAGAAAACCAAATGTTGGTAGAAATAAAGAAATAATAAAAATCAGATCAGAAATAAGTGAAACAGAAATGAAGTAAACAATAGCAAAGATCAATAAAATTAAAAGTTGGTTATTTGAGAAGATAAAAAAAAAATATTGGATAAATCTTAGCAAGACTGCCCAAGGGAAAAAAAAAGAAAAATGACTCAAATTAATAAAATTAGAAATGAAAAAGGGGAAATTACAAATGACACTGCAGAAATACAAGGGATCATAAAATAATACTACAAGCAAGTATATGCCAATAAAGTGGACAACCTGGAAGAAATGGACATATTCCTAGAAAGGTACAATTTCTAAGACTGAACCAAGAAGAATTTGAAAATATAAACAGACCAATATCACAAGTAATGAAAGTGAAAGTGTTAGACACACAGACATGTCCTACTCTTTGTGATTCTATGGACCGTAACTGCCTTGGCCACCTGATGCAAAGAGATGACTCTTCTGCCTTGGAATTCTCCAGGCAAGAATACTGCAGTGGGTAACCATTTCCTTCTCCATGTGATCTTCCCGATTTACGGATCAAACCCAGGTCTCCTGCATTGCAGGCAGATTCTTTACCATCTGAGCCAGAACCATAATTTAAAAGCTTCTAACAAACAAAAGTTCAGGACCAAATGCCAGAGTCCAGCTCCAGCAGCCAGGGAATCAGCCTGAAGAGATGAGTGGTGTCAGTGGAGAATGATGTAGCCTCTGACTCAAGGTGCAGGACTACATGTTTATTTCAAGCTTCATGTTTCCTTTTATACTTTGACAGAAGCATTAGGTCAGAGGCTTGACATTTTTCAGTTCCCCCTCACACAGGTTTATTGTCTCCAGAAATCATCGTTGCCCTACAAACAGAGTTCCTGCTTCAGCGATTCTCTCAGAATCGGGTTACTCTCTATTATCTACTTACTCGTGCTTATGTCTGGGCTGCATACCACATCCCTCAGTTTATTTCTTATCTTTCTAAATCCTGCTTAACCCTAGCATCCTAAGCTCACTATCTCCTAAAAAGGCTTCTAGCTATTAATATCTCTAAAATTCCTAATCCTTATAAGCTATAATAAAATATGCTAACACTACAACATTACTTAAACTTTTAGCCTCTAACTCTTCTTAATTATTCCTAAACCCTAAACTCAGAAAACTTCCTTTGCCATAAACATTTCCCTCACAAACAGGTCTCAGATAACAATCTCTCTGATGGCCTCAAGCTGTGGCCTACATGCTCATCCTGAGATATTCTTTGTAAAGATCCTTGAACAAATGTCAGTGGTTAACTTTATGGATTATTTTCTGGGCACAACTGCAGAAGGCTTTGTGCTTTCTTATGCTTCTCTCAAGAACAATAAGCACCTTAACATTCTTTCCAGCCAACTCAAACAAAGAAAGGAAAGAACAAGTCAGAATCACAGACCTAACTCCATCATCCCAGTACTGTGCCTGCAGGATGAGGAGAAGGGATTAGGGCCATGTCTCCATTTTTTCAGTAATGGCTAATGTGGCTCCCAACAAACAAATGGCTTCAAAGTTGAATTTAACATTTAAAGAAGAGCTAATGGCTATCATTTGCAAACTCTTCCAGAAAATTGCAGATGGAGGAACTCTCCATGAGGCATCACACCGGTACCAAAATCAGATAAAGATACCATACACAAAAGAGAATTACAGACGAATCTCACTGATGAACATGGACCCCAAAATCATCAGCAATATGCAAGCAAACAAAATATGGCAACACATTAAATGGATCATACATCATGATTAGGTGGCGTTTATCCCAGGAATGCAAGGATTCTTCAACATACTAAAATCAATTAATAATATACACCATATTAACAAATTAAAGAATAAAAACCATATCATGTCAATAGACACAGAAAAGTTTTTGACACAATTCAACACCCATTGATGATAAAAACTCTCCAGAAAGTGGGCATAGAGGGAAACTATCTCAACATAAGAATAGAAGCTAAAGGCAAAGGAGAAAAGGAAAGATGTACCCATTTCAATGCAGAGTTCCAGAGAATAGCAAGGAGAGATAAGACAGCCTTCTTCAGGTATCAATGCAAAGAAACAGAGGAAACAAAACAGTGGGAAAGACTAGAGATCTCTTCAAGAAAACTAGATACCAAGGGAGCATTTCACTCAAAGATCAGCACAATAAAGTACAGAAATGGTATGGACCTAACTGAAGGACCAGATATCAAGAATGGCAAGAATGCACAGAAGAGTTATACAAAAGAGATCATCATGACCTAGATAACTACAATGGTGTGATCACTCACCTAGAGCCAGACATCCTGGAATATGAAGTCAAGTGGGCCTGAGGAAGCATCACTCTGAACAAAGCTAGTGGAGGTGATGGAATTCAAGCAGAGCTATTTGAAATCCTAAAAGATTATGCTGTAAAAATGCTGCACTCATTATGCCAGTGAATTTGGAAAACTCAGCAGTGGCCACAGGACTGGAAAAGGTCAGTTTTAATTCCAATCCCAAAGAAAGGCCATGCCAAAGAATGTTCAAACTACCGCACTGTGGCACTCATCTCACATGCTAGTGAAGGAATGCTGAAAATTGTCCAAGCCAGGCTTCAGCAGTATGTGAATCATGAATTTGCAGATGTTCACGTTGGATTTAGAAAAGAGAGAGGAACCAGGGATCAAAATGCCAATGTCCACTGGATCATCAAAATAGCAAGAGAGTTCCAGAAAAACATCTACTTCTACATCATTGATTACTCTAAAGACTTGGACTGTGTGGATCACAAGAAACTTTGGAAAATTATTGAAGTGATGGGAATACCAGACTACCTTGCCTGCCTCCTGAGAAATCTGTATGCAGGTCAAGATGCAAATTTAGAACTGGACATGGAACAACAGACTACTTCCAAATTGGGGAAGGTGTAAGTCAAGCCTGTATATTATCATCCTGCTTATTTAACTTTTATGCAGAGTACATCATGCAAAATGCCAGGCTGGGTGAAGTACAACCTGGAATCAAGGTTACCCTGAGAAATTTCAATAACCTCTGATACACAGATGATACTACCCTTATGGCAGAAAGTGAAGAAGAACTAAGGAGCCTCTTGATGAAAGTGAAAGAGGAGAGTAAAAATTTTGATTTTAATTTCAACATTAAGAAAACTAAGATCATGGCATTTGGTCCCATCACTTCATGGCAAATAGATGGGGAAACAGTGGAAAAGAAAAGCTATGACCAACCTAGACAACATATTAAAAAGTAGAGACATTACTTTACAGACAGAGGTCCATCTAGTCAAAGCTATGGTTTTTCCAGTAGTCATGTATGGATGTGAGTGATAGAGTATAAAGAAAGCTGAGTGCTGAAGAATTCATGCTTATGAACTGTGGTGTTGGAGAAGACTCTTGATGGTCCTTGGACTGCAAGGAGATGAATCCTGTCCATCCTAAAGGAAATCAGTCCTGAATATACATTGTATGGACTGATGCTGAAGCTGAAGCTCCAATATTTTGGCTACCTGAGGTGAAGAGCTGACTCATTGGAAAAGATCTTGATGATGGGATGGATTGAAGGCAGGAGGAGAAGGGGATGACAGAGGATGAGATGGTTGGATGGCATCACCAACTCAATGGACATGAGTTTGAGTAAGCTCCTGGTATTGGTTATGGACAGGGAAGCCTGGCGTGCTGCAATCCATAGGGTTGCAAAGAGTTGGACACAACTGACCAACTGAACTGAATACTGACTACTGATTTTTACACAGTAAAGGTCACATACGATAAAGCCACAGCAAGCATTATTCTCAGTATTGAAAAACTGAAAGCATTTCCTCTCAGATCAGCAAAAAGACAAGGATCACTCTTGCCACTGTTATTCAACACAGTCTTTGCAGATGTAATTAGTTATGTTAAGATGAGGTCATCCTAGATTAAGGTGGGCCCTAAAACCAAAGAATGGTGCTCTTATAAGAAGAGAAGAGGTCACACAGAAACAAGTGGAGGGGAAATCCCCATGTGAAGACAAAGGTGAAGACGGAAGTGATGCACCTGTAACCCAAGTAACATCAGGTCTTTCCAGCAGAAGCTAGGAGAGAGGCATGGAACAGATTCTTCCTTAGAGCATCCAAAAGGAACCAACTTTGCCGAGATCTTGATTTGGGACTTCTGTCTTCAGCAAGTGTACAGAATAAATTTCTATTGTTTTAACCCACCAAATTTGTGATAATTTGTCATGGCAGTCCCAAAAGTAATAGATTTAAGCAAAGATCTCTTACAAGCACAATGCATACAAGAAAAAATGATACATTAGACTTCAAGATCACTCTTAGAAAGACATGGTGAAAAGAAAGAAAGACAAGCCACATACAGGGAGAATATATTTTTAAAACAAATATTTGATAAATTACTTATAACCAGAATATAGAGAAACCCTCAAATCTCAAGAATATAAGAAAATAGGACTTCCCTGGTGGTCCAATGTTTAAGAATCCACCTGCAAATGCAGGGGACACAGGTTCAATCCCTGGACTGGGAAGATTTCACATGCAGGGGGACAACTAAGCCTGTTCACTAAAACTACTGAGCCCATACACCTTAGAGCCCTTGATCTGCAACAAGAAAAGCCACCACAATGAGAAGCTGATGTAACGCAATGAAGAGTAGCCCCTGTTCGCTGTAACTAGAGAAAGTCAGTGTGTAGAAAATAAGACCTAGAACAGCCAAAAATAATCAAATAAATAATTTTAAAAGAATGTTTATAAAAGAAAGAATAAAAATAAACAAACTAATTACCAAGGGGGCCAAAGATTGGAATAAATATTTTACCAAAGATTTATGGTTGCAAATATACACACTAAAAGATATCAGTAGTCATGTAAGGAAACAGCCACCTAAGTCCAAAAAGGCCAGAGAGGCCCATATGGGATACCCTATGGGTAAACACACCATGATACACACACACATATATATAAGTGTGTATATATATACATATATGTGTGTGTGTGTGTGTGTGTGACAAAAAATGAAGAGGAACCCCAGGGACAGGAGGATTCCACCCCATTCACATTTGGGACTCACAGGAGCAAACTACAATGACCCAACAACGTCTTTGGGCTGACGGGTAGCTGCAGTTTAGGAGTTTCGTTTTCTGGAGCTAATCTTGGTTCCTTCTCTGGTGCAGGTGAGATCCAAGGGAGGGATCTGCATCATCTGAGGAAGAAATGTGGAAAGGAACTGAATCCAGATGAAGTCTAAGCAGGCAATGGGCTAGGGGACCTTGAAGCTGAGGCTGAGGAGTGAACATCCCTGCCTAGGTATGGGCTGGACGATTAGACCCAGATATAGAGGGGTCTGCAAATGCCATCAGGGTGGCTGAGGCTCAGTCATCCAGGGAGGACCAGGTCCACAGCAAGAGGAGTGAAACAAAAAGCCAAGTTTAACCACCCCCCCACCTGTGGGCAGTGCAGGTCAGCATCACCAGCTGGAGCCAGGATAGGAGAGTCATCTTTCCCTCAGGGACCACCGAGGCCACTCTGAGGAACAAAGTTGTCCCATGTTATAGATTCCCCCTCCCACAATTACTGTGAGCCCTGTAAGCGACACATAGCCCTGCCCCATGGCTGAAAGAAGTAGAGAGCATTTTCACCAGAACAGACTGAGCATTTGTATCTGTGGACATTTAGTTGGTTGCATGCAACCACACTTTCCAGGTTAGAAGTAAATTCAGTGGGGGTTTTCCCCTTACTAACCAGTATGAAGGGTGAACACTCAGGATGAAGATCAGATCAGCCAGGGAGAACAAATACACCCAAGTGCTCATGGAGTCTGAGGCACATACATTGAGACTGTGATTTCAGCATCCCTTGCCCCCTCACCACCACCACCCAAGCTCTTCCCATGACCATGGGTCACAGAGGAAGAATGGGGCTCAGAGGAAGAGGAAGGAAGTCTTCGTGGAATGCCGGGAGCCAGCACAGGAGTCCCCACCCATAACAAGGTTATGTGGGAGAGTTCTGGTGGGCAAGGCAAGCCAGAACTCGAGGGGTGCCCCTCTGGGCCTGCCTGAGCATCTACCTCAAAACCAGAGTCTGTCTGTTTTACTGCTTCATGACTTTCACCAACTCCTCTGACATTAATGGGGGGCTATCCCCGACCACCTTTTCTCTAAAGGAAATCAACTTAGAGCTCTAGCTAATTAGCCTCCTGGGCATAATAGGAGTGTTTCAATCCAAACCCCTCAGATGGCTCTCTAACTTGCCTGACAGGCTTACCCAGACTCCTACAGCTATGCATACGATTGTTTACAGTCTCCCAACCGTGAGAGGCACGGGAAGCTTAAGATATTCAAATAGTATAAAGCCTCTCAGAGAGTTAGAAATTGTCAGAATAGAATTAGTAGAAGATTTCATTATTGAGCCAATGCTTGCTGCCAATTTTCCACATCCCCTGTATTGTATCTTTGGAAGTGTATTAATTAATATAGTTGGTATGTAGAAAAAATAAGTAGTGGCCTTGGTGTTAACAACTTTAGACCCTTAAGGTAATAAATTATTTCCTTTGTTGTAAACCTATTGCACCTTTGCCCTATAGGAATGCAACTTTTTCTAACATCTTCAGAGGATGGCACCAAACTTTAAAATAATTACTCTTAGAGAAGTCTTATGGTTGCAAACCTTTATCAGAGTCATAAAATGTTAACAGGCCTTCTGGCCAGAAGATGATGTAAATCACCTAAACCATTTGAATACGATAATTTTACAGAAAAGAAAGCTTGGTCTCAATAAGGATCAAAGACTGCTGACTTTGCATGATTTCACACCCCCTATTATCCCCTATGTGCAACTTAGGGTTTAAAAGCCCCTATTGAAAATAAAGCTACAGGTCTTGCTCACCGAAGCTTGGTCTCCCCATGTCGTTCTTTCTCTCACCTTCTGACTGAATTCCCATCTGGAGCGTGGAGGCTCGTCAAGCCTACTAATTTTGCCTGGGCTTCTCAGATCTGACCAGGGAGGCCTTAGTGTCTCCTCTCCTTCAGGAGAACGGGAGGATGCCTGCGGCCTACACAGGTGACACAAACTCCTTGTCTTGGAGTTTTCTTGGTTTTCCATGTAAACCAAGTTATTCAGCCTCTTTTCTCCACTGAATTTTCTCACTGAGCTATCCCTATTTAACCACTCTTTATATCTCTAATTAATACTTAATTAAGCTATCTCTATTCTAATCACTGATGCCGTCATCCTGAGGGAATCCCTGGATCCAACCGGGGCAGGACCCCGAGAGTGGAACTCCACTGCTGCTTTGAAACCACCAGACTCCTCATTCCTCAACTTGAAGACTCACCTGTGAGGATCATTCCAATTTTCCACTCTGTCTTCTAGACAACAGTCCTGATGATTCTTAGGAATTTTTGGAACTTGCATCCTGGTCTTTTTGGTTTGGAGAACAGAAAATAGCATACCCTGCAGGCCCACAGCCCTCTACTTCCAATACCCTGCATTTTGATACCTTTCAAGGCATGCTTCTTGAAAGTGTAGATTCCAGGATCATCCTTACCTGGTTACCTCTCAATTCCTCCTTCATGTGCCTCCACAGAACACCCCCTTGCTAACATCTCCCAAGAGCTCCATGGGCTTAACCATGATACCCAGTGCTGTATTGGCCACAGACACATTCCATTTTCAAAACCACTTTCCTTGGTCAGAGTCTATGACAAAAGCCCACCATGGCTTTCCCCTACCTCTCAGTCCATTACTTCTAAGTCTCCTTGTCTGTCCATTTGCTTTGATCCCCTCCTAAATGTTGGATTCATTTTCCTCTGGTTTCCAATCTCTGCCCCATGCTCTTACATTCTATACATGATCCTTGGGTGATTACATCACCCCCCAGAGCTTTTACCCATCTGACTTATTTTCACCAGTATCCCCTGTGTTCTGATGGCTTTTCCTATCACCAAATCTACCTAAGACATCTCAACTGGGCTCCAGATCCCCCACAGGCTGAGATGCATGGGGCATCTGCACTCAGATATCTCATAAGCCTTGCAGACCAGCTAGTAGCCCCAGGCCAACATTCCCTGGCTCATGGATGGGCACTAGCATCCACCCAATTCCTTAAAACACAATCCCGGCCATGCTGTTGGGTGTGATCTTCACCGTGCCATGACTCCCCTGGAGCTGCTCTGGAAAAGGCTCACCCGAGATCTTCCTGTTGCCACAGGTGGGGATCAGTTCCTCTGTGAGGCCCTGTTCCTACAGACACCCTCTGAAGGTGTCCTGAGCACAGGCCATCACCTTCTTTTGGATCTCAGAGAAAACCCAGGTACTATAACCCTGAGAGGTTGAAAGCCCTGTCTTTAACAAGACGATGAGTCCCCATCACTGGGGAATGTGCCAAAGAATATCCAGAAGAGATCACTCAAGGAGAATGTTTAGGAAGATGGATCTTCATGGGTGTGCACCAAACAAGGGATTGCTTAACTGCGTTTTTCCCAATAGACATCCTGTTCGTTTTTGGTCTTCATCTGAATATGGGAGTTAATTTGATAACACAGGATAAAGTTTAGAAGTGCAACTGAACACAGGCAGCAGATAAGCTGACAGCTGATCCCTCTACATCTGCATCAACAGCTACAATTCTCAGCCATCTTTAATCTTTGAAGCACTATTCTGATCTGTTACATGAAGTTATCTCCACAGTATTTTAGAAATGTATTCAACTAACTAGGCATAAGGATCCTGACAAGAACTAAAATGTACTGAGTTTTATTAACAACAACAGAGTTCTAACTGTAAAACTTTGGATTTGGAACATGCAGCAGAGCAAGCACAGGTCAGTTTTCAAACAAGTATTAATTTGAGCAAGTTGTCCCTTTCCTCAGCCTAAGATAGCCATAAAGCATAGCAGGTTATGATGAAAGTCTGCTTTCCTTATAGAGAGGAGTTGCAAATTTTTTATTTCCTCCTGTAAGAATGGGTTCTTTTTCCAGAGCTGCAATCTCGGCTTTCATAAGAGAATGTTTTCAGATAATTCTCATGCCAGGGCCACATTCCAGACTTCCACATTGCCACACTTCAGACTCTGGGAGTGTCCTGACAGCATCGGCTCTTCTAAAGCTTCTCCAGGGGAGATTTGATGCACAGTTTAGGTTGAGAAGCACAATCTCATGATGCTTCAACCCATCCTGGTTTTAAGTAGAATCCTGAACTGAAGATCCATGTTTGCTACTAATGAAATTAAAAAAAAAATTGTAATTACATATTTTCCCTTCTGAGAGGTATTTTTGATGTATTAACTCACAGCCATATTTAGAATAATTTCAATGACTCAGTGGTGTGGTTATGCCTGCAAGTGCCCTTCCTTACCAGACACTCAGGCAGATGGAGGGGAGGCAATGCACCTCAGTCCTGGCGGCAGAAGGAGGATGGATGGAGTTCCGTTGTCTTGGTTACTGCTCTGCTGAGGATCCATCATGGGTTGCTGAGCTAAGGCAGGGGGCCTCACACCTGGCTACAGGTATTCCTGTGAGCAGAGGTTAGAGCTAAGGGCGAAGGTCTGTTACCAGGAGTATGGAAGCTGTTCCCATGTGATTTGAGAAGAATGGAAAAACATTTAAGTAGAATTTGAGATGCAGGGTGGGTTCTGGGAGCCTGACCAGAGCCATTGACCTGTGGTCACACAAAGGGCAACTGCATGAACACAGAGACACACTAGGCGTGTGTGCTCACTGGGGATTCTGTCCTAACATTCACACTGACTGTTTCTGGAGGGAGCATCTACAGCATGTGGAGGAGGATGGACCCAGAACATGGAAGAAGCAGAGGCACTCCTCATTGTTACAAAAGCAATGGCATATCTTTCCCCACATGTCTCACTTGGACATCTACATTACCTTCCTAAACCGTTTTACTGAGGTATAATTACATACCACAAATCACACCCATTTGATGCATCCAGGGCAGTGAATTTTTGTAGCTTCACACAGTGGTTCAACCACCACCACAGTGCAGTTGTGGAACACTGTCAGCACCACAGAAAGGTTCTGTGTACCCATCAGCAATCAATCCCCAATAGGACCTGCAGGCCCAGGCATCCTCTCATCTAATTTCTGTCTCTGTAGTTTTGCCCTTTCTGGGCATTTCATATAAACAAACTCCTACAGGAAGTGGCCTTTTGTGTCTGGGTTCTTTCACTTAACATAATGCTTTGGAGACTCACACATGTGGCAGCAGAAAGCAGAAGTTCATCACTTTTCATCCATCTATGCTATTCCACTATATGGGTACAGAATACTTTGTTTACTGCTCTCCAGCTGACAGATTTTAGGCTGTTTTACTATCTGGAGATTACAAACAGTGCTGCTGTGAAAGACATTTAAAGACAAGTATTTGTGTGAACATAGGTTTCATTTATCATTTCTCCACGATTTCATTTCTTGTTTTGCATGGTGCACAGGCTAGACTCTTCAGTCAGTGTGGAAGAGAGGTGGTTGAAGCAGACCTCCTTTCCTTGGTCTGAAACTCAAGAGGAAAGCATTCACTCAAACACTACAAGATATGATGTGACGCGAGCTGGATGTTTCTTGGGGATGTTCTTCAGCACAATGATGACGATCCCTTCTATCCCAAGTTGGTTGACCATGTTTATTGATTTAGTTAATTACTTATTTATCACGAACAGGTCTTGAATTTTGTCAAATGCTTTTTCTTTGTCAAAATGGCAGGTGGTTTCTGTCCTTCATTATATTAATACACTGTTTCCCATAACTGAAGTTAAGTTTTCTCCAATACTGTAACCCCAGGATAAATCTTGCACAACTCTTCGCAAATGTTTCTTGATTTGGCTTGATAATACTGTGTTGAGGGTGTATGCATTGCTATTCATGACATATATAGGTCTGTAGCTTTCTGGTGATGTCAAGTCTGACTTTGGTAGTGGGGTAACATTGTTCTTATAGGATGAGTTAGGAAACGTTCCCTCCTCCCTGCTGTCTATTCAGGAAGAATCTGTGAAGGATAGGTGTTATGTCTTCTTAAAACTTTTGATAGATTTCACTAATGAAACCAGGAGGCCCAGAACTTCCCTTTGTGGAAAGGTCTTTAAATGTATGGTTCAATAACATTGCTTGCTACAGGTATATTCAGATTTGCTATTTGGCCACTGCATTTCAGCCAACTTCCATCCAGTATTCTCTGACCTGTTGGTTCCTATGGCTCGGATTTTGGCCTAGAATTTTATGTGTTGGACATCTGCACATCACAGGATTCTGGCTACTACTCTGCAACCAGGGAGAGTATGCTGTCTCAGAAGTGACCCCCAGATCACCAACACCCAATAGGTAGCTTGGGGATAGAGACTTTGAGGTGGGGAAGGGGTGGCACTGCTGATACCCTCATTTACACCTGCCCATCTATATTCTGTGTGCCCTCATGCAGGCTGTGGGCAATTCTGCAGTTGGGACCTGCACAGCAAGCACCCAGAATATCCTGTCCCCTCCTGTGCCATGTCCACTTCACCCTATCCTGATCCTTCTTACTCCTCTCGTCTCCTAGCAATGCAACCTCACAGGGGATCAGTGATGCACTCACCACCACATTGAAGAATGTTTGATCTCTTCTCTGCTTAATGACTCAATTCTCGAGGGCAATGACAGGCCATGCAATTCCTCCTCACCTCCCCGTCTCAATAGCCAGCCTGGCATGGCATGAGGGGGAATGTAACAGATACAGTGAAAACTTTCATGATTTGCCAAAGGAGGAACTGTGGTTGGTGGGATCGACCTGGGTTGGCTGCTGGAGTGAGCCTATCACATCCCCACCCTGAGAAACTTGTGCCAGGTGGGGATGCCTATCCCTGCCCCAGTGCATTGTGGGTAGCATCAGTGACATATCTTATCCAGACTTGGTGTGCCACCAGCTGTGGATGGACACTGAACTCACTGGGTCTTCTCACTTCACCCCAGCCTTTACAGAGGGTACACGGGGGATGCTCTGTTAGGTATAAACTAGTGCTCATACGGCCTATTACTCTATGATAAAGGAGGGGATAATATACATTAGGGAAAATGCTGTCTCTTCAATAAACGGTTATGGGAACACTGGACCCCTTTCTTACACAATGTTTAAAAACAAACAACAACAACAACAGAAGATTAAAGATGAAAAATTTAGACCTTAAACCATAAGAGTCCTAGAAGAAAACTTAGCCAGTATGCTCTTTGATACCGGTCTCAGGAATTTTTTTTTTTTTTTTTCTCCAGTCTTCTCAGGCAAAACCAACAAAATAAAAAATAAACAAATGGGAGGTCAACAAACTAAAAAGCTTTGACAGAGCATGGGAAACTGTCAACAAGACCAAAAGGAAACCTGCTGAGTGGGAGAAGATATGAGCAAGTACTATATATCCAAAAAGAGGTAGATATCCAAAATAGCTAAAGGAGTCATAGAATGTATTCGAAAAAGATCCAAAACCCGATTTAAAACTGGGGAAAAGCACCAAATAGACATTTCTCCAAAGAAGAAATACAGATGGTCAATAGACATGTGAAAATATGCTCAACATCTCATCATCAGGCATTAGGAAATCAAGACTACAGTGAGTACTCCCTCATACCTGTCAAGTAGGTATTATGAAAAAGACAGCAAGTGAGAAATGTTGGCAAGGATGTAGACAAAAGGAAACCAGCATGTGGTGTGGGTGTGAATGTACAATTGTGCAGCCACGATGAAGACAATGAGGTTTTCTTCAAAAATTGAAAACTGGAAATAACATCAGATCAGATCAGTCACTCAGGTGTGTCCGGCTCTTTGCAATCCCATGGACTGCAGCATGCCAGGCTTCCCTATGACCAACGCCCGGAGCCTACTCAAACTCATGGCCATCATGTTGGTGATACCATCCAACCATCTCACCCACTTGTCCCCTTCTCCTCCCACCTCAATCTTTCCTAGCATCAGGATCATTTCCAATGAGTCAGTTGCCCAAAGTATTGGAGTTTCAGCTCCAGCATCTGACCTTCCAATGAATATTCAGGACTTATTTCCTTTAGGATGGACTGGATTCACCTCCTTGAATACCAAGGGACTCTCAAGAGTCTTCTCCAACACCACACTTCAAAAGCATAAATTCTTCAGCGCTCAGCTCCTTTATAGTCCAACTCTCATATCCATACATGACTACTGGAAAAACCATGGCTTTGATTACATGGATCTTTGTTGGTAAAGTAATGTCTCTGCTTTTTAATATTCTGTCTAAGTTGGTAATAGCTTTTCTTCCAAGGAGCAAGTCTCTTTTAATTTCATGGCTGCAGTCACCATCTGTTGTGATTTTGAAGCCCCCAAAATAAAGTCTCTCACTGTTTCCATTGTTTTCCATGAAGTGATGTGACCAGATGCCATGTTCTTAGCTTTCTGAATGTTGAGTTTTAGGCCAACTTTTTCACTTCTCTTTCACTTTCATTAAGAGGCTTTTTAGTTCTTCTTCGCTTTCTGCCATAAGGGTGGTGTCATCTGCATATCTGAGGTTATTGAAATTTCTCCCGGCAATCTTGATTCCAGCTTGTGCTTCATCCATCCTGGCATTTTTCATGATGTATACCCCATATTAGTGAAATAAGCAGGGAGAGAATATAAAACGTTGATGTACCTTTTCCCGATTTGGAACCAGTCTGTTTTTCCATGTCCAGTTCTAATATTGCTTCTTGACCTGCATATAGATTTCTCAGGAGGAAGGTCAGGGGGTCTGGTATGCCCATCTCTTTAAGAATTTTCCACAGTTTGTTGTGATCCACACAGCCAAAGGCTTTGGCATAATCAATAAAGCAATAGTGGATGTTTTTCTGGAACTCTCTTGCTTTTTCAATGATCCAGCTGATATCGGCAACTTGATCTCTTCTTCTTCTGCCTTTTCTAAATCCAGCTTGAATTTCTGGAAGTTCACAGTTCAAGTACTCTTGAAGCCTGGCTCGGAGAATTTTGAGCATTACTTTGCTAGTGTTTGAGATGACTGCAATTGTGCAGTAGTTTGAACATTCTTTGGTATTGCTTTTCTTAGGGATTGGAATGAAAGCTGACCTTTTCCAGTCCTGTGGCCACTGCTGAGTTTTCCAGATTTGCTGGCATATTGAGTGCAACACTTTCACAGCAACATCTTTTAGGATTTGAAATAGCTCAACTGGAATTCCATCACCTCCACAAGGTTTGTTCGTAGTTATGCTTCCTAAGGCCCATTTGACTTTGCATTCCATGATGCCTGGCTCGAAGTGAGTGACCACACCATCGTGGTTATCTGGGTCATGAAGATCTTTTTTTGTATAGTTCTTCTGTGTATTCTTGCTACCTCTTCTTAATATCTCCTGTGTCTGTTAGGTCCATACCATTTCTGTCCTTTTTTGTGCTCATCTTTGCATGAAAGGTTCCCTTGGTATCTCTAATTTTTTGAAAGAGATCTTTAGTCTTCTCCACTCTATTGTTTTCTTCTATTTCTTTGCTTCGATCGCTGAGGAAGGTTTTCTTATCTCTCCTTTCTATTCTTTGGAACTCTGCATTCAAATGAGTATATCTTTCATTTTCTCCTTGGCCTTTAGCTTCTCTTCCTTTCTCGGCTATTTGTAAGGCCTTGTCAGACATCCATTTTGTATTTTTTGCGTTTTTTCTTGGGGATGGTCTTGATCACTGCCTCCTGTACAATGTCATGAACCTCTAAACATAGTTCTTCGAGCGTTCTGTCTATCAGATCTAACCCCTTGAAACTATTTGTCACTTTCACTGTATAATCAGCAATGACTTGATTTAGGTCATACCTGAATGCTCAAGTGCTTTTCCCTACTTTCTTCAATTTAATTCTGAATTTGGCAATATGGAGTTTATGATATGAGCCACAGTCAGCTCCCAGTCTTGTTTTTGCTTGCTTCTCTGACTAACATATACTTACACTTCTTGGTATTTTTCTGAATAACAAGAGAAACACTAGTCACAAAAGTTATATGTGCTTCTCTGTTCACTGCAGCAATATTTACAATAACCAACATAGGGAAGGAATCTAAGTGCCCATGAATAGATGAATCAAAAAGCAAGAAATGATACACACACACATGCACACACACACACACACACAGTGGAATATTACTTAGCAATTTAAAAATATAATTTTGTCATTGGTGACAACATGGATGGACCTAGAGGGTATTATGACAAGTGAATCTAAGCACACAGTGAAAGACAAATGCCACACAGTTTTATTTATATGTGGCATCTCAGAAATAAAATAAGAGTACACAGGAAACAAAACAGAAATAGAATAACAGACACAGAGAACAAACTGGTGTTTACCAGAGGAGGAAGGATAGGGAGATATGTAAAACAGGGAAGAGATTAGGAGATACAAACTTCCAGTTATAAAATAAACCATGGTAATGGAATATACATACAGAGAATACAGTCAATAATCTCGTAATAAATCTCTGTGGTGACAGATGGTAACCAAACTTATTGTAATAAATCATTTCAGAATGTTTAAAAATATGGAATCACTTTGCTGTGCACTTGAAACTAACATAATATCATATGTCAACTTGGGATTTCCCCAGTGGCTCAGAATCCTCCTGCAGTGCTGGAGCTGCACAAGGTGTGGTTTCGATTTCTGGTTCAGGAAGATCCCCTGGAGGAGGGCATGGCCACCCACTCCAGTATTCTTGCCTGGAGAATCCCAGGGACAGAGGAGCCTATCTCTTCTGTCTGTGGGATACAGTAATGTGGTCACAAAGAGTTGGACATGACTGAAGTGAGTTAGCATGCATGCATACATGGCAACCTTACTGAAGAAATTAAGAATATGGGCTCTGAATTGACAATGATGAGATTTGTGAGTCACTTTTCCTCTGACAATTTATATGACTGTGACCAATCCCCTTTACTTCCCTGTCCTCTGCTTTCTCACCTCATCAATTATAGTTGAAATCTTCCAAAATAATGGATCTGTGAAGGAGGATTAAATAAGGTGACAGAAAGAAATATATTGAACATGGTCTGATATCTGGGAAAGGATGAACAGCCTTGAAATTCCATGTTACCCCTGCCAAACATACCCATAGTGAGTAAATTCAGGCCTCTGAGGTTCGTGAAGAAAAGCCTGGCCTGACTTACCTTCTCCCTTGGAGCTGGGAGAGAAGTCTCGCAAGATTGGCTGAGCTCTGAAGCTATCTGATGAGTTCACAATTTCAGACTCCAATAAATTCACCTGTTCTCAAGAGCCTCTGTCTGCAGAAAACTAGTGGACTTCTGCAGAAATATAGCTCTGGGGGACCAGCTGAGAGCACAGAATGACAGAGAGCAGAATTCATTTTCACTTCTGAAGACTCTCATGGGTACACAACACTGGGCTCTGAGTGTGGGGAGGAAAACTAGATTTCATCATTCATGTCTCTTGTAATGAAAACAGAAGCTATTTATTATTAGGGGAAAGATGTTTGTGAATCAAGATCTGAGAAAAGTCTTATATTCAGAATACATAAGGAATTTAAAATTTCAGAGGAAATATTGTTGTGAAGGAGAACAGATCCTTTTGCCAGGGATTGGGGTGTGGAAGGGGAAACCAGAAAGGGGCAGCACCTGGGCATTTTCAGGGTGATGGATGTGGCCAGTGTTCATGATGGTGGTCACTGGATTCTCTCTGGGTGTCAGTGCTCAGAGAGCTATACACCCAAAGACAACCAGGCCAGGAATTCCCTGGTGGTCTCATGGTTAAGAATCCACCTGCCATATAAAATTAATACACAGAAATCCCTTGCTTTCCTATATGTTAACAATGAAAAATCAGAAAGAAAACAATCCCATTCACTATTACAATGAAAAGAATAAAACACTTAAGAATACATTTACCTAAAGAAACAAAAGACCTGTATACAGAAAATTATAAAAAACTGATGAAAGAAATCAAATATGACACAAACAGATGGAGAAATGTACCATGTTCTTGGATTAGATGAATCAATATAGTGAAAATGACTCTACTACCCAAAGCAATCTACAGATTCAACACAATCCCGATCAAACTACCAATGGTATTTTTCACAGAAGTAGAACATTTAATTTCATACTTTGTATGGAAACACAAAGGACCAGAATACCAAAAGTGATCTTGAGAAAGAACGATGGAACTGGAGGAATCAACCTTCCTGACTTCAGACTATACTACAAAGCTACAGTCATAAAAACAGTATGGTATTGGCATAAATACAGAAATATAGATCAATGGAACAAAATAAAAAGACCAGAGATAAATCCATGCACCTATGCACACGTTATCTTTGACAAAGGAGGCACAGATATACAATGGAGAAAAGACAGTCCCTTCAAAACGTGTTGCTGGGAAAAGTGGTCAACTATGTGTAAAAGAATGAAACTGGAACAGTTTCTAACACTATACATAAAAATAAACTCAAAATGGATTAAAGACTTAAATGTAAGACCAGAAACTATGAAACTCTTAAGAGCAAGACATAGGCAGAACACTCTCTGACATAAATCGTGGCAAGATCCTCTATGACCCACCTCCCAGACTTCAGTTCAGTTCAGTTGCTCGGTCATATCTGACTCTTTGTGAACCCATGGACTGCAGTACACCAGGCTTCCCTGTTTGTCACTGACTCCCGGAGCTTACTCAAACTCATCCCATTGAGTCTGTAGTGCCATCCAACTATCTCATCCTTTGTCATCTCCTTCTCCTCCAGCCTTCAATCTTTCCCAGCATCGGGGGTCTTTTCTAAAAAGTCAGCTCTTTGCATCAGGTGGCCAAAGTATTGGAGTTACAGCTTCAGCATCAGTCCTTCAAATGAATATTCAGGACTCATTCCCTTTAGGGCAGACTGGATGGATCTCCTTCCAGTCCAAGGGACTCTCAAGAGTCTTCTCCAACACCACAGTTCAAAAGCATCAATTCTTCTGCACTCATCATTCTTCATAGTCCAACTCTCACATCCATACATGACTACTGGAAAAACCATAGCCTTGACTAGACAGACCTTTGTTGGTAAAGTAATGACTCTGCTTTTTAATATGCTGTCTAGGTTGGTCATAACCTTTCTCCAAGGAGTAAGTGTCTGTAATTTCATGGCTGCAGTCACCATCTGCAGTGATTTTGGAGCCCCCAAAAAATAAAGTCTGCCACTGTTTCCACTGTTTCCCCATCTATTTGCCATGAAGTGATTTGCCATTACCTCCCAGAGTAATGGAAATAAAAACAAAAATAAACAAATGGGACCTAATTAAACTTAAAAGCTTTTGCACAACCATGGAAACTATATGCAAGGTGAAAAGACAGCCTTCCAAATGTGAGAAAATAATAGCAAATGAAACAACTGACAAATAATTAATTTCCAAAATATACAAGCAGCTCATACAGTTCAATACCAGAAAAACAATGACCCAATCAAAAAGTGGGCAAGAGACCTAAACAGACATTTCTCCAAAGAAGACATGCAGATGGCTAATAGACACATGAAAAGATGCTCAACATCACTCATTATTAGAGAAATGCAAATCAAAACCACAATGAGGTGTAATCTCACAATGGTCAGAATGGATATCATCAAGAAGTCTACCAACAATAAATTGCTGGAAATGGTGGGGAGCAAAGGAAACCTTACACTCTTGGTGGGAATGCAAACTGGTATAGCCACTCTGGAGAAGACTGTGGGATTCCTTTAAAAACTGGGAATACAACTTCTATATGACCCAGCAATCCCACTGCTGGGCATACACCCTGAGGAGACCAGATTGAAAGAGACTCATGTACCCCAATGTTCACTGCAGCACTGTTTACAATAGCTAGGGCATGAAAGCAATGTAGATATCCTTTGGAAGATGAATGGATAAGCAAGTGGTGGTATCTATACACAATGAAATATTTATCAGCTTAAAAAGAACACATTTGAATCAGTTCTAATGAGGTGGATGAACCTGGAGCCTCTTAGACAGAGTGAAGTCAGAAAGAGAAAGACAAATAGTATATATTAAAGCATATGTATGGAATTTAGAAAGACAGTAGCAACGAACCTACAAGCAGGGCAGCAAAAGAGACAGAGACATAAAGAACAGACTTTTCAAGTAGGTGGGAGAAGGCGAGGGTGTGATGATTTGAGAGAATAGCAGTGAAACATGTACTTTACCGTAAGTAAAATAGATGACAAGTCCAAGTTCCATGCATGAAGCAGGGCACCCAAAGCTGGTGCTCTGGGACAACCCAGAGGGATAGGGTGGGGTGGGAGCTGGAAGGGGGGTTCTGGATGGGGGGACACGTGTATACCTGTGGCCAATTCAAGTTGATATATGGCAAAAAAAATCACAATATTGTAAAGTAATTATTCTCCAATTAAATTAATGATTAAAAAAAGAGAAGAATCCACCTGCCAATGCAATGATCAGGCATTCGCTCTCTAGTCCAGGAAGATTCTATGAGCTGCAGGACAACTAAGCCTGTGTGTCACAACTACTGAACTTGCATGCTGCAACTACTGAAGCCCAAGAGCCTAGAGCCTGTGCTCCACAACAGGAGAAGTATCTACAATGAGAAGCCCATGCACCACAACCAGAGAGTAGTCCTCCTTCTCCACAACTAAAGAAAGCCCTGGTGCAGCAACAAATACTCAGTGCAGCCAATGATAAATACATAAATAAGAAAACAGGCCAATCTTACTGTATGTTCATTTGAAAAATCCAGTGGTAGATATTGAAGTAGGTGCATCTCTCTATATTATTTGAATAATGCATACATATATTGGGTGAAGCTAACAGAAATTACACCACAGGCTATATTAAAACTTTAGATCAGCTTCCCAGGCACTGCTCTTTTTTAGAGCTACTTTTCTCAGAGAACTGTTACTTAGCAAGTTTAGTAACCAGACCTGTAGCCTCTAGCACATTCAAGGCAGGAAACAAAACACATTAGGAAGACATGGTTCAAATCCTATGAGTTGCTTGTGACCACAGGCTAGGAGGAACACACATCCCAGAAAGAACCTCTTCACATTTCAGTAATTGAAACCTGTATGTCGACCACTTAGTTCAGTTCTTTAGGGCCACTTCTGTCTTCTTATACACACATGTGGTGTGAAACATTTGGAAAATGACCTGAACCCAATTCACTCCCAATCACTTTTCACATGTCACAAGAAGTCCTTCACAGTGATATTTCTTCACATAGAAAGCCAATTCTCAGATAAAGAAAAGATTTCACACACACACACACACACACACACATACACACACACACACACACACACACACCTTGTGAAGAAATACTTGGATTTTAGAAACTGACTCACAACTAACCAATGGTTCACCATTCTCTTCTCTTTTCTTCTCCCTCCATCCACTCTGAGAAGTGAATAATTGGCCATGCTATCAGTTTTGCCCACCAAGTTTCTCATAAAACACACATGATGTTGTTCCTAGTGAGCCTATACACAAGGCATTAACACCAGCCAGCCCTATTGAAGTCAGCTGCCTGGGGGCAGGGAGGTGGCTGGGGCAATAAATTCATCATCTAATTTCCTTTATCAGTTCAGTTCAGTTCAGTTCAGTCACTCAGTTATGTCCGACTCTTTATGACCCCATGAATTGCAGCACAACAGGCCTCCCTGCCCATCGCCATCTTCCGGAGTTCACTCAAACTCACGTCCATCTAGTCGGTGATGCCATCCAGCCATCTTATCCTCTGTCGTCCCCTTCTCCTCCTGCCCCCAATCCCTCCCAGCATCAGAGTCTTTTCCAATGAGTCAACTCTTCGCATGAGGTGGCCAAAGTACTAGAGTTTCAGCTTTAGCATCATTCATTTCAAAGAACACCCAGGGCTGATCTCCTTTAGAATGGACTGGTTGGATCTCCTTGCAGTCCAAGGGACTCTCAAGAGTCTTCTCCAACACCACAGTTCAAAAGCATCAATTCTTCAGCACTCAGCTTTCTTCACAGTCCAACTCTCACATCCATACATGACTACTGGAAAAACCATAGCCTTGATTAGACGGAACTTTGTTGGCAAGGTAATGTCTCTGCTTTTGAATATGCTATCTAGGTTGGTCGTAACTTTCCTTCCAAGGAGTAAGCGTCTTTTAATTTCATGGCTGCAGTCAACATCTGCAGTAATTTTGGAGCTCAAAAAATAAAGTCTGACACTGTTTCCACTGTTTCCCCATCTATTCCCCATGAAGTGATGGGACTGGATGCCATGATCTTCGTTTTCTGAATGTTGAGCTTTAAGCCAACTTTTTCACTCTCTTTCATTTTCATCAAGAGGCTTTTTAGTTGTTCTTCGCTTTCTGCCATAAGGGTGGTGTCATCTGCATATCTGAGGTTATTGATATTTCTCCCAGCAATCTTGATTCCAGCTTGTGCTTCTTCTAGCCCAGTGTTTCTCATGATGTACTCTACATATAAGTTAAATAAGCAGGTGACAATATATAGCCTTGATGTACTCCTTTTCCTATTTGGAACCAGTCTGTTGTTCCATGTCCAGTTCTAACTGTTGCTTCCTGACTTGCATATAGGTTTCTCAAGAGGCAGGTCAGGTGGTCTGTTATTCCCATCTCTTTCAGAATTTTCCACAGTTTATGGTGATCCACACAGTCAAAGGCTTTGGCATAGTCAATAAAGCAGAAATATACATTTTTCTGGAAGTCTCTTCATTTTTCCATGATCCAGCAGATGTTAGCAATTTGATCTCTGGTTCCTCTGTCTTTTCTAAAACCAGCTTGAACATCTGGAAGTTCATGGTTCACGTATTGCTGAAACCTGGCTTGGAGAATTTTGAGCATTAGTTTACTTCATCACCCCACCCCATTTCATTCCCTGCAGTCACTTGGCCCAAGTGAATAAAAATCTCACACCCAATCTCTGCTTCAATCACCACTGCTTCAAGATTTCTTCATTATCTCACATGGCTTCTGAGGCCAGGGAACAGATTTTACTTGAGTAAAGCTAGACAGCCAGCCTATTGGCCAGAAATTCTGTTTGGGAGGTGATGTCTCTCAGTGTACTGCTTCCCCACTGTTGGGAATAATGTTAAAGTCATCTTGGCTTGGCTCTGGTGCCCCGTTGTTCAGATGTTAGCCACTAGATGGCGGGCTAGGAAGGTACTTGGCTCTGTGATTCACATTGTAATCAGCAGACTTTAAGGGAAGTGGGTTACCCTGCATAACGGGGGTGGGGGGCGGCAGGGGCGGGGCGGCCTCTTCATCCAATCAGCTGAAAAACCTTAAGAGCAGGGACTGAGATTTCTTGCTGTTGCTGCTGCTGCTGCTGCTAAGTTGCTGTAGTCTGTCCCACACTGTGCTACCCTGTAGACGGCAGCCCACCAGGCTCCCCTATCCCTGGGATTCTCCAGGCAAGAACACTGGAGTGGGTTGCCATTTCCTTCTCCAAATGCATGAAAGTGAAGACGCTCAGTCGTGTCCGCCTCTTAGTGACCCCATGGACCGCAGCCTACCAGGCTCTTCCTTCCATGGGATTTTCCAGGCAAGAGTACTGTAGTGGGTTGCCATTGCCTTCTCCCGAGGATTCCTGAGGGTGATACAATTTAGCCTCAAGAGTACAGCCTGAGAAACCCTGCACGAGACTCAAAGTTGCTTGCCTGCTCTGCAGATTTCGGACTCTAGACGGCAACCTGGATTTCCAGCCAACCGAGTTGCCCTAAAGATATCAGAATTACCAGCACCAAGGAGCCAATGATCCAATTCCCTAAAATAAGTCTCTCTCTATTGGTTGTGTTTATCTGAAGAAGCCTGACTAACACACCCCGAATATGTCATATCTTTCTCAGTCCAATCCAAAGACATTGACTGAGTCATTGTCTCAGTCAATCCCACACCAGGTGCTGTGCACTAAAGAAGCTGATAGATAGAGGACACAGCCATTTATTTAGTGCCTTCCCTCTGCAAGATCATAGGCGCTAGGTGTTTTACATCTGTTATCTCCAGTAGATCTCCCAAGAAATCTCACCAACAGGTAGAGTTATTGCCATTTTACAGATAAGGGATTTGAGCCTGAAGGAGCATGACTGGGCTGGTAGGGGCTGCACTGGAACCCAGCTTGAGTGTTAACTGTGAACTGTGAGATGGAGGAAGATGACATGGGAAGAGGAGTTTGGGCCCAGGTCCCAGAGAGTTTCAGTGCCATGGGGGAACAGGGAAACATCACACCCTTGTTATCAGTCCTGGGCATCCCCTTGCAATACGAGCAGCCCCAATCCATCTGAGGGCAAAACTGTCACGAACTGAATCATGCATGCAATAGAAGTTGAAGTCTGGGCATGGTTTCCAGGTGGGACACGTGTAAAAGAAAAGCCAGCCTCCTGGTGAGGGTTCATCCAGCTGTGAAGGAAAAGCTTGAGGACTGTAGCTGAGAAAGAAGGAGCCTCTAGGACTGGACACAGATGTCTAATGTGACCTCGAAGTGCTTCCTGATGCTTGAAGGTTAGGTCTGACCCGCAACCTGCCCCCTGGCAGCTCAGTAGTTGCTACGACAGGGAACAAGCCAGCACATTTCTATGAACCTTATTCCATACTCACAATTACAACCCACTCAGTTCATGTCGTCATTAAGAATAATTCACCCATTTTCAGGTGAGATAGTATGGCACAGTGGGCCAATTTAATTTCTCATGATGATATGATAACAAGCGGAAGAACTAGGTTGAAAGCAAGGTTGGCTGAATCAGAGCTAGTGTCCTTACTGACAACACTATTTTGTTTCCTCATAAAAGAAAAAAAAAAGTAAAAATAAAAAAAGGAGAAAACGAAGGAAGAAGAATAAAAGGAGACCCACAATGCTTACTGTATTTGGGCATCCACCTTGTGCTGCGAGTGAAGAGAAAACTCCTCAAAGTGGCGTAATCAGAAAGGTAACTGACAATGACACAACATGAAGTCAGGAGACAGCTCAGGCTCAGGCAGAAAGTACATGTACATGGAGGGCAGCAGGAGCACAAAGGAGGGCACAGGGGAGGGTAAGGAGTACAAGCAGCTATGGAAGCAAGAGGAAGATGAGGAGAGCAGAGTGACAGAGCTCCTGTGGACTTGCCCAGGACACTGATCAGCGGATTCAAACCGTCCATCCTGCTGATGGCAGCCTGAGTGGAAGCTACACTTCTCACCCATGAAATAAAGTAGCCCAGCTCTAGGAGCCATATTCATCCAACAAGGATCCCCCCAGTGCCCACCTGGTCATCAATTCTCTTAGCACAGTGCTGAAAGCAGCCATAAGCTAGGAGACACCTCAGTCTCCGGAGGCAAAGGATTGTCCAAAACAGAATAAAGGGCAAGCCAAGTGGGAAGAGATGGACACCAGAAACTCCTGTCAGAGTGGGGATAGAAAACAGGATGCCCCTCACCCACTCAAAGGAACAAAACCTTGAGCTGAGGATTTTCAGGGTTCACTCACTGACAATTCAGTTAAGAAATGGCCACTACAGTGGGTACACACTAGGAAGGGGAAAGGTGGCTGTTGCTCTGGTACAATAAGTTTCTGGATAATGTGGGGATAAAAGACACAAACAGCCCTGGACTAACAGAAAACTGAGGTGATTAGTTTTCTCTAGCCACTTGTTTCATATATGTTGTTTGCAATAAACAAATTAACAGCATAACAGCTGCATTGCTCTGTGTACTTCACCTTATCATCACTCATAAGATGGTAAATGTGTTCTGAGCACCTGTGGGGCACCAGACTTCCAGGCTTTGTGCCCACAGGAATGTTTCATATGGGAAAAGGGTCCTCAAGGAGCTCACAGTGGGCAGGGAGCCAGACTGAAGACAATGGTGCAACAAGTGTGATGAGAGGCTTGGCCTTGTGAGGCAGCAGAGGCTAGGATCAGATGGTGAGGAATGGGATTCGCCTGTGGGTGGGATAACACATACTATTATTGTGCTCATTTCACCAAAGGAACCAAGGATCAGAGAGGCTGAACGTCTTACTCAAGGTAAGATAAGATGCTTACTGCTTGGTAGTGGTCCTGACCATTTTTCATCTACGTCTATTAAAATGAAAGGTCTCTGTAGTATCCATTACACCAACTCTCTCTCTCTGTCTTAATGTTGTCACCTATTTTAATTCACAATCACCACATTATACATTCCCTTGGCTCTACATCCCCCTTTATTAGATAAATAATCTGCTGAACAAAGTATATATTTCCTGTTAGCATATCCAGTCTCTTCACTGTATAAACAAAATTTCCTTGCAGGGCACATTGGCCCCACCCAAACTTATGGTTTACACTGGGTTTGTACTGCACCCATATGCAGGGTAAAAATGGATCACTGAGATCTATAGTTTTACTTACCTATTTCACAGAAGCTCAAGCATAATTTTAAATGTAGCCAATATCCAAGTAAGAACAGTAGAACCACTGCTTTCCTAAAATGACCACTCACAAAAGGGTTCATTGAATGTCAACATGTTCAGGTAGGAGACTAAACCCCTTTCATAGGGAGTTGTGTAAATTCTTTCCCTTAAGTTAAGGAAATCCTTTGTTTTTATACATTTTTTTGGTTGCTGGTTCCCTGAGAGACTCAAGCAAGTAAAGCCACTTCACTTTTCTGTTTTTGAAAAAACAAACATGCAAAGCAAGCCTAACACAAAGGCTCACAGACATACGTAATACATCCAATAGAGATATGTCAAATATAAGGCAGTTGTATTGGAAATACAAGGGCTTCCCTGGTGGCTCAATGGTAAAGAATCTACCTGCTAATGCAGGAGACTGTGGTTTGATCCCTGGGTCATGAAGCTCCCCTGGAAAAGGAAATGGCAACCCACTCCAGTATTCTGGCCTAGGAAATCCCATGGACAGAGAAGCCTGATGGGTACAGTCCATGGGGTTTCAAAAGAGTGGGACATGGCTTAGGGACTAATGAACAACAATAGAAATACAAATGGAAACCCCTAACTAATCATATATCCAAATTCCTGACCACAGCAGAGGTCTACTGTCCAGGATCAGCTGTATTCCAGAAAACCAGACAACCAAATATACTTTCCTTTTTTAAATTACTATACACAGCCTCTTGTTCATTCATGAGATAAGTGTTTTCAAAAGCATTGCTCCAGAAGACAGGACTCAAGGAGCCTATTAAAAGTATGTACTTATTCCTGTGTCACATCAGGGCCTAACTTACACACTTGGGAAAGAATGCCTGCTATAATTTCAATACCTCTGACCAGTAATGCTGAAGAAGCTGAAGTTGAACGGTTCTATGAAGACCTACAAGACCTTTTAGAACTAACATCTAAAAAAGATATCATTTTCATTATAGGGGACTGGAATGCAACAGTAGGAAATCAAGAAACACCTGGAGTAACAGGCAAATTTGGCCTTGGAGTACAGAATGAAGCAGGACAAAGTCTAATAGAGTTTTACCAAGAGAATGCACTAGTCATAGCAAACACCCTCTTCCAACAACACAAGAGAATACTCTATACATGGACATCACCAGATGATCAACACTGAAATCAGATTGAGTATATTCTTTGCAGCCAAATATGGAGAAGCTCTATAGAGTCAGCAAAAATGAGACAAGGAGATGACAGTGGCTCAGATTATGAACTCCTTATTGCCAAATTCAGACTTAAATTGAAGAAAGTAGGGAAAACCACTAGACTATTCACGTATGACCTAAATCAAATCCGTTACAATTATACAGAGGAAGTGGGAAATAGATTTAAGGGACTAGGTCTGATAGACAGAGGGCCTGATGATCTATGGATGGAGGTTCGTAACATTGTTCAGGAGACAGGGATCAAATCCTTTGGACTGCAAGGAGATCCAACCAGTCTATCCTAAAGGAGATCAGTCTTGAGTGTTCTTTGGAAGGACTGATGCTGAAGCTGAAACTCCAATATTTTGGCCACCTGATGCAAAGAGCTGACTCATTTGAAAAGACCCTGATGCTTGGAAAAATTGAAGGCGGGAAGAGAAGGGGACGGCAGAGGATGAGACGGTTGGATGGCATCACTGACTCAATGGATATGAGTTTGGGTAAACTCTGGGAGTTCGTGGTGGACAGGGAGGCCTGGCATGCTGCAGTCCATGGCTTTCCAAGGAATCAGACAGGACTGAGCGATTTAACTGACTGACTGATAATACTTCATTGTTTTGACTCATTTTATGAAGTGGGAATGAGGTAGGGAGGGCGGTGATGCCATGGAAAAAGCCAACTTCTGAACCTGGTAAACACGGATTGGAGCCCGGTTATCCCGGACATGGACCAATGACCATTGGACATTTCAATACCAGCTTAAAACTGGAAATCCCCAGGGAGAGAAAAAGAAATAAGTCATATACAGAGTGTCCAACCGCCATCTAATACTGAAGAGGTCGGGCATCTGCGGAAAATAACTGTTCTGAGAGAATCACGGATCCCACTTGGCTAAAGAGGATTCTGGTCCTGTGACCCTAATGCACACCTGGTTGGTCCTAGAGAGATAGATGTCTCCCTCTGTCTGCGTGTCTGTCCCTCTCTCTAATCCTGGCTCTCACACGGTCTTTCCCAGGATCAGGTTCTCACCAGCAAGATGCCAATTCAGGGCCTCCCATCCTCAGCCCAGGCAAGGAGCCTGGAGCTGGGGGGGTGGGAGTTGGCCTCCCATCCTCAGTGTGCTGGGAATAGAAGGGTAAAGACCACCGAGAGAAGGAGTTCTCCAGCGTCCTATAGAGCCTACCCGCCCTTCAGCGGGAAAGAGTCTGCGGGCCTGGGTTGACGTCACAGACGTGGGACATGTACCCCTCTCCGCCTTATAGAAGGACCTTCCTGGGTATTCCCTGGGTTTTAGTGGATTGAGAGGGAGCTGGGAGTGGCTTAAAGAAGCATAGGTTCCTCCCTGGGGACAGCGGCAGTAGGGCAGGGGTATTTGGGGAAGAGAAGGCAGTGCCCAGTCTTCGCAACCGCGCACCAGAGAACTTCTCCCAGCAGCTTGGAGGCTAGAAGGGACAATCGCTTACAATGTCGCAGGAAGAGTTTCCGGGTACTGGAGATGACCTCACAGATGACCCCTGGTGAGGGTCGGCTCTTGGGGTGGAAGGTGGGGGCTTTTCCCTGATTGCCTGGTAACTTGTGTTGTCGCCTGTCTAGTCAGGAGCAGTTCCTGTTACTTGGAATTTTTTCTTACCAATTGTTACCAGTAACACACTGGGAAAGACTAAAAACTAGTAAAGACACTGACCTTATTCTACCCACTGCAACTGGGAGAGCACCACAGATCTGAAGATCAGCCTGTCAGCAAGGTGGTTTTGCATTCTACTTCATTCCATAGAGTGTAGCTCTACTACTCTCTAGTTAGTTACAGTGGGGACATTTGCAGGTGGGAAAACATTTAGTGGGAAGTCTCCTTAACAGAACAGGAAATTATTATCTTTGTGACTGGCTAGTTTCAGGAGAACTGACTTTTAATGTCTGTTAGTAGTCATGAGACAAAAAACAAGGAGTTGGATGGTCTGTGTCTGCCCTTTAATGATAAGGAGGAAGGTCTGTACTTGGCCTTGTAATAGGAGTCTGGAGACTTAGGACAAGTCTTACCAAAGTCAGAAGAGGAAGGTTGGTGCTTTGCATTGTTATTCTGGGAACATGAAAGTCTGCCAAGAATTTCCTGTGACATTTTTTAGAGCTCAGGTGAAGTTGAACATTGTCAGCACCATAAATATGAGCATCTTTCATGCCTGTCCCAGTAGTTAATTCTATAGGCAGAGAGATTGGACACCCCCTCCCACCACCATTTTAAAATTGGATTGTATTTGCCTTACAGTGTTGTGCTAATTTCTGCTGTAGGACAATGGTGAATCAGCTATAAGTACGTATATATATATATCCCCACCCCCTTGAACCTTCCTCTTGAACCTGAGTCACAGCGAGTGTAAGTAATCTGCCCAAGTAATTCTCCAAAGGAGTAAGTGGTGGGACCTTGATTCAAATCTAGGTATCTGTGGCTTCATCATCCCCAGCTAGGCAGCACACAGTGATGGTTTCCAGATCCACACATCAGGCTCAGGACTCTTTTCTTAACTACAGACTTTCCTAGCCAACTGACAGGTCTGCAGGGAGACTGCACTCAACAAGTGCTAGGCAACTTCTGGGACACAGGAGATGCCTTCACAGGAAAGAGAAGTGTTAGAAACGCTGGGTCACAAAGGCTTATACCCACTCCCTGGAGGGATTCAGGAGCTACAGGAGGAGGGTTTCAGGGTCTAAAGGGGGCTGTTTCTCTGAGAGACAGGTTGATGGACTACCTTTCTGCATGCATGTGACAAGAAACACTTGTTCCTTTGAATTTATTTTTCTTTTATGGCTGGCAATACATACTACATGGTGAAAAAAAAGGAAACAGATATATAAAATCAAGTGGATATACATATCAGTGGATACATTCCCATTTTACCTGGGAGTGTTTGTCAGTGAAACAGCATTTCTTTGTAAAAGAAGAACATTCCCCTAGGTTGAAGCAATGAAAGAGGAAATTAGTCTTTTTCTTAATTATTATTCTCATTCCCCCATCACAGGTGAGGCATCATGGGCACAGAGAAGTTAGGTCACCTCCCCCAAGACATTCTGATAGAATGTGTTTGAGTCCCACAGGCAAGGAATATTCAATGTGTCCAAGCTGCACACATCCCCGCCACTCCCCACACAGCTGCACCTCCTTTACTGTTGCCTGACAAAGTGCAATGAAGCCTTCTCTCCAGCTGCTTAGGCCAGATATGCTTAAAGCCATCCTTGCCTGTTGCCTCTCTCTTACCACACTGTCAATCATCAAGCCTCACCTCTCTGCCTCCGAAGTCTAAGATCCTGTTCCTTCTCTCCATCAGCACAGTGAGTTCCTTAGGCCAGGTCACCCTCGTCTCTCTACTTGACAAGCACCAGCAATCCTGATGCTTTCCAACACATGGTCTGTCCCACTGCCTGAGGAAGCTTTCTTCAGTCCAATCTGGCCATGACAGCCCTGCTCAAATCTCTGCACAGGCTGCCTGCTGCTCTTAGGATACTGTCCAGCCTCCTGGACTAGCCACAGCAGGCCTTGTCTACCCACAAAAGCCTGATCTTTGCAAGACCCCCTCCTTCTTCTCCATGCCCAACTTGATATTTCAGCCCACCCAAACCTCTCTCTGTTCATCAGATGTAGAATGCACTCACACTGGTACTCCCTAGCTCCCCCTTGCCCCCTCTCACCCCCTCCCCACTCACAGATTTCATAATCTCACTCCTGCTTTTGCCTCCATCTTACATGCCCTTCCTTCCTCCCCATCTGCCTGATTCCTTCTTAGGTTCAGCTGTCAGGCTGGGTAGAGCGATTTCCATTTTTCCTGGGGAGTACCTGATGAAAAGACACAGTTCACAGAGTTGATATTTTTACCAAATAGAAGGTGATAGAGATTTCACTATGAATCCCCCAAATGATCACACATTTTACCCTGCTTCATGATGTGCTGATGCGAAATGCAATCTGATGGCAGAGTTTTTCTGGGAAAGGCTTCCTTGCTAAGAATAGGATACAGACAGCAAAGCTCTCCTCTTGTTTTATATGGGCCCATTGTTGTGTTTGAATATGGCCTTTGGAATTTGATCACCGTGTTGGAAGTATAAAGGGATCCAGGGTGACTACCTTCTTCACAGTAAGGAGGGATCAGCCAAAGCATGGAAATTTCAACAGGTCACTTTACAGTGTCTGTGACCCAGTACACAGAACAGGACTTGAACTGCCCTATGCATGCATTGTGTTTTGATGAGATTTTCACTATTTTTCACTTTATACTATGAGTTTCTGTAAGGACAAGAGGAAGTGTATTAACACGTCCTCCCTATCCAGGGATTTGATTTACTAGTCCCTGTGGTCATCAGGGAGGCGAGGGTGAGCTGCCAGCTAGCATGGGGATCCTTCTAGGGAATGTGACAGCACCTTCTTGCAACTCCTCAGGTGTCTCCACCAGGTGCCATCAATCCCTGGCAGAAACTGCCAGTTCCTGTGATGCCCAGTGGAGGGAGTGAAACCACTGCTGCTTCTGCCTGCTATGGATACAACTGTGACGACTGACTTCATTCACTACAACTCTGAGAAGAGCACACCTAAATATGAAATGAAGTGTGTTTCTGTGCTATGTAAAGACAATTAAAAAGTTGGACATAGCACCAGTTCCACCACCACCACCCCAACCCCCACCCCAGCCAGAGGATGGAGTAGACTCCCAGGGGCTCTGGCATCCCTCCCTCCCCACTGACGTGTCCCTAACAAGGGGTACAGTGTAAATGACTCACCTGGAGCCTAGTTATGGAGTTTGTGGCAGCCAGGAACAGGGGTTTTATTCCCCACAGACCCAGAGAGGTAAGGATGATCCCCAACCTTCTCACAGACAAGGAAGCAAGCTGAAAGAGCTTAGGTGGCTGAGGCAGTAAAAGCTGGATCTGGGAGTCATACTCTAGTTCCTCTTGAGTACAAAGCTAGTCTTCTTTGCAGTCGCAACAACACATGTGGCTTGTGTTTCAGTTACCAAAATGCAGATGTTGTTCTATAAGAGGAGAACCATCATTGTCCCAATCCCCTGTCCACTTGTGAAACGCAGGTACCCAGTAGGGCAAAGCCACCCTGAAAGGTTCTAAGACCTTTTGTGTGTGCACCTTAGGAGGAGCTGCCTTGCAGCCAAGAAACTGGAGTCCACTGGTGAGAAAGGCTTGCCCCAGAGACAACAGCCAAGCAGGACTTCAACTTCCCCTGCAGGGAGGCACTTTGCCATACCAGAGAGGCTTTGCAACCAACCCCCACCCCCAGTTATGCCTCAACCAGTTTCACAGCTATGAATGTGTCTTAAGGAAATATTCACACATGCACAGAGATGTGTGTACAATTTCAGCAAATTTCTACAGGAAACTCTAGCACCCATTGATAGTGACCACTGGATGGATAAATGAGAGATGAAGATTCCATATTATAACATGGACCCTATCAGATACATGAGGTACCAATATTTTGCCCTATTCTTCGAGTTGTGTTTTCAATTTGTTATGATGTTCTGTAAAACACACTTTTTTGATGAAGTCATTTTAACCTAAGTTTTCATACATTACCTGTGCTTTTGGTGTCACATGGAGGAATCATTGCCTAACCCAAAGTCATTAAGACATCTATGCTCTCTTATGGGAGCTTTATTATAAGAGCACTTAAATTTGGATTTTCATCCATTTTGACTTAATTTTCTCTGTGGTATAAGGCTGGAATTCAAATTCATTCTTTTGCATGTGGATGCCTGGTTGTCCTAGCACCATTTGCTGAAACAACGTTCTTTCCCTTCAATTGTCTTGGCACTGTTGTCCAAAATTATTGTAGTACAGATATGTGGATTTCCTTCTAGACTCTTGATTCTATACCATTGATCTATATATTTATTCTTAGGCCAGTTCCATGCCATCTTGGTCATTACAGCTTTGTTACAACGTTTGAAATTTGAATATGTGAGTCCTCCAAGTTTGGTTTTCTTTTGTGAAGTTAAGGTATTCTGTGTCCCTGATCAGCCTCTCAATGTCTAAAAAGTATACAGTTAGAATATTAATAGGGATTATACTGAATGTCTGGATCAATTTGGGGAATATTGTAATCGTGACAATATTGTCTTCCAATCTATTACCACAGAATATCTTTCCACTTATTTATGTGGATGTGTGCTCGGTCACTTCAGTCATATCCAAATCTTTTTGACCCTATGGACTATAGCCCGCCATGCCCCTCAGTTCATGGGATTCTACAGGCAAGAATACTGAAGTGAGCTGCCATGCCCTCCTCCAAAGGATCTTCCCTACCCAGAACTGAACCCTCATTTTGGCATCTTCTGCATTTCAGGTGGTTCTTTACCACTGAGCCACCAGAGAAACTTTCCATTTAGTTAAGTTTTCCTCCATTTCTTTCAACTCTGTTTTGTCATTTTCAGTGTACAAATCTTCCACCTCTTTAGTCAAATGGATTCCTAAGTATATTGTTATTTTTATTCTAACTGGAATTTTCTTACTTATTAAGAGTATTCACTGCTAGTAGAGAAACACAGATGAGTTTTATACATTGAAGCTGGTGATGATTTAATGCATGTATACACACTCGCAAGTTTGTGAAGTACACATTAAATATGTTCAGCTTTTTACATGTTAAACATACCACACTAAAGTGGCTTAAAAAAAAACAGAAGTAAAAAATTAAAGGCATTCTAAGGTTTAAAAGAGTCAGGGACTTTGTTGGTAGGAGATGTGGCTTACAAGAAAAGCTAAAGGAATTTCTTCTGGCTGCAATAAATGACTTCAGATGTTAGAGTCCACATGAAAACACATAAAGAGCACAGGTAAAAGTAATTATACAAACACAAATACTATATGAATACACATTTTCACTCCTTTCTTCCTGTATTTAAAAAGCAATTATATAAAACAGTCACCCTGTTAATTTAACTTATATGCAGAGTACATCATGAGAAACGCTGGACTGGAAGAAACACAAGCTAGAATCAAGATTGCCAGGAGAAATATCAATAACCTCAGATATGCAGATGACACCACCCTTATGGCAGAAAGTGAAGAGGAACTAAAAAGCCTCTTGATGAAAGTGAAAGTGGAGAGTGAAAAAGTTGGCTTAAAGCTCAACATTCAGAAAATGAAGATCATGGCATCTGGTCCCATCACTTCATGGACAATAGATGGGGAAACAGTGGAAACAGTGTCAGACTTTATTTTTTGGGGCTCCACATCACTGCAGATGGTGACTGCAGCCATGAAATTAAGACGCTTACTCTTTGGAAGGAAAGTTATGACCAACCTAGATAGCATATTCAAAAGCAGAGACATTATTTTGCCAACAAAGGTCCATCTGGTCAAGGCTATGGTTTTTCCAGTGGTCATGTATGGATGTGAGAGTTGGGCGGTGAAGAAGGCTGAGTGCTGAAGAATTGATGCTTTTGAACTGTGGTGTTTGAGAAAACTCTTGAGAGTCCCTTGGACTGCAAGGAGATCCAACTAGTCCATTCTGAAGGAGATCAGCCCTGGGATTTCTTTGGAAAGAATGATGCTAAAGCTGAAACTCCAGTACTTTGGCCACCTCATGTGAAGAGTTGACTCATTGGAAAAGACTCTGATGCTGGGAGGGATTGGGGGCAGGAGGAGAAGGGGACGACAGAGGATGAGATGGCTGGATGGCATCACTGACTTGATGGACGTGAGTCTGAGTGAACTCCGGGAGTTGGTGATGGACAGGGAGGCCTGGCGTGCTGCGATTCATGGGGTTGCAAAGAGTCGGACACGACTGAGTGACTGATCTGATAAAACAGTATCATGTAAATTATTGCTGGAGCAATAACATATAATATCTAAGATATCTGCCAGCAACAACACAAAGGAGGTAATTGGACGCAAAGCTGTATTAGGTAAGGAAACATTCTGGATGGTGTCTAATCTACATGAACATATGAAAAGAATCAGATTTCATGACAAAAAAGGTTAATATCAGTTTCAGTTCAGTCACTCAGTTGTGACCAACTCTTTGTGACCACATGAACCGCAGCACACCAGACCTCCCTGTCAATCACCAACTCCTGGAGTTTACCCAAACTCATGTCCATTGAGCCAGTGATGTCATCCAACCATTTTATCCTCTGTCGTCCCCCTCTTCTCCCGTCCTCAATCTTTCCCAGCATCAGGGTCTTTTCAAATGAGTCAGCTCTTCGCATCAGGTGGACAATGTATTGGAGTTTCAGCTTCAACATCAGTTCTTCCAATGAACACTCAGGACTGATCTCCTTTAGGATGGACTGGTTGGATGTCCTTGCAGTCCAAGGGACTCTCAAGAGTCTTCTCCAACACCACAGTTCAAAAGTATCAATTCTTCGGTGCTCAGCTTTCTTTAAAGTCCAACTCTCACATCCATACATGACTACTGGAAAAACCATAGCCTTGACTAGACAGATCTTTGTTGGCAAAGTAATGCCTCTGCTTTCTAATATACTGTCTAGGTTTGTAATAATTTTCCTTTCAAGGAGTAAGTGTCTTTTAATTTCATGGCTGTAATCAACATCTGCAGTGATTTTGGAGCCCCAAAAAATAAAGTTAGTCACTGTTACCAGTAACTATAAATATATGCCTGATATTCTGCCTAATATCAACTTTTCATAGACATGACATTATATATAATGTAATAATGATCATATAAGAAACGAATCGCCAGTCCAGGTTCGATGCAGGATACAGGAAGCTTGATGCTGGTACACTGGAATGACCCAGAGGGATGGTATGGGGAGGGAGGTGGGAGGGGGGTTCAGGATTGGGGACACGTGTACACTCGTGGTGGATTCATGTTGATGTATGGCAAAACCAATAAAATATTGTAAAGTAATTACCCTCTAATTAAAACAAATAAATTTAATTTTTAAAAAAGAGTGTATTAACGGGATGTGCACTTTATAGATTTACTATATGTGACAATATGAGGAAAGGAGGGAAGCCAGAATAGAGTGATATAGGAGTAATGTTTGTATATCTCATTTGAATTAGTATAAATTTCAAGCTGATTGTGATAAAGTAAGTTTATGGTAGCCTTAGCAGCTACTGAGGAAATAACTTAAAAGTAGTGGAAAAATCAGTAAAAAATTTAAAATGCTAAATTGTAAAATACTCATTTAATGCAAAAGAAAGCAGTAAAAGTTGGACCATAGAAGAAAACAACATGAGACAGAAAAACGTATTGGCGTTAAATGTGAATAGATAAAACAATCCAACCAAAAGGCAGATGTTGACAGCCTGTATTAAAGAAAAGCAACGGGATGCAACTGTATGTTGTCTCCAGAGGACACAATTTATATTCAAAGATATATAAATTTACCGTGTGTGTGTGTGTTTCTGTGTGTCTCTGTGTCTGTGTTCAGTCGCTGAGTCATGTCCAAATCTTTATGGCCTATGAATTGTAGCCCATCAGGTTTCTCTGTCCATGGAACTTTCCAGGCAGGAATACTGGAGTAGGTTGCCATTTCATTCTCCCGGGGGACTTCCCCACCCAGGGATTGAACCTGCACCTCTTGCATCTCCTGTGTTGGCAGGTGGATTCTTTACAACTAGCACTGCCTGTGAAGCCCAATATGACTCAGCCATTCTACATCTGGAAATTGTTACCCAAGAGAAATGAAAATGTGCTCACACGAAGATCTGTACTCAAATATTCCACACAAGTATTCCTAATAGCAAAACCTAGAAACCACCCAAATATTCAACAACTGGTATTCAGATTTAAAAAAACAACAGTTACACTAGTTCAAAATCAGAAAGGAGTACATTAAGGTGGTATACTGTCACCCTGCTTATTTAACTTATATACAGAGTACATCATGAGAAATGCCAGGCTGGATGAAGCACAAGCTGGAATCAAGATTTCAGGGAGAAATATCAATAACCTCAGATATGCAGATGACACCATCCTTAAGGCAGAAAGCAAAGAGGAACTAAAGAGTCTCTTGATGAAAGTGAAAGAGGAGAGTGAAAAAGCTGGCTTAAAACTCAACATTCAACAAACTAAGATCTGGTCCCATCACTTCATGGCAGATAGATGGGGAAAAAATGGAAACAGTGACAGATTTTATTTTCTTGGGCTCCAAAATCACTGTGGACAGTGACTGTCACCATGAAATTAAAAGACGTTTGCTCCTTAGAAGAAAAGCTATGACAAACCTAGACAGTGTATTAACGAGCAAAGGTATCACTTTGCTGACAAATATCCATAAACTGTAGTCTTTCCAGTAGTCATGTACAGATGTGAGAGTTGGGCCCTACAAAAGGCAGAGCACCCAAGAATTGATGCTTTTGAACTGTGGTGATGGAGAAAACTCCTGAGAGTCTCTTGAACTGCAATGTGATCAAACCAGTCAATCTTAAAGGGAATCAACCCTGAATAGTCATTGGAAGGACTGATGTTGAAACTGAAGAGCCAATACTTTGGCCACCTGATGCGAAGAGACAACTCATTAGAAAAGACCCTGATGCTGGCAAAGATAGAAAGCAGGAGAAGGGGATGACAGAGCACAAGATGGTTGGATGGCACCAATGATCCAATGGAAATGAGTTTGGGCAAGATCTGGGAGATGGTGAAGGACAGGGAATCCTGGCATGCTACAGTCCATGGGGTTACAAAGAGTTGGACATGACTGAGCAAATGAACAATACTTGTGTTCTATCCCATCATTATACAAATCATATGAAGAGGTCATTAGACTTCTAACTTCATAGAGAATTTTCACTAAACTTTTTGACACAATTACATGATGAAACCTCAATATTTCATTTAGACTTCACAATATCCCCATACGAAGAGGTGAATACTCATTATGCTAAAAAACAAACAAACCAAAACCCTCCTGCATGCCTTATACACTATGTTCTTGAGGCCCTGAAGGGCTGAAGTGATACTGCAAGGTCCATGAGGTGAGTCAAAGGTGGTCTTGAAATTGTGTCCCTGGAACACTATCCAGGAAAACAATCCAGGGAGCAGAATTCAGGGGAACCAGAGAAGGCAATGGCACCCCACTCCAGTATTCTTACCTGGAAAATCCCATGGACGGCAGAGCCTGGTAGGCAGCAGTCCATGGGGTCGCAAAGAGTTGGACATGACTGAACGACTTAACTTTCACTTTTCACTTTTATGCAATGGAGAAGGAAATGGCAACCCACTCCAGTATTCTTGCTTGGAGAATCCCAGGGACGGGGGAGCCTGGTGAGCTGCCATCTATGGGGTCACACAGAGTCGGAGACATATGAAGCGATTTAGCAGCAGTAGCAGCAGCATCCAGGGGAACAGCAATAATATTAACAACAGTAATGAAAACAGCTAGAATTGACTGGGAACATACCATATGGCACATACTCTCCTGATAGTTTCCCATGTCTTAACATGGTCAGTGTTCTATACTGCCCCATGAAGTAGTCAAATTTACTCCAAGCTAGTGTTTACATGTGGTTAATGGAGGAATGAGGCACAGAGATGCTACGTAACTTGCTCAGTGTCACCCAGCAGTCAGGGAGCCACCAGTTTGGAGGCATTATGGAAAACTCAGTGTGTTTTGTATTAAGTCAAGAGTAAGATCCAACGGCTATGGCAAAATATATAGAATAACAGCTACCACATACCACAAATTGATCTTACATAATGGAATTGCACACTAAATAGAAATATGATTTCTTCAGAAATCTTTCAGATAGAGGCTTAACAAGACTGGAATCAGGATGCTTTGTAGAAACGATGGTCTGAGAGTCTCTTCAGAACAGCAGACAGCATGTCAGTGAGTCTCCTAGATGGGAGGTATTGGGTTTGTGCATCAGAGAAGGCAGGAAAACCCTGTCACTTACACATGCTCCCAATGGAGACAGAGACTGGCAGTAGGCAAAATAAGAAAACAAAGACTGTGAAAAGAGTCAAAGATGGTCACTACATAATGATCAAAGGATCAATCCAAGAAGAAGATATAACAATTATAAATATATATGCACCCAACACGGGAGCACTGCAGTATGTAAGACAAATGCTAACAAGTATGAAAGGAGAAATTAACAATAACACAATAATAGTGGGAGACTTTAATACCCCACTCACACCTATGGATAGATCAACTAAACAGAAAATTAACAAGGAAACACAAACTTTAAATGATACAATAGACCAGCTAGACCTAATTGATATCTATAGGACATTTCATCCCCAAACAATGAATTTCACCTTTTTCTCAAGTGCACATGGAACCTTCTCCAGGAAAGATCACATCCTGGGCCATAAAGCTAGCCTTGGTAAATTCAAAAAAATAGAAATCATTCCAAGCATATTTTCTGACCACAATGCAGTAAGATTAGATCTCAATTACAAGAGAAAAACTATTAAAAATTCCAACATATGGAGGCTGAACAACACGCTGCTGAATAACCAACAAATCACAGAAGAAATCAAAAAAGAAATCAAAATTTGCATAGAAACGAATGAAAATGAAAACACAACAACCCAAAACCTGTGGGACACGGTAAAAGCAGTCCTACGGGGAAAGTTCATAGCAATACAGGCACACCTCAAGAAACAAGAAAAAAGTCAAATAAATAACCTCGCTCTACACCTAAAGCAACTAGAAAAGGAAGAAATGAAGAACCCCAGGGTTAGTAGAAGGAAAGAAATCTTAAAACTTAGAGCAGAAATAAATGCAAAAGAAACAAAAGAGATCATAGCAAAAATCAACAAAACCAAAAGCTGGTTCTTTGAAAGGATAAATAAAATTGACAAACCATTAGCCAGACTCATCAAGAAACAAAGGGAGAAAAATCAAATCAATAAAATTAAAAATGAAAATGGAGAGATCACAACAGACAACACAGAAATACAAAGGATCATAAGAGAGTACTATCAACAATTATATGCCAATAAAATGGACAACGTGGAAGAAATGGACAAATTCTTGGAAAAGTACAACTTTCCAAAACTCGATCAGGAAGAAATAGAAAATCTTAACAGACCCAACACAAGCACAGAACTTGAAACTGTAATCAAAAATCTTCCAGCAAACAAAAGCCCAGGTCCAGACGGCTTCACAGCTGAATTCTACCAAAAATTGAGAGAAGAGCTAACACCTATCCTGCTCAAACTCTTCCAGAAAATTGCAGAGGATGGTAAACTTCCAAACTCATTCTATGAGGCCACCATCACCCTAATACCAAAACCTGACAAAGATCCCACAAAAAAAGAAAACTACAGGCCAATATCACTGATGAACATAGATGCAAAAATCCTTAACAAAATTCTAGCAATCAGAATCCAACAACACATTAAAAAGATCATACACCATGACCAAGTGGGCTTTACCCCAGGGATGCAAGGATTCTTCAATATCCGCAAATCAATCAATGTAATACACCACATTAACAAATTGAAAACTAAAAACAATATGATTATCTCAATAGATGCAGAGAAAGCCTTTGACAAAATTCAACATCCATTTATGATAAAAACTCTCCAGAAAGCAGGAATAGAAGGAACACACCTCAACATAATAAAAGCTATATATGACAAACCCACAGCAAACATTATCCTCAATGGTGAAAAATGGAAAGCATTTCCTCTAAAGTCAGGAACAAGAAAAGGGTGCCCACTTTCACCATTACTATTCAACATAGTTTTGGAAGTTTTGGCCAGAGCAATCAGAGCAGAAAAAGAAATAAAAGGAATCCAAATTGGAAAAGAAGAAGTAAAGCTCTCACTGTTTGCAGATGACATGATCCTCTACATAGAAAACCCTAAAGACTCCACCAGAAAATTACTAGAACTAATCAGTGACTATAGTAAAGTTGCAGGATATAAAATCAACACCCAGAAATCCCTTGCATTCCTATACACTAATAATGAGAAAACAGGAAGAGAAATTAAGGAAACAATTACATTCACCATTGCAACGGAAAGAATAAAATACTTAGGAATATTTCTACCTAAAGAAACTAAAGACCTATATATAGAAAACTATAAAACACTGGTGAAAGAAATCAAAGAGGACACTAACAGATGGAGAAATATACCATGTTCATGGATTGGAAGAATCAATATAGTGAAAATGAGTATACTACCCAAAGCAATTTATAAATTCAATGCAATCCCTATCAAGCTACCAACAGCATTCTTCACAGAGCTAGAACAAATAATTTCACAATTTGTATGGAAATACAAAAAACCTCGAATAGCCAAAGCGATCTTGAGAAAGAAGAATGGAACTGGAGGAATCAACCTGCCTGACTTCAGGCTCTACTACAAAGCCACAGTTATCAAGACAGTATGGTACTGGCACAAAGACAGAAATATAGATCAATGGAACAAAATAGAAAGCCCAGAGATAAATCCATGCACATATGGACACCTTATCTTTGACAAAGGAGGCAAGAATATACAATGGATTAAAGACAATCTCTTTAACAAGTGGTGCTGGGAAATCTGGTCAACCACTTGTAAAAGAATGAAACTAGAACACTTTCTAACACCATACACAAAAATAAACTCAAAATGGATTAAAGATCTAAAGATAAGACCAGAAACTATAAAACTCCTAGAGGAGATCATAGGCAAAACACTCTCTGACATACATCACAGCAGGATCCTCTATGACCCACCTCCCAGAATATTGGAAATAAAAGCAAAAATAAACAAATGGGACCTAATTAACCTTAAAAGCTTCTGCACATCAAAGGAAACTATTAGCAAGGTGAAAAGACAGCCTTCAGAATGGGAGAAGATAATAGCAAATGAAGCAACTGACAAACAACTCATCTTGAGAATATACAAGCAACTCCTACAGCTCAACTCCAGAAAAATAAATGACCCAATCAAAAAATGGGCCAAAGAACTAAATAGACATTTCTCCAAAGAAGACATACAGATGGTTAACAAACACATGAAAAGATGCTCAACATCACTCATTATCAGAGAAATGCAAATCAAAACCACTATGAGGTACCATTTCACACTAGTCAGAATGGCTGTGATCCAAAAGTCTACAAGTAATAAATGCTGGAGAGGGTGTGGAGAAAAGGGAACCCTCTTACACTGTTGGTGGGAATGCAAACTAGTACAGCCACTATGGAGAACAGTGTGGAGATTCCTTAAGAAACTGGAAATAGATCTGCCTTATGATCCAGCAATCCCACTGCTGGGCATACACACTGAGGAAACCAGAAGGGAAAGAGACACGTATACCCCAATATTCATCGCAGCACTGTTTATAATAGCCAGGACATGGAAGCAACCTAGATGTCCATCAGCAGATGAATGGATAAGAAAGCCGTGGTACATATACACAATGGAGTATTACTCAGCCATTAAGAAGAATACATTTGAATCAGTTCTAATGAGGTGGATGAAACTGGAGCCTATTATACAGAGTGAAGTAAGCCAGAAAGAAAAACACCAATAGAGTATACTAACGCATATATATGGAATTTAGAAAGATGGTAACAATAACCCTGTGTACGAGACAGCAAAAGAGACACTGATGTATAGAACAGTCTTATGGACTCTGTGGGAGAGGGAGAGGGTGGGAAGATTTGGGAGAATGGCATTGAAACATGTAAAATATCCTGTATGAAACGAGTTGCCAGTCCAGGTTCAATGCAGAATACTGGATGCTTGAGGCTGGTGCACTGGGACGACCCAGAGGGATGGTATGGGGAGGGAGGAGGGAGGAGGGTTCAGGATGGGGAACACATGTATACCTGTGGCAGATTCATTTTGATATTTGGCAAAACTAATACAATTATGTAAAGTTTAAAAATAAAATAAAATTTAAAAAAAAGAGGATATAACACTTTTATCTTCCTTATCCAGAACAGACTTTACTAGATTCTAATACAATATAGTCTTTAAGCCTATAACTATTATTAATATAGCTTTATTTCTATTTCCAATCTGTAAGATTCCTACAACAAAATAACATCAACTTCAATGCCTGTTTCACAATACAAAACAAAAACAACATAAAAAAGACACCATTTGCCAAAAAGATTGTTTGTTCCTAAGAATATCAAAAGTGCAAATTATTCACCCTTTTTTCAGTTCTGTCTTGAAAGTATAATCATCTTCCTTGACACACTTAACAGAGAGATTCAACACCTGCCAGGCTGCATTTCTTTTCCAAGGACAAGGTCAAATATATTTGGATATGAGCAACATTTCATTTATCAAGTTGTTCTGCATCAGCTTTTCAAAATTTCACTTAAGAAAAAATATTTGAATGTTTGCTCCTAATCTTTTGCCCCAAATCACACAAACCACTTAAAACACAGTCAGATCCCCATTTATTTTTATATCAGAAAAAAACATATATGCTAAATGAGAAGGAAATCAACCCATTATTTCAAAACAACAGCTAAATTCTCATGGTTAATTAATGATGACATCAAGACTATAGTACCTCATGGAAATTAAGGCAAACTTACTTACTTACTGACATGTTGCTTGGTTGGAACTGATAAACTCTACATTAGACAGACTATGCCACCAATACCTGGGCCTAATGAAAAAATAATTTTTAAATGGGTACATATATCTACAAAGGCTTGCTTTAAGCCACTGACTGTCCCATCTGTTAAACATGAACCACAAAAACATACCTCTAACAACATCAATGTTGTCAATTCCAAAATGCCCAAAGACCAAGAAGTTAACTGAAAACCAAAATTGGGTCTATTTGATTTACATATATGAAAAAGAAGAACAATAGCATTGGCTGAACAAGATGATGACTCATACCTTTGACACAGAAATAAACAAATTCATGGAAACAACATTCAAGAAGAAAGATTTAAGTAGTCAAGAGTCAGGGTCAATTTAAAATAGAAACTTCTCAGTGTCTTCTTGGAGACATTATCTACCAATATCCAAACAGATCTCTAGATGATTATTTTTGGACTGAAATATTTCCTAGGAATGTTTCCATCATTATTGCTTTTCTTTCTTTCTATAACTATTGTTCAGTTCAGTTCAGTCACTCAGTCGTGTCCGACTCTTTGCGACCCCATGAATCACAGCACGCCAGGCCTCACTATCCATCACCAACTCCCGGAGTTCACTCAGACTCACGCCCATCGAGTCAGTGATGCCATCCAGCCATCTCATCCTCTGTCGTCCCCTTCTCTTCCTGCCCCCAATCCCTCCCAGCATCAGAGTCTTTTCCAATGAGTCAACTCTTCGCATGAGGTGGCCAAAGTACTGGAATTTCACCTTTAGCATCATTCCTTCCAAAGAAATTCCAGGGCTGATATCCTTCAGAATGGGCTGGATGGATCTCCTTGCAGTCCAAGGGACTCTCAAGAGTCTTCTCCAACACCACAGTTCAAAAGCATCAGTTCTTTGGAGTTCAGCTTTCTTCACAGTCCAACTCTCACATCCATACATGACCACAGGAAAAACCATAGCCTTGACTAGACGGACCTTTGTTGGCAAAGTAATGTCTCTGCTTTTCAATATGCTATCTAGGTTGGTCATAACTTTCCTTCCAAGGAGTAAGCCTCTTTTAATTTCATGGCTGCAGTCACCATCTGCAGTGATTTTGGAGCCCAGAAAAATAAAGTCTGACACTCTGACACTGTTTCCACTGTTTCCCCATCTATTTCCCATGAAGTGATGGGACCGGATGCCATGATCTTCGTTTTCTGAATGTTGAGCTTTAAGCCAACTTTTTCACTCTCCACTTTCACTTTCATCAAGAGGCTTTTGAGTTCCTCTTCACTTTCTGCCATAAGGGTGGTGTCATCTGCATATCTGAGGTTATTGATATTTATCCCGGCAATCTTGATTCCAGCTTTTGTTTCTTCCAGTCCAGCGTTTCTCATGATGTACTCTGCATATAAGTTAAATAAGCAGGGTGACAATATACAGCCTTGACGTACTCCTTTTCCTATTAATATAGCTTTATTTGTTTTATTTTTTTTTTAAAACTTAGCACAAGAAGATATTTTGACAAAAGCAGAAAAACATTTTGAAACATTAAAGGACACCTCCCTTCCTTTGCTCATTTGATATCAAGATGGGTTTAACTAATCTATGGAAATCTAAGAAACTAATCTTACAGGGAAAGGGATATGCTTCTATTTCTCCAGATGGATCCAACGAACTCATATGATTTTCTCTTCAGAAGATTCAACCTAAGGGGGCCCCCAACATTCAGACTAGAGACGATACAACAAAAACCTCAGGAAGAAGAAATTCCAATACAAGCCATGGAGACTTTAAAAATTTCCAAAAAAAAATGCCTCACTCGACGTCACTGACCTTATGATCTCCCTACTTGGGGACAGATAAATACCCTTACTAATCAAGCTGAAAATCTGATTTCTCAACAGGAATGCCTTGGAATCCTGAAAATATTTTTCTTCGCTATGCTTGCTTTGCTTGCTTTTCCTTCCCCTGCTCAGGTTAACTTGATTGATCACACTTAATGGGCTTATATACCTAACCCCCCTTTTTTATTGTAGGTTATAAAATGGACAAATATAAGACCAATCATATCCACTAATGACTCAACACACATGCCCCCTCCTTGGAACTTGGAGGGGCCCTCTCATCCTGAAGAAGAAGAAAAACTAATTAATATCTCTCTAGGTTATGAAGTCCTTTCTTTGTATATGGGCCCAACAGAATTATGCATAAATGTTAGCCAACAAACTTGGGCTTTTGCCCTGCCTCTAAAAGAGGACTTTCAGACACTGCTTGGATTATTTACTACCCTTTCTTTGTCCATGAACCATGTTTATACTACTAAAACTTTAGGGAAAGGGTTAAGGAAAGAACAAAGAACACTACACAAAGGGTTTACTAATAAGAACTTTAAATATATTCCTGTTCATTGGGACAAATGTCAGGCCAAATCAAGAAAATTAATGTTTATGGTTAATCATACAATTGTTGATTGGGGACCCCATGGTATGTGGTTATCTAACTGCTCAGATGATATTAACAACACTGTATATGATTATATTACTTAAATAACATCAGATCAGATCAGCCACTCAGTCGTTTCCGACTCTTTGCGACCCCATGAATCGCAGCATGCCAGGCCTCCCTGTACATCACCAACTCCCAGAGTTCACTGAGACTCACGTCCATCGAGTCAGTGATGCCATCCAGCCATCTCATCCTCTGTCGTCCCCTTCTCCTCTTGTCCCCAATCCCTCCCAGCATCAGAGTCTTTTCCAATGAGTCAACTCTTCGCATGAGGTGGCCAAAGTACTGGAGTTTCAGCTTTAGCATCATTCCTTCCAAAGAAATCCCAGGGCTGATCTCCTTCAGAATGGATTGGTTGGATCTCCTTGCAGTCCAAGGGACTCTCAAGAGTCTTCTCCAACACCACAGTTCAAAAGCATCAATTCTTCGGCGCTCAGCCTTCTTCAGAGCCCAACTCTCACATCCATTCATGACCACAGGAAAAAACACAGCCATTAACACTTCAATGGAGCATTACCATGACAGAGGACTTCTTGGATGGCTTGACGGTAGAATAGCCCCCTGTCATCCTCGAATTGTTCTTGATAAACAGATTGGGCCTGAGCAATGGGACATCTGGAAACTCGCTGCAAGCATCGAGGAACTTGGGACTTGGACTGGACATTTCACAGGGACTAATCATAGCCACAGCAATTATTTATTTTGCTATAATCAATCATATTTTATACAAGCCTGTGTTCCACTTCCTTTTGTTGTAGCTATAGGAAACTTACAATTCAATAAGACTCTATGTTCTGTAACATGCATAAATTGTAAATTATATACTTGTCTTAACTCTTCTATTTCCTTGAGAAATGACTCCCTTTTGATTCTTCCATTTCAACATAATCTGTGGTTACCAATAAATCTTCAACGGCCTTAGGAAGAAGGTCCCATGGCTGGACTTGCTTCCCAATTACTTACTATATTGCTCCGACGATCTAAACGATTCATTGGATGGCAGATTTGGGGCATTTTGAGATTAATAGCTATTTGCACCACTGCTGCTGTCACTGGTGTTGCTTTACAAACCTCAATTCAAACACATGATTTTATTCAAAATTGGACTACAGATGCCCATACTATGTGGGCCACTCAGTCTCAGATAGATGAGGATATTCAAGAGGTAACACAGCAACTAAAAACAGCCATCAAATTGGTTGGAGATCAATTAACAGATGTACAAAAACAGATAACGTTAAAATGTGATTGGAATTCTACTCAATTTTGTGTTCAGTTCAGTTCAGTCGCTCAGACTGTCCGACTCTTTGTGACCCCATGAATCGCAGCATGCCAGGCCTCCCTGTCCATCACCAACTCCTGGAGTTCACTGAGACTCACGTCCATCGAGTCAATGATGCCATCCAGCCATCTAATTCTCTGTCGTCCCCTTCTCCTCCTGCTCCCATTCCCTCCCAGCATCAGAGTCTTTTCCAATGAGTCAACTCTTCGCATGAGGTGGCCAAAGTACTGGAGTTTCAGCTTTAGCATCATTCCTTCCAAAGAAATTCCAGGGCTGATCTCCTTCAGGATGGACTGGTCGGATCTCCTTGAAGTCCAAGGGACTCTCAAGAGTCTTCTCCAACACCACAGTTCAAAAGCATCAATTTGTGTTACTCCAGTTCATTTCAATAATAATGCCTACAGCTGGGAACAAATCAAATTTCATTTACAAAACATACATGATAATGTCTCTCTGAATGTACAATTATTATAAAAAGAAATATTTGAAACTTATTCTAATAATCTGCCTTCTTCCACTAATTTGAAAACTTTAGCTGAACAACTAACTAATCAATTATCTGGGCTAGACCCACACAGATGGTTTCAAAGCATTACTCACAACATCAGGTCTGGAACTGTAATTTTAATGATTGTCTTGATAATTATATTTGCCATCTACCATTGCCTTCATGCAAAGATTGTTAAAAATAAACAAACTTTGGTCAGAACTCTTTTTACAAATATTATAAATAAATAAGGGGGAATTTTCAGGGAATATTTAACAGGAGGATTCCTACATGCTATTTCTCACAAGTCCTTTGTTTCTTTTTAAGCAGAACAGCACGCTGCTCTCAGGAACTGGGGTCATTTTGTGAGACAGGCTTGAATCTCCTTTAGTAAACATTCTCTTTAGGACAAAACTGCTTAGTCTTGATCCCCTTTCTTGAGATATGGATTGTCTCCTGACCTTGTGACCATCATTATCCCTTGTTCCCTTGGTAACAGTTACTGTACATTTGGTTTTCTGATCTTTATCATTGACGAAAGAAACTTCTTGTACTACAGCCTATGTATACACTCACAGAAAACCCATTAAAGCACCTTTGCTCCATCAGAGCTTGGGTCCCAGTGTCTGTCTGTCTTTCTTTTTTTTTTTCTCTCTCTCTCTCTCTCTGTCTCTCTCTTCGGCTGATTCCTTGGAGCACAGAGACCCATCTTGCTCACTCTCCTGCCCAGGCTTCTAAGACTCTTTCGAGAAGGTGCCCTGTGCCTTCACCCCCCACCCTCGAGAGGGCGCCCAGTGCCCTTGTGAGAGACGCAAGTCCTGTGTCAAGGACTTTATTGGTTTTCTGTGTAAGCCAGGGAGTATCAGCCTCTTTCTCTTTTTCACTTTCTTATCATCACCTGCAGACTGCCAGGTCCCGGTCCATTAAAGGACCCCAACAATTGTGTTATTGTTAATTTCCCATTTCATACTTGTTAGCATTTGCCTTACATATTGCGGTGTTCCTATGTTGGGTGCATATATATTTATAATTGTTATATCTTCTTCTTGGAGTGATCCTTTGATCATTATGTAGTGTCCTTCTTTGTCTCTTTTCACAGCCTTTATTTCAAAGTCTATTTTATCTGAGATGAGTATTTCTTTTCCTGCTTTCTTTTCATCTGTTTCCATGAAATATCTTTTTCCAGATCTTCATTTTCAGCCCATGTGTGTCCCTTGTTTTGAGGAGGGTTTCTTGTAGACAGCATATATAGGGGTCTTGTTTTTGTATCCATTCAGTCAGTCTTTGTCTTTTGATTGGGGCATTCAACCCATTTACATTTAAGGTAATTATTGATAAGTATGATCCTGTTGCTATTTACTTTGTTGTTTTGGGTTCAAGTTTATACACCTTTTCTGTGTTTCCTGTCTAGAGAAGATCATTTAGCATTTGTTGAAGAGCTGGTTTGGTGGTGCTGAATTCTCTCAGCTTTTGCTTGTCTGTTAAGCCTTTGATTTCTCCTTCATATTTGAATGAGATCCTTGCTGGTTATAGTAATCTGGGTTGTAGGTTTTTCTCTTTTATCATTTTAAGTATGTCCTGCCAGTCCCTTCTGGCCTGAAGAGTTTCTATTGAAAGAAATAAAAATAGGATATTCCATATCCTATCTTCTGCCTCTGTTATTCTACTGTTGGTTCCCTCCAGAGTGCTTTTGATCTCATTTATTGCATTATTCATTATTGATTGACTCTTTTTTATTTCTTTCAATAGAAACTCAGCTGTTATCCTTATGGGAATCCCCTTGTGTGTTTGTTGTTTTACCCTTGCTGCTTTTAATATTTGTTATTTGTGTTTGATCTTTGTTAATTTGATTAATATCTGTTTTGGGGAGTTTTGCCTTGGGTTTATCCTGTTTGGGACTCTCTGGGTTTCTTGGATTTGGGTGACTATTTCCTTCCCTGTTTTAGGGAAGTTTTCAACTATTATCTCCTCAAGTATTTTCTCATGGCTGTTTTTTTGTCTTCTTCTGGGACTCCTATGATTCGAATGTTGTGGCATTTGACATTGCCTCAGAGGTCTCTGAAGTTGTCCTCATTTATTTTAATCCTTTTTTCCTCTCTGCTTCATTTATTTCCACCATTCTATCTTCTACCTCACTTATCCTATCTTCTGCCTCCCTTATTCTACTGTTGGTTCCCCCCAGAGTGCTTTTGATCTCATTTATTGCATTATTCATAATTGATTGACTCTTTTTTATTTCTTCTAGGTCCTTGTTAAACATTTCTTTCATTTTCTCATCCTTGTCTCCAGGCTATTTATCTGTAACTCCATTTTGTTTTCAAGATTTTGGATCATTTTTACTATAATTATTCTGATTTTTTTTTTTTTTTTTCAGGTAGACTCCTTATCTCCTCCTCTTTTGTTTGGTTTGGTGGGCATTTATCATGTTCCTTTACCTGATGAGTATTTCTCTGCCTTTTCATCTTGTTTAGATAGCTGTGTTTGGGGTGGCCTTTCCATATTCTGGCAGTTTGTGGTTCCTCTTTATTGTGGAAGTTCCTCCCTGTGGGTGGGGTTATACTGTTGGCTTGTCAAGGTTTCCTGGTTAGGGAAGCTTGTGTTGGTTTTATGGTGGATGGAGCTGGGTTTCTTCTCTCTGGAGTTCAATGAAGTGTCCAGTAGTGAGTTTTGAGATGTCTGTGGGTTTCGTGTGACTTTAGGCAGCCTGTATATTAAAGCTCAGGGCTATGTTCCTGCATTGCTGGAGAATTTGCATGGTATGTCTTGCTCTAGATCTTGTTGGATCTTGGGTGGATCTTGGTTTCAGTGTAAGTATGGAGGCTTTTGGTTGAGCTTTTATCAATTAATGTTCCCTGGAGTCAGGAGTTCTCTGGTGTTCTCAGGTTTTGTTCTTAAGCCTCCTGCCTCTGGTTTTCAGTCTTATTCTTACAGTAGCCTCAAGACTTCTCCATCCATACAGCACTGATGATAAAACATCTAGGTTAATGGAGAAAAGATTCTCCACAATGAGGGACACCCAGACAGGTTCGTCGAGTTACATGGAGAAAAGAAGAGGGAGGAGGGAGATAGAGGTGCTCAGGAGGAGAAGAGGGGGAATCAAAAGGGGCGAGAGCAATCTAGCCAGTAATCAAATCCGTATGTGCTCTCCACAGTCTGGAACACCCAGAGAGGTTCACGGAGTTACATAGAGAAGAGGGAGGAAGGAGATAGAGGTGACCAGGAGGAGAAGGGGGCATCAAAAGGAGAGAGACAGATCTAGCCAGTAATCAGTTCCATAAGTGCTCTCCACAGCCCAGAATACCCAAAGAAATTCAGAGTTGGGTAGAGAAGAGAAGGGGGAGGGAGGAGATAGAGGTGACCTAGGGGAGAAAAAGGAGAGTCAAAAGGGGGAGAGGGCAATCAAGCCAGTAACCACACCCCTAAGTAAAAATGGGTACTGAAGATTGGGTTCCTAAAGGTACAAAATTGATAACAAATACCAAAAAGCAAAGATTAAAAATCTAGAGTAAAGGTTAGGCTTTCAAAAATACAATATTAAAAAAACAAACAAAACAAAATCACAAAGGTTATAAAAAATGTATATGAAGTTTGCTTTCAAAATAGAGTCTTTTTTTTGCAAGGTAATAAATAGTAGTTTATAAAAATGAAAATTAAAGGAGTAATAGCGCACTTAAAATTTAAAAAAAATGAAAAATAACTAAATTTTTTAAATGATAATAATGAAAATATATCTAGGAATTTCTCTGGAGCTGTTGTGGGTGGTGTGGCGTCAGTTCAGTTTCAGATAGTTACTTGTTCCAGCTTATACTTCTCAAGATCTATAGGCCCCTTACAGTGTAGTCGGTGCTAACTACAGGGTTTTAATCTGTTGCACCTGTCACTCCCAAAGCCATTCCCTCTATTTATTTTGGCTTCTTCTGTTTGCAAGTCTCCGCCCTGACACAAGGTGGCAAAGGTGGTACTTATTTAAGCTCACTTGTTCAGTCGTGCTGTAGGGAGGGAGAAACACTGCAAACAAATATCACTGGCGTGTGTGGGGAGTGATCACAGTGTCTCGGCCACACTGGGTTTGCCCTTGCTCACAGCATGTGTGCTTTCTAAGTCTACCCTGCTTAGGCTCCAGGTTGCTCTGCAGGGGAACTGTCTAAAGTGGGCCCTGGGTTGTGTGCACTTCCCAGGTCTAAGCCACTCAGATTCAGGTTCTTGGGTACTCCACAAAGGCACAGACTCAGTTGGGCCTGCGTTTTGTGCCCTTCTCAGGTCCCAGCAGCTCAGGCGACCAGGTGCTTGGTTGCCTCTCCTTAGGTGCGGTGCGTCTTATCACCTCCCCCATTCCAGCTGCTTGGTTTCCCGGGTGCACCGTCTCAGATGTGCTGTGTGTCTCTTCTGGGGAGCTGATCTCTGGCTTCTGCCCTCCAGGCAGATGTCATCCATCCAGGATCGCTTGGTTGGCAACTGGGAGCCTGCTCACAGTTTATTGGTGGATCCGTCTCTGGGGCTGAGTTTGCCCCTTTCTGGCTCTGGCTGCCACCACCTGCCTCCCTGCCTCCGGTGGGGGATGGGCCGGTCTGCTGCTGGCTAGCTCTCCTCTGGCCCTTTGTTCTGTAAGCAGACCTGGCAGTGCCTTAGGTTAGGGCTTTTTGCAGGAAAGGTCTCTCTCTCTTTTTTTCTCTTTCTCTCTGGCTACCCCACAGTTTGGGTTGCTATCTCACATTAGCTCCTTCAGATTGCCCTCAGGGCATTCAGTCCCAGTCCTTACCCTAAGCAATGTGGCCCGTGCCTCCCTGTTCAGCCCCCACTTGCTGGTGGCAGATGCGAGCATCTGGGCTACTTCACTGACAGTTGCCATTAGGCACGTAATCTATGGGTTTTATTTATTTTTTTTTTATTTTTCCTCCCAGTTATGTTGCCCTCTGAGATTCCAAAACTCCCCACAGACCCACTGGTGAGAGGGTTCCTGATGTTTGGAAACGTCTCCTCTTTTATGACTCCCTCCCCGGGACAGATCTCCATCCCTAACTCTTTTGTCTCTCTTTTTGTTTTCTATATTTTGTCCTACCTCCTTTCGAAAACAATGGGCTGCCTTTCTGGGTGCCTGGTATCCTCTGCCAGCGTTCAGAAGTGGTTTTGTAGAATTTGCTCAGTGTTCAAATGTTCTTTTGATATATTTGTAGGGTAAAAAAGTGGTCTTTCCATCCTATTCCTCTGCCATCTTAGGACCGCCCCTCTCTCTGTATTTCTTATATCAAAATCTAGGGGCTAATACTCTCTCCTAAATGTAGACTTCTCTATATTTCACATTTGAAGATCAGAATGGGGAATTTCCTATATAAAATATGGAAGTCTCTATATTTCATATGAACCACTTGTTCTTTAGGCACTGATACATGTGTTCTCCTGTTATATTTCTGTCTGTGTGCCTCACACGTGTGTGGGTACAGGTGTGTGCTTGTGTCATCTGTGTTTGTGGATGGTGTGTGGTTCTGTCTCACCTCAGACACAGAGATGAGGGTGAAAGAACATGAGACGTGGAACAACCAGAAGAGGAGGCACACAGCATCCACAGACTAGGGGAGACTGGTCTACTCATCTCTGCAGTGCCCATGTTCAGGAAAGCAAAGAAGGAAGGATGGCCAGGGCAGTTCCTGACAGTGGATCCACAAATCTGCCATTACGTAAAGAGACGTAAACAAGCTCACAATTTCTGCTGTGTTGTTTTGTGTGTTTGTGTTGTTAAGCAAAGGTAGAGGGTTTGAGGAGTCACCCAGAGTAGATCAAGTGGTGTGGGGCTTTAAAACCACTGCCAGTGGACCCCTCCATCTGTGGGTTATTGGCTGCCCTGTGGAAATGGTAGACATGGCTAGGGGAGGAGCCAGAATTGTGAAGAGATTTTGAAATCTAGGTCTATACCTATACTCAAAGCTACCTCCAACACCACTTTATCTTGGTGTCTTATTCCCTTAGGATCTTAGTTTCTACTAGAAAATTACCAAATTCAAAGGCTCAGTTCAGTTGAGAATTACAAGGATATAATCCAGAGAAATGATTTATGATATGAGCTTTTTGGCATGCAAAATTAACAGCGCAAAGAGAGGCTTCTTTTGTGAAGTTCCAGAATTAATCCAGAATAAGATATATTGTCATTTTCAAAAGATTACTCTGATACTTTTCTATAACTTAAAACATCCAATAAGAAATCTGCTAAAGAAGTAAGGCCACGTGCATCTCAGGAAAGTCTGTTTCTAATCTCAAACTTATTAGGATTTTACCAAGAGATAGCCATCAAGGAAAAGAGTCTTTCTTCAAAAACACAATTAGATTACATATAAAAAGTTTAAAAAGTGAAAACAAATAAACAACATTGTAAACCAACTATGTGCTGTGCTTAGTCACTCAGTCATGTCTGCCTCTTTGCCGCCCCATGGACTGTACTTCAACTTTAAAAAAGAAGATTGTATTTAAAATACATAAAAGCATGTATATTTTTAGGCTGAGACTAAAAACTCACCATGTCTACTTTAAATACTGCATTGACTAATAACAAGATATAATTCAGGGCATGAGTTTCTCAATGTCAGTTCCACACTGTCTCAGGTTTCCTATATTAGTGACAACAATGAAAAACAATGAAACACATAGAACAAGTAAGTGTTCTTTCTGATCCCATGTATCATTAGTTAATTGAATTATTTCTTTCTCTGCCTGCTCTGTAGCCCTTAGTGATTATATGATATATTTTACTTCTTTGCTTATTGTATATCTCTACCTAACTTGGAAATAAAATATAAATTCAATGAGGACAAGGGTTTTCTTTTCTTTTTTTTTTTTAATCCACTCTACCTCTTGAACCTGAAAAACTAAAACATAGTGTGTGATAAAAAACATTTGATGTATGAATATGAATGATACCACTATATTAATAGAGATAAGAGATTCAGATTCTATTTTAATGGAACAACATAAATGGAGTTGAATGATTGATAGAAATGCCTTTATATGTTTGTATCTATATTGTATACATATTTATACACCATCATGTGAAAAAGAAATGCTAAATTAATTTCCTTCCATCTCAAATAATGGCTAATACTTGTTTTGATAAAGCTAGTGTTCTGTGAAGTACAATAATCTTTTGCCTCATACTCAATGTTGTTTAGTTTATATTGGTTAGCAAAGTTGTGTTAGCTTCAGGTGTATAGCAAAGTGATTCAGTTATATATGTATCTATTCTTTTTCAAATTCTTATCCCATTGAGGTTCTTACAGAGTATTCAGCAGAGTTCCCTGTGCTATAGAGTTTTTGGTTATCCATTTTAAATAGAGCAGTGTGTGCATGTCAATCCCAAACATATTTAACTGAAATATGTCTTGTATCATAAGTCACTTTAAGTCAGTGTTGGAAGTAAACAGAATGTAAATTTTACTAATCATAACATATTAGTTAGAAAAATATTCATCAGGCACAGTTCCAGGCACTCAAAAACAAGTGTCTTAAGATTTCTCTTTTCTTGAAAATCAAAAGCATATGAAAAGGTTGATTAAAATAGTCTTCCCCCAAAGAGATCTAGCACATTCTCTTTGCTGACATGAAAACAAGACGGTGAATAACAACTATAACAAGACTCTAAGTTGAACTAGTTAAAATGGAACATTAGATTTTCTGTAAATGTATGTTCTATTGAGGTGCTTGCTAATTTATCTTCTCTGTTTAAAGACTATATGCAAGAACATTTGGACTTTCATAATTACAAAATACACTGAGAGAAAATTAATTATGCTATCAAACAGCAAACCATTTACTTACTGTTCTTTTTGAAATATATTTTCTTCAATAACTAAACATATTTTATGATTGTTCTGTTTCAAAGATTATATAAATGGATTCATTTGAATCTCAATGGAGAAGAGGCACAGACTGTTAAAAACTGGAATAATGGGCATATAGTTTTTCAAAACAATATGAAGAAGACATATAATGTTGAACTTAAACTTTTGTGTGGAGGCATTAAACATTAGTGGACAAAACAAAACTCAGGAAAAGAAACTGTGGTCAGTGTTGTTCAATTAAAAATATGTTTTCTAATATACATGATTTCAACATATTAATTAATGAAAGTAATCACTGATGGCATAAACACAAGCAGAAGTTTTGCTGAGCAGAAGATCTATTTAAACCTCAGATTAAAGATAAAACTCCTGAAGAATTTAAGGTAATAAAACACAATGGAAATATGGAAATAAGATAACATTGTACAGTAGACTGGTGAAATTAGAGCAAAAAGATACAACTACAAACTTATTGGAATGGTCAAATATAATAATCTGACAATCCATTTACCGGCAAAAATGAGGAACAATAGGAACTCTCATTTGTTGTTAGTGGGAATGGAATTTGGAAGCAATTTCTTACAGAACTAAACATTATCATACCACATGATCTAACCATTATGTCCCTACATAGTTCAGCAAATGATTTGATAGTTAAAGCCCACACAAACACATGGACATGAATTTTATAACAGCTTAATTCATACTATCTCTCTCTCTCTCACACACACACACACACACACTCACACACACACACACACACACACACACACATTGGAAGCAACCAAAGTGTCCTTTAATAGACAACTGGATAAACAAACTACAGTACATCAACATAAAAGAATATTATTCAAGAATAAAAAGAAATGAACCATCAAATCACAAAAAGAAATGGATGAAACCTGAATCAATGTTATTAAGTAAAATAAGCTAGTCTGGAAAATGTTATACACTGCACGCTGCCAATTATATGACATTCCAGAAAAGGTAAAACTATAGAGCAAATAAAAAATATCAGAGGATTTTTTCTTTTGCTTCAGAATAGTTTTATTAGTTTGGATAAGATATGTCAACGCTCAACAATTCCTCTCCTACTTTGACTCACAAATCCACTCAGTCGAATTCTTCATTGCCCCTGAACTGATACATCTGCAGGAACCTTGACATTGAGGGGGTTGATGTTACCGCTGGTTGATGTGGCGAGTTTCAGATTCTGCACCCTGGACACAAATTTCACAAGGTCCATCTCGAGCAGGGTTAAGGTATGGAACATATAGACTTCTTCAGAGGAAGTCTTTACCTTTTTATTTCCAAGAAAGCCAAATGAACGGCCCTGAAGGGCTTCAGAAGTCTGCACTCTACTCTCGCCATTCTCTCCTGCCAACTTCACTGTCACGTACATCAGCACAATGAAGAAAAGCCAGAGCAAAGTGATCTCAAGCCAGTCTTGGGCTTGCTCTTGTAGATTCTGCTGAATTAAAAAGTGTCCTCCGCAGAGCATCTTCCACTGGATTTCTTTGACTTTCTCTGTCAGAGAAGTAAACATTAAGGTGTAGACACAGGAAACAACGATGGATAAGCATAAGAATGATTTGAGGGACCACATTGTGAGCCGAGAGGAAATGGCTCCTAGTGTGCTGGTCTGCCCTAGCACCTGGAGACTGAGGACCAGCCAGGGCTGGGCCCTTTGTGATGTCACAGAGGGCCAAACCCCAGCCAGAACCCGTGTGGCCACTGTGATGACTTTAGGGCAGAGAATAAGGAGGCTTCCAGGGGTCAACTGGTAGTAGTGGTTAAAGGGTTAGTAGGGCTTAAAAGATTTCCAACAGGCAGTTGCAAAAGAGTTGGGGGTGGGGGTGACAGAATGCCATCTCCTTGCCAGTGTATTCTTTCTGAACCTGGTGCTGTACTGGGAGGGTGGTTCCCTCTTCTATTTTTATTTTTCCATTTGTTAAATCCAGACAATGGGTGAGCAGAACAGACCCATGGGCATGTGCCCCTGTGGAGCAGAGGGCCAAGTTGGAAAGAAAGATAGAGGCCATAAACTAGGAGCCACTGATGTGTTTTGTGTGGCCTTCACTGTTCCTAAAAATGACTATTCCTGGTTGCTAAGTCATCTGTGACTCCTTGAGACCCCATGGACTGTAGCCCTTCAGGCTCCTCTGTCCCTGGGTTTTCCCAGGCAAGAATACTTAAGTGGGTTGCCATTTACTTCTCTAGAGGATGTTTTAGGGCAGTGAAACTGTTCTGTATGATGTTATGGTAAATAGATGACACTGCATATTTGACAAAACCCTTAGAATCTTACAGCACAAAAAGTGAATCAATGTATGCATATTTAAAAAGAACATTTTGACATCAAGACTGGAACACAAAATTTGACTAAACAATCTAACTATATTTCAAATATTTAAAACTACCTCACTCAGATGCCCTGACTTAAGTAACTTTGGAAATGAATGGAGTTTGCAAGAATGAAAGCAAAAGATAAAACCACTGTAATCTAGTTGATAGTGTTCTTTTTCGTAGGGGTACCCATTAAAAATCTTGATACAGTTACACATGCGTACATGAATTAAACAGTTAAATAGATGGCACATGAATATACATACATATATTTCTTTGTCTGTGAGCTGAAAGTGTCTAAGAGAAATCATACTCCCAAAATCTGAAAGAAACAGTGATGTAGAAATAAGCACACATTTTGGTTTCCAATACTTTTTTCAAGAAAAGGAACCAGGCTTCTAGGAGTAATTACTGATTGTAGGGCTCAGATAAGAAATATAGAAGAGTCTGGGGGATCTTACTGTATCAAAAAGGAAGTGAACAAAAAAAAAAAAAAAAGATCCCCACAGTAATGGAGTTATGTCAAAGAAGAAAGGAATGAACTTCCAATGGCCAGAACTAGAACAGGATGAGCAACGTAATAAATTAAGTAAATCATCCTTTGGGGTTATTCATAAAGCAATTCAGTGAGATCTATCAAGACAAGCATCCATGATAGGGGAGCATGGTGCTGTAGTAGGCCAGATGAGATGAGAGGTGAAGAGGATACCCATGCAGACAGAGTATCCTAGTACAAGGAGTCAGAACTCAAATAGGGTGAACCGATAACATCCACAAGAACAGGGAAGAGAGGTGTGTAGTATGATATGTGACAACTTGAGTGGGGAAAAAAGGATATCCATCACAGGATGTATCATGGGCAGTCAGTGCCAAAGTGGAATTAAGAGGCCTTCACAGAGCAGAGAAGCCTGCCACAAGAGTCAGTTTAGTCCAGAGGATATTAAATAGGAGGTTGGCCAGGCATGCAGAGTAAAAGCCTAAGTCCAGAGAAGCAGAAATCCACATGGAGGAGGCAGATTTGTGTAGAGAATCAGAGGCCATGCAAGAGGAGAAGGGCATCCATGCATGGAAGTGGGCAGCCCTCTGTGTGCAGTTAGATGCTGAGTGGAACAAGGAAAGTATCTGAACATGGGGGTATCCCATTGCAGAGTATCAAAGCCCAAGCAGGGTAAGGGGGGTATGTTTATATAAGGGTTGCCTGGAGTGGGTGTCAGAGTCTGAATATGTTGATAAAGAGATTCACATGGATTGGGGACAATTCAGAATTTTGTGATATCAGAGCAAGAGCTATGCAGGGAGGATACACACACAAAGGCATGCACACACACACATGCACACTTCCCAGACTCTGCCCAATGTCAGGAACTGGGAAATAATGAGTACATACAAGTCTCATGTATTGGATTCTGATTTTCATTTTCCACTAAAAATTATTGGAACTTCTAGGAGAAAATGTTAATTCCATGGCAATTCCAGGGAAAGTACAAGTTGAGCCTGGAATACCTTGTACCAAAAGCATCAAATTGTTAAAAGAATGATGGGAGATGTCAAAAGGACAGAGAGTTTGGCTTAAGGAGGTTCCCACTCTCTGAGGCTGGAATGATATGAACAATATGAACATCAAAATAAATAATGATAGTGACAGGTCATGATTCCTTTAGTAAAAGAGACTATTAATCAAATAGTTTTAATTAAATTGAAAATCTAACTTTTGTTGAGGAATAAAATATGTATATACTTTAAAATACAAAAGAATGTCTTAATTACAAGATAGGAGAGAGTAACTGAACGGTGGAAAAGCTTGACAGCAACCACTTTAATCAAGTGATCCAAGTGAATATCATCAATATTGGGACACATTGAAATCATGGATCACTTGATAGAATGAAGTGATATGAACACAATATCATTTCCATCATTTTCCTGTCAAAGATGCAAAACATGATATTCATCATAAGCAAATACTGGATGGAGCAAAATTGAGAATTCTACAAAATAACTGACCTCTGGGTTTTGGCATTTGAGTAATGCTGCCTCACAGAATGAACTGGGAAATGTTTCTTTCCACTTCTATGGATACATTTAAAATGCATGTGTGGAGAACTGACATGACATTTGGTTTATATATTTGGTAGAATTCAGCAGTGAGGCTATCTGGGTCTAGATATGGTAGGGGGACTTTTGTGAGCTAGGTTGGGCAAGAAGTTTAAAAATGAATAATTTTTTCTCTATGCTTCAGATTTTTATTTACCTCTTGAGTCAATTTCAGTCAACTGTGTATTTCTATAAATTTGTCCATTTAATCTAAATTTTCTCATTTGCACATATTCCAAAATGGGAAAGGAGTTCACAAGGCTGTATATTGTCACCATGCTTATTTAACTTATATGCAGAGTACATCATGAGAAATGTTGGACTGGATGAAGCACAAGCTGGAATCAAGATTACCAGAAGAAATATCAATAACCTTAGGCATCCAGATGACACCACACTTTTGGCAGAAAGTGAAAAAGAACTAAAGAGCCTCTTGATGAAGGTGAAAGAGGAGAGTGAAAAAGTTGGCTTAAAACTCAACATTCAGAAGACTAAGATCTTGGTATCCAGTCCCATCACTTAATGGCAAATAGATGAGGAAACAATGGAAACAGTGAGAGACTTTATTTTTTGTTTTGGGGGGGGGCTCCAAAATCACTGAAGATGGTGACTGCAGCCATGAAATTAAAAGATGCTAGGTCCTTGGGAGGAAAGCTATGACTAACCTAGACAGCATATTAAAAAGCAGAGACATTACTTTGCCACCAAAGGTCCTCCTTTTTAAAGCTGTGTTTTTTCCAATAGTCATGTATGGATGTGAGAGTTGGACTATAAAGAAAGCTGAGCACCAAAGAACTGATGCTTTTGAACTGTGGTGTTGGAGAAGACTCTTGAGAGTCCCTTGGACAGCACAGAGATCCAACCAGTCAATCCTAAAGAAAATCAGTCCCGAATATTCACTAGAAGGACTGATGCTGAAGCTGAAACTCCAATACTTTGGCCACATAATGCTAAGAACTGACTCATTTGAAAAGACCCTTGTGCTGGGAAAGTTTGAAGACAGGAGGAGAAGGGGACGATAGAGGATGAGATGGTTCGAAGGCATCACCGACTCAATGGACATGGGTTTGAGTAAGCTCCAGGAATTGGTGATGGACAGGGAGTCCTGGCATGCTGCAGTCCACAGGGACACAAAGAGTCAGACGTGAATGAGCAACTGAAATGTCTGACTGATTCCTTTACAATTTTATTTATTTCTCTATAGTGTAGTAAGTTTTCCTATTTTATTCCTAATTTTCGTAATTTGATTCTTCTTCCTCCCTTGATCAATATCACTAAAATTTTGATATTTTTGACCTTTCTAAATAACTAAATTTTCATTTGTTGAGTGTAGCTGTGGTCATTCTATTCTCTATTTCCTTTATTTTGTTCTAACATTTATTGTGTTGACTATGTCTGCCTATTTGAGTTAAGTTCGCTACATTCCCTTATTTAGGTGTGGTTTGTTTTTGCTTTCATTCCCCTCAAAGTAATTCAAGTCAATGTGCCTACCACGGATGCTGAAATAGCTCAAGCTGATCAGTCATATGAAGACCTAGAAGACCTCCTAGAACTAACAGCAAATACAGATGTTCTATTCATCAGTTGGGATGGGTATGCCAAAGTAGGAAGTCAAGAGATACCTGGAGTAACAGGGAAGTTTTGCCTTGGAGAACAGAATGATTCAGGGCAAAAGTTAACTAAATTCTGCCAAGAGGATGCACTCATCATAGCATAAACCCTTTCTGAACAGCACAAGAGGTGAGTTTACTCATGGACATGACCAAATGGTCAATACTGAAATCAAATTGGTTACATTCTTTATAGCCAAAGATGGAAAAGCTGTATTCAGTCAGCAAAAACAAGACCTGGAGCTGACTGTGGCTCTGCTCATCAGCTTCTAGTAGCAAAATTCAGGCTTAAACTAAAGAAAGTGGGGAAAACCACTAGGAGAGCCAGGTGTGACTGAAATCCAATCCCCTATGAATATGCAGTAGAGGTGACAAATAGGTTCAAGGGATGAGATGCAGTTAACAGTGCACCTGAAGAACTATGGATGCAGGTCCATAACACTGTACAGTTCGGTTCAGTTCAGTCACTCAGTCGTGTCTGACTCTTTGCAACTGCATGAACCACAGCATGCCACGCCTCCTTGTCCATCACCAACTCTCAGAGTCCACCCAAACTCATGTCCATTGTGTAGGTAATGCTATCCAACCATCTCATCCTCTGTCTTCCCCTTCTCCTGCTGTCCTCAGTTTTTCCCAGCATCAGGGTCTTTTCAAATGAGTCAACTCTCTGCATCAGGTGGCCAAAGTATTGGAGTCTGAAACACCAAGTATTGGAGTTTCAGCTTCAACATCAGTCCCTCCAATGAATACCCAAGACTGATCTCTTTTAGGGTGGACTGGTTGGATCTCCTTGCAGTCCAAGGGACTCTCAAGAGTCTTCTCCAACACCACAGTTCAAAAGCATCAATTCTTCAGCACTCAGCTTTCTTTATAGTCCAACTCTCACATCCATACATGACTACTGGAAAAGCCATAGCCTCGACTACATGGACCTTTGTTGGCAAAGTAATGTCTCTGCTTTTTAATATGCTGTCTAGGTTGGTCATAACTTTCCTTCCAAGGAGCAAACGTCTTTTAATTTCCTGGCTGCAGTCACCATCTGCAGTGATTTTGGAGCCCAGAAAAATAAAGTGAGCTAACACTGTACAGGAGGCAGTGAACAAAGCCATCCCAAAGAAAATGAAAAGCAAGAAGGCAAAGGGGTTATCTCCAGAGTCTTTCAAATATCTGAAGAAAGAAGAGAAGCAAAAACCAAGGGAGAAAGGGAAAAGTGCATCCAACTTAAGGCAGCATTCCAAAGAAGAGCACCCAGAGACAAGAAGGCCTTCATCAATGAACAGTGCATAAAACTAGAAGAAAACAACAGAAGAAGAAAGAATAGAGATCTCTTCGTGAAAACTGGGAATATCAAGGGAGAATTTTGGTCACAGATGAGCACAATAAAGGATAGCAAAAGTAGAGACCTAGTAGACACTGGAGAGATCAAGAAGATATAGAAAGAATATGTGGAAGAACTGTACAAAAAAGATCCTAATGAACAAGATTATTATGTTGGTTTGGTCAGTCACCCAGAGCCAAACATTCTGGAGTGGGAAATCCACTAAGTGGGAAGGCCTTAGGAAGCTGTACTGTTAATAAGGTTAGAGGATGCAATGGATTTCCAGTTGAACTATGCAATTCCCAAAAGGACGATGCCCTCATGGTGCTGCATTCAATATGTCAGCAAATAAGGAAGACGCAGCAGTAGCCATAGGACTGCCAGAAGTCAGTCCTCATCCTAATTCCCAAGAAGGGTAGTATTGAAGAATGTGCTAACCATCTGACAATTAAAAAATTTGAATAATGAGCACATAGTTTCTCAAAAACAATACAAAGAACACACATAATAAAGTCAAGATTCTGATAACATACATATATGCTTATAAGAAAAACTTCAGGGTAAATGGACAACTGCAACTGGTAGTAACTCAGATTTGGTTAACATCTAGTAAGTATATAAGAAAATCAAATGATATTAGGCAAAATCAAAACAAACAATAATAAGCACATTGCCTGACATCTCCTTACTTCCACTTATGAGCTATGTGATCTTAGGCAAGTTGCCTGACCCAGGTGTGCTTCCACTTAAGAACTGTGTGATTTAAGCCAGTTGCCTGACCTCTCCATGCTTCCACTTCTGACCTTTCTGACCTTTGGCAGATTGCTTGAACTTTCTGTGCTTCCACATCTGAGCTGGGTGATCTTAGACAAGTTTGCTAAACTCACTGTGCTCTGACTTCTGTGCTTTATGACCTTAGGCAAATTGCCTGACATCTACTTGCTTCCCATTCTCAGCTCTCTGATCTTAGGCAAGTTACCTCACCTCTCTGTACTTCCATATTTTTCCTGTGTTCAGGTCACTTCAGTCTCTCAATCCTGTCTGACTCTGTGTGACCCCAGGGACTGCAGCAGGCCAGGCTTCCCTGTCCATCACCAACTACCAGAGCTTGCTGAAACTCCTGTAAATCAAATCAGTGATGCCATCCCACCTACACATCATCTTTCATTCCCTTGTTCTCCTGCCTTCAATGGTTCCCAGCATCTGGGTCTTTTCCAAAGAGTCAGTTCTTCCCAGCAGGTGGCCAAAATAAGGGAGCTTCAGCTTTAGCATCAGTCCTTCCAATGAATATCCAGGATTGATTTCCCTTAGGATGGACTGGTTGGATTTCCTTGCAGTCCAGTTCAGTTCAGTTCAGTAGCTCAGTCATGTCTAACTCTTTGCGACCCCATGAATCGCAGCACGCCAGGCCTCCCTGTCCATCAACAACTCCTGGAGTTCACTCAGACTCATGTCCACCGAGTCAATGATGCCATCCAGCCATCTCATCCTCTGCCGTCCCCTTCTCCTCCTGCCCCCTACCCCTCCCAGCATCAGAGTCTTTTCCAATGAGTCAACTCTTCTCACGAGGTGTCCAAAGTACTGGAGTTTCAGCTTTAGCATCATTCCTTCCAAAGAATTCCCAGGGCTGATCTCCTTCAGAATGGACTGGTTGGATCTCCTTGCAGTCCAAGGGACTCTCAAGAGTCTTCTCCAACAGCACAGTTCAAAAGCATCAATTCTTCGGTGCTCAGCCTTCTTCACAGTCCAACTCTCACATCCATACATGACCACTGGAAAAATCATAGCCTTGACTAGACGGACCTTTGTTGACAAAGTAATGTCTCTGCTTTTCAATATGCTATCAAGGTTGGTCATAACTTTTCTTCCAAGGAGTAAGCGTCTTTTAATTTCATGGCTGCAGTCACCATCTGAAGTGATTTTGGAGCCCAAAAAAATAAAGTCTGACACTGTTTCCACTGTTTCCCCATCTATTTCCCATAAAGTGATGGGACCAGATGCCATGATCTTCGTTTTCTGAATGTTGAGCTTTAAGCCAACTTTTTCACTCTCCACTTTCACTTTCATCAAGAGGCTTTTGAGTTCCTCTTCACTTTCTGCCATAAGGGTGGTGTCAACTGCATATCTGAGGTTATTGATATTTCTCTCGGCAATCTTGATTCCAGCTTGTGTTTCTTCCAGTCCAGCGTTTCTCATGATGTACTAGGCATAGAAGTTAAATAAGCAGGGTAACAATATACAGCCTTGACGTACTTCTTTTCCTATTTGGAACCAGTCTGTTGTTCCATGTCCAGTTCTAACTGTTGCTTCCTGACCTGCATGCAGATTTCTCAAGAGGCAGGTCAGGTGGTCTGTTATTCCCATCTCTTTCAGAATTTTCCACAGTTTATTGTGATCCACACAGTCAAAGGCTTTGGCAGAAATAGATGTTTTTCTGGAACTCTCTTGCTTTTTCCATGATCCAGAGGATGTTGGCAATTTGATCTCTTGTTCCTCTGCCTTTTTTTAAAATCAGCTTGAACATCTGGAAGTTCACAGTTCACGTATTGCTGAAGCCTGGCTTGGAGAATTTTGAGCATTACTTTACTAGCTTGTGAGATGAGTACAATTGTGTGGTAGTTTGAACATTCTTTGGCATTGCCTTTCTTTGGGATTGGAATGAAAACTGACCCTTTCCAGTCCTGTGACCACTGCTGAGTTTTCCAAATTTGCTGGCATATTGAGTGCAACACTTTCACAGCATCATCTTTCAGGATTTGAAATAGCTCAACTCAAATAGCAGTCCAAGGGACTCTCAAATGTCTTCTCCAATGCCACATTTCAAAAGCATCAATTCTTCAGAGCTCAGTGTCTTTTGGGTCCAACTCTCACATCCATACATTACTACTGGATAAATCATAGCTTTGATGAGATGGAACTTTGTCGCCAAAGTAATGTCTCTGCTTTTTCATATGCTGCTCTGGTTTGTCATACCTTTTCTTCCAAGGAGCAAGCATCATTTAATTTCATGGCTGCAGTCATCTGCAGTGATTTTTGAGCCCAATAAAATAAGTCTGTCACTGTTTCCACTGTTTCTTCATCAATTTGCCATGAAGTGATGGCACTGGATGGCATAATGTTAGTTTATTGAATGTTAGATTTAAACTAGCTTTTTCACTTTCACTTTCATGAAGAGGCTTTTTAGTTATCTTCACTTGCTGCATACCAGTGGTGTCATCTGCATGAATGAGGTCATTGTTATTTGTCCCAGCCATCTAGATTCCACCTTGTGCTTCATCCATCTCGGCGGTTCACAAGACATTCTCTGCATATAAATTAAATGACCTGGGTGACTATATACAGCCTTGTCGTATTCATTTCCCAATTTGGAACCAGTCTGTTGTTTCATATCTTGTTCTAACTGTTGATTCTTGACAACCATAGATTTCTCAGAAGGCAGGTAAGGTGATCTGGTATTCCCATTTATTTAAGAATATTCCACAGTTTGTTGTGATTCACACACTCTAAGGTGTTGGTGTAGTCAATAAAGCAGATGTTTTTCTGGAACTCTCTTGCTTTTCTATGATCCAATGGATATTGGCAATTTGATCTCTGGTTCCTCTGCTTTTGCTGAATCCAGCTTGAACATCTGGAACTTCTCAGTTCATGTACTGTTGAAGCCTGGCTTGGAGAATTTGGAGCATTCCTTTGCTCACAAGTGAGATGAGTGCCATTGTGTGTCAGTTTGAACATTCTTTGGCATTGCCTTTCTTTGGAACTGCAATGAAAATTGAACTTTTCCAGTCCTGTGGCCACTGCTAGGTTTTCCAAATTTGCTGGCATATTGAGTGTAGCACTTTCATAGCATCACCTTTTCGGATTTGAAATAGCTCAACTGGTACCCCATCACCTCCACTAGCTTTGTTCGTGGAGATGCTTCCTCAGGCCCACGTGAATTTGCCTTCCAGGATGTCTGGCTCTAGGTGAGTGATCACACCATCGTGCTTATCTGGGTCATTAAGATTTTTTCTGTATAGTTCTTCCCTGTATTCTTGCCACGTCTTCTTAATATATTCTGCTTCTCTTAGGTCTATGCCATTTATGTACTTTATTGTGCCTACATTTGCATGAAATATTCCCTTGATATCTCCAATTTTCTTGAAGAAATCTCTAGTCTTTCCCATTCTACTCTTTTCCTCTATTTCTTTTCTTTGATCTCTGAGGAGGCTCTCTTTTCTCTCCTTACTCTTTGGAACTCTGCATTCATATGGTTACATCTTTCTTTTTCTCCTTTGCCTTTCATTTCTATTATTTGCACAGTTATTTGTAAGGCCTCCTCAGACAACCATTTGTCCTTTTTTGTGATTCCTTCTGTTGGAGATGGTGCTGATCCCCACAGGTGCACACTGCCTCCTGTGCAATGTGATGAACCTCCATCCATAGTTCTTCATACACTCTGTCTATCAGATTTAATCCCTTGAATCTATCTGTCATTTCCACTGTAAAATCATAAGGGGTTTGATTTATGTCATACCTGAATTGTCTCATGATTTCCCTACATTCGTCAGTTTAATTCTGAATTTGGTAATCAGGAGTTCAGGATCTTCATCAGAGTCAACTCCCAGTCTTCATTTTTCTGACTGTATACAGCTTCTCCATCTTCATTTGCAAGGAACATAATCGATCTGATTTTGGTATTGACCATCTGGTGATGTCCATGTGTAGTGTCGTCTCTGGTGTTGTTGGAAGAGGTTGTTTGCTATGACCCATGCATTCTTTTGGCAAAACTCTGCTAGCCTTTGCCCTGCATTTCATTTTTTACTCCAAGGCCAAATTTGCCTGTTATGACAGGTATCTCTTCACTTCCTGCTTTTGCATTCCAGTTCCCTATGGTGAAAAGGACATCTTTTTTGGTTTTAGATCTAGAAGGTCTTGTAGGTCTTCATAGAATCATTCAGCTTCTTTGTCTTTATTGGTTGGGGCATAGACTTGGATTACTGTGATGTTAAATGGTTTCCCTTGGAAACGAACAGAGATATTTTTGAGATTGCACCCATCCCATCGGAGGCAAGTAGCCTAACCTATCTTTGCTTCCATATCTCAGCTGTGTGATCTGAGGCAGGTTGTCTGACCTCTCTCTGCTTTCACTTCTGAGTTCTATGATCTTAGGCAAGATGCCTGTATGCACTGTTCTTTCGTATTTCAGCGTGGGAGGTTAGACAAGTTGCCTAAACTCTCTGTGCCTCAGCACGTAAGCTGTGTGATCTTAGGCAAGATTGCTAACCTCTCCCCTTCCACTTCTGAACTGTGTGAACTTAAGTAAGTTGCCTGATCTCTCTATGCTTCTTCATATGAGCTGTGTGATCTTAGCCAAGTTGCCTGACCTCCGTGTGCTTCCACTTCTGACCTATGTGATCTCAGTCATGTTGCCTGACATCTCTGTCTGTAACATTAACAACTGTGTGATCTTGGACAAGTTGTCTGACCTCTCTGTGCTTCTACTTCTGACCTCTTTAATCTTAGGGAAGCTTCCTGAACTCTCTTTTGGCTTCCTTGTTCATCAACAACTCCTGGAGCTTGCTCAAACTCCTCTACATCGAGTCGGTGATGCCATCCAACCTACTCATCCTCTATCGTCCACTTGGAATCCTGCAATCAAAATTTCCGCCATTTAGGTCTTTTCTAGTGAGTCAGTTTTTCACATCAGGTGGCCAGAGTACTGGAGCTTCAACTCCAGCATCAGTCCTTCCAATGAATATTCAGGACTGATTTCCTTTAGGATGGACTGGTTTCATCTCCTTCAACTCAAGAGACTGTCAAGAGTCTCCTCCAATATCCCAGTTCAAAAGTATCATTTCTTCAGTGCTCAGCTTTCTTTATAGTCCAACTCTTACATCCATACATGACTACCAGAAAAACCACAGGTTTGACTAGAGGGACCTTTGTCAGCAAAGTAATGTCTCTGTTTTTTCATATGCTGTTTATATTGGTCAGAGCTTTTCTTCCAGGGGGAAGTGTCTTTTAATTTCCTGACTGCAGTCACCATCTGCAGTCATTTTGGAGCCCAAGAAAATAAAGCCTGATACTATTTCCACTGTTTCTCCCTCTATTTGCCAAAAAGTGATGGGACTGGATGCCATGATCTTCGTTTTTTGAATGTTGAGTTTTAAGCCAGCTTTTTCACTCTCCTCTTTCACTTTCATCAAAAGGCTCTATAGTTCTTCTTCGCTTTCTGCCATTAGGGTGATGTCATCTGCATATCTGAGGTTATTGGTATGTCTCCCAGAAATCTCGATTCCACCTTGTGCTTCATCCAGCCTGGCGTTTCCCTTGATGTACTCTGCATATAAGTTAAATGAGGAGGGTGACCAAAAACAGCCTTGTCGTACTCCTTTCCCAGTTTTGAACCAGCCTGCTGTACATGTCTAGTTCTAACTGTTGCTTCTCGACCCACATACAGATTTCTCAGGAGGCAGTTACAGTGGTCTGGTATTCCCATCTCTTCAAATATGTCCCAGAGTTTGTTGTGATCCACACACTCTAAGGCTTTGGTGTAGTCAATAAAGCAGAAGTAGATGTTTTTCTGGAACTCTCTTGCTTTTTTGATGGTCCAATGAATGTTGGCAATTTGATCACTAGTTCCTCTGCCTTTTCTAAATACAGCTTGAACATCTGAAGGTTCTCAGTTCACAGACTGATGAAGCCTAGCTTGGAGAATTTGGAGCATTCCTTTGCTCGCGAGTGAGATGAGTGCCATCGTGTGTTAGTTTGAATGTTTTTTGGCATTGCCTTTCTTCAGGATTGCAATGAAAACTGACCTTTTCCGGTCCTGTGGCCACTGCTGAGTTTTCCAAATTTGCTGAAATATTGAGTCAAGCACTTTCACAGCATCATCTTTTCAGATTTGAAATAGTTCATTGGAATCCCATCACTTCCACTAGCTTTGTTCATAGTGATGCTTCCTCAGGCCCATGTGACTTTGCCTTCCAGGATGTCTGCTGTAGGTGAGTGATCACACCATCGTGGTTATCTGGGGAATTAAGATCTTTTTTGTATAGTTCTTCTGTGTATTCTTGTCACCTCTTCTTATTATCTTCTGCTTCTTTTAGGTCCATATCGTTTCTGTCCTTTATTGTGTCCTTATCTTTCATTTCTTTTTCTTAGGTTTGAGAGATTAAAGATTTCATGGGAAGAGATTCACACTATACGAAAAAAAAATCAAGTTGTAGTGGTTAGTTGTAGTGGTTTGCCATTGAGCTGCCTTTTGCACTGGTGGTGGGAAGATTTTCAGTGCTCTAATGTGTAAGTCCACCAGTCTACTGCAGGTTCACTTTGTACTAAACCAACCCATGGTATTGTCTTAAAGTAAGTTGTGCTTTAGCTGTTACCCAGTTATAATGAATTGTTTTTTAGCACTACAGTTAAGAGACCTGCTTTTATATATATATATATATATATATATATATATATATATATATATATCTCCATAATTTTTGCTATTTTTATTCACCAACACTAAATGAGGATCAAGCCTTTGTCAAACTTTCTATGAAAAAAAAGAGAAATAGTCACAGTTCTGCTGCCTCACTTTCAAGAAAACATTTTTCCATTGGCCATCGAACAGATATTCATTATTTAAGCTAACTTCAGAGCTTAAGCACAAAAATTTCAAAGGTGGAGTCGTCGATACATTTCCTTAAAAATAGTAAAGACTAGATCACAGACCTGTATGATAGTGAAGCTTAAACAGCTAAAATTGTGTACCATACCTTCTTATCAGCTGCCAGACCAAAGCTTAAGTCAGGGTTTGATTTCCATCTTTCAGATCTTGTGCTCCAATGCCAACCAGAGAGAACTTGGCAGCATCCTTCCCTAATTCAGCAGCATAGTTCCACTTTTCTAGCTGCAAACACACAAAAGCAAATGGTTAAAGATTTTTACTTGTTTAACCTGTGTATGTGGGTGCACACAAAGTCAGGCAACTTGCCTAGGATCACAAATCTCAGACTTGGAAGCATCTCCTGGAGAAGGAAAAGGCTACCCACTCCAGTATTCTGGCCTGGAGAATGCCATGGACAGTCCATGGGGTTGTAAAGAGTCAGACATGATTGACTGACTTTCACTTCACCTTACTTTACTTCACTGAGCAGGATAATTATAACTGATGCTGGATCTCAGGAGTCACTACCTAAATGACAGAGTTCAGTAAAAAAATAAAATATGGGGCCCCTGCTTCAAAAATGATTCATACTTTCAAGATGGTCACAGATAATGAAACCATGGTTGAGGCCATTCCAAGCACCCAAGAATAGGGCCTGGTGTAATTGCACAGAACACATACCCATGAAGCCCATCTTCACTCACTTTGGCCCAAGGGTAGGATCCTAGGGAACTCCTCCTGTTATTCCTTAGTTGCTCTGAGAGCCTAAAGGAGGGAGTTCAAAGTAAGGGGCTAGGGCAGCCCTAGGTGACAGGAGACAGATGGCCAAGAAAGGGACCATGGCTTAAGGCACTGTGTATAGACCAAGCATTTGGGAAATATGCAATATTTTAAAGCTCTATCATAATGAAGAGCAATTTTAAAAAGTGAGATTAGCAACTATGATTTTAGAAACTTTTGGGTCACATTACTTAAAGGTAAATAAATCTATACAGTTACAGAGTCAGGAGTTGCAGAGGTTCTTTTGAAGGGTCCAACTCTGTGAAGATTTGGTTTCACATGGTTGGCATACCCAGTCTTGGCCCAACTGTGGTAGGGGTTTCTACGTTTATGGCAGGGAATCCATAAACCTTTGATTAGAAGAGCTTGTTGTGCATGTTCTGAACAGGCCAATGGAAATACTAGGACCTGAAAACCCATTCAGCCTCCAAGGATGACACTGCCAACCATTTCCCTGTCTATGGTGAAGTCCACCCCCATTCTTACTTTCTTTTATGATTTTGTTTCAAAGTTGGCCTTGTGAATTTTTCATAATAACAAAGTAGGAAAATATTAACAAAGTGGTTAGATAAATGTGTCCTATGTATCTCTTAACTCTCAATAAGTCAGATGTTAATATCATACAAGGTTGTAGTGAGTGAAATTTGGTCTTCAATAAAAGTCCCAGTGGGAATAATAGAGCTAGCCTATAAGGGTCAAGCTTTGTTAAAATTGTCTCAAATTCTGGTGACTGAAGAAATAAGCTTTTTCTTATCTTTCATTCTTTTTTATTAAGGGATTTTTTAAGGGATTAAATTAGAATGATCCTTCTGCATAGCAAGGTTTCCCTGGTGGCTCAGTGGGTAAAAAGCCTGCCTGCAGTGCAGGACAGCCGTGTTCAATCTCTGGTTTGGGAAGATCTCCTGGAGAAGGAAATGGCAACACACTCCAGTATTCTTGCCTGGAGAATTCCATGGACAGAGGAGCCTGGTGACCTACAGTCCATGTGGTCACAAAGAATCAGACACAACTGAGTGACTAACACTTTCATTTTCACTGCATAGCAAGAAATGAGGCAACACTAGACAACCTTAAAAAGTTCACAAGGCTTGTCCTTCCAAAACTAGTATCTCCCACATGTTTTTGACATACTATGGAACATCTTGAATCCTAGGCCTACACCTATAGTCAAAACTATCTCCAACCTCACCTTTTTCTTGGTGTCTTATTCACTTAGGACCTTATTTTCTACTGGAAAATTACGAAATTGATGGACTCAATCCAATTAAGAATTTAAGGATATAATCCAGAGAAATTACTAATGATATGAGCTTTGGGGCATACAAAATTAACAGTGGGAAAATAGGCTTCTTTCATGAAGTTACAGAGTTAATCCCAAATAATATATATTGCCATTTTCAAAAGATAGCTGTGCTATTTTTCTATAACTTAAAACATCCAATAAGAAATGTGCCAAAAAAGACCACATGCATCTCAGGAAAGTCTTTGCTTCTAATCTCAAACTTATTATGATTCTACCAAGAGATAGCCGTCAGGGCAAGAGAAATCTGTCTTCAATAACATGGTTAAGATTGCATACAAAAAGTTTTTTTTAAAGCATAATAAAAGCAAAAAATCAATCACATTGTAAACCAAATGCGTGCTATGCTTAGTCACTCAGTCATGTCTGCCTCTTTGCCACCCCGTGGACTGTACTCAAACTTAAAAAAGAAGATTGTATTTAAAATACATAAAAGCATGTGTATTTTGAGGATGTGGCTAAAAACTCACCATGTCTACTTTAAACACTGCATTGACTAATAACAAGATATAATTCAGGGCATGACTTTCTCAATATCAGTTCCACACTATCTCAGGTTTCTTATATTAGTGACAAAAATGAAAAACATCGAACAAGTAAGTGTTCTTTCTGTTTCCATGTATCTTTAATTAATTGAGTTATTTCTCTCTCTCCCTGTTTTTTTCTCTGTAGCCATTAGTGATTATACAATATATTTGGCTTCTTTGTTTATTGTATATCTCTACCTAATTTGGGAATAAAATATAAAATCTGTGAGGACACAATTTTTTTTTTTTTTGACCGCTGTATGTCCACTACCTAAAAAAACTCTGATCTATAGTATGTGCTTAAAAAACATCAGATGTATGAAAGTGAATGACACCACTATAGTAAGGGAGATAACAAATACAGATTGTATTATAATGGAACAACATAAAAGGAGCTGAATGATTGACAGGATTGCCTTTATATGTTTGTGTGTGTGTATATATATATATATATATATATATATATATATCTGTATATGTATTTATATGCCTTCATGTGAAAGAGCAATGCTGAGTTAATTTCCTTCCATTTCAAAAATTGACTAGTATTTATATTTACAAAGCTAGTTTACTGCAAAGTAAAATAATCTTTTGCCCCATTCTCAGTGTTGTTTCTGTTAGATCCATACCATTTTTGGACCTAACAGAAGCAGAAGATATTAAGAAGAGGTGGCAAGAATACACAGAAGAACTGTACAAAAAGGATCTTCATGACCCAGATAATCATGATGGTAAGATCACTCACCTAGAGCCAGACATCCTGGAATGTGAAGTCAAGTGAGCCTGAGGAAGCATCAGTATGAACAAAGCTAGTGGAGGTCATGGGATTCCAGTTGAGCTATTTCATATCCTAAAAGATGATTCTGTGAAAATGCTTCACTCAATATGCCAGCAAATTTGGAAAACTCAGCAGTGGCCACAGGACTGGAAAGGGTCAGTTTTAATTCTAATCCCAAAGAGAGGCAATGCCAAAGAATGCTCAAACAACCACACAGTTGCACTCATCTCACATGCCAGAAAAGTAATGCTCCAAATTCTCCAAGCCAGGCTTCTACAGTACATGAATCATGAACTTCCAGGTGTTCAAGCTACAGTTAGAAAGGGCAGAGGAACCAGAGATTAAATTGACAACATCCACTGGGTCATCGAAAAAGAAAGAGAGTTCCAGAAAAACATCTACTCCTGCTTTATTGATGATGACAAAGCCTTTGAGTGTGGGGATTACAACGAACTGTGAAAAATTATTAAAGGGATGGGAATACCAAACCACCTGTCCTGCCTCTTGAGAAATCTGTATGCAGGTCAAGAAGCAACAGTTAGAACTGTCATGGAACTATAGACTGCTTCCAAATCAGGAAAGGAGTATGCCAAGGCTATATATTGTCACCCTGCTTATTTAACTTATATACAGAGTACATCATGAAAAATGCTGGACTGGATGAAGCACAAGCTGGAATCAAGATTGCCAGGAGAAATATCAATAACCTCAAATATGCAGATGACATCATCCTTATGGCATAAAGTGAAGAACTAAAGAGCCTCTTGATGATAGTGAAAGAGGAGAGTTAAAAAGTTGATTTAAGAGGGAGGAGCCAAGATGGCGGAGGAGTAGGACGGGGAGAACACTTTCTCCCCCACAAATTCATCAAAAGAGCATTTAAACATTGAGTAAATTCCACAAAACAACTTCTGAATGCCGGCAGAGGACATCAGGCACCCAGAAAAGCAGCCCAACTCTTCGAAAGGAGAGAGAAGAAATACAGCTCCATCCACCAGAACATCGACACAAGCTTCCCTAACCAGGAAACCTTGACAAGCCACCTGTACAAACCTACACACAGCGAGGAAACACCACAATAAAGAGAACTCCACAAACTGCCAGAATACAGAAAGGACACCCCAAACTCAGCAATTTAAACAAGATGAAGAGACAGAGGAATACCCAGCAGATAAAGGAACAGGATAAATGCCCACCAAACCAAACCAAAGAGGAAGAGATAGGGAATCTACCTGATAAAGAATTCCAAATAATGATAGTGAAATTGATCCAAAATCTTGAAATTAAAATGGAATCACAGATAAATAGCCTGGAGGCAAGGATTGAGAAGATGCAAGAAAGGTTTAACAAGGACTTAGAAGAAATAAAAAAGAGTCAATATCTAATGAATAATGCAATAAGTGAAATTAAAAACACTCTGGAGGCAACAAATAGTAGAATAACAGAGGCAGAAGATAGGATTAGTGAATTAGAAGATAGAATGGTAGAAATAAATGAACAAGAGAGGACAAAAGAAAAACGAATTAAAAGAAATGAGGACAATCTCAGAGACCTCCAGGACAATATTAAATGCTACAACATTCATCCCAGAAGAAGAAGACAAAAAGAACGACCATGAGAAAATACTTGAGGAGATAATAGTTGAAAACTTCCCTAAAATGGGGAAGGAAATAATCACCCAAGTCCAAGAAACCCAGAGAGTCCCAAACAGGATAAACCCAAGGTGAAACACCCCAAGACACATATTAACCAAATTAACAAAGATCAAACACAAAGAACAAATATTAAAAGCAGAAAGGGAAAAACAACAAATAACACACAAGGGAATACCCATAAGGATAACAGCTGATCTTTCAATAGAAACTCTTCAAGCCAGGAGGGAATGGTAAGACATACTTAAAAGGATGAAAGAAAATAACCTACAGCCCAGATTACTGTACCCAGCAAGGATCTCATTCAAGTATGAAGGAGAAATCAAAAGCTTTTCAGACAAGCAAAAGCTGAGAGAATTCTGCACCACCAATCCAGCTCTCCAACAAATACTAAAGGATATTCTCTAGACAGGAAACACAAAAATGGTGTATAAATTCGAACCCAAAACAATAAAGTAAATGGCAACGGGGTCATACTTATCAGTAATTACCTTAAACGTAAATGGGTTGAATGCCCCAACAAAAGACAAAGACTGGCTGAATGGATAAAAAAAACAAGACCCCTACATATGTTGTCTACAAGAGACCCACCTCAAAACAGGGGACACATACAGACTGAAAGTGAAGGGCTGGAAAAAGATTTTCCATGAAAATAGGGACCAAAAGAAAGCAGGAGTAGCAATACTCATATCAGATAAAATAGACTTTAAAACAAAGACTGTGAAAAGAGACAAAGATGGTCACTACATAATGATCAAAGGATCAATCCAAGAAGAAGATATAACAATTATAAATATATATGCACCCAACACGGGAGCACTGCAGTATGTAAGACAAATGCTAACAAGTATGAAAGGAGAAATTAACAATAACACAATAATAGTGGGAGACTTTAATACCCCACTCACACCTATGGATAGATCAACTAAACAGAAAATTAACAAGGAAACACAAACTTTAAACAATAAAATAGACCAGTTAGACCTAATTGATATCTATAGGACATTTCATCCCAAAACAATGAATTTCACCTTCTTCTCAAGCGCACATGGAACCTTCTCCAGGATAGATCACATCCTGGGCCATAAAGCTAGCCTTGGTAAATTCAAAAAAATAGAAATCATTCCAAGCATCTTTTCTGACCACAATGCAGTAAGATTAGATCTCAATTACAGGAGAAAATCTATTAAAAAATCCAACATATGGAGACTGAACAACACGCTGCTGAATAACCAACAAATCACAGAAGAAATCAAAAAAGAAATCAAAATTTGCATAGAAACGAATGAAAATGAAAACACAACAACCCAAAACCTGTGGGACACGGTAAAAGCAGTCCTACGGGGAAAGTTCATAGCAATACAGGCACACCTCAAGAAACAAGAAAAGAGTCAAATAAATAACCTAACTCGACACCTAAAGCAACTAGAAAAGGAAGAAATGAAGAACCCCAGGGTTAGTAGAAGGAAAGAAATCTTAAAAATTAGAGAAGAAATAAATGCAAAAGAAACAAAAGTGACCATAGCAAAAATCAACAAAACAAAAAGCTGGTTCTTTGAAAGGATAAATAAAATTGACAAACCATTAGCCAGACTCATCAAGAAACAAAGGGAGAAAAATCAAATCAATAAAATTAGAAATGAAAATGGAGAGATCACAACAGACAACACAGAAATACAAAGGATCATAAGAGACTACTATCAACAATTATATGCCAATACAATGGACAACGTGGAAGAAATGGACAAATTCTTGGAAAAGTACAACTTTCCAAAACTCGACCAGGAAGAAATAGAAAATCTTAACAGACCCATCACAAACACGGAAATTGAAACTGTAATCAAAAATCTTCCAGCAAACAAAAGCCCAGGTCCAGACGGTTTCACAGCTGAATTCTACCAAAAATTTAGAGAAGAGCTAACACCTATCCTGCTCAAACTCTTCCAGAAAATTGCAGAGGATGGTAAACTTCCAATCTCATTCTATGAGGCCACCATCACCCTAATACCAAAACCTGACAAAGATGCCACAAAAAAAAGAAAACTACAGGCCAATATCACTGATGAACAAAGATGTAAAAATCCTTAACAAAATTCTAGCAATCAGAATCCAACAACACATTAAAAAGATCATACACCATGACTAAGTGGGCTTTATCCCAGGGATGCAAGGATTCTTCAATATCCGCAAATCAATCAATGTAATACACCACATTAACAAATTGAAAACTAAAAACCATATGATTATCTCAATAGATGCAGAGAAAGCATTTGACAAAATTCAACATCCATTTATGATAAAAACTCTCCAGAAAGCAGGAATAGAAGGAACACACCTCAACATAATAAAAGCTATATATGACAAACCCACAGCAAACATTATCCTCAATGGTGAAAAATTGAAAGCATTTCTTCTAAAGTCAGGAACAAGACAAGGGTGCCCACTTTCACCATTACTATTCAACATAGTTTTGGAAGTTTGGGCCACAGCAATCAGAGCAGAAAAAGAAATAAAAGGAATCCAAATTGGAAAAGAAGAAGTAAAGCTCTCACTGTTTGCAGATGATATGATCCTCTACATAGAAAACCCTAAAGACTCCACCAGAAAATTACTAGAACTAATCAATGACTATAGTAAAGTTGCAGGATATAAAATCAACACACAGAAATCCCTTGCATTCCTATACACTAATAATGAGAAAATAGAAAGAGAAATTAGGGAAACAATTCCATTCACCATTGCAACGGAAAGAATAAAATACTTAGGAATATTTCTACCTAAAGAAACTAAAGACCTATATATATAAAACTATAAAACACTGGTGAAAGAAATCAAAGAGGACACTAACAGATGGAGAAATATACCATGTTCATGGATTGGAAGAATCAATATAGTGAAAATGAGTATACTACCCAAAGCAATCTATAGATTCAATGCAATCCCTATCAAGCTACCAACAGCATTCTTCACAGAGCTAGAGCAAATAATTTCACAATTTATATGGAAATACAAAAAACCTCGAATAGCCAAAGCAATCTTGAGAAAGAAGAATGGAACTGGAGGAATCAACCTGCCTGACTTCAGGCTCTACTACAAAGCCACAGTTATCAAGACAGTATGGTACTGGCACAAAGACAGAAATATAGATCAATGGAACAAAATAGAAAGCCCAGAGATAAATCCACGCACATATGGACACCTTATCTTTGACAAAGGAGGCAAGAATATACAATGGATTAAAGACAATCTCTTTAACAAGTGGTGCTGGGAAATCTGGTCAACCACTTGTAAAAGAATGAAACTAGAACACTTTCTAACACCATACACAAAAATAAACACAAAATGGATTAAAGATCTAAACGTAAGACCAGAAACTATAAAACTCCTAGAGGAGAACATAGGCAAAACACTCTCTGACATACATCACAGCAGGATCCTCTATGACCCACCTCCCAGAATATTGGAAATAAAAGCAAAAATAAACAAATGGGACCTAATTAACCTTAAAAGCTTCTGCACATCAAAGGAAACTATTAGCAAGGTGAAAAGACAGCCTTCAGAATGGGAAAAGATAATAGCAAATGAAGCAACTGACAAACAACTAATCTCGAGAATATACAAGCATCTCCTACAGCTCAACTCCAGAAAAATAAATGACCCAATCAAAAAATGGACCAAAGAACTAAATAGACATTTCTCCAAAGAAGACATACAGATGGCTCACAAACACATGAAAAGATGCTCAACATCACTCATTATCAGAGAAATGCAAATCAAAACCACTATGAGGTGCCATTTCACACCAGTCAGAATGGCTGTGATCCAAAAGTCTACAAGTAATAAATGCTGGAGAGGGTGTGGAGAAAAGGGAACCCTCTTACACTGTTGGTGGGAATGCAAACTAGTACAGCCACTATGGAGAACAGTGTGGAGATTCCTTAAAAAACTGGAAATAGACCTGCCTTATGATCCAGCAATCCCACTGCTGGGCATACACACTGAGGAAACCAGAAGGGAAAGAGACACGTGTACCCCAATGTTCATCGCAGCACTGTTTATAATAGCCAGGACATGGAAGCAACCTAGATGTCCATCAGCAGATGAATGGATAAGAAAGTCATGGTACATATACACAATGGAGTATTATTCAGCCATTAAGAAGAATACATTTGAATCAGTTCTGATGAGGTGGATGAAACTGGAGCCTATTATACAGAGTGAAGTAAGTCAGAAAGAAAACACCAATACAGTATACTAATGCATATATATGGAATTTAGAAAGATGGTAACAATAACCCTGTGTACGAGACAGCAAAAGAGACACTGATGTATAGAACAGTCTTATGGACTCTGTGAGAGAGGGAGAGGGTGGGAAGATTTGGGAGAATGGCATTGAAACATGTGAAATATCATGTATGAAACGAGTTGCCAGTCCAGGTTTGATGCACGATACTGGATGCTTGGGGCTGGTGCACTGGGACGACCCAGAGGGATGGAATGGGGAGGGAGGAGGGAGGAGGATTCAGGATGGGGAACACATGTATACCTGTGGCGGATTCATTTTGATATTTGGCAAAACTAATACAGTTATGTAAAGTTTAAAAATAAAATAAAATTTTAAAAAAAAAGTTGATTTAAAACTCAACATTCAGAAAACTTATATCATGGCACCTGGTCCCCTCACTTCATGGCAAATAGATGGGGAAACAGTGGAAACAGTGACAGACTTTATGTTTTGGGGCTCCAAAATCATGGCAGATGGTAACTGCAGCCATGAAATTAAAAGATGTTTGGTCCTCAGAAGAAAAGTTTTGGCCAACCTAGACAGCATATTAAAAAGCAGAGACATCACTTTGTCAAGAAAGGTCTGTCTAGTCAAAGCTACAGTTTTTCCAGTAGTCATGAATGGATGTGAGAGTTGGAATATAAAGAAATCTGAGCACCGAAGTATGATGCTTTTGAACTGTGGTGTTGGAGAAGACTCCTCAGAGTCCTTGGACAGCAAGGAGAACTAAGCCATCCATCCTAAAGGAAATCAATCCTGAATGTTCATTGGAAGGACTGGTGCTGAAGCTGCAATGTCAATACTTTTGCCACATGATTCAAAGAACTGACTCACGTGAAAAGATCCTGATCCTGGCAAAGACTGAAGGTGCGATGAGAAGAGAATGACAGAGGATGAGATGGTTGGATGGCATCACCAACTCAATGAACATATGTTTGAGTAAAGTCTGGGCATTGTTCATGGACAGGGAGGCATGCTGCAGTCCATGGGGTCTCAAAGACTCGGACATAACTGAGCGACTGAACTGAAAAAATGTTTAGTTTATATTGTTTTTGTCTTCCACAAAAGTTTATTTTCTTTTTTTTAATACTTTATTTTATATTGGAGTATAATTGGTTAGCAATGTTGTGTTAGCTTCCAGTGTACAGCAAAGTGATTCAATTATATATATATATATATATATATATATATATACACACACACACACACACACACACACATATATATATATATATATTCTTTTTCAAATTATTTTCCCATTTAGGTTCTTACCGAGTATTCAGCAGAGTTCCCTGTGCTGTAGAGTAGGTCCTTTTTATCCATTTTAAATAGAGTAGCATGTACATGTCAACCCCAAACATATTTAATTGATATATGTCTTTTATAATAAGTCACTTTAAATTAGCATGAGAAGTAATCAGAATGTACATTTTACTAATGGTAACATTAATTAGTAAAATATTCCTTAGGCACAATACCAGACATTTGAACACAAGTGTCTTAAGATGTCTCCGCTCTTGAAAATCAAAAGAATAGGAAAATACTGAGTAAAATATTCTTCCCCCAAAGGAACTAGCACATTCTCTTTACTGACAGGAAAAACGAGAACGTTGATAACTGAACTATATTGCAAGACTCTAAGTTAAACTAGTTAAAACCGAACATTAGATTTTCTATATATTGATGTTTGACTGAGGTGCTTGCTAATTTATCTTCTCTGCTTATAGATTATATGCAATAGCATTTGGACTTGAATAATTACAAAATATCCTGAGAGAAAATTAATTTTCCTAGCAAATAGCAAATGATTTAGTTACTGTTCTTTTTGAAATATATTTTCTTCAGTAACTATACCAACATATTTTATGATTGTTTTCTCTTTCTAATATTATATAAATGGATTCATTGGAATCTCAATGGAGAAGAGGCACAGACTATTCAAAACTTGAATAATGAACATGTAGTTTTTCAAAACAATATGAAGAAGAAAGATAATAAAATCAAGATTCTGATAAAATATATAAATAGTTGTAATAAAACTTCATGAAAAATGTGCCACTACATCTGAAACTGGTATTAATATCTATTTGGTTAACATCTAGTAAGTATAAAAGATAATCAAACAAACCAAAAATAAGGGAGAGAAGTTCATGCTGAACTTAAACTTTTATGTAGAGGCACTAAACAATAGTGGAAAAAGCAATACTCAGGAAAAGAAAATGTCAGTGTTGCTCAGTTAAAAATATTTTTTTCCAATATACATGATTTCAAGTTATGAGTCCTTCATGAAAATATTATTGGAGGACTAATTAAGCAAAGTAAGCACTGATGGCATAAACCACAGCAGAAGCTTTGCTGAGCAGAAGATCTATTTAAACTTCAGACTGAAGATAAAATACCTGAAGAATTGATGGTAATAAAACACAATGGAAATGTGCCAATGAAAATAAGATAACTTTTTAGAGTAGACTAGTGAAATTAGAGAAAAGAGATGCCACTATACACTTATCAGAAAGGTCAAATACAAAAATCTGACAAACCATTTACTGGCAAGATGAGGGACAATAGAAACTCTCATTTGTTGTTAGTGGGATTGCAAAATGGTAGAGGCACTTTGGAAGCAATCTCTTACAGAGGTAAATATAGTCATACCACATGATCTAACAATTATATTCTTAGTTTACCAAATGATTTGATAGCAAATGCCCACACAAAAACATGCACATGAGTTTTATGATACCTTAATTCATACTATCTGTCTCTCTCTAACACATACACACAAATTGGAAGCAACCAAATTATCCTTTAATAAATATATGGATTATCAAACAATGGTACATCAACATAGCCAAATATTATTCAAGAATAAAATGAACTGAGCTATCAAATCACAAAAAGAAATGGATGAAACCTGAATTAATGTTATTAAGTAAAGTAAGCTAGTCTGGAATAGGATATACACTGCATCAGTCAATTGTACAACATTCTGGGAAAGGTAAAACTGCAGAGGAAATAAAAAATATCAGAGGCTTTTTATTTTGCATCACAATAGTTCTATTAGTCTGGATACAGTATGTCAACCTTCAACAATTCCACTCCTACAGTTCAGTTCAGTTCAGTCACTCAGTCATGTCTGACTCTTTGTGACCCCAGGAATTGCAGCACGCCAGGCCTCCCTGTCCATCACGAACTCCCAGAGTTCACTCAAACTCATGTGCATCGAGTTGGTGATGCCATCCAGCGATCTCATTCTCTGTCGTCCCCTGCTCCTCCTGCCCCCAATCCCTCCCAGCATCAGGGGCTTTTCCAATGACTCAACCCTTCACATGAGGTGGCCAAAGTATTGGAGTTTCAGCCTCAGCATCAGTCCTTCCAATGAACACACAGGGCTGATCTCCATTAGGATGGACCGGTTGGATCTCCTTGCAGTCCAAGGGACTCTCAAGAGTCTTCTCCAACACCACAGTCCAAAAGCATCAATTCTTTGGCATTCAGCTTTCTTCACAGTCCAACTCTAACATCCATATGTGACCACTGGAAAAACCATAGCCTTGACTAGATGGGCCTTTGTTGGCAAAGCAGTGTCTCTGCTTTTTAATATGCTGTCTAGGTTGGTAACAACATTCCTTCCAAAGAGTGAGCGTCTTTTAATTTCATGGCTGCAATCACCATCTGCAGTGATTTTGGAGCACAAAAAATAATTCAGCCACTGTTTCCACTGTTTCCCCATCTATTTCCCATGAAGTGATGGGGCCAGATGTGATGATCTTTGTTTTCTGAATGTTGAGCTTTAAGCTAACTTTTTCACTCCCCTCTTTCACTTTCATCAAGAGGCTTTTTAGTTCCTCTTCACTTTCTGCCATAAGGGTGGTGTCAACTGCATATCTGAGGTTATTAATATTTCTCCCAGCAATCTTGATTCCAGCTGGTGCTTCATCCAGCCCAGTGTTTCTCATGATGTACTCTGCATAGAAGTTAAATAAGCAGGGTTACAATATACAGCCTTGACATACTCCTTTTCCTATTTGGAACCAGTCTGTTGTTCCATGTCCAGTTCTAACTGTTGCTTCCTGGCCTGCATACAGATTTCTCAAGAGGCAGGACAGGTGGTTTGGTATTCCCATCTCTTTCAGAATTTTCCAGTTTATTGTGATCCACACAGTCAAAGGCTTTGGCATAGTCAATAAAGCAGAAATAGATGTTTTTCTTGAACTCTCTTGCTTTTTCCATGATCCTAGAGGATGTTGGCAATTTGATCTCTGGTTCCTCTGCCTTTTCTAAAACCAGCTTGAACATCTGGAAGTTCACGGTTCATATGTTGCTGAAGCCTGGCTTGGAGAATTTTGAGCATTACTTTACCAGCATGTGAGATGAGTGCAATTGTGCGGTAATGTGAGCATTCTTTGGCATTGCCTTGCTTTGGGATTGGAATGAAAACTGATCTTTTCCACTCCTGTGGCCACTGCTGAGTTTTCCAAATTTGCTGAAATATTGACTGCAGCACTTTCACAGCATCATCTTTCAGGATTTGAAATAGCTCAACTGGAATTCCATCACCTCCACTAGCTTTATTTCTTGTGATGCTTTCTAAGGCCCACTTGATTTCACATTCCAGGATGTCTGGCTCTAGGTGCATGATCACACAGTCACGATTAGCTGGGTCGTGGAGATCTTTTTTGTGCAGTTCTTCTGTGTATTCTTGCCACCTCTTCTTAATATCTTCTGGTTCTGTTAGGTCCATAACTTTTCTGTCCTTTTTGAGCCCATCTTTGCATGAAATGTACCCTTGGTATCTCTAATTGTTTTGAAGGGATCTCTAGTCTTTCCCATTCTGTTGTTTTACTCTATTTCTTTAAATTGATTGATGAGGAAGGCTTTCTTATCTCTCCTTGCTATTCTTTGGAACTCTGCATTCAGATGCTTATATCTTTCCTTTTCTCCTTTGTTTTTCACTTCTCTTCTTTTCACAGCTATTTGTAAGGCCGCCCCAGACAGCCATTTTGCTTTTTTGCATTTCTTTTCCATGGGGATGGTCTTATTCCCTGTCTCCTGTACAATGTCACGAACCTCTGTCCATAGTCACGAACCTCTGTCCATAGTCCATCAGGCACTCTATCTATCAGATATAGTCCCTTAAATCTATTTCTCACTTCCACTGTATAATCATAAGGGATTTGATTTAGGTCATACTTGAATGGTCTAGTGGTTTTCCCTACTTTCTTCAATTTAAGTCTGAATTTGGCAATAAGGAATTCATGATCTGAGCCACACTCTGTTCCCGGTCTTGTTTTTGCTGACTGTTTAGAGCTTCTCCATCTTTGGCTGCAAAGAATATAATCAATCTGATTTTGGTGTTGACCATCTGGTGATGTCAATGTGTAGACATCATGTCTGTTGTTGGAAGAGGGTGTTTGCTATGACCAGTGCATTTTCTTGGCAAAACTCTATCAGCCTTTGCCCTGCTTCATTCCATATTCCAAGGCCAAATTTGCCTGTTACTCCAGGTGTTTCTTGACTTCCTACTTTTGCATTCCAGTCCCCTATAATGAAAAGGACATCTTTTTTGGGTGTTAGTTCTAAAAGGTCTTGTAGGTCTTCATAGAACCGTTCAACTTCAGCTTCTTCAGCATTACTGGTTGGGACATAGACTTGTATTACTGTGATATTTAATTCTTTGCCTTGGAAACAAACAGAGATCATTCTGTCTTTTTGAGATTGCATCCAAGTTCTGCATTTCAGACTCTTTTGTTGACCATGATGGCTACTTCATTTCTTCTCAGGGATTCCTGCCCACAGAAGTAGATATAATGGTCATCTGAGTTAAATTCACCCATTCCAGTCCATTTTAGTTCACTGATTCCTAGAATGTTGACATTCGCTCTTACCATCTCCTGTTTGACCACTTCCAATTTGCCTTGATTCATGGATCTAACATTCCAGGTTCCTATGCAATATTGATCTTTACAGCATTGGACCTTGCTTCTATCACCAGTCACATCCACGTCTGGGTATTGCTTTGCTTTGGTTCCATCCCTTCATTCTTTTTGGAGTTATTTCTCCACTGATCTCCTGTAGCATATTGGGCACCTACCAACCGGGGGAGTTCCTCTTTTACTATCCTATCATTTTGCCTTTTCATACTGTTCATGGCGTTCTCAAGGCAAGCATACTGAAGTGGTTTGCTATTCCCTCTTCAGTGGACCACATTCTGTCAGATTTCTCCACCATGACCCACCCTTCTTGAGTCACCCCACTCAGCATGGCTTAGTTTCATTGAGTTAGTCAAGGCTGTGGTCCATGTCATCAGATTGGCTAGTTTTGATCATGGAGTAGCTCCTCTCAGCCCTCACACTGATAGACAAATCCAGTCAATTGTAGTCTTCATTGCCCCAGATCTCATATATTGTAATGTTATTCTATGCATCTGCAGGAACCTCTACTTTGGCAGGATTGAGGTTACTACAGGTTGGTAGTTTCAGATTCCACACCCTGGACACAAATTTCAGAAGGTCCATCTCAAGAAGGTATAAGGTATCAAACATAGTCTTTTTCTGGGGAAGCCTTTTGTCTTTTTCTTTCCCAGAGAGCCAAATGGACCACCCCAACGGGCACGAGAAGTGTGAACATTATTCTTGCCACTCTCTCCTGCAAACTTCACTGTCCCATACATCAGCAAAGAAAAGCCAGAGCAACGTGACCTCAAACCAGTCTTGGGCATGCTCTGGTAGATTCTGCCAAATAGAAAGTGTCCTCCACAGAGGACCTTACCCTGGAGCTCCCCTGAGCCAAGAGGAAATGGCTCCTGGTGCACTGGTCTGCTCTGGCCCCTGGAGACTGAGGACCAGGCAGGGCTGGGCCCTTGGTGATGTCGTAAAGAGCTCCACCCCAGCCAGACTCCATGTGCCCATTGTGATGATTTATGGGCAGAGGATAAGGAGGTTTTCAGGGCCAACTGGAAGTAGGGCTTAAAGGGAAATGGGGACATTTTCATCGGGTAATCGAAAAAGAGGTGGGGAGTGACAAAATGCCATCTTCTTGCCAGTGTATTCTTTCTGAACCTGATGTTCTACTGGAAGGGCGGGTCCGTCATCTATTGTCTTTATTCCATTTGTTGAATCCAGACCCTGGGCTGAGCAGAACAGAGCAGAGCCCTGGGCTTGTGTGCCTGTAGAGCAGGGAGTCAAGTGGGAAAGAAAGAGATTAAAGCAGAGGCCAGAAACTAGGAGCCAATGATATGTTTTATGTGGACTACACTGTTTCTAAAAATGACTGTGGTCGAAGACCCCATGGACTGTAGCCCAACAGGCTCCTCTGTCCCTGGGATTTCTCAGGCAAGAATCCTGGAGTGGGTTACCATTTCCTTCTCCAGGCATAGGGGATGATTTAGGGCAGTAAAACTATTCTGTATGATGTTATGGTAAATACATGGCATATATATTTGTCAAAACTCATAGAATCTTACAGCACAAACAGTGAATCATATTTTCAAAACAGTATGCATATTTTCAAAAAAATTTTGACATCAAGAATGGAATGCATAATTTGACTAAAGAATGGAATTATATTAAAAGTGTATGAAACCACCTCATTAAGATCTGCTGAATTAAGTAACTTTGGAAATGAATAGATTTTGCAAGACTGAAAGCAAAAGATAAAACTAATGAAATCTAGTTGGTAGTGTTTTTTTTTTTTTTTTTTTTTTTTTTCTCATAGGAGTATAGGTTATCAATCCTGATACTGTTACACATGCATACTTGAATTGAAAAGTTTCATAGATGGCACATGAATATACATACATACATATATTTCTTTGTCTGGTGAGCTGAAAGGACCTAAGAAAAATGATACTCCCAAATAAGGAAAGACACAAGCACAGATCTTGGTTCCCAATACTAATTTCCAGTAAAAGGAATCAGGCTTCTTGGAGAAATTACTGATTGTAGGGCTCAAGGAGGAACTATAGAAGAGGAATCTGGGGAAACTTATTCTATCAAAAAGGAAATGCTAAAAGTATATTAAAAAAAAAAAAAGCCCAAGAATAATTCGGTGATGTCAAAGAAGACAGGAATGAGCTTCCAAAGGCCATAACTATAACAAGATGAGAAATACAATAAAGTAAAGAAGTCATTCTTTGGGATCATACCCCAAAGTATAAAATGAATATCTATGGGTCCATACTGATATAAATAAAATATTGAATACATGTGAGACAATAGACCAATTCCTATGCAGAAAATTTCAGATAATTGACATAGGTAATTCTGCTCTCAGGGAGGTGGAGTGTAACTCCCTGTTCCTGAAGAGAGAGTTACACTTAGTGACTTCCTTCCAAACAATACAACATTATCAGTTCAGATAAGGTCAGTCGATCAGTCATGGCCGACTCTTTGCAACCCCATGAATCGCAGCACACCAGACCTCCTTGTCCATCACCAACTCCCTGAGTTCACTCAGACTCACATCCATCGAGTTAGTGATGCCATCCAGCCATCTCACCCTCTGTCGTCCTCTTCTCCTCCTGCCCCTAATCCCTCCCAGAATCAGGGTCTTTTTCCAATGAGTCAACTGTTCGCATGAGGTGCCCAAAGTATTAGAGTTTCAGCTTTAGCATCAGTCCTTCCAAAGAACACCCAGGGCTGATCTCCTTCAGAATGGACTGGTTGGATCTCCTTGCAGTCCAACGGACTCTCAAGAGTCTTCTCCAACACCACAGTTCAAAAGCATCAATTCTTTGGTGCTCAGCTTTCTTCACAGTCCAACTCTCACTTCCATACATAACCATTGGAAAAACCATAGCCTTGACTAGACGGACCTTTGTTGGCAAAGTGATGTCTCTGCTTTTCAATATGCTATCTAGGTTCGTCATAACTTTTCTTCCAAGGAGTAAGCGTCTTTTAATTTCATGGCTGCAATCACCATCTGCAGTGATTTTGGATCCCCCAAAAATAAAGTCTGACACTGTTTCCACTGTTTCCCCATCTATTTCCCATGAAGTGATGGGACCAGATGCCATGATCTTCGTTTTCTGAATGTTGAGCTTTAAGCCAACTTTTTCACTCTCCACTTTCACTTTCATCAAGAGGCTTTTGAGTTCCTCTTCACTTTCTGCCATAAGAGTGGTGTCATCTGCATATCTGAGGTTATTGATATTTCTCCTGGCAATCTTGATTCCAGCTTGTGCTTCTTCCAGCCCAGCGTTTCTCATGATCTACTCTGCATAGAAGTTAAATAAGCAGGGTTACAATATACAGCCTTGACATACTCCTTTTCGTATTTGGAACCAGTCTGTTGTTCCATGTCCAGTTCTAACTGTTGCTTCCTGACCTGAGTATAGGTTTCTCAAGAGGCAGATCAGGTGGTCTGGTATTCCCATCTCTTTCAGAATTTTCCACAGTTTATTGTGATCCACATAGTGAAAGGCTTTGGCATAGTCTCTTGCTTTTTCGATGATCCAGCCAATGTTGGCAATTTGATCTCTTGTTTCTCTGCCTTTTTTAAAACCATCTTGAACATCTGGAAGTTCACGGTTCACGTATTGCTGAAGCCTGGCTTGGAGAATTTTGAGCATTACTTTACTAGTGTGTGAGATGAGTGAAATTGTGCGGTACTTTGAGCATTCTTTGGCATTGCCTTTCTTCGGGATTGGAATGAAAACTGACCTTTTCCAGTCCCGTGGCCACTGTTGAGTTTTCCAAATTTGCTGGCATATTGAATGCAGCAATTTCACAGCATCATCTTTCAGGATTTGAAATCGCTCAACTGGAATTCCATCCCCTCCACTAGTTTTGTTTGTAGTGATGCTTTCTAAGGCCCACTTGACTTCACATTCCAGGATGTCTGGCTCTAGATGAGTGATCACACCATCGTGATTATCTTGGTCGTGAAGATCTTTTTTGCACAGTTTTCTTTGTATTCTTGCCACCTCTTCTTCTTTGGCTGCAAAGAATATAATCAATCTAATTTCGTTGTTGACCATCTGGTGATGTCCATGTGTAGACATCATGTCTGTTGTTGGAAGAGGGTGTTTGCTATGACCAGTGCATTTTCGTGGCAAAACTCTATCAGCCTTTGCCCTGCTTCATTCCATATTCCAAGGCCAAATTTGCCTGTTACTCCAGGTGTTTCTTGACTTCCTACTTTTGCATTCCAGTCCCCTATAATGAAAAGGATATCTTTTTTGGGTGTTAGTTCTAAAAGGTCTTGTAGGTCTTCATAGAACCGTTCAACTTCAGCTTCTTCAGCATTACTGGTTGGGGCATAGGCTTGGATTACAGTGATATTGAATGGTTTGCCTTGGATACGAACAGAGATCATTCTGTCGTTCTTGAGATTGCATCCAAGTACTGCATTTTGGTCGCTTTTGTTGACCGTGATGGTTACTCCATTTCTTCTAAGGGATCCCCGCCCACAGTAGTAGATATCATGGTCATCTGAGTTAAATTCACCCATTCCAGTCCATTTTAGTTTGCTGATTCCTAGAATGTTGACGTTCACTCTTGCCATCTCCTGTTTGACCACTTCCAATTTGCCTTGATTCATGGACCTAACATTCCAGGCTCCTAGGCAATATTGCTCCTTATAGCATCGGACCTTGCTTCTATCACGAGACACATCCACAACTGAGTATTGTTTTTGCTTTGACTCCATCCCTTCATTCTTTCTAGAGTTATTTCTCCACTGATCTCCAGTAGCATATTGGGCACCTACCGACCTGCAGAGTTCCTCTTTCAGTATCCTATCATTTTGCCTTTTCATACTGTTCATGGGGTTCTCAAGGCAAGAATACTGAAGTGGTTTGCCATTCCCTTCTCCAGTGGACCACATTCTGTCAGAGTTCTCCACCATGACCCACTCGTCTTGGGTGACCCCACACAGCATGGCTTAGTTTCCTTGAGTTAGACAAGGCTGTGGTCCTATTGTAATTAGATTGACTAGTTTTCTGTGAGTATGGTTTCAGTGTATCTGCCCTCTGATGTCCTGTTGCAACACCTACCGTCTTATTGAGAGGGAGAAAAAGTAACTTGAGAGTGGAATAACCTGACAAAGACTACTTCAGCCAGGTGGTAAAGATTAGCATTACCAGTGATAAGGCTTGTTCATCGTATTACATGATTAAAAGGACATTCCACCTCTGCAGTCTTCTTCCCCCAAAATCCATGAAGTGGCAGTGAAAGTGAAAGTTGCTCAGTCGTGTCTGACTCTTTGCAACCCCATGGACTATAATGTCCATGGAATTTTCTAGGCCAGAATACTGGAGTGGGTAGCCTTTCCCTTCTCTAGGGGATCTTCCAACTCAGGGATCGAATGCAGGTCTCCCTCATTATAGGCGGATTATTTACCAGCTGAGCCACAAGGGGACCCCCCCCCCAAAAAAAATCCATATTCCCAGGCTAATAGGAAAATCATCAGACAAATCCAAATTAAGAAATATTTTATAAAATACCTGATAGTATTCCTCAAAAATATCAAGGTCATATAAAATAAGAAAAGTCTTAGAAATTGCCACATCCAAGAAGAACCTGAAAGGCATGGCTACTACATGCAATGTGGGATCCAGAATGGGTTCCTGGAACAGAAAAAAGGATATTAGGTAAAAACTAAGAAAATCTTCGTAGGAAAAATCTTTGAAATAATGTATGCACTCTAGTTTATAACAATATGGGTGATATTTGGGAACTTTCTGATATAAGGAAAATATCTTTACTTTCTTGTAAATCTAAAACCATTCCAAAGTTTTTTAAAGTTTATTTTCAAATCATAGAGCAATAGAGGCAACGTTAACATTATTTGCTGATGACATAATTGTGTATCTGGAGTCTCCAAGAGAAAAGTATTCTATACAGTTAGCCTTTCCTATCCATGTGTTTCACATCCAAGGATTCATCCAACTCTGGATTAAAAATATTAAAAAAAAAAAAAAAAACTCCAGAAAGTTCCAAAAATCAAACTTCAAATTTACCACATGCTGGCAACTATTTACATATCTTTTACATTGTATTAGGTTCATAAGTAATTTAGAGATGATTTAAAGTATATAGGAGGATGTGTGTAGTTTATATTCAAATACTAAAATGCTATGCAACTTATTTAAGGGACTTGAACATCTGTAGATTTGGGTATCTGATGGTTGGCAGTGGTGTCCTAGAATCAATCTCCCACAGAAATCGAGGGACAGCTGTATTTAAAAGGAATTGAACTAGATGGCTGGATAAAAATAATAATATATAAAATACTGCTCCTATACACTAACAAGTAATTACATTTATAAAGAAAGACACCATTTATAATAGCTACAAACAGATAAATATTAAAAATATATTTAAGAACAAATTGCAATAGCTATTTGAAGAAAATTCTGAAATGCTACTGAAAAATGCAATGAAATGCCTGATGAAATGGAAAGATATCTCTTCGGGAAATAAGAAAATATTTATACAGATATCAATTGTCCTCAAATTATTCTATAATTATGATAAGATTTCAACAAGAATACTAATATGTTTGGTGTGGGAAATAAGCTAATTCTGAAACATATGTGGAAAAATAAATATGTAATAAGAGGCAGGACATTTTTGAAAAAGAAGACTAATGAGCATGAAAGCTATCCTTACCAGATTTTAAAGCATGTGGAAAGCCTACATACTTACAAAGAGAAGTACTGATATGCAACTAGTACTGGTACATGACTAGCCTTACAGTTCATGAGGTAATAAGTGAGAGCAGAAATCAACTCAACTACACACGCACATACACACACATACAGCTTTTGTCTGAATATGGCACCCCCAAAATTCATGTTGTAAACCTAATGTCCAGTGTGATGATATTAGAAAGTGGGTCCTTTAGGAGCTATTTAGGTCATGAGGGTGGAGCCCTCAAGAATGGAGATTAATGCTCTTACAAGGAGAACTCACAGAGCTCCCTAGCTCCTTTTTCCATGTGAGAATACAGTAATTCCCTTACATAGGAATTTTCAAATTACCTACTTTCAAAGATTCAAACTTTCATTCCCATGTCCAATCTCATAAGTTAGTTCACGTGTCTGGTGGACATTGTCACATGCGTGCATCCTCTGCAAATGATTGTGCTTTTCTGTATTTACAGCACAGTACTGTATAGAGTACATTAGTGCGCTACCTTTATTTCTAGCTCAGGATGTCAGGAAGAAGTGAAGTCATTCAGTCGTGTCTGACTCTTTGCGACCTCATGGACTATAGCCTACCAGGCTCCATCTATGGGATTTTCCAGGCAAGAATACTAGTACAGTGGGTTGCCATTTCCTTTTGCAGGGGATCTTCCCAACCCAGGGATCGAACCCAGGTCTCCCGCATTGCAGGCAGACACTTTACCGTCTGAACCACCGGGGAAGTATGTGTAAAAACCACAGTATATAGGTCGTTCTGTTAGTTGTGTATTAAGGCTAATTTTGTTGGACTTCTGAACAAATTGGGCTTACATGTGCACTCTCAGAATGGAACTTGTTCAAATGCAGGAGACGATCTATAGGAGAGAAGTCTGCAGTCCAGAAAAGGGCTCTCATCTGGCCCTACTACTACCCTTATCTTGTACCACTAGCCTCCAGAACTGTGAGAAATAAATTTCTGATGTTTGCAAGCAACTCTAGGCCTGGTATTTCGTTATAGCAGCCCAAATGGACAGGCAAATAGACATGCAAATAGACACACATGCACATTAAGAATACGATAAAGGTAGAAGTTTTTATTTTACACTGGTAGAAGAGAGTTTGTTCAACAAACTTTGATGCATTATTTAATAAACTTCTGAAAAACATATAAACTTTAAGAATACTCTTACTACAGACCATAATAAGTTCCCCAACTGAAATGTGGTTTATCAATCTTTGATTGGCAATGCTCACTTATGCTTCAAAATTCAATTCAAGAACTGCCCTCTCCCTTCCCCTTCTCTCTTTGCTGAGTAACTCATCATAAAGCATTTGCTGAGTAACTCATCATAAAGCAATTAGGTGAGATCAATCCAGATGGGCATCCATGACAGTGGGGCATGGGGCCATAGTGGGCCAGAGTGAGATGTTAAAGGTGAAGGAGGATATCCATACAGTCAGAGTAGCCTAGTATGGGGGGTCAGAACTCAAATATAGTGAAGTGATAAGATCCACAAGAGCAGGGAAGGGAGGTGTGTAGTATGAGATGTCAGTACTTGAGCAGGGAAAACAGGATATACATGCTAGGACATGCCATGGGAAGTCAGTGCCAAAGTGGAATTAAGACGCATTCACAGAGCAGAGCAGTCTGCCATAAAAGTCAGTTAATCTGGAGAATATTAAACAGGAGTCTAGCCAGGCATGAAGAGTAAAAGCATAAGTTCAGAGAAGAATAAATCCACAAGGATGAGGCAGATTTGTGTAGAAAGTCAGAGGCCAAGCAAGGTGAGGAGGGCATCCAGGGATGGAGGTGGGGCAGGTCTGGGTGGGCAGTTAGAGGCTGAGTGGAACAAGAACAATATCTGCACATGGGGATATGCCAGTGCAGAGTATCAAAGCCCAAGCAGGATAAGGGGAGTATGCTTATGAAAGGGCTGCCTGGAGTGGGTGTCATAGCCTGAATATGTTGAGAAAGGCATTCAAGTGGGTTGGGGACAATCCAACATTTTGTGATATCAGAGACTGAGCTATCTACAGAGGATACACACAGAGAGGCATGCATACACACATGTACACTTCCCAGACTGTGTCCAATGAGAGGAACTGGGAAATAGTGAGTACATACAGATTTCCTATATTGGATTCTAAATTCCATTTTCCACTAAAAATAATTGAGACTTCCTGGATAAATTGTTAATTCCATGGCTAGGGCAGGGAAAAATCAAGATTAGCCTGGAATATCTTGTATCAAAAGCATCAAATTGTTCAAAGAATGATGGGGAGATGTCAAAAGGACAAAGAGGCCAGCTTGAGGAGGTTCCAACTGTCCAAGGCTGGAAAAATGTGAGCATAAAAATAAATAATGATAGTGACAGATCATGATTCATTTAGTAAATAGAGACTATTCATCAAATTGATATAAATAAATTAATAAATTTAAAGTTTGGTGAGGAATAAAATATTTATATCCTTTAAAATAGAAAAGAATGTATTAATTACAAGATAAGGGAGACTAACTTGACAGTGGCGAATCTTGACAGCAACCACTTTATTCAAGTGATCCAAGTGGTCATCATCAATATTGGGACACATTGAAATCATAAATCTCCTGATAGAATGAGATGATATGAACAGAGTATCATTTCCATCATTTTCTTGTCAAAGATTCAAAACATAAAATTCATCATGAGCAAATGCTGGATGGAGCAAAATTAGGGAGATTTGTACAAATTAACTGGCCTCTAGTTTTGGCATGGAAGTAATACTTCCTCATAGAATGAGCTGAGAAATGTTCCTCCACTTCTATGAATACATTTCAAATGCATGTATGAAGAATTGGCATGATTTTAATTTGTTAAAATATGTGGTAGAATTCAGCAGCGAGGACATCTGGGTGTAGGTAGGGTAGGTGGCAGGGGGATTTTTATGAGGTGGGTTGGGCAAGAAATTTAAAAATTACTAACTTTATCTCTTTGCTTTTCAGATTTCATTTTCTTCTTGAGTCAATATCAGTCATTTGTGTATTTCTGGAAATTTCTCCATTTCATCTAAATTTTCTAATTAGCATCATGGTATTCCGTTTCAATTATATTTATTTCTCTAAAGTTGGTAGTTATTTTTCCTTTTTTATTCCTAATTTTAGTGATTTGAGTCTTTTTCCTCCCTTGATAAATATCACTAAAGTTGTATCAATTTATTGACCTTTCAAGTGTCAAAAGTATTTTCTACTTTCTCTTGTGATTTTTCGTTTGACCCTTCGTTTATGTAGGAGTATGTTGCTTAACTTCCACATATTTGTCTGTTTCTCAAAATGTATTATTTTCTAATTTCATTATATTCAGAGGACATACTTGCTATGATTTGAACCTTTTCATATTTATTTAGGTTTGTCTTATGTCCTAGCATATAAGGTATCCTGGAGAATGTTCCCTAAACTCTTAAGAAATATGAATATCCTGTAATGGACAAATTGCTCTGTAGATGCCTGTTAGGTCCAGCTGGTTTATATTATCATTCAAGTTCTATATTTCATAGTTCTTATGCCTAGTCTTTCTATCCCTTATTGAAAGTAGATTAGTAAAGTCTAGCAATTATTGTTGAATTGTCTATTTCTCTCTTCAATTATATCAGTGTTTTTTTTTTTTCCTCCATGCACTTTTTGGTTGTCTTCCTAGTTGCATCAGTATGTCTTCTTAATAGAGTCACCTGTTTATCACTATAAAATGTCTTTCTTTATCCCTAGCGACAATTTTTAATAAAAATCATTTCTGCTTGACATTAGTACAGTATAGCCAATTCTTTCTTTGGTTGATGTTGGCATGCTATATATTTCTCAGTCATTTCACATAAAAGCTGTATCTGTGACTCTATATGATGTCTCCCATAGATAGCATAGAGCTGGATCTGTTTTTTTTTTTAATCTAGTGTAAAAATGTTTGCTTTTTGATTAGATTGTTCAGTTCATTCATATTTTATATCATTATTAACATGGTCAAATTTATGACTGCCATTTTTTGTTTTTTTCTAAAATTCATATTTTGGTCCTTTTTATCTTTATTACCTTCATTTGTAAATGAATGTTTTCAGGGTAGCATTTGGTTTACATTAGTGATATATTTTAAATTTTATTTTCATAGTGACTACACTAGGACTTGCCATATCCATATTAACTTATCAGCTCTACTTCCTATTTGTACTCACTTAACAACAGTGAGAATAATCATTAATGTCCTGGTTAACAGTGAACTAAACTGTAAAGGAATGGGTGAATTTAGTTCAGATGACCATTATAATGACTACTGTGGGCAAGAATCCCATAGAAGAAATGGAGGAGGCATCATAATCTACAAAAAAATATTCCCGATATGCACTATTTGGGTGTGATCTCCAAAATAACAGAATGATATTGGGTCATTTCCAAGGCAAACCATTCAACATCACAGTAATTCAAGTCATGCCCCTGCCACAGATGCCAAAGAACCTTCAGCTGATCAGTCCTGTGAAGACCTAGAAAACTTAACAGAACTAACACCAATATCAGATGTTGTATTTGTCAGTGGGGATTGGTATGCCAAAGTAGAAAGTTAAGAGATACCTGGAGTAACAGGCAAGATTAGCCTTGGAGAAGAAAATGAAGCAGAGCAAAGGCTAACTGAATTCTGCCAAGACAATGCACTCGTCATAGTCAATACCCTTCTCAACAACACAAGAGACGAGCTTATACATGGACATCACCAAATGGGCAATACTGAAATCAAATTGATTACATTCTTTGTAGCCAAAGATGGAGAAACTGTATGCTGTCAGAAAAACACAAGACCTGGAGCTGACTGTGGCTCTGCTCATCAGCTTCTGATAGCAAAATTCAGGCTGAAAGTAAAGTCAGTGGGAAATACAGTGGAACAGCCAGGTATGACTGAAATCCAACCGCCTGTGAATATGCAGTGGAGGTAACAAATAGATTCAAGGGATTAGATCTAGTTAACAGCATGCCTGAGGAACTATGGATGGATGCCCGTAATACTGTACAGGAGGTAGCGAGCAAAGCTATCCCAAAGAAAATGAAAAGCAAGAAGGCAAAGCGGTTATCTCAGGAGGTTTTCAAATAGCTGAATAAAGAAGAGAAGCAAAAACCAAGGGAGAAAAGGAAAGGTAAATCCAACTAAGAGCAGTGTTTCAAAGAGGACCAAGAGACAAGAAGGCCTTCATCAATGAACAGTGCATAAACTAGAAGAAAACAACAGAAGAAGAAAGAATAGAGATCGCTTTGTGAAAATTGGAAGTCTCAAGGGTGCATTTTGGCCATAGATGAGCCCAATAAAGAACAGCAATTGTAGAGACCTAATAGACACTGAGGAGATCAAGAAGTGATGGAAAGCATACATGAAAGAACTGTATGAAAAAGATCCTGATGAATTGGATTATGATGCTGTGGTCAGTCACCCAGGGCCAGACATTCTGGAGTGGGAAGTCAAGAGGGCCTAAAAAGCACTACAGTTAATAAAGCTAGAGGATGCAATGGAATTCCAGTTCAGTTCAGTTCAGTCACTCAGTCGTGTCCGATTCTTTGCAACCCCATGAATCGCAGCACGCTAGTCCTCCCTGTCCATCACCAACTCCCGGAGTTCACTCAAACGCACGTCTATCGAGTCGGTGATGCCATCCAGCCATCTCATCCTCTGTCGTCCCCTTTTCCTCCTGCCCCCAACCCCTCCCAGCATCAGTCTTTTCCAATGAGTCAACTCTTCGCATGAGGTGGTCATAGTACTGGAGTTTTAGCTTTAGCATTGTTCCTTCCAAAGAACACCCAGGGCTGATCTACTTCAGAATGGACTGGTTGGATCTCCTTGCAGTCCAAGGGACTCTCAAGAGTCTTCTCCAACACCACAGTTCAAAAGCATCAATTCTTTGGTGCTCAGCTTTCTTCATAGTGGAACTATGCAATTCCCAAAAGGATTATGCCATCATGGTGCTGCATTCAATGTGTCAGCATATCTGGAAGACCCAGCAGAGGCCACAGAACTGCAAAGGGTCAATCTTCATCCCAATTCCCAAGAAGCGTAGTACTGAAGAATGTGCTAAGCATCTGACAATTAATAAACTTGAATAATGACAACATAGTTTCTGAAAACCATATGAAGAAGACACATAATAAAGTCAAGATTCTGGTAAAATACATATATGCTTGTAAGTAAAACTTCAGGGTAAGTGTACAACTGCAACTGGTACTAATACAGATTTAGTTCACATCTAGTAAATATATAAGAATATAAAAACAAATGATATTAGGCAAGTTGCTTGACCACTCTGTGTTCCACTTCTGAGCTGGTAATCTTAGGCAAGTTGTCTAACCCAGCTGTGCTTCCACATGTGAGCTGTGTGATCTTAGGCAAGTTTGCTAACCTCTCTTTGCTTCCACTTCTATCTTATATGATCTTAGGCAAGTTGCCTGACATCTCCTTGCTGCCTCTTCTCAGCTCTTAAGCAAGTTATCTCACTTCTCTGTGCTTCCATATCTGTGCCATGTTCAGTTCACTTCATCTCTTAGTCCTGCCTGACTCTTTGTGATGCAGGGGCTTCAGCAAGCCAGGCTTCCCTGTCCATTGCCAACTCCCAGAGCTTGCTCAAACTACTGTACAGTGATGTCATTCAACCTACTTATCCTCATTCATTCCCTTGTCCTCCTACCTTCAACCTTTCCCAGAATCTGGATCTTTTCCAGTGAGTCAGTACTTCCCATCAGGTTGCAAAAGTAAGGGAGCTTCAGCTTCAGCATCAGTACTTTCAATGAATACTAACGATTGATTGCCTTTACAATGGACTGGTTTCATCTCCTTGCAGTCCAAGGGATTCTGAAGAGTCTTCTCCAACACCATGGTTCTAAAGCATCAGTTCTTCAGTGCTCATCTTTCTTTCCATACATGACTACTGGAAAAACCATAGCTTTGACGAGACGGAGCTTTGTTGCCAAAGTAATGTCTCTTCTTTTTCATATGCTATCCTGGTTTGTCATAAGTTTTCTTCCAAGGAATAAGCCTCTTTTAATTTCCTGGCAGCAGTCATCATCTGCAGTCATTTTGGAGCCAAAGAAAATATAGTCTGTCACTGTTTCCACTATTTCTCCATTTATTTGTTATGAAGTGATGGGACCAGATGCCATGATCTTTGTTTTTTGAAAGTTGAGCCTTACCAGCTTTGTCACTCTCCTCTTTTGCTTTCATCAAGAGGCTCTTTAGTTCCTCTTCGCTTGCTACATAAGGGTGGTGTCATGTGCATATCTGAGGTTATTGATATTTCTCCCGGTAATCTTCATTCCACCTTGTGCTTCCTCAATTCCACCTTGTGCTTCATCCAGCCTGGTGTTTTGCACTCTCTACTCTGCATATAAGTTAAATGACCATGGTGACCATACACAGCTTGTTGTATTCCATTCCCAATATGGAACCAAACTGTTGTTCCATGTCTGGTCCTAATGTTTCTTCTTGACCCACATACAGATTTCTCAGGAGGTAGGTAAGGTGGTCTGGTACTCCCATCTCTTTAAGAATATTCCACAGTTTGTTGTGATCCACTCAGACAAAGGCTTTGGTGTTGTCAATAAAGCAGAAGTAGATGTTTTTCTGAAACTCTATTGCTTTTTCTATAATGCAATGTTTGTTGGCAATTTCGTCACTGGTTCCACTGTCTTTGCTAAATCCAGATTGCATATCTGGAAGTTCTCGGTTCACAAACTGATGAAGCCTAACTTGGAGACATTTGAGCATTCCTTTGCCAGCGTGTGAGATGAGTGCCATTGTGCTGCAGTTTGAACATTCTTTGGCATTGCCTTTCTTTTGGATTGCAACAAAAACTGACATTTTCCAGTCCTGTGGCCACTGCTGAGTTTTCCAAATTTGCTGGCATATTGTGTGCAGCACTTTAACAACAACGTCTTTCAGAATTTGAAATAGCTCAACTATCTCATCACCTCCACTTGCTTTGTTCATAGTGATGCTTCCTAAGGCCGACGTGACTTTGCATTTCAGGATGTCTGGCTCTAGGTGAGTGATCACACCATCGTGGTTATCTGGGTCATTAAGACGTTTTCTGTATAGTTCTTCTGTGTATTCTTGCCCTCTTTTTTTAATATAAATTTATTTATTTTAATTGGAGGCAGTATTGGTTTTTCCATACAGCAATATGAATCTGCCACGGGTGTACACGTGTTTCCCATCCTGAACCCCACCTCCCACCTCCCTCGCCATACCATCCTTCTGGGTCATCCCAGTACACCAGATCCGAGCATGCTGTATCATGCATCGAGCCTAGACTGGCGATTCATTTCACATATGATATATACATGTTTCAATGCCCTTCTCCCAAATCATCCCACCCTCGCCCTCTCCCACAGAGTCCAAAAGACTGTTCTATACATCTGTGTCTCTTTTGCTGTCTCGCATACAGGGTTATTGTTACCATCTTTCTAAATTCCATATATATGTGTTAGTGCTTTTCTTTCTGGCTTACTTGACTCTGTATAATCAGCTCCAGTTTCATCCACCTCATTAGAACTGATTCAAATGTATTCTTTTTAATGGCTGAGTAATACTCCATTGTGTATATGTACCACAGCTTTCTTATCCATACATCTGCTGATGGACATCTAGGTTGCTTCCATGTCCTGGCCATCATAAACAGTGCTGCAATGAACATTGGGGTACACATGTCTCTTTCAATTCTGGTTTCCTCAGTGTGTATGCCCAGCAGTGGGATTCCTGGGTCATGTGGCAGTTCTATTTCCAATTTTTTAAGGAATCTCCACACTGTTCTCCATAGTGGCTGTACTAGTTTGCATTCCCACCAACAGTGAATGAGGGTTCCCTTTTCTCCACACCCTCTCCAGCATTTATTGCTTGTAGACTTTTAGATTGCAGCTATTCTGACTGGCATGAAATGGTACCTCATTGTGCTTTTGATTTGTATTTCTCTGAGAATGAGTGATGTTGAGCATCTTTTCATATGTTTGTTAACCATCTGTATGTCTTCATTGGAGAAATGTCTGTTTAGGTCTTTGGCCCATTTTTTGATTGGGTCATTTATTTTTCTGGAATTGAGCTGCAGGAGTTGGTTGTAGATTTTTGAGATTAATTCTTTGTCAGTTGCTTCACTTGCTATTATTTTCTCCCATTCTGAAGGCTGTCTTTTTACCTTGCTTATAATTTCCTTTGTTGTGCATGAGCCTTTAATTTTAGCTAGGTCCCATTTGTTTAATTTTGCTTTTATTCTGGGAGGTGGGTCATAGAGGATCCTGCTCTGATGTATGTTGGAGAGTGTTTTGCCTATGTTCTCCTTTAGGAGTTTTATAGTTTCTGGTTTTACATTTTGATGTTTAATCCATTTTGAATTTATTTTTGTGTATGGTATTAGAAAGTGTTCTAGTTTCATTCTTTTACAAGTGGTTGACCAGTTTTCCCAGTACTACTTGTTAGAGAGATTGTCTTTTCTCCATTATATTTTCTTGCCTCCTTTGTCAAAGATAAGGTGTCCATAGGTGTGTGGATTTATCTCTGGGCTTTCTATTTTGTTCCATTGATCTATATTTCTGTCTTTGTGCCAGTACCATACTGTCTTAATGACTGTGGCTTTGTAGTAGACCCTGAAGTTAGGCAGGTTGATTCCTCCAGTTCCATTCTTCTTTCTCAAGATTGCTTTGGCTATTCGAGGTTTTTTTGTATTTCCATAGAAATTGTGAAATTATTTGTTCTAGCTCTGTGAAAAATACCATTGGTAGCTTGATAGGGATTGCATTGAATCTATAGATTGCTTCAGGTAGTATACTCATTTTCACTAAATTGATTCTTCCAATCCATGAACATGGTATATTTCTCCATCTATTAGTGTCCTTTTTGATTTCTTTCACCACTGTTTTATACTTTTTTATATATAGGTCTTTAGTTTCTTTAGGTAGATATATCCCTAAGTATTTTGTTCTTTTCGTTGCAATGGTGAATGGATTTTTCCTTAATCTCTCTTTCTATTTTCTCATTATTAGTGTATAGGAATGCAAGGGATTTCTGTGTGTTAATTTTATGTCCTGCCACTGTACTATATTTATTAATTAGCTCTAGTAATTTTCTGGTGGAGTCTTTAGGGTTTTCTGTGTGGAGGATCATGTCATCTGGAAACAGTGAGAGTTTTATTTCTTCTTTTCCAGTTTGGATTCCTTTTATTTCTTTTTCTGCTCTGATTGCTGTGGCCAAAACTTCCAAAACTATGTTGAATAGTAGTGGTGAAAGTGGGCACCCTTGTCTTGTTCCTGACTTTAGGGGAAATGCTTTCAATTTTTCACCATTGAGGATAATGTTTGCTGTGGGTTTGTCATATATAGCTTTTATTATGTTGAGGTGTGTTCCTTCTATTCCTGCTTTCTGGAGAGTTTTTATCATAAATGAATGTTGAATTTTGTCAAACTCTTTCTCTGCATCTATTGAGATAATCATATGGCTTTTATTTTTCAATTTGTTAATGTGGTGTATTACATTGTTTGATTTGCAGATATTGAAGAATCCTTACATCCCTGGGATAAAGCTCACTTGGTCATGATGTATGATCTTTTTAATGTGTTGTTGGAGTCTGATTGCTAGAATTTTGTTAAGGATTTTTGCCTCTATGTTCATCTGTGATATTGGCCTGTAATTTTCTTTTTTTGTGGCATCCTTGTCACGTTTTGGTATTAGGGTGATGATGGCCTCATAGAATAAGTTTGGAAATTTACCTTCCTCTGCAATTTTTTGGAAGAGTTTGAGGATAGGTGTTAGCTCTTTTCTAAATTTTTGGTAGAATTCAGCTGTGAAGCTGTCTGGACCTGGGCTTTTGTTTGCTGGAAGATTTCTGATTACAGTTTCAATTTCCTTGCTTGTGATAGGTTTCTTAAGATTTTCTATTTTCTCCTGATTCAGTTTTGGAAAGTTGTACACTTCTAAGGCTGCAACGGACTGCTACCCCATGTCTGAGGTCAGAGGCAATGGCCGAGACTGTCAGTCTGAGATGGCGCAAAAGCAATGGAGAGGACCTACCCCAAGTCCGAGGTCAGGGGTGGCGGCCGGGAGGAGCTACCCGCTGCCCCAGGCCAGGAGCAACGGCCAGGAGGAGCTACCCCACGTCAAAGTAGCCATGGATGCACGGGAGCAGGAGGTCCAAGAGGAGCAACCCCACGTTCAAAGTCAGGAAGGGTGGTGGTTAGGAGATACCCCTCTTCCAAGGTAAGGAGCAATGGCTGCGCTTTTCTGGAGCAGCCATGAAGAGATATTCCATGTACAAGGTAAGAGAAACCCAAATAAGATGGTAGGTGTTGCAAGAGGGCATCAGAGGGCAGATACACTGAAACCATAATCACAGAAAACTAGTCAATCTAATCACACAGACCACAGCCTTGTCTAACTCAATGAAACTAAGCCATGCCATGTGGGGTCACCCAAGATGGGCAGGTCATGGTGGAGAGGTCTGACAGAATGTGGTCCACTAGAGAAGGGAATGGCAAACCACCTCAGTATTCTTGCCTTGAGAACCCCATGAACAGTATGAAAAGGCAAAATGATAGGATACTGAAAGAGGAACTCTGCAGGTTGGTAGGTGCCCAATATGTTACTGGAGATCAGTGGAGAAATAACTAACTCCAGAAAGAATGAAGGGATGGAAACAAAGCAAAAACAAAACCCAGTTGTGGATGTGACTGGTGATAGAAGCAAGGTCCGATGCTGTAAAGAACAATATTGCACAGGAACCTGGAATGTTAGGTCCATGAATCAAGGAAAATTGGAAGTGGTCAAACAGGAGATGGCAAGAGTGAACATCAACATTCTAGGAATCAGTGAACTAAAATGGACTGGAATGGGTGAATTTAACTCAGATGACCATGATATCTACTACTGTGGGCGGGGATCCCTTAGAGGAAATGGAGTAGCCATCATGGTCAACAAAAGCGTCCAAAATGCAGTACTTGGATGCAATCTCAAAAAGACAGAATGATCTCTGTTCATTTCCAAGGCAAACCATTCAATATCACAGTAATTCAAGCCTATGCCCCAACTAGTGGTGCTGAAGAAGCTGAAGTTGAACGGTTCTATGAAGACCTACAGGACCTTTTAGAACTAACACCCAAAAAAGATGTCCTTTTCATTATAGGGGACTGGAATGCAAAAGTAGGAAGTCAAGAAATACCTGGAGTAACATGCAAATTTGGCCTTGAAATATGGAATGAAGCAGGGCTAAGGCTAATAAAGATTTGCCAAGAGAACGCACTGGTCATAGTAAACACCCTCTTCCAGCAACACAAGAGAAGACTCTACACTTGGACATCACCAGATGGTCGACACCGAAATCAGATTGATTATATTATTTGCAGGCAAAGATGGAAAAGCTCTATACAGCCAGCAAAAAAAAAAAAAAAAAAAGACTGGGAGGTGACTGTGGCTCAGATCATGAACTCCTTATTGCCAAATTCAGATTTAAATTGAAGAAAGTAGGGAAAACCACTAGGCCATTCAGGAATGATCTAAATCAAATTCCTTATGATTATACAGTGGAAGTGAGAAATAGATTTACGGGACTAGATCTGATAGGTAGAGTGCCTGATGAACTATGGACAGAGGTTTGTCTGGGGAGGCCTTACAAATAGCTGAGAAAAGAAGAGAAGTGAAAAGCAAAGGAGAAAAAAAAAGATATAAGCATCTGAATGCAGAGTTCCAAAGAATAGCAAGGAGGGATAAGAAAGCCTTCCTCATCAATCAATGCAAAGAAATAGAGGAAAACAGCAGAATGGGAAAGACTAGAGACCTCTTCAAGAAATTAGAGATACCAAGGGAACATTTAATCCAAAGATAGGCTTGATAAAGGACAGAAAGGGTATGGACCTAACAGAAGCAGAAGATATTAAGAAGAGGTGGCAAGAATACACAGAGGAACTGTAAAAAAATATCTTCACAACCAAGATAATCATGGTATGATCACTCACCTAGAGCCAGACATCCTGGAATGTGAAATCAAGTGGGCCTTATAAATCATCACTATGAACAAATCTAGTGGAGATGATGGAATTCCAGTTGAGCTATTTCAAATCCTGAAAGAGGATGCTGTGAAAGTGCTGCATTCAATATGCCAGCAAATTTGGAAAACTCAGCAGTGGCCACAGGACTGGAAAAGATCAGTTTTCATTCCAATCCCAAAGAAAGGCAATGCCAAAGAATACTCGAATTACCACACAATTGCACTCATCTCACACGCTAATAAAGTAATGCTCAAAATTCTCCAGGCCAGGGTTCAGCAATACGTGAACCATGAACTTCCAGATGTTCAAGCTGGTTTTAGAAAAGGCAGAGGAACAAGAGATCAAATTGCCAACATCCTCTGGATCATGGAAAAAGCAAGAGAGTTCCAGAAAAACATCTATTTCTGCTTTATTGACTATGCCAAATCCTTTGACTTTGTGGATCACAATAAACTGTGTAAAATTCTGAAAGAGATGGGAATACCAGACCACCTGACCTGCCTCTTGAGAAACTGATATGCAGATCAAGAAGCAACAGTTAGAATGGGACATGGAACAACAAACTGGTTCCAAATAGGAAAAGTCGTACGTCATGGCTGTATATTGTCACCCTGCTTATTTAACTTATATGCAGAGTACGTCATGAGAATCGCTGGGCTGGAAGAAGCACAAGCTGGAATCAAGATTGCCGGGAGAGATATCAATAACCTCAGATATGCAGATGACACCACCCTCATGGCAAAAAGTGAAGTGGAACTAAAAAGCCTCTTGAAGGAAGTGAAAGTAGAAAGTAAAAATGTTGGCTTAAAGCACAACATTCAGAAAACTAAGATTATGGCATCTGGTCCTTTCACTTCATGGGAAATAGATGGAGAAACAGTGGAAACAGTGTCAGAGTTTATTTTGGGGGGCTCCAAAATCACTGCAGATGGTGACTGCAGCCATGAAATTAAAAGATGCTTACTCCTTGGAAGGAAAGTTATGACCCATCTAGATAGCATATTAAAAAGCAGACACAGTACTTTTCCAGCAAAGTTCCATCTAGTCAAGGCTGTGGTTTTTCCAGTGGTCATGTATGGATGTGAGAGTTGGACTGTGAAGAAAGCCGAGTGCCAAAGAATTGATGCTTTTGAACTGTGGTGTTGGAGAAGACTCTTGAGAGTCCCTTGGACTCCAAGGAGATCCAACCAGTCCATTCTAAAGGAGATCAGCCCTGGGTGTTCTTTGGAAGGAACGATCCTAAAGCTAAAACTCCAATACTTTGGCCACATCATGTGAAGAGTTGATTCATCGAAAAAGACTCTGATGCTGGGAGGGTTTGGGGGCAGGAGGAGAAGGGACGACAGACGATGAGATGGCTGGATGGCATCACTGACTCGATGGATGTGAGTTTGAGTGAACTCCGGGAGTTGGTGATGGACACGGACGCCTGGCATGCTGCAATTCATGGTGTCACAAAGAGCTGGACACGACTGAGTGACTGAATTGAACTGAAATGAGTAATTTGTCCATTTCTTTCAATAGTCCATTTTATTGGCATACAATTGCTGATAGTAGTCTCTTATGATCCTTTGCATTTCTGTGTTGTCTGTTGTTGTCTGCTGATTTTCATTTCTAATTTTATCGATTTGATTTTTCTCCCGTTGTTTCTTGATGAGTCTGGCTAATGGTTTGTCAATTTTATTTATCCTCTCAAAGAATCATCTTTTGTCTTTGTTGATTTTTGCTATGGTCTCTTTTGTTTCTTTTGCATTTATTTCTTCCCTAATTTTTTTTAATTTTATTTTATTTTTAAACTTTACAATATTGTATTAGTTTTGCCAAACATCGAAATGAATCCGCCACAGGTGTACCCGTGCTCCCCATCCTGAACCCTCCTCCCTCCTCCCTCCCCATACCCTCTCTCTGGGTCGTCCCAGTGCACCAGCCCCAAGCATCCAGTATCGTGCATCAAACTTGGACTGGCGACTCGTTTCATACATGATATTATACATGTTTCAATGCCACTCTCCCAAATCACCCCACCCTCTCCCTCTCCCACAGAGTCCATAAGACTGATCTATACATCAGTGTCTCTTTTGCTGTCTCGTACACAGGGTTATTGTTACCATCTTTCTAAATTCCATATATATGAGTTAGTATACTGTATTGGTGTTTTTCTTTCTGGCTTACTTCACTCTGTATAATAGGTTCCAGTTTCATTACCTCATTAGAACTGATTCAAATGTATTCTTTTTAATGGCTGCGTAATACTCCATTGTGTATATGTACCACAGCTTTCTTATCCATTCATCTGCTGATGGACATCTAGGTTGCTTCCATGTCCTGGCTATTATAAACAGTGCTGCAATGAACATTGGGGTACACGTGTCTCTTTCCCTTCTGGTTTCCTCAGTGTGTATGCCCAGCAGTGGGATTGCTGGATCATAAGGCAGTTCTATTTCCAGTTTTTTAAGGAATCTCCACAATGTTCTCCATAGTGTCTGCCCTAGTTTATAAGATTTCTTTCCGTCTACTAACCCTCGGGTTCTTCATTTCTTCCTTTTCTAGTTACTTTAGGTGTAGAGTTATGTTATTTATTTGACTTTTTTCTTGTTTCTTGAGGTATGCCTGTATTGCTATGAACTTTCCCCTTAGCACTGCTTTTACAGTGTCCCACAGGTTTTGGGTTGTTGTGTTTTCATTTTCATTCATTTATATGCATATTTTGATTTTTTTTTTATTTCTTCTGTGATTTGTTGGTTATTCAGCAGCGTGTTGTTCAGCCTCCATATGTTGGAATTTTTAATAGTTTTTTCTCCTGTAATTGAGATCTAATCTTACTGCATTGTGGTCAGAAAAGATGCTTGGAATGATTTCAATTTTTTTGAATTTACCAAGGCTAGATTTATGGCCCAGGATGTGATCTATCCTGGAGAAGGTTCCATGTGTGCTTGAGAAAAAGGTGAAATTCATTGTTTTGGGGTGAAATGTCCTATAAATATCAATTACATCTAACTGGTCTATTGTATCATTTAAAGTTTATGTTTCCTTGTTAATTTTCTGTTTAGTTGACCTATCCATAGGTGTGAGTGGGATATTAAAGTCTCCCACTCTTGTTGTGTTATTGTTAAATTCCCCTTTCATACTTGCTAGCATTTGTCTTACGTATTGAGGTGCTCCTATGTTGGGTGCATATATATTTATAATTGTTATATATTCTTCTTGGATTGATCCTTTGAGCATTATGTAGTGTCCTTCTTTGTCTCTATTCACAGCCTTTGTCTTAAAGTCTATATTATCTGATATGAGTATTGCTATTCCTGCTTTCTTTTGGTCTCTATTTGTGTGGAATAACTTTTTCCAGCCCTTCACTTTCAGTCTGTATGTGTCCCTTGTTTTAAGGTGGGTCTCTTGTAGACAACATATATAAGGGTCTTGTTTTTGTATCCATTCAGCCAGTCTTTGTCTTTTGGTGGGGCATTCAACCCATTTACATTTAAGACAATTATTGATAAGTATGATCCCATTGCCATTTACTTTATTATTTAGGGTTCAAGTTTGTTTATACACGCTTTTTGGGTTTCCTGTCTAGAGAAAATTCTTTAGCATTTGTTGGAGAGCTGGTCTGCTGGTGCTGAATTCTCTCAGTTTTCGCTTGTCTGTAAAGCTTTTGATTTCTCCTTCATATTTGAATGAGATCCTTGCTGGGTACAGTAATCTGGGCTGTAGGTTATTTTCCTTCATCACTATAGGTATGTCCTGCCATTCCCTCCTGGCCTGAAGATTTTCTATTGAAAGATCAGCTGTTGTCCTTATGGAATCCCCTTGTGTGCTATTTGTTGTTTTTCCCTCACTGCTTTTAATATTTTTCTTTGTGTTGTATCTTTCTTAATGTGATTAATATGTGTTTTGGGGTGTTTCACCTTGGGTTTATCCTGTTTAGGACTGGGTTCCTTGGACTTGGGTGATTATTTCCTTCCCCATTTTAGGGAAGTTTTCAACTATTATCTCCTCAAGTATTTTCTCATGGTCTTTCTTTTTGTCTTTTTCTTCTGGGACTCTTACAATTCGAATGTTGGGGTGTTTAACATTGTCCCAGAGATCTGTGAGATTGTCCTCATTTCTTTTAATTCGTTTTTCTTTTTTCCTCTCTGATTCATTTATTTCTACCATTCTATCGTCTACCTCACTAATCCTATCTTCTACCTCCTTTATTCTACTATTTGTTCCCTCCAGAGTGTTTTTGATCTCATTTATTGCATTATTCATTATATTCATTATATATGACTCTTTATTATTTCTTCTAGGTCTTTGTTAAACCTTTCTTGCATCTTCTCAATTCTTGTCTCCAGGCTATTTATCTGTGATTCCATTTTGATTTCAAGATTTTGGATCATTTTCACTATCATTATTTGGAATTCTTTATTGGGTAGATTCCCTATCTCTTCCTCTTTTGTTTGGTTTGGTGGGCATTTATCCTGTGCCTTTACCTTCTGGGTATTCCTCTGTCTCTTCATCTTGTTTATATTGCTGTGTTTGGGGTGGCCTTTCTGTATTCTGGCAGTTTGAGGACTTCTCTTTATTGTGGAGCTTCCTCACTGTGGGTGGGGTTGTATGGGTGGCTTGTCAAGGTTTCCTGGTTAGGGAAGCTTGTGTTGGTGTTCTGGTGGGTGGAGCTGGATTTCTCCTCTCTGGAGTGCAATGAAGTGTCCAGTAATGAGTTATGAGATGTCAATGCATTTGGAGTGACTTTGGGCAGCCTGTATATTGAAGCTCAGGGCTATGTCCCTGTGTTGCTGGAGAATTTGCGTGGTATGTCTTGCTCTGGAACTTGTTGGCCCTTGGGTGGTGCTTGGTTTCAGGGTAGGTTTGGAGGCGTTTGATGAGCTCCCGTCGATTAATGTTCCCTGGAGTCAGGAGTTCTCTGGTGTTCTCAGGATTTTGACTTAAGCCTCCTGCTTCTGGTTTTCAATCTTATTCTTACAGTAGCCTCAAGACTTCTCCATCTATACAGCACTGTTGTTAAAGATGAAAAGTTTCTCCACAGTGAGGGATACCCAGAGAGGTTCACAGAGTTACATGGAGAAGAGAAGAGGAAGGTGGGAGTTAGAGGTGACCCAAATGAGATGAGGTGGAATCAAAAGAGGAGAGAGCAAGCTAGCCAGTAATCAATTCCTTATATGCACCCCACAACTGGACCACTCAGAGATGTTCACGGAGTTATACAGAGAAGAGGGAGGAAGGAGACAGAGGTGGCCAGGAGGATAAAGGAGGAAATCAAAAGGAGAGAGACAGATCCAGCCAGTAATAAGTTCCCTAAGTGTTCTCCACCATCTGGAACACACAAAGAGATTCACAGAGTTGTGTAGAGAAGAGAAGGGGGAGGGAGGAGATCGAGGCAACCTGGTGGAGAAAAAGGAGAGTCTAAAGGGGGAGAGAGCAGTCAAGCCAGTAATCTCACTCCCAAGTAAAAATGGGTACTGAAGATTGGGTTCTTAAAGGTACAAAGTTGATAACAAATGCCAAAAAGCAAAGATTGAAAATCTAGAGTAGAAGTTGGATTTTCAAAAATACAATATTAACAAAAAAATTAAAATAAAAACAAAGTCACAAAAATTCTAATATATATATATACATATAAATTTTGCTTAAAAAACAGGGTCTCTTTTTTATGCAAAGTAATAATAGGTTATAAAAATGAAAATTAAAGAAGTAATGGAGGACTTAAAAATAAAAAAAAATTAAAGAATGATAGTAAAAAATAGTAAAAATATATCTAGAACTTTCTCTGGTGTTGTTGTGGGCAGTGAGGGGGTCAGTTCATTTTCAGATAGTTCCTTGATCTGGCTTATACTTCTCAAGATCTATAGGCCCCTTCCTATGTAGTTGGTGCTAACCACAGGGTTTTAACCTATTGCACCTGTCACTTCCAAGGAGGTTCCCTCTGTTTTAGCTTCTTCTGTTTGCTGGTCTCTTCAGTGTCTAATTTCCACCCTGACACAAGGGGGCGGTGGTGAACACTTTTTTAGGCTCACTTGTTCAGTCCTGCTGTGGGGAGGGAGGGACGCTGCAAATAACACTGGAGTGTGCTCACAGTGTCTCGGCCAAACTGGGTTTGCCCCCGCTCAGGGCGTGTGTGCTTTCCCTGTCTACACTGCTTAGGCTCTAGGTTGCTCTGCCAGGAAATGTCTGAGGCTGGCCCTGCATTGTATGCACTTCCCAGGTCTAAGCCGCTCAGGTTCAGGTACTCAGGTAGTCCTCAGAGGCGCAGACTCAGTTGGGCCTGAGTTTTGTGCCCTTCCCAGATCTGAGCAGCTCGGGTCACCATTTGTTTGGTGAGCACGGTTGCTGCGACTTATTGCCTCTCCCGTCCCTGCCACTAGGTTTTCTGGGTGTACAACCAGTGTACCTTCTAAGCGGATGTTGACTGTCCAGAATCCCAAGAAGTCTTGGTTAGCAATGAAGCCTGCTTGCAGTTTGGTAGATAATGCCTTGCTGGGGCTGTGATTGCCCCCTTCCAGCTCTGGCTGCCCTCACCTGCCTGTCACTGGAGGGGGATAGGCTGGCCTGCAGTGGGCTAGCTCTGCTCAGTCCTTTGTTCTGTCAGCGGGCCTGACGGTGTCTTAGGTTAGGGCTTTTCGCATGATAGCTATCCCACAGTTTGGTTTGCTAGCCCAAGTTAATTCCCTCAGATTACCCTCGGGGCATTCAGGCCTGGTCTTTACTCGAAGCAATGCAGCTTGCACCTCCCTGCCCAGCCCCCACTTTCTAGTGGCGGATGCAGGCGTCTGTGCTACTTCTCTACTGGGGGAGTTAGCATTGGGCACATAACCTGTGGGTTTAATTATTTATTTATTTTTCCTCCTGATTATGTTGCCCTCTGTGGTTCCAAGGCTCATCACAGACTCGGCAGTGAGAGTGTTTCCTGGTGTTTGGAAACTTCTCTCTTTTTTAAGACTCCCTTTCCAGAACAGAGCTCCGTCCCTACCTCTTTTGCCTCTCTTTTTGTCTTTTATATTTTTTTCTATCTCCTTTCAAAGACAGTGGGCTGATTTTCTGGGTGCCTGATGTCCTCTGCCAGCATTCAGAAGTTGTTTTGTGGAATTTACTCAGCGTTCAAATGTTCTTCTGATGAATTTGTGGGGGAGAAAGTGGTCTCCCTGTCCTATTCCCCCGCCATTTTAGGACCACCCCTTGCCCTCTTCTTAATATCTTCTGCTTCTGTTAAGTCCATAAAGTTTCTGTGTTTTATTGTGCCTTTATTTGCATGAAATATCCCCTGTGATATCTGCAATTTTCTTGAAGAGGTTCCTATTCTTTCCCATTCAATTTTTTCCCTCTATTTCTTTGCACTGATCACTGAGGAGGCTTTCTTATCTCTCCTTGTTATTCTTTGGAACTCTGCATTCAGATGGGTATATCTTTCATTTTCTCCTTTGCCTTTCACTTCTATTCTTTGCTCACTTATTTGTAAGGCCTCCTCAGACAACCATTTTGCTCTTTTCAGTTTCTTTCACAGGAATGGTCTTGATCGCCACATCCTATGCAATATCATGAACTTCTGTCCATAGTTCTTCCTGCACTCTGTCTATCAGATTTAATCCCATGAATCTATCTGTCACTTCCACTGTAAAACTGTAAGGGATTTGATGTAGGTTGTACCTGAATTGTCTCATGGTTTTCCCTATTTCTTCAGTTTAAGTCTGAATTTGGCAATCAGTAGTTCATGATTTGAGCCAGAGTCAGCTCCAAGTGTTCTTTTTGCTCACTGTATAGAGTTTCTCCATCTTTGGCTGCAAGAAACACAATCATTCTAACTTTGGTATTGACCACCTGATGAGGTCCATGTTTTCTGTCGTCTCTGGTGTTGTTGGAAGAAGTTGTTTCCTATGACCAGTGCATTCTCTTGGCAAAATTCTATTAGTCTTCACCCTGCTTTTCATTTTTTACTGCAAGGCCAAACTTGCTTGGTATGGCAGGTATATCTTGACATCTTGCTTTTGCATTCCAGGAAATCTGGACAAAAAGGTCATCTTTTTTGGTGTTAGTTCTAGAAGATCTTGTAAGTACTCATAGAACCATTCAACTTCAGCTTCTTTGACGTTGGTCGTTGGGGTGTAGACTTGGATTACTGTGATATTGAATGATTTCTCTTGGAAACAAAGGGATCTTTTTGTCATTTTTGAGATTGCACCTATCCCATCGGAGGCAAGTAGCCTAACCTGTCTGTGCTTCCATAGCTCAGCTGTGTGATCTTAGGCATGTTGCCTGGCCTTTCTGTTCTTTCACTTCTGAGCTCTGTGATCTTAGCCAAGTTGCCTGTATGTACCATTCTTACATATCTGGGCTGTGTGAACTTAGGCAAGTTGCCTAAACTTTCTGTGCTTCCGCATCTGAGCTGTGTAATCTTAGGCAAGTTTGCTAACCTCCTTGCTTCCACTTCTGAACTGTGTGAACTTAGGTAAGTTGCCTGATCTCTCTGTGCTTCCACTTATGATCTGTGTTCTTCGTCAAATTGCCTGACGTCTCTGTGCTTCCATATCTGAGCTTTATGATCTTAGGCAAGTATCCTGACCTCTCTGTGCTTCCACTTCTGAGCTGTATGATCTTAGATAAGTTTTATAACCTCCTGTTCTTCCCCTTAGGAACTGTGTGATATTACTCAAGTTTTCTGAACTCACTGTGCTTCCAGTTCTGAGATATTTGATCTTACGGAAGTTCCCTAACCACTTTGTGCTTCCACGTATGATCTGTATGATCCTGGAAAGTTACCTAACATCTCTGTGCCTCCATTTCTGAGCTTTGTGATCTTATGCAAGATTCCTGATATCTCTGTGCTTCCACTTTGAGTTGTGTGCTCTTAGGCAAGTTTCATGACTTCTCTGTGCTTGCACATTTGAGTGGTATGATCTTAGGCATGTTTCCTGACCTCTCTGTGCTTCTACTATAGAGCTGTGTGATGTTACATAAGTTGCCTGAGGTCTCTGTGCTTCCACATCTAAGCTGTGTGATTTTAGGCAACTTGCCTGACCTCTCTGTGCTTCCAGATCTGAACTGTTTGATATTAGGGAAATTACCTGACCTCTCTGCACTCCCACATCTCAACTGTAAGATCTTCAGGGAGTGAAGTGACCTTTCTGTGCTTATACTTCTGAGCTGTGTGGTTTTAGGCAAGTTCCCTACCTCTGTTCTTCCACATGTCAGTTGTGTGATCTTAGGCAATTTGTCTGACCGCTCTGTGGTTCCACGTGTGATGTGTGTTATATTAGCAGCTTACCTGTCCTCTGTTGCTTCCTCCTCTGAGCAGTTAGATCTGAGGGTAGTTGCCTGAACTCTCTGTGCTTCCACATCAGAGCTGTGTGTTCTTAGGCAAGATGCTGACAGCTCTGGGCTTCCACATTTGAGCTGTATGATCTTAGGCAAGTTTCCTGACCTCTCTGCTGTTCCACATACAAGGTATGTGATCTTGTCCAAGGTACCTGACCTCTCTGTGCTTCCACTTCTGACCTATGTGATCTTCAGCACATTGGCTGACCATTATGGGCTGTGTGATCTTAAAAAACTTATCTGACCTCCCTGTGTTTCCACTTTGGAGCTGTGTGGATTTCCTCAAGTCTTCTGACCTCTCTGTGTTTCCGCATCTGAGCTGTGTGATCTCAGGCAAGTTATTTGACCTGTTTGATCTTAGGCAAGTTGAATGACCTCTCTGTGCTTCCACTTCAGAGCTATTTCATCTAAAGGAAGTTGTCTGAACTCTCTAATGGCTTTCCTGTCCATCACGAACTCCCATCCCTTGCTCAAACTCCTGTACATATAGTCAGAGATGCCGTACAACTTACTCATTCTCTGCCTTCACTTTGGCCTCCTGCAATCAAACTTTCCCAGAATTTGGGTCTTTTCCAATGAGTCAGTTTTTCGCATCAGGTGGCCAAAGTATTGGCACTTCAGCTCCAGCATCAGTCTTTTCAATGAACATTCAGGACTGATTTCCTTTAGGATGGACTGGTTTAATCTCCTTGAACTTCAAGAGACTCCCAAGAGTCTTCTCCAGTACCCCAGTTCAAAAGCATCATTTCTTTGGTGCTCAGCTTTCTTTACTGTCCAGCTCTCACATTCTTATATGACTACTGGAAAAACCATAGCTTTGACTAGACAGACCCTTGTCAGCAATGTAATGTCTCTGCTTTTTCATATGGTGTCTAGATTCGTCAGAGCTTTTCTTCCAGGGAGAAGAGTCTTTTAATTTCCTGGCTGCAATTACCATCTGCAGTCATTTTGGAGCCCAAGAAAATAAAGTCTGATACTGTTTTCACTGTTTGACATCTATTTGTCATGAAGTGATGGGACCATATGCCATGATCTTCATTTTTTGAATGTTGAGTTTTAAACCAGCTTTTTCAGTCTCCTCTTTCACTTTCATCAAGAGACTCTAGTTCCTCTTTGCTTCCTGCCATAAGGGTGTTGTCATCTGCATATCTGAGGTTATTGATGTCTCCCAGCAATCTCGATACCACCTTGTGCTTCATTCAGCCCAGCGTTTTGCAAGATGTACTCTGCATATAAATTAAAAGAGAAGGGTGACCCTATACAGGCTGTCGCACTCCTTTCTCAGTTTAGAACCTGTCTGCTGTTTCATGTCCAGTTCTAATTGTTACTTCTTGACCCGCATACTGATTTCTCTGGAGGCAGGTAAGGTGATTTTGTATTCTGATCTCTTGAAGAATGTTCCAGAGTTTGTTTTGATCCCCACAGTCAGCAGCTTTAGTGTAGTCAATTAAGCAGAAGTAAATGTTTTTCTGGAACTCTCTTGGTTTTCTATGATCCAATGGATGTTTGCAATTTGTATCTGGTTCCTCCGCCTTTGTTAAATCCAGCTTGAATATCTGGATGTTCTCAGTTCATGTACTGTTGAAGCCTAGCTTGGAGAATTCGGAGCATTCCTTTGCTAGTGTGTGAGATGGGTGCCATTGTACGGTAGATTGAATGTTCTTTGTCATTGCCTTTCTTTAGGATTGCAATGGAAACACCTTTTCCAGTCCTGTGGTCACTGCTGAGTTTTCCATGTTTCCTGGCATGTTGAGTGCAGCACTTCTACAGCATCATTTTTTTGGATTTGAAATAGTTCAACTGGAATCCCATCACCTCCACTAGCTTTGTTCATAGTGATGTTTCCTCAGGCCCATGTGACTTTACATTCCAGGATATCTGGCTCTAGGTGAGTAATCACACTATCATGGTTATCTTTTTTGTATAGTTTGTATAAGATCTTTTTTGTATAGTTCTTCTGTATATTATTGCCACCTCTTCTTAATACTGTCTGCTTCTTTTAGGTCCATACTGTTTCTGTCCTTTATTGTGCCTGTATCTTCCATTTCTTTTACTTAGGTTTGAGAGATTAAAGATGTCATCGGAAGAGATTCACACTATATGGGGAAAAAAAAAAAAAAAAAACTCAAGTAGTAGTGGTTTGCCATTGAGCTGCCTTTTACACTGGTGGTGGGAATATTTTCAGTGCTCTAATGAATAAGTTCACCACTATACTGCAGCCTTACTTTGTATTAGGTCAACCCATGGTAAACACTCTGTATTTATATACCTTCATGTTAAGGAACAATGCTGAGTTATTTTCCTTCCATTTCAAATAATGACTAACATTTATATTGATAAAGTTATAGTACTCTTAAGTCCAGCAATATTTTGCCTCATTCTCAATGTTGCTTAGTTTGTATTTCTATTTTTGTCTTCTGGGAAAGTTTATTTTGTTTTTTTAATATTTTATTTTATATTGGAGTATAATTGGTTAGCAATGTTGTGTTATGTTAAGGTGTACAGCAGAGTGATTCAGTTATACATATATCTATTCTTTTTCATATTATTTTCCCATTTAGGTTCTTACAGAGTATTCAGCAGAGTTCCTTGTGGTATAGAGTAGGTCTTTGTTGGTTATCCATTTTAAATAGAGCAGTGTGTACATGTCAATCCCAAACATATTTAATGGAAATATGTCTTTATCATAAGTCACTTTAAATCAGTGTTGGAATTAAACAGAATGTACATTTTACTAATGATAACATATTAATTAGAAAAATATTCATTAGATACATTACAAGACATTCAAATACAAGTGTCTTAAGATTTCCCTTCTCTTGAAAATCAGAAGCATAGGAAAATATCAAGTAAAAGTCTTCTCCCTAAGTGAACTAGCACACTCTCTTTACTGACAGAAAAATAAGAATATTGATAAGTGAACTAGAAGACTCTAAGTTAAACTAGTTAAAACCAAACATGAGATTTTCTATAAGTTGATGTTTGATCAAGGTGCTTGCTGATTTATCTTCTCTGTTTATAGAGTATATCGAAGAGCATTTGGACTTTCATAATTACAAAATACACTGAGAGAAATTATTGTGTTACCAATAGCAAACAGTTTAGTTACTGTTCTTTTTAAAATATCTTTTCTTCAATAACTATACCAAAACACTTTACAATTATTCTGTTTCTATCATTATGTATGGATTCATTTGAATCTCAATGGAAAAGAGGCTCAGACTATTCAAAACTTGAATAATGAGCATGCATTTTTTCAAAACTATATGAAGAAAACACATAGCAAAGTCAAGATTCTGATAAAACACATATAAACTTATAATAAAATTTCAGGGTAAACATACAACTGCAACTGCTACTGACACAGATTTGGTCAACACCTACTAAGTATATAAGAGAATATAAACAAACAAACAAAAAAAAAAAAAAAAAAAAAAAAAAACAGGAGAAAAGTTCAAGCTGAATTTAAGCTTTTGTGTGGAGGCAGTCAACATTAGTGGACAAACCCATATTCAGGAAAAGAAAATGTGGTCAGTGTTGTTCAACTAAAAATAAATATTTTCCAATATACATGATATCAAGTTATGAGTCTTTCATGAAAAAATTATTAGAGGACTAATTACTTTAGCAGCAGAAGTTTTGCTGAGCAGAAGATGTATTTAAACCCCAGATTAAAGATAAAACTCCTGAAGAACTGGTAATAAAACACAATGGAAATGCTGCAATGGAAATATGGAAATAAGATAACTTTTTAGAGTAGACTGGTGAAATTAAAACAATGAGATACCATTACACATTTATTGGAATGGTCAAATACAAAAATCTGACAAACCAATCACTGGCAAAGATGAGGAACAACAGGAACTCTCATTCAGTGTTAATGGATTGCAGACTGGTAGAGTCACTTTGCAAGCAATTTCTTACAGAGCTAAACGTTGTCATACCCCATAATCTAACAATTATTCCCCTAGATAGTTCACCAAATGATTTGATAGCTAATTGCCACACCAAAACATACACATGAATTTTATAACAGCTTAATTCATATTATCTCACTCTCTCTCTCATACACACACACCCACACACACACACACAAATTGGAAGCAATCAAAGTGTGCTTTAATAGACGACTGGATAAACAAACTACAATACATCAATATAACAGAATATTATTCAACAATTAAAAGAAATGAGCTATTATATCACAAAAAGAAATGGATGAAACCCAAATGAATGTTAAGTAAACAAGCTAGTCTGGAAAAGGTTGTACACTGCATGCTGCCAATTGTACAACATTCTAGGAAAGGTAAAATTGTACAGAGAATAAAAAATATCTGAGGCTTTTTTCTTTTGCTTCAGAATAGTTTTATTAGTTTGGATAAGGTATGTTAATGCTCAACAATTCCTCTCCTACTGTGACACACAAATCCACTCAATTGGAATCTTCATCGCCCCAGAGCTCATATACTGTAATGTTATTGGGTGCATTAAGAGGGCTGAGGTTACCACCGGTTGCCATGGAGAGTTTCAGATTCCACACACTGGGCACAAATTTTACAAGGTCCATCTCCAGCAGGGTTAAAGTATCGAGCATACCGTCTTTGTCTGGGGAAGCCATTTTTTTTGTTTGTTTGTTTGTTTTCCTTTCTCGGAGAGCCAAATGAACCAGCCTGACGAGCAACAGGAGTCTGCACATTACTCTTGCCACTCTCTCCCACCAACTCCACTGTCACATACATCAGCACAATGAAGAAAAGCCAGAGCAAGGTGATCTCAAGCCAGTCTTTGGCTTGCTCTGGTAGATTCTGTCAAATTAGAAAGTTTACTCTGCAGAGCACCTTCCCTGGAGTTCTTCGGCTTTCTCTCTCTGAGAAGTAAACATTAACGTGTAGACACAGGTAACACCCATGAAGAAGGACAGGAACCATTTGAGGGACCACGTGGTGAGCCGAGAGAAATTGCCCTTGGTGCTCTGGTCTGCCCTGGCACCTGGAGCCTGAGGACCAGCCAGGGCTGGGAACTTGGTGATGTCACAGAGGGCCCAGCCTCAGCCAGAACTCATGTGGCCATTGTGATGACTTCAGGGCAGAGCATAAGGAGGCTTGTGGGGGTCAACTGGGAGTAGGCCTTAAAGGGAAATGACGAAATTTCTAGCAGGCAACGGAAAAAGTGGTGGGAAATGACAAAATGCCATCTCCTTGCCAGTGTATTATTTCTGAAGTTGATACTTTACTGGGACGGTGGTTCCATCTTTGATTTTCATTATTCCAATAGTTGAATCCAGACTCTGGCCTAAGCGGAGCAGACCTGTGGGCATGTGCCCCTCTGGAGCAGAGAGCCAAGTGGGAAAGAAAGATACCAAATCAGAGGCCACAAACTAGGACCGACTAATGTGTTTTGTGTGGCCTACACTCTTCCTAAAAATGACTGTGGAGAGTCACTAAATCGTGCCTGACTCTTTGAGACCCCATGGACTGTAGCCCATCAGGCTCCTAAGTTCCTGGGATTTCCCAGGCAAGAATACTGGAGTAGGTTGCCATTTCCTTCTCCAGGCATAGAGGATGTTTTAGAGCAGTGATGTTATGGTAAATACATGACACTGCATATTTGTCAAAACCCTTAGAATCTCACAGCAAAAAAAGTGAATCAATGTATGCATATTAAAAACACATTTTGACATAAAAAATGGAATGCAGAATTTGACTAAACCATCTAATTATATTACAAATGTATGAGACCACCTCACTAACCTTGACTCAGGTAACTTTGGAAATAAATGGAGTTTGCAAGACTGAAAGAAAAAGCACTGTAATCTACTTGATAGTTATCTTTCTTGTAGGGGTATAGGTTAATAATCCTGATATAGAGGCACATGCATACTTGAACAGTTAAATAGATGGCACATGAGTATACATACATATAACTCTTTGTCTTGTTAGCTGAAAGTGTCTAAGAGAAATGATGTTCCCCAAAAAAGAAAGAAACAATGATGTAGAAATTAGCACAGAACTTGGTTCCCAATACTCTTTTCCAATAAAAGGAACCAGGTTCCTTGGAGAAATTACTGACTGTAGGCCTCAGAGAGGAAATATAGAAGAGGAGTCTTGGGGGGTCTTATTGAATCTAAAAGGAAGTGCTAAAAAAAAAAAAAAAACCTAGAGTAATGGGGTTATGTCAAATAAGACAGGAATGAGATTCCAGTGGCCAAAACTATAACAAGATGAACAACGTAATAAATTAAGTAAGTTCAGCTTTTGGGATTATACCCCAAAGTACAAAATGAATATCTATGGGTCCATACTGATATAAATAAATGACTGAATACATGTGAGACAATAGACCTATTTCCCATACAGAAGAATTTCAGATAATTGACATAAGTAATTCAGCTCTCAGGGAGATAGAGTGTAACTTCCTATTCCTGAAGAGTGAGTTACACATAGTGACTTCCTTCCAAAAAATACAACAATATGGAGAGGGAGAAAGAGTAACTTGACAGTGGAATAAGCTGACAAATGCTACTTTAGCCAGGTTGTCAAGGTCAACATGAACAGGGATAAGCCATATTGATTGTATCACGGGATGAAGAGGACACTCCACCTAGGCAGTCTTCCTCCCCAAAAATCCATGAAATGACAGTGAAAGTCACTCAGTTGTGTCTGACTCTTTGCAACCCCATGGACTATACTGTCCATGTAATTCTCTAGGCCAGAATACGGGAGTGGGTAGCCTTTCCCTTCTCTAGGGCATCTTCCCAACCCGGAGATCGAACCCAGGTCTCACACATTGCAGGTACATTCCTTACCAGCTGAGCCACAAGGGAAGCACCCTGCCCCAAAAATGTCCATAGTCTTAGGCTAATAGGAAAAACATCAGACAAATCCAAGTTGAGGAACATTTTATAAAATGCCTGACTAGTACTCCTCAAATCTATCAAGGTTATATAAAAAAACAAAAAGGGAAGCCTAGGAAATTGTCACATCCAAGAAGAGCCTAAAGAGACATGGCTACTGCATGCAACATGGGACCTGGGATCGGTTCCTAGATCAGAAAAAGGACATTAGGTAAAAACTAAGAAAATCTTTCTAGGAAAAATCTTAGAAATAAAGTAGGCACTCTAGTTTATAACAATATGCATGATATTTGGGAACTTTCTGATATATGGAAACTATCTTCACTTTTTGTAAATCTAACATAATTCTAAGGTTTTTTTAAATTCATTTTTAAGACATAGAGCAGTAGAGGCAACATTAACTTTGTTTGCTGATGACATAATTGTATACCTGGAGACTCCAAGGAGAAGTACTGTATACAGTCACATTTTCCTGTACATGGGTCTTGCAAGCAGAGAGTCAATGAACTGTGGATTAAAAATATTTACTTTAAAAAAAAAAACTATAGAAAGTTCCAAAGATCAAAATTCAAATTTACCATGAGCTGGCCACTATTTATATATTATTTACATTGTATTAGGTATTATAAGTAATCTAGAGATGATCTAAGTATATGGGAGAATATGTGTAGTCCATATGCAAATCCTAAAATGCTATGCTACTTTTTATAAGGGACTTGAGCATCTGTGGATTTGAGTATCAGATGGTTGGCACTGGTGTCCTAGAACAAATCTTCCACAGAAATCGAGGGACAGCTGTATTTTAAGGGAATTAAGTTAAATGGCTAGATAAAAATAATAATATATAAAACAGTGTTCCTTTACACTAACAACCAATTACATTTATAAGGGAAGACACCATTTATAATAGCTACAGATAAATATTAAGAATATATTTAAGAACAAATATGCAATAGATATTTGAAGAAAATTCTGAAATCCTACAAAAAACACAATGCAATGCATGACAAAATAGAAACATATATCTTTTGGGAGTATGAAAAGATTTTATACAGATATCAATTGTTGCCAAATTAGTCTATAATTATGATAAGATTTCAAGAAAAATACTAATATGATAGGTGTGAGAAATAAGTTAATTATAAAATATATGTGGAAAAATAAACATGTAATAAGAGGCAGGACATTTCTGCAAGAGAAGACTAATGAACATGAACTGTGGTGTTGGAGAAAATTCTTGAGAGTCCCTTGGACTGCAAGGAGATCCAACCAGTCCATTCTAAAGGAGATCAGTCCTGGGTGTTCTTTGGAAGGACTGATGCTAAAGCTGAAACTCCAATACTTTGGCCACCTCATGCAGAGTTGACTCATTGGAAAAGACTCTGATGCTGGGAGGGATTGGGGGCAGGAGGAGAAGGGGACGACAGAGGATGAGATGGCTGGATGGCATCACCGACTCGATGGACATGAGTTTGAGTGAACTCCAGGAGTTGGTGATGGACAGGGAGGCCTGGCGTGCTGCAATTCATGGGGTCGCAAAGAGTCGGACACGACTGAGTGACTGAACTGAACTGAGTTTTGGCACTGGAGTAATACTTCCTCATAGAATGAGCTGGGAAATGTTCCTTTCCACTTCTGTGAATACATCTTGAATGCATGTATGGAGAATTGGCATGACTTAGTTGAAATGCTTTAAATCTGTTGAAATGAAATGTTTGGAAGAAATCAGCAGTGAGACTATCTGGATCTAGGTAGGGTAGGGGGGCTTTTGTGAGGTGGGTTTGGAAGAAGTTTAAAATTTACTAATTTTATCTCTTTTCTCCTCAGATTTTCATTTTCTTCTTGAGTCAATTTCAGTCATTTGTATATTTCTAGCAGTTTCTCCATTTGATCTAAATTTTCTAATTAGCACCATGGTATTCCTTTACAATTATATTTATTTCTCTAAAGTTAGTAATTTTCCTTTTTTATTCCTAATTTTAGTAATTTGAGTCTTTTCCCTCCCTTAATCAATATCACTAAAGTTGTGTCAATTTATTGACCTTTCAAGTGTCAACTGTATTTTCTACTTTCTCTTGTGATTCTTTGTTTGACCCTTTGTTTATGTAGGGGTATGTTGCTTAACTTCCACATATTTGTCTGTTTCTCAAAATGTTTTGGTTTCTAATTTCACTTTATTCAGAGGGCATACTTAATATGATTTGAACCCTTTCATATTTATTTAGATTTGTCTTATGTTCTAGCATATAGGACATAAGACATGTCCTGGATAATGTTCCATGGACTCTTAAAAAGAATGAATATCCTGTATTGGATAAATTGTGCTACAGATTTCCATTAGGTCCAGCTGATTTATATTATCATTCAAATTCTCTATTTCATGTTTGATCTTCTGCCTGGTCATTCTATCTATTATTGAAATTGGATTAGTAAAGTCTAGCAATTACTGTTGAATTGTCTATTTCTCTCTTCAATTCTATCAGTTTTTTTCCTTCTTGCATTTTTTGGGTTGTCTTTCTAGGTACCTTGGTATGTCTTCCTAATAGAGTTGCCTGTTTATCACTATAAAATGTCCTTCTTTATCCCTAGTAACAATTTTTAATAAAAATCATTTTTGGTCAACATTAGTACAGTACAGCCAATTCTCTCTCTGGTTGATGTTGGCCTGATATATAGTTTTCAGTCATTTCACTTAAAATCTATATCTTGGACTCTAAATTATGTCTCCCATAGATAGCATAGAGTTGGACCTTTGTTTTTTATCTAGTCTCAAAATGTTTGCTTTTTGATTAGATTGTTCAATTCATTCATATTTTATATCATTATTAATATGATCAAATTTATGACTGCCATTTTATTTTTTGTTTTTTTCTAAAATTCATATTTGGTCCTTTTTATCTTTATCACCTTCATTTGTAAATGAATGATTTCAAGGTAGCATTTGGTTTGCTTTAATGGTATATATAAATTTTTATTTTCTTAGTGGCTACAGTAGGACTTGCCATATCCATATTAACTTATTAGTCCACTTCATATTTGTACTCACTTAACAACAATGACAATAATCATCAGCATCCTGGGTAACAGTGAACTCAACTGGAAAGGAATGGGTGAATTTGATTCAGATGACCATTATAACAACTACTGTGGGCAAGAATCCCATAGGAGAAATGGAGGTGCCATCAAATTCCCTATATGCACTACTTGGGTGCAACCTCCAAAATAACCGAATGATGCTGGGTCATTTCCAAGGCAAGCCATTCAACGGCACAGTAATTCAAATCCATGCCCCTACCACAGATGCTGAAGAAACTGAAGCTGATGAGTCCTATCAACCAGAAGACCTAGAACTAACACCAAAAGCAGATATCATTCTATTCATGAGTGGGGACTGGTATGCCAAAGTAGGAGGTCAAGAGATACCTGGAGTACCAGTCAAGTTTGGCCTTGGAGAACAAAATGAAACAGGTCAAAGGCTAACTGAATTCTGCCAAGAAAATGCTCTCATCATAGCCAATACCCATTCGAAACAACACAAGAAACGAGCTTACATACAGACATCACCAAGTGGGCAATACTGAAATCAAATTGATTACATTCTTTGTAGCCAAAGATGGAGAAGCTGTATGCAGTCAGAAAAAAGCAAGACCTGGATCTGACTGTGGTTCTGCCCATCAGCTCCTCATAGCAAAATTCAGGCTTCAACTAAAGAAAGTGGGAAAACCTACCAGGACAGCCAGGTATGACTGAAATCCAATCTCCTATGAATATGCAGTGGAGGTAACAAATAGATTCAAGGGATTAGACCTAGTTAACAGCATGCCTGAGGAACTACAGATGGACATCCATAATACTGTACAGGAGGCAGTGAACAAAGTCATCCCAAAGAAAAAGAAAAGGAAGAAGGCAAAAGGGTTATTTCAGGAGGCTTTCAAATAGCTGAAGACAGAAGAGAAGCAAAAACCAAGGGAGAAAGGGAAAGGTACCTCCAATTAATGGCACCAATCCAAAGAAGAGGATCAGGAGACAAGAAGGCCTTCATCAATGAACAGTGCATAAAACTAGAAGAAAACTACAGAAGGAGAAAGAATAGATATCTTTTCATGAAAATTGGAAATATCAAGAGAGAATTTTGGCCATAGATGAGCACAATAAAGAACAGCAACAGTAGAGACCTACTAGATTCTGAAGAGATCAAGAAGAGATGGGAAATACACATGGAAGAACTGTATGAAAAAGACCCTAATGAACCAGATTATATAAGGCTGTGGTCCGTCATCCAGGGCCAGACATTCTGGAGTGGGAAGTCAAGAGGGCCTAGGAAATACTACTGTTAATAAAGCTAGAGGATGCAATAAAATTCCAGTGGAACTATGCAATTTCCAAAAGGATTATGCTATCATGGTGCTGCATGCAATATGTCAGCAAATCTGGAAGAGCCAGCAGTGGCCATAGGACTGCAAGAGGTCAATCCTCATCATGTTAGTTCTAGAAGGTCTTGTAGCCCATCATAGAACTGTTCAACTTCAGCTTCTTTGGCGTTAGTCGTTGGGGTACAGACTTGGAGTACTGTGATATTGAATTATTTACCTTGGAAACAAAGAGAGATCTTTTTGTCATTTTTGAGACTGCACCTATCCCCTCGGAGGCAAGTAGCCTAACCTGTCTGTGCTTCCATAGCTCAGCTGTGTGATCTTAGGCATGTTGCCTGTCCTCTCTGTTCTTTCACTTCTGAGCTCTGTGATCTTAGCCAAGTTGCCTGTACGTGCCATTCTTACATATCTGAGCTGTGTGAACTTAGGCAAGTTGCCTAAACTCTCTGTGCTTCCGCATCTTCGCTGTGTCATCTTAGGCAAGTTTGCTAACCTCCCTGTTTCCACTTCTGAACTGTGTGAACTTAGGTAAGTCGCTTGATCTCTCTGTGCTTCCACTTATGAGCTGTGTTCTTCATCAAGTTGCCTGACCTCTGTGCTAAACTTATGAGCTATGTGATCTTAGGTAAGTTGCCTGACCTCTCTATGCTTCTACTTCTGAGCTGTGTGATGTTACACAAGTTTCCTAATCTCTATTTGCTTCCACATGAGCTGTGTATTCTTAAGCAAGTTGCCTGACCTCTCTATGATTCCAATTCTAAGTTGTGTGATCTCATTCAAATTGCCTGACCACTCAGTGCTTCCACTTCTGAGCTATTTGATCTTAGGGAAGTTTACTAACCTCTGCTTCTCTTTCTGACCTGTGTTGTCTTAGGAAAGTTTTTTAACTTCTCTATGCTTCCATATCTGAGCTGTGTGACATTATCAAGTTGCCTAAATGCTCGGTGCTTCCACTTTTCAGTTGTTTGATTTTATGCAAGGTCTTCCACTTATGAGCTGTGTGATTTTAGGCAAGTTCCCTAAGTTATCTGTACCTCCACTTCTGAGCTTTGTGATCTGAGCCAAGTTGCCAGACTTCTCAGTGCTTCCACTTCCACATCTGAGCAGTGAAATCATAGGCACTTTGCCTGACTTCTCTGTGCTTCCACATCTGAGCTGGGTGATCTTAGGCAAGTTTCCCAATTTCTCTGTGCTTCCACTTATGAGCTACGTGATTTTTGGGAAGCTGCCCGACTTCTCTGTTCCTCCACTTATGAGCTATGTGGTCTTAGGTAAGTTGCCTGACCTCTCTCTGCTTCCATATCTGAGCTATATGATCCTATGCAAGTTGCCTCACCTCTCTGTGGTTCCCCTTTTGAGCTGTGTGATCTCATTCAAGTTTCCTGAACTCTCTGAGCTTCCACTTCTGAGCTTCTGGATCTCAGGGAAGTTGCCAGAACTCTCTGTGCTTCCACAACTCACCTGTGTTATCTTAAGCAAGTTTCCTAAATTCTTGTGCTTCTGTATCTGAGCTGTGTGATCTTAGACAAGTTGTCTAACCTTTGTGTGATGCCACTTCTCAGCTGTTTGATCTTCCATAAATTGACTAACCTCTCTGTGGCTCCACTTCTGAGGTGTATGATCTTAGGCAAGTTGCCTGACATCTCCTTTCTTCCACTTCTGAACTGTGTGTTCTTAGGCATGTTGCCTCACTTCTCTGTGATTCCACTTCTGAACTTTTTGATCTTATGCAAGTTTCTTACCTCTCTGTGCGTCCCCTTGTGTGCTGTGTCATTTTAGGCATGTTGCCTGACCTCTCTGTGCTTGCATTTCTTAGCTTTGTGGTCTTAGGAAAGTTTCCTGACATCTCTGTGCTTCCACATCTAACCTGTGTGACCACAGGCAAGTTGTCTGACCTCTCTGTGCATCCCTTTATGAGCTGCATTATATTAGGCAACTTGCCTGACCTCTCTGTGCTTCCATGTTTGAGCTGTGTGATCTTAAGCATGTTGCCTGACCTCTCTGTTCTTCCACAAAAGAGCTGCATGATGTTACAAAAGTTGCATGAAGTCTCTGTGCTTCCATATCCGAGCTTGTGATTTTAGGCAAGTTGTCTGACCTCTCTGTGCTTCTACTTCTGAACTGTTTGATTTTATGGAAGTCGCCCGACCTCTCTGTGCTTACACTTCTGAGCTGTGTGATCTTAAAGTTCCCTACCTCTCTATGCTTCATCATCTAAGCTTTGCGATCTTAGGCAATTTGGCTGACCTCTCTGTGGTTCCACTTGTGATCTGTATTATCTTAGCAAGTTGCCTGGCCTCTGTTGCTTCCTCTTCTGAGCAGTTTGATCTTAGGGTAGTTGTATGAACTCTCTGTGCTTCCACATCAGAGCTGTGTGACCTTACTAGTTGTCTACCCTCTCTGTCTTCCCTGTCTCAGCCACGTGCTTTTAGGCAAGTTTGCTAACCTCTCTGTCTTCCAGTTCTGAGCTTTTTGATCTTAGGGAAGTTGCCTGAACTCTCTGTGCTTCCACCTTTGAGCTGTGTGATCTTAGGACAGTAGCCTCACCCCTATGTGCTTCCATATCAGAGCTTTTTTATCTTAGGCAAGTTGCCTGACCTCTTTGTGCTTCCACATCAGAGCCATGTGATCTTAACCAAGTTGGCTAACCTCTCTGTGCTTCCATATCTGACCTCTATTAACCTAGGTATGTTGCCTAATCTCTGTTTGCTTACCCTTGAGGGCTGTGTGAATTTATTCAAGTTGCCTGACTTCTCTGTGCTTACAATTTTGAACTGTTGATCTTAGGAAAGTTGCATGAATTCTCTGTTCTTCCACTTTTAATCTGTGTGGTCTCAGGCAAGTTGCATGATCTCTCTGTGCTTTCACTTTGGAGCTGTGTGATCTTAGGTAATTTGCCTGACATCTCTGTGTCTCCACATCTGAGCTGTGTGATCTTATGGCAGTTCCCTACCTCTGTGCTTCCACATGTCAGCTGTGTGATCTTAGGCAATTTGACTAACCTCTCTGTGCTTCCACTTGTGATCTGTGTTATATTAGCAAGTTACCTGAGACCTCTGTGGTTTCGTCTTCTAAGCAGTTTGATCGTCGAGAAGTTGCCTGAACTCTCTGTGCTTCCACATTTGAGCTGTGTGATCTTAGGACAGTAGCCTAACCTCTCTGTGCTTCCACTTCTGAGCTCTGTGATCTTAGGCAAGTTGCCTGACCTCTCTGTGCCTCCACAGCTGAGCTATGTGATCTAGAGATAAGTTCTCTGTGCTTCCATATATGAGCTCTGTGACCCTAGGCAAGTTGCCTAACCTCCCTATGCTTCCACTTCTGTGCTAGTTGTCTTGGGGAAACTTGAAAGTTCTTGTGTATCCATATCTGAGCTATGTGACCATAGAAATTTGCTTAACCTCTAGGTGCTTCCACTCCACTTTGCAGCTGTTTGATCTTACATAAGTTGACTAATCTCTCAGTGTTTCTACTTCTGAGGTGTATGATCTCAGGCAAGATGCCTGACAGACATTTCCTTGCATCCACTTATGAACTATATGTTCTTAGGCATGTTGCCTGTCTTTTCTGTGCTTCCCCTTATGAGCTATGTCATCTTAGGCATGTTGCCTGACCTCTTTGTTCTTCAACATCTGAGCTGTTTGATCTTACAGAAGTTGCATCAACTCTCTGTGCTTCAACTTCTGGGCTGTGTGACCTTAGGCATGTTGCCTAACAGCTCTTTGCTTCCATATCTGAGCTGTGTTACCCTAGGCAAGTTGCCCATCCTCTCTGTGTCTGCCTTTCAGAACCCTGTGATCATCCTCAGTTTGCTTGAACACTCTGTGCTTCCACTTAAGAGCTGATCTTAGGCAAGTTGCCTGACCTCTCTGTGCTTCCACTTAGGAACTGTGTCTTCTTAGGCAAATTGCCTGAACTCCCTGTGCTTCCACTTCTCAGCTCTGTTGTCTTAGGCAAGTTTCCTAACTTCTTGTGCTTTCATATTTGTATCTGTAACGTTAGCAAGTGGCCTAACAACTCCGTGCTTCCACTTCTCAGCTGTTAGATATTGTGCAAGTTGGCTAACCTCTCCATGCTTCCACTTCGTGCTTTGTGACCTTAGGTTAGTTGCCTAAACTCTCTATGGTTCCCCTTCTGAACTGTGTGATCTTAGAAAAGCTGCGTAAACTCTCTGTGCTTCAACTTCAAACCTATGTGATAGTCGGCATGTTGCCTGATTTCTCTGTGCTTCCTCTTATGAGCTGTGTGGTCTAGGCAAGTTGCATGGTCTCTCTGTGGTTCCACATCTGAGGTGTGTGATCTTAAGCCACTTTTGTAACATCTCTGTGCTTCCACTTATAGGCTGTGTGAACTTAGATAAGTTGCCTCACCTCCCTATGGGTCTACATATGAGCTGTTTGATCTTGGGCAAGTTGTGTGACCTCTCTGTGCTTCCACATCTGAGCTGTTTGATCTTAGGAAAGTTGCCTGAACTCTCTCATGGCTTCACTGTCCATTCCCAACTCCCAGAGCTTCCTCAAACTCCTGTACATCGAATTGGTGATGTAATCCAACCTACTCATCCTCTGTCGTCATCTTGGCCTCCTGCAATCAAACTTTCCTGGCATTTGGGTCTTTTCCAGTGAGTCAGTTTTTCACATCAGGTGGCCAAAATATTGGAGCTGAAGCTCCAACATCAGTCCTTCCAGTGTATGTTCAGGACTGACTTCCTTTAGGATGGACTGGTTTCATCTCCTTGAACTCCAAGAAGCTGTCAAGAGTCTCCTCCATCTCCCCAGTTCAAAAGCATCATTTCTTCAGTGCTCAGCTTTCTTTACTGTCCAACTCTCACATCCATATATGACTACTGGAAAAACCATAGCTATGACTAGACGGATCTTTGTCAACAAAGTAATGTCTCTGCTTTTTCATATGCTGTCTTGTTGTCATATACAGCCTTGTTGAACTCCTTTTCCAGTTTAGAACCAGTCTGCTGTCCCATGTCCGGTTCTAACTATTGCTTCTTGACACACACACAGATTTCTCAGGAGACAGGTAAGGTGATCTGGTATCCCCATCTCTTTAAGAATGTTTGACAGTTTGTTGTGATCCACACAAAGGCTTTGGTGTAGTCAATGTAACAGAAGTAGATGCATTTCTGGTACTTTCTTGCTTTTTCTATGATACAATGGATGTTTCCAATTTGATCTCTTGTTCCTCTTTGTTAAACTCAGTGTGACTATCCGGAAGTTCTCAGTTCATATTCTTTTGAAGACTAGCTATTTCAATGTTCTTTGGCATTGCCTTTCATCGGGATTGCAATAAAACTGATCATTTCCTGTCCTGTGGCTACTGCTGAGTTTTCCATATTTCCTGGCATACTGAGTGCAGCACTTTCACAGCATCATCTTTTCGGATTTGAAATAGCTCAACTGGAATCCCATCACCTCCATTAGCTTTGTTCATAGTGATGCTTTCTTATGCCCACATGTCTTTGCATTCCAGGATGTCTGGCTCTAGGTGAGTGATCACACCATCGTTGTTATGTGGGACATTAAGATTATTTTTGTATAGTTCTTCTGTGTATTCTTATCACCTCTTCTTAATAACTTCTGCTTCTTTTAGGTCCATACCATTTCTCTCCTTTATTGTGCCCTTATCTTTAAAACCTAAGGAAAAGACATCAGGTTTGAGAGATTAAATATTTCATGGGAAGAGACTCACACTATATGAAAAAAAAAAAAAAACTCAAGTAGTAGTGGCTTGCCATTGAGCTGCCTTTTGCACTGGTCGTGGTATGATTTTCAGTGCTCTAATGAGTAAGTCCTCTTTCAGTATCCTATCATTTTGCCTTTTCATACTGTTCATGGGGTTCTCAAGGCAAGAATATTAAAGTCGTTTGTCATTCCCTTTTCCATGCACCACATTCTGTCAGACCTCTCCACCATCACCAGCCCATCTTGGGTGGCCCCAGATGGCATGGCTTAGTTTCACTGAGTTAGACAAGGCTGTGGTCCGTGTAATTAGATTGACTAGTTTTCTGTGATTATGGTTTGTGTGTCTGCCCTTTGATGCCTCTCGCAACACCTACTGTCTTACTTGGGTTTCTCTTACCTTGGACGTGGGGTATGTCTTCATGGCTGCTCCAACGAAGTGCAGCCACTGCTACTTACCTCCTGACAGCCACCCCTCCTGACCTTGAACGTGGAGTAGCTCTTCTCGGTCCTCCTGCTCCCGTGCAGCCACAGCTCATTGGACGTGGGGTTGCTCCTCTTGGCTGCCACCCATGACCTCAGAAATGGGGTAGCTCCTCTCAGTCACTCTGAGAGTCTTGCCTTGAGAACCCCACACACAGTATGAAAAGGCAAAATGATAGGATTCTGAAAGAGGAACTCCCCAGGTCAGTAGGTGTCCGATATGCTACTGGAGATCAGTGGAGAAATAACTCCCAAAAGAATGAAAAGACAGAGCCAAAGCAAAAACAATAGCCAGTTGTGGATCTGACTGGTTACAGAAGCAAAGTCCAATGTTGTAAAGAGAAATATTGCATAGGAACCTGGAATGTTAGGTCCATGAATCAAGACAAATTGGAAGTGGTCAAACAGGAGATGGCAAGAGTAAAGGTCAACATTCTAGGAATCAGCAAACTCAAATGGACTGGAATGGGTGAATTTAACTCAGATGACCATGATATCTACTACTGTGGGCGGGGATCCCTTAGAAGAAATGGAGTAGCCATCACGGTCAACAAAAGAGTCTGAAATGCAGTACTTGGATGCAATCTCAAAAAGACAGAATGATCTCTGTTCATTTCCAAGGCAAACCATTCAATATCACAGTAATCCACGTCTATGCCTCAACCAGTAATGCTGAAGAAGCTGAAGTTGAACGGTTCTATGAAGATCTACAGGACCTTTTAGAACTAACACCCAAAAAAGATGTCCTTCTCATTATAGAGGACTGGAATGCAAAAGTAGGAAGTCAAGAAACACCTGGAGTAACAGGCAAATTTGGCCGTGGAATACAAAATGAAGCAGGACAAAGGCTAATAGAGTTTTGCCAAGAGAACTCACTGGTCATAGCAAAACCCTCTTCTGACAACACAAGAGAAGACTCTACACATGGACCTCACCAGATGGTCAACACCGAGATCAGGTTGATTATATTCTTTGCAGCCAAAGATGGAGAAGCTCTATACAGTCAGCAAAAACAAGACCAGGAGCTGACGGTGGCTCAGATAATGAGCTCCTTATTGCCAAATTCAGACTTAAAATGAAGAAAGCATGGAAAACCACTAGACCATTTAGGTATGACCTAAATCAAATTCCTTATGATTATACAGTGGAATTGAGAAATAGATTATAGGGACTAGATCTGAGAGATAGAGTTCCTGATGAACTATGGAAGGTGACATTGGTGACATTGTACAGGAGACAGGGATCAAGACCATCCCCATGGAAAAGAAATGCCAAAAAGCAAAATGTCTGTCTGGGGAGGCCTGATAAATATCTGTGAAAAGAAGAGAAGTGAAAAGCAAAGGAGAAAAGGAAAAGTACAAGCATCTCAATGCAGAGTTCCAAAGAATAACAAGGAGAGATAAGAAAGCCTTCCCCAGTGATCAATACAAAGAAATAGAGGAAAACAACAGAATGGGAAAGACTAGAGATCTCTTCAAGAAAATTAGAGATACCAAGGGAACATTTTATGCAAAGATGGGCTCGATAAAGGACAGAAATGGTATGGACCTAACAGAAGCAGAAGATATTAAGAAGAGGTGGCAAGAATACACAGTAGAACTGTACAAAAAAAGATCTCCATGACCAAGATAATCACGATGGTGTGGTCACTCACCTAGAGACATCCTGTAATGTGAATTCAAGTGGGCCTTAGAAAGCATCACTACGAACAAAGCTAGTGGAGGTGATGGAATTCCAGTTGAGCTATTTCAAATCCTGAAAGATGATGCTGTGAAAGTGCTGCACTCAATACGCCAGCAAATTTGGAAAACTCAGCAGTAGCCACAGGACTGAAAAAGGTCAATTTTCATTACAATCCCAAATAAAGGCAATGCCAAAGAATGCTCAAAGTATTCTTGAGCATTCTTTGCACAATTGCACTCATCTCACACACTAATAAAGTAATGCTCAAAATTCTCCAGGCCAAGCTTCAGCAATATGTGAACTGTGAACTTCCAGATGTTCAAGCTGGTTTTAGAAAAGGCAGAGGAACCAGAGATCAAATTGCCACCATCCGCTGGATCATGGAAAAAGCATGAGAATTCCCGAAAAACATATATTTCTGCTTTATTGACTATGCCAAAGCCTTTGACTTTGGATCACAATAAACTGTGGAAAATTCTGAAAGAGATGGGAATACCTGTCGGGAGCCGCATTAGGCATTACTTACAAAATGGAGGCACGGCCTCCAGCCCCCTCTCCTAATTCCACAGGCTCGGACCCAGGATATAAGCAGTTAGGCCTTGTAATTCTGACTTGTCTTTTCCTCTCCTCGGCTGAGTTGACTGAAAAGCAATATTAAGGTGCTTATTGTTCTTGAGAGGAGCATGAGAAGGCACAAAGATTTCTGCAGCTGTGCTCAGAAATAATTTATAAAGTTCATCATTGACATTTGTTCAAGGACTTTTACAAAAGAGTGTTCCAGGATGAGCACATAGGCCATAGCTTGAGGCCATGGGAGGGATTGCTATCTGAAGCCTATTTGTGAGGAGAATGTTTATGGCAAAGAAGTTTACTGAATTTAGGGCTTAGAGATAATTAAAATACTTAGAAGTTAAAGATTTAAGGAATGTTGTAAAGTTAGCATATTTTACTATAGTTTATAGAAGTTAGGAATTTTTAGACACTACTTCTAGAAGCCTTTTTAAGAGATAGTGAGCTCAGGGGCAAACAGGATTTAGGAAGATAAGTAGTAAACTGAGGAATGTAGCATGAGTTACAATGTAATCACAAGTTAAATATAGGACACATTAGTGGAGGTAGATAATAGATGATAAGGCTGATTCCGAGAGAATCACTGAAGCAGGAATTCTGTTTGAAGAGCAACAATGATTTATGGAGATAATAAATCTGTTGGGGGGGGACTGAAAATGTCAAACCTCTGGCCTAATGTTTTTGTACAAGTATAAAAGAGAATCTTAAACTTGAAATAAACAGGCAGTCCAAAAGAAAATTGAGAGGCTGCCTCATCACCGACACCGTTCATCTCTTCAGGTTGAATCCCTGGCTGCTGGAACTGGACTCTAGCAAGTGGCTCCCAGAACAGGGGACACTGAAGAGTAAGTAATCTGAGATTGTAATGCGGGACGGTTAGGATTGTACCTGTGGGTGGCCAGCACCCCTCTGCAGTTTAGGCAGGGTGAGGAGGGTACAGAATGAATAAGAATATTCTCTAGAAGAAAGGGTTTCTCTGCATCTAAGAATAGACAAATGTTTATTGCAATATTACTTTATATGTTAGCCCATAGAGGCGTTAAAGTTAGCACAGGAAGACTGTCCAAATTTCTACGTTTGCTTTATACTTTGTTTGGGCCAGAAAAGGTTCCTGTAGATGCTTTTGCTCTGTGAAATATGATTAGAAATGTCCTGGACCCCTGTCATGAGGCTGTTAGATAGCCTATGGGGGAGGCTATAGCGGTGGATGGTGGTGGGTCTCCACCTTCTGCACAGATCATGTTTTCTGCCATTGACAAAGAAAAGGAGGGAGACTGTGCTCTACCTCCTGAGGAAGGAGCGAGCTTACAGGACGCTGCAGCCCGCTGCCCTGGCGAACCCCCTCCCCCTCTACGCAAACCTTTAAAAATTCATCCACCACTTTCTGATTTAAGGCAATCGCCGCCACCTCCGCTTGTGCCTCCCAGGGCCCAGGAGTTCCCCACTTTGCCTCCAAAGCCTCCTAGAGCATTGCCTAAGGCTGAGAAAGATAAAGAGTTTTGTTTTGTTTTGTTTTAAACAAAGGAGCTTTTAAAGCAGATATATGCACAATATACAGAGCCTGCTCCTTGGAGAAAACCCCCTCAGGGGGCCTCACTCAGGCTAAAAAAAAAAAAAAAAAAAAAAAAGATTAATCCTAATGGAAAGGATTCTACAAATAAAAAATGTTTCTCTTGTGGCCAAATGGGGCATTTTTGCCAGCAATGTCCTGCCAAGCAGGGACAACAAGCCGTGACAACACAGACTAATACCAACCCCCCAAAGGCACTTTGCCCCCGATTCCAGTAAAGGTATCATTAGGCCAAAGACTGCAGATCTAAATTTCATAAGGATGGGACTACGCTCACCCCCCAAGTACAGGGAGGTAATTTTTCTCAGTTTCAGGGAAACGGGCAGCAGGGGAAGCCCCGGCCCCAGACAACAATAGGGACAGCTGTATTGCAGAACTCCTCAGAGCAACCCCAGGTAGCGTAGGACTGGACCTCAGTTCCACCACCACAACAATATTAACCCCTGACATGCGGGTTACTCTGATTCCAATGGGAGTGGCTGGTCCCCTACCTAAGGGCATTGTAGAACTTGTGCTGGGGCGCAGCTTGCTTTCCCTTCAAGGAATTTCGGTGGTGCCTGGTGTAGTAGATTCTGATTATACTGGGGAAATTAAACTTTTGATCTCGCCACCTACTAAAACTTCAAATTAATAAAGGTCAAAGAATAGCACAGCTTTTGCTTTTACCTTATTATCAGACAGGAAAAACCTTGACTTCTCAAGCGAAGGGCCCCAGAGGATTTGGATCTAGTGATATAGCTTTTTGAGTGCAGGAAATTACAGCTTCTAGGCCTTTAAAAGATCTTTTAACTCAAGGAAATAAAATGTCAGGGTTGTTAGATACTGGAGCAGACGTCTCTTGCGTTGCTGGAAAAGACTGTCTCTCGTCCTGGCTGACATGCTTGACCAGTGCCGGCTTGGTAGGAGTAGGGTCAGTGCCTTCGGTTGCTAAGAGCTCACAAATTTTGACATGGTCAGATGAGAAGGGGACACTAGGCACTTTTTGTCCATATGTGGTTCCTTCAGTACCTTTTTCTTTATGGGGGAGAGATATATTATCTAAGATGGGAATGCTTTTATATAGCCCAGATGAAAAGGTTACTAATCAAATGCTGCAAATGAGGTATAATCCTGATAAGGGGCTTGGTAAAGATCAGCAGAGAATTGTTTCACCATTAGAGATGGTTCCTAACAAGAACAGAGAAGGTCTGGGATATTCAAATTTATCCTAGAGGCTGTTGCTCTTGCTGCCAAACCTATTACCTGGAAATCTGATGATCCAGTAAGGGTAGAGCAATCGCCTTTAACAGCTGAAAGGTTACAGGCAGCTGAGGATTTAGTTATGGAACAACATATAGAACCTTCTAATAGCCCCTGGAATACTCCTATTTTTGTTATTAAGAAAAAATCAGGAAAATGGAGACTGTTACAAGATTTGAGAGCTATAAACACAACTATGGAAGACATAGGGGCCCTCCAGCCAGGTCTCCCTTCCCCAGTGGCTGTGCCTTTTCAGTATAACATGATACGTATAGATATACAGGATTGTTGCTTTACCAATCCCCTGGCTGATCAGGATTATAAATGGTTTGCTTTCAATCTCCCTTCAGCTAATTTTAAACAGCCCTATAGAAGGATTCAATGGAAGGTTTTGCCTCAGGGAATGAAAAATTGTCCCACATTGTGTCAGAAATTTGTAGACCAAGCTGTGCAAAATGTTAGAGGAAAGTATAAAGATCTACATTTGATACATTATACGGATGATATTTTGGCAGCTCATAAGGACAGAGCCTTGTTGCAACAAATTTTATCTGAGTTGATTGAGGCCTTGGAAAACTGGGGTTTAAAGATAGCTCCAGATAAGATACAAGTAAATCCTCCATTTTCTTATTTAGGGAGGGTATTAAATACCCATACGGTGAGTCATGCCCCTTTGCAGCTGTGGAGAAATCGTTTACTAACTTCAAATGATTTCCAGAAATTATTAGGGGATATTAATTGGATACGCCCACATTTAAAACTGACTACTGCAGATTTTTTTTAATTAATTTTATTTTTTTAAACTTTACAATATTTTATTGGTTTTGCCATATATCAAAATGAATCCACCACAGGTATACATGTGTTCCCCATCCTGAACCCTCCTCCCTTCTTCCTCCCCATACCATCCCTCTGGGTCGTCCCAGTGCACCAGCCCCAAGCATCCAGTATCGTGCATCGAACCTGGACTGGTGACTCGTTTCATACATGATATTTCACATGTTTCAATGCCATTTTCCCAAATCTTCCCACCCTCTCCCTCTCTCACAGAGTCCATAAGACTGTTCTATACATCAGTGTCTCTTTTGCTGTCTTGTATACAGGGTTATTGTTACCATCTTTCTAAATTCCATATAAATGTGTTGGTATACTGTATTGGTGTTTTTCTTTCTGGCTTACTTCACTCTGTATAATAGGCTCCAGTTTCATCCACCTCATTAGAACTGATTCAAATGTATTCTTTTTAATGGCTGAGTAATACTCCATTGTGTATATGTACCATGACTTTCTTATCCATTCATCTGCTGATGGACATCTAGGTTGCTTCCATGTCCTGGCTATTATAAACAGTGCTGTGATGAACATTGGGGTACACGTGTCTCTTTCCCTTCTGGTTTCCTCAGTGTGTATGCCCAGCAGTGGGATTGCTGGATCATAAGGCAGTTCTATTTCCAGTTTTTTAAGGAATCTCCACACTGTTCTCCATAGTAGCTGTACTAATTTGCATTCCCACCAACAGTGTAAGAGGGTTACCTTTTCTCCACACCCTCTCCAGCATTTATTACTTGTAGACTTTTGGATCGCAGCCATTCTGACTGGTGTGAAATGGTACCTCATGGTGGTTTTGACTTGCATTTCTCTGATAATGAGTGATGTTGAGCATCTTTTCATGTGTTTGTTAGCCATCTGTATGTCTTCTTTGGAGAAATGTCTATTTAGTTCTTTGGTCCATTTTTTGATTGGGTCATTTATTTTTCTGGAATTGAGCTGCAGGAGTTGCTTGTATATTTTTGAGATTAGTTGTTTGTCAGTTGCTTCCCTTGCTATTATTTTCTCCCATTCTGAAGGCTGTCTTTTCACCTTGCTTATAATTTCCTTTGTTGTGCAGGAGGTTTTAAGTTTAATTAGGTCCCATTTGTTTATTTTTGCTTTTATTTCCAATATTCTTGGAGGTGAGTCATAGAGGATCCTGCTGTGATGTATGTTGGAGAGTGTTTTGCCTATGTTCTCCTCTAGGAGTTTTATAGTTTCTGGTCTTACGTTTAGATCTTAATCCATTTTGAGTTTAATTTTTTGTATGGTGTTAGAAAGTGTTCTAGTTTCATTCTTTTACAAGTGGTTGACCAGTTTTCCCAGCACCACTTGTTAAAGAGATTCTCTTTAATCCATTGTATATTCTTGCCTCCTTTGTCAAAGATAAGGTGTCCATATGTGCGTGGATTTATCTCTGGACTTTCCATTTTGTTCCATTGATCTGTATTTCTGTCTTTATGCCAGTACCACACTGTCTTGATGACTGTGGCTTTGTAGTAGAGCCTGAAGTCAGGTAAGTTGATTCCTCCAGTTCCATTCCTCTTTCTCAAGATTGCTTTGGCTATTCGAGGTTTTTTGTATTTCCATACAAATTGTGAAATTATTTGTTCTAGCTCTGTGAAGAATACCGTTGGTAGCTTGATAAGGATTGCATTGAATCTATAAATTGCTTTGGGTAGTATACTCATTTTCACTATATTGATTCTTCAAATCGATGAACATGGCATATTTCTCCATCTATTAGTGCCCTCTTTGATTTCTTTCACCAGTGTTTTACAGTTTTCTAGATATAGGTCTTTAGTTTCTTTAAGTAGATATATTCCTAAGTATTTTATTTTTTTCGTTGCAATATATGAATGCTATTGTTTCCTTAATTTCTCTTTCTATTTTCTCATTATTAGTGTATAGGAATGCACGGATTTTCTGTGTGTTGATTTTATATCCTGCAACTTTACTATATTCATTGATTAGTTCTAGTAATTTTCTGGGGGAGTCTTTAGAGTTTTCTATGTAGAGGATCATGTCATCTGCAAACAGTGAGAGTTTTACTTCTTCTTTTCCCATTTGGATTCCTTTTATTTCTTTCTCTGCTCTGATTGCTGTGGCCAAAACTTCCAAAACTATGTTGAATAGTAATGGTGAAAGTGGGCACCCTTGTCTTGTTCCTGACTTTAGAGGAAATGCTTTCAATTTTTCACCATTGAGGATAATGTTTGCTGTGGGTTTGTCATATATAGCTTTTATTATGTTGAGGCATGTTCCTTCTATTCCTGCTTTCTGGAGAGTTTTTATCATAAATGGATGTTGAATTTTGTCAAAGGCTTTCTCTGCGTCTATTGAGATAATCATATGGTTTTTATTTTTCAATTTGTTGATGTGGTGTATTACATTGATTGATTTGCAGATATTGAAGAATCCTTGCATCCCTGGGATAAAGCCCACTTGGTCATGGTGTATGATCTTTTTAATGTGTTGTTGGATTCTGATTGCTAGAATTTTGTTAAGGATTTTTGCATCTTTGTTCATCAGTGATATTGGCCTGTAGTTTTCTTTTTTTGTGGGATCTTTGTCAGGTTTTGGTATTAGGGTGATGGTGGCCTCATAGAATGAGTTTGGAAGTTTACCATCCTCTGCAATTTTCTGGGAGAGTTTGAGCAGAATAGGTGTTAGCTCTTCTCTACATTTTTGGTAGAATTCAGCTATGAAGCCGTCTGGACCTGGGCTTTTATTTGCTGGAAGATTTCTGATTACAGTTTCAATTTCTGTGCTTGTGATGGGTCTGTTAAGATTTTCTATTTCTTCCTGGTCCAGTTTTGAAAAGTTGTCCTTTTCTAAGAATTTGTCCATTTCTTCCACGTTGTCCATTTTATTGGCATATAATTGTTGATAGTACTCTCTTATGATCCTTTGTATTTCTGTGTTGTCTGTTGTGATCTCTCCATTTTCATTTCTAATTTTATTGACTTGATTTTTCTCCCTTTGTTTCTTGATGAGTCTGGCTAATGGTTTGTCAATTTTATTTATCCTTTCAAAGAACCAGCTTTTGGCTTTGTTGATTTTTGCTATGGTCTCCTTTGTTTCTTTTGCATTTATTTCTGCCCTAATTTTTAAGTTTTCTTTCCTTCTACTAACCCTGGGGTTCTTCATTTATTCCTTTTCTAGTTGCTTTAGGTGTTGAATTAGGTTATTTATTTGACTTTTTTCTTGTTTCTTGAGGTATGCCTGTATTGCTATGAACTTTCCCCTTAGCACTGCTTTTACAGTGTCCCACAGGTTTTGGGTTGTTGTGTTTTCATTTTCATTCGTTTCTATGCAAATTTTGATTTCTTTTTTGATTTCTTCTGTGATTTGTTGGTTATTCAGCAGCGTGTTGTTCAGCCTCCATATGTTGGAATTTTTAACAGTTTTTCTCCTGTAATTGAGATCTAATCTTACTGCATTGTGGTCAGAAAAGATGCTTGGAATGATTTCAATTTTTTTGATTTTACCAAGGCTAGATTTATGGTCCATAATGTGATCTATCCTGGAGAAGGCTCTGTGTGCGCTTGAGAAAAAGATGAAATTCATTGTTTTGGGATGAAATGTCCTATAGATATCAATTAGGTCTAACTGGTCTATTGTATTGTTTAAAGTTTGTGTTTCCTTGTTAATTTTCCATTTAGTTGATCTATCCATAGGTGTGAGTGGGGTATTAAAGTCTCCCACTATTATTGTGTTATTGTTAATTTCTCCTTTCATACTTGTTAGCATTTGTCTTACATATTGCAGTGCTCCTATGTTGAGTGCATATACATTTATAATTGTTATATCTTCTTCTTGGATTGATCCTTTGATTATTATGTAGTGACCTTCTTTGTCTCTTTTCACAGCCTTTGTTTTAAAGTCTATTTTATCTGATATGAGTATTGCTACTCCTGCTTTCTTTTGGTCCCTATTTTCATGGAAAATCTTTTTCCAGCCCTTCACTTTCAGTCTGTATGTGTCCCCTGTTTTGAGGTGGGTCTCTTGTAGACAACATATGTAAGGGTCAAGGATTGAGAAGATGCAAGAAAGGCTTAACAAGGACCTAGAAGAAATAAAAAAAGAGTCAATATATAATGAGTAATGCAATAAATGAGATCAAAAACACTCTGGAAGCAACAAATTGTAGAATAACAGAGGCAGAAGATAGGATTAGTGAATTAGAAGATAGAATGGTAGAAATAAATGAATCAGAGAGGAAAAAAGAAAAATGAATTAAAAGAAATGAGGACAATCTCAGAGACCTCCAGGACAATATTAAACGCCACAACATTCGAATCATAGGAGTCCCAGAAGAAGAAGACAAAAAGAAAGGCCATGAGAAAATACTTGAGGAGATAATAGTTGAAAACTTCCCTAAAATGGGGAAGGAAATATTCACTCAAGTCCAAGAAACCCAGAGAGTCCCAAACAGGATAAACCCAAGGCGAAACACCCCAAGACACATATTAATTAAATTAACAAAGATCCAACACAAAGAACAAATATTAAAAGCAGCAAGGGAAAAAAACAACAAATAACACACAAGGGAATTCCCATAAGGATAACAGCTGATCTTTCAATAGAAACTCTTCAAGCCAGGAGGGAATGGCAAGATATACTTAAAGTGGTGAAAGAAAATTACCTACAGCCCAGATTACTGTACCCAGCAAGGATCTCATTCAAATATGAAGGAGAAATCAAAAGCTTTACAGACAAGCAAAAGCTGAGAGAATTCAGCACCACCAAACCAGCTCTCCAACAAATACTAAAGGATATTCTCTAGACAGGAAACACAAAAATGGTGTATAAATTCGAATCCAAAATAATAAAGTAAATGGCAACGGGATCTACTGCAGATTTAAAGCCTATGTTTTATTGCTTAAAAAGCAATCCTAATCCCAGTTCTAAGAGAAAGTTGACTAGTGAGGCAGAGTCGGCTCTTGTCATGTTGATGTATGGCAAAACCAATACAATATTGTAAAGTAATTAACCTCCAATTAAAATAAATAAATTTATATTTTAAAAAAATAAAGTGGATGAGGCTTTAAATGATCAGTTGATTAGGATTAATATTACCAGAGAATGGGATTTAATTATTCTCACCACAGAGCATACATCTACAGGATGCTTGTAGCAAGGAGGCCCAGTTAATTTAAAAGGTAGAAAAAGAACTGTGGAACTTTTTGGAAAAGAAGTAGCAAATATAGTGATTCCATTCAATAAGGATCAACTGCAATTTCTTTTACAAAATAGTGATGATTGGAAAGTTGCCCTGATAGATTTCAGGGGTCAAATTTTGTTTCATTTGCCCTCAAGCCCCCCTATTGCGTTTTTGAAAACACATCCAGTATTTTTTCTGAAGAAATTTTCTATTCAACCTTTGGAAGGGGCAATTTTAGTTTTCACAGATGGTTCCTCTAATGGTAAAGCAGTCACAATTATTGATGGAAAATCCCATGTTCAGGTAACTGAAGAGACATTGGCCCAGAGAGCTGAGTTGAGGGTGGTTATTTGGGCTTTTCAACATTTAAGAGACCACACCTTCAATCTTCTGACTGACTCCCAATATATTGTAGGGTTATTTCCTCATACTGAGACTGCTAATATTCCGGAAAATAAAACTACCATCTTCTCCTTGTTATTTGATTTACAGAAGGAGATTAAGCATAGAGATAAGAAATATTTTGTGGGACATATTAGAGCCCATTCCAGCTTGCCTGGCCTTTTGCATGAAGTGAATGCTTTGGCAGATGCATTAACTAAAGTAATTGCTTTAAACTTACATGAAAAGATTGACAAGGCCAAAAATTCTCACGAAATTCATCATCAAAATGCAGCTGGTTTAAGGTATGAATTTCATATCCCTAGGGAAGCAGCTAGACAAATAATTAAGTTATGTCCAAATTGCCCAACATTTAATCCATCTCCACCATTAGGAGTAAATCCCCGAGGCCTTAGGCCTAATGCTCTCTGGCAAATGGACGTAACTCATATCCCGGCCCTTGGAAAACTGTCCTTTGTGCATGTTACTGTAGATACCTTTTCTCATGTTATTATAGCCTTTGCTAGATCAGGTGAAGCAACAAGAGATATAATTCAGCACTTATTTCAATGCTTTTTCCAAATAGGACTCCCTGAACAGATAAAAACAGATAATGCCCCAGCTTATATTTCTGCTGCTTTTAAGAGATTTTGTCAACAATTTTCCATAGTACATTCAACAGGAATACCTTATAATCCCCAAGGCCAAGCCATAGTAAAAAGGACACACCGGACTTTAAAAAGTCAGATAGCTAAATTAAGACAGGGAGAATTTAAGTATTCCTCTCCATATCATGTTTTATACCATGCTTTGTTTGTAATTAATCATTTAAACATGGACACACAGGGGCAGACTGCAGTGAAGAGACACTCGACTCCTGAAGGGGCTATGACTTGGCCTCTGGTTAAGTGAAAAGACCTCCTTACAGGAGAGTGGAAAGGGCCAGATATATTGCTAACTTGTGGGAGAGGGTATGCTTGTGTGTTTCCACAGGATTCCACTTCTCCTGTTTGGACCCCTGAGGTTACTAAAATCCCTGAAGTCCTGGAGTCTGGGACGGAAAAAAGATGGTGAGACCAGAAGCTCATCGAGTCCAGACCTGAGGGAGCCAAGGAAACACCAAAGGGCGAGTGACCCTTCGCCTGAGGCTTCACTGCTAGTACATCGCTTCAGGCACCTGGCACTTCAGGAGAGACATGCTGATCGAGTTCAACCATATTCTGCCCCACCTTGTCGCCGTCATTGTACTTAAGCAACCACCTCCAACACGGTACCAACTTGGGGCCAGCTAAAACATCTCGCTCAGTGGGCTGAAGAATTAATAGAAAGGGGGAGATATGAGGCCACTCCTATGGTAATGTTTGTGGCTATGCTTGCTGTGTTGGCTTATCAGCTGAGGCCCTCCAGTGCAGAAAAAAGTTCTTTGGGCCTATTTGCTTAATCCAGCTTCTTTCCAGCCTGTTGATTGGATGAATGAGCCCATTCATCATGTTTTTGTTAATGATACTCTTCTTTTGGGTGGGGCTTCCATCTATCCTAATAATGTTAAAACAGTGGTCAGCACTCCCTTCAGTTTTTCAGGCATGTCCATTTATCCACCTATTTGCTTTGCCATACCTTCCTCTTTACAAGGATCAGCTCTGGTTTTGAATGGATGAATTAGCACTTCCTTGAAAGGCATGCTTACTGATTCTCTGAGAAGTGATGGCAAGAGAGACTTTTGGTCTTTACAGCTGCTGATGCCGGGGCATAAGAAAGACTATTTGATGCCTTAAAAAAGGCAGCCCCTCACTTAAAGGACTATCCGAGCTATGTACTCCCCACTTCGGACTCTGATGAACAAGGACTACATCCTGGGAAAGCATAAGCAGAATTTCTGGCTTTTCTCTTTGGAAAGAATGCATGTATGCCATAAAGTTATTTATTCCCATTGCTGCCACCAGACATTTTCTGACCGAATGGGGGGTGCCCCTATCTTTTGAATCAACGATGGGGCTTGATTTATGTAGAACCTTATAGATCCACATGGAATAATTCATTTCTCCCTATACCTTTAGTAATTACTAGGTGGCATGCTAATGGATGGGTTCCTCCTTAACTGAGTTTCAGTGGAACAGGTCCCACGCAGCCTGAATTATGGAGAGCATTGGCTGCTATGGCCCCTGTGACTTTACATAGACCCTTAAATGAAAAAAGATATATTGTATGGGCCTGCATGCATTCTCCCTATGCCTTTTTGGTGGCCAGAAATCAGAGTGATTTGGAAGTTTCTGAAGGAGAAACTGTTTACAATGTTATATGTGTGAATTGTTTTATATCAAATTGTGTTGATGGGAATGATTATAATAATTATAAGGCTGTGATGATTGTAAAGCAACCAACATAGTTGATGGTTCCTGTAAAATTAGAGGGACAATGGTTTGATGATTATCCATTGAAAGTTTTATAGGAACTTAATGGCTTAATTTCTCAACCTAAGAGATTCATTGCAGCTCTGGTTGTGGGAATAACTGCCTTGATTGCCATAATTTCATCAGTTACAGTTTCTACTGTTGCCCTGTCAAAAGAAGTGCATACGACCTCATTTGTCAATCAGCTATCCAAAAATGTCTCCGTAGCTCTTACTATGCAAGAAATTACAGATAAGAAAATAGAAAATAAGGTCAATGCTTTAGAAGAAGCAGTTCTGCTTATGGGACAAGAAATTACAAATTTAAAAATTGAATTGTCTTTAAGGTGCCATGCAGAATTTAAATAGATATGCATTACCTCTCTATACGTGAATGAGTCCGTGCACTCTTGGAAACACATTAGGAATCATATTTTAGGCGTCTGGAATCATTCAGATTTTAGTATTGATATTTCTAAGTTACATCAGGATATTCAGAATATGAAGCAGGCGGAGTCTGACTTTTCCTCTCAATGGCTTTCTAATTCCCTCTTTGAAAATCTGGAGGGGTATCTTTCCCATGGATCCTTTTCTACAATAATGATTAATGCGGCCATGTGCCTATGCCTGTTAGTTCTGATGTGTGCAATGGCCCCGTGCCCCAGGTGAGAATACTCAGCCAAAGTGTTTCTGCTCTATCTACTGAGTTTCATACCTATTCTCTAAAAAATAAAAAAGCGGGAGATGTAGGGAGCCACGTTAGGCATTACTGAGAAAATGGAGGCACGGCCCCCAGCCACCTCTCCTCATTCCACAGGCACAGACCTGGGATTAAGGAGTTAGGCCTTGTAATTTTGACTTACCTTTTCCTCTCCTCAGCTGACTTGACTGAAAAGGAATATTAAGGTGCTTATTGTTCTTGAGAGGAGCATGAGAAGGCACAAAGACTTCTGCAGCTGTGCTCAGAAAATAATTCATAAAGTTCATCATTGACATTTGTTCAAGGACTTTTACAAAAGAGTGTTCCAGGATGAGCACATAGGCTGTAGCTTGAGGCCATGGGAGGGATTGCTATCTGAAACCTATTTGTGAGGAGAATGTTTATGGCAAAGGAGATTACTGAATTTAGGGCTTAGAAATAATTAAAACAGTTAGAAGTTAAATATTTAAGGAATGTTGGTAAGTTAGCATATTTTACTATAACTTAAAGAAGTTAGGAGTTTTTAGAGTAAAGTTGGCTTAAAGCTCAACATTCAGAAAACGAAGATCATGGCATCCAGTCCCATCACTTCATGGGAAATAGATGGGGAAACAGTGGAAACAGTGTCAGACTTTATTTTTTGGGGCTCCCAAATCACTGCAGATGGTGATTGCAACCATGAAATTAAAAGACGCTTACTCCTTGAAAGGAAAGTTATGACCAACCTAGATAGCATATTGAAAAGCAGAGACATTACTTTGCCAACAAAGGTCCGTCTAGTCAAGGCTATGGTTTTTCCTGTGGTCATGTATGGATGTGAGAGTTGGACTGTGAAGAAAGCTGAGTGCTGAAGAATTGATGCTTTTGAACTGTGGTGGTGGAGAAGACTCTTGAGAGTCCCTTGGACTGCAAGGAGATCCAACCAGTCCATTCTAAAGGAGATCAGTCCTGGGTGTTCTTTGGAAGGAATGATGTTAAAGCTGAAACTCCAGTACTTTGGCCACCTCATGCGAAGAGTTAACTCATTGGAAAAGACTGTGATGCTGGGAGGGATTGGGGGCAGGAGGAAAAGGGGACGACAGAGGATGAGATGGCTGGATGGCATCACCGACTCGATGGACGTGAGTCTGAGTGAACTCCGGGAGTTGGTGATGGACAGGGAGGCCTGGCGTGCTGCGATTTATGGTGTCACAAAGAGTCGGACACGACTGAGCCACTGAAATGAACTGATAGCTAGAAGCCTTTTTACGAGATAGTGAGCTCAGGATGTTAGGGGCAAACAGGATTTAGGAAGATAAGTAGTAATCTGAGGAATCTAACATGAGTTACAATGTAATCACAAGATAACTATAGGACACATTAGAGGAGGTAGATAATATATGATAAGGCTGATTCCAAGAGAATCACTGAAGCAGGAACTCTGTTTGAAGAGCAACAATGATTTATGGAGATAATAAATCTTGGAAAGGGGGAACTGAAAATGTCAAACCTCTGGCCTAATGTTTTTGTAAAAGTATAAAAGAGAATCTTAAACTTGAAATAAACAGGCAATCCTAAATACAACTGAGAGGCTGCCTCATTGCCGACACCATTCATTTCTTCAGGTTGAATCCCTGGCTGCTGGAGCTGCTGCTGCTGCTGCTGCTAAGTCGCTTCAGTCATGTCCGACTCTGGGCGACACCAGAGACAGCAGCCCACCAGGCTCCCCTGTCCCTGGGATTCTCTAGGCAAGAACACTCGAGCGGGTTGCCATTTCCTTCTCCAATGTGAAAGGTTGTTGTTGAATCACACGAAGGCACCGGGATTCTTGGCCCCTGAAGGAGAAGAATTCAATCCGGGGCCAGAGACGAGGCTTGATCACTCAGAGCTTTTGTGTAATAAAGTTTTATTAAAGTATAAAGGAGATAGAGAAAGCTTCTGACATAGGCATCAGAAGGGGGCAGAAAGAATACCCACTTGCTAGTGTTAGCAATGAAGTTATATACTCTCCAATGAATCCAAAGAATGTCTGGAGGTTGTAAAGACCTCACCAGACCTACTCCCATAATTTACATTTTAAGATAACAGGATTAGCCAGAAGGTTTAATCCAAAGACTGTCCTCAGGCAGGATACATTATTGTTATATAATCCTAAGGAATGTAGAGAAAGAAAAAAAAAAGTTTGTCCTTTCTTCCTCCTTGAGAATTCCAGACCCCTCTCTCCTTGGGGACCCCTAGACTCCTTATCAACCTGTCTAGGAAATGACTCTCTCACCCCCCCCCCCTTTTCTTTTAGGAGAATTATGTTGCCTAGGGAAAAGGGGCATCGTTCTCATTCCATAACTGCTTCCGAGCTGACAAGGGGCGTTGTCCCTAAATTGGTGAGGCAACATATTCTCCTAATCCTCATATTGAGGATATCTGATCCAGGGGCCCCAAATAGTAGCTGGAGGAAGTTGCAACAGTAGCAGGAGATTGAGCAACCATTTGTAACTTAAAAGCTTTCATGTGGCTAGAAACAAATTTAGTTATACAGTTACAGATGCAGGGAGCAAACAGCAAAAACACAACATTCAGAATCAAAATTAAAAGTCACATTATGTCCATAGTTAAAGTGCAAAGTGTTGCACCAGTCCATTTTAGGGTTGGTAGATGTCATCAGATGAATAAGAGGCATCGCATGTAATTGTTGTCAAAGGTATTCACAGACTTGGAGAAAGTCTTTTCCTTGAAGTGGAGATGTCCACCTCCGGAAGCCTTCCACTGATGAAGAGGGGAGTGCTCCACAGACCCAGCAGTTACACCGATTGTGGAATGCAGCGTAGGAGTGAGCCCAGGACAGGAAGGCGTTGTCTTGAGGATCAAACGGCAGACTCAGGATTTTTGGAGTCATCAGAAGACTCACATAGATTATCAGGCCCATCCGCTGCCCTTTGCTTAACTCTAGAGCTCAGGTCAGAGCCACAGGCTCTGCTAACTGAGCACGGGTTCCCTGGGGGAGAGATTTTGCTTCCAAAACCTATTCAGCAGTCACCACAGCATAACCTGCTTTATGCTTTCCATCCCGAACAAAAAAACTGCCATCTGTAAATATTTCCATGTCAGGATTGTCTAATGAGGTATCCTTTAGATCCTCCCAAGCTGCATAGTTTAAAGTTATGAATTGAGAACAATCGTGATCAGGTGTTTCATTTTCCTTCTCAGGAAGGAAAGTGGCAGGATTTAGATTTCCACAAACTTTAAGCTTAGTTACTGGTCCTTCTAACAACAATGACTGATATTTAAGAAGCCTACTGTCTGTCATCGGAGAAGGCAATGGCACCCCACTCCAGTACTCCTGCCTGGAAAATCCCATGGACGGAGGAGCCTGGTAGGCTGCAGTCCATGGGGTCGCTACGAGTCGGATATGACTGAGTGACTTCACTTTTCACTTTCATGCATTGGAGAAGGAAATGGCAACCCAGTCCAGTGTTCTTGCCTGGAGAATCCCAGGGACGGGGGAGCCTGGTGGGCTGCCGTCTATGGGGTCACACAGAGTCGGACACGACTGAAGTGACTTAGCAGCAGCAGCAACTGTCTGTCATCCAAATATTAACCTTAGAATTTAATATTCCACTCACATCATGAGAAGTCGGTAAGGTAAGGTTTCGGCCATTAATTATTTTTAAAGCTTCAGGTGCTAATAAAGCCGCTTCCCCAATTACTCTTAGGCAGTGGGGTCATTCACGTGAAATTACATCTAATTCTCTGCTTAGATAAGCAATAGGTTGCTGGTGAGGCCCTCGTGCTTGTGTCAAAACTCCCAATGCCACACCTTTTCTTTCAGTGACAAATTAAATTCTGACCCTGTGGGTAAGCTCAGAGCTGGAGCTTGCAGGAGAGCAGTCTGAAGAACCTTAAAAGCCTTTTGAGTTTCTGGAGACCAAACCAGTTTGTCGATTTGGGCCCTGCTGAGTTTCAGCTATAAGTTTATATAAAGGCCGGGCAAGTTCCCCATAACCCGGAATCCAAATGCAACAGTAACCTGTGATTCCCAAAAATCCTCTCAATTGTCTTAAAGTCATAGGTAGGGGATGATTTACTATAGGTTTAATTCTCTCAGGGCCTATGGCCCTAGTCCCTTCTGATATGATTAGGCCCAGATATCTAACCAATTGTTGACAAAGTTGAGCCTTTTCTCTTGATGCCTTGTAACCATAGCCTGCCAGAAAGTTTAAGAAATCTTCTGAGGCTCGCGAACAAGCTTCCTCTGTCTCAGCACAGAGCAAAATATCATCTACATATTGTAACACCACCGCTTCTTGTCCAAATAAGTGAGGACTGTCACGAAATCCCTGAGGCAAAACTGTCCAGGTTAACTGAGAAGCTGGCTGCATAGGGTCTTCAAAGGCAAATAGAAATTGGCTTTCTTCCGCCAAAGGCACTGAATAGAAGGCATCTTTTAAATCAATTACTGAGAAATATTTGGCTCGTTCAGGAATTTCAGACAATAGAGTATAAGGATTAGGCACCACGGGGTGTAAAGGAACTACAGCCTCATTTATTATTCGTAAATCTTGAACTAGTCTCCATTTACCATTCGATTTTTTTATACCCAAAATAGGAGTATTGCAAGGATTGTTACAGGGAATTAATAGTCCTTGCTCCTTTAAATTTTTGATGATAGGTTTTAACCCTTCCTTAACTTCAGGTTTCAATGGATACTGCTTCTTATGTGGGAATACGTGCGGGTCTTTGAGCTTAACAACTACAGGAATAGCATTTTGTGTTCGACCTACAGATTTTCCATCAGCCCATACTCTAGGATTTACATTTTGTTCAACTAAAGGGAGAGAAAGGGAGGGCTCCATATTCATGAAAACAGAGGCATGGACCTTGCTCAGTATATCCCTTCCCAAAAGGGGTGAGGGGGATTCTGGCACCATCAGAAACTCGTGTGAAAACAGCACAGAATCCCAGTTGCAAGATAAAGAATAACTGAAATAATGCCTTTTGCTTGTCCAGACAGTCCCATTATGGAAGCGGATTGGAAAGAAAGTGGGCCAGGGGCTTCAGTAAGCACAGAATAAGTTGCCCCAGTATCTAAAAAGAAATTGACAGATTGGCCCCCCACAATTATTAATACCCGGGGTTCCTCAGGTGTAATTAGGACGGGAGCTTGTGTGGGGGCCCCCGGGCACCTTCAGTCCTGATTGTCTTGAGAGTCCGACCCTGGAGACCTACGCCTCTGGGGGCAGTTTCTCTTCCAGTGTGGTCCTTTGCAGACTGGACATGGAGCCAGGGGCGGCTTAGATGCCTGAGGGCAATCCCGCTTGAAGTGCCCCTCCTTTCCACAGTAATAGCAAACCCATCCCTTATCCCCCGGGGTCCTCTGGGCATTTTTCTCAGGCTGTTTAAGAACATTTTTCATAGCCATGGCGAAGGCTTCCGCCTTTTCCTTTGTCTTTTTTTTTTCCCTTTCTTTCTTTTCCTCATATTCCCTACCATAATAGACTGAGCCAGTTGTAACAGAGTATCTAAAGACTGATTTGGTCCATACGTCCATTTTAATAGCTTACCGCGGATATCTGGAGCTGACTGAGTGAGAAATCTATCCTTTAAGATCACTTTTCCCTCTTCACTTTCAGGATCAATCTCAATGAATCTGCGAAGGCCTTCTCTCAGTCTATCTAGGAATTTACCAGGAGCTTCCTTCTCCTCCTGTTCTAGGTCTGCCAATTTGCCATAGTTTAAAGGCTTAGAATGTGCCTGCCTAAGTCCTTCAAGAATACATCTAACAAAAAGACTCTGATCCAATCTTTCTTTAGCTGTGTTGTAGTCCCAGTCTGGTTCTATAGTTGGGACCACCTGATTCCCAGTGGGGAGGGCCACTATCTCGTTCTCCCTCTTCCCTACTGATTCATTACCAAGCCATTCATCTCCATAAGCAACTGCTTTTCCCAAAATTCGAGTCTTAGACTTGGGAGTCAACGTTTGTCCCAAGATATACATCACACCCTTCCAAATGAGGTCATAAAGCAGAGTAACACCTTTAAAGCTCTAATATATTTTTCTGGGTCCTCTAAATAGTCTCCCAGATCCTCCTTGATTCTTTGTATTTCTTGATAAGAAAAAGGCTTATTAACTCTCACAGATTGATTATTTCTCCCGGTGGGTGTTTCATAAAGAGGCAACAGCTTGTGTGGCTGTTCCTCAGTCTCTCTGGCTGCTCCATGCTTATGATCCCAGGGATAGATTGGAGAAACCTGTTTTTCTTTTTCTCTTTGTAAGGTTTCATGCCCAAATCTATACCCTTAGGACATAAGTCTGGCATATTTCGCAGCAAGAAAAAGGGCAACGCATATGCTACTTCTACCCATTTCCCTTGTTCCTTACAGAACCAGTCTAATTGTAGAACAGTATTACACTTAAGAGACCCTCCAACTGGCCACCGTTTGCCATCGTCCAATGGATACCGTGGCCATGCAGTATCACATAGGAAGACCAGGTGTGTCTTCTTGAAGCCCTGGGGATCAAATCTATCCCAGTTTTTCAGGAAACAATTCAAAGGAGTGAGGCTGGAATTGTTAGCTCCCATCTGTAAGAGAGAAAAAAGCGACCATGGCCATTTTTCTACTGGAGGCATCCCTCCCTGCTCTAGATGGGGGTGTAGACAGACATTACACCAAAAGCTTTTCCTTCCTGGTCGGACTTAGTCTGTCCCTTACTGACACAGGCGCAGTCCGCGTCCCTCCTGGTTCTGCAAAATGGGGTGGAGATGCACCAGGGGTAGACCTGATAGCATCCCTACTTGACGTCCAGCTCTTCACCCTTAACCTTTCTTGCCTCTGAAGCTACCTGGGGTGCAATCAGAGTAACCTTCTGGAATGCCTCCCAAGCTAAGACCACTGGGGAAAACATTTGTCACCTGAGTGCCTGTGCACGACCCTGGACCCTGAGTATTTCCTGACCACAATAAGACTGACACGAACATAAAACTGAGATGTTCTTTCCAAGCATCACCACACCAGTATAATAGCCTCCTCTGATCCACTAAGAGCTGGTGTTACCAAAGGAAAAAACCCATTGCAGTCCCAATCTGAGTAACCTTTAACCTCAGAGATGTTCTTGGAGCTAGAGCTCCATCTAGCTTCCTAACTTTTGGTTCCCAGCAAGGCTAGGCGCTTTCTTGAGTAACAATCCAAGTTTGGGACCTAAGCCACAGTACACAGTAATAGTATAGATCACAAGTCCCTTGAAAGTCTATGATCCAATAGATTAGGTTAGTACTTCTAATTCCCAAGGAGTTATGAAATGGTCAAAGAGACCGAAAAGTTTGACCTAGAAAGGAGAGTTCGCTCCACACGCTTTGCCCATTTCTGGTCAGTTCCTGAAGGAGACATTGGGTGCCTCTTTGCATTGGCAGGTCGGTATAAACCCCCGACAGGTTTCTGCCATAAGCCATATGAGATCACCATGGAACTGCAGAGCAGGGCTCCTTACTTGCTTCACGCAGGGCATGTCATTCATTCACACAAACACACCGTAGAGTTAGTAAAGCAAAGCAGAAACCGTGTTCTCTAAGAGAACAAAGAACTAAAGCTCCAAGCATCCTTACCTTGTCCTGAAGGATCCCGGACGAGCCCCCAAGATGAAAGGTTGTTGTTGAATCACACGAAGACACCAGGATTCTTGGCCCCTGGAAGAGAAGAATTCAATCCCGGGCCAGAGACAAGGCTTGATCGCTCAGAGCTTTTGTGTAATAAAGTTTTATTAAAGTATAAAGGAGATAGAGAAAGCTTCTGACATAGGCATCAGAAGGGGGCAGAAAGAATACCCACTTGCTAGTGTTAGCAATGAAGTTATATACTCTCCAATGAATCCAAAGAATGTCTGGAGGTTGTAAAGACCTCATCAGACCTACTCCCATAATTTACATTTTAAGATAACAGGATTAGCCAGAAGGTTTAATCCAAAGACTGTCCTCAGGCGGATACATTATTGTTATATAATCCTAAGGAATGTAGAGAAAGAAAAAAAAAAGTTTGTCCTTTCTTCCTCCTTGAGAATTCCAGACCCCTCTCTCCTTGGGGGCCCCTAGACTCCTTATCAACTTGCCTAGGAAATGACTCTCTCAAATGCATGAAAGTGAAAAGTGACAGTGAAGTCGCTCAGTGGTGTCCGACTTTTAGCGACCCCATAGACTACAGCCTACCAGGTTCCTCCGTCCATGGGATTGTCCAGGCAAGAGTACTGGAGTGGGGTGCCATTTCCTTCTCCAGCTGCTGGAGCTGGACTCCGGCAAATACCAGACCACCCAACCTGCCTCTTGAGAAACCTATATGCAGGTCAGGAAGCAACAGTTAGAACTGGACATGGAACAACAGACTGGTTCCAAATAGGAAAAGGAGAACATCGAGGCTGTATATTGTCACCCTGCTTATTTAACTTATATGCAGAGTATATCATGAGAAACTCTGGGCTGGAATAAGCACAAGCTGGAATCAAGATTGCCGGGAGAAATATCAATAACCTCAGATATGCAGATGACACCACCCTTATGGCAGAAAGTGAAGAGGAACTAAAAAGCCTCTTGATAAAAGTGAAAGAGGAGAGTGAAAAAGTTGGCTTAAAGCTCAACATTCAGAAAACGAAGATCATGGCATCTGGTCCCATCACTTCATGGGAAATAGATGGGGAAACAGTGGAAACAGTGTCAGACTTTATTTTGGGGGGCTCCAAAATCACGGCAGATGGTGATTGCAGCCATGAAATTAGAAGATGCTTACTCCTTTGAAGGAAGGTTATGACCAACCTAGATAGCATATTGAAAAGCAGAAACGTTACTTTGCCAACAAAGGTCCGTCTAGTCAAGGCTATGGTTTTACCAGTGGTCATGTATGGATGTGAAAGGTGGACTGTGAAGAAAGCTGAGCACCAAAGAATTGATGCTTTTGAACTGTGGTGTTGGAGAAGACTCTTGAGAGTCCGTTGGACTGCAAGGAGATCCAACCAGTCCATTCTAAAGGGGATCAGTCCTGGGTGTTCTTTGGAAGGACTGATGCTAAAGCTGAAACTCCAATACTTTGGCCACCTCATGTGAAGAGTTGACTCATTGGAAAAGACTCTGATGCTGAGAGGGATTGAGGGCAGGAGAAGGGGACGACAGAGGATGAGATGACTGGATGGCATCACCGACTGGATGGACAAGAGTTTGTGTGAACTCCGGGAGTTAGTGATGGACAGGGAGGCCTGGCATGCTGCAATTCATGGGGTCACAAAGAGTCGGACACAACTGAGTGACTGAACCGAACTGAATGAGTAAGTCCACCAGTCTACTTTAGGCTCACTTGTACTAGACCAATCCATGGTAACGACTTACAGTAAGCTGTGTATTTATATGCCTTCATACGAAAGAGCAATGCTGTGTTAATTTCCTTCCATTTCAAATAACAACTAATATTTATATTGATAAAGCTAGTGTACCATGAAGTACAATAATCATTTGCTTCATTCTCATCATTGTTTAGTTTATATTGCTATTTTTGTCTTCAGTGAAAGTTTATTTTCCTTTTTTAATGTTCTATTTTATATTGGAGTACAATTGGTTAGCAATGTTATGATAGCTTATGTCTACAGCGAAGTGATTCAGTTATACCTATATCTATTCTTTTTCAAATTCTTTTCCTGTGTATGTCCTTACAGAGTATTCAGCAGAAATTTCTGTGCTATTGAGTAGGTCCCTGTTGGTTATGCATTTTAAATACAGCAGTGTGTACATGTGAATCCCAAACGTATTTAACTGAAATATTTCTTTTATCATCAGTCAGTTCATGAGTCACTTTAAATCAGTGTTGGAATTAAACAGAATGTACATTTTACTAATGATAACATATTAATTAGAAAAATATTCATTAGACACAGTACCAGACATTCGAACACAAGTGTCTTAAGATTTATATTCTCTTGAAAATCAAAAGCATAGGAAAATATTGAGTAAACTAGCCTTCCCCACAAGAGAACTAGCAAATTCTCTTTACTGACAGAAAAACAAGAATGTTTATAACTGAACTACAAGACTCTAAGTGAAACTAGTTAAAACCAATCATTAGACATTCTATAAATCTATGTCAATTGAGGTGCTTGCTAATTTACCTTCTCTGTTTATAGATTATATCGAAGAGCATTTGGACTTTCAAAATAACAAAATAACTGAGAGAAAATTGTTACCAATAGCAAACAGTTTTGTTACTGTCATTTTTAAAATATAATTTATTCAATTACTATACCAACGTATTTTATGTTGCTCCCTAGTTCTATCATTATATATGAACTCATTAGAATCTCAGTGGAGAAGAGGCACAGATTATTAAAAACTTGAATAATGAGCATGTAGTTTTTCAAAACTATATGAAGAAGACACATAATAAGTCAAGATTCTGATAAAACACATATTTGCTTGTAACAAAACTTCAGGGTAAATGTACCACTACAACTGTAAGTGGTACTAATACAGATTTGGTTAACAAGGAGAGGGAAATGGCAACCCACTCCAGTGTTCTTGCCTGGAGAATCCCAGGGACAGGGGAGCCTGGTGGGCTGCTGTCTCTGAGTTCGCACAGAGTCGGACATGACTGAAGCAACTTAGCAGCAGCAGCAGTAAGTATATAAGAGAATCTAAATAAACTGAAAAAAATGAGGGAAGGGAGTTCATGCTGAACTTAAACTTTTGTGTGGAGGCACTCAACATTAGTAGACAAAGAGATACTCACGAGAAGAAAACATGCTCAGTGTTATACATGATTTCATGTTGTAAGTCCGTTCATGAAAATTATTAGAGGACTAATTAAGCAAAACAATCACTGATGGTATAAACAGCACAGAAGTTTTGCTGAGCAGAAGATCTATTTAAGCCTCAGATTAAAGATAAAACTCCTGAAGAATTGATGGTAATAAAACACAATGGAAATGCTGCAATGGAAATATGAAAATAAGATAATGTTTTAGAGAAGACTAGTGAAACTAAAACAATGAGATACCACTACACACTTATTGGAATGGTCAAATACAAAAATCTGACAAACCAATTACTGGCAAAGATGAGGAACAACAAGAACTTTTATTCGTTATTAGTGGGATTGCAAAATGGTAGAATCACTTTGGAAGCAATTACTTACAGAGCTAAACATTGTTATACAACATGATCTATCAATTACACTCCTAGATTGTTCAGCAAATGATTTGATAGTTAATGCCCACACAAAAACATGCACATGAATTTTATAACAGCTTAATTCATACTCTCTCTCTCTCACCCACAAATTGGAAGAAATAAACTATCAAATCTCAAAAAGAAATGGATGAAACCTGAATAAATGTTACTAAGTAAAATAAGCTAGTCTGGAAAAGGTTATACACTGCATGCTGCCAATTATATGACAGTCTGGAAAATGTCAAACTGTAGAGCAAATAAAAAATATCAGAGGCTTTTTTTCTTTTGCTACAAAATAGTTTTATTAGTTTGGATAAGGTATGTCAATGCCTTATCCTCTCCTACTTTGATACACAAATCCACTCAATCGGAGTCTTCGTCTCACCAGAGTTCATACAGTGTAATGTTATTGTGTGCATCTGCAGGGAACCTCGACATTGGGAGGGTTGAGGTTACTGCAGGTTGCTGTGGCAAGTTTCAGATTCCACACCCTGGACACAAATTTCACAAGGTCCATCTCGAGCTGGGTTAAGATAGTGAACATATAGTCTTTGTCTGGGGAAGCCTTTTTCTTTTTCTGTCCCGGAGAGCCAAATGAACCACCCTGACAGGCAGGAGTCTGCACATTACTCTCACCACTCTCTCCCGTCAACTTCACTGTCACATACGTGAGCACAATGAAGAAAAGCCAGAGCAACATAATCTAAAGCCAGTCTTTGGCTTGCTCTGGTAGATTCTGCCAAATTAGAAAGTTTCCTCTGCAGAGCACCTTCCCTGGAGTTCTTCGGCTTTCTCTCTCTGAGAAGCAAACATTAAGGCGTAGACACAGGTAACACCAACGGATAAGCACAGGAACCATTTTGGGGACCACATGGTGAGCCGAGAGGAAACGGCTCCCTGTGTGCTCATCTGCCCTGGCACCTGGGACTGAGGACCAGCCAGGGCTGGGCCCTTGGTGATGTCACAATGGGCCCCACCCCATCCAGAACCCATGTGGTGACTGTGATGACTTCTGGGCAGAGGGTAAGGAGGCTTGTGGGGGTCAACTGGGCATAGGGCTTAAAGGGAAATGGCAAAATTTCCAGAGGAAAATTGAAAAAGAGGTTGGGAGTGGCCATTTCCATGCCAGTGTATTCTTTCTGAACCTAGTGCTCTACTGGGAAGGTGGTTCCATCTTTGATTTTCATTATTCCATTTGTTGAATCCAGACCCTGGGCTGTGCAGAGCAGACCCATGGGCATGTACCCCTATGGAGCAGAGGGACAAGTGGGAAAGTTAGATATTAAACCAGAGGCCACAAACTAGGAGCCACTGATGTATTTTGTGTGGCCTACACTCTTCCTAAAAATGACTGTGCTCAGTCGCAGTCTTGTCTGACTCCTTGAGACCCCATAGACAGTAGCCTACCAGCTCCTCAATCCCTGGGATTTCCGAGGCAAGAATACTGGAATGGGTTGCCATTTCCTTCTCCAGGCATAGAGGCTATTTTAGGGCAGTGAAACTATTCTGTATGATGTTATGGAAAATACATGACACTACATATTTGTGAAAACCAGGAGAACCTTACAGCAGAAAATTTAATCAATGCATGCATATTTTTTAAAAAATTTGACATCAAGAATGGAATGCAGAATTTAACTAAAGAATGGAATTATATTACAAATGTATGAAACCACCTCACTAAGATCCCCTGACTTAAGTAACTTTGGAAATGAATGGAGTTTGCAAGACTGACAGTAAAATATAAAAGCAAAATATAAAAGCAGAACACTTGATAGTGTTTTTACTCGTAGGGGTACAGGTTAACAATTCTGATACTGTTACACATGCATACTTGAACAGTTAAATAAATGGCACATGAGTATACATACATATATTTCTTTATCTTCTTAGCTGAAAGGGTTTAAGAGAAATGATACTCCCAAAATCTGAAAGAAATAATTATGTAGAAATAAGCACAGATCTTGATTCCCAATATTATTTTCCAATAAAAGGAGCCAGGCTTCTTGCAGAAATGACTGATTGTAGGGATCAGAGAGGAAATATAGAAGAGGAGTCTGGGGGAATCTTATCATATCAAAAGGGAAGTACTTAAAAAATAAAAAAGACCTGAAATAATGGGGTTATGTCAAAGAAGACAGGAATGAGCTTCCAATGGTCAAAACTATAACAAGATGAGCAATGTAATAAATTAAGTAAGTAATCTTTTTTTATTATACCCCAAAGTATAAAATGAATATCTGTGAGTCCATACTGATATAAATAAATGATTGAATACATGTGAGACAATAGACCAATTTCCCATGCAGAAGAATTTCAGATAATTGGCATAAATAATTTGGCTCTCAGGGAGGTGGAGTGTAACTTCCTATTCCTGAAGAGTGAGCTAAATATAGTGACTTCATTCCAAAAAAAAAAAAAACAATATGGAGAGAGAGAAAAAGAGTAACTTGACAGTGGAATAAGCTGACAAACACTACTTCAGCCAGGTGGTCAAGGTCAACATTACCAGGGATGAGGCACGTAGATTGTATCACGTGGTAAGAAGGACACTCCCCCTCTGCAGTCTTCCTCCCCTCAAACCCATGAAGTGAAAGTGAAAATGAAAGTCACTCAGTCATGTCTGACTCTTTGTGACTGTCCATGAAATTCTCTAGGCCAGAATACTGGAGTGGGTAGCCTTTCCCTTCTCCAGGGGATCTTCCCACCGAGGGATCAAACCCAGGTCTCCTGCAATGTAGGTGGATTCTTTACCAGCTGAACCACAAGGGAATACCCCCAAAAAATCCATAGTCCCAGGCTAATAGGAACAGCATCAGACAAATCCAAGTTGAGGAACTTTTTATAAATTATATGACTAGTACTCCTCAAAACTATCAAGGTCACAAAAAATAAGGGAAGTCTGAGAAATTGTCACATCCAAGAAGAGCCTAAAGGGACATTTGCTACATACAATGTAGGATCTGGGATGGGTTCCTGGATCAGAAAAAGGACATTAGGTAAAAGCTTAGAAAATCTTAATAGGAAAAAATCTTAAAAATAAAATAGGCATTCTAGTTTATAACAATATGCATGATATTTTGGAACTTTTTGATATATGGCAACTATCTTTGCTTTTTTGTTAGTCTAAAATCATTCTAAGGTTTTTTAAAGTTTATTTTTAAAACATAAAGCAATGGAGGCAACATTAACATTATTTTTTGATGACAGGAGACTCCAAAGAAAAGTACTCTATACAGTCACCCTTTCCTATCCATGGGTTTTGCATGCAGGGATTCATGAAGTGTGGATTAAAAATATTTATTTAAAAAATTCCATCAGCACTGTTTATAATAGCCAGGACATGGAAGCAACCTAGATGCCCATCAGCAGATGAATGGATAAGAAATCTGTGGTACATATGCACAATGGAGTATTACTCAGCCATTAAAAAATACATTTGAATCAGTTCTAATGAGGTGGATGAAACTGGAGCCTATTATACAGAGTGAAGTAAGCCAGAAAGAAAAGCATCAATACAGTATCAGATCAGATCAGATCAGTCGCTCAGTCATATCCGACTCTTTGCAACCCCATGAATTGCAGCACGCCAGGACTCCCTGTCCATCACCAACTCCCGGAGTTCACCCAGACTCACGTCCATCTAGTCAGTGATGCCATCCAACCATCTCATCCTCTGTCATCCCCTTCTCCTCTTGCCCCCAATCCCTCCCAGCATCATAGTCTTTTCCAATGAGTCAACTCTTTGCATGAGGTGGCCAAAGTACTGGAGTTTCAGCTTTAGCATCATTCCTTCCAAAGAAGTCCCAGGGCTGATCTCCTTCAGAATGGACTGGTTGGATCTCCTTGCAGTCCAAGGGACTCTCAAGAGTCTTCTCCAACACCACAGTTCAAAGGCATCAATTCTTTGGTGCTCAGCTTTCTTCACAGTCCACCTTTCACATCCATACATGACCACAGGAAAAACCATAGCCTTGACTAGACAGACCTTTGTTGGCAAAGTAACGTCTATGCAATTGAATATACTATCTAGGTTGGTCATAACTTTCCTTCCAAGGAGTAAGCGTCTTTTAATTTCATGGCTGCAGTTACCATCTGAAGTGATTTTGGAGCCCAGAAAAATAAAGTCTGACACTGTTTCCACTGTTTCCCCATCTATTTCCCATGAAGTGATGGGACCAGATGCCATGATCTTCGTTTTCTGAATGTTGAGCTTTAAGCCAACTTTTTCACTCTCCACTTTCACTTTCATCAGGAGGCTTTTTAGTTCCTCTTCACTTTCTGCCATAAGGGTGGTGTCATCTGCATATCTGAGGTTATTAATATTTTTCCCGGCAATCTTGATTCCAGCTTGTGTTTCTTCCAGTCCAGCATTTCTCATGATGTACTCTGCATAGAAGTTAAATAAGCAGGGTGACAGTATACAGCCTTGACGTACTCCTTTTCCTATTTGGAACCAGTCTGTTGTTCCATGTCCAGTTCTAACTGTTGCTTCCTGACCTGCATACAGATTTCTCAAGAGGCAGATCAGGTGGTCTGGTAGTCCCATCTCTTTCAGAATTTTCCACAGTTTATTGTGATCCACACAGTCAAAGGCTTTGGCATAGACAATAAAGCAGAAATGGATGTTTTTCTGGAACTTTCTTGCTTTTTCCATGATCCAGCAGATGTTGGCAATTTGATATCTGGTTCCTCTTCCTTTTCTAAAACCAGCTTGAACATCAGGAAGTTCACGGTTTGCATATTACTGAAGCCTGGCTTGGAGAATTTTGAGCATTACTTTACTAGCGTGTGAGATGAGTGCAATTGTGCGGTAATGTGAGCATTCTTTGGCATTGCCTTGCTTTGGGATTGGAATGAAAACTGACCTTTTCTAGTCCTGTGGCCACTGCTGAGTTTTCCAAATTTGCTGGCATATTGAGTGCAGCACTTTCACAGCATCATCTTTCAGGATTTGAAATAGCTCAACTGGAATTCCATCACCTCCATTAGCTTTGTTCATAGTAATGCTTTCTAAGGCCCACTTAACTTCACATTCCAGGATGTCTGGCTCTAGGTCAGTGATCACACCATCGTGATTATCTGGGTCGTGAAGATCTTTTTTGTACAGTTGTTTTGTGTATTTTTGCCATCTCTTAATATATTCTGCTTCTGTTAGGTCCATATCATTTCTGTCCTTTATCGAGCCCACCTTTGCATGAAATGTTCCTTTGGTATCTCTGATTTTCTGGAAGAGATCTCTAGTCTTTCCCATTCTGTTATTTTCCTCTATTTCTTTGCATTGATTGCTGAAGAAGGCTTTCTTATCTCTTCTTGCTATTCTTTGGAACTCTGCATTCAGATGCTTATACCTTTCCTTTTCTCCTTTGTTTTTTGCTTCTCTTTTTTTCACAACTATTTGTAAGGCCTCCCCAGACAGCCATTTTGCGTTTTTGCATTTCTTTTCCATGGGGATGGTCTTGATCCCTGTCTCCTGTACAATGTCACGAATCTCATTCCAATACAGTATACTAATGCATATATATGGAATTTAGAATAATGGTAATGACAACCCTGTATGCGAGACAGCACAAGAGACACAGATGTGTAGAACAGTCTTTTGGACTCTGTGGCAGACGGAAGGGGGGATGATTTGGGAAAATGGCATTAAAACATATATAATATCATATAAGAAACAAATCTCCAGTCCGGGTTTGATGCAGGATACAGGAAGCTTGGGGCTGGTGCACTGAGATGACCCAGAGGGATAGTATGGGGAGGGAGGTGGGAGGGGGTTCAGGATGGGGAACACATGTACACCCATGGTGGATGCATGTTGATGTATGGCAAAACCAATACAATATTGTAAAGTAAAATAAATAGATAAAAATTTTAAATATTCCAGAAATTTCCAAAGATCAAAATTCATATTTATCACATTCTGTCAACTATTTATATATCATTTACACTGTATTAGGTATTATAAGTAATCTAGAGATGATTTAAAGTATATGACAGTATATGTGTAGTTTATATGCAAATACTAAAATGCTATGCTATTTATTATAAGGGACTTGAACATCTGTGAATTTGGGTGTCTGATCTTTGGTGGTGGTGTCTTAGAACCAATCTCTCACAGACTTTGAGAGACAGCTGTATTTTAAAGGAATTGAGCTAGATGGCTAGATAAAAATAATAATATATAAAACAGTCTTCCTACACACTAACAACCAATTACATTTATAATGGAAGATACAATTTATAATAGCTAGAAACATAAATACTAAGAATATATTTAAGAACAAATCTACAATAGCTATTTGAAGAAAATTCTGAAATCATACTGAAAAACACAATGAAATGCATGATGAAATGGAAAGATGTATCTTTTGGGAGTATGAAAAGATTTTATATAGATATCAATTGTTGCCAAATTATTATAAAATTATGATTAGATTTCAACAAAAATACTAATATGATTGATATGAGAAATAAGCTAATTCTATAATATATGTGGAAAAATAAACAAGTTATAAGAGGCAGGATTCCTGAAAAAGATGAATGAGCATGAAGGTTGTCCTTACTAGATTTTAAAGCGTATGGATAGCCTACACACTTACATAGAGAAGTAATGGTATAGGACTAGTACTGGTACATGGTTAGACTTACAGCTCATGAGGTAAGAAGTGAGCACAGAAATCAACTCAACTACATACACACATACACACACATACAGCTTTTGTATGAATGTGGCACTCCCAAAATTCATGTTGAAAACCTAATATCCAGTGTGATGATATTAGAAGGTGGGGCCTTTGGGAGATATTTAGGTCGTTAGGGTGGAGCCCTCAAGAATGGAGATTAATGCTCTTACAAAGAGAACTCACAGAGCTCCCTAGCTCCTTTTGCCATGTGAGAATACAGTAAGTCCCTTATATAGGAATCTTCAAACTAAAATTTCAAAGATTCGAACTTGCATTCCCATGTCCAGTCACGTAAGTTAATTCATGTGTCTGGTGTTAATTCATGTGTCTGGTGGATATTGTCACATGCATGCATCCTCTACAAGTGGTTGTGCTTTTGTGTATTTTACAGCACAGTACTATATAGAGTACATTAGAACACTATGTTGATTTCTAGCACAGGCTGTCTGAAAGCATGTGTAAAAGAGAAGTATACCCTATGACCCAGCAATCCCACTCCTAGGCATATACCCTGAGGAAACAAAAATTGAAAAAGACACATGCATGCCATTTTTCATTTCAGCACTATTTACAATAGCTAGAACATGGAAGCAGCCTAGATTTCCATCAACACATGAATGGATAAAGGAGTTGTGGTGTTTATACACAATGGAATATTACTCAGCCATAAAAAAAGAGTCAGTTCTAAATTTGAGTTCTAAAATTTGAGTCAGTTCTAATAAGGTGGATTGGCTTCCCTTGTGGCTCAGCTGGTAAACAATCTGCCTGCAATACGGGAGGCCTGGGTTCGATTTCTGGGTTGGGAAGATCCCCTGGAGAAAGGAAAGGCTACCCACTCCAGTATTCTGGCCTGAAGAATATTCCATGGACTGTATTGTCCGTGGGGTTGCAAAGCATTGGACACGACTGAGTGACTTTCACTTCACTAATAAGGTGGATGAACCTAGAACCTATTATACAGTGTGAAGTAACTCAGAAAGAGAAAGATAAATATCATAACACATATATATGGAATCTAGAGAAATGGTACTGAAGAATTTATTTACAGGGCAGCAGTGGAGAAATAGACATTGAGAATAGACTTATGGACATGGGAGGAGGGGAAGAGAGGGTGAGATATGTGGAAAGAGTAACATGGAAACTTACATTACCATATGTAAAATAGAAAGCAACAGGAATTTGCTCTATGGCTCAGGAAACTCAAACAGGGTCTCTGTATCAACCTAAAGGGGTAAGATGGGGAGGGAGATAGGAGAAAGGTTCAAAAAGGAGGGGGTATATGTATACCTATGGCTGATTCATGTTGAGGTTTGACAGGAAACAACAAAATTCTGTAAAGCAATTATCCTTCAACAAAAAAATTAATTATTATTTTTTAAAGCAGCAGTATACAGCTGATTCTGTTATTTTGGGTTATAAGGCTAACTTTGCTGGGCTTATGAACAAATTGGGCTTAAAAGTGCACTCTCAAAATGGGACTTGTTTATACGCAGGAGACTTCCTATAGGAGAGAAGTCTGTAACTCAGAAAAGGGCCCTCATCTGGCCATACTGCTACCCTGATCTTATACCTCTAGCCTCCAGTACTGTAAGAAATAAATTTCTGTTGTTCACAAGCACCTCTATGCCTGGTATTTTGTTATAGCAGCCCAAATGTACTAAGATACATAGACACACACATTAAGAATATGATAAAGGTAGAAGGTGTCATTTTACACTGGGAGAAGAAAGTTTCTTCAACTAATGTTGATGCATTATTTAGTAACCCTCGGGAAAAAATATAGACTTGAATAATTATTTTTCTATACCCCATTTTTCACATATTGAATTCCCTACCTGAAATGTGGTTTATCTATCTTTGATTGGCAATGCTCACTTATGCTTCAAAGTTCAATTCAATAACCCCCCTCTCTCTTCCCCTTCTCCCTCTTGCTGAGCAACTCATCACAAACAATTAGGTGAGATTGATCAAGACAGGTATCCATGACAGGGGTCATGGAGCCATAGTGGGCCAGTGTGAGATGTTAGAAGTGAAATAGGGGTGAAAAGGATATCCATGCAGTCAGAGTAGCCTAGTATAGGGAGTCAGAACTCAAATAGGGTGAAGTGATCAGATCTACAAGAGCAGGGAAGGGAGGCATGTAGCATGAGATGTCAGAATTTGAGCAGGGAAAAAAGGATATCCATGCTAGGATGTGTCATGGGCAATAAGTGCCAAAGTGGGATTAAGAGGCATTCACAGAGCAGAGCAGCTTGCTACAGTAAGAGTCTGTTTAGTCCGGAGGATATTAAATAGGAAGCAGGCCAGGCATACAGAGTAAAAGCCTCAGTCCAGAGAAGATGAAATCCAAGAGGAGGAGGCAGGTTTGTGTAGAAAGTCAGAGGCCAAGCAAGGTGAGGAGGGCATCCATGCATGGAGGTGGGCAACCCTGTGTGGGCAGTTAGAGGCTAAGTGGAACAAGGAGAGTATCTGCACATGGGGGTGTCACAGTGCAGAGTATCAAAGTCCAAGCAGGGTAAGGGGCGTATGTTTATATAAGGGTTGCCTGGAGTGGGTGTCAGAGTCTGAATATGTTGAGAAAGGCATTCACATGAGCTGGGGACAATCCAGCATTTTTTGATATCAGAGCCTGAGTTATATCAGGAGGATACACACACACACAGGCATGCACACACACATGTACACTTCCCAGACTCTGTCAATGAGAAGAACTGGGAAATAATGAGTACATACAGATCTCATATATTGGATTCTAAATTCCATTTTCCACTAAAAATACTTGAGACTTCTTGGAGAAAATGTTAATTCCATGGGTAGGACAGGAAAAGTACAAGATGAGCCTGGAATATCTTGTACCAAAAGCATCAAATTTTTCAAAGAATGATGGGGAGATGTCAAAAGGACAGAGAGTCAGGCTTAAGGAGGTTCCCACTGTCTGAGGCTGGAACAATGTGAACTTCAAAATAAATAACAATAGTGACAGCTCATGATTCATTTAGTAAAATAAGAGACTCTTAATCCAATAGACACAAGTAAATTAATAAACCTAATTTTGGTGAGGAATAAAATATTTATATACTCTAAAATATAGCTTTCTTATCCATTCTTCTGCTGATGGACATCTAGGTTGCTTCCATGACCCAGAGGGATGGTAAGGGCAGGGAGGTGGGAGGGGGGTTCTAGATGGGGAATACGTGTACACCTGTGGTGGATTCATGTTGATGTATGGCAAAACCAATACAATATTGTAAATTAATTAGCCTCCAATTAAAATAAATCTAAATTTAAAATAAATAAATAAAATAAAATACAAAAAAAAAAAACTTTTAAAATACAAGATAGGGGAGAGTAACTTGACAGTGGAGAATCCTGTCAGCAACCACTTTAATCAAGTGATCCAAGTGAATATCATAAATATTGGGACACTGAAATCATGAACCGCCTGATAGAATGAGATGATATGAACACAGTATCATTTCTGTCATTTTCCTGTCAAAGATGCAAAACATGACATTCGTCATGAGTAAATACTGGATGGAGCAAAATTGAGGAGAATTCTACAAAATAACCGACATCTAGTTTTGTCATCAGAGTAATACTGCCTCATAGAATGAGTTGGGAAATGTTTCTTTCCACTTCTATGGATACATTTAGAATGCATGTATGGAGAATTAGAATGATTTTTGGTTTAAATATTTGGCAGAATTCAGCAGCGAGGCTATCGGGATCTAGGTAAGGTAAGGGGGGACTTGTGAGGTGGGTTGGGCAAAAAGTTTAAAAATGACTAATTCTATCTCTTGCTATTCAGATTTTCATTTTCTTCTTGAGTCAATTTCAGTCATTTGTGTATTTCTAGAAATTTGTACATTTCATCTAAATTTTCTAACTAGCATCATGGTATTCCTTTACAATTATATTTATTTCTCTAAAGTTGGTAGCAATTTTTCCTTTTTTATTCCTAATTTTAATAATTTGAGTCTTCTTCCTCCCTTGATCAAAACCACTAAAGTTGTGTCAATTTATTGACCTTTCTTGGAGAAGGCAATGGCACCCTACTCCAGTACTCTTTTGCCTGGAAAATCCCATGGACGGAGGAGCCTGGTAGGCTGCAGTCCATGGGGTCGTTAAGAGTCAGACACGACTGAGTGACTTCACTTTCACTTTTCACTTTCATGCATTGGAGAAGGAAATGGCAACCCACTCCAGTGTTCTTGCCTGGGGAATCCCAGGGAGGGGAGCCTGGTGGGCTGCCGTCTATGGGGTCGCACAGAGTCAGACATGACTGAAGTGACTTAGCAGCAGCAGCAGCAGCAACAGCAGCATTGACCTTTCTAAATAACCAAATTTTAATTTGTTGAGTATCTCTGTGGTTTTTCTATTCTCTATTTCATTAATTTTGCTCTAGAACTAATTGTTTACTATGGCTGCCTATTTGAGTTTAATTTGCTACATCCCCTCACGTAGGTGTGGTGTGTTTTCTCTTTCATTCTTCTCAAAGTAAAGTTGGCCCTTGAACAACAGGCATATGAACTGTGTAGGTCCACTTATACAAAGATTTTTTTTTCAATAGTAAATACTACAGCACTACACCATCTGCAGCTGGTTGAATCAGCAGAGGTGAAATCACAGATTTGGAAAAACCACATAGAGGGCCAACTACAAGTTATATATGAATTTTTGACTGCAGAAAAGGTTGTTGCCTCAAACCCCACATTGTTGAAGAGCCAAATGTATTTTCTACTTTCTCTTGTGATTCTTTCTTTGACCCTTTGATTATTCAGGAGTGTACTGTTTGACTTCCACATATTTGTCTGTTTCTCAAAATGTTTTGTTTTCTAATTTCATTATATTCAGATGATGGACTTGATATGGTTTGAACACTTTAATATTTATTTAGGTTTGTCTTATGTCTTAGCATATAGGATATTCTAGAGAATGTTCCCTGCACTCTTAAGAAGAATGCATATCCTGTATGGGATAAATTGTTCTATAGATGTCTGTTAGGTCCATCTGGTTTATATTATCATTCAAGATCTCTATTTCATTGTTGATCTTCTGCCTAGTCTTTCTATCCATTATTGAAAGTGGATTAGTAAAGTATAGCAATTATTGTTGAATTGTCTATTTCTTTATTCAATTCCATCAGTTTGTTTTTTTTTTCCCTCCATGCATTTTTCAGTTGTCTTGTTAGGTGCATATATAATTATTATGTCTTCCTAATAGAGTCCCCTTTTATCATTATGAAATGCTCTTCTTTATCCTTAGTATCAGTTTTTAATAAAATTCATTTTTTTCTTAGTACAGTATACCCAATTCTCTCTTTGGTTGATGTTTGCATTATATGTATTTTTCAGTCATTTCATTTAAAATGTATATCTTTGACTCTAAATTATGTCTCCTGTAGAGAGCATATAGTTTTATCTTTGTTTTTTATTTAGTCTCAGAATATTTGCTTTTTGAATAAATTGTTCAATTCATTCATAATTTACATAATTATTCAGTTCAGTTCAGTCAATTAGTCAATTAGTATCTGATCCTTTGAGACCCCATAGACTGCAGCACGCCAAGCTTCCCTGTCCATCACCAACTCCCAGAGCTTGCTAAAACTTATGTCCATTGAGTCGGTGATGCCATCCAATCATCTCATCCTCTGTCATCCCCTTATCCTCCTGCCTTCAATCTTTCCCAGCATCTGGGTCTTTTTAAATGACTCAGTTCTTCGCATCACTTGGCCAAAGTCTTGGAGCTTCAGCTTCAGCATCAGCCCTTCCAATGAATATTCAGGACTGATTTCCTTTAGGATTGACTGGTTTGATCTCCTTGCAGTCCATGGGACTCTCAAGAGTCTTCTCCAGCACCACATTTTAAATCATCAATTCTTGGGCATTCAGCTTTCTTTATAGTCCAATTCTCACATCCATACATGACTACTGGAAAAACAATAGCTTTGACTGGATTTTTGGCAAAGTAATATCTCTGCTTTTTAATATGCTGTCTAGGTTGGACATAGCTTTTCTTCTTCTTTTAATTTCATAGATGCAGTCACCATCTGCAGTGATGTTGGAGCCCCCCAAAATAAAGTCTCTCACTGTTTCCATTGTTTCCCCATCTATTTACCATGAAGTCAAGAGACCAGATGTCATGATCTTAGTTTTCTGAATGTTGAGTTTTAAGCCAGCTTTTTCACTCTTCTCTTTCACTTTCATCAAGAGGCTCTTTAGTTCTTCTTCGCTTTCTGCCATAAGGGTGGTGTCACCTGTGTGTTTGAGGTTATTGATATTTCTTCCCGGCAATCTTGATTCCAGCTTGTGCTTCATCCAGCCTAGCATTTTGCATCATTATTAATATGATCAAATTTATGAATATTTTATTTTTTCCAAAATTCATGGTTTTTGTCCTTTTTATCTTTATTGCCTTCATTTGTAAATGAAATTTTTCAGTGTAGCATTTGGTTTGCATTAATGATATAGTTCAAATTTTTTTTTTTTTTTTTTTTTTTTTTTTTTAATGTTTTGATTTTCCATTTTATTTATTTTTTTTTATTTATTTTTTTTTTATTTTTTTTTTATTTTTTTTTTTTAATTTTATTTTATTTTTAAACTTTACATAACTGTATTAGATTTGCCAAATATCAAAATCTTAGTGACTATACTAGGACTTTCTGTATTCGTATTAACTTATTAGCTTTACTTTGTATTTTTACTAACTTAATGACAGTGAGAATAATCATCAACATCCTCAGTAACAGTGAGCTAAACTGGACAGGAATGGGTGAATTGAATTCAGATGACCATTATATCAATTACTGTGGGCAAGAATCCTATAGAAGAAATGGAGGAGACTTCATAATCAACAAAAGAATCCTGATATGCACTACTTGGGTGCAACCTCCAAAATGACAGAATGAACTTGGTTCTTTCCAAGGCAAGCCATTCAACATTACAGTAATTCAAGTCTTTACCCCTACCACAGATGCCAAAGAAGCTGAAGCTGATCAGTCCTATGAAGACCTAGAAGACCTCCTAGAACTAACACCAAAAACAGATGTTCTACTCATCAGTGAGGATTGGTATGCCAAAGAAGGAAGTCAAGGGATACCTGGAGTAACAGGCAAGTTTGGCCTTGGAGAACAAAATGAAGCAGGGCAAAGGCTAACTGAGTTCTGCTAAGAGAATGTGAAATCAGATTGATTACATTTTTTGTAGTCAAAGATGGAGAAGCTGTATGCAGGCAGAAAAAAACAAGACCTGGAACTGACTGTGGCTCTGTTCATCAGCTTCTCATAGCAAGTGAAGTGAAGTCACTCAGTCGTGCCCAACTCTTTGAGACCCCATGGACAGTAGCCTGCACCAAGCTCCTCCATCCATGGGATTTTCCAGGCAAGAGTACTGGAGTGGGTTGCCATTTCCTTCTCCAGGGAATCTTCCTGACCCAGGGATCGAACCCAGGTCTCCCACATTGTAGACAGACGCTTTACTGTCTGAGCCACCAGGGAAGTCTCATAGCAAAATTCATGCTTAAACTAAAGAATGCAGGGAAAACCAGTAGGACAGCCAGGTATAGGTTAAATCCAATCCCCTATGAATATGCACTGTCATTAAGTTAGTAAAAATACAAAGTAAAGCTAATAAGTTAATATGAATACAGAAAGTCCTAGTATAGTCACTAAGAAAATAAAATTTAAACTATATCATTAATGCAAACCAAGATTCAAGAGATTAGATCTAGTTAATAGTGTGGTTGAAGCCTTATGGGCAGAGGTCCATAATACTGTACAAGAGGCAGTGAACAAAGCCATCCCAAAGAAAAAGAAAAACAAGAAGGCAAAGAGTCTGTCTCAGGAGGCTTTAAAATAGTTGAAGAAAGAAGAGAAGCAAAAACCAAGGGAGAAATGAGAAGGTACATCCAACTAAATGCAGCATTCTACAGAAAAACACGGAGAGACAAGAAGGCCTTCATCAATGAACAGTGCATAAAACCAGAAGAAAACAAGAGAAGGAGAAAGAATAGAGATATCTTCATGAAAATTAGAAATATCAAGGGAATATTTCAGCCAAAGGTGGGCACAATAAAGGACAGCAATGGTAGAGACCTAGTAGATGCTGAAGAGATCAAGAAGAGATGGAAAGCATACACATAAGGACTGTACAAAAAAGATCCTAATGAACTGGATTATTATGATGGTATGGTCAGTAACCCAGGGCCAGATATTCTGGAGTGTGAAGTCAAGAGGGCCTTAGGAAGCACTACTGTTAATAAAGCTAGAGAATGGGACAGAATTTCAGTAGAACTGTCCAAAACCCGAAAGGATGATGCAATCATGGTGTTGCATTCAATATGTCAGCAAATCTGGAAGACCCAGCAGTGACCACAGGACTTCAAAAGGTCAATCCTCATCCCAATTCCCAAGAAGGGTAGTACTGAAGAATGTGCTAACTATCAGACAATTACACTCATCTCCCATGCTAGTAAAAGTCAGGTTTAAAAACTTGCATGCTAGGCTTTAGCATTATTTGAACCAAGAACTTCTAGATGTCCAAGCTGGGTTTAGTAAAGGAAGAGGCACCAGAGATCAAGTTGACAGTATTTGCCAGATCACAGAGAAAGCAAGGGCATGCCAAAAAATCATCTATGTCTGTTTCATCAACTATGCTAAAGCCTTCGACTGTGTGGACCATAAAAAATTAATGAAAGCTCTTAAAGAGATGAGAATACCAGACCCTCTTACCTGTCCCCTGAAACACCTGTATATGGGTTAAGAAGCAACAGGTAGCTCCCTGTATGGACCAAGTGATTGGTTCAAAATTGAGAAACAAGAGCCTCAATAAGTCGTACTGGGAAAACAGACAGCTACATGTAAAAAATGAAATTAGAACACTTCCTAACACCATACACAAAAATAAACTCAAAATGGACTAAAGACCTAAATGTAAGACCAGAAACTATAAATCTCTTAGAGGAAAACACAGGCAGAATATTCAATGACATAAATCAAAGCAAGATCCTCTATGACCCACCTCCTAGAGTAATGGAAATAAAAAAAAAGGAAACAAGTGGAAACTGATTAAACTTAAAGCTTTTTCCAGCAAAAGAAACTATAAGCAAGGCAAAAAGACAACCCTCAGAATGGGGGAAAATAATAGCAAATGAAACAACTGACAAAGGATTAATTTCCAAAATATACAAGCAGCTTATACAACTCAATAGCAGAAAAAAACAAACAACTCAATCAAAAAGTGGGGAAAAGACCTAAACAGACATTGCTCCAAAGAAGACATACAGATGGCTAACAAACACATGAAAAGATGCTCAATATTGCTCATTATTAGAGAAATACAAATCAAAACTGCAATGAGATATCACCTCATACCACTCAGAATGGCCATCATCAAAAAGTCTACAAACAATAAGTACTGCAGAGGGTGTGGAAAAAAGGCAACCCTCTTGCACTATTGGTGGGAATGTAAATTGTTACAGCCACTATGGAAGACAGTATGGAGATTCCTGTTAAAAAAAAAAAAAAAAAACTAAGAAGAAAACCACCATAGGACCCAGCAACCCCACTCCTAGGCATATACCCTGAGGAAACTACAATTGAAAAAGACACATGTATCCCATTGTTCATTGCAGCACTATTTACAATAGCTAGAACATGGAAGCAACCTAGATGTGCATCAGCAGATAAATGGATAAAGAAGTTGTGGTATATATACACAATGGAACATTACTCAGCCATAAAAAAGAATGCATTTGAGTCAGTTCTAATGAGGTGGATGAATCTAGAGTCTATTATACAGAGTCAAGTACATCACAAAGAGAAAGATAAATATTGTATACTAATGTATATATACGGAATCTAGAAAGATGGTATTTATTTGCAGGGCAGCAATGGAGAAACAGACATAGAGAACAGACTTATGCACAAGGGGAGAGGGGAGGAGAGAGTGAGATGTATGGAGAGAGTAACATGGAAACTTACATTGCCATATATAAAATAGCCAATGGGAATTTGCTTTGTCTCAGGGAATTCTAACATAGGCTCAGTATCAACTTAGAGGGGTGGGATGGGGAAGGAGATGGGAGGGAGGTGCACGAGGGAGGGGACATATGTATAATTATGGCTGATTAACTTTTAGTTTTGACAGGAAACAACAAAATTCTGTACAGCAATTATCCTTCAACTAAAAAATAAATAAACTTAGGAAAAAAAAAAAAAACTACACTGATTTAGGGCTTCCCTGGTGGATCAGGAGTAAAGAATCTGCCTGAAAATGCAGGAGACATGAGTTTGATCCCTGTCTGGGAAGACCCCACGTGCTATAAAGCAACTAAGCTTGTTCTCTGGAGTCCAGGAGCCATAATTACAGACCCCATGTGCCACAACTACTGAAGCCTGCATGCCCTAGATCCCATGCTCCACAACAAGAAAAACTATCACAGTGAGAAGCCTGCACCATAAGTAGAGAGAAGCCCTGCTTGCTGCAACTAGAAAAAAACCCTTGAAGCAACGAAGACTCAGTACAGTCAAAAATAAATAAATTTAAATTTTAAAAAACTTAATTGATTTAAACATAACAGAGAAGGGTCATTAGAAGTAATATAAAGTCTGAATTAGATGATATGGTTGCTGCTGCTACTGCTGCTAAGTCGCTTCAGTCGTGTCCGACTCTGTGCGATCCCATAGATGGAAGCCCACCAGGCTCCCCCGTCCCTGGGATTCTCTAGGCAAGAACACTGGAGTGGGCCGCCATTTCCTTCTCCAATGCGTGAAAGGGAAAAGTGAAAGTGAAGTCACTCAGTCGTGTCCGACTCTTAGCGACCCCATGGACTGCAGCCTACCAGGCTCCGCCATCCATGGGATTTTCCAGGCAAGAGTACTGGAGTGGGGTGCCATTGCCTTCTCCAGATGATATGGTTAGATAGCATCATTGATTCAATGAATTTGAGCAAACTCAGGGAGATAGTGAAGGACAGGGAACCCTGTGTGCTACAGGTCATGGGGTCGCAAAGAGTTGGAAATGACTTACCGACTGGACAACAATAACAAAGCCTGACACTTGTAGGATACTTTTTGAATAACTATAATAAAGCAAATGCAAATAGCTACTGCTAAACAAAAACAAACAAACAAAAAAAAAAGATTGAGAAAGGAGTACAATAGTGTTGTCTGCAGTCACCCTGTTTAACCTGTATACTGAACACAGCATGAGAACTGCTGGGCTGGATGAGTTACAAGCTGGAATCAAGATAGGCAGGAGAAACATCAACAACCTCAGATATACAGATGACAGCACTCTAATGGTAGAAAGTGAAGAGGCACTAAAGAGACTCTTGATGAGGGTGAAGGAGGAGGGTGAAAGAGCTGGCTTAAAACTAAATATTAAAAAATTAAGATCATGGCATCCAGCATTACTTCAGGGCAAATAGAGGGGGAAAAGGTGGAAGTAGTGACAGATTTCCTCTTCTTGGGCTCTAAGATCACTGCAGATGGTGACTGCAGCATGAAATCAGAGGGCAACTGTTTCTTGGTAGGGAAGCTATGACAAACCTAGACAGTGTGCTGAAAAGTAGAGACATTACTCTGCTGACAAAGGTCCGTATAGTCAAGGCTATGGTCTTTCCAGTGGTCACGTATGACTGTGAGAGCTGGACTGTAAAGAAGGCAGAACGCCAAAGAATTGATGCCTTCGAACTGTGGTGCTGGAGAAGACTCCTGAAAGCCCCTTGGACAGCAAGATCAAATCAGTCAATCATAAGCGAAATCGACTCTGGATACTCATTGGAAGGACTGATGCCTAAGCTGAAGCTCCAGTCTTTTGGTCATCTGATGTGAAGAACCAACTCATTGGTAAATTCCCTGATGCTGGGAAAGATTGAGGGCAGAAGGAAAGAGGACATCAGAGGATAAGACAGCTGGATGGTATCACCAACACAGTGGACATAAACTTGGCAAACACTGGGAGATGGTGAAGGACAGGGAATCCTGGCATGCTGCAATCCATGAGGTTGCAAAGTGTCAGACACGACTGGGTGATTCAACAACAACAATGACAGTGAGATATAGAAATGTTACTCCTATACAGCTCCATCTCCTCTTCTGCACTTTTGTTGTTTGCTCAGCAGCAAAACCTGTACTTCTTACAGCACTCTTAAACTTGAACATCTTCAGTCTCTATTCCAAATAATGTTAGTCTCTTCAGGAGAGCTATGCAGCTCTGTTCTTACGGCCTGACTTTCACCCTCTGCAGAATCTCTGTGCTACTGCTCCAGAGATGGAACAGGAACTTTTATTCTTGCAGTGTCATTCCCATACAAGCAAGACTCTAGGCTGGGCAGTGGAGGCAGGAGGGGATGGGTCATCGCTGGTCTTCTTGGTTTGTTTCTCCCAGTATGGAATCTCTGCCCTATAGGGAACCTGGTGTGAAGATTATTGAAGCCTAGTATTCTCAGCTTACTGTGCCTAGGACAGAGTTTCTGTGTTATGGAAGTAAGCTGGGTAGAGGAAGGGAGTCTTGGATCTCTCTTGCCTGGAAAGAGCTTCTGCAATAAAGGTGGGAAGGATAGAGAATGCTGGAGCCAACCCCTCATGGGGAGAAATCATTGTCTTGAACTGAAGTCTGGAAAAGGAGCAAGTCCTGTGTAATTAGCTATAACCACGTGGGATAGAGTTTCTGTTGCACTGAGCTGGGCAAGGTGGGAGGTGGGGAATAGGTCATAGTTCAAATGCCATAGACTCTAGCTCATCTTACCAATATTTACCAGATTTTATTGAATAAATGTTTCCCCAGGGCCTTCCCTGGTGATGCTGTGGATAGGAATCTGCCTGCCAATGCAGGGGACATGGGTCCAATACCTGGTCCTGGTCTAGGAAGATTCCACATGTCATAGAGCAATGAAGCCTGTGCACCACAACCATGGAGCCCCTGCTCCAGAGCCCACATACTGCAGTTACTGAAGCCTGCATGCCACAACAAGATTAGCCACCGTAATGAGAAGCCCAAGCACCACAACAAAGAGTAGTCCCTGCTCGCTGTGACTAGAGAAAGCCCTGGCACACAATGAAGACACAGACTAGCCAAAATAAATAAACAAAGTAAAAATAAATAATTTCTTTTTTAAAAATGTTTCTTCATTTGCTGTAGGCTTTAGGTAATTTCTAGATATATTAAATATTTTTTTAATTGCCAGTTATTGATGTTTTGCTGATAGAGGGGATCCATGGAGCTTCTCATGCCACGATTCTAGAAGTGCTTTTTCAAATAACTTATTTTTAGAGTGAATGAACCTAGGACTGTTCTGAGCATGAAAATAACAATGAGTCCCCATTCTAGTTTTAACACTTTGAATGTATTACTTAACCTAAGTTTTTCCTCATTTATAGCATGGGCACCTTGTATACTTCTCAGATTTTGGTGAGGATTGAAAGACTATTGAAATAGTGTTATATAAAGCACCAAGCATAGACATTGACTCACAGTAATCACTTAATAAATGTAACTTCTCTCCCCTTCAAGTAAATGACTGTCTCAGGCTGGATAGCTATTTTGGGGACTATCACATTGTCTCTGCTTAGTCACTCAGTCAAGTGCAACTCTTCGTGACCCTATGGAATGTAGCCTGCCAGGCTCCTCTGTCCATGGGAATTCTCCAGGCAAGAATACTGGAATGGATTGCTATGCCCTCCTCCGGGGGATCTTCCCAACTGAGGGATCAAACTCAGGTCTCCCACATTGCAGGAAGAGTCTTTAACATCTTAGCCACCAGGGAAGCCCTCACAGTGTCTAGAATATGGTCTCTGTGCTCATATATACTCTGAGTTCAAAGTAAGGGGCAAGCGCAGGCCTAGATGGCAGAAGACAGATGAAAGGGGCCACAGCTTAAGGCATTGTGTATATACCAGGAATTTGGGAAATATTCAAAATGCTAATGCTCTGTCATAATGCAAAACAAATTAAAAAGGTGATTAAAAAATTCAATTTTAGAAAATTTAGGATGACTGCAGTTGGTGACTACCACCAGGAAATCAGGAGATGATTGCTTTTTGGTAGGAAAGCTATGACAAACCTAGACAGTGTGTTGAAAAGCAGAGACATTACTCTGCTGACAAAGGTCCATATAGTCAACGCTATGGTTTTCCCAGTGGTCATGTACGGCTGTGAGAGCTGGACCGTAAAGAAGGCAGAGCACCAAAGAATTGATGCATTAACCTGTGGTGCTGGAAAAGACTCCTGAAAGTCCCTTGGACAGCAAGGAGATCAAACCAGTCAATCCTAAAGGAAATCAGTCCTGAATATTCATTGGAAGAACTGATGCTGAAGCTGAAACTTCAGTATTTTGGTCATCTGATGTGAACATCTGACTCATTGGTAAAGTCCCTGATGCTGGGAAATATTGAGGGCAGAAGGAGAAGAGGGCATCAGAGGATGAGATGGCTGGATGACATCACTGATGCAATGAACATGAAATTGGGCAAACTCTGGGAGATTTTGAGGGTCAGGGAGGCTGGCATGCTGCAGTACATGGGGTCGGAAAGAGTTGGACATGACTGAGTGATTTGAAAAATAGCAACAAGTACCTCATATAAGTGGAATCATATAATATTTTAAAATATTTGTAACCTTTGTATATTGTCACCCTGCTTATCTAACTTAGATGCAGAGTATCTCATGCAAAATGCCAGATGGATGAAGCACAAGCTCCAATCAAGATTGCCAGGAGAAATATCAATAACCTCAGATATGCAGATGACACCACCCTTATGGCAGAAAGTGAAGAAGAACCAAAGAGCCTCTTGATGAAAGTGAAAGAGAAGAGTGAAAAAGGCTTAAAAGTCAACATTCAGAAAACTAAGATCATGGCATCTGGTCCCATCACTTCACAGCAAACAGATGGGGAAACAATGGAAACAGTGAGAGACTTTATTTTGGGGGGCTCCAACATCACTGCAGATGGTGACTGCATCTATAAAATTAAAAGACACTTGCTCCTTGGAAGAAAAGTTATGACCAACCTAGACAGCATATTAAAAAGCAGAGACATTACTTTGCCGACAAAGGTCCGTCTAGTCAATACTATTGCTTTTCCAGTAGTCATGTATAGATGTGAGAATTGGACTATAAAGAAAGCTGAGCACCGAAGAATTGATACTTTTGAACTGTGGTATTAGAGAGGACTCTTGAGAGTCCTTTGGACTGCAAGGAGATCCAACCAGTCCATCCTAAAGGAAATCAGTCCTGAATATTCATTGGAAGGGCTGATGCTGAAACTGAAGCTCCAATACTTTGGCCACCTGATGTGAAGAACTGACTAACCCTGATGCTGGGAAAGATTGAAGGCGGGGGGAGAAGGGGACGACAGAGGATGAGATGGTATCACCAACTCAATGGACATAAGTTTGAGTAAGCTCTGGGAATTGGTGATTGACAGGGAAGCCTGGCTTGCTGCAGTCCATGGGGTCACAAAGAGTCAGACATGACTGAGCGATTAAACTGAACTGAACCTTCTTGTCCAGCTTATTTCACTTAGCATACATACTTATTCAAACCCAGGGCTAGGTCATGAGGATTAGATATCATTTGTCTCTGAGCCATCGCACTAACACAGCAACCTGAGAGTCAGCTTCTAGAGGATACAATTAACCAAAGAGCCACACTGATTTTTCTCAAGTAGCAATCCATAAAATGAAACCAGACCACAAGTAAATATTTGGACATGGAGCCAGACTATGGTCAATAAGGTTCTAAATAGACAATGGAAAGACCATATTCAAGATCAAATGTTGTACCAACAAAAGACAGCTGCCTTTGTTTGGAGAGCCTACCAAAGGATATAGGCTTGGTGATAAGGAAATGCTCAAATATACGAATGCCAAAACAGCAAAAAGTATTCCTCTGGAACTTCATGTAGTCATTGGTCTGTACATTGTGGTCAGTGTACATGTAAAAAAAGAGAGGGGGGAAGGAATGTGGCCCATTGATAGCAGAAACCAACAGAGAGATACAACAATGAACAAGGGTTTGACCTGCATCACAAGAAAGAGTTCCTTAATAAAAGGGACAGCAGTGGATAGTATGAAAGGTAATATAAGCAAGTATGCCAGGAAACCAAGGTCCAAAGAGGCTAACTGCTTTTGCCGTTGTGAACCAGGTTTTCACATGATAAATTCACACGTGTGGGGTTCTCATGCTTCAAATTAATTGCTCTCTCCATGCTATAAATGGACCTTTTGATTTCATTTCTTCTACGTTTCTAGGCTCTTCTGGCTCTTTTAAGAATTAAATTGTCATGAGACAGATTAATAGGAGAAAATCAAAGATTCATAATGTATTCATGGAAAATACCCAGAAAAATTAAAAACTTCACTAAAATTTCTGAAACCCTCACATTTAATATCATCTTCAGCTAAAAACAAAAGAGAATGTTGGGTGTAGTGGTTTGGGACTTCAAAGCGGGGATGGCAATTCACATGGAGCAATTCACACAAAAAGCAAATGTTTAGTAAACAAATGTATGATGGGCCAGGCAGAGACAACTAGACACTGAGAGGAATTTTACCAAACAGACTTTGCTAGGTTCCTCCCTGTCTAGTCCATTTTATAATTTTCTATGGTCATACCCCTTCCTGGAACAGATACTCTATTCACATTCTTTAGAGGAAAGTCAAAATTTCCTGAGTCTTTGGGGTCTTGATTGTTTTCAGCTCAAAATAGTCTGCAGGCCAAAGAGACATTTGGGGGTGGCAAATTTTGTTCCCCTACAGAGTGGAGACAAACTTGACCTGCAAACTTCGTAACACTTGATGCTTCTATTAATAGACCCCCCAGCCTCAGCTCCAGCTCCAATTCCCCTTCTCTGGGTCCGCCCAGTTTCAACACCAACAGAGATGAGTTTAGTTCCTTTCTCAGCCACAGGCCAGGACCATCCTGACCTGGTTTCTGGCTTGCTCCTGTTCTCTCCCATTTTGCCTCAGCTTGGGTTCCTGAACATTACTTCCCCTCAGGGTTTCTGCTCCTGCCTGTGGATGGATTTTGATTTACAAGTTCAATACTCAATGCATCAAGCTCACTCCCCTAGTCCCTGCATTCCCTGGAACTCTACAATTCTCTCTGGCCTTCTGGTAGGATAGGAGATGGATGGGCTCCAGGTTAGACATTTCTAACCAGCCTCCTGTTTATACTTTGAGACAGGAATAATAATAGGAACCAGGTAAACAGCTAGACTTTATCTCCTGTGGACATTGTAAGATAACAGTAATGGCAGGGGCAGAGAGGTGTTAAGCCCTGCTTGGATTAAAGATCAAGAGGTCACACATTTCTGATCCTTGGAGTCAGGGAGACCTCAAATGCACATGCAGAGAAAGAATCCTTGGAGGTGACGAAGGAAAGGGACACCAGACAATGATAAGTCTTGCTAACTACCCAAAGGTCCCTAGGCTGAAATTAATCTTGGCTAAAGGATGTGTGTGCACATAGGGAGGGTCCTGAGACAAATCAGCTATTTGGTCCAAACGAAATGATTGGCCAGAGGAAAACAGAGACCCAGAAGATGGCTCCCTTATAAAATGATTTAAATGTCCCAAAGTCACAACTTCTCTGAGCTCCCCTGTGTGTCTGTCAGCATGTATTCTGTTTTCTTAATAAATGCCTTTTCTTGTCTACCTTCTTTTTGTCAATTTTTTTCAAGGCAGACAAGAACTGGATTGCAGACTGTAGTCTCTAGCCCTCATGGTCTAGTGGCTATGATCTCGGGTAGCCTCACCCTGCAGCAGCTTGTAGCAGGGTTTCTATTCCCAACCAGAGACTGAGGTCAGGCCACAGCAGTAAGAGCACCAAATCCTAGCCAGTAACAAGGCCTTCCTTGGCCCCTCAGCTGTGTAGAAGTGAATTTCCATAGAGATGGAAAGTAGTGAAAGAAGTAGTTCATTAAGAGGAAAAAGAGTACATGTGGATAGACAGACAGGCAGGCTCAGAGTGAGAGAAAGACACGCCCTTGTGGTGGTTTAAATCATTTTTATGGAGCATTTCTTCTGGGTTTCCTTTGGCCAATCATTTTCATTTCTCTGGTTCTGAGTCTGTATTTGGTTTATCTCAGGATCTTCCCCTGTGTGCATGTGTATCTCTTCAGTTTAGTTCAGTTCAGTCGCTCAGTCGTGTCCGACTCTTTGTGACCCCATGAATTGCAGCATGCCAGGCCTCCCTGTCCATCACCAACTCCCGGAGTTTATTCAGACTCACATCCATTGAGTCGGTGATGCCATCCAGCCATCTCATCTTCTGTCTTCCCCTTCTCCTCTTGCCCCCAATCCCTCCCAGCATCAGAGTCTTTTCCAATGAGTCAACACTTCGCATGAGGTGGCCAAAGTATTGGAGTTTCAGCTTCAGCATCAGTCCTTCCAATGAACACCCAAGACTGATCTCCTTTAGAATGGACTGGTTGGATCTCCTTGCAGTCCAAGGGACTCTCAAGAGTCTTCTCCAACATAGTCAAGATGAATTCTAGTGAAGAGGCCCATGGGGAGGTTAACATCACCGACTATGAGGTGACAGCATCCCCTCCCTTTTGACCTCCAAAAAGCCTTTCTGTGCCTAGAAGAATCAGTTCTAATGAGGTGGATGAAACTGGAGCCTATTATACAGAGTGAAATAAGCCAGAAAGAAAAACACCAACACAGTATACTAACGCATATATATGGAATTCAGAAAGATGGTAACAATAACCCTGTATACGAGACAGCAAAAGAGACACTGATATATAGACCAGTCTTTTGGACTCTGTGGGAGAGGGAGAGGGTGGGATGATTTGGGAGAATGGCATTGAAACATGTATAATATCATATATGAAACGAGTCGCAAGTCCAGGTTCAATGCATGATACTGGATGCTTAGGGCTGGTGCAGTGGGACGACCCAGAGGGATGGTACGGGGAGGGAGGAGGGAGGAGGGTTCAGGATGGGGAACACGTGTATACCTGTGGCGGATTCATGTTGATATATGGCAAAACCAATACAATACTGTAAAGTTAAAAAATAAAATAAAAAATAAATAAATAAAAATTTTAAAAAAAGAATGAGGAATATGTGGTCTTTTATCTCTTATCTGGGCAGGGCCCAGCCTCCCCCATCATCCAACTTTTATGAAGTTTCTGTCAATAGGAGAGAAACTGTTCAGCCTGGGCCCATCTATCTTCTGCCTCCATTAGGATTCAGTACTGTCACCACTGTGACCAGTGTTCAATATCTGCTCAAGGAACTAAGGTCTCACTCTAAGATGCTGCTCACTGCTATCTCCCTGAAATCACTGGGATATAAACTGTGGCCCCTTCATGCTTTCTGCACCCTTGTAGGGGGCAGGAGAGGCCTAGGCTGGCAAATATTTTTCCTGAAATCTACATAATTACCTATTTTGCTTTCAGAATCTTCCTGCCTGAAATATATCCCATCATGATTTCAAGATAAATACCCATGTGCTAAGTTGCTTCAGTGGTATCAGACTCTTTGTGACCCCCATGGACTGTAGTCCACCAGGCTCCTCTTTCCATGGGATTTTCTGGGCAAAAATGCTGGAGTGGGGAGCCATTTCCTCCTCCAAGGGATTTTCCAACCCAGGGATCAAACCCACGTCTCTTACTTCTCCTGCATTGGCAAGCATGTTCTTTACCACTAAAGAAAGTGAAAGTGAAGTCGCTCAGTCATATTTTACTCTTTGTGACCCTGTGGACTGTAGCCTACCAGGCTTCTCCATCCATGGGATTTTCCAGGCAAGAATACTGGAGTGGGTTGCCATTTTCTTCTCCAGGGGATCTTCCTGACCCAGGGATCGAACCTAGGTCTCCTGCATTGTAGGCAGATGCTTTACCATCTGAGCCACCAGGGAAGTCCTCTTTACCATAGTGCCACCACAAATACCCACACACATTGTCATACGTAGCTAGGATTAAAGGGAACCTCAGCTTCAAGGTCAAGTCAAAATCCTTCCCTTATTTTCCTTCTAAAGACATAATATTTCCCCAAAGTTTAAAGCTTTCCTTGCCTTTAGTTCAATTTTTAAATAAGCAAGTTGCATTATGCAATTTAATGACTAGATGGCAGGACCTGTTCAAACTGAGTATAACATTAACTTCTCAGAACAACTCCAGGTGGTCACAGAGGGGCGCCCCAGACAAAGCAAAAGGCACTGACCGAGTTTTGGTGAAAGAAGCTTTTCCCAAGCATATCTTGATAATGATAGCAAGTGTAATTTTTATTATCAACCTTATTTCCACATTGGTAAATCTGTCCTCTTTACATCCTCTCTCCACATTTAAGAACTCTTTTAAAGAAAACCACTTTAATCAGGAAAGAATATCTGAAACTTTTAATGGAAATACAGGACAAACACAGAGACTCCAGTTTTGTTGAAAATGTTTTTAAAAGGAAGTCTGTAAGAATCCACAGCAAGCTTGATGAGCAGAGGTCCTTTCAAACACAGAAAAACTAATCCAAATTTCATTCAGTTATTCACGGATCTTTAAAAGTAGTTTTATGCCAAGTACTTTGAGCTCTTTCTAGGGGTGAAGTAGGTGTGTTGCAAAATTATTTTCCTCTTTTTCGAAAATAAAGCCAGAGGAAATAAGGCAGTGGACTGAAGGAAAACTGGAGACAAGGAGACCAGTTCTGGGTATGTGAGTAAAAGCAAAACTTAAATGCACTTTCTCACTCTCCTTGCAAACAACCTGAAGATGGAGGCTGTTGCTTCCTGCATTAACGAACACTAGGACCATCCATCCCTGTAGTGAAAAAAAAGTGAGATTTCTTATTTATTGAAGAAACCATGGGTGACCTCCATAAATGATTGTAAGAAATGACTTAATATGGGGTTTTAATGTGTATTAGATGGTTTACAGAGGATTAAAAGAATGAGTGCTTTGTTCTAGATTGTATGCTGTGATATAATAAAAAATAAACATTTGGTCTTTGTCCCTGGTTGTTGGCACACAGATTGTAAAACTCTCGGAGAGAATTCCCTGGTAGTCCAGCGACTGGGACTCTGTACTTCCACTGCAGAGGGTGTGGGTTCCATCCCTAGTCAAGGAACAAGGATGCCACATGCTGCACAGCACAGCAAAAAAAAAAAAAAAAAAAAAAAAAAAAAAAAGTCAAAAAATAAAACTCTTGGAATGTCTCAGGGAATAAGAATGTGTTTTTTATGCTAATGAGATTACTGGTGTCTGGGGGCTTGTCTCAGAAGGATGAAGGCATGATTAGAGGATGAAACTTTCAGCCCCATCCTCTGACCTCCAGGGAGGGGATATGGACTGGTGATTGAGTTCAGTCACCCTCACCAGTGTAAACTGGCACCATCCAAACTATTGAGGGACCAAATAGAACAAAAAGGCAGATAAATGGTGAATTCTCTGTCTGTCTCTCTCCCTCGAGGCAGGATATCCAGCTAATCATACCCTCAGACATTACAGCTCCTGGTTCTTGGGCCTTGGGACCAGGACTAACAGCAGTAAATCATCTCTCAATCTGAAACCAAGAAAGGCCTGTGGGCCTAGGCACAAAAAGCTTTCTGTATCCTGCCTCCCCCTACTCCTTGTTTGTAGGAAATAGGCTTCATTCAATCTCCATGACCCTCCTTGAGTTCCAAAGTGAAAGATGCTCAGTCAGGTCTGACTCTTTGTAATCCCATGGACTGTAGCCCATCAGACTCTGCTGTCCATGGAATTCTCCAGGCAAGAATACTGGATTGGGTTGCCATTCCTTTGGACTCCAAGGGATCTTCCTGACCCAGGGATCGAACCCAGATCTCCTGCATTGCAGGCAGATTCTTGACCTGGGAAGCCACTAGGGAACCACTAGGGCAGGTTCAAACAGTTGTTTATCAGGGAACAGAGAAGATTCAAAGACAAGAGAGGAAAATCAAGAAACAACAGTGCAGCCTTGAGGCAGAGCTGATTACCTTTCAAGGGATATACTAGGATGTACATAATGATAGCATTTAGCATCAAACCTCATACCCTCCCCCCCTCAGGAGGGCGCAAATAAAACTTTATGTGTACCAAGACCCAGGGACTCACAAGAGACTGAGCCAGACTTGCCTGTGAGTGTCCAGGAGTCTCTGGAGGACATGTGGTTCAACAGTTGCCTGCCAGAGGGTCACAGGCACTGAATACAACAGTTCTGGGAGCTGTGGCATGCTGACATAAGTCCTCAGGCCAAACTAGAGGGAGGGAACACAGCTCCACCCATCAACAGAAAATTGGATTAAAGATTTACAGAGTTCAGTTCAGTCGCTCAGTCGTGTCTGACTCTTTGCGACCCCATGAATCACAGCACGCCAGGCCTCCCTGTCCATCACCAACTCCCGGAGTTCACTCAGACTCACGTCCATCAAGTCAGTGATGCCATCCAGCCATCTCATCCTCTGTCATCCCCTTCTCCTCCTGCCCCTAATCCCTCCCAGCATCAGAGTCTTTTCCAATGAGTCAACTCTTCGCATGAGGTGGCCAAAGTACTGGAGTTTCAGCTTTAGCATCAGTGCTTCCAAAGAAACCCCAGGGCTGATCTCCTTCAGAAGGGGCTGGTTGGATCTCCTTGCAGTCCAAGAGACTCTCAAGAGTCTTATCCAACACCACAGTGCAAAAGCATCAATTCTTTGGAGCTCAGCCTTCTTCACAGTCCAACTCTCATATCCATACATGACCACAGGAAAAACCATAGCCTTGACTAGACAAACCTTTGTTGGCAAAGTAATGTCTCTGCTTTTCAATATGCTATCTAGGTTGGTCATAACTTTCCTTCCAAGGAGTAAGCATCTTTTAATTTCATGGCTTCAGTCACCATCTGCAGTAATCTTGGAGCCCAAAAAAATAAAGTCTGACACTCTTTCCACTGTTTCCCCATCTATGTGCCATGAAGTGATGGGACCAGATGCCATGATCTTCGTTTCCTGAATGTTGAGTTTTAAGCCAACTTTTTCACTCTCCTCTTTAACCTTCATCAAGAGGCTTTTTAGTTCCTCTTCACTTTCTGCCATCAGGGTGGTGTCGTCTGCATATCTGAGGTTATTGATATTTCTCCTGGCAATCTTGATTCCAGCTTGTGCTTCTTCCAGCCCAGCATTTCTCATGATGTACTCTGCATATAAGTTAAATAAGCAGGGTGACAATATACAGCCTTGATGTACTCCTTTTCCTATTTGGAACCAGTCTGTTGTTCCATGTCCAGTTCTAACTGTTGCTTCCTGACCTGCATACAAATTTCTCGAGAGGCAGGTCAGGTGGTCTGGTATTCCCATGTCTTTCAGAATTTTCCATAGTTTATTGTGATCCACACAGTGAAAGGCTTTGGCATAGTCAATAAAGCAGAAATAGATGTTTTTCTGGAACTCTCTCACTTTTTCCATGATCCAGAGGATGTTGGAAATTTGGTCTCTGGTTCCTCTGCCTTTTCTAAAACCAGCTTGAACATCAGAAAGTTCACGGTTCACGTATTGCTGAAGCCTGGCTTGTAGAATTGTGAGCATTACTTTACTAGCGTGTGAGATGAGTGCAATTGTGCGGTAGTTTGAGCATTCTTTAGCATCGCCTTTCTTTGGGATTGGAATGAAAACTGACCTTTTCCAGTCCTGTGGCCACTGCTGAGTTTTCCAAATTTGCTGGCATATTGAGTGCAGCACTTTCACAGCATCATCTTTCAGGATTTGAAATAGCTCAACTGGAATTCCATCACCTCCACTAGCTTTGTTCATAGTGATGCTTCTTAAGGCCCACTTGACTTCACATTCCAGGATGTCTGGCTCTAAGTGAGTGATCACACCATCGTGATTATCTGGGTCATGAAGATCTTTTTTGTACAGTTCTTCTGTGTATTCTTGCCACATCTTCTTAATATCTTCTGCTTCTGTTAGGTCCATACCATTTCTGTCCTTTATTGAGCCCATCTTTCCATGAAATGTTCCCTTGGTATCTCTAATTTTCTTTAAGAGATCCCTAGTCTTTCCCATTCTGTTGTTTTCCTCTATTTCTTTGCATTGATAGCTGAGGAAGGCTTTCTTATCTCTTCTTGATATTCTTTGGAACTCTGCACTCAGATGCTTCTATCTTTCCTTTTCTCCTTTGCTTTTCACTTCTCTTCTTTTCACAGCTATTTTTCAGCACTGGCGGCTGCAACCGGCACATTCAGTGTGGGCGGCTACCCCACGTCTGAGGTCAGGGGCAGAAGCTTGGAGGATCCCATGCCCAGGAGGAGGAGGCCAAGAGGAGTTACCCCACGTTCAAGGTCAGGGGCAGCAGCTGAGAGTGCCAGGCTGCGACGGCCCAGGAACAGCCAAGAGGAGCTACCCCATGTCCAAGTCCAGGGGCAGTGGCTGGGAGGAGCTACCCTACGCTGGAGGCCAGGGGTGGCGGCCGGGAGGAGCAACCCCACCTCCAAGGAGTGATGGGTGGCTGCGCGGGCGCAGGAGTGTCTAGAAGAGTTATTCCACATTCAAGGTCATAAGGAGCAGTGGTGAGGAGATACCCCTCGTCCAATGTAAGGAGCAGTGGCTGTGCTTTGCTGGAGCAGCCGTGAAGAGATATCCCACGCCCAAGGTAAGAGAAACCCAAGTAAGATGGTAGGTGTTGCAAGAGGGCATCAGAGGGCAGACACACTGAAACCGTACTCACAGAAAACTAGTCAATCTAACCACACTAGGACCACAGCCTTGTCTAACTCAATGAAACTAAGCCATGCCCGTGGGGCCACCCAAGATGGGCGGGTCACGGTGGAGAGGTCTGATAGAATGTGGTCCACTGGAGAAGGGAATGGCAAACCACTTCAGTATTCTTGACTTGAGAACCCCATGAACAGTATGAAAAGGCAAAATGATAGGATGCTGAAAGAGGGACTCTGCAGGTTGGAAGGTGCCCAATATGCTACTGGAGATCAGTGGAGCAATAACTCCAGAAAGAATGAAGGGATGGAGCCAAAGCAAAAACAATACCAAGTTGTGGATGTGACTGGTGAGAGAAGCAAGGTCCGATGCTGTAAAGAGCAATATTGCATAGGAACCTGGAATGTCAGGTCCATGAATCAAGGCAAATTAGAAGTGGTCAAACAAGAGATGGCAAGAGTGAACATCGACATTCTAGAAATCAGCAAACTAAAATGGACTGGAATGGGTGAATTTAACTCAGATGACCATGATATCTACTACTGAGGGCAGGAATCCCTCAGAAGAAATGGAGTAGCCATCATGGTCAACAAAAGAGTTCGAAATGCAGTACTTGGATGCAATCTCAAAAAGACAGAATGATCTCTGTTCGTATCCAAGGCAAACCATTCAATATCACAGTAATCCAAGTCTATGCCCCAACCAGTAACGCTGAAGAAGCTGAAGTTGAATGGTTCTATGAAGACCTACAAGACCTTTTAGAACTAACACCAAAAAAAAGATGTTCTTTTCATTATAGGGAACTGGAATGCAAAAGTAGGAAGTCAAGAAACACCTGGAGTAACAGGCAAATTTGGCCTTGGAATACGGAATGAAGCAGGGCAAAGACTAATAGAGTTTTGCCAAGAAAATGCACTGGTCATAGCAACCACCCTCTTCCAACAACACAAGAGAAGACGCTACACATGGACATCACCAGATGGTCAACACCGAAATCAGATTGATAATATTCTTTGCAGCCAAAGATGGAGAAGCTCTATACAGTCAACGAAAACAAGACCAGGAGCTGTGGCTCAGATCATGAACTCCTTATTGCCAAATTCAGACTTAAATTGAAGAAAGTAGGGAAACCCACTAGACCATTCAGGTATGACTTAAATCAGATTCCTTATGATTACACAGTGGAAGTGAGAAATAGATTTAAGGGCCTAGATCTGATAGATAGAGTGCCTGATGAACTATGGACGGAGGTTCGTGACATTGTACAGGAGACAGGGATCAAGACCATCCCCATGGAAGAGAAATGCAAAAAAGCAAAATGGCTTTCTGGGGAGGCCTTACAAAAGATTTACAGAGCATGGCCCAATTTACAGACCCAATTTGCCCCAGAGCCAGTCCCTCACATCAGGAAGCTTCCTCAAGCCTCTTATCCATCAGAAGGCAGACAGAATGAAAATCACAATCACAGAACACTAACCAAACTAATCACATGGATCAGGCCTTATCTAACTCAATGAAACTATGACCCATGGCATATAGGGCCACCCAAGATGGACAGGCCGTGGTGGAGTGTTCTGACAAAACGTGGTCCACTGGAAAAGATAGTGGAAAACCTCTTCAGCATTATTGCCTTGAAACTTCATGAACAATATGAAAAGTTAAAAAGATATGACACAGAAAGATGAGCTCCCCAGGTTGGTAGATGCCCAAAATGCTACTGGAGAAGAGCAGAGAAATAGCTCCAAAAAGAATGAAGAGGCTGAGTCAAGTGGAAACAATGCCCAGGTGTGGATGTGTCTGGTGGTGAAAATAAAGTCCAATGTTGTAAAGAACAATATTGCATAGGAATCTAGACTGTTACGTCCATGAATCAAGGTAAATTGGAAGAGGTCAAACAGGAAATGTCAAGAGTGAACATTGACATTTTAGGAATCAGTGAACTAAAATGAACTGGAATGGGCAAATTTGATACAGATGACCATTTTACCTACTACTGTGGGCAATAATCCCTTAGAAGAAATGAAGTAGCCCTCATAGTCAACAAAAGAGTCCAAAATGCAGTATCGGTTTCAATCTCAAAAATGACTGAATGATCTCTGTTCATTTCCAAGGCAAACCACTCAATATCACAGTAATCCAAGTCTATGTCCCAACCACTAATGCCAAAGAAGCTGAAGTTGAATGGTTCTATGAAGACCTATATGACCTTCTAGAACTAACATCAAAACAAGATGTCGTTTTCATCATAGGGAACTGGAATGCAAAAGTAAGAAGTTAAGAGATACATGGAGTAACAGGCAAATTTGGCCTTGGAATAAAAAAATGAATCAGGGCAAAGGCTAACATTGTTTTGCCAAGAGAATGCATTGGTCAGAGCAGGCACCCGCTTCCAACAACACAAGAGACAACTCTACACATGGACATTACCAAGTGGTCAGTACTGAAATCAGATTGATTATGTTCTTTGCAGTCAAAAATAGAGAAGCTCTATACAGTCAGCAAGAAACAAGACTGGAAACTGACTGTGGCTCAGATCATAAACTCTTTAATGGCAAAATTCAGACTTAAATTGAAGAAAGTAGGGAAAACCACTAGGCCATTCATATCTGCCTAAATCAAATCCCTTATGATTATACAGTGGAAGTGACAAACAGATTCAAGGGATTTGATCTGATAGACAGAGTGCCTGATGAACTATGGAGGGAGGTTCATGACATTGTACATGAGGCAGTGATCAAGACCATCCCCAAGTAAAAGAAATACAAAAAGGCAAAATGGTTATCTGATAAGGCCTTACAAATAGCTGAGGAAAGAAGAGAAGCTAAAGACAAAGGAGAAAAGAAAAGATATATCCAGTTGAATGTAGAGTTCCAAAGAATAGCAAGGAGAGATAAAATAGCCTTCCTCAGTGATCAATGCAAAGAAATAGAGGAAAACAATAGAATGGGAAACAATAAAAATTAAAAGAAGCTTACTCATTGTAAGAAAAGCTGTGACAAACCTAGAGAGCCTATTAAAAAGTAGAGACATTACTTTGCCAACAAAGTTCCTTATAGTCAAAGCTATGTTTTTTTTTTTAGTAGTCATGTACAGATGTGAGGGTTGGACCATAAAGACAGCTGAGCGCCAGCCAGAAGAATTGATACTTTTGAAGTGTGATGTTGGAGAAGACTCTTGAGAATCTGTTCGACTGCAAGAAGATGAAACCAGTCCATCCTAAAGGAAATCAATCTTGAATATTCATTGGAAGGACTGTTGCTGAAGCTCCAATACTTTGGCCACCTGATGTGAAGAGCTGACTCATTAGAAAAGACCCTGATGCTGGGAAAGATTGCAGGAGGAGAAGGGGTCAACAGAAGACAAGATGGTTGTATGACATTACTGATTCAATGGACATGAGTTTGAGCAAACTCCGCGAGATGGTGAAGGACAGGGAGGCCTGGCGTGCTGCATTCCATGGGGTCGCAGAGTCGGACATGACTGAGCGACTGAACAATAACATAATGATATGCTCAAAGATATCATTGAGAATTAAAAATCCCCACCAAAAGGAAGATATTAACTACTCGAAGAAGCATTCTTCATTCCAGAGAGAAGGTCAAAGTTCAATAACATCAAGAATCACAGAAGCCCATCATGAGACTATCTGATACAAGATGATCTCTGTATTGAAAAAATGCAAGCCCTGAATGTGCCCTTATCCTTATCATCAACTCCACTCCTTGACTATAAGACTCCTCACAACTCCTTCCCACCCCAGGTTGGGACGCACAGTTTTGAAGGCATTAGCTCACTCTTGTCCCCTTTGCTTAGCAAAGCAATAAAGCTATTCTTTTACATTTAACCCAAAACTCTATCTCTAAGATTCAATTTGGTACTGGTATACAGAGGGTGATTTTTGGTATCAACCCCTGGGTTCTTAGGCCTTTGGACTGAGAATTATACTATTGCCTCCCCTGTTCTTCAGGTCTTCAGACTTTGACTGAATTATGCCACCACTGGCTTTCCTGGGTCTCCAGCTAGCAGATGCTAATTAGTGGGGTTTCGTGGTTTCCATAACCACATGAGCAATGCCAATTCTCATTGGTTCTGTTTCTCTAGAGAACCTTGCTTGAATAATATAATCACCAATGGCCAATGATTTAATGAATTGTGCCTACATAATAAAATCTTCATAAAACCCCTCATCCATAGGATTCAGAGAGCTTCTGAGTTGGTGAACACATCAAGGTGCTTGGAAGGTGGCATGCCTGAAGAGATCATGGAAGCTCTGCACCTCTCCCCCCACATACATGTCTTCCATTTGGCTATTCCTGAGTTGTATTCTTTATAATAAAGCAGTAGGCATATGCATTTTACTGAGTTCTGTGAGCTCTTCTAGTAACTTATCAAACCTGAGAAGGGGTCATGGGAACCTTTGATTTATAACCAATTGCTCAAAAGTACAAGTAGTAACCTGAGACTTGTGACTGGTGTCTGAATTAGGAGCAGTCTTTTACATTAGCATTCTCTAGGCTAGCAAGCTGATAAACACTATTTATAATTTCTAAAATGTATGTACTTTCTTATAGAAAATGTATCAATATGGCACCAAACATATTTATTAAGAGTCCTAAATATCTTTAGTTTCTCTGTAAAAGGAAGCCTATGTTCATTAACTGTTTCAGTAACTTATTTTGGAATAATACAGATATTCAATAAAATTCCACATTTAACTTAATATAGCAAAACTCTAAGGTTTCAAGTTACCAAATATCTGGAGAAATATGTTTAAATAGATAGAATATAAAACATATTTATCCTTAGAGTTCACCTAAAAACTCTTATTTCATTACATTTAATTTATTTATGAAAATATCATACCAAGTTATTTTTCTTGCTAACAAATTATATAATAAATGTGATAAGATCTTATTTGACTTCTATCAAACCTAGGTATAATAAAGGTATTATATATTTAATGTTTATAACTCTAAAGACATGTCCATATTAATTAAAATCAAACTAAATTTAATACCAAATATTACTTTAATCTGAATGTTTCCAGGATCATGTGACCCTGAAATTCATTTGGGTTAGTTTCTCTATATTTATGAAAACTTACTTTAAGCAAATTAAATAGAGCTCATTTACAAATTAATTTTGGCAATACCATTTGGAGATAGAGGCATATCATATCTATAATGTACGTACAGACACACACTAGAGATGTCATAGCTTTGTTCTGAAACTTAGTCATAAATCAGATATTATAACATAAACTCACTAGTTTATAAATAACTTTAAATTTACTTGCTTGAGTTTAAAAGGTTTCCCCCTACTATGCAGAACAGTATAGAGATTCCTTAGGAAACTAGGAATAAAACTACCATACAACCCAGCAATCCCACTACTGGGCATATACCCTGAGGGAACCAGGATTGAAAAAGACACATGTACCCCAAAGTTCACTGCAGCACTATTTACAATAGCTGGACAAGAAATCAACCTAGATGTTCATCAGCAGATGAATGGACAAGGAAGTTGTGGTACATATACACAATGAGATATTACTCAGCTATAAAAAGAAATACATTTGAGTCAGTTCCAATTAGGTGGATGAACCTAGAGCCTATTATACAGAGTGAAGTCAGAAAAAGACAAATATCATATATTAATGCATATATATGGAATCTAGAAAGATGGTACTGATGATCCTATGTATGATCCTATGTGCAGGGCAGAAAAAGAGACACAGACAAAGAACAGATTTCTGGAGTCAGTGAGAGAAGGAGAGGCTGGGATGATTTGAGAGAATAGCATTGAAATGTATACATTATGATATGTAAAAAGATGGTCAGTGGGAGTTTGATGTATGATACAGGGAACCCAAAGCCAGTGCTTGGTGACAACCTGGAGGAATGGAGTGGGGAGGAAGGTAGGAGGGAGATTCAGGAGGAAGGGGACACATGTATACCTATAGCTGATACATATTGATGTATGACAAAAACCATCACAATATTGTAAAGTAATTATCCTCAAGTAAAATAAGTAAATAAATTTTAAAGTTTCCCCCTTTTCTCCCCTCAGTCTCAGAAAGTAGAGATGGTCTAAGCAAAAGTAAGGTAAGAGTTCCTGAGAGCCTTGGTAGAACATTTACCTCTCAAAGGCACAGGGTTTTGTTTGAGTTCCTCCTAGAAGGCCTTTGTTCATATAGCATCCGAATTTTGAAAAGATGTTTTTATCAAGCTGGCTTTTTCTAGTTGCATAGACAAAAACCAGTTTTGAAATGTCAAAAAGAGCCCCATCTTGGCCATTTCAGGGCAGAATTTCATTAGTTCCCAACTAAGTACAGACTTCTGTAGAGTGGCCAAGATGGTGGAGTAAAGACCTTGAGCTCACCTCCTCTCACAAGCACACTAGAATCACAACTATCTTCAGAACAACATCAATGAAAAAGACAGGAACCTACAGGAAAATATCTCCTACAACTAAAGACACAAAGAAGGAATCACAATAAGATAAGAGGGCTAGGAGGGATGGACTTGTGATATAATCAAATCCCAAACCCCCTGGGTGGGGGACCCACACACTGGGGAATTGTAGAATATTGTAGAATTTCTCTCACAGGAGTGAGAATTCTGAGTTTCACATCAGGCTTCCCAGCCTGTGGATACAGCACTGGAAAAAGGAGCCCCCAGAGTATTTGGTTTTGAAGGCAAGTGGAGCTTAATTGCAGGAGCCCCACAGGACTGGAAGAAAAAGAGGCCCTCCTTCAAGGGTAGATATGAGGGTATCTGTAAGGCCATTAACCTGGCAGACTTGAGTCCCTTCAGAGTTGAATGGCAATTCAGATAGAGGATTAGTAGACTGGATACTCAGGTAAATGAGAATACAGTAGTAGGAGTCATGTCAGTCTTACAGTCTTGTTTTAGATACTTGTGTCTTTAATGTTTCCTGGTCTTCTGCAATGAATCATCCAAAAGCCTTTTGGGAATTCTGAGGCCTTTTAGAGGCTTCTACATGCCAGTTAAAATAGGTATCCCATTGTGTATGTTTGACTTGGGAACTCTTACTTTCAAGTACACTTCTTAAATGAATGACCTTGTCTAATTGAAGTGTACCCCACAATGACCACTGTGATTCTAGGTGGTCGTAGTAAAATTCTGCCATTTTTGTAGATAGTGATAGCTTCATAAGGGAGCACTTTACTTAGACACAAAATTAGTAGGTGTGCCAGACGGTGGTGTGCTTAATTCTTTGAAACTTGAGGATGCCATTTCTTTAGCTAAGTCTTAGGTCTCTCAGAGCCAAATTAATACCTAAGAGGAATGTGCTACTGGGTTGGGGATTTTGTGGTGTTTTACAGCATACCTCTTTGTATAGACCTTCACCCACCTGCTAATGCAGGAGACATAAGAGATGCAGGTTCAATTCCTGGGTTGGCAAGATCCCCTGGAGGAGGGCATGGCAACTCACTACAGTATTCTTGCCTAGAGAATCCCATGGAGAGGGGAGCCTGGTGGGCTACAGATCATGGATAGCAAAAGTTGGACATGACTGAAGCAACTGAGCATGCACATGCTTCTTGAGGTTGGCAGGTAAGGTTAGAATTAGGTAGCAAGCACCCTTAACAGATTTTAAGTGCTTCACCTGTAGTCGCCAATTTTGTGGCTATGGTTTCCAAGATTCGCATTAGTAATAGGTCTATTATTCCTTTCACAAGATTTCTTTACAGTGGCAGACATCCTAATGATTTTAAATAGTCCAACATGTGCCTGCTTAGATTCCGATGTACCATCTGTCAAAGCAGTTAGAATTTCTTATCTTAATTTGTTTCCCCGAGTCCCCCTGTGGTTTATGCTGTGGACTTACCTTGAAGGTTTGCAAAGCCCCTAACAGTGTCCATCTTGCTTTCTTAGATTGAAGCGTATCCATTATTTTCCCTTGTCGAAATAATCCTCCCTAGTTCAATGAGACTTACTGTTTTTGGCTGCCTGTGCATGGCTCATGAGACCTATCAAAACCTCCTGAAGATAGCTTATGTGGTAAGTGAAGTTGGCAACAAACTCAAAGTTGTGGCCCAGTAAGTCTCACTTAGACAAGTCTGGAGTCTTTCACACCCCAATTTTCCACTCAGAAGGATTAGAACAAACAAACTCCAAAAACTCAGAACACAAATAAGCAGGGATAAACCTGAGACAAGCTTCCCAGAGATCCCAGAGAATGGCTGAAGAGGCAGCAAACCAACAGGGTTCTGTGAGTATCTTCACCCATGTTTTGGAGTGGTAACTGTCAGTTGATGAAACAAAACAACTTGGTTACGAGTTCGATGTCCATTATGTATCGGAAAACCGTTCCTGGATGGGGAAGTACAGTGCCTCACAAACAATGAAGCACTCTTCCTGAGGGATTTTGGGAAGAGCAAGTTTTATACAGTTTGATGAGACACTGCCAAAAGAAGGCATGATTTGCTAGGAGGTCGGGGATTTCCTTCTAAGGCTAGTAAGCCCTGTTTTCTAAGGTAAACCACTAAAGCGGAGTTCGTGGATAGTTATTGGTGTGTGAGGATTCCTTGACAGGTGTTTCCTATAAGTGCCTGCTGATTTAGGTTTAAATTTGTGATGTAGGCCTGGCCACTGGGGTGGGCTTCACTTTATGGGTCCTGATATATGACTCACCTTTATCAATAGGTACAGCAAGGAGTGTTTGCCATAGCGTAAATTCCAATTTGGCTGGTTAAGACATTATCAAGTCCTGCATGGTTGTCCATAGCAATCCTGATGGATTTAGACTAGTTTGTCTTCCAAAGTTGAAATTGTATTACTTATGATTTATTAGGGTCTAAGGTGAGTTTCGGGCCATGCTTGTCAGTGATATTACCCCTAAGAGGAAATTGTCACTTATAAAGTATGCATTTAAACAGAACTTCTGGAGGGTTTTTTTTTTTTTTTAATTAGAGGCTAATTACTTTAAAATATTGTATTGGTTTTGCCATACATCAACATGAATCCACCACGGGTGTACACATGTTCCCAATCCTGAACCCCACTCCCACCTCTCTCCCCATACCATTCCTCTGGGTCATCCCAGTGCACCAGCCCCAAGCTTCCTGTATCCTGCATCAAACCTGGCCTGGCGATTCATTTCTTATATAATATTACACATGTTTCAATGCCATTCTCCCAAATCATTGCCCCCCTTCTCCAACAGAGTCCAAAAAACTGTTCTATACATCTGTGTCTCTCTTGCTGTCTTGCATACAGGGTTATCATTACCATCTTTCTAAATTCCATATTATATGTGTTAGTATACTGTATTGGTGTTTTTCTTTCTGGCTTACTTCACTCTGTATAATAGGCTCCAGTTTCCTCCACCTCATTAGAACTGATTCAAATGTATTCTTTTTAATGGCTGAGTAATACTCCATTGTGTATATGTACCACAGCTTTCTTATCCATTCATCTGCTGATGGACCTCTAGGTTGCTTCCATATCCTGGCTATTATAAACAGTGCTGCGATGAACATTGGGGAACATGTGTCTCTTTCAATTCTGGTTTCCTCGGTGTGTATGCCCAGCAGTAGGATTGCTGGGTCGTATGGCAGTTCTATTTCCAGTTTTTTAAGGAATCTCCGCACTGTTCTCCATAGTTGCTGTACTAGTTTGCATTCCCACCAACAGTGTAAGAGGGTTCCCTTTTCTCCACATCCTCTCCAGCATTTATTGCTTGTAGACTTTTGGATAGCAGCCATTCTGACTGGCATGAAATGGTACCTCATTGTGGTTTTGATTCACATTTCTCTGAGGAGTAATGTTGAGCATCTTTTCATGTGTTTTTTAGCCATCTGTATATCTTCTTTGGAGAAATGTCTATTTAGCTTTTTGGCCCATTTTTTGATTGGGTCGCTTATTTTTCTGGAATTGAGCTGCAGGCATTGCTTGTATATTTTTGAGATTAGTTGTTTTTCAGTTGCTTCATTTGCTATTATTTTCTCCCATTCTGAAGGCTGTCTTTTCACCTTGCTTATAGTTTCCTTTGTTGTGCAGAAGCTTTTAATTTTAATTAGATCTCATTTGTTTATTTTTGCTTTTATTTCCAATATTCTGGGAGATGGGTCATAGAGGATCCTGCTGTGATTTAAGTTGGAGAGTGTTTTGCCTATGTTCTCCTCTAAGAGTTTTATAGTTTCTGGTCTTATGATTAGATTGTTAATCCATTTTGAGTTTATTTTTGTGTACAGTGTTAGAAAGTGTTCCACTTTCATTCTTTTACAAGTGGTTGACCAGTTTTCCCAGCACCACTTGTTAAAGAGATTTTCTTTAATCCATTGTATATTCTTGCCTCCTTTGTCAAAGATAAGGTGTCCATAGGTGCATAAATTTATCTCTGGGCTTTCTATTTTGTTCCATTGATCTATATTTCTGTCTTTGTGCCAGTACCATACTGTCTTGATGACTGTGGCTTTGTAGTAGAGCCTGAAGTCAGGCAGGTTGATTTCTCCAGTTCCATTCTTCTTTCTCAAGATTGCTTTGGCTATTCGAGGTTTTTTGTATTTCCATACAAATTGTGAAATTATTTGTTCTAGCTCTGTGAAAAATACTGTTGGTAGCTTGATAGGGATTGCATTGAATCTATAGATTGCTTTGGGTAGTAAACTCATTTTCACTATATTGATTCTTCTGATCCATGAACATGGTATATTTCTCCATCTATTAGTGTCCTCTTTGATTTCTTTCACCAGTGTTTTATACTTTTCTATATATAGGTCTTTAGTTTCTTTAGGTAGATATATTCCTATTTTATTCTTTTTGTTGCAATGGTGAATGGGATTGTTTCCTTAATTTCTCTTTCTATTTCCTCATTATTAGTGTATAGGAATGCACAGGATTTGTGTGTTGATTTTATATCCTGCAACTTTACTATATTCATTGATTAGCTCTAGCAATTTTCTGGTGGAGTCTTTAGGGTTTTCTATGTAGAGGGTCATGTCATCTGCAAACAGTGAGTTTTACTTCTTCTTTTCCAATTTGGATTCCTTTTATTTCTTTCCCTGCACTGATTGCTGTGGCCAAAACTTCCAAAACTATGTTGAATAGTACTGGTGAGAGTGGGCACCCTTGTCTTGTTCCTGACTTTAGAGGAAATGCTTTCAATTTTTCACCATTGAGGATAATGTTTGCTGTGGGTTTGTCATATATAGCTTTTATTATGTTGAGGTATGTTCCTTCTATTCCTGCTTTCTGCAGAGTTTTTATCATAAATGGATGTTGAATTTTGTCAAAGTCTTTCTCTGCATCTATTGAGATAATCATATGGCTTTTATTTTTCAATTTGTTAATGTGGTGTATTATATTGATTGATTTGTGGATATTGAAGAATCCTTGCATCCCTGGGATAAAGCCCACTTGGTCATGGTGTATGATCTTTTTAATGTGTTGTTGGATTCTGATTGCTAGAATTTTGTTAAGGATTTTTGCATCTATGTTCATTAGTGATATTGGCCTGTAGTTTTCTTTTTTGTGGCATCTTTGTCAGGTTTTGGTATTAGGGTGATGGTGGCCTCATAGAATGAGTTTGGAAGTTTACCTTCCTCTGCCATTTTCTGGAAGAGTTTGAGCAGGATAGGTGTTAGCTCTTCTCTAAATTTTTGGTAGAATTCAGCTGTGAAGCCATCTGGACCTGGGCTTTTATTTGCTGGAAGATTTCTGATTAGAGTTTCAATTTCCGTGTTTGTGATGGGTCTGTTAAGATTTTCTATTTCTTCCTGGTCCAGTTTTGGAAAGTTGTCCTTTTCTAAGAATTTGTCCATTTCTTCCACGTTATCCATTTTATTGGCATATAATTGCTGATAGTAGTCTCTTATGATCCTTTGTATTTCTGTGTTGTCTGTTGTGATCTCTCCATTTTCATTTCTAATTTTATTGATTTGGTTTTTCTCCCTTTGTTTCTTGATGAGTCTGGCTAATGGTTTGTCAGTTTTATTTATCCTTTCAAAGAACCAGCTTTTGGCTTTGTTGATTTTTGCTATGGTCTCCTTTGTTTCTCTTTCATTATTTCTACCCTAATTTTTAAGATCTTTCCTTCTACTAACCCTGGGTTTCTTAATTTCTTCCGTTTCTAGTTGCTTTAGGTGTAGAGTTAGGTTATTCATTTGACTTTTTTCTTGTTTCTTGAGGTATACCTGTATTGCTATGAACTTTCCCCTTAGCACTGCTTTTATAGTGTCTCATAGGTTTTGGGTTGTTGTGTTTTCATTTTCATTCATTTCTATGCATCTTTTGATTTCTTTTTTTGATTTCTTCTGTGATTTGTTGGTTATTCAGCAGTGTGTTGTTCAGCCTCCATATGTTGGAATTTTTAATAGTTTTTCTCCTGTAATTGAGATCTAATCTTACTGCATTGTGGTCAGGCAAGATGGTTGGAATGATTTCAGTTTTTTTGAATTTACCAAGGCTAAATTTATAGCCCATAATGTGATCTATCCTGGAGAAGGTTCCATGTGCACTTGAGAAAAAGGTAAAATTCATTGTTTTGGGGTGAAATGTCCTATAGATATCAATTAGGTCTAACTGGTCTATTGTATCATTTAAAGTTTGTGTTTCCTTGTTAATTTTCTGTTTAGTTGATCTATCCATAGGTGTGAGTGGGGTATTAAAGTCTCCCACTATTATTGTGTTATTGTTAATTTCCCCTTTCATACTTGTTAGCATTCGTCTTACGTATTGTGGTGCTCCTATGTTGGGTGCATATATATTTATAATTGTTATATCTTCTTCTTGGATTGATCCTTTGATCATTATGTAGTGTCCTTCTTTGTCTCTTTTCACAATCTTTGTTTTAAATTCTATTTTATCTGATATGAGTATTGCTACTACTGCTTTCTTTTGATCTCTATTTGCATGGAATATCTTTTTACATCCCTTCACTTTCAGTCTGTATGTGTCGCCTCTTTTGAGGTGGGTCTCTTATAGACAACATATATAGAGGTCTTGTTTTTGTATCCATTCAGCCAGTCTTTTGGTTGGGGCATTCAACCCATTTACGTTTAAGGTAATTACTGATAAGTATGATCCCGTTCCAATTTACTTTATTGTTTTGGGTTCGAGTTTATACACCATTTTTTGGTCTCCTGTCTAGAGAATATCCTTTAGCATTTGTTGGAGAGCTGGTTTGGTGGTGCTGAATTCTCTCATCTTTTGCTTGTCTCTAAAGCTTTTGATTTCTCCTTCATATTTGAATGAGATCTTTGCTGGGTACAGTAATCTGGGCTCTAGGTTATTTTATTTCATCACTTTAAGTATGTCTTGCCATTCCCTCCTGACCTGAAGAGTTTCTGTTGAAAGATCAGCTGTTATCCTTATGGGAATCCCCTTGTGTGTTATTTGTTGTTTTTCCCTTGCTGCTTTTAGTATTTGTTCTTTGTGTTTGATTTTTGTTAATTTGAGTAATATGTGTCTTGGGGTGTTTTGCCTTGGGTTTATCCTGTTTGGGACTCTATGGGTTTCTTGGACTTGGGTGATTATTTCCTTCCCCATTTTAGGGAATTTTTCAACTATTATCTCCTCAAGTATTTTCTCATGGTCTTTCTTTTTGTCTTCTTCTTCTGGGACTCGTATGATTTGAATGTTGGAATATTTAACACTGTCCTGGAGGTCTCTGAGATTGTCACATTTCTTTTAATTTGCTTTACTTTTTTCCTCTCTGATTCATTTATTTCTACCATTCTATCTTCTACTTCACTAATCCTATCTTCTGCCTCAGTTATTCTACTGTTGGTTCCCTCCAGAGTGTTTTTTATCTCATTTATTGCATTATTCATTATATATTGACTCTTTTTTATTTCTTTTAAGTCCTTGTTAAACCTTTCTTGCATCTTCTCAATCCTTGTCTCCAGGCTATTTATCTGTGATTCCATTTTTATTTCAAGATTTTGGATCATTTTCACTATCATTATTTGGAATTCTTTATCAGGTAGATTCCCTATCTCTTCCTCTTTTGTTTGGTTTGGTGGGCATTTATCCTGTTCCTTTACCTGCTGGGTATTCCTCTGTCTCTTCATCTTGTTTATTTTGCTGAGTTTGGGGTGGCCTTTCTGTATTCTGGCAGTTTGTGGAGTTCTCTTTATTATGGAGTTTCCTCACTGTGGGTGGGGTTGTATCGGTGGCTTGTCAAGGTTTCTTGGTTAGGGAAGCTTGTGTCGGTGTTCTGGTGGGTGGAGCTGGATTTCTTCTCTCTGGAGTGCAATGAAGTGTCTAGTAACGAGTCATGAGATGCCAGTGGTCTTGGAGTAACTTTGGGCAGCCTGTATGTTGAAGCTCAGGGCTGTGTTCCTGTGTTGCTGGAGAATTTGCATGGTATGTCTTGCTCTGGAACTTGTTGGCCCTTGGGTGGTGCTTGTTTTTGTATAGGTATGGAGGCATTTGATGAGCTCCTATCGATTAATGTTCCCTGAAGTCAGGAATTCTCTGATGTTCTCAGGATTTGGACTTCAGTCTCCTGCTTCTGGTTTTCAGTCTTATTTTTACAGTAGTCTCAAGACTTCTCCTTATATATAGCACCGTTGATAAAACATCTAAGTTAAAGATGAAAAGTTTCTCCACAGTGAGGGATACCCAGAGAGGTTCACAAAGTTACATGGAGAAGAGGGAGGAGGGAGTTAGAGTTGACCTGAATGAGATGAGGTGGAATCAAAAGAGGAGAGAGCAAGCTAGCTAGTTATCACTTCCTTATGTGCACTCCACAGTCTGGACCGCTCAGAGATGTTCACGGAGTTATACAGAGAAGAGAAAAGGGAGGAAGGAGACAAAAGTGGCCAGGAGGATAAAAGGGGGGAATGAAAAGGAGAGAGACAGATCCAGCCAGTAATCAGTTCCCTAAGTGTTCTCCAACATCTGGAACACACAAAGATTCAGAGAGTTGGGAAGAGAAGAGGGAGGGAGGAGACAGAGGCGAACTGGTGGAGAAAAAGGAGAGTCCAAAGGGGGAGAGAGCAATCAAGCCAATAATCTTGTTCCCAAGTAAAAATGGATACTGAAGATTGTGTTCTTAAAAGTAAAAATTTGATAACAAATACCAAAAAGCATATATTAAAATTATAGAGTATAGGTTGGATTTTCAAAAATACAATATTAAAGAAAAGAAGAAAAAAAAAAACAAAGTCACAAAATTATTAAATATATATATATATATGAAGTTTACTTTAAAAAATAGTCTTTTTTTTGAAAAGTAATAGCAGGTTATAAAAATGAAAATTAAAGGAGTAATAGAGCACTTAAAATTAAAAAAAAAGAAAAAAGAAAAGAATGATCATAAAAATAGTAAAAATATATCTAGGACTTTCTCTGGTGGTGTTGTGGGCAGTGTGGGGTCAGTTCATTTTCGGATAGTTCCTTGGTCCGGCTTATATTTCTCAAGATCTATAGGCCCCTTCCTATGTAGTTGGTACTAACTAAAGGGTTTTAATCTATTGCACCTGTCACTTCCAAGACGGTTCCCTCTGTTTTAGCTTCTTCTGTTTGCTGGTCTCTTCAGTGTCTGATTTCCGCCCTGACACAAGGAGGGTGGTGGTGGACACTTTTTTTAGGTTCACTTGTTCAGTCGCGCTGTGGGGAGGGAGGGATGCTGCAAACAAATAACACTGGCATGTGCTCGTAGTGTCTCAGCCACACTGGGCCTGCCCCCGCTCACGGCACGTGCACCCTCCCTGCCCACACAGCTTAGGCTTTAGGTTGCTTCACCGGGAACTGACCGAGGCCGGCCCTGGGTTGCATGCATCTCCCAGGTCTAAGCCTCTCAGGTTCAGGCACTCGAGTAGTCCTCAGAGGCGCAGACTCCATTGGGCCTGTGTTTTGTGCCTTTCCAAGCTCCAAGCAGCTCGGGTGATGAGGTGTTTGGCAAGCATGGTCACTGTGACTTATCGCGTCTCCCGTCCCTGCCACTCAGTTTTTTGGGTGTACAACCGGTGCACCTTCTCAGGTGGATGATGACTGTCCAGAACCCCAAGAGGTCTTAGTTAGCACAGAAGCCTGCTTGCAGTTAGGTAGATAATGTCTCTCTGGGGCTGCGATTGCCCCCTTCCGGCTCTGGCTGCCTGTCACCGGAAGGGAATGGTCTGCTGCCGGCTAGTTCTGTTCAGCCCTTTGTTCTGTGTGCAGGCCTGGCGGTGTCTTAGGGCTTTTCACTTGGTAGCTATCCCACAGTCCGGTTTGCTAGCCCAAATTAGTTTGCTCTGATTATCCTCAGGGCATTTGGCCTGATCCTTACTCTAAGCAATGCAGCCAGAGCCTCCCCGCCCAGCCCCCGCTTGCTAGTGGCGGGCCCATGTGTCTGCGCTGCTTCTCCCCTGGGGGAGTTACCACTGGGCTTGTAATCTGTGGGTTTTAATTATTTACTTATTTTTCCTCCCTATTATGCTGCCCTCTGTGCTTCCAAGGCTCTCAACAGACTCAGCAGTGAGTGTTTCCTGGTGTTTGGAAACTTCTCTCTTTTTAAGACTCCCTTCATGGGATGGAGCTCCTTCCCTCCCTCTTTTGTCTTTAATATTTTTCCTACCTCCTTTCGAAGACAATAGGCTGCTTTTCTGGGTGCCCGATGTTCTCTGCCGGCATCCAGAAGTTATTTTGTGGAATTTACTCAGCATTTAAATGTTCTTTTGATGAATTCACGGGAGAGAAAGTGGTCTCCCCATCCTATTCTTCTGCTATCTTAGGACCGCCTCCATGGAGGGGTTGTTTTTTAATGAGCTTCAGTGCACTGCATTTTGAAGTCTTCTAGGTAGTATTTTTTTCCACATGATCCACAGGAGGGATGGTACTTTTAAATATGTAGAAGTGTCTCATAATTATCCTGAGTACACAGAATAAATCAGTGCGTGGCAGATTGGTAGAAGCCTATCCATGTAAAATGGAGTACCCTAGTTGGAAGTAAACTATACTGGGAGTGTAAGTATCATTTATCACAAGGGGAGGCCAGCTTGGTATCCTTCGAGGAAGATACTTTTTTTCTTTCCAGAGTGCATTTTTTATTTGTAGTTGTGGTAGAATATGCCTAACAAAATTTACCATCTTAACAATTTTTAAGTGTATAGTGCAATGGTATTAAGTATGGAAGACATATTTTGAGTGGAATTAAATAGGTCAGCAAAGCAGGGTGTTTTCTGAAGAGGGTGAACTGACTGTCATGGTCAAGAGGCCTCAATATTATTGTCTACTACTGACTGACAGGTCTTGCTGATGGTATTATGAAAAAAACCTTTAGCAGAAGTGTTCTGATGATGTAAGGTCAAGGTACAATTTTATAAGGCTAAAGAGTGGGATTAATGGTATGAGGGAAGCTTAAGTGCCAGAAGAGGCTTATAAGAGTGTCTTCCTTCCAAGATGTTTAAAGGAATTTATATTAAATTCATGTCCCCAGGGTCTGGTGGAGGATATTAGATCTAGCAATCAGATAAATTCAGAGCAGCAACTATGACTGGAAAAAATATGTAGGAGAGTTTTGTTTTCCCTAAAGTGTCAGAAGAGGGCAATAAGGGATTTAAAACTAACTGGATGGTGATAGAGTATCTAACAGCAGATAAAATATAATAGGATGAAATAAAAAAAAAGATTAAAAAGCTTTTTATTTATTTTTTTTTAACTTTTTTTTTAATTTTATTTTATTTTTAAACTTTACATAACTGTATTAGTTTTGCCAAATTTAAAAAAAAAGCTTTTTAAAAGGATAAAAATAATCAGATGAAGATAAGCTTTAAAGAAGGCTGAGTGCTGAAGAATTGATGCTTTTAAATTGTGGTGCTGGAGAAGACTCTTGAGAGTCCCTTTGAGAGCAAGGAGATCAAACCAGTCAAACCTAAAGGAAATCAACCCTGAATACTCATTGGAAGGACTGATGCTGAAGCTGAAGTTCCAATACTCTGGCTACTTGATGTGAAGAGCTGACTCATTGAAGAAGACCCTGATGCTGGGAAAGATTGAGGGCAGGAGAAGGGAGTGACAAAGGATGAGATGGTTGGATGGCATCAAGGACTCAATGGACATGAGTTTGAGCAGTTTGTGCAAACTCCAGGAGAGAGCAGAGGAATGGGGAAGCCTGGCGTGCTGCAGTCCATGGGATTGCAAAGAATTGGACATGACTTAGTGACTAAACAACAATAGAAGGGAGATCACAATAGTGATCTGGAGGGTGTAAAAGTGTCATAATAGGTAATATTAGTAGAACGGTAAAGGGACAGAAAGAGTGTTAAAAAATGAGAAAATTAATCTCCATTCTGTCATCTTGGGTGGAACCTATCCAGTTCTAAAGACAGAAGCTTTTGTTGTCTTGGGCAGGAGCTACCCACTTCCTCAGTTAGCAGCTTCTGGAGGATTCCTATGAATCCTCAGTCTAAGGTCTTCTGATGAAATGAATGTCCAGTAGTGTGGGAGGAAATGATGTATATCTTTTAAGGTAAACATTTGATATACTTTAAAAGAAAAGTCTAAGTATCAGTATCTTGGAGTTTTAATGATATATCAGTTGTTAACAGTACCAACAAGATACTTTTCACTAAGGCTCAATGAAGTTTTATCTCTGTTGCCTATTTCAGAAGACCAAACTTCAGGTGGCAGATCTCACAGGGGATGTTTAGGTAAGTATTTTGAAGATGTGCCTTATATCCATTAGTCATAAAGTTGGAGATATTCTATAAGTCTCCTGGAGTACTCAGTCACATTACCCTGTAAATAAAGTAGAATCTGGAATTGGAGGTGAAATTCCCAGATGCATGAGGCAGCTTTTTATGAACATACAAGGATGAAAATTGTGGAACCTTGAGTGGCCTGAGTTTATCATCATAGGGCTAATGGCAATACTTTAAACCTGGGAAGTCTGAGGGTTTTTGAGAGCTTTAATAACTAAACTTCTAGAATTCTCTTAACTTTCTTTATTTTTTGAGATTGAATATGGTATGTACAGAGGAATTTCTGAGTAAAGTGTTAATACTTTAAAGGATTTTAAAATAACGATATTAGTAAAATGTGTGTCCCTATTACTAGAGATACCTTGGGATTTCTGACATTAGGAGTGGGGAATCATTTCACTTAGCTCTCCAGCAGAGAGGCTTCAACCCACCCCAAGAATATACAGTAACCAGAACCCAGTCATTTCCCACTTGGAGATGTTTAAAAGGGACCTTGAAGCTTTGGTTCCTATTTCCTACATTTACATACTTTCAGGATTTGTCAAATTGCAGGTAGGACATGCCCTGAAAACACCCTCAACAATACTTCTTACCATTTCCCCGACTGTTAGTTCAATGTTGTGGTCAAACTAGCTCTGCTACTCAGTGTGATACCATGAAGTATTTTTGCTAAAATCTGTTTTTATCAAGGTTATCTTCTTAGATAATGGCCAAGCATCTCAAGGTCTGTTAAGTCATTGTTAATTTTATAGGGGTTCCTGGAGAGGTCAGGAAATCTTTGTTTCTACACCATGTAGACATCATGTAATTAACCCAAAATCACCTGTTTACTATCAATATAAAATATCCTCTTAAATATTTTCTTGGTTAGTCTGAGCACAGACAATTAATTGAGCCATAAGAACCAATTTAATTTCTATGAGAAGTTTTCAACATTTCAAGAGGATATTTAAATCTGTAATAGCAAATAGGAAAAGGAGTATGTCAAAGCTGTATATTGTCACCCTACTTATTTAACTTATATACAGAGTACATCATGATAAATGCTTGGCTGGAGGAAGCACAAGCTGGAATCAAGATTGCTGGGAGAAATATTAATAACCTCAGATATGCAGATGACACCACTGTTATGGCAGAAAGTGAAGAAGAAGTAAAGAGCCTCTTGATGAAAGTGAAAGTGGAGAGTGAAAAAGTTGGCTTAAAGCACAACAGTCAGAAAACGAAGATCATGGCATCCGGTCCCATCACTTCATGACAAATAGATGGGGAAACAGTGGAAACAGTGGCTGACTTTATTTTTCTGGGCTCCAAAATCACTGCAGATGGTGATTACAGCCATGAAATTAAAAGATGCTTACTCCTTGGAAGAAAAGTTATGACCAACCTAGATAGCATATTAAAAAGCAGAGACATTACTTTGCCAACAAAGGTCCATCTAGTTGAGGCTATGGTTTTTCCAATGGTCATATATGGATGTGAGAGTTGGACTGTGAAGAAAGCTGAGCGCCGAAGAATTGATGCCTTTGAACTGTGGTGTTGGAGGACTGCAAGGAGACCTAACCAGTCCATTCTAAAGATCAGTCCTGGGGGTTCATTGGAAGGACTGATGTTGAAGCTGAAACTCCAATACTTTGGCCACCTGATGTGAAGAGCTGATTCACTGGAAAAGACCCTGATGCTGGGAAGGATTGAGGGCAGGAGGAGGAGGGGACAATAGAGGATGAGGGGGTTGGATGGCATCACTGACTCAATGGATATGGGTTTGGGTGGACTCCGGGAGTTGGTGATGGACAGGGAGGCCTAGCATGCTGTGGTTCATGGGGTCACAAAGAGTAGGATACGACTGAGCAACTGAACTGAACTGAATAGCATATCTTATGTAGCAATTTTTTGATTTTATTTTTTTCTGTTTGACCCATTAACAAATACAACTGCATCAAAGTTCTTTGAGTCTCTAGGAGGTCCGTCCAGGGCACATAGACAATCTCCGAAAAGTTATAAGCAACCATAGGGGTTTTCCATTTCAGGTGAAGAAAAGAGTGTGACTAGCTCTGAAATATTGCAATGTTTCTTAGGTGACTAGCTGAAAGGTGGTAAACGCTTTTCTTTCATGGAAGACTGTATACAGCACTAGAGCCATTACATTTAGTAAAGACTTTAGAACTAAGCTATTGAAGTTTTCACATGTTTTATTGTTGCTGTTACAGCTTGCAAAGTGGGTATGTCTTGGTTATTGAGTCTAAAAAATAGACTTTTTACAAATCCTATGTAACTGAGTCAGTACCCCCAGTGCCTACCTACAAATATTTTGAACAAAAAAGAAAAATAATCAGTGAATCCAGAATCCTGCAAAAATGCTTGGCAGAGTCAGTGCATCAGTCTTTGTGCTTAAATGTATGTTTCTTTTAACTTGAAATGTATCCAATCATTGAAAGACATAACTATCAGTCTTTTGGATTCTGTGGGAGAGGGAGAGGGTGGGATGACTTGGGAGAATGGCATTGAAGTATGTATAATATCATATATGAAACGAGTCACCAGTCCAGGTTCAATGCACGATACTGGATGCTTGGGGCTGGTGCACTGGGACGACCCAGAGGGATGGTATGGGGAGGGAGGAGGGAGGAGGGTTCAGGATGGGGAACACATGTATACCTGTGGCAGATTCATTTTGATATATGGCAAAACCAATACAATATTGTAAAGTTAAATAAAATAAAATTTAAAAAAAATAATAATATAAGCAAAAAAAAAGAAAGAAAGACAAAACTACCATACTTTATTTATGCAAAATTAATATAGGGATATAAACTCTTAATTTGTCAAGTTTATCATCACCATTATTTTTACAGTTTGGACTTGATTAAATGGTAGAAAAATTTATTCTTATATAGAATTGAGACTCAAATCTTCATATTCTCTAGTGGCCACTTCAGGACACCCAAAGATTTTTTAGGCATAACAGATGTCTTAGTAATTTTATGATTCTGAATTTGGAGCCTGGGATTGGGAAAGGCAAAATCAAGGCTAGTTGTCAGAGAAGACAAGGTGTAAGTCCTAAGTATCTAAAGACAAGAAATATTTATAATCAACACCATAAAACCACACTAGATTTTACCAAGGCTAAAGCTGCATTAGAGAAAATATAGCAGCAGTACCTACTATCAGCAAAGAGAGGATGTTTGTTCATTACTGAGACTTAGAGGACATTCATATTTTGTCTGTGTTCAGACAAGATTACACAGTGGTCTTGTTTTGGTCTCACTTTGTAACCACCTCAGAGGGGCCTTGTCAGATGTTGGCACATGAATTTCTCCATGCTCACGAGAGAACTGACTGAGCCGTGAATGCTAAGCCAGCTCCCATAGGCCAGGGGCTATTTTCCTGTTTCTCATTGGTGACACAGACTCTGAGAGGATTGTCTTATCTATATTTTAAGTCTCAGCTGTCAAGCCTTACAAGGAGCCCCTTCCATGAAATCCAGCGAGTTGTAGCAGTTTTGAAATTAAGATTTTGAAACCCAGGAGTAAATATAGGTCAAATCTGAACCTCAAGAAGCCTGTAGGATTTCAAAAAACCTATCTGGGACCCTTTATCTCCCATCAAATTTGCAAAAAATAAATCAGCAGCTAAAGCATCACTTTGCATTGGGGATTTTGCCAAGTACCAGGACCCCAACCCACACACATTGTTTACCCCTGTCCAGATTTACCCTTTTTGACTTTGTGCTCTGGATACAAACTTCCACAGTTACACTTTAACTTAGCGGTAAGTATTCATATCCCAGATCTGCAACTGTTGAGCTCAAGGAAAAGAATGGGCCTCATTCATCTTATTCAAGCCTTAGACAAAATCCTGAAATTAAGCAGTTGCTCAGTATTGTTTAACTGACCATTTATGAAAAATATTTTAACAGAAGACTCAAAGTAAAATGTAACTTGGAGAACTTCTCTAGGCACAGGAAGTATGTTGAGTAAAAGGTGACAAAAGAGGAAGACTGAAGTCCTAAATTCTTCCCTGAGGGACATTTCACAAAGTGGACAAAATCTGATAAATTCCTCATGAGTTGCTGCAAGTTCCTTTACCTGGTGTTTAATGGTTTTACTTAAAAACCTTTTACCAATATTATTTGCTTTCCAGTAAGTGGTTGTCATCTCCATCTTGCTGATCCTTGAAATAAACCTTCCCAGGCAGTGTTTCTGGGAAAGTATATGAAGGACAGAGGACCACTTCCCATTAATTTAGCAATGATTTGTTTTTTTTTTTTTTTTTTTTTAAATTTAAATTTATTTATTTTAATTAGAGGCTAACTACTTTACAATATTGTATCGGTTTTGCCATACATCAACATGAATCTGCCACGGATGTACATGTGTTCCCCATCCTGAACCCCCCTCCCACCTCCCTCCCCATACCATCTCTCTGGGTCATCGCAGTGCACCAGCCCCAAGCATCCTGTATCCTGCATTGATCCTGGACTGGCGATTCATTCCTTATACGATATTATACATGTTTCAATGCCATTCTCCCAAATCATCCCCCGCCTCCCTCTCCCACAGAGTCCAAAAGACTGTTCTATGATTTGTTTTTATCTTTAGGAACACTTAACATGAGATCTACCATCTTAACAAATTTTTGCTGATGACATGATTGTATATGTAGAAAATCCCAAAGAACCTAGCCAAAAACTCCAAATAAAAGAAAATACTTAAGTATAAACTTTAAAAAATGTACAGAATCTGTATACTAAAAAATTTTAAATGCTAATTAAATAAAGAAGACCTAACTAAATGAAGAGATAAGCTATACTAAATGTCCATTGACAGAGGAATGGATAAAGAAGATGTGGTATACATATACAATAGAATTCTACTCAGCCATAAAAAACAATGAATTAATGCCATTTGCAACAACATGGATGGACCTAGAAATTATCATACAAGCCAGATAGAGAAAAACAAATATCATATGATATCACTCATATGTGGAATCTAATTTTTAAAAAAATACCAATGAACCTTTTTACAAAATAGAAACAGACTTACAGATATTGAAAACGAACTTATGGTTACCAAAACAGAATCGTGGCTGGGAGAGATAAATCAGAAGCTTGGGATGAACACATACACACTACTATATATAAGATAGATAACCAAGAAGGACATACTTGATAGCAAATGGAACTCTATTCTTCAATATTCTGTGATAACCTATATGAGCAAAGAATATAAGAAGAATGAATATATGTATAAATGAATCACTTTGCTCTACACCTGAAATAATACAACATTGAAAATTAACTATCCACCAAGAAAAAATTTTAAAAAGATATTTTTGCTGTCTTGCATACAGGGTTATCATTACCATCTTTCTAAATTCCATATAAACTAATACAATATTGTAAAGTAATTAACCTCTGATTAAAATAAATAAATTTATATTTTAAAAAAGATATTTTTGGAATCATCTGGAAATTTTTAATTTACACTTTGTATTAGACATATCTATGTTATATTTTGGAGATATGACAATGTTGTAGCATGTGGGAAAATGTCCTTATTCTCAGATTTATGATGAAATATTTAAGAGTAAAATGTCACTATATCTACAACTTACTTTCAAATGGTTCAGCAAAAAAACACGCAGATACAAAACAACTATGTCAAAATGCTAACAACTGAGGAATGTAGGTAAAGAATATATACATGTTCATTGTAACACTCTTAACTTCATTTTAAGTTAAAAAAGTTCTGTTATTTGCCTGATTATGGTAATAGTGTATTTTAATCTTAACCTTCTGATATTATAGAAATATGTAATATAAAAAGTAAAAACCCCTTGGTATCACACTCCATCTCTCCAAGTATAACTACTCAAATATATTTATGGAATTTCTAACACTTTTATCTATCTATCTATGTATATATATACACTATCATTTATTTTTCTAAAATGGGATTAACACAGGGCATCTTTCCTTGTCATTATAGAGCCACAGCCATCTTTTATTTTTTAAACTTTTTATTGGAGAATAGTTGACTTACAATATTGTGTTAGTTTCTGCTGTACAGCAAAGTGTATCAGTTATACATATATCTACTCTTTTTTAGATTCTTTGCCCATACAAGTCAGTGCAGAGTATTGAGTAGAGCTCCCTGTGCTATACAGTAGGTTGTTGTTAGTTATCTATTTTATATATATAGCAGTGTGTAAATGTCAATTTTATATATAGTAGTATGTATATGTCAATCCCAATCTTCCAATTTATCCCCTCCTTTCCTTGCAGTAACCAAAAATTTGTTTTCTACATTCAAGACTCTACTTCTTGTTTGTAAATATTTGTACCCCGCCTTTTTTTCAGATTCCACATAAAGAACAGACTATTGGACTAAGTGGGAGAAGGCGAGGCTGGGATGATTTGAGAGAATAGCATTGAATGTATATATGAATGTACATATGGTAATATGTAAAATAGATGACCAGTGCAAGTTCTGTGCATGAAGCAGGACACTCAAAGCCGGTTCTCTGAGCCACAGCCATCTTTTTAACAACTACATAAATATTGCATTGTGTAGATGGACCACATTTATCTCACCAACCCTTTATTGTATTACAAGATGTATCATGGCACACTGCTCTACTGCTGGCTGCAGAGTTGAAGGATATGTCAGTTTTGGTTTCTCTGTAATTACCAAATTGCCTTCAACAATCTATAAACTGATCACTCTTCCATCTGTGGTGTCAGAGGATGCCTGTATGTTCATACCTTCATCAGCATCAAATAATTTATCAATTACTTTTGTAAAAAAAATCAATAGCAGGCAGTTCATAAAACAGGCAGTTCTATTAAATGCCTATTACTCAGTGAAAGAAAACAATCTGAAAAGGTTATACTGTATGATTCTGACATTCTGGAAAAGGCAAAACTATGGAGATCGTAAAAAGATCAGTGGTTTCCAGGGGTTAGGGAATACGGAGGGATGGCAAGGCAGAGAATAGAAGATTCTAGGGCAGTGAAAATCCTATATATTATACTATAAAGGTAGATTCATGTCATTACACATTTTTCAAAATCCACAGAATATCCAAGATAAGCTATGGACTTCAGGTGATTATGGATGTGTCCATGTAGGTTCATCAACTATAACAAATGTACCACTCTGGTGGGGGATGTTGTTAGTGAGGGAGGCTTATGCATGTGTGTGGGCTGAAGGTATATGTAAAATCTTTGTACATTTTACTCAATTCCTCTGTGAACCTAAAATTGCTCTAAAAATAAAGTCTACTAAAAAAGGCAGCTCTTTGTTGGTTGAAACTACATAATCCTTGTTACTTTTTGAGAATCAGCATTCCCTTTTAATGTTCTTTGTTTAATTATAGGCTTTGAATTGGATATTGATCTCCTTTGCCCATTTTTCTAATGGAACTTTCTCCTTTATAGATTTGTTAGATTTCTTAATATATTAGTGATTTTAACCCTTTATTTGGAGGAAAAAAGAAATGGTGTGTTCAGGCCAAGTTTCATGTGAACACTTAAGTAACCAAAGGTGCATTCCTACAGATGGTGGGCTCTGTACAGTGAACCACCCAAGAAACTAGCTCCTGTTTTGAATAAAGGACAAGATGGAATAAGTCTTTTTATTAATATCTTGCTTCAAAGCCACTTCAAGGTATTACAGAGAATTTTTGTACCTGAAGAGAAACATGTAGATAAGAATAGGAAATACAAAGTAGGAGACAGGTCATAAGATACAACTATCCTGTCTAATCAGTTACCCTGGTATATATTTGCAGAGACTGGTCTTTTAGCCTTATATTAAGAAAATCCATCATACAGATACTATAGACTAAATGTTTCAGGCTCCTCCAAAATTCATATGTTGAAACATAATCTCCCAGTGTGATGGTATTAGGAGGTGGGACATTAAGTTATAAAGGTGAAGTCATGAGTGGGGTTAGTGCCCTTATTAAAGAGACTCCAGAACTTCCTTGTCCCTATCACAATGTGAGGTTACAGCTAAAAGACAGCGATCTATGAACTAGGAAGTGTGCTCTCACTACACAACAAACCTGCCAGTGCCTTGATCTTGGACTTCCAGACTGCCTAACTGTGAGAAATAAACTTGGTATTTATAAATCACCCAGTCTATAATACCATGTTACAGCAGCCTGAATGGACTAAGACAATGGGACCAAACTTTTTTTCTTAGTCATCTATATTCTGACTTTGCTTACTCATTTATTGCAAAAGCAGAATTGTCACATTTATCTTTCTTTTATGTCTCTGGGGTTCATATCATATTAATAAAGGTCTTTCTTATTCTTAGGCTATAAATAAAAAATATTTTATAGTTATCACCATGTAGTTCCTTAAAGGACTGCATTTCATATTACTCATTCACACAAACGTTAAAATGGTACCATAAACAACAGTTTGTCAACTAGAGATGATTTTTCCCCCACCTTGGAACATTTGGCTAGTTCTGAAGACATATTTGGTCTACACACTGGGGGTATGCTACTGAAATCTAGTGGATAGAGGCCAGGGACACAGCTAAATGCCCTGCAATAATGTACAGGACAGCTCCCTCCCACCTCCAACAAAGAATTATCCAGCCCAAAATGTCAGTAGTGATGAGGCTAAGAAAACCTGTCACAAACCACCCTGGTTGTTTGGATCCCCATTGTTTTGACCTGTATATCATAGAACAGGCTTCCTTGGTGGCTCAGCAGTAAAGAATTACCTGCAATGCAGGAGTTGCAGGAGATGCAGGTTCTATCCCTCTGTTGGAAAGATCCTGTGGAGAAGGGAATGACAACCCACTCCAGTATTCTTGCCTGGAGAATCCCGTGGTCAGAGAATCCTGGCAGGCTACAGTCTGTAGGGTCGCAAAGAGTCGGACTAGACTGAGGTGACTTAGCACGCATGCAAACACATATCATGTCATTACTGAACACTGAAAAGATTGAGTAACATGGAAAAGAAAGAAAAAGGGAGAAACTGGATAAGGAAATTTTAGTAAGTTGGAGAAAACCATCTTACCTCATTCTGTCCATCCGTGTAATTCAGCTCCAAAAGCATAAATTTAACAAACATCATTTTATAAAATACACCAGAAAATGAGTTAGAATATCGGAGAAAAAAACCTGGCAAACATTATAGGCATACTACGAAGGGACAGAGGCGTGAAGAGACTAATTATGTAAATGCCTTTATTTGAACTAATACATTGCTATCAGAGTACATCACTTTTCAGAGTTAGAGTAACATTATGATCTTAAAAACTATAGCAAACAGCTTGACAAAGCAAGAGTACATTAGAATACATTAAGTCCTACATACATGTTTATTTTTTAGTGATCACATCTCCTTATCTTAGGTGTAAAATTAGAAAATTTAATATACACTTAGCATACTTGGCCTATCATATTCTTCCTAAATTCTGAGCCCACTCTCTCCTCAAAAGTGTCATATTCAACAGCATTTAAAATCTAAAGAGAGAGTTTGATGGTACATGTTTTAAAACAAAGAAGTATATATTGAACCAAGTGTTTCAGGACAAAATATGTCAAGTGTTTACAGCTTTAGTGTGGGAGAGAAGATAGAAATTCAAGGTACATTTCCCTATACCTATAATGTATGTTTTTTACTTACTTGAAGACCCCTTAAAAAAAGTAGCAAAATCAGCAGTCTTATTTAATGTAATCAAAATATTCTTAAATGTACAAAAAAGGATCATGTAGAAAGAATACTGTAAAAAGATACTGATTTTAAGAATAAAAGAATATGAAAAGCTTCTATTACATTCTGCACAGCCAGTTACTTCTGTCAATTTTCAGTACTAGAAAGACAAGCAAAGGATACTCATATACAAATACCCTCTGACCACAGTTCTTGAATAAGAACTAGCATACTGGATGGAAAGCAAATTATTGTCTAATACCAATAATATTCATATTCAGTCATCTAAGCAAGTCCCAAGAGGTGGACATTCTAAGAGAAAAACAGATACATAGAAATACGTACAGCAATGGGAAACGCCAAGGGCAGCGATCTAGGAGGAGCGAGTAAATGATTTGACTATGGGCACATTTCAGGTGGGCCTGACAAATCCACCTTGACTATGGGAAAGAGGAGTTGTTGTTACTAAAACTCTTTCACCTGAGGGCTCCCATGATGAGCTTAGTCTTGTTAAAACTAGTCCTTTCAATAACCAAAAGTTTCTTAAGCCATGAGCACTTCAGCCAGAAATTGCTGTACTGCTAAGCATGCACCTGGGAGCAAGGTTGTTTTTTATTCAAATTGGTTATTTTACACTCTCTTCATACCCCTGCCCATCAAGCATGCAAACACAGTCATGACCATCTTGGGCTTTACTTCCACAAGGTCTTCTGGTAGAGCGTACACCCTGGCTCCAATTCTTCTAGCCATCGACACTGCGTACCTATTTTTTGGAGGAAACAAAAATTGAGGTTCAATTCCGGTTAGTCAAGGGCACAACATAAGGCATCTATTTCCTCTCATATACTCAATTGTCTGGGATACAAAACTTCTACAGCAAGAGTTCAAATCAGAATGACTTCATTTTTCATTGTTTTCTCTTTTGTGAGGTCACTCATAAGTGATACCAGATTTTTAAGCTCTACTATTTGGGGCTGATAATATTTATTCACTCCTTTTCTACAATGTAAAATGAGAACAATTTAGGAGAACTGATATGAAAAAACATTTTTCCAGAATATGTGTGTGTGTGTGTGTGTGTATATATATATATATATATATATACCCAGATGTTGAAAATATGTATATATACTCAGATGTTGATATTCTCATTGAGCATGTAATAAGATAACATTGGCTATCACGAGATCTTAGAGACACAGTGGAAAACTGTGCCATATGCAAAATACAATTTCACAGATGCAGTGAATACTTCCAAATATTCAAGGGAAGAGACAGAGTCTATATGGTACATGCCAGAGTGGCTGAAGCAAGGAATGAAAAGGGTAGAGAAAGGAAAGGAGTTAAGAACTGACATGTCCAGCTGAGGAAATTTTCAGGAGCACCCCTCAATTAATATACAAGGCATTTCTAGGTGTTCTGTAACAGAAATCTTTAAATATGATCAAGTTTCTGGAAAAAGAAGTTTAAAGAGTTCTCTATAAATCTTTATCATATTATGCTGCAAATATTTTTTTCAAGGAGGGAAGAAATGATTTGACACAGTATGTGATGCCAAAATGAAGTTTTGCAGTAATTCTTCTTAGCTATATTGTGAAGCCTTGTTGGGAGCTGATTTTCAGTGTATACTAGGAAAGCTTTCATGAGTTGCCCATGAAACCAGATCACAGTCTAGGTCTTTGGAGAAGAAGGGAAGAGGCAGGTGGAAAAGACCTTCTCAATATTGTCAAAATGCAGGAAACTTTCAAGGCACGGTTTCAGCTGAGGGTTTAGCATCCTGCCCACTGAAGGGACCAAGATAATAAACTCAACATATGTTGTAAGGTGGGCTATGCACAGTAAGTTTTACATTCATTCAAAAGAATTTAACAAACTCAATGGTTAAAATTTTAATCTCTGTAATTAGAAAGCTTATCATAAGTCATTTAAAAAATCAAATTGAAATTTCCATTTAAAAATAAAGATATACTGAATCATCAAATTTGTCTAAAAAAATAAAAATAAAATAAAATAAAATAAAAAGAGTGTGACAAAGAAAACCCTATCAAAGGCATGCTTATCCTTTGCCCATTTTTCCCTTGCTTTAAGTTTGCAGCTAAGTTGCTTTAACACATACATTATTTCTATAACCTACAAACCAATGGCTGACTTAGCACCTACCTACTAGGTCAGGTGCAACAATGGTAGGCTCTTACGTATTTTACTCATTTCAAAATCTCCAAGGTAAGTATTATTGCTCCCATTTTATGGATGAGGAATCTGAGGCTAGAAGGCGTTTCCCCCAGCTGACACCATTCTTAAGTGGCAGAACCTGAATGATAATGCAGATCTGCCTGCCTACAATGCCTATGCCCTTATCAGGATATTAGGCAGCATCCCTTACTTGGCATTATTGTGCTTGTCATCTTCTGTCAGAGTGCCACTCTTAACAAGGTCGTAGTTTATGCAGCCTGGCTGGATGGCGTCAATCAAATCCACAACTGCCAAACTGGAGCTGATTGTCTTATCCTTGAGTAAAAGGACAATACATTTAAGAATTTCCATGTGTAAAAATTAATGCATGATCACTTATATAAAGTTGTCAAAAACAAAGTCTAGTGAATTAAAAAAGAATCATGTCATTACCCCCACAACAATCTCACTCACAAAAAAACCAAAGTCTAGCCTTCCAAACTATAGATACTTTCTATAGCAAACATAACGTTTAATAGTCAAAAATGGAATTCTTACCTTAAAACTCTGAATGGAGGTTGATTTTCCAGCTTCATTCAATGTTCTGTTCACCCAGCTTACAATGATGTCATCATTAGCTTTCTGACCATCACCAAGATCTTCCAGGACATTGAGGGTATATCTAAATGAAGCAGCAGAAGAAACAGGTAACTAATGAGAAGCTACTGTATAGCATAGGGAACTCTACTCAATGCTCTGTGGTGATCTAAATCGGAAGGAAATCTGAAAAAGACGGGATATATTTAAACATATAGCTGATTCACTTTGTTGTATTGCAGAAACTAACACAACATTGGAAAGCAACTACATACCAATAAAAATTAATTAAAAAAAACAGAACAGTTTCTGTTCTAGTTTATTAGAAAAAATACAAATATTAGAAAGATGCTCTCTTTCATTTCTTTTCCTTAGGTTTGAGAGATTAAAGAAAAGATTTCATGAGAAGACATTCACACTATATGAAAAAAAATTTCAAGTAGTAGTGGCTTGCCGTTGAGCTTCTTTTTGCATTGGTGGCGGGACGATTTTCAGTGCTCTAATGAGTAAGTCCACCAGTCTACTGCAGGCTCACTTTGTACTAGGCCAACCAATGGTAACAACTTAAAGTAAGCAGTGCTTTGGCTGGTACCCAGTTATAATGAATTGCTTTTTAGCATTACAGTTAAGAGATCTTCTTTCTCAAATGTATACATGTTCATAATTTTTGCTGCTTTTATTCATGAACACTAAATCTGTCACAAACACTAAGTCTGTGTCAGGCATATTATGAAAAAAGGGAAATATTCACAGTTCTGCTGCCTCACTTTCAAGAAGGCATTTCCCATTGACCATCCCACATATATTCATTACTTAAGCTCACTTCATAGTCTAAACACAAAAATTTCAAAGGTAGTCATTGATACGTTTCCTTAGAAATAGTAAAGACTAGATCACAGACGTGTATGATAGTGAAGCTTAAGCAGTTAAAATTGTGTACCATACCTTCTCATCAGCTGCCAGACTAAAGCTAAAGTCAGGGTTTGATTTCCATCATTCAGGTCTTGTCCTCCAATGCCAACCAGAGAGAATTTGGCAGGATGCTTCCCTAATTCAACAGCATAGTTGCAGTTTTCTAGCTGCAAACAAACAAAAGAAAATGTTTAAAGATTTTCACTTGTTTAATCTGTATATGCAGGTGTGCACAAAGTAAGACATAGTTTCTGTCCTCAAGAAGCTCAGAGTCAAAGAGTTTCCCAAACACAAAATGAAAACAAAAACAGTCTGTAACAAATATGTGCAGCAACTTAATTAGCTACCTTTTTCATGTTGGCTCCAAGTTTCGGGTATGGAGGTTTATTCACCTTACTCCAGTCAACAGGAACTTTAATTCGTTCATATAGCTGTAAAATTACCAGGGCATCTTGCAGGTCACTGATGATTTAAAGAGAGTTTGATCAGTGATTTCAGAGAGCAGGGCCTGTTTCCTTAAAAACAAGGACACTACACTGTCAAAAGACTCATGCATTTTATTAATCTGTGCTAAAAATAGAGCTAACACCATCCAATTCACTTAAAAGTAGTTATTGAGAGTTTACTGTTTGCAAAGAACTGTTCTAGAAGCTGGGCTCATAGGAGAAAAATCCCAGCCCTTTAGAGTCAGAGAAAGAAAGAGAATAAACAAGTATATGGATAAATGGGTTAGGGGAATGTATTTAATTGCTATGAAAAACAAAAAGAACAAGGTTAGGAGTTAGGGAGTGGTAGGTGGCGGCGGTTAGAATCTGAATCAGCGGCTTGAATATAGCAAGGGAATAAGGTATTTGATGTGGAAAAGAACATTTCAGGCTGAGAGAACAGTGAGCACAAAGACCTCAAGGCATCATGGATGATCTACTTAATGTACTCTCTGGTCTCCGTTTCAAAATATAAAGTCTCTGTTCCCTAGGGTGTTAGAAAGATACTTATACATTCTTTCACTTAATGACCATGTAAAGAAATAATCTGGGCTTTTGTGTATTTGGGAAATGATAATGGAAGTCATCACATTTTTCAATAAAGTAATGACTACAAACTAACATTTAGAAAAGGTTTAGAGCTATAATTATTTATGCAGCATCCATTCATGATGTTCAAAACTTTACAATAGCATTGGAAGGCTTACGCATAGAGATGGTTTACATGGGGATTAACACCAAGAGAGTTCATCCAGTTACGGAAGGTTCTTTCTTCACGAGTTTCTCCTATTAAAAATATTCACAGTGTTTATAAAATCATGAAACACCTTACATTTGTGCATATAACATCAACCCACAATTAGATTAGTTTATTTTTTTTTCAGATCTAGAGGTTTTCTCAAATATGAATCTCCAAGCAGTCTCTCTGAATACATTCTCTCTTATTCTTTAAATTGGATGACTTTATTTTAAAAGTAAAAATATAACCGTATTATAATCAGCTAAGAGGTATATGAACTTTTTATAATCTCTTCTCCATCTCCTCCTTCTCCAGTATCTCCCCAAATCCCCATACTTCTAAAGTAACTGGTATTATCAGTTTAGTTTTTATTAGAAAAATTTGCCATGGTCATACAAACCTCTATACTCACATTAACTTACATCTTCTCTCTACCCATTTAAAAATACTAAGTCACATATATGTACTTTTTTACATGTCTATATTAGAGCAACAAATTATTTGAAACTTCAAAAGCATAAAATTTAAAGATTTTATAGTAATCCTAGTATATATGCAATGAGCTGCTAACTGAGAGTTCAAAGTATTAGTTGCTAAGTTGTGTCCTGCTCTTTGCCACCCCATGGACTGTAGCCTGCCAGACTCCTCTGTCCATGGATTTCTCAGGCAAGAATACTGGAGTGGGTAGCCATTCCCTTCTCCAGGGGATCTTCCCAACCCAGGGATCGAACCCAGGTCTCCTGAACTGCAGGCAGATTCTTTACCATCTGATTTCATAATAATGCTAGTGGATATGCAATGAGCTACTAATTAAATTTGTTAATTTTTAAGTACTATACTTCATGCATATATAATCTGGCAAATGTATACTCTGCCTTTCCCAAATTAAATGAATATTTACATGCATTATTATTATTTTTTGAGTAGGTTAAAGGTGAAAGGAACTGAGAGCAGTTTCAGTTAGTCTGACTATGGAAGAATGAAACAAATACTGCAGATTTATATAGGTCAAATTTTATGCACATGGGCATTTTTTTGGAGGGAGGTTTAAAAATAAGTGACCTAAATATAAAATATTAAAATAAAACATTGGTTTACTAAGTGGCCTTATACTAAGTGATCCTAGGCTAGCTTACTTTAAAAGTTCCCAGACTTCCTTGGTGGTACAGTGGATAAAACTCCTCCTGCCAAAGCAAGGGACACAGGTTCGATCCCTGGTCTGGGAAGATCCCATATGCCGTGGGGCAATGAAGCCCAACTACTGAACCTACACTCCTCAACAAGAGAAGCCACCCCAATGAGAAAGCTGAGCACCACAACAAAGAGTAGCCCTTGGGTGCAGCAACTAGAGAAAGCTGGCATGCATCAACAAAGACCCAGAGCAGCCAAAAATAAGTAAATTAAAATAAAAGTTCCCTTGTTATCATCCCTTTCTATCAGGTGTCACTTATTACTCAGCCCTTGGGACTACTTCTAGTAGACAGTTGCTAAATGGATAAGGAAACTTATTAAATCAAGATTATGAAATCATCGTGGCCTATGTATTTCCACTGTGTAGCCCCAAACATAATTTAAGAAACCTTTAGTTACCTTCTAATAGAGTCCAATCAATATCTTGGTTCTCTGGCTTAGTGAGTGCTGGGTATTTATTAAACAGGTTAGCCACAAAGGCTAAGTTCAGTTTAGGGTTCCCACTGACGACATCAGCTGGGGTAACAAACTGTCTGCAACCTAATTTGTCTGCTTGCTGAAGCATACTCTCAGCTCTCTTCAAATCATCTGTTTCCTATTGAAGTAAAATAAGACTTTTTTTAAAAAAAAGGCCATACTAAAAATATAGAAACTTTGCCCTACAATGATAGGCTGGATACACAATTCTATTTTCTCTTAGCCAACACATGGTACTTATATTACTGTTTTGAATGCAAAACAAAACAAAACAAAACAAAAGTTGGCTGTGCTGGATATGCAGTACCTTGAGAATACCCTAGATGGCACCAGATCATGTATCTAAGGACACAATAGATTTAACTCAATTGAGATTACTTCTCTCATGCCAAAATTCATTAAGAAAAAAGTGAAACCTGTTCAGATTTTAAATTTAAACCCTAAAGAGGGTGTAAGGCTGAAAAAGATGAAGGAATTATGAAGAAATTTTTTTTAAATAATAATCAAGGATACCAGGCTCCAATAATTTTGAGGTTTAAATTGCATGTTTCAAATTATCATCTTTCTCTTAAACTATTTTTTGTTTTTACTTTTCCATCCAGGAAGCAAAGTTGTCTATTTCTGTGTAAAATACTTACTTTTAACTAATTCCTAGGACTCCTAACTTCGTTTTGTCTTCTCCCCCACCCCAACTTCTTTCCTTTTGGAAAGATGCATGCTGATTTCTTGACTAACATACAGTTTGGTGAGGATTATAAATTATAGATCTGATAACTTGAGACCAAATTAAAAATAGTTTCCCCAGTGCTCACCATTCCCACCTCCCAACAATAAAAGTCAAAAACCTGAAGCTGCAGGAGGAACAATTGCTTTTGGATTATTCGTTTCTAGTGACCTGCCCCCTCCAGACTTCTCTTGGCAGCTACTATAGACAGGCCACCCCAGTATGCCCCAGGGTAAATGTAGCTCTTCTGGAAAACAGTTTCAGGTAAGAAGGGATTTTTATAATAAGGGGGAAATAAGAGATAAAGGAAATTTGAGAAATGTTACTTATAAACCAACATAGTTCGGATTCTATAATTTGAGTCTTAACTCTATCTTTAATGGGTGATGCTATCTTTACTTTTTTCATCTCCAGGGAGGTGCCTCGATCATCTAGGTCTCCAGAAGAATGGGTATTTACTGTGTTACCCTTCACTGTTACCAATGCAGAGCAATCAGTAACCACCAGCAGATGGGCAATTGACTGGGATTCAGCCTTTGGGATTCTCCATGAGCCTAGTGAGTTCATCTCATAGAGCCTATTCTATTTCTTTTAATCTGTCACTTGTTACTTTAATGCTTCTGGTTCATGCTTTTTACTATCTATTTTTAAATCCCGTATTTTTTTAAATCATCTTGGCATTCTTAAACAAAAAGCATTGATAATATTGGAGTAGAAGGAAACGTTGAAATAGCAACAATTTTTAAAAATTAAGATACAGAATAATGAAACAAAAAATAATCAAATGAAAATATATATATGCCCAAAACAACTTCAGCCCATACCTCACATCATATTCAAAATTAACCTTCAATACACACGCACATGTAAATGTATGAACTCAAAACTATCAATATAAAACTAAATATAAAACCCCAACTATAAAACCTCTAAGAGAAGACATAAGAAGAAATGTTTGTGACCTTGTGTTAGGCCAAAATTTCTTAGATACAACATCAAAAGCATGATTTGTCAAAGAAAAAAAAAATGACTAAATCTGACTTTGTCCAAATTAAACAATGTCTGTTCTTGGAAAAACACTGGGACTAAGTATCTGAAAATCATATATCCAATCAAGGACTTATATCCAAAATATATAAAACACTCAAAACTTGATAAGAAAGCAAACAATGCAATTAAAATGGGTAAAGTGTTTAAACAAAAATGTATAGACAACAAATAACTACATGAAAAGATATTCAACATCATTTGTCATTAAGGAAATGCAAATTAAAATCACAATGAGACACCTCTACCAGTGTTAAAATTCTTAATGTTTAAACTAACCACATTAAAGTGTCAGTGAGCATGTGGATGAACTGGAACCTTCATGTACTACTGGTAGCAATGTGCAAGGTACAACCATTTTGAAAAACAACTTTGCAGCTGCTTAGAAAAGTTAAATGCACATATACCATTACCCAGCCATTCCACTCCTAGGTATTTACCAAAGATAAATGAATGCCTAAACTCACACAAAGACTTGTATATGAATGTTCAGAGCTGCTGTATTTGTAATAGCCCCAAACGGGAAACAATCGAAATGTTCATCATGGTGAATGGGTAACAAATTATAGCATATCTATCCACTGGACTATTATTCAGCAATAAAAAGGAATGAATTTCTGATTTATGTAACAACACAGATGAATCTCAAAATAATAATGCTGAAAGAAGCTTGATTAAAAAAAAAAGCACCTGTTATATGATTCCATAAAATTATCAAAAATTCAAACTATATTGAAAGAAAGCAAATCAGTGGTTGCCTAGGATGGAGGAGTATGGGACAGAGAGGGATCACAAAGGATCATGAGGAAACTGGATGTTATAATGGAGATATATATCCCTAAAGAAGGTATAAGACTGACAAAAGATAAAGGACACTGAAAAATAAGGGAAAAGCATGATGAAAGACTCAACAGTAAAATGAGTGTGTGGACAGAGCAGTAGGAAATTGCCCTGGCTAGAAGAGATGGAGCAAGATGGTGTAGCAGGCCTTCACATGCTCAGCAGAACATTTCAGACTAAATTCTTGAGTCAATGGGGAATCCTTAAAGGATTCTGAGGAGGATAGAGACAATGAAGGGAGTGCTTTAAGATCAACCAGGGAGAAGTGCCTAGAGAAGAGGTGTATCGTAATCAGAATCAGTACACTGGTGTTATCTACCTAGGCATAAGATCACCTGACTAGCCATCCCAGAGAGCTTCCTTCACGCACAGGAGGGCCCCTCATTTGTGCCAAGAGTGACCTGAACTGAAGAATTTCACATTTAAAAACAGACAGAAATATAAGTACTACAAGTCAGTGACAAATTCAGTTCTGGTAAGGGCAGCATAAAAGGTTTAGCAAGTGTAATCCACTCAATCTGAAGTGGATATGAAATATGCTAGAAATGTGCATTTTTTAAAAATCAGTAGAATCCATTCCATATCTAATGAATATAAAGAACAACAGGATCCTAGAAAGTTGAGACTCAATAGTCTAGGCCAACTTGTTACTTCATGTACGAACAAAGGAACTTGTCCAAGGTCATTGAGCAAATAAGTGATGTAACAAGGGAACATGGTCCGTGACAGTAATTCACCAAATTGGATTTCAAGGATCAGGAGTTTGTAAACACATTCACATTACTCTCAACATAAGAATATTACAGATGCATATATGAATATGTTTTCATTAAATCTATCATTATGATTATAATCCAAAAACTCAGAAAAGGTTAGCCTCTAGTGCTTATTTCCCTACATTTACTCTGAATATTTTATGCCATCCATAAAAACCAACACCACCATAACTACAGAACTCACTAATAAACTATTAACATAAATCAAAGCTGGTCTTTCTGTCTACAAATTATATCTACAGTAATAAAATTTAAGATAATACTTAAAACTGCCAACATCATAACATGCAATTATAAGCATTCTTGTTATTTATAAGAAATTGACAATTTTGTAAGCTTGTAGAATTCATAAGAACACCTATACTTACATTGAAACCTGACATGTTAATATCTATCCGTGGTTCACCTTCCTTTTGTCCTTTTGGTGCAATTTGATTGAGAAGATGAAAATAGGCTTTGGAATCCTAAAAATGAATTGCAAATATCAGTGAGAACACGTTTACAAAGAATGAATGTATCCTATTGTGCCATGTGTGGAAGGATATTTGCATTGGATTTTGTAAGAATGTGACACAAATCTCTATCTTCTAATTTAATAGTTCCTTTTCCCAGAAAAGTCCACCTATCTGGCCTTATGTCTGCCTTGAATATGGATTAACTGGATTTTGTCATGACTTTACAGTTTATTGAAATCATCAATACAATAATGCTAGAAAACATATAACTAGTTCTGTACCTTTACTGAGTTACTGAAGTCAATAAGCTTGACAGATAAAACAAGCACGAGAAACAAGTAGGATAGCAGAAATCCAGGAAGCATAGGGAAAGAGAAAATAAACAGGTTATATCATGACAAAGCATAATATGTATATACCATAACCTATGGAGAAGAGATTAGTTGTGTTAACAATGCATTAAAATATAAATTGAAATGACAAAAAATTTGAAATGAGTTCTACTTGAGGTGGTGAAATAACAGTAAACCCTTAATCATCTGAATATATTTAACCAAATGAGCTTCTCTTTAAGCCCTTGACCTTTCAACACTTGAACATTTTTACTTGGAATCCCAATACCTAAAACAAAAACGGCATTGCTCATATGGGATGTGGGCTGGATGAATTCAGGCTGTGTGGATGCTACACAGAACAAAACCTGAAAACCACTGTATTACTGTAAACATTTAATGAGGGTCTTCAACACACATGTCAAGTACAATTCTGCCTCTCTGGAATACCAGAGGACAGGAATTGGAGTGGTTCCTTTATCATGTTGAGGCAGGACATACAGGGGCCCCATACTGAACAGTTGGACAGAAAACTCCATAATATTAATAGCAGAAACTCCATAAAAGCTGGATGATGGATCAGGCTGGGCCCTGCCCAGATAAGAGATGGAAGAGGTAGCATCACGGTGATTTTGGGTAGCCTCAGTCCACAGTGCCTTGAAGCAGGGCTTTGGTTTCCAGCCAGAAATTGAGGTGATACCCCCTCCCTTTTGACCTCCATTGAGCCTTTCTGTGCATGTGTAGTTGGGAAGGTCTCCTTGACTTTAAGAATGAGGAATATATGGTCTTTTATCTCTTATCTGGGCAAGGCCCAGCCTCCTCCATCATCCAGCTTTTATGGAGTTTCTGCTATTATAGAATTTCTGTCCACAGGGGAGAAAATCTTCAGCCTGGACCCATGTATCTCCTGTCTCAAGCTCAAAGTAAGTGATGTCAACCTACCCATAGGCCTCTTCACTAGAATCCATCTTGGCTAAGAGATACACATGCACACATGGGAGGATCCTGAGATAAACCAAATATGGACTCAGAACCAGACAAAGCAAGATGACTGGCCAAAGGAAACCCAGAAGAAATGCTCCATGAAAGTGATATAAACCACCATGAGGGTGCAACTGTATCTCTGAGCCAACCCATATGAGTCTATTCACATATACATTTCCCTGCTAATAAACACTTGTTTTACTCAATCTCTATGTGGAAATTCATTTCTACACAGCTGATGGGCCAGGGCCTTGGTCCCACTGGTCCCTGGTGGTCTACTGGCTAGGATTCAGTTCTCTCACTGCTGTAGCCCGACCTCAATCTCTGGCTGGGAACAGAATCCCTGCTTCAAGCTGCTATAGGCTAAGGCCACCTGAGATCAATGTTACATCTGAAGATCACCTTCCCAGCTTTGGAAGTTTTCTATTACTGGGCCTTGACAGTCCAAAGAGATTATAAAGGAATGTTTCTCATGGTAACTCCTATGGATTGTGTGCATTCTAATCCCCCAGGGAAGTTGCTTAATATGGAGATGGCCAGATGTAAGCTCTGACCTGCCAACTACAGATCTCTGGGAGAGGCCTAGAAAGCTGTATCTTCAATGAGCCAACTATATACATTTGATACATTTGCCAGAAATTATTCTAAGAATGGGGAGAATCGGGTGAGAGTGAAAGCCACTGCAGAGCAATTCATGGAATGCAAACCCAGATCTTACCATTAGTGGCACAGGGGTTATCTCTTAAAGAGTAGTGCATTACAGTTGTGAAAGTGCTTTCACTTACAACTACCTACTAAAGGTACAGAAAGAATTTGTATGTGCCTTCTCCCTATGCACTTGAGAAAGACAGGTAAAGAGTAGACCCCAAAGAGTCTGTAATTTACTACCCTGAAAAGAGGCTTTAGGTGAAAATTTGAACTCGAACATAAATTAGAAGTTCCTTTTCACATTATCCAGCAATCCTCTGCTTTTTAAAAATATTAAAAGCAGAATATGTTTTTTAAAAAATATCAAAGGATAATTTTTAAAATATTCATTTAAAAATAAGATTCCCTTTCTAAAACAGCAGAATACACTTTTTTCTCAAGTGCACACGGAACACTCTCCAGGATAGATCACATCTTCAGTCACAATCATCAGGAAATTTAAGAAAATTGAAATTGTATCAAGCATTTTTTCTGAACTACAATGCTATGAGACTAGATATGAATTACAGGGGGAAAAAAAACTAAAAAACACAAACACATGGAGGCTAAATGACCTGCTTCTAAATAACCAACAGGTCACTGAGGCATCAAAAAGGAAATTAACAAATGACAATGAAAACATGACAACCCAAAACCTATGGGACACAGCAAAAGAGGGAAGTTTATAGCAATACAAGCCTACCTCAAGAAATGAGAAAAACATCATAAACGACCAGACTTTACACCTAAAGCAAATAGAAAAAGAAGAAAAAAAACAACAAAAAAAATAAATTAAAAAACCCAAAGTTAGTAGGACAGAAATAGTAAAGAAATAAATGAAAAATACATGAAGGAAACAATAGCAAAGATCAATAAAACTAAAAACTGATTCTTTGAGAAGATAAAATTGACAACCCACTAGCCAGACTCATCAAGAAAAAAAGGGAGAAGACTCAAATCAATAAACTTAGAAACAAAAAAGGAGAAGTTACTACAGAACACAGAAATACAAAGGACCATAGAAGACTACTGTGAGCAATCATATGCCAATAAAATGAACAACCTGGAAGAAATGGATAAGTTCTTAGAAAAGTACAACCTTCCAAAACTGAACCAGGAAGAATTAGAAATCACAAATGGACCAATCATAAACACCAACATTGAAACTGTGATTTAACAATCTTTTAGCAAACAAAGGCCCAGGGCCAGATGGCTTCACAGGTGAATTCTACCAAAAGTTTAGAGAAGAGCTAACACCTATCATGCTCAAACTCTTCCAGAAAATTTCAGAGGAAGGAGAACTTCCAAACTCATTCTACATGGCCACCATCACCTTGAGAGCAAAAGCAAACAAAGATACCACCAAAAAAGAAAATTACAGGCTAATATCATCAATGAATATAGATGCAAAAATCCTCAACAAAATTTTAGCAAACAGAATCCAACAACACATTAAAGGATCATACACCATAAACAAGTATGATTTATCCCAGGGATGCAAGGATTTTTCAACATATGCAAATCAATCAATGTGATTAACCATATCAATAAACTGAAAGATAAAAGTCATACAATCATATAAATAGATGCAGAGAAAGCTTTTGACAAAATACAACACCCATTCATGATAAAAACGCTCCAAAAAGTAGGCACAGAAGGAACCTACCTCAACATAATAAAGGCCATATATGACAAACCCACAGCAAACATTATTCTCAATAGTGAAAAACTAAAAGCATTTCTTCTAAGATTAGGAACAAGACAAGGGTGCCCACTCTTGCCACTATTATTCAATCTAGATTTGGAAGTCCTAGTCACGGCAATCAGAGAAGAAAGAAAAACAAATAAAAAGGAATCCAGATTGAAAAGAAGAAGTAAAACTCTATTTGCAGATGACATGATAATATAGAAAACCCTAAAGATTCCACCAGAAAATTACTAGAATTAATCAATGAATATGGTATAGTTGTAGGATATAAAACTAATACACAGAAATCCCTTGCATTCCTATACATTAGCAATGAAAAATCAGAAAGAGACATTAAGGAAACGATTCCATTCACCATTGCAACAAAAAGAATAAAATACCTAGGAATAAACTTACCTAAAGGGACAAAAGACACGTATGCAGAAAACTATAAGACACTGATGAAACAAATCAAAGATGACACAAACAGATGGAGAGATATACCATGTTCTTGGATTGGGAGACATATTGTGAAAATGACTATACTACTCAAAGCAATCTACAGATTCAATGTAATCCCTATCAAACTACTAATGATATTTTTCACAGAAATAGAACCAAAAAAAGTTACAACTTTTATGGAAACACAAAATACTCTGAAAAGCCAAAGCAATCTTGACAAAGAAAATCAGAGCTGAAGGAATCAACATTCCTGACTTCAGACTATACTACAAATTTCCATTCATCAAGACAGTATGGTACTGGCACAAAAACAGAAATATAGACTGATAAAACAAGACAGAAAGTCCAGAGATAAACTTATACACACCTACAAGCACCTTATCTTTGACAAAAGAGGCAACAATATACAATGGAGAAAAGACAGCCTCTTCAATAGGTGGTGCTGGGAAAACAGGACAGCCACAAAAGAATGAAACTAGAACACTTCCTAACACCATAGACAAAAATAAATTCAAAATGGATTAAAGACTTAAATATCAGGTCAGAAACTGTAAAGCTTAGAGGAAAATATAGGTAGCATGCTCCTTGACATAAATCACAGCAAGATCCTCTGTGAACCACCTCCTAGAGTAATGGAAATAAAAACAAAAATAAACAAATGAGACCTAATTAAACTTAAAAGCTTTTGCACAGCAAAGGAAACAATAAACAAGATTAAAAGATAACCCTCAGAAAGGGAGAAAATAATTGCAAATGAAACAACTGACAAAGGATTAATCTCCAGAATATATAAGTAGCTCATATAGCTCAATATTAGGAAAACAAACAGCCCAATCAAAAAATGGGCAAAAGACCTAAACAGACATTTCTCCAAAGAAGACATACAGATGGCCAAGAAATACATGAAAAGATGCTCAACATCATTAATCCTTAGAGAAATGCAAATCAAAACTACAATGAGCTATCACCTCATGCCATTCAGAATAGCCATCATCAAAAATTCTACAAACAATAAATGCTGGAAAGGATGTAGAGAAAAGCAAACCCTCCTATACTGTTAGTGGGAATGTAAACTGATACAGCCATTATGGAGAACTGTATGGAGACTGCTTAAAAAACCAGGAATAAATCTACCATATGACCCAGCAACTTCACTACTGGGCATATACCCTGAGAAAATCATAACTGAAAAAGACCCATGTACCCCAATATTCACATGTGCTTAGTCACTCAGTCATGTCTGACTCTTGCAACCCCATAGAATGTAGCCAGCCAGGCTTCTCTGTCCATAGGATTCTCCAGACAAGAATACTGGAGTGGGTTGCCATTTTCTTCTCCAGGGGATCTTCCCAACCCAGGGACTGAACCCAGGTCTCCTGCGTTGCAGTAAGACTCTACTGACTGAGCTATGTGGGAAGCTGAATATTCATAGCAGCAATGTTTACAACAGCCAAGACATTGGAGCAACCTACATGTTCATCAACAGATGAATGGATAAAGAAGATATGGTACATATATACCATGGAATATTACTCAGCCATTAAAAAGAAGGGATTTGAGTCAGTTCTACTGATGTGGATGATCCTAGAGCCTGTTATACAGAGTGAAGTCAGTCAGGGAGAAACAAATATAGTAGATTAATACATATATATGGAATCCAGAAAAATGACACTGATGAACCTATTTACAGGGAAGGAATGGAGACAGAGATGTAGAGAATGGACTTGTGGACATAGTGGGGGAGGGAAAGAGTGGGACCAATGGAGAGAGTAGCATCTACATATATACACTATCGAGTGTAAGATGGATAGCTGGTGAGAATTTGCAGTGTAGCACAGGGAGCCCAGTCTGGTGCTCTGTGATGATCTGGAGGGATGGGATGGGGAGAGGGGTAGGAGGCTAGAGAGGGAGGGGAATGTATGGCTGATTTGTGTTGTGGTATGGCAGAAACAAATACAACATTGTAAATTTTTTTTAAATATATTTAAATTTTAAAAATAGGGGCAGGGCTGAGGTAGGAGATGCAGACATACATAAGAGTATATAACCACTTCCAAGAACTGAATGCCTGAAGGAGGCAGCACATGAAAGAAGAGTTGCCAAATAAGAAAGGGGATGGGGAATCCTGAGTCCCTCTCTATTCTAGGCCTTTACTAACACAGGTACACTGAGGCCTGGGAAAGGCACTTAGGAACAGAAGTCATGACTGCCGATCTTTTCGTACAGTATGTTGAACGGTAGGCAGAATAGAAAATGTTAGCACTATAATACTTAAACCCCTTTCCACAAAATGAAAGCTAGAATTAGTGGTGGCGCTCTTACTTGGCTCAGTCTCTCTACTGAAATCTACCATCAGGGCCTAGAGGCAATGAGGCTGGGTGATAAACTCATAGGATTTTCCGTCCTTTAAGCTGGCCTGAAGTCTTCATGTTATTATGTGCCCATGAAGTAAGGCTGTATATTGTCACCCTGCTTATTTAACTTATACGCAGAGTACATCATGAGAAATGCTGGGCTGGAGGAAGCACAAGCTGGAATCAAGATTGTGGGGAGAAATATCAATAACCTCAGATATGCAGATGACACTACACTTATGGCAGAAAGTGAAGAAGAACTAAAGAACCTCTTGATGAAAGTGAAAGAGGAGAGTGAAAAAGTTGGCTTAAAGCTCAACATTCAGAAAACGAAGATCATTGCATCTGGTCCCATCACTTCATGGCAAATAGATGGGGAAACAGTGGAAACAGTAGCTGACTTTATTTTGGGGGGCTCCAAAATCACTGCAAATGGTGAAATTTCATTGCAGCCATAAAATTAAAAGATGCTTACTCCTTGGAAGGAAAGTTATGACCAACCTAGATCGCAAATTCAAAAGCAGAGACATTACTTTGTCAACAAAGGTCCGTCTAGTCAAGGCTATGGTTTTTCCAGTGGTCATGTATGGATGTGAGAGTTGGACTATAAAGAAAGCTGAGTGCCAAAGAATTGATGCTTTTGAACTGTGCTGTTGGAGAAGACTCTTGAGAGTCCCTTGGACTGCAAGGAGATACAACCAGTCCATCTTAAAGGAAATGAGTCCTCTGTTATCTTTGGAAGGGCTGATGTTGAAGCTGAAACTCCAATACTTTGGCCACCTGATGCGAAGAACTGACTCAGTTCAGAAGTCCCTGATTCTGCAAAAGATTGAGGGCAGGAGGAGAAGGGGACAAAAGAGGATGAGATGGTTGGATGGCATCACCGACTCAATGGACATGGGTTTGGGTAGACTCCGGGAGTTGGTGATGGACAGGGAGGCCTGGCATGCTGCAGTTCATGGGGTCGCAAAGAGTCAGACACAACTGAGCGACTAAACTGAGCTGAACTGAAATATTTAACTAAACAGTTACCTTGATGTCAGCACTAAAATTGTTGATTTTCTGCCAGCCTGAGTTTTCCAAATGAAAGTTTGCCCATCTAAGCAGAAGCTCTTCTGGAGATAATTTCATAAGCTCCTCCAAAGTCTCACCATCTCGGAGTAAAGCAGCCAAGGCTATAAAGGTAAAAAAGAAAAACCCAACCGATATATTACATGGTAACAGTCATTACATGTTTATGGAGTCTTTTGACACTCTGTTAAGTAAGTAACAGAGGTACAAAAAGTACTGTGACCTAGTTCCTAGTTTTCAGGTACTCACAGTCTAATAATAAAGATAAAAGTATATAAATAGTTATAAGATGATACTGATAGAAACACTTAATTACGAGAATACACAACATTACATATTTTAACATCTTGATTATTCTTCATATTCCAAATGCCAAGTAAGTTCTAGCTTTTAAGTTGAACATTGTCACATTATGTCATATATTTACATAAATTGTTCTTAAATAATATTAAAATCAGAGGCTTGGGGGAGTATGTTTAAAACTTTGGAGCCTTTTGATTAAAAGAGTATTCAAACCGTATGGTATTTATATTTAAGCATAACTAACTCTTGAAGTGTTAAACCTATTTTTTAAAATTAATTTATTTATTTTAATTGGAGGCTAATTACTTTACAATATTGTAGTGGTTTTTGCCATACCTGTTTTTAAAGAAAAAGAATTCAACTTTACATTTTCTATAGCACCTAACATGTAAAGGCTCTTCAACAATTTTTTATTGTTGAATTGAATGTGCAGAAGCAGCCAAGGGTTTTTGGGTAAATATCCCCAGAGGTAAGAGGTAGCAGCTTGAGCATCTGCACAGAGAACTATCTAAATTTAGGCACTGTTTCCATGGAGAAGTTGTATAGTCCTTATGCAATAATTACCTCCCATAAGATAAAAGGAGATTTACACTGAACAAGAAGACTAAAACTGCCTGACTTCCAAAGAGGTCTAAGTAATATCTCTAATGGGCAAGTTTCATCATTCATAGACTCCACTTCACACCATGTCACTCTGGCACTGAGGGATTTAAGTTAGGGCAGAGGCAACATTGTCACTTGTACAGAAACCTCCACATGTTCTCCATCTCCAAGTCAAAAGGCTGGAAAGGATTAAACAGCCTGACCTCTCTGCACCTGAGACCTTGTCAGAGATAAATCATTTGACTTATTACATGAGCCAATGTAGTTTAATTTTGTTGTCTTCCTTTCCTTGTTCAATGGACTTCAACTCTAACAAGATAAATACTTCTCTGAAGAGACCAGCAGCTAGAAAATTTTTATTTGTTCAAATACAGGCCACTTTGAGTGGACTGAAAATTGTAAGTGTCATAAAGTCTTGGATAAATATGCAGAATAGGACTGTTGACAGGTATTGTGAGACCCAGAAATACTGAGAACTCCCAATATATATTCTTCCCCCAAAGTAACTGAAGATTGATATGGTGATTTCTGGAAGAAAATGTGAATATTTGCAGTGATGCTTAATATTTTAAACTTCAAAAGGAGAGGACAATGTAGCACTTCCTAGGACCTTAGGACAATTGTATCACATATGCTTATACATTCTACAAGTCTATGATGTGATATCAAAACCTATGCTATAAAAATGGTGCTTCTGCTAATTCAGGAAATATGAAACCATCAAGGGCAGGTTACAATATTTCTGAAGAGCCATAAATGTATAATAGAATAGAAAAGGTATTAAAATTAAAGGAGATGGTGTGCCTGAGGGTGGTAATGGGGTGGGGACTATGTGAGTAGAGCAGAAAAGAACTTTGCACAAATTCCTTAAACTCTCTAGGTTTTCATGTCTTGATTGTGAAATGAATTCTAAAGAGCCAGACAAATGCTAATTACTACTAAAGAAGAAAGTTGTGATTAGGCTGTTTTCCTGAATAACACTATAACATTACCTTCTGTTAATTCTAGTTATCATCTAATCACCGCAATTAGGTGAAAGCATGGCAGTCTGCATGACTAGAAAAAAATAACCAATAAACAATTTTCAAGATCATGACTGTGTTTCATTACCTTCATTCCTGCTTAATTCAATGTCAGCAAACAAACCGATCTTAATGATCTGCCACAGCAGTCCCAAAACCAGGTGAGGTTTCCCAGCCCTCAAATCCTCTGCACCAATGTTCACAACATGACATCCAATGGCTGAAGCCGAGTTCAGTGCCAAGTTCAAGTTTTCCTGCAAGACAGCCAATTTATAATACTTGCTTCTTGACATTTCTGGTTTTTTAGTCTTTTTTTCCCTTCACTGAAATGAAATTATGTATTAAGTTTACCCATACATGATCCACAGAAAGCAATATCCAAGCTTTGGTGTTAAAAGCATAGCTAAAACAAATCTAGCCTCTTTTTTATAGTCTTTTTCAGATTTCCAAGGCAAGTTAACGGCATTTTTAGTTAGTCCCTATTGAAAGATACTGACCCTAAAGGAAAAGGCTGAGTTACTAGAGTAAGTATATCCATGTGGGTTATGTGTTGAATTTCTTAAAACGCCTAAATGAGAGGTCTACTGAATACACATGAGAGTTCTACAAGTTCTGAATCTCCTCATCCCAAGAGATGGTCTTGCATGAGGAAATACTGCTATATAACACCCTAATACTAGATGGAAAATAAAAGCTTTCTATTCTTAAAGCATGCTAATTAACTAAGAGCTTAAACATGCTTGCTTATTTCTGTATGTTTGAATGCAAAATGTAATGAAAAGAATATAGGGCTTTGCAGTTAGACCTGGATTTGAACTTTAGTTCCAGCATTATTAACCTTGGTACAGCTCTGAAATCTTTCTGCATCTCAGCTTCTATGAAATCTGGAAAATAATCCTCAACTCAGAGCTGTTGTAAGAATTAAATGAGAAGATGCAAAATGCAGAGCCTTCAGTCTGTAAAACAGGTCCTCAAATAATAGTTTCATGGAAGGAGAGAAGAGTGCATACCTGAATGATGAATGGTGTGAGTTTCTTCTTGTTGATTGCTCTCTCATCAATTGTATCAGGAACTGAAAGGTTGATCATTTTACTGAAACATAAATTTTAAAATATTGACTTATTTTTTAAATAAACCATAAATATTCACAAATATTTTAAGGCTTATTATAACACGTATCTCATGTAATCTGAAAAAAAAGCAATGTATGACTTTAGTCAGGTTGATCAAAAAAAACATACATATAAAAATGCAAATAAAGGAAAGACCAAAGTGTTTATAGTAGTTGAATATTTCTGAGTTGGGGATTATGGCATATTTTCTTATTTAATGTTTTGTACTTTTCACATTCTTTTACAAGAATGAATTACTTGGATATTAAAAACTTTGTTAAGTGTTAAAAACAGATAACATCCCACATTGAAGCTGAATCTCTCTGTTAGATTATATAATGTATAATTAAAATGATTTCATCTACAAAGAGTGAAAATTAGTTGAGCATGAGATTCTTCCATTCACCAAATATTTATTGAGTAACTAGATGATGCACAGGTACTATATTTGGTGCTAGAAATACAGTGATAATATTGATAAAAAGAAAAGTTGTATTAATTGGGGCAGGATCTGACTTAGAACAACCTCATTTGGTAAAATTTGGAATTAGACTCTAACATTTTAGATGTTTATACTACTGCCCTAAAACAAGTTATTTTTAGAGAAAACCATGCTTATTTCCATGCAAAATTTAAATATTAAATAAATAGTATCATATGAGTCTCTCTATTAAAATATTGGAAATTATTTCTTTACAGCCTATAAGTGGCAAGTAAAAGCATATCTCACATTTTTAGAAATCATCTTTTTAAACAACCAAAATGATCGTATTGGAAAAAAAATGAATTTTATATATTGTACACTGTCATCAGAAATATACCCACTGCACTGTTCTAAGTGTTCCAATATGTATTTACTTAATGCTCACAACAACTTTCTGAGCAAGCACAATAATATGGGGATCATAATGGATGGATCCTGAAATGCAAAGCAGTCAAGTACCTTTTTTTAAAAAATAATTCTTCCCTGCTATGGTTTATTACTAGAGAAAGAAATGGCAACCCACTCCAGTATTCTTGCCTGGAGAATTTCAAGGACAGAGGAACCTGGTAGGCTACAATCCATGGAGTCAAAGAGTCAAATGCAAATGAACACACACACATGGTTTATTACAGGATATTAAATATGGTTCCCTATGATATACAGTAGGACTTTGTTTATTTTATATATAGTGTATGTCTATGCTTTTGAACTGTGGTGTTGGAGAAGACTCTTGAGAGTCCCTTGGACTGCAAGGAGATCCAGCCAGTCCATTCTGAAGGAGATCAGCCCTGGGATTTCTTTGGAAGGAATGATGCTAAAGCTGAAACTCCAGTACTTTGGCCACCTCATGCGAAGAGTTGACTCATTGGAAAAGACTCTGATGCTGGGAGGGATTGGGGGCAAGAGGAGAAGGGGACAACAGAGGATGAGATGGCTGGATGGCATCACTGACTCGATGGATGTGAGTCTGAGTGAACTCCAGGAGTTGGTGATGGACAGGGAGGCCTGGCGTGCTGCGATTCATGGGGTTGCAAAGAGTCAGACACAACTGAGCGACTGATCTGATCTGATCTGATATACACTATAAAACACTATAGTGCTTTACATATAGTGTATAGTGTACTTTATATATATTGTGTGTCTGCTAATGCAAAACTCCTAATTTACCATCCCCCTTTTCCCCTTTGGTAACCATAAGCTTGTTTTCTATGTCCTTGAGTCTGTTAGTTTTATGAATAAGTTCATTTTTTTAAATTTCCCATATAAATGATATAATGTAGTACTTGACTTTCTCTGACTTCACTTAGTATGATAATCTCCAGGTCCATTCATGTTGCTGTAAATGGCATAATTTCATTCTTTTTATGGCTGAGTAGTGTTCCAGTCATTTTCTTTATGCATTCCCCGTCGACTGACATTTAGGTCATTTCTGTGTCTTGGCTATTGTAAAACAGTGCTGCTATGAACACTGGAGTGCATGTATCTCTTTTAGTTTTCTCCAGACATATGCCCGAGAGTGGGATTGCTGGATCATATGGTAACTCTATTTGTAGTTTTTTAAGGAACCTCCATACTTTTGCCTATAGCAGCTGCAGCAATTTACATTCCCACCAATAGTGTAGGAGAGTTCAAAGGGGTCAGTGTCTTGATTACAGTTATACAGATACTGAGAGGCAGAGCCTGAAAAGGAACCAGGCAGACTGATTGTAGAGCATGCTGTTAACCACTGTGCTCTACTACTTCAAAAGAGAGGTAAATCTACTGACAAGCTGTTGATAATCTTTTACCTTTTTGGCTGAGACACTGTTGGGTCTAGGGCAGCAGCAGTGACAAACATATTTTTCAGAAATAAGTAATTGGAGATTGAAAAGTGGCAAGTGGCCTGTTTTTCTCTTGTGGAATTTATGGTACTTGAGAATAAAGAGATACTGACATAAAAGGCTTAACAAAGTTGAAATGCTTAGCTTGCTCCGTGATTAGAAGAAACTGGAAGCTGAAAGCTCCTCTAGGAAGATGTGTCCAGTCTGAATGACTGAGTTTTATATTCACCTTTGGTGGCACTTTCACAGACAGACCTGAAGATGAAATGGACAGAACCTAGACAACTTTCAATTCTAGTTTTCCCCAAGAAGAATCTGTCAGGCATCCAGAAACGACTGTATCAATTACATGGAACACTACTCTTGGAAATCTTACCAAAGCACAATTCCATCACCAACAGCTTTGAACAGGTCATCGGTATTTGGGTTCATTGGTATGACGTGCCGGCAATCTGGATCATTTTCCAAAGCTTTGTTTATCCAGTTAACAAAAGCATATTTTTCTTCCTCTAAAATTATGTGGAATAAGAAGACATTAGTTTATACTCTAGGTTAAATATTTGACTCCAAAGCCTAAAATAGGTGTTCATGAGCACGGCAGTTAGTGTGTCATAATCCTGTGTTATCCTCTTTGGAAACCCAAACAATTGAATGCAACACAATAGCTCTTAGCAGCTATAAAATTAACAAAGAAATAGAGCAAGGTTAACTGATATTTACAGAAATTACAAAATTCTTAGAAGTTAGTTACAAAATTCTTTAAAAATTCTATTTATATTACCACAGGTGGTGCTAGTGGTAAAGAACCCACCTGCTGATGCAGGAGACAAAAGAGACATGGGTTCCATCCCTGGGTCAGGAAGATCCCCTGGAGGAGGGCGTGACAACCCACCCCAGTATTCTTGCCTGGAGAATCCCATGGCCAGGGGAGCTACAGTCTATATGGTCATAAAAGAGTCGAACAAGACTAAAGCGACAGCACACACTGCTATAATAAAGCCTATTATTGTATCATGTGTTGTATCATATCAGTATTGTGCACATATTGTATCATGGCTCTTAAAAGCTAACAAAACTATATAATAAATACCTGTAATGCTTTTATGGCAAGTATTAGCCCCAGTCCAAATACAGATCACAACAACTTCAACTGTATTCTTACCTAGGAGGCAGGGTTTTTCTAGAGCCTCTCCTTGACATTATAGCAGGTACCCTATGTAGTTCACTGTGTTAACCATTACCTGAGTAAGAATGCTGCGTTCCTTCACTGGACAGCTCGGAAGTTCCTCCCAGAGCACAAATCCCTTCTTTCCTGTTGATGGCTTTGCGGAAGGTTTTGGCTATATCACTGCTTTTTACCTCTTGGAAAATCTATTAATGAAAACATGTTGCTGATTCACAGTTTTCAATCTGGCACAACTATAAGCATATTGATCTTCTTTTATATGCTGGTAACCTACATTCCCCCCCACAGGTGATGAGTGTTAAAAGATAAAGCAAACTAAGCTTGAGTTTATAAAATGCTAAACAAGTACTTCAATACTGCTACCAAAAATTAAGCACCAGAAATCAACTGTACACACTTGTCAAAAACATTAAATGTCACATGCATTGAAATCTGCTTTAAGCCAAAAACTAGCGTAGTTCAAAGGCATAGGTAAATCTATAAATTTTTTAGAACAAGGAAGACTCTGTTCTTTTCCTGCAAAGAAAAGACTGAAGGATTTCCCCCTTTCTTAAGCACAATATACAGTGCAAAGAAATATGGAAATTTTATAGCTCAACCAAAAAAAAACTATTTCTTATCCTAGGGTAGCTTGGTAACAGCTAGAACAGAATAATAAGGGGGAAAATATGCTTAGTTGGCAGCAGGAGATGAATAAACCCAGAAAAGAGGCTTTTCAGTGATTTTCTCTTCACAATAAGGCACAAAACCAGGATGGAACAAAGCAAATTTCACACCCTACTCTAACCCATTGACTGAATGACTGGACATTCCAAAGGTCTGCTTATGTAAGTCTGAAATACTGGAACTTACCTAACCTCCAATGTGTTCCTGAGCTATCAATGTGCATGGCTAAATTAGCCACCACCAGAAAAACAAGAGCAAGATGTAGTATTTTGATAAAAACTCCTTTAAAAGTTGTTTGGAACATACCAGGCTTATTGAAGGAAACTTAGAACCCTAATGGAAAAGTCACTGAGCAAATAGAAGATAACCCAAAGCCCTTTAGCATTATTGACAAGTACATACTCATACACACACCTCAGGAGGGGTAGCCTATATGTGAAGGTCACAGAACAGAGTCGTGGTATTTAGCAGTTCAGGCTGTGTCTGTGACAGCAGGCATGAGCAGGCATGAAATGCAGCCCACACTCCCCTAAGCAGGCCTGGGGTCTTGTGCAAGACTGTGGCAGGCAGAAACACGAGTGCCTTTTCACATTTAGTCTTTCCAGGAGGACACCTTTTTGTAATTAATTAATCAAGAGAGAGTGACTTTTGTAACCAGTAGGAAAGTTGCTATAACCCTGTCACAAAGTCATCTTTTCCTGTTACCATCCTTAAATTCTGGCCTTCCTTGGACTTATAAACCCAATTTTATTTAGGAAAATGGTAGGCACGAAGTTTTACAAAATCAAGCTTATTCACTTTCTATAGCTGTGATTTTGTGCTATGCCTGTAATTTCAGAGGTCGACTTTTAGAATGGGTGTGTGTGTTTGTGTGTGTGCACGCCTCCATCTATTATGTATAATATATAGACACACACATACTGACTACCAATGAAATCACTCTTCCTTCTCTCTGGCCATTATACTGACTCCTATTAAATATCAATAGTGTGGAGCTGACTCATGTACTCTGGGTAATTTTCAAATTATTAAAATCATTTTTACTCACACTCTGATTTCAACTGGAATTTCATTTATTTCACTTTACCATCCAAGCCAAGGTTATACAACAAAATGGTTACTTGGGAATGTAGCAGTTTTCATTGTGATACATTTTGTTCAAACAAGTCCCTCTTTGGTAACTATCCATCTGCTCAGTGAAAAAGCAATATTCACTATCCCACCTCATTCTGAACTCTACTTCATTTAGTAGAACAGTGTCTAGTAAATTAAAATCCAAAATCTAAGCCTTTTCCTCAAGACTGAGATACTATAAATCACTGTAATGACAAAAAAAAAGCTCCCAATGTGAATGCCTTGGAGTTACTGCCTCAGAATGACATATGAAAAGTTATTTTTCTTATTACAATTATTTCTGTCTTAAGGATCATTACTTTCTAAAATTAGGTTGCTTCTGTGATCACAACTTCAGCTGAAAAAATCCAAATTTGCATACATCATGCAAAAGAGGAGTAGTATAAATAATAATCATTTAAAAAAAGAATCTCTACAATATTCTAATGCAATTACATAGCTCTACTTAAACCCTTGATGCTTGGGAATGACATGTTGAATGCAAAGATGCAATTAAATTAGTTACATTTTCAATTGTCTTACGAAATTTACATGACCTTTCTTTTCTAAATATCTCTAAATAAATTCTTCAAGCCAAGTGCAAATTTGCAGTTTCATGGTATTTTCATCTGTTCTTTATATTTTAAACAAATGTTAAAAGATAGGAGATGACTGAAGATTTATGTATTTATTCAATAGATTCACCATGTGAGAATGAACACTTTATTTTCTACTTTAGTAAAGAAATCTCTCCAGTGGATGATAAGGCAATTTGAGTATAAGCCTTGGCTTAACAAGAATCTCTGAAATCAGAGAAAACACCAGGCCAGCTACAGTGCTGGAGAGTTGTCAATGAATCTATTCAAAGCTGCCTGTTGTGATACTAATGAGCTCACTGTTTCATGCTGTTTTTCCTCCAGGAGGAGGGACTTGCTTTATCATGTATGAACAAGCTCTTGGTGTACACTGCTCTCTCTGGTTCTATACATCTTTTCCAGTCTCTTTTATGAAACATATATGTCCTGTATTCCTTTTAAAAGTGTCATCACCTTCCTAGATGAACACTAGTGGCTAAACCAAAGCAATGCAGAGACATAGGCGTTTAAGAAAGAAAGATTTCAGAAAGAATTGCAAAAAAATATGACTGGCTTCCAGTGTTTGAGGTTTGTTTCCAATATACTAGGTTTGAATTTTTAGTATTTGGAAATCTGTAGTAGGCCTAAACTTAGTAATAATAGGAAGAGAACACTGCCAGTTTAATAAATAGAAATAACTACCAACAACTAACACTTCTATAGTATTTGCTATATACCAGGTACAGTTCTAAGCACTTTGCTTATATGAAGTTACTTATCTCTATGATATACCGGTCTTTTGATAGATGTAGGAAAATACCTTACTACAATCTAAGAAGTATAAAAATCTAGTAACTTAGTTTTGAAATACTCAAGAGAAACAAGATCAGTTAATATATATTTAATTTTAATGTGTGAAGTTTACATATAATTTGGGGACTCTTTTCTGATATATATATATATATATCCTTCTCCAATATTAATACAGACATTTTGTTGGTAGCCTGGTTTGCAATTAATACCTTTTAAGCAGCAATTAAATAAAAACCAAAAATCTAACATGCAAGAACATGTTTATTTCTATTTCCTTATGTTAATCCCTGACAGGAATAACGCGCTTCTTTTAGGGGAAGCACACTGACTGAAATGGCCCACCCTGGCCAGGCACCATAATAACCATTTGCATGAGTTGTTTTATGATAGGAGATCCTGGTAAGGAACAGGGAACTAATAAGCCACCACCAACCGGAAGAGTTCAGAAAAGGTCAAAAGGAGACACCACATGTCCGACCACCTCCCAGAATCCTTCTCTCTGGCATCCATCTTGGCTGAAAAAGGTGTGCACCACCAGGAGGGACTCTGAGTCAGAATGATTGGCTAAAGACAACCTGGAAACTAATCCCATCACCATAAAACTTCGAGCCACTGGCAGAGCTGCCTCCCGGGTTCCCTTACCCTACTGCTCTCCACCCGGGTGCCCTTTCCCAGTAAAATATCTTGCTTTGTCAGCACATGTCAGCACACTCCTCAGACAATTAATTTCTAAGTATTAGACAAGAGCCCAGTTTCGGGCCCTAGAAGGGATCCCCCTTCCTGCAACACTTCCTTTTTCTCAGATAACTAGGATCTACCATATTTTGTCTAATGATTTGTAAGAGGTTTCATTGATGACAAGTCAGATGGGAGTGAACAGATGTCTGCTTGGTTAATCATACACCCATCTTTCTTTCAGTACAGTCATGGTGGTATCATTCTGAAACTGCAGGTGAGTTATTTTACTGTCTTCCTTACCAATTTTTTGAACAAAGAGGGGTAACTGACAAAGCCACTAGTTCCCTGTGTAATGCTGGGCAAGTCACTTCCTTTTTGAGAAACCCAGGCTTTTTTTTTTTTTTTTAATTTGAGAAATGAAGGCATATAAACATATTGATTTCTTCCAATTCTAAAATACATATATTTTAACCAACAAGGTTCTCATTAGTATTTTATTTTTAAAAAAGTCCCAGGTGATGCCAAAATTATGAAGCTTATTATTCACTTTTAAAGAAAATACTAGGTTAGTCACAGCCACAAACAGCTGTGTGGAATCAGCAACATTTCAAAATATACAAAATTAAATATTTCCCTAAGATGATTTTTCTCAAAGACAGTTTCATAACCGTCTCCTTAAAAATACTGGCACACTGCACATCTTAATTATTTAAGTCTGTTCTTCATAGTAGATTAAAAAATTCTAAGCAGCAAACTATATCAAAAGTAAGCAATCGTAGTTCACCACCACTCTAAGCTGCTTTAAACTCACAATTAAACATGCAGTTACAAGAGGGGCAAGTTATACATCAGAGGACATGCAAGTGCTCACATTGCAAGTCAATTGCAACTTACTATTGAACACAGGATTTAAAACAAAAGGCTTTGGCAATAGCTGGAGGCAAAAAATGGTGGGGAGGAAATCAGTATTGCAAAAGAAGATAGCAAGAACTATAACAGCATTATAATTCTGACCCTTGTGCATTTTAAAACAGTAATGCTCCCTTCCTCCCTGCCCTGCCCCCAGGCAAATGCTATCTATCAGAAGAGCAGACATCATTACTTAGTCAATTTGCTTCTGGAACACTCCAAGTGTTCTAAAGGGGCTAATTCTAATAGGAGAAAACATATCAGAATTTCACTTGCTATATTGAGCTGTGGTTACTGATGGGAGTATATGTTATCATTTCAGGTGTCTTGGGGCAAAAACAAACCTTAGAAGAGATAGGAGTGCTAGGAAGTTTGTGATAATATTAGGCACTAATTACTATCTGTAATACACATAAGGAATGCCAAATAAGATCTAGTCAAACTCAGTCTTAAATGAATAATAAAATGATGAAATCTTAAGAGTGTTTTTAATTGAGGAAACAGCTATTCTTTAACATCTATCTCAAATACTTTGTCAATGAATATGGATGGAAAATGTCCTATGTCCAGAAAAATTTTGACCCCACTAGCTAGCAGCTAAAAGCATTAAATTTCAATAATGAGTACCACACACACACTCTCTAAGCACTGAGTATGGAACACTAGGTGCTTGGGGGTAGAATTAAGAAATCAGCCCCTAACCTTGAAGAGTATTTGATGATACTAGAGAAGAAAACAAGAATTTTAACTGCCTCTTCCAATGGGTTAAAAAGATATGTTTCTAACTTTTAATTATCAAAATCATTATCCTAGGGAAAATGGTACAGTTAACTACTACTGCCACAAGATTAGCAAACATGTTTTTAATCAGAAAGTTGAACTCAGGAAGCTTCCAAGACTGTGAGTCAGGGTGTATCATTAACGTTTGGGACCACGCTGTTCACCTATAGAAAGAGCACTTCAAGGATGTGATTTCACACCTTGAAAAATGTCCTTTAATGATGCCCCTCCGCCAAGGAGATTGTTCACCTTACACAGCAAGCACAGTGTTATATCTTTGATTCTGTCAGTGTTTTTTTCTCAGTTCTTTTGTTAAGATATTCTAATAGCTAAAAGAATGAACTAAATGCAGTGGATGAGATGAGAGAAATTTTATTAGTTATAACAATACTACTATGATATATTTAGGAACTTAATAGGACTTATTACTAAAAGACCCCACAAGACAAAGAAGCAATCATTACTTCTAATAAATGGTAGGTTTTCACATACTTACATAAACAAATTCGTCAAAACTTATCTTCCCATCTTTATTCCTGTCACCATCCAGCATGAGTTTTTGAATAATTTCTCTCACTTTATATCCAGGTAATGGCATATTAGCTTCCTTGAAAAGCTCATGAAGTTCATAGTCACAAATGAATCCATTGCTGTTGAGGTCTTTTTGATAAGGGAGAACAAGCAAAAAAGTAAATAAGTTAACCTACAGAATATTTTTCTTCATTTTAGACTCAGTTCTTAAAGCTTAAAGTTTATAAGCTCGCCTAAATACAGTACTATCCTTTCTTATTGTTTGCTACCTAAAGAGGTCTGAAAGGGAAATGCAAATTTTAACTGAAAGGGCATGGCTTACATCATGTTTCTTGTATTTTGAACTGTATAAGTAGCTTAGCTTAAAAATAGCATCCCTAATATTAGGAAAGCACAGTTGTCTAATAAAATTATCATTAAATGATAAAGCTGACAGGACTTCAGAATAGATTATACACCAATAAAACACTGCCATGCTATAAAACAATTCTTACTGTAGCTATTTAGCAGTTTTATGCCCCTTATTCTCCCCTTTGTCAAAGATAACAGTTTGTGATTAATGCTAATTATATTACATAGAACACCTGAAATATGCTATCCTCTTGAGTGCCAATTTTTCAAGAGTTAATGTAAATAAATGTTAATCCAAAACAAATACAGAGTTCACAAAAATAAATATAGTCATAAGTAATGCAAATGTTTAAATGAAGTCTACAAATAATTTAAAAATTTTTGTGCTTTCATAATTTTAACAGAGTGTATCTAAGTGCTGATAATGCTTATTCTGAAACAATTAAAAATGAAAAAAAAAAACTGATCAATGACTAAAAGTTAATTTATTGGAAAAGAGGGCTAATGTCCTGAGGTGTAATTTTTTAGTAGACAGTTGGACTTTCGCCAGCTATTTCATATACTTAAATGTTCAGAAATGCTTTTTGTTCCTTAGGTCCTCCACTGATTTTCATATATAAATTTAATTATAATAGAGGGAAACAATCTGAATAGAGAAATGACTCAAGATGATGCCAACACCATTCAAGAATATATACTATGAAGTTAATCTATTTGATATATTACTTAAAAACTGTACCAAAACAAAAAATAAAACAAAATTGCACCAGATACCATTCCTAAGATTGGAGATACTGCAACCAATGAAACAAAGTCTTGCTAGACAAAAGCTCACCTTCTCATGACAATAAGCAAGTAACATATAGCATAAGTGCTATGAAGAAAAATAAAGAGCGGTAAGGGATTAGGATGGGGGCTATTTTGCCCTCCAGGGAACATTCAGTGCACAAAGGCCAGGAATGCTACTAAAAATCGTCCAGTGCATATGACCCCCACTCCCACTCCCATCCTGCAACACAGAATTGTGCAGCTCAACATTTCAGTAACGCTGAAGTTGAAGAACTCTGGGTTATAGTGACAGGTGGGGATATGGGTGATGGTGTGAGTGCTATTTAGATAGAATCATCAAGGATGGCCACTTTGATGAGGTAATATTTGAATGAAGACTTACCCGAGGTAAGAAAGTGAATCATGTGGCTATTTGTGGGGGGCAGATTTTAGGTAGAGGAAAGAGCAAATACAGTCTGTGATGTGAAAGTGTATCTGACGTGTTTTGGGGACAGCAAAGATCCAGTATGACTTGAGCAGAGTAAGCAAAGGAGAAAATGAGAGATGAGGTCAGGGAACTGATCATGGAAGCTCATATAGACCATGGTCCACACTTTGGATTTTCTTCTAAGTGTGACTGAAGCAAAACTGATATTAGCCAATGTGGGCCAATTATTACAATATTAAATCCCCGTATGAAACCATTTCCCTAATAAACTGAAAGCTGATGAAATTGTTATGTTTAGTTTTAATGAAGTATATGATTCTAGAGTCAAATATTCTTAAGCATAGATTACCCTATTTTAAATCTATCAATTAAAATATTCATACTTTTAAAGCATCATCACCAAAGTACCCAACACTTCTGAAAATCACTAATAGTTCCTTCAAGGTAAAGTACTTGATTCCCCTTAGGGCACATCTTCACTGTTTTTGCTTTGAACATATAAAAGGCCATACATCAAACACTTTATTAGTAAGTGTTTATATGCAGAAATCAATCCAAAAATGACATCTGCATTTGCTAAAAAGAACAAAGTAATCCACATGGCACTGCGGTAGGATTTTAGCAACTTCTGATGAATGAAATTCTTGGATTTAAATACACCTTTCCCTATGCACATACCAATCTGTTTCTCCCATTTTCTTTAAAAAGCGAAAAGACAACTCAGTTCTAGGGAGTGTGACAAAGCAAAAGATACACAGCATACACAACAAGAGGGAGTAATGTGACACAGGCTCTAACTACATTTAATTCGCCTAAGTCATCTCTCCAGATCATAGTTTTCTCATCTGTAAAAGGGGGGCTTCATTTGATCTTAGAGAAGACCCCCTTTTAGCTCTAAAAAACTGGAGATAAAAAACCGTCATACATATGAAAAACAAATATAGAGTAATAACATTCTGATCATTATTAAACCTCAGTATCCAACCAGCATATTCCTTCATTTTATTATATCTATAGAGAAGGAGATGGCGTATTCCTTTTGACTATCAAAACTTGTCCACACAACCAATTTCTGATAGAAAGATATTTTAAAACATACTCTATTTTCCTCTGACTTCTGAAATGACATATCAGAACATAATTTAATTGTGTTACTTACTTCACCTTGGACCTAGCGTGTTGTTCTTTTTGTATTCTCAGTGATATAATAGAAGTGGAAGGCAGAGATGTTTATTTTTTTATTTATTATGCTGGAGAACTATAATGAATTCAAAGCTACATGAAACTGACAAAGGCACTGAGTCTAGTCTGTCTGGCAGTTTCTTTGCTTCAGGTAGAAGAGAGGTGCAGGCAATGGGGGAACTACCACTTGTGTGCACCCTCTCTGAAATAACCTCTCTTGAGCATTAATTAGAAGCTCACTGATGTGATTAAAAGATGCCAGGAAATAGCCACCCTAAAATATAACTAGCATAAAATAACCACATGTGGAAATACCATTTTGAAGTAAGAGAAGTAATAACAGATGCTTTCAGCAATGGACAGAAATGTTTTAAAGGGGGTCTGGAGGAATATGAGTTTGTCATTACCTGACAATCTTATGATATTGTAAAAATCTCCTGACAAAGATTCTCCTAAATCTTTCTCCAACCCCAGTATGTAGCACAGTACCTTGCACAAAATAAGCAGAGGGAAAAAATTATTTTTGTAGAACCAGCGATCCTGAAGTATTTTTAAATTAATTTTTATTGGAGTATATTTGATTTACAATGTTGTTGGTTTCTGCTCTACAGCAAAGTGAATCAGTTATACATATACATATACCTACTCTTTTTTAGCTTCTATTCCCATGTAAGTCATCACAGAATATTGAGCGTTCTCTGTGCTATACAGTAGGTTCTTATTAGGATCCTCAAGTATTAAACCAGGAAAATAATGCTCTAATCTAATGGGCATTTTAAAAACATAAATAAGCAAACAACAATGAGCAAAAAATGAAGAAATAGCACTGATAGACTGAATGGCACTCCATCAGGAAACCCTGAGGACAGAAATATCCCTTAAATAACATTCAATCTTATTCCCTTTGTTCTAATTCTGTCCCCACCCAGCAGCCTTCAGATCTGTAATTTGGTTTTCTAAGTGAACACACCCACCAAGGAGTATCCAAGTAGACTACCAGTGATGGCTGTCAGGTCAGGACCTCTCTCTCATTCTAAATGTAGAAACCTGCTTTGACTTTATTAAGAAAAACTGTGCACTTGCATAGCATGAATCAATCTCCAGAGCAAATCAAGTACCTACTCTGTGGCAGGCACAGGGCTAGACACCAAAGATACAGAATTAACCAGACAGAACGTCTGGTTCTTACTTGAAACTATGGCTTCAAAATCCTTATAAAATCTGGAGTTACTTGGAATCTCTCTCCTGTATCTTTCCTGGTATGGGAAAAGAATAGTTGACCGTATGTCATCTTCTTCTACATATTTGTAAAGTTTTACCTTTTACCTACTCTGTTTCTCCATATTTTAAAAGCAGGACAAGCTTGTACTACCTCCTGAGATCAAAGGCATTTTAGTGTTAGTACTAGTAAATTACTGCAAGGCTTTCTGTCTCTAAATCATACCTTTTGAAGAAAATAATTTTAATTTCAATAAGGCAGAGGGAGCCTTAAAAGGCAGCTTGCGATTAATTTTAGAAAATCTCCCAGCTGCTAAAGTACTTGAAAGACAAAATAGGGTGCAATTACTTTAAAACAGTTTTATGCTAATTTTATTCCCAATCTCCAGCCAACACACACACAAAAAACAGTTTTAACAACTGGAAATCACAACCTCCTGGCATGATGGTAGTCCTTTATTTTCTCATTAAAGCTGTCAATATTCTGGAGGCCCTTTCTGGCTCATTTGCGCCTTCTTCATTAACTACCTATTGGCATGGGGTGGAACAAGTTTTGCATTTCGAAAACTCTTCTGTCCAGCATGGTATTTTTGACCACCTGATAACATAGACATTATCATACAGCCTATATTATCTAGAGCATTTTCAATGTTTCTGCAAGCACGGGTCTCAACCTTTTGGTTCACAAAATATGGTCAGTGTAGGTAGACACTGACGGGCTGGGGAGAGGAGGGAAGAAGAAACTCCACCTACCTACTGAACAAAGTTCCCACATAGAGTCTAGAGCTAAATTTCAAGAAATGAATTAAGTGTTCTATTTTTAAAGAAAAATTGCTACACTTAAAAAACACACACACACACACACACACACACACACAAAGATGCTCCCAAGGGTGTAACAGAGAGGCCTCTGTCTTTTACACTGGCTGCTGAATTCATCAGAAAGGAATCAAATGTTTTTAACAACAGATTCTGTCTGTCTGTCTATGATGACATGTGTAGATTCACATCTGCACTTAAAAAAAAAAAAAAACCACAAAACCTTACTATGCTCTTAACAAGTATTATTTTAGATGTCAGTTAACTCTCCCCAAACCCTCCCCCCAAATAACCTTAAAGTAAAGAAACTTATTATACAGCCATGTTCCTGCAGAAGTTTGAATCACACCAAGAATGCATATCCTTAAAAGGAAATGTTTTCCCTCCCCTTGCATCCTGTTATTTAAGCTATTTTAAGTACTTGTCTGGAGAAAGCTGAGCCAGAATTCAAGTGGTTTTGATTTTAGCTGCTGTTTTACACTGCCCATGTCCAGGTGGAATGTGGTGCAATCTATCACTTCAAATGCATCTTTTGGGGTGTTACTTTGTCTTATAAATCTGACAGTGAGAAAAACTGGGATTTCCCTTGACTCTTAGGTTTGTGTGTGTGTGTGTGTGTGTGTTGCTTTATCCAGCCTTGATTCTGTCTAAATGTAGTGTCTTTCTTTATAAACAGGTCACATGTGTGTGTCCTCATCTGCAATACATATGCAACTTTTTTACTAACCCACTGCGGACAGTGCTCATTAGGACTTAAAGAAGAAAAACAATCAAGTGCAGATGCACATCCTTTACAAAATGCTGTGTTTAAAAGTTCCATTTAGTTTAACTGATAAACTCCACAAATTTTTTGCACTAAAAAATGACAAAAAGAATCTATGTATCTAGCAATAATGGATTTACACACACACACACACAATCCTGACCGCCTGTGAAAGCACACAAAATATTAATTTAAGACTCAGCCAAGAAATCTGTGCAGAAGAATTTAGATTATATTCCATCCTCAGATCTAAGCAATAAAGTTGAGCTTTCATTAGCCATTAAAACTTTAGAAAAGGGAGATGCTAAACATCTCCAGATGCTTAGATAAACACGGGTTTTGCCTTTCACGACTTATACCTTTTGAGGTAGCTCATTCCAGAAATACATAAAAGATGCAGTTTAATGAATCCCAGCTAACAGTAGAATAGAGATTGCTACCAAAGAGTTCATCCTAATACTGGATCCCCAAAGGTGGAGGTCAAGTACAGCTGAAGGCTGGACAAGATTAGAGGGCTGGAGACCATGCAATCAAAAATGTTGTCTATCAACTGTTTCCCAACTCAAAATAGGCCATGATTTCCCACCTGCTACCACTGGGAACACTTTTAACACGTTTCAGTGGGAACACTTAAAATATACACACACACAAGAACACATACACACATATGTATGCTCCTGCTCTTGCCCAACACACCTACAATCTGTGCACCTATCTTCTACCCAGTCAAAACATGGCTTTCAGACTATCCTGAGAACTTAATTTCCAATATTCCATTGATAATTAACCAGACGGCACAGTGAAAGAGCACTGGTCTGTTTATTTATTTATTTATTTTGTTGGGCTGTAGTTTTTATTTTTTCAATATAAATATATTTATTTTAATTGGAGGCTAATTACTTTACATCACCGTAGTGGTTCTGCCATACATTGACATGGATCCGCCATGGGTGTACATGTGTTCCCCATCCTGAACACCCCTCCCACCTCCCTCCCCATCCCATCCCTCTGGGTCATCCCAGTACACCAGCCCCGAGCACCTTGTCTCATTCATCGAAATGACTGGTGATGCATTTCAATGCCATTTTCCCAAATCATCCCACCCTCGTCCTCTCTACCAGAGTCCAAACGACTGTTCTATACATCTGTGTCTCTTAGACGTTACGCATATAGGGTTATCATTACCATCTTTCTATATTCCATATACACATGTTAGTATACAGTATTGCTGTTTTTTTTCTGGCTTACTTCACTCTGTATAATAGGCTACAGTTTCATCCACCTCATTAGAACTGATTCAAATGTATTCTTTTAAATGGCTGAGTAATACTCCATTGTGTATATGTACCACAGCTTTTCTTATCCATTCATCTGCTGATGGAAATCTAGGTTGCAGCCTGGTAGGCTGCAGTCCATTGGGGTTGCACAGAGTCGGACACGACTGACGCGACTTAGCAGCAGCAGCAGCAAGTTGCTTCCATGTCCTGGCTATTATAAACAGTGCTGAGATGAACATCGGGGTACAGGTGTCTCTTTTAATTCTGGTTTCCTCGGTGTGTATGCCCAGCAGTGGGATTGCTGGGTCATAAGGCAGTTCTATTTCCAGTTTTTTAAGGAATCTCCACACTGTTCTCCATAGTGGCTGTACTAGTTTGCATTCCCACCAACACTGTAAGAGGGTTCCCTTTTCTCCACACCCTCTCCAGCATTTATTGCTTGTAGACTTTTAGATAGCAGCCATTCTGACTGGCGTGAAATGGTACCTCATTATGGTTTTGAGTGATGATGAGAATCTTTTGATGTGTTCATTAGCCATCTGTATGTCTTCTTTGGAAAAAAGTCTCTTTAGGTCTTTGGCCCATTTTTTGATTGGGTCGTTAATTTTTATGGAATTGAGTTGCAAGAGTTGCTTGAATATTTTTGAGATTAATTCTTTGTCAGTTGCTTTGTTTGCTATTATTTTCTCCCATTCTGAAGGCTGTCTTTTCACCTTGCTTATAATTTCCTTTGTTGTGCAAAAGCTTTTAAGTTTAATTAGGTCCCATTTGTTTATTTTTGCCTTTATTTCCATTACTCAGGGAGGTGAGTCATAGAGGATACTGCTGTTATTTATGTCAGAGAGTGTTTTGCCTATGTTTTCCTCTAGGAGTTTTATAGTTTCTGGTATTACATTTAGATCTTTAATCTATTTTGAGTTTATTTTTTGTATGGTGTTAGAAAGCATTCTAGTTTCATTATTTTACAAGTGGTTGACCAGTTTTCCCAGCACCACTTGTTAAAGAGATTGTCTTTTCTCCATTGTATATTCTTGCCTCCTTTGTTGAAGATAAGGTGTCCATAGGTGCGTGGATTTATCTCTGGGCTTTTTATATTGTTCCATTGATCTATATTTCTGTCTTTGTGCCAGTACCATACTGTCTTGATGACTGTGGCTTTGTAGTAGAGCCTGAAGTCAAGCAGGTTGATTCCTCCAGTTCCATTCTTCTTTCTCAAGATTGCTTTGGCTACTTGAGATTTTTTGTATTTCCATACAAATTGTGAAATTATTTGTTCTAGTTCTGTGGAAAATACCATTGGTAGCTTAATAGGGATTGCACTGAATCTATAGATTGCTTTGGGTAGTATACTCATTTTCACTATATTGATTCTTTCAATCCATTAACATGGTATATTTCTCCATCTATTTGTGTCCTCTTTGATTTCTTTCATCAGTGTTTTATACTTTTCTATATATAAGTCTTTTGTTTCTTTACATAGATATATTCCTGTTGCTGCTGCTAAGTCACTTCAGTCGTGTCCAAATCTGTGCAACGCGATGGAGTGCAGCCTACCAGGCTTCTCCATCCATGGGATTCTCCAGGCAACTGGAATGGGTTGCCATTTCCTTCTCCAATGCATGAAAGTGGAAAGTGAAAGTGAAGTTGCTCAGTCGTGTCTGACTCTTAGCGACCCCATGGACTGCAGCCTACCAGGCTCCTCCATCCATGGGATTTTCCAGGCAACAGTACTGGAGTGGGGTGCCATTGCCTTCTCCCAGTATTTTATCATTTTTGTTGCAATGGTGAATGGAATTGTTTCCTTAATTTCTCTTTCTGTTTTTTCATTGTTAGTATATAGGAATGCAAGGGATTTCTGTGTTAATTTTATATCCTGCAAATTTACTATATTCATTGATTAGCTCTAGTAATTTTCTGGTGGAGTCTTTAGGGTTTTCTATGTAGAGGATCATGTCATCTGCAAACAGTGAGACTTTAACTTCTTCTTTTCCAATCTGGATTCCTTTTATTTCTTTTTCTGCTCTGATCACTGTGGCCAAAGCTTCCAAAACTATGTTGAATAGTACTGGTGAGAGTGGGCACCCTTGTCTTGTTCCTGACTTTAGGGGAAATGCTTTCAATTTTTCACCATTGAGAATAATGTTTGCTGTGGGTTTGTCATGTATAGCTTTTATTATGTTGAGGTATATTCCTTCTATTCTTGCTTTCTGGAAGGTTTATATCATAAATGGATGTTGGATTTTGTCAAAGGCTTTCTGTGCATCTATTGAGATAATCATATGATTTTTATCTGTCAATTTGTTAATGTGGTGTATTACATTGGTTGATTTGGGGATATTAAAGAATCCATGCACCCCTGGGATAAAGCCCACTTGGTCATGATGTATGATCTTTTTAATATGTTGTTGGATTCTGATTGCTAGAATTTTTTTAAGGATTTTTGCATCTATGTTCATCAGTGATATTGGCCTGTAGTTTTCTTTTTTTGTGGGATCTTTGCCTGCTTTTGGTATTAGGGTGATGGTAGCCTCATAGAATGAGTTTGGAAGTTTACCTTCCTCTGCAATTTTCTAGAAGAGTATGAGTAGGATAGGTGTTCAGTTTAGTTCAGTTCAGTCACTCAGTCGTGTCCGACTCTTTGTGATCCCATGAATCACAGCACGCCAGGCCTCCCTGTCCATCACCAACTCCCAGAGTTCACCCAAACTCATGTCCATCGAGTTGGTGATGCCATCCAGCCATCTCATCCTCTGTCGTCCCCTTCTCCTCCTGCCCCCAATCCCTCCCAGTAACAGAGTCTTTTCCAATGACTAAACTCTTTGCATGAGGTGCCCAAAGTATTGGAGTTTCAGCTTTAGCATCAGTCCTTCCAATGAACACCTAGGACTGATCTCCTTTAGAATGGACTCGTTGGATCTCCTTGCAGTCCAAGGGACTCTCAAGAGTCTTCTCCAACACCACAGTTCAAAAGCATCAATTCTTCGGCGCTCAGCTTTCTTCACAGTCCAACTCTCACATCCATACATGACCACTGGAAAAACCATAGCCTTGACTAGATGGACCTTTGTTGGCAAAGTAATGTCTCTGCTTTTCAATATGCTATCTAGGTTGGTCATAACTTTTCTTCCAAGGAGTAAGTGTCTTTTAATTTCATAGCTCTTCTCTAAATTTTTGGTAGAATTCAGCTGTGAAGCCATCTGGTACTGGGGTTTTGCTTGCTGGAAGATTTCTGTTTGCAGTTTCAATTTCTGTGCTTGTGATGGGTCTGTTAAGATTTTCTGTTTCTTCCAGGCTTAGTTTTGGAAAGTTGTAGTTTTCTAAGAATTTGTCCATTTTTCAAGTTGTCCATTTTATTGGCATATAGTTGCTGATAGTAGTCTCTTATGATTCTTTGTATTTCTATGTTGTCTGTTGTGATTTCTCCATTTTCATTTCTAATTTTGTTGATATGATTCTTCTCCCTTTGTTTCTTGATGAGTCTGGCTAATGGTTTTTCAATTTTATTTATTTTCTCAAAGAACCAGCTTTTAGGTTTCTTGATTTTTGCTATTGTCTCTTTTGCATTTACTTCTACCCTAATTTTAAAGATTTCTTTCCTTCTACTAACCCTGGGGTTCTTCATTTCTTCCTTCTAGTTGCTTTAGGTGTAGAGTTTGGTTATTTAGTTGACTTTTTTCTTCTTTCTTGAGGTAAGCCTGTATCGCTGTGAACCTTCCCCTTAGCACTGCTTTTACAGTGTTCCATAGGTTTGGGGTTGTGTGTTTTCATTTTCATTCTTTTTATGCAGATTTTTATTTCTTTTTTGATTCTTCTGTGATTTGTTGGTTATTAAGCAGCATGTTGTTCAGCCTCCATATGTTGGAATTTTTAATATTTTTTCTCATGTAATTGAGATCTAATCTTACTGCATTGTGGTCAGAAAAGATGCTTGGAATGATTTCAATTTTTTTGAATTTTCCAAGGCTAGATTTATGGCCCAGAATGTGATCTACCCTGGAGAAGGTTCCATGTGCACTTGAGTAAAAGGTGAAATTCCTTGTTTTAGGGTGAAATCTCCTATAGATATCAATTAGGTCTAACTGGTCTATTGTATCATTTAAAGTTTGTGTTTCCTTGTTAATTTTCTGTTTAGTTGATCTATCCATAGGTGTGAGTGCGGTATTAAGGTCTCCCACTATTATTGTGTTATTGTTAAATTCCCCTTTCATAATTGTTAGCATTTGCCTTACATATTACGGTGCTCCTATGTTGGGTGCATTGAAGAAGGAAATGGCACCCCACTCCAGTGTTCTTGCCTGGAGAATCCCAGGGATGGGGGAGCCTGGTGGGCTGCTGTTTATTGGGTCGCACAGAGTCGGACATGACTGAAGCAACGTAGCAGCAGCAGCATGTTGGGTGCATATATATTTATAATTGTTATATCTTCTTCGTGGATTGGTCTTTTGATTATTATGTTGTGTCCTTCTTTGTCTCTTTTCACAGCCTTTGTTTTAAAAGTCTATTTTATCTGATATGAGTATTGCTACTCCTGCTTTCTTTTGGTCTCTTTATTTGGAATATCTTTTTTCCAGCCGTTCACTTTTAGCCTATATGTGTCCCTTGTTTTGAGGTGGGTCTCTTGTAAACAACATATACAGGGGTCTTGGTTTTGTATCCATTCAGCCAGTCTTTGTCTTTTGTTTGGGGCATTCAACCCATTTACATTTAAGCCAATTATTGATAAGTATGATCCCGTTGCCATTTAGTTTGTTATTTTGGGTTCAAGTTTATACTCCCTTTCTGTGCTTCCTGTTGAGAGAAGATCCTTTAGCATTTGTTGAAGAGCTGGTTTAGTGGTAATGAATTCTCTCAGCTTTTGCTTGCCTGTAAAGCTTTGGATTTCTCCTTCATATTTTAATGTGATCCTTGCTGGATACAGTAATCTGGGTTGTAGGCTTTTCTCTTTCATCACTTAAATATGTCCTGCCATTCCCTTCTGGCCAGTTTTTATGTTTTAAGCCGTAATTAAACAAATATACACTGGTGTCATTTTATTGAATACTAAAAGTAAATTAAATGAAACCACTGTACTTTTTGTCACATCATCTGGATGTGATTTTTATATACTAGAGAATATCAAGTAATTTGATAACACTTAACTTCCTGAGATGAGAAAATCTGGTACAGCTACAATTACCATAACCAAAAATTTTTGGCTTAGTTTGGTGGGCAGCCTCAAAGGAATATACCCACAGTATTCCTAGTTACTTATGAAGCCCCATTATTCTTTAACTTCAAAAGTGTAGAATTCCTGTTTTGTTTTTTAAAGCAGAGTGGCTGCTGCTAAGGAGAGAAAAAAGTCAGATGTAAGTGTTTGCAGGACTAAAGCCAATCTGAGAATTTCTATATTACATGAATTTACTTTTATGACAAGTAATCATTCAAATGAACTCTGGCTTCCCTAACAAGATTAAAGTTTCAAAATGTAAAAGACATTTTCTACTTGGTAAAATATTTACTTCCTAAGTGTTCTGAAAAGCTTTATATATTCTTCTTTAGAAAGAATTTATGCAGCCTTGCAGCATTTAAATTAAAACCGAAACATCATGATGTAAGAAAAAATGAGAGCCAAGGCTTCTGCTATCCCATTGAGAAATACTGGAAACAAATATTGAGAAAATGAAAATAATTAGATGAAAATATACTGCTTGGAACTTAACATTAAGCAGGTGCAGAAAGTGAGTGAAAGGAGAACTTTAAGTCTTAGTACTCGATTTTTATTGCTAATAAAGGGAATTTTAAAGCAGTACTAATTGATTGAACAAAACCCATGATTAGTGGTAATTACAGATATTTTCTCCATACACTATGATTTTGCTGAATTTCTAAAGAGATAATCAAGGCTATTATTGTTAATAGATGGGAAAAATCATATAAAGATTTCCATATTTTGTCACAATTGAACTGAGATAAAGTAGTCCTCCCTTCCCTCCCCATAAAAAAGAATTGTCCTTGTCAGGAAAATAAGTTATGGATCTTGTTTTTAAAAACAAGTTTCCCTGAATGAAGGAAAAAAAAAGGGATTTCCATAATACCTTTAATAGTTGCCTAAGGGCTCTGTAAATAAGAATAACTAAAAACTACAAAGATTTTAAAAGAAAATCTAGATTTATCTGGGTCTTTAAACACTTTTCTGAAAGACAATACACAGTTTTTAATATGCTGAAAAATACAAATTTTATGTGTTACACTGTAATGGCCAAATCCTTCAGCAATAAATTCTGCCATGATGAAAATCTTCATAACAAAGACCCTTTGTGATAAAGTCCTACTACATGAAAAGACTATGTATAATGCCTTAGAATGGAATTATTTATGTATTGAAAACTAAACGTGCACAACAGTGAGCTAGATACTGAGGGGGAATACAAAGAATATTATGTGGAACAGGTAGAAATTTTGGACTCCAGAATTCCTGTTTATAGCACACAGTGATAAGAGTCTACATATCACAGGAATATATGCCTGGTAGAGCTTCAGTAAGACACATGGTCCAGTCTCTCAGCTTTGAGAAGGTCTTTGCCTTCCTTAAACCCTCCAAAATATATGATTTAAAGTAAGACAGAAGTTCTACAATGACCCTTTGTTGCAGTCCAAGTTCTAATTGATTCCTCATTAGCCCAATTTAGCCCCATTTCCTCCTTGGAGATAATTGGTCAACCCCTTTTTATATCATTAAGCTTTAAAAGAGCAATTAAGCTCTTTTACTGACAAAACTATTCCAGTGCCATCAGGTAAATAATATTTGAGTTAATTTTATTTTTTAAAAAATATTTCACACAAATATTTCTAAGATGCTGCACATGAGAACAAAACCAGTATTCAACAGTAAACATTGATTTGAGGAGGTGAGGTCTTGAAGATTAAGTAATAGCAATAATAAGGTATCCACACCAAAATTCTAACAATAAAAAAACAAATTAGGCAGAAACCAATACAACATTGTAAAGCAATTATCCTCCAATTAAAAATAAATTCAAAAATAAAATAAAATGGATAACCAAAAAATAAAAAAATAAAAGGCTGTCCCCAACACTGAAGATGAATAAAAATAAAACAGAAAGTTCAAAGGAAACAATGATTAAACAAAAAACAATTTCTACAGAATAATGTGATATAAATAGTCTTGCAGCCAATAATTCACCTGCTGTTTTCCATAATCAATCTAATATTAAACTGAGTAGTACATTGAATAGTCCAGTAAGTGGTATGAATGGCAAGTTAACTATCTTTTTTTTCCATACACACACATAGTCATGTTAAAGATTCAGGACTATTTTTTCCTAGTTAGAATTCTGATGGGATTATGAATAGTCACTCTGGCTGTTAGGAGGGGGGGCTGTCATTACCTTTCCGAAGGCATGTTGTTGTTACCAAATGCCTTCATAAACATACTCACAAATATATGGGAATATAGCAAGGAGATCAAACCAGTCAGTCCTAAAGGAAATCAACCCTGAATATTCATAGGAAGGACTGATGCTGAAGTTCAAGCTCCAATACTTTGGCCACCTGATGCAAAGAGCTGACTCATTGGAAAAGGCCGTGATGCTGGGAAAGATTGAAGGCAAGAGGAGAAGGGGGTGACAGAGGACGAGGTGGTTGGATGGCATCACCGATTCAATGGACATGAGTTTGAGCACATTCCAGGAGATAGTGAAGGACAAGGAAGCCTGGCGTGACACGGTCCATGGGGTCACAAAGAGTCGGACATGACTGAGCAAGTGAACAACAAGAGATGTGTATTTTCTCACTTTTCACTTGGGGTTTCCAACATAGGTCAAAGAGTAGATTCTGGTTTAAATAACAAATTATTATGATTTAACTTCATATCAAGAAGATATCAAACAGTAATACTCCCCCTCTGAAAGCACCTGTTGAGTACACACATCAATAATCAGGTCTTTTCTCATTATCTTTACTGACTTGACCTGAGCACTGAAATAATGGAAGGTAAATACTATAAGTTGCTTCCATAGCTGCTAAATTTGAAGACATGTTATATGATGTTAAAGGATAAGACAAATGGTATGATAATCCTTCCCATCTTATACATATGATAATTCAAGAAGGTAGAACAGTGTGCATTATCCAAAGGCACAATACATCCATGAAAAAGGCAGTAAAGCCATGTTAATTAAAAGCGAACTATCATCCTGGATTCCCAGGTGGGTCAGGAAGATCACCTAGAGTAGGGAATGGCAATCCACACCAGTATTATCGCCTGGAAAATTACATGGGCAGAGGAGCCTAGTGGGCTATAGTCCATGGGGTTGCAAAGAATCACACATGACTGCATGACTGAGCATGCACATGCACACATGCGCACACACACACACACAATATCATCTAATGGTTCTTAACATTTTGGGGGTCAGTTGGCTCCTTGAGAATATAGTGAAAGCTTCAAATTCTCTCCTCAGAAAAATATGGTAAAACAAAATTTGTCTACAAATTTCAGGAGCCACAGAAGCCCCCAGTTAAAGACTGGGACCCTGGACTAAAAACCTTTCACCATATTAGATACTAGCTATAATTAGCAATGACACAGTTTAAAGTGTGGCTTCTAGAACTTTATTCCATAGATTTTAACTAGTTTCCTGATTAACCATTCACATAATTTTTCAGAGAAATAACTTTCATTAGTGCCAAATAAACACTGCTTTACCATAGTTACCCTACAAAAAAACAACTCACCAACTTTTGCAAAGGCCTCTTTGAGTTCATCAAGCTCATCTTTGGAAATCTGAGTGGTAGCCATCTCATCCATTTAAAGATCTAAAGAGAAACCAAAAAAGGTTAAGACTTGAAAACAGTCACAGATAAAGAGAACAAACAGGTAGATGCAGGACGGGAGGGGAGAGGGGGAGGAAAGAAGTGAGCAAGGTAAAGAGGTACAAACTTCCAATTATAAATTGAAAAATAACTGAGTCACAGGTATGAAATGTACAGTGTGGGAAATACAGTAAATAACTAATATCTTTGTGTGGTGACATAATTAAAACTAGACTTATCCTGGTGATCAGTTTGGAATGTACAGAAATATCAAATCACTATGTTAGGTAACAAGAACTAACAGTGTTGTGGGTCAATTATACTTCAAAAACAAACTGACAGAAAAAGAGATGAGATTGGTGGTTACAAGATGCAGGGGTTTACCAGAGGATAGGGAATTGGATGAAGGCAGTCAAAAGGTATAAACTCCCAGTTATAAGTAAGTAATAGGGATGTAATGTACAACATGATAACTATAATATGAAAGTTGTTAAGAGAGCAAATCCTAAGAGTTCTCATCAAAAGGAAAAACATGTTTTTCTTTTATTTTGTATCTATATGAGATAATGCATGTTTAATAAATTTATTGTGATGATCTTTTCATGATGTATATAAATCATTTTGCTGTTCACCTTAAACTTCTACAATGCTGTATGCCAATTATATCTATAAAACTGGAAGAAAAAAATTTTAAGACAAAAAATTTGTGATGAATATATTATAAGCAATTCTGTAAACTCTCATTTTAGGGACAATTTAGACAGAAATGCAAACTACTAGAACTATCTGAATAGGTTCCCATATTTCTAGCTACAGCCATAATGAAGAAAACAAATGAGAAATTATCATTGGTCAAAAGCTCCTCAGACAAAAATACTTCTCAATCTTCCTTTCAAGGACAAAGTCTTATGCTGCATTCAAAGAATGTAAAGAAGGGGGCAAGGTAGCAAGAAATGATAGATTCTTGGTTATATGAGCCAAAATGAAGTCAAAATTATGTGACTAAAGATTCAAGTAAAATATAACTTTTTTAGGACTTCCCTGGTGGTCCAGTGGTTAGGTCTCTGTACTTCCACTGCAAAGGGCACAGGTTCAATCCCTGGAGGGGGAACTAAGATCCCGTATGCCACATAGCATGGCCAATAAATAAAGAAATGTTTTCAAAATAACTTTTTCAATTAGCATCTATCTATCTTACTGGCTAGTTCCATTTTTTCCGTCTTTATTGAGATATGTGACATAATATTGTGTAAGTTTAAGCTGTACAACATAACAACTTGATATATACATATATTGTGAAATATATAGTAACTCAACCACAATAAAGTAAGTTAACACATCTATCACCTCACATAGTTACCATTTTTTCCCCTTAAGTCATTTAAGAGTCATTCACTGTGGAAAATCTTATGTTCAAATAGGAGCATACTAATAGCTACCAATCATCCCCATTAAAGAATGAATCAACTAAAACAAATTATTTTTGGGTTTGATACAGAAACACACACAAGAGCATGCTTATCAACACATCTTTGTGTACACAACTTATTAACATTATTTGAGCTTATACTCTTCCTGATTTGGCCCTATTTTACCTATTTAACCAACAAATAGGGCTTGGCAAACTATGGTCTGTGGGACCAATCTGGACCACTGCTTATTTCTGTATGGCCCCGACCATCTGTATGTTGTTTTTTTTTGTTTTTTTTTTTTTTCAGATAGACATCTGCTGTCAAATGTTTGAACTTCAATAAAATGAAATGTTATCCCAGAAAAAAAAAAAAGGAATTCCATTTTTTCTCATAACTACAGTTGTAGTGCTGAAAAAAGTACTCAAATAGTTATTATTTTTTGAATTTTGTCAGTAAAAAATTGTGGAAACAATAGTTAAATCCTTGACATAAATAATATAATATTCTTATTTTGCCTCTTGGTGTACAATATTTATGAGGGGACCTTTACAGAAAATCTTGATTGATTCCTGCAATAGAGAAAGGAGGTCTGTACTACAATGGAAAATCCCCACATACAAACCTATTAACAACTTTTAGACAGAAGGAAATGCACATGATTATTTGTTGCCTTTTTTTTTTTTTTCCTCATTTAATCTTTTTAACTCCTGGAGGAGGAAATGGCAACCCACTCCAGTATTCTTGCCCAGAGAATTCCATGGTCAGAGGAACCTGGCCAGCTACAGTCCATGGGGTTGCAAAGAGTTGGACATGACTGAGCGACTTTCACATACACAATCTTTTTAAAGAAATTTACTTTTTAGCCGAACTGAGCAAAAAGCAGAGAATTTAGTTTCCATATACCCCCTGCCCTAACAGTCTCACAGCCTCCCTCATTATGAACATCTTTCATCAGTGATACATTTGTTACAACTGATGAACCTTCTTTAACACAGCATTGTCACCTAAGTCAACAGTTTACATTAGGCTCACTCTTTGTGCTGTACATACTATGCATTTTGTATATACAAAATGGATACCATTATAGTATCATACAGGATAGTGTCACTGCCCTAAATGTGTTGCCTGTTAAAGTTCAAAAACTATATGAAAAGCAAATTTGAGATCTTATATTTATCTCTTTTAAACACTTTTATTAAAAGTTAAAAAATTACTTGCCAACTCTTCTGTCTGCCATGATGCCTAATATTTAATACAGAAGAGCTCAAAAGAGAGTGAACCACATCTGTCTTCTGCACACCCATCACTGTCACTTCTAGAACTAACCACAATTCCAGTCATGTAGTAAGGGACTCAAAAAAATAGTACTTTCATAAATTCATCCATTCAACAACTATGTGCCAAGCCCTACATCAGATAAATTCATATTCCTACTAATCATCTGAACCCTCATAACAGCCTTTTGAGGCAAATATTCTTACTCCTTTTAGAATTCAAACTCAGGTTTCTCAAATCCCTGCAAAGATTTAAAATGACCATATGATACTATTTGCTATGTTTCCACCCTAATACAACACACATTTACAATGACTCATATTTTTAAAAAGTTAAATAGCAGACTTTTCAAAAACTTGTCTGTTCATAAAACTTTTCTTACCTCTAGTGTTAAAATGTCACTAAAGATGGACAACTTCTCAGTAGATAAGCTGTGTAAAAAACACCTTTCAGAGCAGTCTCAGGATCTATAGGGTAAAGAAAGATCTTCAGTTGTATACGAAGGCAGTCATTTTCAAGATTTGGAGAGTAAAAAATGTTTTTGCCTAAGTTAGCCTGCAACCTGATAATGGTACTTTTAAAAATATTCTATACCTTACTAATATGATGTTCAACATTTCTGATTACCAAAATACTCTACAGGTTTCACTCTAATTTTCTTTACACATATTTTAAGTAATCATGTTTTCAATGTGAAATAATTGCCCCTCTCTAGTAATGATATCACACAGAACAATGGCACAGAAAGTTTGAAAGTGAGACTGTCTCAGAAAATTAAAAACACGTGGCCTCTCCTTCAGTTCTAAAGTTTCCATCTTGTTTGGCAATTTGTGAGTCAATAATAATCCAAAATATATGTTTTTTTAACAATATATTATTTTTTGTTGTGCAGAAGCTTTTAATTTTAATTAGATCCCATTTGTTTATTTTTGCTTTTATTTCCAATATTCTGGGAGGTGGGTCATAGAGGATCCTTCTGTGATTTATGTCAGAGAGTGTTTTGCCCATGTTCTCCTCTAAGAGTTTTATAGTTTCTGGTCTTACGTTTAGATCTTTAATCCATTTTGAGTTTATTTTTGTGTATGGTGTTAGAAAGTGTTCTAGTTTCATTCTTTTACATTTGGTTGACCAGTTTTCCCAGCACCACATGTTAAAGAGATTGTCTTTTCTCCATTGTATATTCTTGCCTCCTTTGTCAAAGATAAGGTGTCCATAGGTGCATAGATTTATCTCTGGGCTTTCTATTTTTTTCCATTTATCTATATTTCTGTCTTTGTGCCAGTACCATACTGTCTTGATGACTGTGGCTTTGTAGTAGATCCTGAAGTCAGGCAGGTTGATTCCTCCAGTTCCGTTCTTCCTTCTCAAGATTGCTTTGGCTATTCGAGGTTTTTTGTATTTCCATACAAATTGTGAAATTATTTGTTCTAGCTCTGTGAAAAATACTGTTGGTAGCTTGATAGGGACTGCATTGAATCTATAGATTGCCTTGGGTAGTATACTCATTTTCACTATATTGATTCTTTCAATCCATGAACATAGTATATTTCTCCATCTATTAGTGTCCTCTTTGATTTCTTTCACCAGAGTTTTATAGTTTTCTATATATAGCTCTTTAGTTTCTTTAGATAGATATATTCCTAAGTATTTTATTCTTTTCATTGCAATGGTGAATGGAATTGTTTCCTTAATTTCTCTTTCTATTTTCTCATTATTAGTGTATAGGAATGCAAAGGATTTCTGTGTGTTGATTTTATATCCTGCAACTTTACTATATTCATTGATTAGCTCTAGTAATTTTCTGGTGGAGTCTTTAGGGCTTTATATGTAGAGGAAACTATAAGCAAGGTGAAAAGACAGCCTTCAGAATGGGAGAAAATAATAGCAAATGAAGCAACTGACAAACAACTAATCTCAAAAATATCCAAGCAACTCCTGCAGCTCAATTACAGAAAAATAAATGACCCAATCAAAAAATGGGCCAAAGAACTAAACAGACATTTCTCCAAAGAAGACATACATACATAAACACATGAAAAGATGCTCAACATCACTCATTATCAGAGAAATGAAAATCAAAACCACAGTGAGGTACCATTTCAAGCCAGTCAGAAGGGCTGCTATCCAAAAGTCTACAAGCAATAAATGATGGAGAGGATGTGGAGAAAAGGGAACCCTCTTACGCTGTTGGTGGGAATGCAAACTAGTACAGCCACTATGGAGAACAGTGTGGAGATTCCTTTAAAACCTGGAAATAGAACTGCCTTATGACCCAGCAGTCCCACTGCTGGGCATACACACCGAGGAAATCAGAATTGAAAGAGACACGTGCACCCCAATGTTCATCGCCGCACTGTTTATAATAGCCAGGACATGGAAGCAACCTAGATGTCCATCAGCAGATGAATGGATAAGAAAGCTGTGGTACATATACACAATGGAGTATTACTCAGCCATTAAAAAGAATACATTTGAATCAGTTCTAATGAGGTGGAGGAAACTGGAGCCTATTATACAGAGTGAAGTAAGCCAAGAAGAAAAACACCAAATGCAGTATACTAATGCATATATATGGAATTTAGAAAGATGGTAACAATAACCCTGTATGCGAGGTAGCAAAAGAGACACAGATGTATAGAACAGTCTTTTGGACTCTGTGGGAGAAGGAGAGGGTGGGATGATTTGGGGGAATGTCATGGGAACATGTATAATATCATATAAGAAACGAATCACTAGTCCAGGTTCGATACAGGATGCTTGGGGCTGGTGCACTGGGATGACCCAGAGGGATGGTATGGGGAGGGAGGTGGGAGGGGGGTTCAGGATGGGGAACACGTGTTATACCCGTGGCAGATTCATGTTGATGTGTGGCAGAACCAGTACAGTATTGTAGAGTAATTAGCGTCCAATTAAAATAAATAAATTTAAATTTAAAAAAAAGAAAAGAAGCAAAAGGCAAAGGAGAAATGGAAAGGTATACCTATCTGATGCAGAGTTCCAAAAAATTTTTAAAAAAAGAATATATTATTCTTATATTGTTATATCACTTCTATAAAAGAGAAAATTAGGCAAAAGTGGTTCTGGACATGTACCTTCCACCCACCCCATACCCAGCCCCAGCCCCAACCTGCAGCACCTTTCATTCTGGCTAACCAGTGGGTTCTGAATCAGTCCTTCTCTCCCAGTTCTCCCCTTTGCAGGCAGCAGCGCTAACAGAGTAGAAATCTCTTGCCTCTTCTTTATACCCCTCCTTTAACACATATGCACTTCTATCCTCACACAATTTTACCCAGGTCTCTGTTATATGTCTAGTTCCTGCCCTCAAAGTATTTACAATCTGGGGAAGACAAAGATGTAGATAATTATAATTTGACACAAAGTGAATTAGTGGTTGCAGTAAAAGGTAGATATGGGGGAAAGACTCTTAAAACTTTAAGGATTATTAAATTCATCTCAAGCAGGCCAAGAAAGTAGCACTTTTGTTCATCCTGCAAAATTAGGATATACATACATCTCATAGAAATGATTTCAAGGCACATGCTTACTTAAAATAATTAATAAAATGCATCATTAAAAAAAAACACAAAATACACTTTCAAGTTTCCTAATTTCTTATTCCTGTCTAAATACCATCATGAAAGCCTAAAGTGACCCCTTTTACACTGATAGCTCAGATTCTTCAGCTACAGGAGACAAGAAGAGACACAACTAAGAATTAAAAGAACTGTAACACGTATATATTACCCAAAGAATATTTGTTTCGTTCCGGATAACAACATAGTTTAATTTAGGAGTCTCCCACTTAAATAAACTCCATTTTATTTATGATTATTTGAAAGTAAATAAATAAATGCTACACTGAAGCACCTGAACTAAAACTAAGAAATCCAATGCAAAGTTTAAAAGCCTCACAATACACACCTCAGTTGACAAAAATCATAATATTTAAATTAACTATTTAATGCAGATTTTTTTCCCACTATGAATAAAAAAAAAATTTGGAGAAGGAAATGGCAACCCACTCCAGTGTTCTTGCCTGAAGAATCCCAGGGACGGGGAAGCCTGGTGGGCTGCTTGCCTGAAGAATCCCAGGGACGGGGAAGCCTGGTGGGCTGCTGTCTCTGGGGTCGCACAGAGTCGGACACGACTGAAGTGACTTAGCAGCAGCAGCAGCAGCATGAATAAAAAAAGGTTTGTCCTTAAGATTACTTATGGGTACTTGATGGAATCCAGCAATTAAGTACTACCCTGGAAGAAAATACCATATTTAAATAATTTAGGGAAGACGATGGCACCCCACTCCAGTACTCTTGCCTGGAAAATCCCATGGATGGAGGAGCCTGGTAGGCTGCAGTCCATGGGGTCGCTAAGAGTCGGACACGACTGAGCGACTTCACTTTCACTTTTCACTTTCATGCATTGAAGAAGGAAATGGCAACCCACTCCAGTGTTCTTGCCTGGAGAATCCCAGGGACAGGGTGGGCCTCATGGGCTGCCGTCTCTGGGGTCGCACAGAGTCGGACACAACTGAAGCGACTTAGCAGCAGCAGCAGCAGCCAGGAACATCAGATTTTTAGAAACCGTACAAATTAAAACTACTGAAAGCTCTACCCTCTTTGGCTCAGACGGTAAAGTGGCTGTCTACAATGCGTAAGACCTGGTTTCGATCCTTGGGTCGGGAATGTCCCTTGGAGAAGGAAATGGCAATCCACTACAGTACTCTTGCCTGGAAAATCCCACAGACAGAGGAGCCTCGTAGGCCACAGTTCATGGGGTTGCAAAGAGTCGGACATGACTGAGCGACTTCACTTTCACTTTCACTACCCTCCTTATAGGACATTCATTGTACTCTTTCTCTCAAAATAAGTAAAACATCCCAGATTGGGGTTTAGGAAGCAAAACAGATGATTATTGCCCCTTAAACACCTTGATTGAATCCTGCATACTTGCAGCAAACTTGTTCCCCACCCAAGGATGTAGTATGTTAACACAGGAAGACTGAGAGATGTGGAATCAGAAGATATCAATCAGTGTCCCTGCTCTGAGACCTCCTAGCAGTGTGTCTATGAGTGAGTTTATTTAATCTTTCTAAGCCTCGGTTTCCTCCTTTGAAAACAGCCATAATAACTACTTCCCTAGTGTCCTGATGAAGATTAAAGATGGCATGTGAAGGCACACTATAAACCATGAAGCATTATACAGCAACTTCAAATCCTTAATGAAAGAAAAAGAGAAACAAATCAATTCCTAAGTAATTAAGAGGCTATGTGTAAATATAAGGCATGAGTTCTACTAAGAAGAACCTTTTAAATAAAATATACAAAAAGTTATGTCTTTTGCCCTATAATTATCAACTGCAGAGTATGACAGATCTCCTTCATATATAAAAACTATAAGCCTTTAAGTCAAAGTAATTTAAGAAGGCCGGGACTAATGAAAATTTATCAGCCACCTTTTATCCATGAGTCAATTTGGCTCCTGCATAAGGCCAGTTTCTAAACACAACTTGAAGAATGGCCAGGAGAGTTGTTTTGTTTTGTTTTGTTTTAAATTATATTCAGTTCAGTTCAGCACTTAAAAAATAGTTAACAGCTTGTCAATACTGTCACATTCTTCCTACTTTGCAGGGTTTTTTTTCCTGTGAGCAATGAAAAATGAAAGGTGAAGAGGTAAAAGGTAAATATTATTGCTGAATAAAATTTCACAGTATGTGATTGGTAGGCAAAAAGAAAGTCTGACTGTTGAAATATGTTGAAATGTGTCCTTTTCCCCAGTCTGTCTTCCCACGGAAAAAAAAAAAAAAAAGAACTTTACTTATATGGAGAGAGAGCAGGCACTGATATTAAAAAAATAATAATAAATGTATTTATATATTTTCCCTCCATTTAAATTTAGCCAAATGAAATACCAATCAAAAATAAAAGCTTCCAGGGTCTCTCGATTTTTCTGAATTCTGTCATCTGCAGAGCACTTTGTCCCAAATTCTGTTTTTCTCCCTAGCTCCAGTGCTGGCCTTTTCTATAAAGGGAAAATAGCAGGAAAAAAGCAAACCTCTCTCCTTAAACATCGAGAGACAGGAAAACAGATTTTTAAATAAGGGGATGAAACAAAAGCAAACAAAACTTTGTTTGTTTGTTTTTTCATAAAAGGATATGGTATACAACTGAGTCTGAATTCAGGGCGTCACCCATAGAGGAATCTTATGCCTATGAAGTCATCCCTAATTACAGCATTTGACTAACAATACAGCAATTACAAAACCATTCCACTGGCTCATTTAACTATACTTAAACTCTGAATACAAATCTTTGCTGAGAAAGGTGTACCTACAACTACCTGAAACAATTACTCAAATTCTGAAAAGCATTTGATGGGGGGGGTGGAGGCGGCGGGGTTGGGGGGGGGAGGAGAGAGTGCCTGTTTTTATCCCCTAAAGCGATTCACTTTAGGAATGCAGAAGACTAAATTTACTAATCTGTATCAATCACAACCAACCTTGGCTCAGGCAGCAGGGCACACACAGTGGGAAAATCAACCATGGATAATCAAGAGTTGATTATGAATTTTGTATTTTTTTCTTGAAATTGAAAGGAATTATAAGATAAAAGCAGGGGCTATTCATCAGCCACTAGCAGGTAAACAGAATTGGGAAAGTGAGGCTGATGACTTAAAATCAGCGATTTGGTCACACACACACAGTTAAGCTAATAAGTTCAAATCATGAAGAAGGGAAGGTGGATAAAACATGGAAGAATACATTATATGTATTTGTGTATTTGTCACCTTCCTCTGTCCAAAACAGGCAATGCTTCAGAACACCCATACTTCACATACCTAACTGTACCAACAGAAACTGCCACCCTGACTCCTCCCTAACTGGTAAGTCAACAGCACTAGTCTCCAGGTCAGATGGGCATGCAACCCTATGAGCTAAAGCTCACCCACTCTCACTCTGATTACTCAAGCTCTAGTGACATGTTTCCAAACGACTTGAGAAGATTTCAACTTGAATGTCTATCATACTCACCCAACTTATTCATTTATATTCAAGCCTTAAGTGAATGTTTAATATGTACCAGGCACCATGTTGAGTGCTGCATATATAGAGATTTAGGATCCAAAGTATCCTCTCGAAGACTTTACTGTCCAGAGGGGACAAAGATGGAAAACAAAGACATAGTATTAATGCCATCATGCTAGTCACTGAGTGGTAGGGTGACAGTGACGGGCTTCAGGAAGTTTTCCAGAGAAGGTGACTTTTGAACTTTATCTTAAAACATAAGGAGGACATCCTCAGACAGATATCACTGGTAAAGGCACTCTAGGCACAGAGAAGATGATATTCTGGCGCTAGAGAAAGAAGATAGTGTGGTTGGAGCACTGTGCCTAGGGTTTATGACAAACACAGTTGGAGCAGAAAGTCAGGGTCTAATTTAGAAGGCTGAGACTCAAAATCTGGACTTAACCTTCTGGCCAAGGGAGAAGGAAGGTCAGAGAGGAAAACCCCAGTCAGGAAAGTCTAAGTGTTTACATTTGAACTTTCCATGTTATTTCTCCCCTTTTCGAACACCTCTGCTGTCAAATTCAGTCTCCTTTTCAACTTTCCTCAATCTCCAGGTTTATAAATTCAAGAAGTTTGGACATAAGAAGCAGGGAGATTGAGGTAAATCACTAAGCCCTTTGGATTATCATAGCCCTTTATCACTTCATGTCTAGCTTTTTCTAAAGACCTTTTAGTCTATCTATCTACAGTCCAATCTCCCTCCTATGTAATCTTTATGCTGCTAACTTCCTGAAGAGCAGATCTAAGGTATATTCCCTATGAAAGCAAGTCCTAACTTTTTGGCACAATATCCAAGAACCCTACACACTTTTCTGTATTGATAACTATATTTCCAATGTTTCTTCCCATTACATGCACTACACACCCTGGAATCACTCTATAAAGATAACCTCTGCCCCAATCAGGGCATCTACTCTCCCATCTACTCTTCAGAAGAATCTTTGAGAAAGCCTCTTTGGATGGTCCCCATCTGAGGGAAAAATTATCTTTTCCCAGGACTCTCACAGAACTGTATGTTTTCTTCTATTACAGCCAGCATGAATCCTTTCAGATACCTATAATTTTAAATATCTTACTGTCAGATCATATGTACCAATTTTTGAATGGGAAAATACAGTCACAAAAGGATAACATTTAATACTATTATACAAAAGCTTTTTGATGGAAGGGACTGTTTCTCCTTCATCCTCATATTCCCAGCCCCTCTCACAGTGGCTACAGAGTAGGTAATAATCATAACTAAGATAATATAATAACATATCATTGTAAGCTTATATTATAACAGTTAACATTAATGGAGGACTTATTATTTAAATGAACTGTGCTATACATTATGTAAAGTTACTTCTCAGAAAAACTCTGTGAACCATGTAATACTGTTATTTCCATTTTACAGTAAAGCAAACAGGCTTACAGAAGTTGAATAACTTGCCCAGTCACATGGCTCAAGAGAGGGAGACCTAGGTCTCAACCCAACTCCACCTGACACCAGAGTCAGCATTCTCAATTGTTATGCTGTATTATAGCTTTCTCAATCACAGTTTAGTGAGTGAATTTATTTCCCCAACAAGACTATAAACTTATTTAAGTAGTAACACAGCTTACTCATCTCTGTATTCACCACAGCACTTAGCACAACACAGGGACACAAGTGTATTCTCAATAAATCTTTTATTTTCTTTTTAAACTTTTTATTTTGTATAGAGGTATCTTCCCTGGTGGCTCAGATGGTAAAGCGTCTCCCTACAATGCGGGAGACCTGGGTTCAATCCCTGGGTCAGGAAGATCTCCTGGAGAAGGAAATGGCAACCCACTCCAGTATTCTTACCTGGAAAATCCCATGGGAGGAGGAACCTGGTTAGTCTACAGTCCATGGGGTTGCAAAGAGTCGGACACGACTGAGCGACTTCACTCACTCATAGCCAATTTAACTAGTGTGATAGTTTCAGGTGGACAGCAAAGGGACCCAGCCATACATTTACATGTATCCATTCTCCCCCAGACTCTTCTCCCATCCAGGCTGCCACAAAACACTGAGCAGAGTTCCCTTTGCTATATACAGTAGGACCCTCTCAGTAAATACCTTGAATCAAAAAAGGTCCACATCTAGGATTCACAATCATTTTGATCATGTCAGTCTCATTTCAGGAAGCTATAATTATTATGCTGAAATGGCTTGTCTAAACTTTGCCAGGTATTCTGGCTCTTCTGGCATTCCTATTAGTCACATCTAACCAGTTTAACCTTTCAACAACACTCAAAATTAGCTTTTTGATCACTATCACCCTCCTGTGGAGAAGGAAATGGCAACCCACTCCAGTATTCTTACCTGGAGAATCCCATGGGCAGAGGAGCCTGGCAGGCTACGGTCCATAGGGTCACAGAGAGTTGGACACAACTGAAGCGACTAAGCACACACAAGCATGCACCATTCTCCTGAACATGTCCTACTCCTACATCAGTACCTTCTGTTTTATCCTGACCCCACTACCTCTATCTCTCCCTCCTAGTAAGAACTCCCTCTCTCTGTATCTACCTTTCAGACTTAAAATGCCCTCCGCTTTATTCCTCTTAATTCCTTACCCAAATTCTACTCATCCTTCAAGTTTCAGCAGAAGCCTCATCCTCTCTCAAACCATGTTTTCCAATGACTACACGCCCCTGCTGATCTTTCTCTTCAACTCCCACAGGATTTAGAATGTCACCACAAAATTCAGCAATTTAATCACAGACATCCTCCTATAGTTATATAAGTGGGTGAGGACGGTCTGGCTGGGACATCCATTATCCTACTAGATTCAGTTCATCTGCCTCCTCCACACAGATCCTCAAACTTGGTCAAAGAGAATAATCTTCCCCCATCAAAGAAAACCATTCTTTCGCCATCAGCACACAAATACTTGTCTAATTACTTGTTCTGATGTCTTATTTCAAGATTGTTTGTTTCTCAAGAACAGAATCTAAACTTCATCTTCCTCTCGGATATTCCCACAATGATAATCTTTTGCTGGACGCTGGGTACAGAAGTATGCCTCAAAACATATTCCAACCGACTGCAATGTTTTGAGGGTGGTGTTAATTCCCAGTATTCCCAATATCCAATGATTACTGAAATTAGGGAAGAATCAAAAACATACGGTAGTTAAGTGACTTTGCCCAAAACAGAGCTGTGCAGTAAATGTAAAAAAAAAATAAAATAAAGAGTATGTGAGAGAGAAGGTAATTAACTACTCTTACCATAAAAATGAAAACGAAGAGGCTACACAGTGCTTTATGGAAAGAAGGTACATGCCTATTATATCCTATGGAAGATAATTTAAAAATTCCTAACCAGGAATTCACTGGTTGTCCAGTGGTTAGGACCCTGTGCATGGGTTTGATTCATGGTTAGGGAACTAAGATCCCACATGCTGCCAGGTGCAGCCAAAAAAACAAAACTTTTAACAAATGTGACCATGATATTGAGAAATATAAAAAGTTGCCAGAAAATGAAGATAGGAACCCTTTTAGCTAATGCTAATTCATTTTCATTATTTAAAGAAGGGATTCAATTAATCCTTGAACTGAAATCACCAAAACTGTAACTGTGTAAAACATACAGATAATTGGCAACAGGTTCAGTAGGGACTATATATGAAAGCGTTCTAAACGTTCTTTCTTCCAAACATTGGTGTTAAGTGGGTACTGACCAAAAAACAGGCCAGACTTTTTAAAAATAAGGACAAGAATGCTGACCTTCTCTTGTGGCACATTCATTCCTATATATGACACGTTTCTGTTTCCCTGTATTTAATATCGCTTAATTTCAGCCTCTTATATGCTAACTACTATAAACAACTATTCTCATTGTATCAGTGCTAATAATTTAGTATAAATATAAGCACACACTCAGGTATCAGTGTGATTTATTTTGAGTATATGATTTTTTTTTTTTTTAACACACAAGAGCCATCACTGTGGTACCCATAGTTTTTGTTTTTGTTTTTTTTTTTAATGATTAGTTTTTAACCTTATGCTTATTTTCTCCAGGTGACTGCAACTTGGAGTTTTGTTTGCTTCCTTTTAGAAAACTTTAGTGGAATCTTGGTAAAGGAGTAACTGTAGCAGTTTAAGAGTTTATATGATCTTTCTCAATCATCTGCTGTTCTGAAAGTCACAAGTGAGTTACTCTCTAAATGGTCTCACCTGTGTCACAGGTTCCCTGTTTCGACTTACAGGTTCCTAGCCCTGAAAGTTTAGGAAAGGTGAAAGCAGACAGAATAAGTGGTGAAATACGTTACTGTTTATTATTCCAGAATTTATTCCAGCATGATTAAAAATTGCTCATTACAGTCAAGTAGAGAATAAGCTTCTATGATGAAAGCAAAATTCAACAAGTAGAGCATATTTTGCCTACCTAGGTTGCTTTTTTGGCCTAGATCCTCTGGTAATTCTACTTGACATTTCAGCCACAAATTGGTAAACTACACAAGAGGACATTGCTAGATAACTCCCAATAAAACAGATAGTATTTTCCCATGAAGCACTGTTATATATGGACTTTCCTAGTAACACAGTGGTAAAGAATCTGCCTGCCAATGCAGGAGATACAGGTTCAATCCCTGGGTAAGGAAGTTCCCTTGGAGAAGGAAATGACAACCCACTTCAGTATTCTTGCCTGGAAAATTCCATGGACAGAGGAACCAAGTGGGCTACAGTCCATTGTGTCCCAAAGCATCAGACACGAATGAGCAACTGAGCATGCACGCACATGCACGCACACACATATATGCTGTTAGGCTGTACAAGAGTCCGAACTAGAGAATAAAGCAGCTGGCTGATTTGGATACATTTAGCAACTATGTTTCTACAATTCCTTTAGATCCTAATAATACAAACCGGAAAACATCATTTTGGTGACATAGCATACCATTTCAGGGACATTTGTAAAGTGACCTTAAAAAAATCTTTTTTTTTTTTAATTTCTTATTACTTATTTTTATTTTTTAATTTGAATTTATTTATTTTAATTGGAGGCTAATCACTTTACTACATTGTATTGGTTTTGCCATACATCAACAAATCTTACCTACTATTTACATGACAAAATACATTTCAAATTCCAAATCAGTTGAGCAATGAACTTTGGAAGGTTCTATCAGGGACTGAAGGCTAACTCTCCCCAAGTAACTGCCTGCATATAGCTGCAGTTTTTTCTTGGTTGGATCCAAAAATGTCAAGGACACTTAAACATTAGCTTACTAGTTGATGTGAAGAAGAGATTGCTATCTTCTGCATGTATGCTGCTCCACCAAGGCCCACTGATGCAGGAGAGAAGGGTGAAGTTTTATTAAGAGGGGCAGGGGAGCCAAGGAGGCTGTTATTTGCACAGTGACACATGGGGGCAGGGGCACACAGACTTAAACTGAGCCATCTTAGTCTTCTCCCTATTTCTCCAATACCTACAATCAATTAAACCACCTCAACTCTTGTGTCTGTGTTGTTTTAAAGGAGACACAGCATAGGGTTCTGGTTGCTGACCAGTGACTCCCCTTCCCCCATTTCAGTACCCTCCTCAGTGTGTGATAACCATCTGCTTCTCTATCTCCTCTGCTAGGCTGTGAGTTCCTTGAAAGCAGGGCTGGTATCTTATTTGACTTTGTATCTTGGCTCACAATAAGCCCTTACAAAATGTTTGTTGAATAAATTGATGTTGGCAAGTAGGGAAAGGGAACAAACATAATGCAGGCTAAATAGCTGTCTCGCGTGGTTTCAAAAATGCACACTCTGTAAAGAAAGCTGGGAACAAAACACTTCAGACATAATAGTGCGCCCACATTCTTCACATGCACTTGGCCTGTTAGCATGGTTTAACTGTCTATTCTTATTTAATACTTCAAGATACTACAAAACTCTTCAAGATGTTTGCAACCTGTCCTTTGAATTTAACTGAAAGTCAAACAGAAAGTGTTTTTTTTTCTTTCAGAAACAGTTTTTGCTTGGCAACAATTTTGACAATCAAGCAGCACATTTCACCTTTACAATAATACACATCATGTTTTGACAAACCTGCAAATTACAGATAAAAGTATCATTTAGAAATAGATGTAAATTGCTGCAAACTAAAGCTATACTTAAAATTTTTATTATGATATACAGAAGAGAAAATTGTACATCACCCACAATCCTATTATCGAGATTCTACATTTATCAGGATTTTCCCATTGATTCTCTTTACCTGTTCTCTCTTCAGCTGTGTGCTCTCCCTCTCCCTCTCTCTCACCCCCTCTCTTTTCCCTGAATTATTTTAAAGCAAACGCCAGACATCTAGTGAATGATTTCACCCTACGTAGCTATTAAATGAGTTCACTTTCTGGAAATAAACTTTCTTCTATTCTAGAATCTAGCATAAACTAGATTCTAATTGATCTTGTTTTTCAAGTACCGATATCTATGAGTCACTTAAACCCCAAAGAGTGCCCAATCCTGTGTCATTTCCTGGAGGAATATCAAACACTTCCATTTTAAGTAAAAGTTTCCTTTCCTCGTTTTGTCTTAATAAAAAAATAAGATGTTTAAGCAATGACTATTTAAAAATAAGTTAATAATTTTTCCAACAGAAAAAGTCAAATCAATTGTCATATTGAAGACATTCTTTAAATTCTTGCCAGACAAGAGTGTTGTACTCATTTAATGTACATCTTAACCATATTCAAAAAGCCCCCATTTTCTGTTATGAAGAATACTGTATCAAACCCAAAGATACAACAAAGTTATACCTCTCCTCCATCTTTACAAAGCTAAGAATTATTAAATCCTTGGATTGAAATACCATATTCTTTTTTTAAAAGGTCCAATCCCTTCCTCATTGCCTAAGTAAACTTTGACACTTTCCAAAAATATCTGAATGATTTATGAAAAAAACATATCTGCTTCTAATGAAATTAACTAACCTTCATACCTGAGGAGTATTTCCATTCTCCTTTCCTATGAAAATTAACACTGCAGCCAAGGGCAACCTTTAGATATATCTCTCTCACAGGGCAAGATCAGACTAGTTAATTCAAAACAAAATATTGTGATGTACAGCTCAGAATCACTAGAGATAAAATTTCAGCTTAGACTTTGAGCTAAGCTGAAAGTTTATTCTATTAGTCATTGAAATTGCCTCCTGTAGTGTAACGTACTTTGCTTATATATTCTCAAATAAGGTACTTGCTAATCGAGAAAACTAGATTATTTTGTTTCTTCACTTTTTACTTCGAGTTGTAGTAAGAACAACTAAGAGGTTGCCCTTGATTCAGAGTCGAGATTTATATAACCAGCTATTCTGAAATAAGAGAAATAATGCTTATATGACCACTATGTGATAGAAAACCCTGGTGGAGTCTGTGAGCATCAGAAATCAGTATCATTACCATGTTATTTAACACCACCAAAATCTCATCATCAATGATTTTCAATGTATTTTGGAAAGTATGAATAAACACTAGAAAAACTGTTTGTCATATTCTGTCATGATAGCTGCCCTCAACTTCTAGGACACAGATTTTTGAAAAACTATTTAACAGGGCTCAAAGGCATTTGTAATTCCATCCCCTTTTGCCTCACTTCCAAGATATAAAGTAAGGATCTGTCATTTAAACCTTTGAGCATCTGACTAGATAGATACAGCTATATAATTAGGATTACAAAACCAACTTTTAAAAACATTTTTAAAGCATATATTGAATTTGTTACAATATTGCCTCTGTTTTATGTTTTGTTTTTTTGGCCATGAGACATGTGGGACTTTAGCTCCCCAGGAAGGGATCGAATCAGTACCCCCTGCATTAGAAGACAAAGTCCTAACCACTGGATTGCCAGTGAAGTGCCTACAAAACCAATTTTTAAAAAGTAAAAAGTCCCTAAAATATTCCCCAAATAAAGAAAATACAGAATATACATATATATTTAGAAAATGTCAGATTCTAAACTTCAAAATTTTCTTTTAGAACAAATTTGTTTCTATTTGAATACATAGATTTAGAAAGCATCTCCAAATGTATAACTACCCAAACGCATAATATGGATTTCGAGATGTTTCAATTTCTGCTTAAATGTTGCATACTATAAAAGTTAGAGCCTAATGAAATATTAAAATAGTTCCTCTTCTGAGAGGAGAGCAAGCCTGTTTCTCACAGTACTAATAGAAGGAACCTCCCACGCCCAGAACTGCCATTCTGGAAACCCAACATTCTTCTTACAACTGCAACTTTACAGAGCAAGTCATAACACTTCCTGCTAGAGAAAGAATACCCTGACAAAGGAATGATACAATACTTATGAATCCCCTTCCTGTCAGCCTCACAGTGTTTTGCCAAGTATTAATAAGTTTGAACTTCACAACATTTAGAGAAAAGTGAATTTTTCAGCTCTGCTGAAATCATGCAAAAAACACAAAGGAATTTTAAGTTGTTTCAGGTCAAATAGCTGCAACCCACATACCTATTTAAAGTTTAAACATTAGCCAAATAACCTGCTTATTTTAGAACACAAAGAACCAGCTTCTCCCCCAGAGGCAAAGTCAGTTGTAACTAGGAAAGTACATTGCTGCTGCTGCTGCTGCTGCTGCTAAGTTGCTTCAGTCGTGTCCGACTCTGTGCGACCCCATAGACGGCAGCCCACCAGGCACCTCCATCCCTGGGATTCTCCAGGCAAGAATACTGGAGTGGGTTGCCATTTCCTTCTCCAATGCATGAAAATGAAAAGTCAAAGTGAAGTCACTCAGTCGTGTCCGACTCTTAGCGACCCCATGGACTGCAGCCTACCAGGCTCTTCCATCCATGGGATTTTCCAGGCAAGAGTACTGGAGTGGGGTGCCATTGCCTTCTCCAGGAAAGTACATTAGAAAGGCAAATTAACTGTCCCAGACCGTTTAACGTTCAATTATTCATCTAGAGCCATACTTATTCATGTCTTCATACAAGGCTTACATGCCACATGCTAGATGTCAGAGCATTTACTGTGAGTATCTACATCTTGTTTGCTGTTGAAAATGTAACCTATTAAGTATAAGAATTGTATTTTCTACCAGCCTAGCATATAGTAACGGAGAAGGCAATGGCACCCCCCTCCAGTACTCTTGCCTGGAAAATCCCATGGACAGAGGAGCCTGGTGGGCTGCAGTCCATGGGGTCACAAAGAGTTGGACACGACTGAGCGACTTCACTTTCACTTTTCACTTTCATGCATTGGAGAAGGAAATGGCAACTCACTCCATTGTTCTTGCCTGGAGAATCCCAAGGGCAGAGGAGCCTGGTGGGCTGCCGTCTATGGGGTTGCACAGAGTTGGACACAACTGAAGCGACTTAGCAGCAGCAGCAGCAGCATATAGGAAGGGATTTCCCTGGTGGCTCAGAGGGTAAAGAATCCGCCTGCAATGCAGGAGACATGGGTTCAATCCCTAGGTCTGGAAGATCCCCTGGAGAAGGGCATGGCAACCCATTCCAGTATTCTTGCCTGGAGAATCCCATGGACAGAGGAGCCTGGTGGGCTACAGTCCACGGGGTCGCAAAGAATCAGACCTGACTGAGCGACTAAGCACAGCACAGCATATAGGAACTAAGCTAGCACTTGCTGAACTGAATTTTCTATTGAAAGGCAGTACTGTTGAGTAGCTCAGCGTTCTTGAGCCAGACTGGTTCAAATCTTGTCTCCACAATTTTCTACATTGTCGTTGGGCAAACTGCTTAAGCTCTTGTTCCTATTTTCTCATCCAGGGATGATAATAGTAACTATGTCACTTAATAATAACTTTTGTACATTGTTGTGATGCTTAAATGATTTAATGTGTGTTCAAATTTTAGATCATAGCCTGGCACATGGTAAGCATTAGGTATGTGGTAACTGCTATATGCTTATTATTGAATTTTGTTTAACTGGTCTAGCAATTCTAATCAGTTACTTGCTCAATGAAGCAACTGGTGAGTTGTGAGTTCTTGCCCTTTACGGGAGACAACAATAAATCAATACAAGTACTGACCTAGGTACTGGAGATCATGTCTAAGACGGACATAGAGCAAGTCAGTCACTTGAAAGGAAATGGAGTGCAACGGGAGCATCCGGGTCTTAGGAATCAGACAGACTTGAAATCTTTGTGACCTTCATCACACAACTTAGCTTCTCCAAGCCCCAGGTTCATATTTATAAAAGTGGAGCTAATTCCATGTACTTCAAAGGGTGTTGATGATGATTAAATGAGATAAGTACATAACAGGGTCTGGTTCCAGCAAGGTGCTCAGCAAGTGGCAGCCACTGTTATTATCTATCTGGTATATTATATGCATAATACCATCTGCTCTATCTACTTAACCAGTATGAAAGTGAGATAATAGATCCGCCAGTCCTTTGTAAATAATATAAAACAAAGTGAAGCATTTTAAGATAACATATTGAATTCTCAGAATAAGGAGACGATTCGTGTTACACCCGCTTATAAAAAGGATAGGGACACATCACATTAGGAGGCAAAAGTGTACTCCTATTCTCATCACTAACCACCATTAGTAGACACTGGATTATACTCTGTCTCCTTAATGCAAGCACTTTATTTCACCAATCACAAAAACTGCATGAAATATCAAAAGACAACACAATCCAAAACAGAAGGCATAGAGTGTCAGAGTCAGAGGACGTGTTTTTCCATCTGTTTTCATTGCTGACTCACTAAAGGAAGCCTCTCCAACTTTCATGGGTCTCAGTTTCACTGTCTGTGAAAGAAGGATAGCTCTAGCTGCCTGTGGCCAGTCAGGGATTATGTGGGGTAGTAACCTAGATAGCATATTGAAAAGCAGAGACATTACTTTGCCAACAAAGGTCCATCTAGTCAAGGCTATGGTTTTTCCAGTGGTCATTTACGGATGTGAGAGTTGGACTGTGAAGAAAGCTGAGTGCCGAAGAATTGATGCTTTTGAACTGTGGTGTTGGAGAAGACTCTTGAGAGTCCCTTTGACTGCAAGGAGATCCAACAAGTCCATTCTAAAGGAGATCAGTCCTGGGTGTTCTTTGGAAGGACTGATGCTAAAGCTGAAACTCCAGTACTTTGGCCACCTCATGTGAAGAGCTGACTCATTGGAAAAGACTCTGATGCTGGGAGGGATTGGGGGCAGGAGGCAAAGGGGACGACAGAGGATGAGACAGCTGGATGGCATCACCGACTCGATGGACGTGAGTTTGAGTGAACTCCTGGAGATGGTGATGGACAGGGAGGCCTGGCATGCTGCGATTCATGGGGTGGCAAAGAGTCGGACACGACTGAGTGACTGAACTGAACTGAACTAAACTGAAGCTATGCTCAAGCACCTTGAGCTAAGTAGAAGAAAGGGCATACGTGTATCAGGCTTTTCCAGGGAAAACCAGGGCATAGGCAACTGCCTCCACTAAGAAAATGGTATCAGTATCAGGCCAGCAATGTTGGGTTTTCCCTGCCTTACCTTTTATTTGGCTACACTTTTCACTTTACAACACTGTCCCAAGTACTATGAACTTCAGTGATCATGCTACCCAGAAACAGGTCCCTTGCTTTTTGCTTTCATGGTCATCTGAAATGTATATGCTTTCTAGCTTTCTGAACTCTAAGGCTAATCTTTGATCACAGTGAAATCTGTCAACACCCAAGCACTGATTTTAAAGTCTATTCATCGGAGAAGGCAATGGCACCCCACTCCAGTACTCTTGCCTGGAAAATCCCATGGATGGAGAAGCCTGGTAGGCTGCAGTCCATGGGGTCTCAAAGAGTCGGACATGACTGAATTACTTCACTTTCAGTTTTTACTTTCATGCATTGGAGAAGGAAATGGCAACCTACTCCAGTATTCTTGCCTGGAGAATCCCAGGGACAGGGGAGCCTGGTGGGCTGCCGTCTATGGGTTCCCACAGAGTTGGACATGACTGAAGTGACTTTGCAGCAGCAGCAGCATCATAACATAATAGAATTCATTTCGACAGCAAAATATTGCGATGAAAGTTCTAGGAATGGATACTCCTTTTAAAAACGGATGTCTTCTACTTAGTAAGGGGCTTCCCAGATAGTGCAGCAGTAAAGAATCTGCCTGTCAATGCAGGAAAAGTGGGTTTGATCCCTGGGTCAGGAAGATCCCCTGGAGTAGGAAAGAGCTGGACATGACTGAACAACTGAGTACGCACTTCTTGGTAAAATACCAGGACATTTCCTAAGACTGTTGTATCCCATCAGTAGTTCAGCCAGTTTCAGTAATTTTCTAAATGTCTCATCATAAGAGTTATGTACAGGTGTGTGGGGCCGGTGGAGGGATGGTATCACTGTTTGTGTTTGTGCACGTGTGTGACTATATGTGTGAACAGCATCTGTTTTTACTATGGGTAATGATAACTGGTTTGGGAATAGATGGTGGCAAGAGTTGTGTAATACATTTCACATTTTTATAAGCAAGCCACAGAATGAAACAAGTTTTATACTTCATTCCAAATCCATCATGATGAATGCTGGGGAAAGCCAATGGAAACCAACCCGTGTTTGATCTGTACACATAAAGCTCACGCTCTCTCTCAGATGTTACCAACAAATCCATAAAGTTAAAAGTTCAGACACATGCACCTGTGGACCTACACACCCTCCTGGGTGGAAAGGAAGGAAAGAGGCACACCCAAAGTTTCATGAGTTTCGTAGATGGATTGGTGTAATCCACAGTTAGGACACAAGACCTAGATGTAGTATTTTTAAAGTCCCTTCCAACTTTCATTCAAACGTCATGCTGTCTCCACCACACCCAGTACCGGGTATATTCTTTCCATGTCTGACACATACAATGGAGGCCTCTCCCACTGTACTTAATGCCACACCTCAATAACACTCATCTATTGTTCTTTAATGGAACAGGACTTTACCCATCTTCATGAGTTATAAAACAAACAAACAAATAATGCAAAGGGATCTAACATAAAACAGGTATCAAATTAAGATGCAGGATATTGCTACTGTAATTTTGGGCTAGATCAGAAAATTTAGGAAATTTATACTAGGAACAGTCTTAGGTACACAAACTTCCTGTTGAGTGGATGTGTCAGTTTCAGCAATCAAGTAGATCTGGTTTACGTGATGATTTGAGGGAGAAATAAGCCACAAGAACATCTTAATTTCAATATTCCAAGGGGTATCTCTCCAACAGAAAATATTTGTTGGTTCTGTATTTGCATAACAAAGTAATCAACATTTAAAAACAGGATGTCTTATTACATATTAAATTATATACCTTATCTTAATGCCCTAAAACAAAAGGTTGAAATAAATAGAAGGATTTAAAGCACGGGTCCTCCAGATTATCAACTGAACTACACATGGGATAAGGAACTGATTTGGAAGACATCTATGGTGACTATACATAGTTAACAATATTGAATTGTGTATTTCAAAGTTGCTAAGCAAGTAGATCTTAAAAGTTCTCATCACAGGGGAAAAACAGCGAAACTGTGGGGTGGTGGATATTAACTAGACCTGTAGGAAACATTTCACAATATATACATACATTAAATCATCTCACTGTACACCTTAAACTAATACAATTTTATAAGTCAATTATATCTCAATGAAATGGGGGAAAGACATCTGTGCTCTGTTCATAGCTATAAAAATCATATAAAGAAATAACTCAGGTGCTCCAGACCTTCCTATTCTGAGGGTCTCTCGTTCAAAAAAAGGGTAGGAAAAGAAAGGAAACAGGAAAGGACAGGAAACAAAAGAAAAAAACCCAATTAACTCAGCATCTCCTAAACTTTTTGGCCTCAGGACCTGAGGATCTCAAAGAGCTTTTGAATATGTGGGTTAAATCAGTGTTTACTATCATATTAGAAGTTACAACTAGGAGATTTTAAAGATATTTATTTAAAAACAAGGATAAACCTGCTGCATCTGAATATAAATAACATTTAAAAATGAAAGCTACCTTAAAAAAATTAGTGGGGGGAGGCAGTGCATGTGGCACTCCTGTAGATGTTTCTTGCTTCAACAGTGTTTGGATGCAACAGATCCAGGGAAGCCCCCTTTCCCAGACTCTGGTCACCCTCAACCTCTTTTCCAGTCGTAATCTTAGGAACCAACCACTCTGCCATCCTTGGCCTCTGGAATCAATCAACACCTTTTTTTTTGAGGTTTTGCTCCTTACTGCTTATCAACCATGAGCTCCCAGATTGGTCAGAATTATTTCACTGAGATGAAAGCTGTGGTCAACCACTACATCATCCTGCATCTGGGTCCCCCTACACCTACCTCTCTCTGGGCTTCTGTTTCCACCACAAAGATGTAGCTCTGGAGGGCGTGGACCACTTCTTCCATGAGTCCACTGTGGAAAAGGGCAAGGGTGCACAGTGTCTCTTGAAAATGCAAAACCAGCGCAGTATCCTGTGCTCTCTTCTAGGATGTGCAGAAGCCGTCCCCAAGATGAATGGAATAAAACTCTGGACAATAAGGAAACTGCCATGGCCCTGGAGAAGAACCTGAGCCAGACCCTGCATGCCCTGGGTTCTGGCTGCACAGACCGCAATCCCTCTGACTTCCTAGAGAGCTGTTTCCTGGAGGAGTAAATGAAACTCATCAAGTAGATTACAACCACCTGATCAGCCCCATCCCCAACCCCCATAGACTGGGGACGGGGTGGGGGGATGTGAAGCTGAGCCAGTAGTTCTTCCAAGGGCTCACCCTCAAGTACAACTGGAGTCTCTAGAGCCCAGTGGCCTTTGAGGGGTGCCTCTGCATCCCCCTGAAGTCAGGGCTGGTGCCTGAACCACTACCTGCAGCCACTAGGCAGTTTTTTTTTAAACCACCCTGGGGCCCTCACCCAAGCCCTGAACCAAAAAGAAATAAAGATTTTGCAGGAAAAAAAAAAGTGAGAAGAGGATATTGTTTACATTTTTGTTTAATTTCAGCTGCATTTTCATATCTGCTTCTGCATTCAGCCTGTTGCAATGTTGTTTTGATTCAAGTATAGGAAGAAAATGTGGCCTCCTACAGATATATTGTTTGGAAAAAGGGAGTGTTTTAGGAGCCTTTCCGGATAATTAGATATTCTTCTTAATACCATGCCAAAACTGGGGCAGCTGTAGTTTCTTAAATGTTAGTTGCAGTGTGGAATCTGATACCAAATCAATGACTTTTTCATACTGTTACACTAAAACCCATTGGTTTGTCTTGTAGTTTAAATGGACCTTTTACTTGATTGATTGATTTTAAGTGCTTGATTTCATAACATCATGCATGGATCATATGGAACTAATACAGATCATCCAAATGTTGTCACACTTCATTTTACAATATCTAACAAGTCACTTTCATTAAAAATACCCCCAACTTCATTAGAAAAGTCAAAGTATTGATGTATGGTGGCTGATGCAAGTTTTCAAGAATTTGAATTTTTGTTTGAAATCTTTATCATTGGCAACAAATACCCTCAGTCGTTTTCCTTGCCGTGACTAGCACACGATTCATTTTTGATAATGTATCTGCCAAATATTCAGCTCTGAATAATCAGTTAATGCGTCATTCGCTCTTTTAAGTAAAATTCATTTTCTGTTTTTTAAAAAACATGGCTAGTTTAGCTTGCAATTCAAACAACTTCACATTTTCCTCAGGGCAATCACTGTACATCCATATGCAGCAGAAATTTTTTTATGTATTCCCATTTCATCAAACCCACTATTGAAAAGATGTATACCCAAGAGTTGAGATTTAATAAAATCAATTCTTTCTTAATCAAGAACATTCATTAATGAACTATATGGTGTAGGTCTTTTCCTAACAGGATGGGTATGGTGTTGAATACAAAGACTACTAATATAGTGTGGGGCCGCTGCCTTGAATGCTAAGGCACCAGCAGTTTTACCCACTATTGCTTTTGTCAGTACACTGAAAAAGCAAAGAACATCTTAGTGTCACTAAACAAGTAACTTTGATCTCCAAGGGACTCTATGGCATACTTCTTTATTGATAACTAGTGCTTTATTTACTAATATTTATGACGGAGTCATCCAATTTTAGAGAAACAAAAAAACATAAAATCCATAGGTTTTTAACAAGACATTTTAAAACTGAGAATGAAATTACCAGAATAAGTTTTAACATGTATTCTGTGCTGTTTAATTGTTAAAAGAAAAACTAATTCATTAATATCAATTCTGAACATTTTGAAGAATCAGGTTCATGTCCCTGAGACAGGGGCTTATCATGATAATGTAATTTTTACAAACTTTTAATATATTTTTTAAAAGATTAAGAAAGGCAATATATTTGCTACAAAACTACTTAAAAATATCCAGCTTATATGTAGCAAATGGATTTTTCTTCTTATAATCAATAGGAGTTTCCTTCTCTGACACATACTCTAGAAAAGAAAGGGTTTGAAAGTTAAACTCTGTATGAAATGCAGAAATTATTACTACTTTAAAATATTAAAAATAAAGAACACTATAGTATTTATGTGTGAAATAAGTAGGTTATTTTAAAGCAAATCCAAAACAACAATAAAGATGAAGGGGAGGGACTTCCCTGGAGGTCCAGTGGCTAGGAGTCCAGGCTCCCAAAGGAGGGGACCTGGGCTCGATCCCTCATGTGACATCTAAGTGTACTCATGTCTCAAATGAAAATTCCACATACTGCAACTAAAGATTCTGAATGCTGCAACTAAAAGTTCCCACATGCCACAATGAAGATCTAAGATCCCACATGCCACAACTAAGACCTGATGCAGTCAAATAAAGAAAATAAATATTTTTTAAAATCACTAAATAAAAGAAGAGGAGAGAATGGATGAAATATAAGAACATCAGATATTGATAAACTGTTGAAACTGAGGGGGTTCCTTATGCTATTTTATTTTGTATGTTTAAAATTTTCCATAATAATAAGTATTTTAAAAATTCCTTGAGCTTATAAAGTATTTGGTATTTTGGAAAACAAAAATAAAATTCCTGGCTCATATTCATTCATTGCACAAACACTGAATGAACATCCAGTCTATAAAAGGCACTGTACTATTTGGCATCAGGAAATAGAAAGATTTATGAAACCTGCCTTTTACACCCAAGGAGCTCAGGATGTCTGTGTCCATATATGTAATCAATTGCTTAAAATGGGTATAATGTCTCTACTACGACCATTCTAAGGGGTACTTACAGTATTTCAAAGCACAACTTGATCCAATGAATTGCAAATTATGATAATGCAATTTTAAGGGGAAAAAAGGAAAATGGCATGAAAAGAAAATACAAAAAGGAAACTTAAGAAAAATAAGAAATGAGACTCTCTTTGGTTTTCCTCTATAAAAGGAAATGAACAAGAGATATGAGCAAATATGGGCATAACCACATCATTTTTCCACCACAACCCCATCATCTTATTTCACTTCAGGACAGGAACCATCATGTCATCTCCTTTGAGTCAGCTCTTGTACTACTCACATAGGCAAAAATAACTGAGTAATACATCCACTTTCCATGGTGAACATTAAATATATTAAGTATTCTATAATTCTTCCAATGAGTGAAGATGGTGTTTATAAATGCCATATTTTAATTTTCAAGATTACTATGCCTATTCACATCCCCTTGTATAAATTAAGACCATCCTAAAGAAGAAATCCACAAGTTAAATCAGTAACATTCCTAAGTTACTCAAGGGGTCTAATTGTAACACTGATAAATGAAAAATAAAAGCAAGAATCAAAAAAAAATTTGCTTTAATTATCATCTTCCAGTTTATTGCCATATATTCCAAACAAATGGTCAAATTATCCCTGTTTAAACTTCAGGCAAAATGTGCAAGAGTTCTCAAAACTCATTCAATGTATGTCTTTAAAATCTGAGTGACAGATTAAAAGATTTAAAAGTTCTCTATTTCATCTTTAATATTTATTAAGCTCTATGAGGGCAGTGATTTGTCTTTTCTCCAATCTATCTCTAGTATTGAGAACAGTGCCTGACACACAGTAGGTACTCAATACATGTCTGTTAAGGAGGGTGGGGGAGGAAAGATTGGATGAAAGTAATCAAAAGGTACAAACTTCCAGCTCTAAAATAAATAAGTATTAGGGATGTAATGCACAATATGAGAAATAAACACTGCTGTGTGTTATATACGAAAGTTGTTAAGAGAGCAAATCATAAGAGTCCTCTTCACAAGGAAAAAATTTCTTTCTTTCTCTTTTATATTTTTTATCTATATGAGATAATGGATGTTCACTAAACTTACTGTGATCATCATTTCATGAGGTATGTAAGCCAAATCATTATGCTGTATACCTTCAACTTAAACAATGCTGTATGTTAATTATGTCTCAACAAAATGGAAGAAAAAAATTCAGGAATAAATATTTACTTTCAAATGAAAAAAAGTTATGTTAAATAATATGTGATAATAACATTGCATCCTAAAGAATTAAATTCACTGTCATTGGCTGTGTGGTTTTACATAATCAAGAACAAACCTGTAGCACTTTTAATGCAAATCATATAAATAAACATAAAAGACATCTACTTCTATTGGATAAACTACAAAATAGTATGATTCTTGAGAGCTAATCCAGCCAAAGAAATGGTAGGTTACATATTTCTAGTGGCACTGAATCTATTATCATATTTGGCAGCTGAAATGATTTTTTAATTCTCCACTTTAGAAAATAAAGGCATTTCAGAGAAAAGTGGAATGGAAAGTATAAAGAACTCTGAATTTTATCCAGTTTTTCTTCAAAGTTGCCACATAAAGAAAAAAAAAGTCTCACTTAGCTGTCATGATCTCAATGATTTAGCTTTCTTAACTTTAAAAACAACTACTTTTTGACCTCACAAGCAAATACAAAACCTTCAAAGGGAAGAGCTGCTTCAGCATTTCCTGCCTGCCTGCCCTAGCCCAAGATTAACCTTGTCAGTTCTTAGGAAGACTTATAAAACCCCCTTAAATGACTAACTCAGATAAGTGGTAATGTGAAGCCAGAGTTTATAAGATGCTGGTTTATACTTGTTACCAGATGTAGCTATCACTTCAAAGTGTTAAATATATTCACGAAGAGGTTCAGATATATTTGCATGTGGAACACTTTCTGACTTCTGCTAATATTGTGGAGACATGTTTCCAGAGGAAAAATGTTGCCTTGTTGTCTAACAAAATGTCTTTAAAATAATCAATGGTCACTTCAACGACCACTAGGCACTCTGTCAGTCTAATTCTTTCCTTAATTCTTTCAAACACATACATATACACTTTCAAAACACATCACAGATAAATTCCGTTTCTTTGGGAGCTTGTCATGAAACAGCCACCTTAAAGACCTATCTGAAAAATCCAAACGTGTGTGTGTGTTTATAGTATTGGAATTGCCTTTTTAGACAAGGAAACAGTCACTGGATTCACATACTTTAGGGTTCCTTTGCCAGGATAACTCAAAAATTGCATTAGGTTTTCTGCTTCTATCCACTCTTCTCTGGTTATGTTAATTTCTTTGGTTATGTTGCCATTAAGGTTTTATTCAGTTCAGTTCAGTTCAGTCGCTCAGTCGTGTCCGACTCTGCAACCCCATGAATTGCAGCATGCCAGGCCTCCTTGTCCATCACCAACTCCCAGAGTTCACCCAAACTCATGTCCATCGAGTCAGTGATGCCATCCAGCCATCTCATCCTCTGTCGTCCCCTTCTCCTCCTGCCCCCAATCCTTCCCAGCATCAGAGTCTTTTCCAATGAGTCAACTCTTTGCATGAGGTGGCCAAAGTACTGGAGTTTCAGCTTTAGCATCATTCCTTCCAAAGAACATCCAGGACTGATCTCCTTTAGAATGGACTGGTTGGATCTCCTTGCAGTCCAAGGGACTCTCAAAAGTCTTCTCCAGTACCACAGTTCAAAAGCATCAATTCTTCAGCACTCAGCTTTCTTCACAGTCGAACTCTCACATCCATACATGACCACTGGAAAACCATAGCCTTGACTAGACGGACCTTTGTTGGCAAAATAATGGTCTCTGCTTTTGAATATGCTATCTAGGTTGGTCACAGCTTTCCTTCCAAGGAGTAAACATCTTTTAATTTCATGGCTGCAGTCACCATCTGCAGTGATTTTGGAGCCCCCCAAAAATAAAGTCTGACACTGTTTCCACTGTTTCCCATCTATTTCCCATGAAGTGATGGGACCAGATGCCATGATCTTAGTTTTCTGAATGTTTAGCTTTAAGCTATATTTTTCACTCTCCTCTTTCACTTTCATCAAGAGGCTTTTTAGTTCCTCTTCACTTTCTGCCATAAGGGTGGTGCCATAAGGGTGGTTATTGATATTTCTCCTGGCAATCTTGATTCCAGCTTGTGCTTCTTCCAGCCCAGCGTTTCTCATGATGTACTCTGCATATAAGTTAAATAAGCAGGGTAACAATATACAGCCTTGATGTACTCCTTTTCCTATTTGGAACCAGTCTGTTGTTCCATAGGGTTTTATTATGTTAATTAAAAATGTTTTTTAATCTCCAGAGAAAGCTTAGGGCAACAACAATGGTTGCTATTTTCTACACATAATGGTCATTGTTAAGTTTGGCCCAACACAGCATCCTGAATACAATGTTGATTTATCCTTAAGATTGGCTGCAAAAATATCCACAGTCTTACACAGTGTTATATGCCCTTGCTATTCAAATGTCTGGGAGATACCCCGTAACTTTTATTTTTGCTGAGATACCCCAGTCGTATTTCACGGATGAAGCTGAGTCCATAAACATAACACTACTGCTGGCTCAGATTTCTAGAGACTGAATTGTAACTGACCAGTCTTGCACAGTATTTTATTTGGCAGTCTGGTAACCCTGGTCCAGCTAAAAAGTCTCATTCTAATTAATTCTCCCATAAATCAAATGGCTTTTGTGGCCCTTGCCTGTTAAAACTCATTGTTAGGAAAAAGTCATCCAAAGTAACTTCTTACTTCTCCTAGTTTATCCCTCTCCCAGGTACTGTTACCTCAGAAATTGGCTAAAGCCATTAGCAGGGTTCTTTTGATGGGGTAGACTATAGTAGGCTCACTGGCTCTGAGAGTTCTTGGCTTTAGAGAATGAGCATTAAAGAGTCTCTCATTAGACAAAATTTTAAAAAGGCTGATAAGCTATATGGGAAGAAAGAAGTTGGAGTATCTGTTTATGGTGAGTAGTACCATTATACTGCATTCTTCCTTAAATTACACTTTCTTTCCATCAGAGAATACTTTTTGCTATAATGTGACTATTACCTAAACAAAGGAGTAGGTGGGGAAGAAAAAAATCACTGATATTAGTGGTACTAATTTTTTTCAGTATTAATTCTGTACTTAAATAGTTTGAATGATCATCACACATCCTTTTTCCAAGACTTCTCAATTCTTAAAATCTTAATATTGCCCTATTTTTCAATTGGCTGAATTTCACTTTCAAGTATTTCTCTTTTCTATTAGTTCTTTTATATTTACAGGAACTGCCTAATACCTTTATTTTTAAATGATGTCTTGGCTTACTACTCTTGGCTCACATTTTTATTCTTTCAGAACTCTGAAGACAATAGTAGTAGTAAATTTCACTGTAATAACTATATTAAAACTATGAGCTACATTTTTATAATATAGGTAAGTTTTCCTTATTGATAAGTAATTGTGTTAATTGTGTTTAAGGTAGTATAACTGGACGGTGCTTTTCAAATTCCTGCTTTCTGAGTGTAACCACTTAATACCATGTTTATAGGCTGCCAGTGATATATTTATTAAAACAATAAAAGCCAATTTAGAATATAAACAGGATGGGAAAGAGAGCCAGGTTGCTTTTTTTTTTTTTTTTTTGGTGCTTCCACCCTGAACCATGAAGCAGAAAGAAGGGTGGAAAAGCTTATCTTGAGAAAGCAAGACACAAATGAAAGCATGATCTCATTCCCTTTTCCCACACCCAAAAGCAACAAGGTGACATTTTCTCTTCCTCTCATCAGTTTAACAATCCTCTTCTCTTTTTTTAAATCCCTAATAGTAAGTTTTCAAGTGCTTTTTTTAAAATTAAGAGGTTTACCAGATTCTTTTTGTAATTTTTAGGATTTTAGTTTTCAGAATCAAAGATCAAAGCACGAGAATGCACAAAAGTTCTCATTTAAAAACTTTTGCATTGCTATTTATGACTAACAAACATATCCTGAGGTCCAATAACCTAAACCCCAAAGATATGGGGCATATTCTATTTTGCTCTTTGGGGAGATTCATTTGTTTAAAACTACAGAAGAGGTAAACCATACTTTCCTTAAGGCAGTAAGTTTAGGAGTCTTGTAAAGAGAAATCTAATGGGGGAGGGTCTTTTAAAATTCTACAAAGAACTCTTCAAATAATTTTAAAATTCAAAAACATAACAATGATTTAGAACTTGAAAGTTATACACCAAAATCAAGAATGTGTTACTCCTATGGTAAAGAAGTTTCAATTTTGGCAATGAAAAAAAGATGTCCAAGTTATATCTGAAGAGAAATGACCAATTAATATGTGTTCAGTGATTTAAAAATCATAAACATGGCCACCACTTTAGAAAATAAGACCTAGAATGAGACTACAAAAGAAATTAAATTGTCTTCTTTAAGAATGCCATTACCGTTTTTAACTAAATTAACATTACATATGCAATCTCAAAATTCTAGTTTATTCATTATTAATGAAATTTCTATCGACAGCACAGTTTTTTTGTGGTCACAATCCAACTTATTCTAAAAATGTTTTGTGGAAAGGGAGAGGTCTTAGAACAGGTAAAAGATATTTAAAAATTTAAGTGGGTGGACTCTCTCTGCCTGGTGTTAAGACATTTCTTACAGCTACAGCAGTCAGGATAATGTGGTTGCAGAGCAACATGTGCAGATCAATGCAACAGATCAGAGGACTCAGAAATAGGCCTACACAAATATGCTCAACTGATTTTTGACAAGGGTACAAAAGCACATCAGTGGAGGAATGGTGCTACAGGAACTGGACACCCATAAGAGAGAAAAAAATAAGAACTTTGACCTAGACCTCATTTTTTATAATTTTATTAAAAGATTTACACAAAAAATGAACTCAAAATGGGCCATAGATTTAAATGTGAGACATAACACCATAAAACTTTAGAAAAAAAATTGAAAAATTCATCAGGAAGCATGTTTGGTGAAGGGACCTTAGATGTGACTCCAAAAAGACAATCTATAAAAGGAAACATAGATCAATTTGGCCTTGTCAAAATAAAGACTTTTGTTCTGTGAAAGACCTTGTTCAGAGAACAGAAAGACTAGCTACAGACTAGGAGAAAAGAGTTGTACATCACTTATCTGATAAAGGATTGTTATCTAGAATATATAGTTCAGTTCACTTGCTCAGTCGTGTCCAACTCTTTGCGACCCCATGAATTGCAGCACTCCAGGCCTCCCTGTCCATCATCAACTCCCGGAGTTCACCCAAACTCACGTCCATCAAGTCAGTGATGCCATCCAGCCATCTCATCCTCTGTTGTCCCCTTTTCCTCCTGCCCCCAATCCCTCCCAGCATCAGATTCTTTTCCAATGAGTCAACTCTTCGCATGAGGTGGCCAAAGTACTGGAGTTTCAACTTTAGCATCATTCCTTCCAAGGAAATCCCAGGGCTGATCTCCTTCAGAATGGACTGGTTGGATCTCCTTGCAGTCCACGGGACTCTCAGAGTCTTCTCCAACACCACAGTTCAAAAGCATCAATTCTTTGGCGCTCGGCTTTCTTTACAGTCCAACTCTCACATCCATACATGACCACAGGAAAAACCATAGCCTTGACTAGATGGACCTTTGTTGGCAAAGTAATGTCTCTGCTTTTGAATATGCTATCTAGGTTGGTCATAACTTTCCTTCCAAGGAGTAAGCATCTTTTAATTTCATGACCTCTCAAAACTCAGTATTAAAAAAACAACCCAATTAGAAAATAGGCAAAAGATATGAAAAGATACTTCACCAAGGAGGATAAACAGATGAGAAATGAACACATAAAAAGATGCTCAGCATCATTAACCACAGGGAAATGCAAAATAAAACAAAACTGAGTTATCTCTACACTAAATAAAAAAGTGACAAAACCAAATTATATCAAGGATGTAGAAAAACTGGACCATTCATATATTGATGGTAAGAGATTAAATGGTACATTTACTATGGAGAAACATTTTAGGATTTATAAATTTAAATATGTACTCTTATATGACCCAGAGATTTGTATTCTTTGGGCATTAATCTCAGAGAAATGAAAATTTACAGTCACAGAAAAACCTGTACACAAATATTGATATTTGTAGCAGTCCAAACTAGAAATGGCTCAAATGTTGTTCAATGTGTGATTGATTAAATAAACTATGGTACATTTACACCATGGAATACTACTCAGCAATAAAAAGAAAGAATCATTAAACACTACTTGAATGAACTCTAGACAATTATGCTGAAAGAAAAAAGCCAAAAAATTGCATATAATTCTGATTCTGTTTATATATTTTTGAAATGACAAAATTATAAAAATGGGGAACAGATTAGCAGTTTCCAGAGGTATAAAGAAATGGGGCAGGTGCAGGGGAAGGAAGAAGAAGTGTGTGCTATTACAAAAGAGTAACAAAAGGGCTTCTAGCAGTGAAAGAATTGTTTTTCATCTTGTCTATATCAATGTCAACATTGGCTTTAGTACTGTACCAAGGTCCTGCAAAAGGTTATTATTCGGGGAAACTGGGTAAATGGTACAGATCTCTCTGTTATTTCTTACAAGTACATGTCTACAATTTCTGCTATGTAAAAAGTTCGGCTAAAAAACCAGAATTAAACACAGAATATAGTATCATTAAATTGATGGGGATAAAAGAAGAAAGTTTACTTGAAAAATTTCATATCTTATTTTAAACATTATTTCCACAAAGTTTTCCAAGACACTATAGACATAACTACAACTATTTTGGAAGAAATATGAGTGAGAAATCCTTCAATGTATATCCAATATATTGGCATTAGAGTTTTCAAAATTCTCTGGATGCAATGCTATGTAGGAAACTCTTTAACATCAGTGATTAGGACTGCACAGTATAAGAATGCCTTGGTTGAAGATATAACCTAGAAAATAATTTACTACTTTAATGCTATAACTAATGAATTCCCATAAGCTATGGAAGAGTTGGTCAAGTTAAATAATGCTGCTTAAGTCATAGGTGTAGTGAGTTTTGGAGAATTATGTCAACTTTTAATGACACGGCATTCCCCATTTTGTTAACATCTGAAAGAAAACTCCAGTTAGTATAAATTGATTCATGGAGGAAGAGGAAGAAGCATTCCCAGTAAACAAAGTTGGATTCTGGATGTGATGTTTAAATTTATGGTGAGAAGCGTGACGGATTAGGTATCAGGAGACTCTGTACCCCACCACCGCTCTACCACTTCATGATGTGGCAAGTCAAAATCAATTTCTCTGTTGCCTCATTTGCAAAAATCAGTGGCTGGATTAGACTCTGAGCTCTTCAAATAACGGCACATTATTTTATTTATCTTAGTGATAACAGTGCCTAGCACACTGTTGATCATTAATAAAGCCCTGTTAAATGAATTAAGTAATGGAGTAGGAAATGTCAACCCACTCCAGTATTCTTGCCTGAAGAACCCCCATGGATGGAGGAGCCTGGTGGGCTGCAGTCCACAGGATCACAAAGAATGGGACACAACTGAGCAGCTAAACACAAAACAAATGAGTTAAGTAATGAAATGCATATGTGCATGCTAAGTCCCTTCAGTTGTGTCTGACTCTTAATGAGTCTATGGACTGTAGCCTGCCAGGCTCCTCTGTCCATGGGATTATTCAGGCAAGAATACTGGAATGGGTTGCCATTTCCTTCTCCAGGGGATCTTCCCGACCCAGGGAGCAAACCCACATCTCTCACATCTCCTGCATTGGCAGGCAGGTTCTTTACCAGTAGCGCCACCTGAGAAGCCCCAAGCAATTAAATAGGAAGTTCAACAGGAAGTTCTAAATGGGTCTCCTGGAAATTATATCTTTTCTTGACTGAACTACAGCTCTTCTCTCTCAGGGAGGCCCATCCTTTCCTAGTGGGTTTACAAGGTGCTAGCTGCCCAGAAGAGGAAGGAAACTAGGCCCAGGAAATTCTCTGTGGGTTGAATACAGAAGATAATTGCCGAGATTGGTTCTAGGCATCATTAGCTATTTTGACCAGAAGGGTTCTTACAAGAAAAACTCTGTAACTGAAGGTGATTCTTTTTCATCGTCCTTGGATGATAATCCCTCATTCTCATGTTCATCCCTAAAGAGTCAAAAGGTAAAGGCTCCCTCAAATGTAATGCTGCACTTTCTAAATGTAAAACACCAAGCTCTTCTGAAAATGTCAAGTGTCAAATGTATTCAGTATTATTTCTGGGTAGATACACAAGGGACTAGTACTAATGGTCACCTCCTGTGAAGGGAAATGGGGATCAGAGTCAGAGGCACATTTATTTTCTTTATGTCCCTTTATAGCATTTGAATTTTGTCCTGTGTTTATATTTCATATTTAAAGAATAATATTAAAAATAAATATATTATATATGCTCAATAATGCTTTAGGTTGACTGAAAACCACTGTGTTTCAAAGCATTTTTCATTTACTTCTGCAAGACTTAATACTGCTTACTTTTGATCCTTATACTAGGTGTTTGATAAATGTGTTTAAACGAGGCATGTTGGATAAATCTATTATATAAAAAATTTAAAAAATGTGATTATACAACTTTTACAGATTTTCCATTATTCAAGTAAAAATATTAAGGAAAAATTAGTATTGGGAACAAGTTGATAAGCTACTAAGCTTCAGGAAACAGGAAAAAATAGCTTCACTTAGATGTAGAAATCAGTACTGCTCAGAGTGAAAGCAAGGATGTGCATTAACTGCAGAGTAGTGATACATGAAATATTATCTTGTCAGTACCACTTCTAATCCATTAGCTGACCTGTAGTTAGACATTTAATATTAACATGTCCCATTATTCATAACAGCCAAACAGTGGAAAAAACCCAAATGTCTATCAATGGATGAATAAATAAACAAGATGTCATATATCCATACAATGGACTATTATTCAGTCATAAAAAGGAATGAAGTGTTGATATATGCTACAACTTCAATGAACCTTGAAAACAATATTCTAGGTGAAAGAAGTCAGTCAAAAAAAGACTACATGTTCCATTTATATATGAAAGTCCAGAACTGGGAAACCTGTAGAGACAGAAAGTAGATTAGTGACTGCTTGGGGTTGGAAAGATAGATAGATGGCTGGGAGGAGGGATAGCTTAAAAGTATGGGGTTTCTTTCTGCGGTGATGAGAAGGTTCAAAAATTGGTGACGGTCGTACACATCTGTGTATATACTAAAATCCACTGAACTATACAATTTACATGAGTGGTAGAGAATGTGAATTTTATCTCAATAAAACTGCTTTAAAAATGAAAAATATTAATATGTCACAATTTTCTTTTTGATCCTAAAGTTAAGCAGTTCTCATAATGAAAGTGCTATCTGTAACATTCATTCCTGACCATTTAAAACAAGTGAGAGGAAGAAAACCAAAGAAGCCCTTTGCTTAGTCTTCTGATAGGTTCACATCATGATGTATTTTATTCAATTATGATTCATAAGCTACCAATTTGCTGATTAGGTTTTCACACTTTAATCTTTATTAACAAAGACCTCTTTCAAATGTATTTATGGAGACCTGCTATGTGCCAGGTGTACTGTGAAAGAATCAGGAGAATGGGTTTATTTTCCTTTCTCCCTAGAAGAACAGTGTTTTCCATGGTATACGGCAGGAATTTAGTGCTATCTTTCAAGCAAACCATATACAGAGGACATAGTACATCCAGATATGGTGCATCCATTTGATCCTCTCCCATCAAACAGAACGATGACCACATTTGGAATCCTGGGTCATTTCAAAGTCTGAGACAATCAAGAAGTTCAAGGCAGAAAATTAAGGTGTCAGTTATACCTGTGTACTGGGCTTCCATGGTGGCTCAGATGGTAAAGAATCTGCCTGCAAATGCAGGAGACCCAGGTTCAATCCCTGGGCCGGGAAGATCCTCTGGAGAAGGAAATCGCTACCCATTCCAGTATTCTTGCCTGAAGAATTCCATGGACAGAGGGGCTTGGCAGGCTACAGTCCACGGGGTCGCAAAAAGTCAGACATGACTGAGTCACTAACACTTTTATACCTGTGCACATATGCTCAGTTGCATTGACTTTTTCTGACCCCATGCGCTGTAGCCCATTCAGTTCAGTTCAGTCGCTCAGTCATGTCTGACTCTTTGCGAACCCATGAATTGCAGCACGCCAGGCCTCCCTGTCCATCACCAACTCCCGGAGTTCACTCAAACTCACGTCCATTGAGTCGGTGATGCCATCTAGCCATCTCATCCTCTGTCGTCCCCTTTTCCTCCTGCCCCCAATCTCTCCCAGCATCAGAGTCTTTTCCAATGAGTCAACTCTTTGCATGAGGTGGCCAAAGTACTGGAGTTTCAGCTTTAGAATCATTCCTTCCAAAGAACACCCAGGGCTGATCACCTTTAGAAAGGACTTGGTTGGATCTCCTTGCAGTCCAAGGGACTCTCAAGAGTCTTCTCCAACACCACAGTTCAAAAGCATCAATTCTTCGGCACTCAGCTTTCTTCCGGAAAAGGCAATGGCACCCCACTCCAGTACTCTTGCCTGGAAAATCCCATGGATGGAGGAACCTGGTAGGCTGCAGTCCATGGGGTCCCTAAGAGTCGGACACGACTGAGCGACTTCACTTTCACTTTTCACTTTCATGCATTGGAGAAGGAAATGGCAACCCACTCCAGTATTCTTGCCTGGAGAATCCCAGGGATGGGGGAGCCTGCTGGGCTGCCGTCTATGGGGTTGCACAGAGTTGGACATGACTGAAGCGACTTAGCAGCAGCAGCAGCTTTCTTCACAGTCCAACTCTCACATCCATAAATGACTACTGGAAAAACCACAGCCTTGACTACACGGACCTTTGTTGGCAAAGTAATGTCTCTGCTTTTGAATATGCTATCTAGGTTGATCATAACTTTCCTTCCAAGGAGTAAGCGTCTGCTACACCTTTTCCCGACCCAGGATCAAACCCAGGTCTCCTGCATTGCAGGTGGATTCTTTATTGGCTAGGCCACCAAGGAAGCCCCATTATACCTGTAGTTACTTGCTATTATCCTTGAATCAGATAAAAATTAACAGAATGCTATACTATAGAAAGTATGAGAGCTGCATGTGCAAGTAATAGTGAATCAATGTTTTTAGGGCTTCTGCATACATGGATATTTCCACAGCTGCAGAACCGACTACTGCAGAAGTACATGCTGTGCACAACATCTACAATTTAGTAAAGCTGGAAAGAATTTTATTTTTGTAAAAACTAAATGGGGAGTGGCTCACTTTCTTGCCAAAGGGCTATTTTATTCCAAGACACTGGTGTCTGCTGACCTTCATTTATAGGCTGAGCAATGTTCTATTTAAGTAAAATTAACTCATGGTGGGCACTTTTTCTAGGATGCAATAATTATTGCAAAGAAATAACAATGTTTAAACTTGATTTGTTCTTAGTTTAGATTTGATTATATTGGGTTATACATGAATGTCTTTGTTCACACAAGGTTTAAATTTAGAAATTATTTTATGTTGAGAAAAAAGGCCATGTTTAAGTTCCTTTTCTACATGTAAAAATATTTTTAGGTTTTATGAAATCCAGTATTATGTCTTTTCTTCTAGACTGCAGGAGTATTTTACCATCTTTGTAGCCCTAGCACCTGCAGCTTTCATTAAACTTATTTTAGTTGAATGATGAAAGAATTCCACAAATAGACTAATTAAGGCATTGTCCATTTTACTATATTTGGCTAACTCTTACTCCATCTGTAGTTTGTACTATCAGCAATATATACATGAGAACTCTGGGCATATTTTAAAGTTTCCCTGAGTTTTACATCTCTTTATAAATGCCTTATAGGCCTGCTTTTATATAATCCTTACACATTTCTAAGTACTTGACATAGCAACATTCCCTTCATCTTTACACAAACCCTCTCTGGTAAGGGAAGTTTGCCATGATCTGCTTGCTCCTATAAATATATTCTAGTTTGTTTTCATTTCTGGAGGGGAGCAACTAATGCTGGAAAACTTTGATTTAGGAAAAGATACCAAATATATGGATTGGCTTATATCTTTACACATGTTATTCTATCAGTATTACTTTTTGGCTACCTATACTTAATTTGGCTATATTGTTTCCTAATTATTGTAAGACAAAATATAAATTTTTAATTATTCATAACCACTTACAAAAGCTATTCAACTGTAGCTTTAAACTGGAGACCCACAAACTGCTCAAAATATTTGTTGAATGTGTCAATTTCCTTCATCATTTCCTGATTTTTGCTTTTGAAAACTTCCACTAGAGGAAATAATAGGCATCGTAAATTTAAAATGAATATGTTTTGGATTCACCCATGACTAAGATTCTGATTTAATTTATAACCCTCTGCCTTCCCCAGCATTTGACTAATTTAATTTCTCTTTTCTTCTATTTTTCAAAGGTAAACTTTTAAAATTCATGTTTATGCTATTTCTACTATTGTAGAAACAAATACTTAAGAACTTGAAGCTTCTTTTCCCTACCCTCCAAAATAGGCATCAACATTATCTATTACCTTCCATCCTGATCTAAGCTAAATTTGTTAGTAGCAATGAGTTTATAGTGGTGTCCGTAATATATTAAAAGAGTATCATTTCCAATTTTCGTTTGAGGGTGAATTTAGACTGCTGGATGGCATATCCTCATAAAAAGGCAAACGGTAAAAGGGTTTCTAGCTAAGTCAAGGGGCTTCTTCAACCTGGAACATTGTTAAAATCCTCCACATGTGTAATGCAAAACATTAGGAAGTCATATTTTCACAATACCATTAAATAAACAAAAAAACACCTATCTTATTTATCTTCAGTGGTGATACTTAAGAGAAAAAAAGAGTAAATCAGAGGAAAATGAAGAGTTAGCTACAGACACCTGATAAAGATCACCTAAGGCAACATTAATTGACCTATAAATTGGCGTGCCACATGGCTTGTGGGATCTTAATTCCCTGACCAGGAATCCAACCCCTGCTCTCAGCAGTGAAAGCGTGGATTCCTAACCATTGGACTGCCAGGGAAGTCCCTACTAGTTTCTTTATAAATGTTCTTTAATTTTAAGGACAACATTAAAACAAGTCATATCATCCCCATTTTATAGATAGTAAAATTGAGGTTTGGAGGAGTTACAGAACTTCCCCAATGTCACAGAGATATAAAACAGCAAAACCATGGGAACCCACATTTTATACTAAACTCCAGTCTGACTACAAAATATAACATGTACATAATACCTCTGAGAACAAAAAAAGGAAGTGGTGAGAACGAGTTGTCTGGTCAAACATTTTCCACATCATTTCTGGGTCATCAGAGGATGCCCAGAACAACATGGTCCTTAGTGCCACCGATGAACTGGGGGAAGGAAACAAACATCCGGGAAGGGTCTATAAAGCAGCATGAGATAAGTTTAGAGAGAGAGATGCAGTGTACAATGAGTCATTTAAATATACAAAATATTTGTTAAGTGTTGTAATTGGGGGATTCACTATACATGGAATCTAGGCACAAATTAACTGATGGCATCAGAAATTTTACCACTATTTGATCTCAGTTTAGCTATTTAAGCAACTTGAATGAAATATATAACTGAGTTTATTGAGCAGTGTCAAAGTACAGGCGCACCTCATTTTATTGCACTTTCCAGATATTTCATTTTTTACAAATTGAAGGTTTGTGACAAGCCTGCATCAAGTGAGGAATCTATTGACATCTTTTTCCCAACAGCATTTTCGCATTTTGTGTCACATTTTGGGAACTCTCACCATATTACACAATTTGTCATTATCATTATATTTGTTATAGTGATTGGTGATCAGTGATGTTCAATGTTACTAGGATACACTGAAGCCTCAGATGATTAACTGGCATTTTTTAAACAATAAAATATTTTTAATTATGTACTTTTTAAAGACGTAATGCTATTGCACACTTAATAGACTACAGTATTGTATACATAACTTTTATATGTGCTAGGAAGTCAAAAAAATTGGTGTGACTCACATTATGGTGGTAGTCTGGAACCCAACTGATGTATCACTGAGCTGCAACTGCACAGCCTGAGATAAAAAAGCCTATCGACAAACAGCAATTTGTTTGTGAGTCTATTTCTGTTCTGTAAATAAGCTCATTCATATCATATTTTAGATTCCACGTATAAGTGACATCATATATTTTATATTTGTCTTTCTCTGTCTGACTACTTCACTTAGTATGATCGTCTCTAGGTCCATCCATGTTGTGGCAAATGGCATTATTTCATTCCTTTTATGGTTGAGTAATATTCCATCACATATACACACACACACACAGCACATATTCATTCATCTGTCAGTGGACATCTAGGTTGTTTCCATGTCTTAGCTATTGTAAACAGTGCTACTATGAACATCAGATTATGTGTATATTTCCAAATTAGAGTTTTCATCTTTTCCAGATATATGCCCAGGAGTGGGATTGCTGGATCATATGGTAGTTTATGGTTACTAAAGGGGAAGGGGGAATAAGTTTGAGATTAACATATACATACTGCTATATATAAAATATAAAACAAAGACCTACTATATAGCACAGGGAACTACACTCACTATCTTGTAATAACCTATAATGGAAAAGAAACTGAAAAAGAATCCATATGTATAAAATTGTATCACTTTGCTATACACCAGAAACTAACAACATTGTAAATCAACTATACTTCAGTAAGAATAAATTAATAAAACAAAAAAGAACCCCCAAACACAGCCATTTAACCAACTTCAGGATTAAAAGTTTTTTTAGGATACTGAAAGTTTCTGGTCACAAATAGGGTTTCCATACTTGAACAGAGTTTTACAGCAATCTGAAATCTAAAGGCTAATTAAGTACAAACCTGTCTCCCTTCCCCCATTAACAGTTCCATTTCAAAAAATAGAACTTCCTAGGATTGTGTACCCCACAGGATTCTACTTCATCCTGCTTTGCACCTGCTAACTAGATCAGAGGAAACCACAATATTCCTAAGACATATACTTTACCTAAACCAGCTCCAGTTTAGTCACGTACAAAACACTATATAAAGAATGGCTTTTTGTTTCCTGAGTTCTGTTCTTTAAAATCAAGGCTCTTTTTGGGTAAGCCAGTGTTTAAACTTCAAAGATTGTCAAAGGAATTCATCTTTAAAAACAAAAATCTTTGCAATTTTTCTTCTAAATACTTATCCCAAAGAAATTCTCAGAGTCACAAAATGCTTTTTGCCCCAGGATGTTCACTGAAGTATTATCTATAACATATGAAAAGAAAAAAATTTTCCAACAACCTGGAATTAGTGAAATAAATTATGAAATCTCACTCAGTAATTTTAAATATTTTCAAAAATATCTTATTACATGAAAACATTTTCACAGTATAATAAGTGAAAAAAAAGAGATACAAACTGTATATACAACATGATCCCAATTTTTAAAATATTTAACTTTCTATACAGGAAACATTAAAAAATATGAACAGGTCGTATGATTACAAGTAATCTTTACTTTTATTCTTTATAAAAATTTTTGCTTTCTTCTAATATTTTTACAGTGCCCTTGTATTTTTTAATCCAACATAAAGTGATTAAAAACATCCGAAGTACACACTACTTAAGACACTTTTCCAGCAGATTAACTAAATATACCTATTGACTACTATAGCAATAGGATATACTGAAGGAATCATCTCTTGTCATTTTTACCTCTGAGAAAGCAGTCTTAAATGGAAATTCTCCCTCACTGAAATACAAGCTCCAAAATGTCAAAAAGACATTAAGAAATGGCAAAAACAGGGACATATAAGTAAGTAAATAAATACAGAAAAAAAGCTTAAAAATTACATTCATCTATAAAGGACAATGTATTAATATTATAATTCAGTGTCAATAGCAGAATGTCAATATGAGCACAACACTATGTAATTAGAACATATAATGTAGAATGTAATAATATGAATATTCAAAGCTATTATACTGTCCTCACAAATTCTATTTTATAGAAAGTATTTATATTTTATATAAATATATATACACATATAAACTAAAAACAGCTTAAGAGAATAAAAATTTTATTTTCAATAACTGGGTTACAAGGTTACAAAAAATGATTTGCTATTTTTTAAACCAGAGATGGTAGAAATAAGATCAGATTTTACAAAAGAAAATGATTTCTTTTAGCAAAAAGAACCTTCTCTTCAGAACTAGCCACACGATACCAGTTAATTTCAAAAGTCCTTTAACTTAAGGCTTTCTGCTTATTTCAATTTCATTAGATACTGTTACTTCACAAATGATATTTTAACAAATGTTATCAAACATAATTTTAATAAAATAAAAACATATGATAATGCAAAGAATGACAGAGTTAAAGAACCATTATGTAACTGGCAAGATGACAACAGACATTGAAAATTAATTCCAAGTTAACAATTTTGAGGGTGGGGGTTTAAAATGACCCCTCAGAAGTTATCTAGCCCAAGGTTTGTTTTTCAAAAGAAAATCTACATTCACTTCTCACCTTTTCTGTATTAATGATGGCATGACACTTAAACATACAGATTATCTCCTTCATTATGCACTTTTCCATAGTTAACATATGCAATTTAGAGTGCAACTACACAGAGAAACATTTGATTTTTCATGCGCAGTTTTACACAAAACCTCCTATAACAGGCAATCACAAAACATGAAGTATGATAAGCCAAAGTGCTTTGTAAGCTTTAGCAATGAATGCCAAAATACTGCTCTATAGTTGCTTGGGAAAAATAAGAAAAAAACCCCACACCACATTAATGGCTTTAACGGCTACTTGGCACAATATTTGAGGGAAAAGAATATAACAAAGTATTACATGTATAGGGCTTAATGCTCTTGTTATCAACCACTTCTCTTATTTTTCATTATATTATGTCTGGCTTTATTTCTCCTTAGCTTGTAAAAGTGGATGGTTGGAGACTATTACAGACAAGTAAAAATGTGGCAAGACTTAAGTGATGAGAATTCTATTTCTGTAAACTCTTGTTAAAATTTTGGTGCTTCTATGATATACTACTACGGTGCTTTGAATTTATATAGCACCTGTCTGCTGAAGAGCCAAGGCTTACATAGCTCATTTATCCTTTCAGCATCCCTGTGAAATACGTAGATCGGAAACAGATGGTTTACAAATAAAGTAAAATCCAGATATGAACACAGAGAACTTCCATAATTTACTTAAGATGGCCTATCTGTGCGAACTGTAGAGGATTAGAAGACCCTGGAGTTTTTTCCAGTAAACAACACTACCTCCTTATCATCAAACCAATTTCTAGACTGCTAAGAAAAATTAAGCTTTCTTATAATATAAAATCAGAAAGTTTAATGGGCCAAAAATCTCTGATAAGGAATGACAGAAATGGTCTATATTTTAAAGAAATAACATTAGTCACTGCATAAGCCACCAGTGATCATCTTCCTATATAGTCACCAATTCTCCAACAAGGTATTTAGCTTAAATACAGTTGCTTCTCAGGTGGTGCTAGTGGTAAAGAACCCGCCTGCCAATTCAGGAGACATAAGAAACTAGGGTTCAATCCCTGGTTGGGAAGATCCCCTGGAGGAGTACATGGCAACCACTCCAGTATTCTTGCCTGGACAATATCATGGACAGAGGAACCTGGCACCCTATAGTCCATAGGGTAGCAAAGAGCTGGACATGACTGAAGCAACTTAGCATGCAATATAGTTGCATTAAAATTGGCAAACAAATCAACTGATAAATAAAATTGAAATAAGTGATACTATTTCTATATAAAAGACACAAAGTCCTTGAGCCATGCCCTCAGTTTATAAATGAGAAAATGTGTGGTGTCTGGCACACATATGTACTCAATGTTATATAATAATGTAATAATCTTTAGTTACTTTCTCAAGGTCAAATTATGAGTCAGTGGCAGAACCATGTTTAGAATCTAGTTCTTCTGAAGGAAGTCCAACATACTTCTCCCTTACCATTGTAATTTTCATTTAACAGCAATACTTTTTCATCCCTAAAACAGTTTATACTCAGCAATATTTGTCTTTCAAGTGCTAAGAATAAGGCAAATTCAATTAAACATATTAAAATTTTGGAAACTGTCACCTCCATAACTACCAGTTGGCCCAAGTATTATCAGATCTTTTCCTGAGAATGACATTTCATGATTAGACTGTTTTTAATATTTCTAGACCATAATTTTAACCAAAGCCCTCTCATAACTAAAAACAGCGAGTCATGACCACTGGTATCTAAAAGACCTTCCAACAGTATAATGTATCCAAAAACTTTTGAAACCACCAACACATTGAACATACATTATATGGTATGTCATTCCCTAAAATAATTATATAGACTCAAAATGTGATCTAGCTGTTTTCTTCTAAACTGGGTTTTATCATTTTCACACATCAAACTTTCCCCCCGGATTACTATTCACCAAAACAGCATGAGCAATTACAAAGTGATTCCAAAAACAGATACCCAAGTCGTCATGTATTGATAGATGTTAGATGTTTGTTTTCAATTTTATATCTGCTACTTCTGGAATCTGTACTAAACAGCAAAAACAAACAGTTTCACATATACATTCCACCTAGATTATGATAAATTCTGATAAGGAATGACAGAAATGGTCTATATTTTAAAGAAATAACATTAGTCACACAGTAGCAAATTCACAAATTTATCATATGTGCCAAGAATATTATTATGTCAGTATATTTCTTGGATAGGCAAGCAGAAATGCCTAAAACAGAATATGGAAAAATTGCAAGTGGATTTCCTTCCTTTTCTCTGTCAGTTTCACCAAAAAGAATCTCCTTAGTGCTCAAGCACCATGGTGAAGCTACTACCCACTTCTTTTCAGTAACAGTCACACTGTTTGCCTTGGAGAGACATCGACTCAGTGGACATGAATTTGAGCAAACTCCAGGAGACAGTGAAGGACAGGGAAGCCTGACTTGCCAGTCCATGGGGTCGCAAAGAGTCGGACATGACGGAAGAACAACAAAAATTTCCATGTAGTTCCTGATAGTGCCCTGGATACTGACATTCTGCCAGTATAAATAGTCACAGTTAAGTCTAATGTACTTGTAACCATTTGTAGAAGAAACTTAATCTCAACCCAAATATTACTCACTAGTCATAATTAATCCTTTTACCCAAAATGTATTAAGCCTAGACATTTTTAGCAACTGACCCTAAATGATGCCATCAGATTGGATTCCTTTGACCTGAGTGTTGATTATCTGTGTAAAATCAAGTTGTTGTTTAGTTGCTAAGTAGTGTCCCACTCTTTTCTGACCCCATGGAGGCAAAGCATAATTTATTTGGCTCTCCCACCCCAGACAAAGAGTTTGATCACTTTCTAGATCTAACAATAGAAATTAAGTATTAGACTCGTAATCCTCTAATTTTGATGAAAGCCTGGGTTCATAAGAGCATACCACTGAAAAATGAAGTCAGTAGTTTTAAACAAGTGGACACCTCCGAGACAAAAGACTGTGGACAGAGAGCCTAGTGAGGATCCTGTTTTGACATGAGTTAATATTATTTTAAAAAGAACTTAACTCCCTACCACTTTAACCTAGTTGGATAGTTGTACTGTTTCTTTTTTTAAGGTTAAATATTTATTAGTTCAATCTAAAATTATATTATCACCTCACTTCCACTAGGGGGGTCTATCTAGCAGTGTGTCCTTAACTCCCAATGAACTCAGGTGCAGCTTGAGTCCACTTCCAGCTAATCTGCGCTGCCAGGTTAAGTCTAGCGGTCAGAGCTATGTGCTTTAAAGTTGTTCTAGTTTTTAGGCTCAGAAACCCATGCACAGCATGAAAATGGAGTGCTCAAGTCATTCAGAGGTTGCTGCAGTACGTAGACAAAGGGTTTTTGGCTAAAGCATACAAAGCCAAAATCTCTTAACTGTTCCCAGTTTCATTTTTAGCTGCCCTAGTTGTTTTCAAGACTGAATATGTGTCAACTGGATCCATTTTTGTAAATAAGTAAAGCATTTAAACTCTTGACCTCAGAGGTTCTGCTGCCCATTTTTGTACTCTGCAATACATAATCTAAATCACAAAAACCGTAACGGTTTTCCAACAGTAGTCTTAACTTGGGTCACTTGGGTGGGTATTGGTCATTACGGAAGTTGTTTCTGTGGCATCTCATTATTCCGCTAAAGTATTGAGAGGCACAAACCCAATCAGCTCCATTTCTCAAATTTAGTGTCCTCTGTTTTTGTGCCTTATTTCTGATCCAATTTCAAACCACAGTAACTGATGGTTAATTTTAGCCAAGAGATTATCCACCACTTTCAAGCAGATGCCTAATATAGAGAACAGTTCAACTGGAATATAGGCCAGACCTAGGTACATGGACAAAGCCTAATTTTTTTTAAAACACTATCTTATGGGAAAACACTATCTTATGGGATATGGCTTCAAATCAATCATTTCAGAATGAAACAGGGGGTGAATAAAAGGACAATTTTCCCAGGAAATAATTAGTAAGATATTTTTAAAATTCAGAAAAGCCGTAACTAGATTGAAGAGCCACAGGGGAGACATATATCCCAGCACAAACATATTTCAAGCCCTTAGTTTAAAAACAGCTTCTGTTTTTATTCTGGATAAAATCTGAGCACCAAATTCCCTTTCTGTTCCCCTCATCTACATCCAAGTAGAATTCCCTTGAGTAGAGGCTAGTTCACACCCTCTCCCCTTTTTGGTCGCGTATTTTTGGGAAAATGGACTTCAGCCATTACATTCCAGTTTTAAAGTCAAAAGAAGTCATGTGATCATGACCCCAGGGGCATCAGAGACTTGGGGCACGTGATGCCAATTGGCATGTGTCCGCCAGTATGTTGGAATTCGCTCTAAATTGCATCTTCAGGATCCAGTTTAGGCGCCCAAATACACTGTGACATCTTATAAAGCGGACTATCTGCTTATCTCTCAGTAGTTTTTCATTTCACCTAGGTATGTACTGTGCGGCCTGCCAGGCTCTCTTCCCAGTCCCCACCCTCATCCCCGGTAACAAGTCGGGTACCCCCAGCATCCTGTCTATCTGATCCTAAACTGAGAATTAATTCTAAACTCAACCTTGAGCACCAACCGGGATGTCGTGCAGATAGGGTGTGGAGCAAGAAGCGTCGCGTACGGGAAGTATCTTAAAGCCTTAAGTTCACTCCACCTCCCAGGTTGGGATCTTCTGCCCAAAAGCCCGGCGGTCGGAGCCGCCAGCACATTAAAGCCAGTAGCAGCAGCGGCGGCGGCTGCAACTTTGGGACTGGCGAGAAGCCAGGGCGCGGGTGGTCGGCGTTCCCCGCCCCCCAGCCCCGCCGCTCATTAGGGCGCTAAGTACTGCTGGTGAGGAAAAGTAAACACTGGCAAGTGCAGCTGTGTGGGAGAAGGGGGCTGTTGCCCCTCTCCCACCGTCCCTTTAGACTCTGTCTCCCGAGCCGCCGGGACCCTGTGCGCTGGAGGGTGCGGAGCCAGAGGAGCTGAGAAAAGAGCAGACGGGGCGGCGAGGAATCGGGAGAGTGAAGAACGGAAAGGTATCCTAATGGCATGGGGATGTCCAGCTACCGAAAGGAAAAAAGTGCTTACTCATAGGGAGACGCGGTGCGATTGCTAAGCGATCGCTACTGGCCAGGGAAGCAGGCGGAAGGCAGGCAACCAGAGCCTCGTTCTCTCCCTGGGCCACCGCACCCCGCGGAGCCGGGGGCCGAGGTGAGCCTGCGAGGTCACCGGAGGCGGGCGAGCCGGTGCTGGAGGCGTAGCAGGCGGCGAGCTCCGGGATTTCCTGAGTCCGGAGCCGGCGGAGGCGGGGGGAGGAGGGTGGCAGTAGCTGGAGAAGGACGATCGAGGGAAGTTTAGGCGCTGGGTTTCTACTTCGGGGCCGCCGCCGGTAAAGGGAAGAAGGGCAAGGGTTGGCGTCAAGGACTCAAGCCCAAGGTTGGCAACAAGTTAAGAGCAACTATTGAGAAAACACCATCTCCCCCAGTGAACGTCTGAAAGCGTGTCTGCGGCGGGTAGCAGTCATGGGGAACACTCGGTCATTCCCACCCATCCCTGCTGCGAACGGTCGCTTTGGCGCCCAAGGCTGGGACAGAAATCTCTCCAGCCTCCCTCTCAGGCCCCCGCCCCCCGTGCCAGGCATGTTCCCGCCGAGGTTCCTGGAGATGCTCTCCTCTGGACCCACTCCTGCCCACGCTCAGGGACCCTGCTCCCCTCGTGCCTTCCTGTACCTGCAGAGCACTTACAGAAAGTCGCAGAGTACCGGATCTGGCCCAACTGTCTCCGCCCGACGCACTCAGACAACTTCTGCCGCTCGGAATCTTTGCGGCTGTGGTTCTAAAGCCAGCGCTCCCGCCCCTTCTGCCAGGCCCTCCGCCCCTCGGCCGCCGCCATTGGCTCGGGTGGTGCTAGCAGTCGGCCTGGGAACCAGGAAGGGGATTGGGCCACGAGCCTGTCACATCATCTGGGTGGGGTGTTGGGACAAAAGGCACAGGGATGGGCGCCCTGGAGGGATGGGGACTGTAACTACGGCTGGGAGCGGAGATTGGTCCTCTGCTCCCTTTCTCCCCTTCCCTAGCTCCGAAGAGACTAGAAGTCCTCAGAGCCTGGCTGGGGTACCACGTTCTCAAAAACCGTGTACAATACATGAAAAGATGAGAATGTGGGAGTGAGAGTTTGAACGTTACCAAGACCCTATTTAAGTCTGGAGAGTACAGTTTCAACCTAGAATCATAAAAAGAATCTGGACGTGGGAAGGGACGTTACTAATTATACATCAGTAGTCTCTTCGGCTCCAATCAGCTCAGGTGCGAAGCTAACGCAGAGGGAAAACCTCAGCAATCTTCCCTTTCTAACTAGTTCTCTGGAGCAGATACATGGACAGGAAGAGGCTCTCATGTTTTGGGTTTCATGCCAAGTAAATTGTTGGCCAAAATCACCTGTGTGGTCTGTTTGTCCATGCGGAAAGGAGTGAGAGGTGGAGGTGGGGAAGGACGTGAAAGTTACGTGGTTCCAGTTGGTTGACTGTAAACAGATGTCAATTCTCATCAATCTCCTTTCACCAGAGAAAACTTGGAGACATACTCCTGCTTCCTAGAGTATCTTTTCTTCTTCTTAGCCTCTGTGTCATAGCTGACCTCTTTCATTACCATGCGCTGAGGTTTTCCCTGCTTATCTGCATTCCAGTCTTTGGAATCAAGAGACTGGCTTGTGGCACAAGAAGCGAAAGGCTAAGCCCTTTCCCGTTTCAGTCGCAACCATTTTGTTCAGGCAATGTGTGCTTGAAAATTTTTTTAAGAATTTTAAGTTGGTTCAATTAAGTTGGCTCAAATCCATTTCATTTTATATGCACTAGGAAAATCTACTAAATTCAGAGTGGCCTGAAACATTGAATGGTCTTGTCAAGGAAACCTCCCTTCATCTGCTGTTCTGGATTTCTTTAGAGAAATTAACCTATAGTGAGTGTCCTGGCTTCTTAAATGGGCATAGAAGGAGAGTTCATATACTGCCTAAAGGCTATACTAGCAGAGAAGGAATTGGCATTGTGAAAAAGCCTTGTTAAATATTAATTAATAATTAACCAGCTGGAAGAACATATGAAAGGCACAGAAAGGTGAAAAATAAATGAGAGGGAAATCATCAGGCTTTTAGAAATATTAAATTTCTGGTGTGAGAGATTTTGTACTGGGTCAGGCTAGGGTCAACATAAAAGTACCAATTTAAATATGTTCACATTGTGTGAACTGTGCACTCTATCGCTACACACATTTACAAAAGGCTCCAAAATGAGATTTCTAATTTTCAGTAATAGCCCAAGGTTTGGTATGGTTTCTGGAATTCTTCACACAAAATTTCTAGATACACTGATACAGTACTTTAGTTTTCTACATTTTATGTTCTCTGTTAATCACTCCTGAAGAGCTTCCAGTCTCATTTAATTTTTTTGGAGTTTAGTTGCTTTACAATGTTGTGTTAGTTTCTACTGTATAGCAAAGTGAATCAGCTATACATATATGTATAATCCCCTCTTTTTTGGGTTTTCTTCCCACTTAGGTCACCACAGAGCACTGAGTAGAATTCCCTAGCTTTACAGTCCACCTGCTTTAAAATTGGGAGAAGGCAATGGCGACCCATTCCAGTACCCTTGCCTGGAAAATCCCATGGATGGAGGAGCCTGGTAGGCTGCAGTCCATGGGGTCGCTAAGAGTCCGACATGACTGAGCGACTTCACTTTCACTTTTCACCTTCACTTTTCACTTTTGTGCATTGGAGAAGGAAATGGCAACCCACTTCAGTGTTCTTGCCTGGAGAATCCCAGGGATGGGGGAGCCTGGTGGGCCGCCATCTATGGGGTCACACAGAGTCGGACACTACTAAAGCAACTTAGCAGCAGCAGCAGCTTTAAAACTTAAATTTACAGACTTAGAATGTCTGTATGAAGGGACTCTTCAAGCTAGATTTTCAAGAATAGGTATATTTGTCTCAATTACCTTAGTATTCTATTTTAGTATATTTTTCAAGTGTTAGAGTTTAGAATAAGTCAAAATATTAAGAATCCTAAGGATATGCTATTTAGGCTTTCCTGTTTTGTTTTGTTTTGTTAAAAAATTTACATAGGAGCTTTACATAAGCTTTAATTTATTTACTAACACTAAGGATGTCAGAATTCAACAAGAGTTTGTGGTCAAGAAATGTCACTTTACTAGAAGTTCGGTGGTCATAATTTCGAAGCCATGGGGTGCCCAGACAGTAGCACTACATCTCACTGCCTCCGTAGTTTCCAACAGATAAAACATGCCCTATTTGGATGGTGGTTGAGATTCCTGTTTAACAAGCTCAACAATAAAATCCAAGTAGAACTCCATTTTAATGAAAATTCCTAAAATAGCTATTCTGATGTAACTAAGCTACTTTTGTGTTACCCAAAATCTAAAAGTCCTTTTCAGAGGTTAGTGTTTTGCTCTAGGAAAGGGGCCTTGGACTCAAAGCTCTAATAAAACTGCATTTCATTCTGATCTTTCAAACTGTCAGTTTAAGACATATAGAATCATTCACAAAGTAACCCAAAGTTCATAGTTTTTTCTATCCATATAAAAGAATCTTGCATAGATGATCTTCAGGGTCTCTTTCAGAAGCTCAAAGGCAGGTTTTTGACTCTTATTCATATTTAAAAAATTGAGTTATAATTAACAAACAAATTATATTAGTTTCAGGGGTACAACATGTTGATTTGATACTTTTATACATTACGAGATGATCACAAGTCCAGTTATCATCAAAAGTTTTTACGATTTGACTATATTCCATACATGTACATAATATCCCCATGAAATTTATTTTATAGCTGGAAGCTTGTACTTCTTATTCCTCTTCACCTGTTTCACTCATTCCCCCATGCCCCTCCATTCTGGCAACCACTAGTTTGTTCTCTGTATTTCTAAGCCTATTTATGTTTTGTTTATTTGTTCTGTTATTTTAGATTTCACATAAAAGTGAAATCATATATTTGTTTTTCTCTGTCTTATTTCACTTAGCATAATACCCTCCAGGTTGATCGATGTTGCCACAAATGGTAAGATTTCATTCTTTTTCATGGATGAGTAATATTCCATTGTGGTCTTCCCTGGTGGCTCAGCAATAAAGAATCTGCTTGCAGTGCAGGAGATGTAGGAGACATGGGTTTGATCCCTGGTTTGAGAAGATTCCGCTGGAGAAGGGAATGGTTTCCCTCTCCAGTACTCTGGCCTAGAGAATTCCATGGACAGAGGAGCCTGGCAGGCTACAGTCCATGGGGTCATAAAGAGTTGGACATGACTGAATAACTTTGACTTTCACTGGGTTCCTTCCCATATTGTGGCTATTGGAAATAATGCTGCAGTAAACATATGAATGCATGTATCTTTCAAATTAGTGTTTTTGTTTTCTTTGGATAAATACCCAGAAGTGGAATTGCTGGATTGAATGATAGTTCTATTTTTAGTGTTTTGAGGCATCTCTATATTATTTTCCATAGTGGCTGTACCAATTTACATTCCCACCAACAGTGCACGGGTGTGCCCTTCTTTCCACACCCTCTCCAACACTTGTTGTTTCTTATCTTTTTGATAATATTATGAGTTCTAACTCACCTTAACAGCACCATGCATAGCACCGAGCACACAGGAGTTCAGTAGGTGGTTTTGAACTAATGGATATTTTATGTTTCTATTCTTGTAAAAACAAAAACAAAAGGCTCTATACCTAGATCTCTCACAGATCCTTTGAATTAATAGCTTAAATATTTTCCCTTTGCTTCCATCTCCAATTGTCAGCCCCACATGTCTTTGTAATAACTTAAAATCAACATCACAAAATTTTAAAAATCATTTCTTCTTCCTGTATTCCTTTGATATCATAGAAGGATCCAAGTTTCCCCATAGGTTTTATCTTTATCCAATCTACCTTTCTTTCCTCATTTCCAGGAGCACATCCTTTCTTTGCTCTTTTTCCTATAGCTCTGATGAACACTCTGCCCAGTAAACAACTTATTGTGTGCACATAGTCTGAGTTTTTTCCAGAAATTTTCCTAGGGCAAATTATATTTTTTCCTTTTTATCCACTTCTTTTATATATATATATATATAAAAAAACCCTCCTTTTTATGGTCTACTAAAATGTGGCTTTACTATACAACCATTGTATAAGTAAGAACTAAGGATTCGTGTTCAATTCAATGCTAAATAATTTTTTTGAATTCATCTGACTGTTTTCTCAGTGTCTAAATGTATGATTGTGTACCAATCTATTTTTTAATTAATTACTTCTTAATGTATCATTTCATTTCCAGGAACCAATCTATTTTTCTTTCATCTTATGATTTATATGATAATTGTTTACCATGTTGTCAGGTTGGTTTATTTATCTCCCTCAGTTCTTGTCTTGTCATAACAGATTTGGAATAACGGACTAATTACAGCTCAAGCAGGCAGGATTTCTCAGCTCCTGTCTTGTCATAATAAGGATTCAAAACAACAGGCTGGTTACAGCTCAGTTACAGCTCAAGCAGATAGATCTTTTATTAAACAGACAGCAGATATTACACCTCCAAGACATGGGAGTGGGCTGCCCCAAAGGAGTGGCCATGATCCCTCTTGGCTTCTCTTTTTATACTCCCCATCTCTTCCTCTTGGATCTGCCTTGTGCAAAATAGGGCTTGTACCCACCACCAGTCAGGAAAGGGAATGCAAATAGGCTAGGCTCAAGGTTGATTGACAAGTGCAAGTTACATAAAAACGGCTGTATTGTACATGTCATCAATGTATCAGCCCTATTGTACTGATACATTAAGAAGTTAGTTTGTATCTACTGTGTGCCTAGGGTAGCATGTGCAGGAGTTGGAAAACTCTCTGTGGTTATTTTTGTACCATATCTGTGAGGATTCCTAGATATGTCTGGGATGGGGTTTAGAGATTGGCTTACATCCTTTTCTGCTAAGCCACCCCTCACTGCTCATACCTAACTTCCTACCTAAAAATGTTATGATACTTTAGGTTCTTGGATGGATCATCAGTTATTCTTTTTATTCAACATGTCACATCTTATTAAAAATAACAGTTTAATGTCCACAGAGTGGACATTTCACATTAGAGTGAAACTGGAATTTTAAAAAAATTAAGTGGAATTTTAAAAGATTTTTTTCTGTTAAAATATTAGACATGGAGAAAATCTTGGTAGACCTGGAAAATTCTTGATCTGGAATATAAAAATTTGAGCAGTTGTCTTCATTGTTTACTAAGTGAGGGGTGTTTTCATGTTTCCAACTCAAAATGTACACATATATAAGCATATATGTTAATTCCTTAAATAGGTACTTTCAAATATTTTTCAAACCTCAAAGGTTACTAAGAATCTGAATGTCTCCTAAAACGTGCCAATCATCTTACAAGCAGGTTTTCATAAATAATTATGACATGACCAAGAGTATTTTCAGATTTCCACTTGTTTTAAAAAAAAGAAAGACAAAAAAAATCAGAATAAACAGCAAGGTCCTAATATATAGCACAGGGAACCATATTCAATGTCCTATGATAAACCATAATGGAAAAGAATATGAAAATGAATATATATGTATAACTGAATCACTTTGCTGTACAGCAGTAATTAACACAACATTGTGATTCAACTATTAGTTTGGTTCAGTTGCTCAGTCATGTCTGACTCTTTGAGACCCCAGGGACTGCAGCACGCCAGGTTTCCCTGTCCATCACCAACTCCCAGAGCTTGCTCAAACTCATGTCCATTGAGGCAGTGATGCCATCCAACCATCTCATCCTCTGTCGTCCCCTTCTCCTCCTGCCTTCAATCTTTCCCAGCACCAGGGTCTTTTCAAATGAGTCAACTCTTCACATCAGGTGGCCAAAGTTTTGGAGTTTCAGCTTCAACATCAGGCCTTCCAATGAATATTCAGGACTGATTTCCTTTAGGATGGACTGGTTGGATCTCCCTGCAGTCCAAGGGACTCTCAAGAGTCTTCTCCAACACCACAGTTCAAAATAATCAATTCTTCTGCACTCAGCTTTCTTTATAGTCCAACTCTCACACCCATACATGACTACTTGAAAAACCATAGCTTTGACTAGACGGACCTTTGATGGTAAAGTAATATCTCTGCTTTTTAATATGTTGTCTAGGTTGGTCATAGCTTTTCTTCCAAGCAGTAAGTGTGGCTGCAGTCACCATCTGAAGTGATTTTCAGTTCAGTTCAGTCGCTCAGTCATATCCGACTGTTTGCAACCCCATGAATCGCAGCACGCCAGGCCTCCCTGTCCATCACCAACTCCCGGAGTTCACTCAGACTCACGTCCATCGAGTCAGTGATGCCATCCAGCCATCTCATCCTCTGTCGTCCCTTTATCCTCCTGCCCCCAATCCCTCCCAGCATCAGAGTCTTTTCCAATGAGTCAACTCTTCGCATGAGGTGGCCAAAGTACTGGAGTTTCAGCTTTAGAATCATTCCTTCCAAAGAACACCCAGGACTGATCGCCTTTAGAATGGACTGGTTGGATCTCCTTGCAGTCCAACGGACTCTCAAGAGTCTTCTCCAACACCGCAGTTCAAAAGCATCAATTATTCGGCGCTAAGCCTTCTTCACAGTCCAACTCTCACATCCATACATGACCACAGGAAAAACCATAGCCTTGACTAGACAGACCTTTGTTGGCAAAGTAATGTCTCTGCTTTTGAATATGCTATCTAGGTTGGTCATAACTTTCCTTCCAAGGAGTAAGCGTCTTAATTTCATGGCTGCAGTCACCATCTGCAGTGATGTGGAGCCCCCAAAAATAAAGTCTGACACTGTTTCCACTGTTTCCCCATCTATTGCCCATGAAGTGATGGGACCAGATGCCATGATCTTCGTTTTCTGAATGTTGAGCTTTAAGCCAACTTTTTCACTCTCCACTTTCACTTTCATCAAGAGGCTTTTTAGTTCCTCTTCACTTTCTGCCATAAGGGTGGTGTCATCTGCATATCTGAGGTTATTGATATTTCTCCCGGCAATCTTGATTCCAGCTTGTGCTTCTTCCAGTCCAGCGTTTCTCATGAGGTACTCTGCATATAAGTTAAATAAGCAGGGTATTAATATACAGCCTTGAAGAACTCCTTTTCCTATTTGGAACCAGTCTGTTGTTCCAAGTCCAGTTCTAACTGTGGCTTCCTGACCTGCATACAGATTTCTCAAGAGGCAGGTCAGGTGGTCTGGTATTCCCATCTCTTTCAGAATTTTCCACAGTTTTTTGGGATCCACACAGTCAAAGGCTTTGGCATAGTCAATAAAGCAGAAATAGATGTTTCTCTGGAACTCTCTTGCTTTTTCCATGATCCAGCGGATGTTGGCAATTTGATCTCTCGTTCCTCTGCCTTTTCTAAAACCAGCTTGAACATCAGAAAGCTCATGGTTCATGTATTGCTGAAGCCTGTCTTGGAGAATTTTGAGCATTACTTTACTAGCATGTGAGATGAGTGCAATTGTGCAGTAGTTTGAGCATTCTTTGGCATTACCTTTCTTTGGGATTGGAATGAAAACTGACCTTTTCCCTTCATGTGGCCACTGCTGAGTTTTCCAAATTTGCTGGCATAGTGAGTGCAGCACTTTCACAGCATCATCTTTCAGGATTTGAAATAGCTCAACTGGAATTCCATCACCTCCACTAGCTTTGTTCATAGTGATGCTTTCTAAGGCCCACTTGATTTCACATTCCAGGATGTCTGGCTCTAGGTCAGTGATCACACCATCGTGATTATCTGGGTCGTGAAGATCTTTTTTGTACAGTTCTTCTGTGTATTCTTGCCACCTCTTCTTAATATATTCTGCTCTGTTAGGTCCATACCATTTCTGTCCTTTATTGAGCCCATCTTTGCATGACATGTTCCCTTCGTATCTCTAACTTTCTTGAAGAGATCTCTAGTCTTTCCCATTCTGTTGTTTTCCTCTATTTCTTTGCATTGATAGCTGAGGAAGGCTTTCTTATCTCTTCTTGCTATTCTTTAGAACTCTGCATTCAGATGCTTATATCCTTCCTTTTCTCCTTTGCTTTTTGCTTCTCTTCTTTTCACAGCTATTTGTAAGGCCTCCCCAGACAGCCATTTTGCTTTTTTGCATTTCTTCTCCATAGGGATGGTCTTGATCCCTGTCTCCTGTACAATGTCATGAACCTCATTCCATAGTTCATCAGGCACTCTATCTATCAGATCTAGGCCCTTAAATCTATTTCTCACTTCCACTGTATAATCATAAGGGATTTGATTTAGGTCAAATCTGAATGGTCTAGTGGTTTTCCCTACTTTCTTCAATGTAAGTCTGAAGTTGGCAATAAGGAGTTCATGATCTGAGCCACAGTCACCTCCTGGTCTTGTTCTTGTTGACTGTATAGAGCTTCTCCATCTTTGACTGCAAAGAACATAATCAATCTGATTTCATTGTTGACCATCTGGTGATGTCCATGTGTAGAGTCTTCTCTTGTGTTGTTGGAAGAGGGTGTTTGCTATGACCAGTGCATTTTCTTGGCAAAACTCTATTAGTCTTTGCCCTGCTTCATTCCATATTCCAAGGCCAAATTTGCCTGTTACTCCAGGTGTTTCTTGACTTCCTACTTTTGCATTCCAGTCCCCTATAATGAAAAGGACATCTCTTTTGGGTGTTAGTTCTAAAAGGTCTTGTAGGTCTTCATAGAACCGTTCAACTTCAGCTTCTTCAGCATTACTGGTTGGGGCATAGACTTGGATTACTGTGATATTGAATGGTTTGCCTTGGAAATGAACAGAGATCATTCTGTGGTTTTTGAGATTGCATCCAAGTACTGCATTTCGCACTCTTTTGTTGACCATGATGGCTACTCCATTTCTTCTAAGGGATTCCTGCCTGCAGTAGTAGATATAATGGTCATCTGAGTTAAATTCACCCATTCCAGTCCATTTGAGTTCGCTGATTCCTAGAATGTTGACATTCACTCTTGCCGTCTCTTGTTTGACCACTTCCAATCTGCCTTGATTCATGGACCTGACATTCCAGGTTCCTATGCAATATTGCTCTTTACAGCATCGGACCTTGCTTCTATCACCGGTCACATCCACAACTGGGTATTGTTTTTGCTTTGGCTCCATCCTTTCATTCTTTCTGGGGTTATTTCTCCACTGATCTCCAGTAGCATATTGGGCATCTACTGACCTGGGGAGTTCCTCCCTCAGTATCCTATCATTTTGCCTTTTCATACTGTTCATGGGGTTCTCAAGGCAAGAATACTGAAGTGGTTTGCCATTCCCTTCTCCCGTGGACCACATTCTGTCAGATCTCTCCACTATGACCCGCCCGTCTTTGGTTGCCCCACAGGCATGGCTTAGTTTCATTGAGTTAGACGAGGCTGTGGTCCTACTGTGATTAGATTGACTAGTTTCCTGTGAGTATGGTTTCAGTGTGTCTGCCCTCTGATGCCCTCTTGCAACACCTACCGTCTTACTTGGGTTTCTCTTACCTTGGACGTGGGATATCTCTTCACAGCTGCTCCAGCAAAGTTCAGCTGCTGCTCCTTACCTTGGACGAGGGGTATCTCCTCACCGCCGCCATTCCTGAGAGCCCAAGAAAATAAAGTTTGTCACTGTTCCTATTGCTTACCCATCTATTTGCCATGAAGTGATGGGACCAAATGTCATGATCTTAGTTTTTTAAATGTTGAGTTTTAAGCCAACTTTTCCACTCTCCTCTTCACTTTCATGAAGAGGCTCTTTAGTTCTTCTTCACTTTCTGCCATAAAGGTTAAAAATAAATTTAAAAAGAAACTAACTCATACACAAAAAAGACAAAAACCTAATGATGTCTTTACTGGATTAAGACATATTTGATCAACATTAACCTTCTATTATATAGGCTCAATGAAGATCACTATCATCACTGGAAATCCTCAAAATTAAAATGCCCTCCCCAACTTTGACTGTCTGCTAAATATATAATTAGTCCACAGTATTCTTTTAATTCGGAGAAGGCAATGGCACCCCACTCCGGTACTCTTGCCTGGAAAATCCCATGGATGGTGAAGTCTGGTAGGCTGCAGTCCATGGGGTCACTAAAAGTCAGACGCGACTGAGCAACTTCAGTTTCACTTTTCACTTTCATGCATTGGAGGAGGAAATGGCAACCCACTCCACTGTTCTTGCCTGGAGAATCCCAAGGATGGCGGTGCCTGGTGGCCTGCCGTCTATGGGGTCGCACAGAGTCAGACACGACTGAAGTGACTTAGCAGCATTCTTTTAAGTGTCTATCATGTTCTCAACATTGTATTAAATATTGGGTTGACCCAAAAGTTTATTCGTGTGGGGAATATATTGTTCAATAAAGTTCTTGATGAAGATGAAAAATGTCTTTAATTTTTACTTAAAACCAAATGAACTTTTTGCCCACCCAATATTACAAGCCACATAGAAAAAGTATGGTCTCAACACAAATGGAATTAATAGCCTAATAATGACTCAGTAGCAAAAGCAACATGTAAAATAATCAGAAAATAATTCAAGATAGAATATATAAAGGATGCTGTAGGAATTCTGAAAAGAATGAAAATGATTGGGCTAAAGTAATCAGAGAAGGCATCTTTTATACAATAGGACTTGAGTTAGTCTTTAAAAGATACATAAGACTTGGTAAGGTTAAATGGAAAGGACAGGCATTCCATTCCTGGAGAGAAACAAAAAGGATGGCTTCTGGGTCATTTCTGGGATTGGGCTCCTGCTTCCTCATAGGCAACACAAGAGCTTCAAATTTGCCTATCCTAAAGGCCCAGTGATAACCTCAACAAAAAGATGATTGCTTGAAATCTCACCTATTTAAACTATTTAAGAGAGAAAATATTTGTTAAACTTAGAGGTTGAACAGACTTCCAAATCTTGTTTTATAATGATTAAACTGCAAATTACAGGAGGTCTTGGTTTTAGTTACAGCAGTTCTCAGGTACTTTAGACATAGCCATATTAATCTCCACCCCCCTCCCCATGAGGTTTACATAACTAACTGGAATATATCGCATTTTGATTTTAGAGGAAAAATGAACATGCCTGAAATTATAGGGCAAGAGAGGTGAGTGCACTGGCTCACGTACATATCTTGATTTCACCATTTTGTATGTCTGGGTTATAAAAGCATTCTTTTGAATGAAATATCCAACCTAAACCTTCACCAGAGTGTATTTCAAATATTGGAGGTTTCCTATGAGAAGGGCCTGGCAAAGGTATACTAGAGACTCCTTGGAATAAATTGTAAATCCCCCAATTCATAGGGATTATCCATAATTTTCCATGCCACTAATCAGGCTCCTAAAGAGGCAGTCACGTCTAGCCTTTTTTTTTTTTTTTTTTTTTGCAGTGCCACAGGGCATACAGGATCTTTGCTAGAACCCTCACAACCTGCAGTGGAAGTGTGGAATCTTAATTATTGGACCATTAGGGAAGCCCCTAGCCTATTATTCCTGTTTGTTTGATTCTCCAATAGGTTTGCCAGATTTTGGTGAATTTAAAAGTTTCTGTGTGCATTAGAGTGTGTGTATCTGTGTTAGTGTATGAGAGAGAGAATATAATAGTATTTTTAAATGCTATAACTATTTGCTGGCAGATGGGTGGATCAAGAGACAGAAAAAAGAGCTTTCACCACATAGGTTATTGGTTAAATGCTATAAATATTTGAGTCTATGTCTACTAAACATGCAAAATGTGACTTTAAAAAGAGATTGACAAAGTTACAGCATAGGTGAACCTTGAAAATATTAATATGATGCTAAATGAAAGAAGCTAGTTACAAAAAACCACATGTTATATAATTCTATTTATCTGAAATGTACAAAAAGGGAAAATCCATAGAGACCAAGAGTAGATTTGCTGTTGCTGGGGGCTGGGGTGGGGATCAGTGGATTTGAAGGAAAATGGGGAATTACTGTTAATGGGCTTCCATTTTGCGGCTTTGAAAGTGTTGTAAAATAAATTGATGGTTGCACAATTCTGTACACTAAAAACCATTGAATTGTACCATTTAAGCAGGTGAATTGTATGGTATTGTGAGTTATAGCTCAATAAAACTGGTATTAGAAAAAGAGAGAGTGACACAATTAGGCTGCTTAAGCACATGAAAACCACACTAGTGAGGATATATCATGTATACAAGTATAGGAAAGATCTATATTGCAAGAGACAAACTAAACTCAGAAATCAAAAGGACCTTGAAAGATAAGTCATCTACATCTTATTTAGAATGATCCCTTGTCTGCCACTGTCATTGCAAGAAGGACAAAGGACAAAGTGCTTTAATTTACTACAAAAGAGATTTAAACATTGCAGAAACATTTTAACAAATCAAATAAGCCAGAAACAGAACCTGGATAACAAAAAAGAAAAAATGATGTATTTCTCCTCTGATACTTTTAGAAAGGTTAAAGTAATCCTGTGACTATATTTGATTTAGGGATTAAATCATGCAAATGTTTTCGTAACTAATTGCCATCAGAAAGATAATTGTACATTTGGTCTAAATAGCCAATAGTTTCCTTATAAAATGTCACAGAAACTTCATTTGAACCAACAAACATCTTTTTGATAATTCAGGACCAAGAGTATATCCACTGGTTTGTTTATTTGTCAGTATCATAGGGTCACCTAACAAAGGTGTAAGTAGAGTGTTAACCTGTCCATTCAGAGAGGGTTCCCTTTTACACACTGGCACTGTTGTTGTAAGATACATCTCATCTAGTGGTGTAATGGAGTAGATCTAGAACTAAACTAAGCTTTAAATTAAAAAAAAAAAAATATTTGGGAGTCTTCAGGAAAGGTTATCATGTGAAATGCGATCAGACTCCTAGGAATATTCTAGGTCAGGAGTCAAAAACATTGTCTATAAAGGGCCAGATAGTAAGTATTTTTGGAATACAGGCCATATAGTCTTTGTTGTAACTACTCAAATTGGCTGTTAGAGTACAGAAGCAGCCATAGAGAATGGCCATAAACAAATGGCCTTGGAGATATGCCAATAATGCTTTATTTACAACAACAAGGCTGGGACTGAAACAACTTAGTTTGCTAACTGTCTGGGTTCCTGTGCTTACCCCAATATGGACTTGCTATCCAGATGGAGTTGTATTCTTAAAGGGGTGTATGTATTTACATTAGAATTGGTTCATGACTGAAGATATGAAACAGATTAAGACAGAAATTAGCACCCTTTGCACATTACAATCTTAGGTCTTCACAATCTTTAATACCAAGCAGTTGATGGATAGCTGTATTCTACTCTCATTTCTTTGTCGCCTTTCAAATTTGAATGTCATCACAATGGCAGAATTCCATCAAGGGGAAAAAATGACAACTAGCAGATAGTCAGACTTGACTGGGCAACTGAGCACCCACGCACAACTATCCCTTAGTGAGCTCCTTCTATGTGGCAGGACTTGTACTAGAAACTTTATATGTATTATCTCATATAAGGCTAATGATTATTCCATGAATGGAAGTGTTATTATCCCCATTTTAGAATGAGAAAACTAAGGCTTATGGAATTTAATAATGTTTTCCCAATATCATTTGGCTGGTAATGCAGAAGTTGGGAGGTGTAGGGGTGGGGAAGAGCTAGATCTCCATCTTACAGTGTGTGAATACATTCACATTTACAGCCTGTAAATAGAACCATAGGATCTTACAGGAAATGTTCACTATACTTTGTCCCAAGAAATAAAGCATAGGAGCACAACTGATTAAAGTCATCAATTTCATGGAAAATTGATTAGCCCACTAGTGGTAAATTTCATTGATAAAAAGCCATGTTTATTATACTTATGAAGAATCTAATGTTAGCTGTGTATAGTAGCATGTATTTATTTTTATAATGTTACACATGGTGCTTTCTTTCCACCAAATGACACTGTCAACTTTGAAGAGTAAGTCAGCGGACCCATGAAATAGAAATATATGCCAATGGAAACAGAAAGAGTGTAACTCTGTCTTCCTCTTTAATAATATTTTAGGTGATGTCCAGGATTAGTAACATAGATATTTCAGGACTATGAAGACTATAAGCAAATAATGTTTTCAGGCTATATTCTAAGGGATATTAAAATATAGGATAATTTCAGTGAAAAGCTTAGTCAAACCAGTTGTTATTACAAATACAAAATAACAAATTTTCAGTTTACCCTCTAGGCAGGATATAGACAGAGGCCTAATTTATCAAATTTTCCAGAAAATGCACTATTATAACCCAACTTGTCTTACCTAATGAACTCTTAATTCTGGGTTATATAAATCATTATCTGTTGGAGGGAGGTAGTTTTAAACAAATGAAATATATTCTAAAATAAATGTGTTAATAACAAAACTCAGCATATGGCTGACATTTTCCTTAATTTTGTTTAATAGAGGGTCTCCTGAAGCATCAAATTTACAAACTAAAATAGCTGGATAATGAAAATCATAGAATTTTGTGTTGGAAGGAACATTATAGACCATCCCCTTCACTCACTAAAACAGAGGCTCACAGGTGCAAAACAACTTGCCATAATATTTTGGTTTGTTCAAAGTCCTTTTAAAGTTACCTTACCAAGTGACATTTTGAGGATTATAGTCTTTCTATGTAATTCAATTTTAAGTGTGATTTTGCATATATGCTACAGATTGATGCATTCCAGTGACCTTGCCTTAACTCAAGCTATTTAGCAGGGTAGAGTCCCTTCCAACTGTCAGTTTCCTGGTGAAGAGAAGACAACAACAACAATACTGTACTGGCTAAAGTCAGATAGCAGGTTGGGTGTAAGTGGGTCTCCAAAGCCTTTCACTTACAGAGCAAAAGTAGGACTGGGACTGACCTAGATCAGGAACCCCTGTCAATCAAAAGAAATGCAAAATCCAAGTTTTAAGGATCCAATCCAAGATGAGGGCTTGACAAGGAAGCAAGGGAAGGCAAGGAAAACCCGAAAGCAGCTCAGTGTAGAGGTGATTTGCTGTTTTTTGAGACAATGACCTGCACGGGTCCTATAAAGCGAAGATCTCTTATTTGGACTCCTCTTTTAAGTCTGCTCTCTCCCTGGTGGCCCAGATGGTAAAGAATCTGCCTGCAATGCAGGAGACCCAGGTTTAATCCTTGGGTAAGGGAAGATCCCCTGGAGAAGGGAATGGCTGCCCACTCCAGTATTCTTGCCTGGAGAATCCCATGGACAGAGGAGCCTGGGGGGCTACAGTCCATGGGGTCGCAGAGTTGGACACAGTTCAGCGCCTAACACTTTTACCTTCACTAATTAATTACTTTGATTCTAAAAGGCATGAAAGTCACTACATTATCCCTGGGGAAGCTGGAGTAAATTATTTACAACAAGAGTGAATTCAGTGTCTGCAAAGAGGTCACTTTACAGGTCATTCTGCCCCACAGTGGAAAGTCTTCACCTAGTTTGCCTTCTTATTCTCATTTCTCCCTTTCCTTATTTTTGAGTATACAAAAGTCCTTCTCTTTTGTTAAAGGAGAGTAAGCCCTTTCCCTTCACCAAATCTGAGCAGATTCTAGGCTTATTTATCACTTCCAATTTCTTTGTTACTTTGATTGAAGCAGGTACTGCCTAATCAAGAGCATGACATAGTCATTCTAGAGCAGTGTAAGTTTCAACTTTTAACAGAGTCGAACACCCAGCAAGAAGAGAGGCATAGGTAATAGACTGCAAAGTGTTGGTAGTACTTCCTTTACATCCAGATATGCATACCAGCTTCTCCTACCACTCAATGACATATGATTATGTGTTGGAGTCCCCAAGATACCCAAAATGAATGGATATGCCAGACTAGAGCCAGTTATCCAGGAATCTATCTTCTTTAAAATTTATCCTAGAATATTTAAAATAGTAATATGCATCATTCATTTTACTGTAAATGATTTAGAACATTAAGGTCTTTCCTCCATCTTACTTTCCATTTTGAATTAAATATACATTTTTCAAAAATGAATCAATACTTCCATTAGTATTTGTATCAACCCATTTTTTGTGTATCTGTTAAGTTGTGTCCAACTCTTTGGGACCCCATGGACTGTAGCCTGCCAGTCTCCTTTGTCCATGGAATTTCCCAGGCAAGAATACTGGAGTGGGTTGCCATTTTCTCCTCCAGGGAATCTTCCTGACCCAGGGATTAAACCCACCTCTTTCGAGTCTCCTACATTGGCAGGTGGATTATTTACCACTAGCACCACCTGTGTGGAGGAAAGAAAATCCTCTGAAGGTTTGGAACATCTTATTAACATCTACAAACTTAAAACCAGCATCTTAATTCTCAGTAAAAGAGACAATTCTTTTTCATGGTAACTAAAATTGGTTATTTCAATTATTGCCTTGAAGGCTTAATAGATACCCCATGAAACTGGTGATTTGCACCACTCAACAACTTAAACATTATCGCAAACACTTTCTTCTGTAACACTGTTAAATATAGTTGTAGATGATTTAATGAAATTTAATTTTCTAAGAAATGAATTTTCAAGATATATGCAGAATTTGACAATGGTTTTTGGAAAATGAAAACATGAAATTACACAAATGCAATATAGCTATGATGCAACATGAAAGTTGTCATCTTTGTTTGATATCGTCATATTTGCTTTAAACAACTGTTCCCTTTGTGGTTGGGTTCAGGGATATTATCTGGAAAGCTGGGTGATAAATATTCATGGTGTTTTAATTGCAAGTAAAAAATGGGTGCATTGAGAATCAATTTTAATTCTTTCTTCATTTATTTTCCTCCTCAACTTGTGGGGTCATAAGTTTCTAAAACCTTTAAGAACTTATTATTGTACCTGTTCCAGAATTTTCTTGAAAAGGCACAAAAAGGAATTATTTCCTCTTTTCTAAAATTGAATGCAAATGATCAGATATATAAACTTTAACATGCAAATTAGTGAAACATTCCACAGATTGTCTGCTGCCACTTCCCCCCCTACCCACACATTCCCTCATATTTGAACTAAATCGGCTGTTTCATCATTTCCCAAATATGCCTGTACCTATCTAATCCGGTTTTGGCAGTGGGATAGAAAACGTGTATTTAAGGACAGTCAGAACTTGGTTTGAATCTGTCTCTTGCTCTCTGTGTAGTTTTGGGAAAGTTATTTAGTTTTCATATGCCTTGTATCCTCATAAGAATATTCAGAGAATTGGCCCCTGAGCGTAGTGCCAGGTATATATTATATAGCATGTGCTCAGTTAGTTGTTATTGAATGAAAATGAAGGATCAAATATATATAAAGTATCAGTAAATAGTACCCTCTATCCCTTTCTGAGATAACCCTTTTTTTTGGTCACACCTCTGGACATGAGGGATCTTAGTTCTCCAACCAGGGATGGAACCCACACCCCCTGCAATGGAAGCACAGAGTCATAACCACTGGACTGCCAGGGAAGTCCCTTGTGTTCTTTTTTAAACTAGCAAATCCCTAACCATCCTTCAAGTCCCCCATCAAATGATATATCTTTGGAGGGGACTTCTCCAGCTTCCACAAGGCAGAGCTAATAGTTCTATCTCTGCACTCTCATAGCATCTCATACTTGGCTCCCAGAGCATGGTGCTGTCATTGTTGATTGTCTATGTTTCCAAACTAGGTATAGGAAGCTCCTTGAGGGCAGTGATACCATCTTATTGGCACCTGTCCCTAGTTTCTAAGTCCCAGGTACATAATAGAGCAAATAAATGTGTGATAAAAGATGAAGAAGAGGCTGAATTGTCTGCCAGAGCTTTTACTAGATTGTGAGAATCAACTAAACTTTCAAATTTGCATATTCCCCAGTTCCCACTACACCATGAAATCTAAGGGAAGGCCACTTCCTTTGTATTTGCTGTGCTGACACAGTACCTGGTTCAACAGATGTCACTTGAGTTCATGTAGGCAAAATTGTCTATAGGGTTCTTTCATGCATTCTTTTCTGTTATTGAGTAACTCTTCCCCCACTTCATAGGATCCCTACAATATCTGCCTTTCCTTGTGTGCTCTCAGTCTCTGCTTTCTTTCCCTAAGTACTAAAGGATAGGTTTGCATTAGATAAACTCATCTCTGCTAATGTGTTATTAGGTAACTCCTTGCCATCCTTCCCAAGCAGTAAATGCCTTGGTGAATGCTGGTATATCCAGCCTCAAGACAGCCTGTTTTGAGGAGATAGAGGAAGGGAGATATGGATGCATAATCTTTAAAATATCTTTCAAATTACACTGTATACAATGACTACACATTGTGTTAATTGGCATGTCTAGCCGTGGGCAGAGCTGTGATAAATTAGATATAGTGCATCAACCTCTGAAATCTCTGTTTTTTTTTTTTAATTAAAGATTTTTTTAATGTAGACCATTTTTAAAGTCTTTAATTGAATTTGTTACAATAGTTTCTGTTTTATGCTTCAATTTTTTGGCCATGAGGCATAAATGACCTTAACTCCCCTACCAGGGATTAAACCTGCACCTCCTACATTGGAAGGTGAAGTCTTAAGCATTGGACCACATAGAAGTCCCAAAATCTCTCAGTTTTGAACCTCTTCTTTTAGACATGGAGAATTAAACTCACCAAATCTAATTCCCCACTATGAGTTGGGAATGTTCAAGTAGTGACTTCTTATGGGATAAAAAGTTTGGCTCTAACTCCCTTCCAGGTTACCTGAAGTGACCCCTGCTTTGTTTTCATTTGCCCAGCAACCAATAAGACCATTTTCCATGCTGATTTTCATATGAAGAATTTTTGCCTCTAGGTGGGTATTCAGCTAGCAAGTAGTATACCAAAATTATCACTGGCCCATCAGTCTATCAAGCGTGATACATACAAAATTCATATGGATGCCTAAGATTCTTTGGTATTTTATCCTGAAAAGTTGATCTTTGATGGGTTGGGTCAAGTACCTAGCCTGTGTCATCTTCCTTTTCAGTCTTTTAATTACCAAAATTAACCCCTACCCAACCATCCAACTGTTAAGGATGGAATATGACATTTCTCTTATAATTACAACTTAAATATCTTGAAGGAAAGTCTTTTCTGTTAAAAAAAATCTTATAAGTATTTATGATGTTACGTTGGTCAATTTGGGTAGTGGATTATACAAGAAATGTTTTGGTCTAAGAGTTCTAAATTAGAATATAGTTAAACAAGGAATGTTAGTAAAAATTTTATTTTGCTTTATCCTGCTAATCGTTTTATCTTCCTTCAGACATCTGTTCCCAGAGACTGTTGCCTTGAGTCTATATCCCTCTCTTTCAATTAGGGAGACAGATAAGCAGTTGTCTTGAGAATATAAGGTCATTGGCATTCCATAAATGGATTTCAGTGCCTGCTACAGAAACAAGTGGTGAATGTTCTCTGTCACTTGCAAACTATAAATTAATTAAGTTGACAACTTTTCCTTCTTTATGTTATGCTTTCAGAAGGACTTTTGAAATACCATTTGTTGCATTTTCTGATTTAAAAAGTAACATATGGTCATTGTAGAGAATTGCTAGCACAAAGTACTAAAAAGAGAGTAAAAATCTCAACACCCAGATATAACGATTGTTAGCATTTTGATGTAGTTACTTACATATTTTTAAAGTGCATATAAAATATTTTTTAATTCAGATTATATTATACATACAATGCTATGTCTTAGCTCTTCAAAGTATCCTTATATTTGAAACATTATCAAGTGCTGTTAAGTATTTGAAAACACCCATCTAAATAGTTATATAACATTCTGTCATATGAATATACCATGGGTTGTTTATTAAAAATCACATACTTTTATTGTTGGACACTCAGTTTGATTCCAATTTTTCCATCTTAAAAATAATTCTGTAATCTTTGTTTGAATTTCTGATCATCTCATTAGGTTAGAATCCTACAAAGGAACTTAGTGGGTCTAAGTATGTAATTTTTTTTTTTTCAAAAAACATACATGATAAGAACTTTAAAAATATCTTTAAGAAAGTTTGTATCAATTTACCCAGCCACCAACAGTTTAAGTGTGCCTGTCCTTTACACTGAACTGTCTCCCAAATAATCATTTAAAAGTTCCTAATTTGATTGACCAAAAAAAAGGTATTTTAAAATATTGAACATCTGTAAAAAAAATCTAGCCATTAAGTTCTTGAACTTGTCTCATGTGTTTTTAATCTCTTTTCTTGTGTTTTGCACATTTTCCTTTTTGATTTTTGTGAGCTATTTAGTATTTCAAATCGATCATCCCTTTTTAATGTTTGTTGCAAATATTTTTCCCAGTTTGCGGCTTGTGTTTTAGGTTTTCTTATTTAGTAATGGCTTTTGAGCTTTAAGTTTTTCCATTTTTGTGTAGTCCAAATCTATTGATTTTTCCATTTGTGATTTGTTCCATTGCTTATATGCTTAAAAATTGCATTTTTATTCAGTAAAGTTTTTTGTTAGTTTTAATTAATCAGACATAATTTTGAAGGCAATGGATCTGTTCTACATTACTGCAGATATAGCTGTAGCTGCACTTTGTTCATTTTAAGTATTTTATAGACAGATTTGGAAGTGTTAGTTACAAAAGTTGGAGCAGCTGTAATTCCTTTTAAACAGGACCATGTATAGAGGGAGTGATTCTTTAGAAGGCTTTTGAAAAAATGACTTGAAATGTTGACATTTTATTTCAGTGAACAACTGTGTTGATTGAATGTTCCACATTATTCACGTCACATTGTGTAAGAGCTCTGTAACTCAAGGCAACACAACACTCAAACTCAAGAATCCCCAGCAGTTTTCACTTTGAGGATTGTCTGCCTGTAGCCTTATTTCAGAATAATTAAAACAGCATTTCTCAAAGGGTGGTCTCTGACTCCCTTCCATCACAATCACTTAGACTAATTGTTAAAATGGTGATTCCTCCATCCTCCCTTCACACATACTAAATCACATCCCCTGGGTTTGGGGCCTCAGAAGCCACATTTTAACAGGCATCCCAGGAAATTTGAGAATCTCTGGGCTAGAGAGGAAAATGAGTTAAAGAAGTGGACCCACAGATGCAAAATAAAAAAGCAAATTTTTGAGAACTTGAGGTCAAAGATAGATCTGAAACAAGTGTATCAGCCAGTGGACAGAAAGGATAGTCAGAAAGCAACAGGGCAGAGACTGAAGAGCACTGGTCAGAAAATCAGAAAAAGGAGCTCTGCTACTTTATATTCTTGTGACCCAGGCTAAGTAAAAATTCTTCGGGCTTCTTATCCCTAAAATGAGGGTAAGAAAATGCTTGTACCAAAGCATACAAGACTGTGAGGACTGGGAGAAATAAACAAATCTAACAATGCTTTGTAAAGTTCACAGATTTCATTGTTAATAATAGAATCACAGAAAGTGCTGGTAGTGGTCAGCATCTGTAAGATATGACACTGGGTACCAGTGAGTCACTGGAGTTATTAGAGTTCAAAGTCCACAAATCCAGTCCTTGGAAGGATTTGAAGCTGGAGGCAAGGATGTCAAGGGAGAGAGAAGGCAGGACAACATTAGAAGGGCTAAAGTAGAAGAAGGAGCACAAGTTATATGCAGGCCTACGTGAGAGAAGGAACAAAGTCTCCAGTGGCTCCTTCAGTGGTCATGGTCTCACTGAGCGATGTGGTTAATGACCACTAAGTTCTTTTATCCGGCTTCACACTGGCCCCACAACCCCATTTAGAATCAGGATTGGGCCAGGGTATGAGGTGAGGCTCACCTGTAAGAAGTGACTAAGTTAAACTATTCCTTGAATTAGAGGATTGAGGGCTACAAGGGATGAGGGGAAGTGGCAGGAGTCCAAGTATGTACTTCTCCTATTGTCACAACCTCATGAAATGGGACATATGCCTTCAAATAGTCTAATTTCCCTTTTGATTTCTCTCCTCTGAAGGATTTCATTCACCTTTATTTACTGTGAAATTAAATACATTCCAGTGTTATTAATATTGAAACCTCGGGGTAACAAATAGGATGTATATGTGTGTGCTCAGTCGCTTCAGTCGTGTCTGACTCTTTATGACCCCATGGACCGTAGCCCACCATGCTTATCTGTCCGTGGGATTCTCCAGGCAAGAATACTGGAGAGGGTAGCCATTTCTTTCTCCAGGAGATCTTCTTAACTCAGGGATTGAACTCGTGTTTCCTGTATCTCCTGCATTGGCAGGAAGATTCTTTACCTCCTGAGCCATCGGGAAGCACAACAAATAGAATATATAGCAGTAAATATAGATACAGTCATTTAAACCAGGCCCATGCAAACTCTGTTCATTAAGTGTAGTGGAAAGAGCATGGGCTTCCATGTGTCAGGAACCATCTGAATTACCCCTGAGCTGGAATTCTATCTCAATTTCTTCCTATCTGTGTGATCTTGAATATGACTGTATATGAGCTGCTATCTATAGAATCTGGAAAATGGAGATAAAAAATGTCTACCTGAATAGTTACTGGAGGATTAAATCAGATCACCTAGCAAAAGAAACTGGTACAATGACTGGTATCCTTGTTTAACTGATTAATCAAATTTCAATAATTCTTATCTGATTTTCTAATAGAGGGCTTAGGCATATTCCTTTACCCCAATCCTATGGGGTCCATAATTCTCCCCCTCAACTTTAGCCATTTTTGCTTGATCCATCTCTTTGTCTTTTATGTTTTCTCCCTCCAACCTTTATTTCTAAGGAATCAAGATTCATGTGTTCTGGAATCTAGGATGACTTCTCTCTAGATGAAAAATTCTCTCCTTAGCTTCCTGAATATTGAATACATTCCCTTGGTTTTCTACTCAGAGAAGTTTTTCTATATTAGCCTTCCACTTTTTTTTCATGGCCACTTTCTTATTTTGCATGATTTATCCTGTTATTATATCAAAGATTAAAAAAAAAATTCTTCTCTCCACTTGTTCCAGAGTAACTTTTCTAGCCCTTCAGTGTTTGTCATCCTTTTCTGGCCACATTCAAGCCTTCCTACAAAGATGCAGAAACACACTGACCTAAAACCCACCTAATTATGGATGAGATCCCAACCAGTCTGGAGCTTTCACCACTTGGCTTAAAGGATGATAAGAGGCCTGTATTAAGACTCTAGTCTACCCTGTACTCACAGTCAATACTAACTTCAGCTAAACCTCTCCACTCATCCACAGGGGCCCAGAAATCTAGTTACTGAGGATTACTTATATTTAAGACTTTGTTAGTGAGGAAAATGCCAAAATCTTTCTCCTCTTCTTTTATGCATCCAAGTACTTTTGGATAACAGAACTGCAAAGTCTTTTATTGTGAGTTAAGAAAAGGGAAGAAAGTCCTTTCTATTTGCTTGGAAGTCCCACACATCTGGGTATGATCATTGTATAGCTGTAGTTAGTACAAAATAGAAACAGTCCACACATTCATTCATTCAGCAAATATTTATCAAGAATTTACAATATACAATGTAAAGTTCTGGATAAGGGGATTAGGATGAGTAGACATGGGCCCTGCTGAGATCTCACAGAGTTTTTATTATCGAATAGGGAAGATAAGCCACAAACAACTATAATACACAGCATAAAGGGATAAATACCATACAAATGAAAGAGATTGTGTCTTCAGAGAGGGGAGAGATTCCTCCAGGCTGAAAACCTCATGTGATTAGTTTCCCTCAGTGACTGACCAAATGGTAAGACAGTCTCATGAAACCAGCTTCAGCAACAAGACTTAAAGTATTTCAATTTAATATAAGGAAAAAATGAAATTCAGTTGTCTCAACAATGAGCATAGTGTCATTGTATGAGGGCAGCCTGTGGACACCAGAAGACCCTGACAATTGCAGTGCTCTATTTGTAAAGCCTTCTTTCTTTTCCTCAGGTTGTGGAAATAGAATAGAACAGTCTTCAAAAAGAGCAAAGTGGAGAATTTCCAATTTTGTCTTTTAATAAATGGCTTCTTGACACTGCATAGAATGAAAATAATGATAGCTCTTTTGCCACCAAAGCATAATGACCTTTGTGGCCTTTCTCCTCACTCTGTACTCTGTACTTTACATGGTAAACAGCAATTTGAGTGGTGATATTATAAAAGATTTTAACCCTCTGTTGCTCAGCAAGTATGAAGCAGACACAGAGCCCATATTGTGCACACTGAGTCAGGACTAATAGCAAAGGGGTGTTTCTGGGTTTTCCCCTTCCCCCAGTTCACTGAAACAGAAAGGGTAGTATTAATAGAGAGCCCTTACTGAGAAGGCAAAGGATCCATGGATGGTCAGAAAACTTATAAATCTGAAACATTGAAGTTGATACTGCATGGGAACTTAGAATCTGAATTCTGTAGATGAAATTATTACCAGCCTAAATTATTAGAAAAATAATGGAACAGTTAGATTTTAAATCTTTTGTTTTTACAGTTATGGGAAAAAAAAAAAAAAAAACACATAGCAGTGTAAGAACTCTTTGACTATTCTTTTTTTTCCCAAGTCATTTCTGTGAGTGCTAAGTTGCTTCAGTTGTGTCCGACTCTTTGCAACCCCATGGACTGTAGCCAACCAGGCTCCTCTGTCCATGGGATTTTCCAGGCAAGAATACTGGAAGGTGCCGGGGTCCAGCCCCGGCTGATCCAGGGTATTCGAAGGAGAGACGGCTAGGCGAGGGTCAGGGAACAACTGCTTAAGTACACTTTAATTAAGGATACAAAGAGTAATAGAATAAGGATAGCTCAGTGAGGAAATTCAGTGGAGAAAAGCGGCTGAAATAAGGATAGCTCAGTAGGAAAATTCAGTGGAGAAAAGAAGCTGAGTGGCTTGGTTTACGCGGAAAATCAATATAACCCGTGACACCAGGTTAGCTCTGACCACGGAGGCCGCAGGCGCCCTCTCGAATAGCGGAAGGTGTCCCACCTTAGACACCTTCTCGAGTGGGTCTTAGAAGCCCAGGCAAATAAATGGTCGCAGAGGACATCCGCGCTCCAGATGGACGCTCAGCCGGAAGTTAAAGGGAAGAATGACATGGGGAGACCAAGTTTCAGTGAACAAGGCCCGCACTTTATTTTCCAAAGTAGTTTTTATATCTTAAGTTATGCATAGAGGATAATGGGGGAAGGGGTGGAGTCATGCAAGGACAGCAGTTCCTGGTTCTAATCGAAGCCAGGCTTTCAAACTTATCATATGCAAAAGTTCAGGTGATTGACATCATCTTCTTGCCCGGAGGCCTGTTAACATTTTAAGAAACTTATTTTTCTCTAAAGGTGATTATTCCAAAGTCAGGCACCAGCCTTCCAAAAAGCATTGGACAAAGCTGCATTTTACATTTCTATACACCCATTATATCAATCAATACACTGCCAAAGACACAGTAGGTAAGGAGTATGGAGACTTAGCAGCAAACATTGGCCCAACAAGTGAAAAACCCTTCACCAATACATTTTCTAATCAATCTTTTAACTACTCAAAGGAATCTGTGTTTAGGCAGTTTAGAACATCTCCTGCCTCTCACAGTTGGGAGGCTCTGAACAATCACATGTGGCCGGAAAAACCTATTCAGGCAGGCTAGAGGATTTCCAAAGGAGTTTGTAGGTTGAAACACTGTCACATCCAGGAATTATTAACTGGAGCTGTAAGCTAACTCTCTTTTCAGAGAGAGGTAGTGGGGGACAGCCCCCCGTAAAGTCAGAGGTGTAGGTGAAAGCACAAAGCAGAAAGTAGGCAGACTCTGGTTTTGGGGGTAGATGCTCGAGAATTTCCAGGGGGACTCCTGAGGCTCGATCCCGCCTTTGCATATGCCGAGCCTCCTTCCTCATGACCTTTGTCATGGGCGGAGTGCCTCACGCTGGCTCCCGGCAGTGATAGAATTCCAGTTGAGCTATTCCAGATCCTCACTCAATATGCAATATGCCGGCTCCCAGCAGGAAGGGATAAATGCCATACAATGAAAGGGATACCAGAACATTTGGGTTGCTATGCCCTCTTCCAGGGGATCTTCCTGACCCAGGGATCAAACCCGTATCTCTTATGTCTCCTGCATTGGCAGGCGGGTTTTTTACCACTAGCGCCACCTGGGAAGCCCCTTTCAGTCATTTCAGTTCAGTTCAGTTGCTCAATAGTGTCCGACTCTTTGTGACCCCATGGACTGCAGCACGCCAGGCCTCCCTGTCCATCACCAACTCCAGGAGTTTACTCAAACTCATGTCCATTGAGTCGTTGATGCCATCCAACCATCTCATCCTCTGTCGTCCCCTTCTCCTCCTGCCTTCAATCTTTCCCAGCATCAGGGTCTTTTCAAATGAGTCACCTCTTCACATCAGGTGGCCAAAGTATTGGAGCTTCAGCTTCAGCATCAATCCTTCCAATGAATATTCAGGACTGATTTCCTTTAGGATGGACTGGTTGGATTTCCTTGAAGTCCAAGGGACTTTCAAGAGTCTTCTCCAACATCACAGTTCAAAAGCATCAATTCTTTGGCACTCAGCTTTCTTTATGGTCCAACTCTCACATCCATACATGACTAATGGAAAAACCATAGCTTTGACTAGACAGACCTTTATTGGCAAAGTAATGTTTCTGTTTTTTAATATGCTATCTAGGTTGGTCATACCTTTTCTTCCAAGGAGTAAGCGTCTTCTAATTTCATGGCTGCAGTCACCATCTGCAGTGATCTTGGAGCCCCCAAAAATAAAGTCTGACACTGTTTCCATTGTTTCCCCATCTATTTTCCATGAAGTGGTGGGACCAGATACCATGATCTTAGTTTTCTGAATGTTGAGTTTTAAGCCAACTTTTTCCCTATCCTATTTTACTTTAATCAAGAGGCTTTTTAGTTCTTCTAAATATTAAACCAAGCTTCTCCAAAACTACAAGGTCCTAGGAAAGTGTAGAGAATTATCAAAAGCACTGAATGAATAGTTGATATTCTGTACAGACATTATCAACTCAAGTATTCTATTGAATAACTTTTTTGGATGACATTTTTATTGAGATAGAATTGACTAGAATGCCATATTTGTTTTAGGTGTACAATGTAATGATTTGACACTTTATTGTTCGTCAAAGAATTGTTGTTTAGTCACTAAGTCATGTCTGACTCTTGTAACCCTATGGACTGTAGCCCACCAGGCTCCTTTGTCCATGGGATCTCCCAGGCAAGAATACTGAAGTGCATTGCCATTTTATTCTCTAGGGGATCTCCCCCACCTCCACAGATTAACCCCCCATCTCCTGCATTGGCAGGCGGGTTCTTTACCACTGAGCCACCTATGAAGCCCTCTTTAAAGAATGCTTAATTATAAAGCCTGACTCTGAATTTTAAATGTTATAGATGTGATAGAATAGCACCTTAATAGGGTTGCCAGATTTAGTAAATAAAATTGAAGGATGCCCAGTTAAACTTGAATTTGAGATACCAAAATAATTTTTTAGTATTATTATGACCCACACCACACCTGGCAACTCTAACGTTATTTAGAGGGTGTTGCTTGATTATATAATATTCCAGTGGGCTGGTTAATTTTTAGGAGGCCTGTTTGCTTTAAGTCTCTAGGTTTTAATCTTTCCCTGTTTCTGCATGTCTGCTAAGCATACAAGATTTATTTGAATGAATGGAAAGATCTTCAGTGAAGAAGACTATTCATTTCATAAATGAATTATTTTAAAGCCCTGCATCCCTCTGCAAAAAAAAAAAAAAAAAAAGTGAACCAAAAGCCCTTTTTTGGCCATGCCAATTGCTCTTCACTTGTTGATCTGGGTTGAATCATCTAGATAAGTGTCTTAACTATAAGTGCCTCATTCTACACTTCTTAGTATAAAGGCTCAACCAGAATGAGGTGGGGGTGAGGCGGGGGAGGGAGGAGGCTAGGAGCCGAGTCAAAAAAAGTATAAATATATTAAATTGAGAATTTGGAACACACCCAAAATGAATATGTAGTGAGCCAAAATGTACACCTCATTTGGAGTTTTCCTTTATTTTAAAGCATCTCACCTCCTCAGCTAAAACTCAGCTAGTTTACCTGTTCTGATCATTTCAATGAGCATTTAATTCACACTTCCATCAGAAGGTTTAAAAATATCTGAAAAGTTGATGGTTCTGCATTTAGTTCTGAATAATTTTACAAGGAAAAATACACTCTCTTCACATTTGAATACCTTGATGTCTTGATGTCAGCATCTGGCATTACTTCTTATCCCCTCCCCCACAAAAAAAAAGATTAGTTCCCTCTCCACATCAGGCTAGCTCCAAGGACAGATTCTAAGTATGATAAAATAGTACAAAAGAATCTCAGTAACATGGTCTGTTAACTAAGTTTATAACAATTTTCAGAGGGGCATTAAATTATGCAAATCAAAACTTATAGGAAAACAAATATTAGAGATTTTCAGTTGTTTCTTTATTGTGTCATAAGAAAACCTTTTAATGAAATCCAAGACAGCTTATCAAAGTTTTAATTCTGTTATGACAGATAATCTTCATGATGAAATAACCTTAAATATAATATTCAAAGTTTTAAATTGTTGCTTTTCAAACATTTCTTATAAATCTTTATTCTTTTAATTTTAAAAGTATTTACATACTCCTGTCTTTTGTTTATATAATTTGTTAAAACACACAATTTTGTATATTATACTTGAAACCCCATGAGTTTTGAGCTATGTAGGTAATATTATTTTATTTTACTGATGAAAAATATTGAGGTTTAGAGACAGTGATATTCAAAAGCACACACAGCGATAAGTACCTCAGTTGCCTCTAGAAATGAGTTAGAACTCTATTTACGCAGTTTCACATGTACTATCTGCCCTCTCAGGAATTTTTTAATGGAAAAATATTGGTGTGCTTTTGTTTATGATGATTATTAAATCTTTTGTTCAGCCCCCAAAACACTATACGGGCTTAAAGAGATATCATGTCCTCAAGATGCTGACATAAGCAAAAGCATACTTTCAGATAGAGCTTCAGTGGTAATTAAAATATATTTTTCTGTATGTGACTTTGTACCATATACATTATATAGTATATCTTTTGTCCAAGGGAGCTTCATTTATAATAACTAAATTTAAATATATGCCTACATGCAGATAAAAAGATATTTTAAGGGTAATTAAAATTTTCCCACACTATGAAATATATATATCTGACAATACTATTGGCATTTAAATAAGTATGTACTATAAAACCACAGTAACTAAGATTCTAATAACACAAAATACATGATAAATTAGTTATAAGTTAGCCATAAGTATATGTTTTCACTATTATTTACAAAAAAAATTGCCAAGAAATTAAATCAGGTCCATAATCTTTAACACATGTACTCTGAGAATCTTTTAAGCATGTACACATACATGCACACACACACATATACATAAATTATATAGTAATATGCTGACCATAAAATATTCCTTTTAATAAAAAATGTCTTGACAGAGCCTTGTAATGAAAACTTGATTAGCTTAGTTTAACTTAATGTACATTCTCAAACATAAGAACCTCATATTTTAACACACTGGAAGCTCTAACCAGAACATTTGAGCGATAAAAAGAAACAAAGGGCATACAGATTAGAAAGAAAGAAGTAAAGATATCTTTATTTGCAGATGAAGTGATCATATACATAGAAAATCCTCAAGAAGTTACAACTAATAAGTGAATTCAGCAAATTTACAGGATATAAGGTCAAAATGCCAAAGTTAATTGTACTTCTATATACTAGCAATAAACAATTCAAAAAGGGAATCGAGAAAACAATTCCACTTATAACAGCATCAAAATGAGTAAAATACTTAGGAATAAATTTAACCAAAGAGATCAAAGACTTATACATGTGAAACTGCAAAATACTTTTGAAAGAAATCAAAGAAGCTCTAAATAAGTTAAAAGGCAGCCTATGTTCATAGTTTGGAACACAGTATTGTTAAGATGGCAATTATCTGCAAAATGATTTACAGATTCCACGCAATCACTACTGAAATGTCAATGGCCTTTTCCCAGAAATGTAAAAACCAGTTTTCAGATTCATATAAACTTGCAAGGGGTCCTAAACAGTCAAAGCAATCTTGAAAAAGAACAATGTTGGAAGACTTACACTTCCTGATTTTAAAACTTACTGCAAAGCTACATGACCAGTGCGTTCTCTTGGCCAAACTCTATTAGCCTTTGCCCTGCTTCATTCCATATTCCAAAGCCAAATTTGCCTGTTACTCCAGGTGTTTCTTGACTTCCTACTTTTGCATTCCAGTCCCCTATAATGAAAAGGACATATTTTTGGGGTGTTAGTTCTAAAAGGTCTTGTAAGTCTTCATAGAACCGTTCAACTTCAGCTTCTTCAGCATTACTGGTTGGGGCATAGACTTGGATTAATGTGATATTGAATGGTTTGCCTTGGAAAAGAACAGAGAACATTCTGTGGTTTTTGAGATTGCATCCAAGTACTGCATTTCGGGCTCTTTTGTTGACCATGATGGCTACTCCATTTCTTCTAAGGGATTCCTGCCCTCAGTAGTAGATATAATGGTCATCTGAGTTAAATTCACCCATTCCAATCCATTTTAGTTCTCTGATTCCTAGAATGTTAACGTTCACTCTTGCCATCTCCTGTTTGACCACTTCCAAGTTCTGTTGATTCATGGACCTAACATTCCAGGTTCCTCTGCAATATTGCTATGTACAGCATCAGACCTTGCTTCTATCACCAATTACATCCACAACTGGGTATTGTTTTTGCTTTGGCTTCATCCCTTCATTCTTTCTGGAGTTATTTCTCCACTGATCTCCAGTAGCATATTGGGCACCTACAAACCTGGGGAGTTCCTCTTTCAGTATCTTATCATTTTGCCTTTTCATACTGTTCATGGGGTTCTCAAGGCAAGAATACTGAAGTGGTTTGCCATTCCCTTCTCCTGTGGACCATATTCTGTCAGAATTCCCTCTTCCAACCACACAAGAGAAGACTCTACACATGGACATCACCAGATGGTCAACACTGAAATCAGATAGATTATATTCTTTGCAGCAAAAGAAGGAGAAGCTCTATACAATCAGCAAAAACAAGACCAGGAGCTGACTGTGGCTCAGATCATGAACTCCTTACTGCCAAATTCAGACTTAAATTGAAGAAAGTAGGGAAAACCACTAGACCATTCAGGTTTGACCTAAATCAAATCCCTTATGATTATACAGTGGAAGTGAGAAATAGATTTAAGGGCCTAGATCTGATAGATAGAGTGCCTGATGAACTATAGACTGAGGTTCATGACATTGTACAGGAGACAGGGATCAAGACCATCCCCATGGAAAAGAAATGCAAAAAAGCAAAATGGCTGTCTGGGGAGGCCTTACAAATAGCTGTGAAGAGAAGCGAAAAGCAAAGAAGAAAAGGAAAGATATCAGCATCTGAATGAAGAGTTCCAAATAATAGCAAGAAGAGGTAAGAAAACCTTCCTCATCAATCAATGCAAAGAAATAGAGGAAAACAACAGAATGGAAAAAACTATAGATCTCTTCAAGAAAATTAGAGATACCAAGGGAACATTTCATGCAAAGATGGGCTCAAAAAGGACAGAAATGGTAAGGATCTAACAGAAGCAGAAGATATTAAGAATAGGTGGCAAAAATACACAGAAGAACTGTCCAAAAAATATTTTCATGACCAAGATAATCACGATGGTATGATCACTCACCTAGAGCCAGACATCCTGGAATATGAAGTCACGTGGGCCTTAGAAAGCATCACTATGAACAAAGCTAATGAAGGTGATGGAATTCCAGTTGAGCTATTTCAAATCCTGAAAGATGATGCTGTGAAAGTGCTGCACTCACTATGCCAGCAAATTTGGAAAACTCAGCAGTGGCCACAGGACTGGAAAAGGTCAGTTTTCATTCCAATCCCAAAGAAAGACAATGCCAAAGAATGCTCATACTACCACACAATTGCACTCATCTCACACGCTAGTAAAGTAATGCTCAAAATTCTCCAAGCCAGGCTTCAGCAGTATGTGAACCGTGAAATTCCAGATGTTCAAGCTGGTTTTAGAAAAGGCAGAGGAACCAGAGATCAAATTGCCAACATCTGCTGGATCATGGAAAAAGCAAAAGCATTCCAGAAAAACATCTATTTCTGCTTCATTAACTATGCCAAAGCCTTTGACTGTGTGGATCACAATAAACTGTAGAAAATTCTGAAAGAGATGGGCATACCAGACCACCTGACCTGCCTCTTGAGAAACGTATGTGCAAGTCAGGAAGCAACAGTTAGAACTGGACATGGAACAACAGACTGGTTCCAAATAGGAAAAGGAGTACGTCAAGGCTGTATATTGTTACCCTGCTTATTTAACTTATATGCAGAGTACATTATGAGAAACACTGGGCTGGAAGAAACACAAGTTGGAATCAAGATTCCTGAGAGAAATATCAATAACCACAGATAGGCAGATGACACCACCCTTATGGCAAAAAGTGAAGAGGAACTAAAGAGCCTCTTGATGAAAGTGAAAGAAGAGAGTGAAAAAGTTAGCTTAAAGCTCAATAATCAGAAAAGGAAGAACATGGCATCTGGTCCCATCACTTCATGGGAAATAGATGGGGAAGCAGTGGAAACAGTGTCAGACTTTATTTTGGGGGGCTCCAAAATCACTGCAGATGATGACTGCAGCCATGAAATTAAAAGACGCTTACTCCTTGGAAGGAAAGTTATGACCAACCTAGATAGCATATTCAAAAGCAGAGACATTACTTTGCCAACAAAGGTCTGTCTAGTCAAGGCTATGGTTTTTCCTGTGGTCATGTATGGATGTGAGAGTTGGACTGTGAAGAAAGCTGAGTGCTGAAGAATTCATACTTTTTAACTGTGGTGTTGGAGAAGACTTGAGAGTCTGTTGGACTGCAAGGAGATCCAACCAGTCCATTCTAAAGGAGATCAGTCCTGGGTGTTCTTTGGAAGGAATGATGCTAAAGCTGAAACTCCAGTACTTTGGCCACCTCATGCGAAGAGTTAACTCATTGGAAAAGAATCTGATGCTGGGAGGGATTGGGGGCAGGAGGAGAAGGGGACGACAGAGGATGAAATGGCTGGATGGCATCACTGACTCGATGGACGTGAGTTTGCGTCAACTCTGGGAGTTGGTGATGGACAGGGAGGCCTGGCATGCTGCAATTCATGTGGTCGCAAAGAGTCGGACACAACTGAGTGACTGAACTGAACTGAACTGACAAAGCTACATTAATTGAAAGACATAAGAGTAGACATATTGACATATAGATTAGTGGAATAGAAAACAGAGTTCAGTAATAAACCCTCACTTTTATGATCAACTGATTTTTCCCCAAGAACATTCAATGGGGAAAGAATAGTCATTTGAACAAATGGTGCTGGGGCAACTAGATATTCCCAGGTAAAAGAATGAAATTGTGCTCTTACTTCACCTAAAATGGATCAAAGACCTATGTGTAAAAGATAGAACTATAGAACTTTTAGAAGAAAACAAATATGCCAAGTCTTTGTGACTTTGTATTTGGCAATGGCTTCTTAAATATGACACCAAAGGCACACAAAAAAAACAAAAGAAAAAATTTGTAAATTGGACTTCATCAAAACTAAAATCGTTTTTCCATCCAAGAACATTATTAAGAGAGTAAAAAGACAAGCCACAGAATGGGAGGCAATACTTGCAATCACATTCCTGATAAGGGTCCAGTATTCAGAAATTTTTGAGATCTCTTATAATTCTGCAACAAAAAGGTTATTTCTTATAAAATTCTCAGAACACTAGAAATAGAAACTTTCTCAATTTGAAAGCATTCTCATCCATGAAAACTCTGAAGATATAATCACACTTAATGGTTCAGGAACAAGAGGAGGAGGTTTGCTCTTTCCACTTCTATTCAACATTGTACTGGATGTTCTAGTAAGTATAACTAGTAAGTATAATAAGCTGAGACATAAAGGGCATTTGAGAAGCCGCTGCCTCCTGGGAGCCGGCCGTGCGCTTCGGCCCCGTGCCCGCCCGCTGCCTGCTCGTGCGGCCCGCGGGCTCCGGGTAAGGACGTGCGGCGGCTTGGAGACCCGAGGCGGCGAGGGGAGAGGGCGCGCGTCGCGACCCGGGGGACCAGAGCGAGCTGCCCGCGTCCCCTTGGTCCCTGCTCCTCCTCGGCCCACGCGCGCCCTCCAAGACTTTTCTCCGTGGGAACCCGGGAGCCCGCGCTTCTGCTGTGCCCTCCCAGGGGCCAGGGCAGGTGGCATCTCCTCGGGGCCAGTTTGTCCCCAGGCCATCAGCGATCGAAAGCAAAGGAACTGCGTTCGGTGTGCTCGAGCTGGATCAAAGAAGACTGGAAACATGTCGGAGTTTTGGTTAATTTCTGCCCCCAGAGATAAGGAAAATTTACAAGCCCTGGAGAGGATGAACACAGTAACCTCCAAGTCTAACCTGTCTTATAACACCAAATTCACGATTCCTGACTTCAAGGTGGGGACCTTGGATTCCCTTGTCGGCCTCTCTGATGAGCTGGCGAAGCTTGGTATCTTTGCTGAAAGTCTCATAAGGAGAATGGCCCAGAGCGTGGTGGAAGTGATGGAAGATGCCAAGGGAAAGGTCCAGGAGAACCTTCTGGCCAACGGAGTTGACCTAACGTCCTTTGTGACCCACTTCGAATGGGACGTGGCCAAGTATCCCGTGAAGCAGCCACTGGTGAGCGTGGTGGACATTCTGGCAAAGCAACTGGCACAGATCGAGATAGACCTGAAGTCCCGAACAGCTGCCTACAACACTCTGAAGACAAACCTAGAGAATCTGGAGAAGAAATCTATGGGAAACCTCTTCACTTGGACCCTGAGCGACATTGTGAGCAAAGAAGACTTCGTGCTGGATTCTGAGTACCTGATCACACTGCTGGTCATTGTCCCCAAGCCGAGTTGCGTACAATGGCAAAAAACCTATGAATCCCTCTCAGATATGGTGGTCCCAAGGTCAACCAAGTTGATCGCTGAGGACAAGGAGGGCGGCCTCTTCACCGTGACTCTGTTTCGAAAAGTGATCGATGATTTCAAAACCAAAGCCAAAGAGAATAAGTTCACTGTACAAGAATTTTACTATGATGAAAAAGAAATTAAAAGGGAAAGGGAAGAGATGACCTGATTGCTGTCGGATAAGAAGCAACAATATCAAACTTCCTGTGTTGCTCTTAAAAAGGGATCATCCACCTTCCCGGACCACAAGGTTAAGGTAACCCCACTAGGGAACCCTGATAGGCCCGCTGCGGGGCAGAGTGACAGAGAGAGAAAGAATGAGGGCCAGGGTGAGGGCCTGCTGCTGCGATGGCTCAAGGTCCACTTCAGCGAAGCCTTTGTTGCCTGGATCCACATCAAGGCACTGAGAGTATTTGTGGAGTCTGTGCTCAGGTATGGACTGCCAGTGAACTTCCAGGCGGTTCTCCTCCAGCCTCATAAGAAGTCATGCACCAAACGTTTACGACAGGTTCTGGACTCCGTCGTCAGGCATCTGGATGAAGTTGCAGCTGCAAGTATATTGGATGCATCCGTGGAGATCCCTGGACTCCAACTCAGCAACCAAGACTACTTTCCTTACGTCTACTTCCACATCGACCTTAGTCTTCTCGACTAGAAAGATGAGCTGGTACTGCTAAACTTGAGTATTCCTGTGAACTACTACAGACACTTCTTTCCTCTAGTCCGAGAACAATTTAAGTATCCTACAGATTTTAGATTTTTAGAGAAATTGCTCACAAAGATTAGAGACAGTTGTATTTATTTTTTGTAAGTTACAGTAAAGAAATGTTCTCAGTCCAAAAAAAAAAAAAAAGGGGGGGGGCATTTGAATTGGGAAGAAATAAGTAAGACTGTCTTTGTTCACACATAACATGATCATTTATAGAGAAGATATTAAATCTACAAAAAAGCTACTAGATATAAAAAATGCATTAACAACATTGCAGGATACAAGGTAATAGAAACATCAATGTTTTTTCTATATATTAGTCACTAACAATTGGAAATTGTATTTAAATAAAACAATACCATTGACAAGAGCATAAAAAGACATGAAATACATAGGTGTAAATCTAACAAAAGATGCTAAAGACTAGTATACTGAAAACTACAAAACAAAATTAAAGAAATTATAAATAAATAGATATATGGTGTTTATTGACCAAAAGACTCATTTTTGTCATTTTGTCAATTTTATCTAAATTGATGTTTAAGATCCATATATTATATTCAAGTTCATCTGGAAAGACAAAGGACCAGCTAAAACAACTTTGAAAAAAAGTGCAAAGTTTGAGGAGTAAGAGTATCTGTTTTCAAGACTCATTATAAATTTATAATAATCAAAACCTTATGTTACTAGTGTCTTTGCACTAGTTTATCTTTATAAACATGTAGGTCAATGGAACAGAATAGAGAGTTAAGAAATAAGCCCATACATATATATGCTGCTGACTTTCAACAATGAATCAAATGCAGTTCAGTGGAGAAAGAATAGATTTTTTTCCCCCAATTGTGCTGGAACAATTAAACATCTATATGAAAAAGCATTAATGTAGGCCCATACATTTGTCATAAATGAAAATTTACCCCAAATGGTTCATAGACCTAAATTTAGAACCTCAATATATAAAACTTCTAGAAGAAATCATAGGAGAAAAGTTTTGCATCCTTGGATTCAGAAAATATTTCTTAGATATGACACCAAAAGTATTTACAATCCGTAAAAGCCAAAAGTTGATAAAATGGGTTTCATCAAAAATTTTAAATTCTGCTCTTTGAAAGACACTGTTAAAAGAATGTAAAGACAAGCCACTGTCTGGGTGAAAATTTTGTACTTAGGTGATAAAGACTTGCATGCACAATAACAAACAACCAAATTTAAATGTGGGTAAGATTTGAAAATATATGAATGACAAATAGACAAATGAAAATATACTCATCATTAGTCATTGAAGAAATGAAGATTAAAACCACAAAATAAGGTACCACCACACAGCCATGGACATGCTATGCTATGCTATGCTAAGTCACTTCAGTCGTGTCCAACTCTGTGTGATCGCATAGACGGCAGCCCACCAGGCTCCCCTGTCCCTGGGATTATCCAGGCAAGAACACTGGAATGGGTTGCCATTTCCTCCTCCAATGCATGAAAGTGAAAAGTGAAAGTAAAGTTGCTCAGTTGTGTCCGACTCCTAGCGACCCCATGGACTGCAGCCTACCAGGCTCCTCCGTCCATGGGATTCTCCAGGCAAGAGTACTGGAGTGGGGTGCCATTGCCTTCTCCATCCATGGACATACCTCACTGTATTGTGTTTCATCGTATTGCATTTTTTAGGTCCTGCTCTTTTTACAAATTGAAGGTTTGTGGTAACCCTGTGTCTAGCAAGTCTAAGGGTGCCACTTTTCCACTTCATGTCTGTCTCATTTTGGTAAGTCTCAAAATATTTCAATTTTTTTATTACTTTTATATTTGATATGGTGATCTGTGATCAGTTATCTTTGATATTATGGTTGTAATTTTTGGCAGGGGAGGGGGGCACCACAAACCATGCCCATATGAGATGGTGAACTTAACCAGTAAACGTTTTGTGTGTTCTGACTGGTCAGTCGACCAGACGTTCCCCCAGCTCTCTCCCTCTCCAGGGGCCTTCTCATTCCCTGAAATACAACAACATTAAAACTAGGCCAATTAACAACCCTATAGTGGCCTCTAAGTGTTCGAGTTAAAGAGTCAATCAAAAACGATAAGTTCCTACTGTATAGCAGAGAGAACTATATTTAATATCCTATGATAAACCATAATAGAAAAGAATGTTAAAAAGAATATACATATATATGTAAAACTGAATCATTTTGCTGTACAGCAGAAATGAACACAACATTGTAAATCAACTATACTTCAACAAAAGAGTCAATTCAGCAAACTTCATTTAATCATTTTTTAAAGAAAATTCCACAGCCATCCCAATCTTCAGCAAATACCACCCTGATCAGTCAGTGGCCATGAACATAAGGCAAGACCATCTCCCACTAAAAATATTAGGACTCACTGAAGGCTTGTATGATGGTTGGCATTTTTTTGCAACAAAATATTTTAATTGTTTTTATATATATTTTAATAATCTGTTGCACACTTAGTAAACTATAGTATAGTGTAAACACAACTTTTATATGCACTGGGAAACTAAAAAATTCTGTGACTAACTTTATTATGATATATTCACTTTATTATGATATTCACTTTATTAGTCTAGTAGTCTAGAACTTAACCCACAATTATCTCTGGGGTATGCCTGTATTAGAATGAAAATGACTGACCATACCAAGTGTTGACAAGGATGTGGAGGAACCTGAACACCCATATACTGCTTGTGGGGATACAAAATGTAAAATCATTTTGGAAACCAGTTTGGCAGCTTCTTTTTTTTTAAATTAAATTTATTTTAATTAGATGCTAATTACTTTACAATATTATATTGGTTTTGCCATACATGAACATGAATCTGCCACGGGTGTACACGTGTTCCCAATCCTGAACCCCACTCCCACCTCCCTCCCCATACCATCCCTCTGGGTCATCTCAGTGCACCAGCCCCAAGCTTCCTGTATCCCGCATCAAACCTGGACTGGCAATTCATTTTTTATATGATATTATACATGTTTCAATGCCATTCTCCCAAATCATTCCCCCCCTCCCTTTCCCACAGAGTCCAAAAGACTGTTCTATACATCTGTGTTTCTTTTACTGTCTCTCATACAGGGTTATTGTTACCATCTTTCTAAATTAAATATATATGCCTTAGTATACTGTATTGGTGTTTTTCTTTCTGGCTTACTCCACTCCGTATAATAGGCTCCAGTTTCATCCACCTCATTAGAACTGATTCAAATGTATTCTTTTTAATGGCTGAGTAATATTCCATTGTGTATATGTACCACAGCTTTCTTATCCATTCATCTGCTGATGGACATCTAGGTTGTTTCCATGTCCTGGCTATTATAAACAGTGCTGCGATGAATATTGGGGTACATGTGTCTCTTTCAATTCTGGTTTCCTCGGTGTGTATGCCCAGTAGTGGGATTGCTGGGTTGTATGGCAGTTCTATTTCCAGTTTTTTTTAAGGAATCTCCACACTCTTCTCCATAGTTGCTGTACTAGTTTGCATTCCCACCAACAGTGTAAGAGGGTTCCCTTTTCTCCACACCCTCTACAGCATTTATTGCTTGTAGGCTTTCGGATCGCAGCCATTCTGACTGGCATGAAATGGTACCTCATAGTGGTTTTGATTTGCATTTCTCTGATAATGTGTGATGTTGAACATCTTTTCATGTGTTTATTGGCCATCTGTATGTCTTTGGAGAAATGTCTGTTTAGTTCTTTGGCCCATTTTTTGATTGAGTCATTTATTTTTCTGGAATTGAGCTTCAGGGTTAGCTTGTATATTTTTGAGATTAATTCTTTGTAAGTTGCTTCATTTGCTATTGTTTTCTCCCATTCTGAAGGCTGTCTTTTCACCTTGCTTATAGTTTCCTTTGTTGTGCAGAAGCTTTTAATTTTACTTAGATCCCGTTTGTTTATTTTTGCTTTTATTTCCAATATTCTGGGAGGTGGATCATAGAGGATCCTGCTATGATTTATGTCGGAGAGTGTTTTGCCTATGTTCTCCTCTAAGAGTTTTATAGTTTCTGGTCTTATGTTTAGATCTTTAATCCATTTTGAGTTTATTTTTGTGTATGGTGTTAGAAAGTGTTCTAGTTTCATTCTTTTACAAGTGTTTGACCAGTTTTTGCAGCACTAGTTGTTAAAGAGATTGTCTTTTCTCCTTTGTATATTCTTGCCTCCTTTGCCAAAGATAAAGTAGCTTCTTAAAATATTAAACATATACTTAACATATGATATACCCATTAAACTCTTAAGCAATTATTCAAGAAAAATTAAAGAATTATGTCCATGAAAATTCTTTTACACAAATGTGCATAACATTTTTATTTGTAAAATAGCCCCAAACAAGAAACATCCTAAATATCCTTCAACAAATGAAAGGATAAACAAAGTGATATATCTTAAAATGTAATACTACTCAGTATTAAAAAAAAAATGAAATTTTCATACATGCAAAAACTTGAATGGAACTCAAAATAATTATGCTTAGTGAAATAGCTAGCCAAAAAGTGAATTCAGACTGTATGATTCCATGTTTATATAAAATATTATAATGTGCAAATAAGCCTGCAGTGAACAAAAGATTAGTGGTGCCTGGGAATGCAGAAGGTAGGGACTGAGTGTTAGGAAAGGATAACAAAGGGGTGCCAAGAGAACTTTTCAGGAGTGCTATATTTTTCCACTGTGTGGTTCTAGAGAAGACTCTTGAAACTCCTTTGGACATCAAGGAGATCAAACCAGTCAATTCTAAGGGAAATCAACCCTGAATATTTATTGGAAGGACTGATGTTGAAGCTGAAGCTCCAATACTTTGTCCACCTGATACAAAGAGCTGACTCACTGGAAAAGACCCTGATGCTGGAAAAGATTGACGGCAGGAGGAGAAGGGGATGATAGAGGATGAACTGGTTGGATGGCATCATTGACTCAATGGAAATGAGTCTGAGTAAACTGTAGGAAATGATGAAGGACAGGGAAGACTGGTGTGCTGCAGTCCATGGGGTTGCAAAGAGTCAGACATGACTTAAAGACTGAACAACAACAATGTTTTTTAAAAGTGTTATTTATTTATTTGTTTAATATATTTATTTTTTTGGCTGTACTGGGTCTTCGTTGCAGCATGGGCTCTTCTGCAGCAACTGGAGGGTACTCTAGTTGTGGTGCATGGGTTTCTCATTGTGGTGGCTTCTCTTATGGAGAATAGGCTCTAGGGTTAGCAGACTTCAGTAGTTGCAGCACGTGGGCTCAGTAGTTGTGGCTCCCAGGCTGTAGAGCAAGGCTCAGTAGTTGTGGTGCAAGGGCTTAGTTGCTCCTCAGCATGTGGGATCTTCCCAGAACAGGTATCAAACCCATGTCTGCTGCATTGGCAGGTGGATTCTCTACCACTGAGCCATGAGGGAAGTCCTGTCTACTATGTTGGTTGTGGTGATGATTTCATGTATATGCACATGTGTCAGAACTTAATTGTAAAATTTAATTGTATCTAGTTTATGGAATGTCAAATTACATCCTAATAAAGATGTTAAAAATTAAATATCAGGTTATAATATTTTTCCTGAAAATCTTTCTTAGTGAATATCATAGAAGTATCTTGCTGGCATTTCTATGTTAATTTAGAGCCAATTGTGTTCCTCTGAATAAACACATTGTACTTTCCCTGAATTCTTACTGGTTATCATTCCATCTTAAAATGAGAGCAGAATGGCCTAGCAACTGTTCTGAAAAATGGAAATAAATGAAGCCAAGAAAACAGTGTTTTCAGAGTGAAATGATTTTACTTAGCTGCCAAAAGAAGTTGAATATTGTCTGAAATGAAAGATGGAGAGATATACCATGTTCATTGGTCAGAAGACATGATGTTGCCAATGATGTCAGTTCTTCCAAATAATAAGTTGACTAGCACAGAGTGGGGGGTACCTACCAGGTGGTCAGTGAATTGTTACTCTTCCTATCACTTTAAAATCAGAAAGTTCTGTAAAATAGATCATCATATACTATTGGCAGTGACCAATTAAAATTTGTGACAATCTCTTGAAGTCAGAAGTATACTGTGCTGGAAAACTGGAGACCTAGTTGTATTCCCACTGCATCAGCATTTACTTCTGTGATATATAGCACATCGTTTCACCTCTCTGGGCTTGAGTTCCTTCCTTATGAAATCAGGTGGTGTATATATACACACACACACACACACACATATTTGTGTATATATATATATATATATATATATATATATATACATTCTTTTGGAGAAGGCACTGGCACCCCACTCCAGTACTCTTGCCTGGAAAATCCCATGGATGGAGGAGCCTGGAGGGCTGCAGTCCATGGGGTCGCAGAGAGTCAGACATGACTGAGCGACTTCACTTTCACTTTTCACTTTCACGCATTGGAGAAGGAAATGGCAACCCACTCCAGTGTTCTTGCCTGGAGAATCCCAGGGATGGGAGAGCCTGTTGGGCTGCCATCTATGGGGTCGCAGAGTCGGACATGACTGAAGTGACTTTACTTCACTTCACTTCATACATTCTTTTAAACAATATTCTTATCCATTATGGTGAATATTGAATATATCTCCCTGTCTATACAATAGGACCTTGTTTTTGATCCATTCTATATATAAAAGCTTACATCTGCTAATCTCAACCTCGCACTCCAACTCTCCCCCAACCCCCTCCCTTTTGGCAACCACCATGTCTATTCTTTATGTCTATGAGTCTATTTCTGTTTCATAGATAGGTTCATTAGTGTCATAAGGGCCTCCCATGTGGCTCAGACAGTAAAGAATCTGCTTGCAGTGCAGGAGACCCGAGTTCCATCCCTGGGTCAGGAAGATACCCTGGAGAAGGGTACTCCAGTATTCTTGCCTGGCGAATTCCATGGACAGAGGAGCCTGGCAGGCTACAGTCCGTGGGATCGCAAAGAGGACACAATTGACTAACACTTAGGTTCCCCATATAAGTTATATCACATGGTATTTGTTTTTTTCTGTCTGGCTTACTTCACTTAGCATGGTACTCTCTAGGTCCATCTGTGTTGCTAAAAATGGCATTATTTCATTCTTTTTATGGCTGAGTAATATTCCATTATATATACTATATCTTCTTTATCTATTCATCTGCTGATGGACATTTATGTTGTTTTCATGTCTTGGCTATTGTGAATAGGGCTGCTTTGAACATAAGGGTGCATATATCTTTTTGAATTATAGTTTTGTGTGGATATATACCCAAGAGTGTGATTGTTGGGTCATACGGTAATCCTATTTTTAGTTTTCTGAGGGACCTCCAAACTGTTTTCCACAGTGGCTGCACCAACTTACTCTCCCAATAAGGTGGTTAATAGATGCTTATTCCTATCCCACTTCTAACACTTATATTCTAAGACATAGTGAGTTTAACATCAAATTTATTAGCATCAAAAATTTAAGACACCATCTTGCTACTGTAGCTTCAGCATTGATGATCAGAATAAAATGCTTTATAAATACAGATAAGAATGAGCTTTTTGCCTGGGTCATTTCAGATAATTGTATTAATTGTCAATTGCCATTAAAGATCCATCCACAGTGTGTTAGTAATATCAAAGATAATCACATAAAATCCCCAGAATTTTGTACTTTCCAAAATCAGATGATTAGGAGCAAGCAAAGAATATTTTTTTTTAAAAGATTATGGTTTTCTGATTTAGACTTGTGAGGCATTCACAGGGCAGACTATAAATAATTACAAAGGCCTTAAAATAGCATGCTTTTTAAAAAAAGTACCAGCATTATTGTTCTCATGCTAAATATTTGGGTTCCGTTGGGAAAACACATAAAGCTTTATACTCAACCAAGCAGATAGCCAAATTGTTATATTACATGGCTTACCAACAGTGTTATTTTTTATTTCCCTACAATGTTTTCTTTAGCACATTCAGGTGTCATAGTCCAAAATCATGAATCTTTTACTCTTTGAATCCTCTCCTCTGTCCTTGGGAGCTTCCAGGCAGAATACTGAAGTGGATTGCCATTTCCTTCTTCAGGGGATCTTCCTGACTCAGGGATCAAACCTGGGCCTCCTGCATTGCAGGTGGATGCTTTACTCTCTGAGCCATAGGGGAAGCCCTTTTATGAATATTTTTATATTTTTTCAAAAGAACAAAAATGATGTAGTATGCACTGTTCTAGATAGAATATGAGCCTTTGAATTGCTGATGTGCTACATAATTGTTTCTTTCCAACTTTAGAATCAACCTCTTTTCCCACTTGTTGATACCAGTTCATCTGTTCCATTCATCTACTAATATCCAGTAGTAAGATTTTGCTTATATTTATTTAGTTTGCTAAATGACTGCTAAGTGACTTCATATTCATAGACATCTATAGATAGGGAAACTGTTCTATCTATATTCTGAGATTTCAAAGCTTTTTGAGCAGTCTGAATTTCAAGAAATATGAACTGTCTTACTTCATTTGCATGTTATAAATGATTTGAATATTTTACTAAAGTTGAAATCTTTGACTGTATTAAAGTCTCTTCAGAGTTTTTTCAGTGGGTAACAAACTTCACTTTATACACTATATAGTTATTTTCTTCTTTATAATTTCTACAGTGGCAAATTTATATGAGCCAAGGTTGTCTCTGCATTCCAATTTGATAATGAGCTGTCACAGTGTATTACTTCATTCCATTAAGAGAAAAAAACTACTTACTTGCAAAGCAAATGGCTCATAAAGTAATCTGAGTGCTGGAGAAATAACAGCTCCCAGCATGAAATGAAAATATCTTTCACCAAGAATGAAGAATTCTAGAAGTCCTCCAGCTGTAGCTGCTTTTGACCATTGACAATCTTAGATAAAATTCTCCTTGGGTCCCTCATAGTGATTTTGATCACTAGTTTTTTAGAGCTTGAAACCTTCAACCTCATAAAGTTCTTACACATTTACCTTATAAAACTTTTAGATTTATTTTTCAAATAAAAATTTTTTCTAAATATTTCTAAATTTGTTTTGTGATGTCAAGATTCCACAGGGGATCCTAATAAATAATAATGCAGCTTAGCCTGAAATGAGGAGCCAGACTTTGCTTATAACACCAGCTTCATTGCTCAATTACTATGTAGTGTTGGAGAAGTCCACTCACCTTTCTCCACAGAGTCCCAGTGAGAGCTAAGTGCAACTATATGGTGAAATCTGTGTTCAGGTCAAGAAGAAACTGTTAGAACCGGACATGGAACAACAGACTGATTCCAAATTGGTAAAGGAGTACATCAAGGCTGTATAGTGTCACCCTGCTTATTTAACTTATATGCAGAGTACATCATGAGATGTACTTCATCATGGGCTGGATGAAGCACAAGCTGGAATCAAGATTGCTGGGAGAAATATCAATAACCTCAGATATGCAGATGACACCACCCTTATGGCAGAAAGTGAAGAAGAACTAAAGAGCCTCTTGGTGAAAATGAAAGAGGAGAGAGAAAAAGTTGGCTTAAAACTCAACATTCAGAAAACTAAGATCATGGCAACTGGTCCCATCACTTCATGGCAAATAGATTGGGAAACAATGGAAACAGTGAGAGACTTTACTTTTGGGGGCTCCAAAATCACTGCAGATGGTGACTGCAGCCATGAAATTAAAAGACGCTTGCTCCTTGGAAAAAAAGGTATGACCAACCTAGACAGCATATTAAAAAGCAGAGACATTACTTTGCCAACAAAGGTCTGTCTAGTCAAAGCTATGGTTTTTCCAGTAGTCATGTATGGATATGAGAGTTGGACTATACAGAAAGCTGAGTGCTGAAGAATTGATGCTTTTAAACTGTGGTATTGGAGAAGACTCTTGAGAGTCCCTTGGACTGCAAGGAGATTCAACTGATCCATCCTAAAGGAAATCAGTCCTGAATATTCCTTGGAAGGACTGACGGTGAAGCTGAAGTTCCAATACTTTGGCCACCTGATGTGAAGAACTGACTCAATGGAAAAGATCCTGATGCTGGGAAAGATTGAAGGCAAGAGGAAAAGGGGATGACAGAGAATGAGATGGTTGGATGGCATCACCAACTCAATGGACATGAGTTTGAGTAAGCTCCGGGAGTTGGTGATAGACAGGGAAGCCTGGCCTGCTGCAGTCCATGGGGTCGCAAAGAGTCAGACACGGCTTAGAGACTGAACTGAACTAAACTGTTACGGTGAAAGATGCTTTTAAACTATAAAGTACTATACAAACATAAAGTGTTTTCTCCAAAAAGCCACTCAAATGAATGTTCCCAACAACTTACCTCCATTCAAATTGGTTTTTCAAATTATAACTATAATTCCACCTTTCCAGTCTCCTCAATTCTCCATTTTTTCAAGCATGTCTTTTTAAATTTTTTAAAAAATATTTAATTTTGGGGGTGCATCAGATCTTAATTGCAGCACCCAGGATCTTCATTGTATCATGTAGGATTTTTCATTGCAGTGCATGGACTCTCTAGTTATGGCGCACAGACTCAGTAGTTTTGGCACACAGGATTACTTACTCCTCAACATGTGGAATCTTAGTTCCAAAACCAGGGATCAAACCCTAGTCCTCTGCATTGGAAGGCAGATTCTCAACTACTGGACCACCAGGGAAGTCCCCTTAAGCATGTTTTAAAATGATGAGTTCTGACCTGTTGCATCCTAGGAAAGGGAGTCAAAAGTCTTTATAGACTGTTTCCTGAAGACAGCTGCCCAAATGTTGCTTTGACTAAAATAATCTGGATAATGTTCAATATCATTAAGGAAAATAAGAGGGAAGACTCCAGTAGGTCGTCATCCTACTTTTCCATAAATCCTTGAGGTGTCTGTTCCTGGGACATTTTTTTTGTAGTTGTGCTTTGTGTACAAGACAGGTATAATAGTGTTGGAAAAGATGCAGAGAAAGGAAACTCAAATGATAAAGAAAATGATAGAAAAAAAGGCAGAAGTGGGGATAAAGCTACATATACAGTCAGGTCCTCTATATCCATGGATACTGCATCCTTAGATTCAACCAACCATGGATCAAACATATTAAAAAAAAATTCCAGAAAGTTCCCAAAAGCAAAACTTGAATTTGCTACATGCAGGCAGATACTTACATATAATTTACATTGTATTTACAAGTACACACCTAGCATTGACATTGTTTTAGGTATTATAAATAATCTAAAGATGATTTAAAGTACACAGGAGGCTATGCATAGGTTATATGCAAACACTATACCATTTTATATAAGGAACTTCAGCATCCATGGATTTTGGTATTCACAGGGGTTGTGGAACTGATCCCCCTTGGATACCAAGGGACCACTGTATATAATATGACAACTCTAATTAATGAAACTGGCTAAGGGTGAGCATCATCAGAGAGCCATGTGGCTGGCAGTTCTTTGTTTCTGGTGTCTTGCCAGAGTATGCCTGCTAAACAGATTCTCCTCCACATGGCCTCAGCTTTGGGCTGTTTTGCTTTTGCTTTGTTTCTGTGTTCTTTCACTTGAAACTTCCTTAGTCCAACATATCCTCACTTAGAAGGAGCTTCTCCTGACAGTATGGGGAACATCGGGCTGTCCTTATATTGTCTGGTGAACAGTCTTATTTAATGAGCTTTAAAGCTGGTTCATAAAGCTTCTGGTTTGAATCCCCCTCCAGGCCAATTGACTTACTCTTTAGGCTCCATGAGCCTCAACCAAATTACATCCAAATCACCTAGGGGAACTGTGGTGCTATAAATCATTCAGAACTCGATTTATCTATTGTGTAAAACCAGAATGTCATAGGAGTGTTTCTTTAATACAGAGCATAACTAAACAAACAAGGACAATGCATTAGTAAATACAAAACCGCTTTTAGTTTTATGTTATATTTAAATTTCTCAAATAGAAAGGCATCCAACATTGAACATGCTCAGAGGCTAAGGTTGGCTTTAGTTAGTTGCCAAGAGCAGAGGCAAATAACCACATATGTAAGCATTAAGCAAAACCAAGTCCCCGTTCTTTACAATTCAGTTTCTACAGCTCTATACTTACAACATTTAGCTTAGCTAGACCATTATCACACTAACCTTATAAGCTTGTCCTGAAGAGATAAGAGGCTTTAGATAGGTGGGCCCAGACAAGTTATATAATTCATAGACTATTTGCAATATTCTTGTAATGCAATGTACTGATCCTCCTTCTTCAGATCGGTAACAAATCACCTAGCTAAGCTATTGGATTCTGCTACACAAAACTGTCTTTACTTAAAGAAAAGACCAGCACCTCGGTGTCATTTTACTAAATATTTATTTTCACCACTTTTAGCTATAATTCAATGAAGGAAGCTGCAATCTCTTCTTCATTTGGTCTTTTTATTTTATTTTAGAGTACTCTATTTCTATTTTTTAAGATTTTATTAGAGTATAGTTGATTTACAATGTTGTGTTAGTATCAGGTGTTCAGTAAAGTGAATCAGCTATTCATATACCTGATTTGGTCTTTTTTTTTTTTTGGACTTGGTCTTAAAATTGGTCATACTGTTTCTGTCTTTTGTCTCTTTGCATTCTATCCTCTATGCTGCAGCCAATGCGTGCATGCTCAGTTGTGTCCAACTCTGTGACCCTATAGACTGTAGCCTGCCAGTCTCCTTTGTCCATGGGATTTTCCAGGCAAGATACTGGAATGGGTTTCCATGCCTTTCTCCAGGGGGCCCTCCCGACCCAGGGATCGAATCTGTGTCTCCTGCATTGCAGGCGGATTCTTTATCACTGTGCCACCTGGGAAACAGCCAGAGCAAGCTTTTTAATGAGTCACTCTTTTGCTCAGAAATCTCCAGCAGCTTATACTCACAGTTAAAAGACCAAATCCTTATATTATCCAATAAGGCCCCATAGGAAGTCTCTGCATCTCGCTCCCTAACCCCTCTCCTACTAGTTCCACTGGGCTTCAGCCACATTGACCTTGCTTTTCCTAGACAAAGCTGGGTTTTTATCACACATATAGATGTTCTCTTTGCTGGACTAGTTTTACACCAGATAGAAGCATCACCCTTGTCCTCACCTATTTAAGGTCTCTGCTCAAATGTCACTGTCAATGAGGCATTCTCTGGGTACTCTTAAGTTTCTCCATCCACATATCCTATCTTCCGTACTTGCTTCATTTTTCTCCATAGCACTATATATGCTTTCCTTATTGATTTGTATATGCTGTGTATCCCTGCTCCCCAACTGACATGTAAATTCCATGAGGATGGGGGCTTTTATCTCTACCTTGAATGGTGTTACTTGCACAGTGTATGACACATATTAGGTGCTCAATATTTTTTGTTCAAATTAAGGAATTAAAGATTCTTTCTCACCAGCCATCTGCCTAACTCTCAAATTTTCACCTTCCTGTGGAATCCTTCTGGCACCTCCTTATCCAGTATTTCTTCCCCAAAGTCCTCTCTGCCTGAATAAGTTTTTCTAAGTGGCAGTCTCTTACTTCCATTAGTGTACAACTTTCAGACAATGATTGCAGCCCTTCCCAGTAGCATGAAGTCACTTCTTAGCAGATCCAATTTATTGTGAATTTCCTTTTTGCCTGCATCCCTGCCCTCAGAGTTAGTCTGCACATCTCACTTCCCACCCAGGCCCATGATGTAGGTGATTGTCACTTAGTAAAACCTCAGCATATTTAAAACACAAATTTACATTAATGTTAGTCTTGAACTCTTGGACTTCCCTGGTGGCCCAGTGGCTAAGACTCCAGACTCCCAATGCAGGGAGCCTGGGTTCGATTCCTGGCTGGGGAACAAGATTCCAAATGGTATAACTAAGAGTTCAAATACTACCACTAAAGATCTCACATGCCACAGTGAAGACCTGGCAGAGCTGAAGAAATAAATATTTTTTAAAATTTATAAAACCAAGTAAAACATGATTCTTGAACTCTTGCTTTAATTCATAAGTGTATGCTATAATTAAGGCTGTCAGACTTAGCACCTTCCTAAATAAAGAACTCCTCCTCTTGGAGGGCACAAACAAATAACACCCAGTTAAATATTGTGTGAAACATACTTTTATTAAGACATACTTGTTGTATTTCTGAAACTCAAATTTACTGAGGCATGATGTATTTTATCTGGCACCCCTACCTATGATGGACATAGATATTGTTGAAAGGGCATTTCCAGCCTGATTATTTTCTAGAAAAACTGTATGTAAAATACATATATTATCCAAGTCTCCAAATAAGACACACCTGGATTATTTCACTGTATTAAAAAATACCAGAAATAGGGAGTACTCCCTTGAAATCTAAGGAAGTGATTTTGAATTTAAAAGAAATTGAAATGCTTAACACAGTAATAAACATGTGGAATTTATTACTCCAAGGAAAAGATCCAGGCAGAACATTTTTGAAAAAAAAAATCTTTTAAAGGTTTTAAAAACATTCATGTATAAAAACATAAATCAAATAAAAATGATAAAACACCTTCTGTATTTTGGGCACTCATGATCCAGACTAGAAGACACTGTCTGTGCACTTAGAGTCTGCTAGTAATACAGTTATAATTCAAAATGACAATATAGTGTTAGGAGAAAAATAGAGGTAAATAAAAAAGTGCTGTTGTAGCAAGAAAGTGGTTGGTTATCTGTAGTCAGGAAAAGATGAGAGTAAAGGGAAAGCTCTCTAGTAGATGACCCTTCAATTTGGTTTTTAAAATCCATTTTATTTGGGGTATAGTTTACATGCTATAAAATTTACCCATTTAAAATCTATTTTGATTAGTTTTATTTTATTTTTATAGGTTTACTGACACATAGGTTACATAAACTGTAGCCTTTTTAGGTGTACGGTTCTATGAATTTTGACAAACATACTCAGTTGTTTAACTACCACCACAATCAAGATATAGCATATTATTTGAAAGTTCGGAAACAGTGGAAACAGTGTCAGACTTTATTTTTCTGGGATCCAAAATCACTACAGATGGTGACTGCAGCCATGAAATTAAAAGACGCTTACTCCTTGGAAGGAAAGTTATGACCAACCTAGATAGCATATTCAAAAGCAGAGACATTACTTTGCCAACAAAAGTCCGTCTAGGCAAGGCTATGGTTTTTCCTGTGGTCATGTATGGATGTGAGAGTTGGGCTGTGAAGAAGGCTGAGCACCAAAGAATTGATGTTTTTGAACTGTGGTGTTGGAGAAGACTCTTGAGAGTCCCTTGGACTGCAAGGAGATCCAGCCAGTCCATTCTGAAGGAGATCAGCCCTGGGATTTCTTTGGAAGGACTGATGCTGAAGCTGAAACTCCAGTACTTTGGCCACCTCATGCAAAGAGTTGACTCATTGGAAAGGAATCTGATGCTGGGAGGGATTGGGGGCAGGAGGAGAAGGGGACGACAGAGGATGAGATGGCTGGATGGCATCATTGACTCGATGGACGTGAGTCTGAATGAACTCCGGGAGTTGGTGATGGATAGTGAGGCCTGGCATGCTGCAATTCATGGGATCGCAAAGAGTCGGACACGACTGAGTGACTGATCTGATCTGATCTGATCTGAAGAGAGTAGATCTTAAAAATTCTCACCACAAAGCAAAAAATAACTCTGTGAGGTGATGGATGTGTTAAATAACCTCATTGTGGTAATCAACTCACAATCTTTACATATTATCAAATCTTCATGTTGTACACCTGAAACTTGGACAACATTATATGTCAATCATATCTCAGTAAACCTGAAAAAATGCCTAAAATAAATGATAGGGTATTTCTTCTACCCAGAAGGCTTCCTTCATGCCCTGCTGTATTAGTTTTCTATTACTGTCAAAACAAATTACCAAAAACTTTGCAGTTTAAAACAACATCCACTTATTAACTCATATTTCCATAGGTCAGAAATCCAGGCACAGAGTATTGGTTTCTCTGCTCAAGGTCTCACAAGGCTGAAATCAAAGTGTTCCCCAGGTTTGAGTCCCTTTTTGGAGATGAGTAAAAAATTTGCTTTCAAGCTCATTCAAGTGATTGACATAATTCAATTCCATGGGGCTGTAGACCTGAACTTCCCCATTTTTTTTTTTTTGACACTTGACACCTCCATCCTCAAGCCAGCAACAGCAAGTTGAATCCTTCTTGTGCTTCAAAAATCTCTCCCTTCTTCCTCTGCTTCTAAGAGCTCATATGATTACATTGGGCCTACCTAGATACTCCAGGTTGATCTTGTCATTTTATGATTAAATGACTAATAACCTTAATTACAACTACAGAGTTCCTTTTGTAACACAACATATTAATGGGCATAAAACCTAGGCTGAAGGTCACAGGAGTTGAAAATTCTGTTTCTCTCACTTTTTGTATCAATCCCTTTGCTCCACTCTAGCTTCTGGCAACCTCTGATCTGATCTCTGTCCCTGTAGTTTGTTTTTTCCTGAATGTCATATAAATAGAATTATACAGTTAATAGTCTTTGAGTCTGACTTTTTTTAACCCAGCATAAGGTTCTTGAGATCTATCCATTGTATGGATAAGTAGTTCCTTTTAATTGTGGGGTAGGTAATATTTTGTTGTATGGATATATCATAGTTTGCTTCACCTGATGAGGTGGTCCAGGTGGTGGTCACATTCATCTTAAGGGAATAGGGAGAGGACAAAGTCCAGGAATCACTTAGTGATCTAAAGTTTCAGGTAGATGCACGCATTCAGGGGATGACCTGGTCCTAGGAGATCATCTATATAAACCACTTTTTAAATAAGAGAAACTCCAAGAGTTTAACTAATTGCTAAAACCACACAGCTGGTCAGTACCTGAATTGGGACTTAAACCTATATCTGTCTGACAAGAATTACATTGGTTATTCCTAACTATTTTTGATATGATAAAGTTATAGATCTTTTCTCCCAAAAAGTTTATTATGCAAATACATACCAGCCCCAGTTTAAGAACTTTTGTGCCATGGCACTATTCTTCAGCATGACCTAGAGCTCTGTGGGTACTTTGTGTTGATAATTTCTCCCCAGATATAGGACTAAGTCTTTGTCAGATTCATTACGGTTCTAAAGGTTGGGTGGGGTGGTGGGGGATATCATGTACTAATGAAGACATTTCCTGAACCTTTGGGACATTTTGATGGGTTAGCAGGGGTTCCTAAACTTTTTTCTTAAAGAGCCAGAAAATAAATATCTTAGGCTTGCATGAATATAGTTTCTGTGACAAAACTCATCTCTGTACTTGTATACTGTATGTAAGTGAATGAATGAGCACAATGAGCACAGCTGTGTTCCAATAAAACTATTTAAAAAACCAAGTTGTGGGCCTTCAGGTCATAATTTGCTGACGCTTAGAGTGGTCACAGTCTGTTGTAAAAATGTAATGCTCTAGACTCTACTGTGTGCATTTTTATCTCCTCATACATTTACCCTAATCCCCTAGGACCAATTATAATTATTCCTTGTGATTAAAATGCAGACTGTTATTGCAGGTAGGGGCAATTGGAGTAGGAAGACTTAATTTACATTCTGTCCTTTACTGTCTGTGTGAACCTTGATCCCATTACTTTGAGCATCGGTACAACAGAGTATAAGACCTGGAACATGTATGAAAGAAGAAATTAACAATAACACAATAATAGTGGGAGACTTTAATACCCCACTCACACCTATGGATAGATCAACTCAACAGAAAATTAACAAGGAAACACAAACTTTAAACAATAAAATAGACCAGTTAGACCTAATTGATATCTATAGGACATTTCATCCCAAAACAATGAATTTCACCTTCTTCTCAAGCGCACATGGAACCTTCTCCAGGATAGATCACATCCTGGGCCATAAAGCTAGCCTTGGTAAATTCAAAAAAATAGAAATCATTCCAAGCATCTTTTCTGACCACAATGCAGTAAGATTAGATCTCAATTACAGGAGAAAAACTATTAAAAAATCCAACATATGGAGACTGAACAACACGCTGCTGAATAACCAACAAATCACAGAAGAAATCAAAAAAGAAATCAAAATTTGCATAGAAACGAATGAAAATGAAAACTCAACAACCCAAAACCTGTGGGACACGGTAAAAGCAGTCCTAAGGGGAAAGTTCATAGCAATACAGGCACACCTCAAGAAACAAGAAAAAAGTCAAATAAATAACCTAACTCGACACCTAAAGCAACTAGAAAAGGAAGAAATGAAAAACCCCAGGGTTAGTAGAAGGAAAGAAATCTTAAAAATTAGAGCAGAAATAAATGCAAAAGAAACAAAAGTGACCATAGCAAAAATCAACAAAACCAAAAGCTGGTTCTTTGAAAGGATAAATAAAATTTACAAACCATTAGCCAGACTCATCAAGAAACAAAGGGAGAAAAATCAAATCAATAAAATTAGAAATGAAAATGGAGAGATCACAACAGACAACACAGAAATACAAAGGATCATAAGAGACTACTATCAACAATTATATGCCAATAAAATGGACAACGAGGAAGAAATGGACAAATTCTTAGAAAAGTACAACTTTCCAAAACTCAACCGGGAAGAAATAGAAAACCTTAACAGACCCATCACAAGCACGGAAATTGAAACTGTAATCAAAAATCTTCCAGCAAACAAAAGCCCAGGTCCAGACGGCTTCACAGCTGAATTCTACCAAAAATTTAGAGAAGAGCTAACACCTATCCTGCTCAAACTCTTCCAGAAAATTGCAGAGGATGGTAAACTTCCAAACTCATTCTATGAGGCCACCATCACCCTAATACCAAAACCTGACAAAGATCCCACAAAAAAAGAAAACTACAGGCCAATATCACTGATGAACATAGATGCAAAAATCCTTAACAAAATTCTAGCAATCAGAATCCAACAACACATTAAAAAGATCATACACCATGACCAAGTGGGCTTTATCCCAGGGATGCAAGGATTCTTCAATATCCACAGATCAATCAATGTAATACACCACATTAACAAATTGAAAAATAAAAACCATATGATTATCTCAATAGATGCAGAGAAAGCCTTTGACAAAATTCAACATCCATTTATGATCAAAACTCTCCAGAAAGCAGGAATAGAAGGAACATACCTCAACATAATAAAAGCTATATATGACAAACCCACAGCAAACATTATCCTCAATGGTGAAAAATTGAAAGCATTTCCTCTAAAGTCAGGAACAAGACAAGGGTGCCCACTTTCACCATTACTATTCAACATAGTTTTGGAAGTTTTGGCCACAGCAATCAGAACAGAAAAAGAAATAAAAGGAATCCAAATGGGAAAAGAAGAAGTAAAGCTCTCACTGTTTGCAGATGACATGATCCTCTACATAGAAAACCCTAAAGACTCCACCAGAAAATTACTAGAACTAATCAATGACTATAGTAAAGTTGCAGGATATAAAATCAACACACAGAAATCCCTTGCATTCCTATACACTAATAATGAGAAAACAGAAAGAGAAATTAAGGAAACAATTCCATTCACCATTGCAACGGAAAGAATAAAATACTTAGGAATATATCTACCTAAAGAAACTAAAGACCTATATATAGAAAACTATAAAACACTGGTGAAAGAAATCAAAGAGGACACTAACAGATGGAGAAATATACCATGTTCATGGATTGGAAGAATCAATATAGTGAAAATGAGTATACTACCCAAAGCAATCTATAGATTCAATGCAATCCCTATCAAGCTACCAACAGTATTCTTCACAGAGCTAGAACAAATAATTTCACAATTTGTATGGAAAAACAAAAAACCTCGAATAGCCAAAGCGATCTTGAGAAAGAAGAATGGAACTGGAGGAATCAACCTACCTGACTTCAGGCTCTACTACAAAGCCACAGTTATCAAGACAGTATGGTACTGGCACAAAGACAGAAATATAGATCAATGGAACAAAATAGAAAGCCCAGAGATAAATCCACGCACATATGGACACCTTATCTTTGACAAAGGAGGCAAGAATATACAATGGATTAAAGACAATCTCTTTAACAAGTGGTGCTGGGAACTCTGGTCAACCACTTGTAAAAGAATGAAACTAGAACACTTTCTAACACCATACACAAAAATAAACTCAAAATGGATTAAAGATCTACACGTAAGACCAGAAACTATAAAACTCCTAGAGGAGAACATAGGCAAAACACTCTCTGACATACATCACAGCAGGATCCTCTATGACCCACCTCCCAGAATATTGGAAATAAAAGCAAAAATAAACAAATGGGACCTAATTAACCTTAAAAGCTTCTGCACATCAAAGGAAACTATTAGCAAGGTGAAAAGACAGCCTTCAGAATGGGAGAAGATAATAGCAAATGAAGCAACTGACAAACAACTAATCTCGAGAATATACAAGCATCTCCTACAGCTCAACTCCAGAAAAATAAATGACCCAATCAAAAAATGGGCCAAAGAACTAAATAGACATTTCTCCAAAGAAGACACACAGATGGCTAACAAACACATGAAAAGATGCTCAACATCACTCATTCTCAGAGAAATGCAAATCAAAACCACTATGAGGTACCATTTCACACCAGTCAGAATGGCTGTGATCCAAAGTCTACAAGTAATAAATGCTGGAGAGGGTGTGGAGAAAAGGGAACCCTCTTACACTGTTGGTGGGAATGCAAACTAGTACAGCCACTATGGAGAACAGTGTGGAGATTCCTTAAAAAACTGGAAATAGACCTGCCTTATGATCCAGCAATCCCACTGCTGGGCATACACACTGAGGAAACCAGAAGGGAAAGAGACACGAGTACCCCAATGTTCATCGCAGCACTGTTTATAATAGCCAGGACATGGAAGCAACCTAGATGCCCATCAGCAGATGAATGGATAAGAAAGCTGTGGTACATATACACAATGGAGTATTATTCAGCCATTAAAAAGAATACATTTGAATCAGTTCTAATGAGGTGGATGAAACTGGAGCCTATTATACAGAGTGAAGTAAGCCAGAAAGAAAAACACCAATACAGTATACTAATGCATATATATGGAATTTAGAAAGATGGTAACAATAACCCTGTGTACGAGACAGCAAAAGAGACACTGATGTATAGAACAGTCTTATGGACTCTGTGGGAGAGGGAGAGGGTGGGAAGATTTGGGAGAATGGCATTGAAACATGTAAAATATCATGTATGAAATGAGTTGCCAGTCCAGGTTCGATGCACGATACTGGATGCTTGGGGCTGGTGCACTGGGATGACCCAGAGGGATGGAATGGGGAGGGAGGAGGGAGGAGGGTTCAGGATGGGGAACACATGTATACCTGTGGCGGATTCATTTAGATATTTGGCAAAACTATTACAGTTATGTAAAGTTTAAAAATAAAATAAAATTAAAAAAAAAAAAAAAGACCTGGAACATGAGTGTAATAATGGAAGCCTTGCAAGGCCGTTGTGAAGCAGACAGTGTTTATTCAGTGATCCTTGATAAACTGAACTACTCAATGAATTTCACTTCTGTGTCCTTTGTCCATTCTTCTGACCATCCCATCATAGTAAATAACTCTATTATCAACTTCAGTGGCAGTTACTATAAAAGTTAGGTGCAACTAGCTAGGCACATAGGAGGTTTGATAAGGCATAAGGATCAAGAAGCCTCCTGGGAAAGAAATCATCCAAAGTTAAAAGACTGTCACATAACTTAATTCGAGGGCAGTTGGGTTCATGTTAGAGCCTTGGCTAGATTATGTGAGTCTATCAAAAATGTCTGTCACAGATATCATCTCTCCCAGCTCCCCCGCACCTTGAACCCAGGCCTGAACCTTACATCAAAAGATCTCCAATTTAAAAAAAAATGTGAAGGAAAAAAAAAAACCTTGTTGTAATATGACAGCAACCTCAGTGCCAGCAGCTTTGGCATCACCCAGGAGAGTGCAACATTGGAAGAGAGCACATTCCATATTGGGTACTGACAACCTGGGAATAGATACTGCTGGTCACCAGGCTTGCCTTTGGCAGATACCAAGTGGAGGTTTTGCTTTTAGTAGCCATTGGCCGGGACAGTATATATACCCAGAGCAAGCCCTAGAAGAAGAGAAGAGAAATGGGAGATATGCAGTGGCCATGAGTACTGATTCCCAGAGAACTTGTGATGTATTATCTTGGTTTAACAGGTTGTTTTTTGGTGGTGGTGAGCAGTGGGGAAGGGCCAGAGAGATGACATAAGGGAATGTATGGGTACAAAATAGGGAGTGAAGTTACTAGAGTGTGCATGGGAATGGAGCCAGGAAAACATGAACTTGTGATTCCTCCCTTTCCTACAAAGCTAGTGCAATTGTGGAAACTCAAGTGCAAAGCAGTAATATTTAGTCTTCCTGAAGATCCTGTACTTCATAACCTATGACTTTTTTCTTTCTTTTTAAAATTGAACTATAGTTGATTTACAATGTTGTGTAAATTTCTGCTGCTGCTGCTGTTGTTCAGTTGCTCAGTCGTCTCTGACTCTTTGTGACCCCATGGACTGCAGCATGCCAGGCCTCCCTGTCCTTCACCATCTCCTGGAGCTTGCTCAAACTCATGTCCATTGAGTCAATGATGCTGTCCAACCATCTTTTCTTCTGTCACCCTCTTCTCCTCCTACCTTCAATCTTTCCCTGGATCAAGGTCTTTTCCAGTGAGCCAGCTCTTCGCATCAGGTAGCCAACCTATTGGAGCTTCAGCTTCAGCAGCAGTCCTTCCGATGAATATTCAGGGTTGATTTCCTTTAGGATTGACTGGTTTGATCTCCTGGGTGTCCAAGGGACTCTCAAGTGTCTTCTCCAATACCACAGTTCAAAAGCATCAATTCTTTGGTGCTCAGCCTTCTTTATAGTCCAATTCTCACATCCATACACAACTAGTGGAAAAACCATAGCTTTGACTAAGTGATTCATAACCCTCTGACCTTTGCATGTGGGTTTTTGTCCTTCAGCACCATCTTTCCTCTTGAGGTTTTCCTTCCTGAAGTCTCTTCATGTCTTTTTTTCATCCAAAGGTTAACTTCTAGTCCAGTTCTCTTCTAAGGTGTAGTATCTTGAATTCAGGCACAGGCTATGCTATACTAGGGAAGTCATTCTCAAGGTTGCTCAACTGTTTTTGTTGCTGTTTAGTCACTAAGTGTAAGTGTTTGTTGTTCAGTAGTGCCTGACTCTTTGCGACCCCATGGACTGCAGCCTACCAGGCTCCTCTGTCCATGAGATTTTCCAGGCAAGGGAACTGGAGTGTGTTGCCATATCCTCCTCCAGGGAATTTTCCTTACCCAGGGATAGAACCCATGTCTCCTGCATTGGTAGGTGGATTCTTTATTGCTGAAACACCAAGGAAGCCACTTCTCAGGTGTTAGAGTCATGGTGCTTGAAAGTCATGGTGCTCTTTGTGGGACTTTAACAAATGATATATATTTTTTCATTTAGTTCCATGAGAATGAAATAATAGCTGTATCACAGCACCTGTCATTGGGGGTACTTCCTATGTATCAAGCACTTTGCTAATCTCTTTACGTGCATGACTTTATTTGTCTCTCACTATAACCCTGTGCACTGTGTTGAAGATGAAGGCTCAAATACGTTTAGACACTTCCCCAGAGTCAAACAACCTAGAAGTGATAACCAGGAATTGCACTCTGGACTTCAAAGTTTGTGATTGTAACTAATGTACGTACTGTCTCCTCTTAATGAACAGTTTTCCTAATAGAAACATGCCTATGTGACAAGTGGGAAATATTAAATGCAGCCTCTAGAATATGGATTTGAGTACACAATATAAGCTGATGAAAACATACATTCTGCCAAATACACCATGAATATTCTTTTGCACACCATAGTAACACAGTCTTTTTTGTCCTTCCATCTTATTTATAGTAATTACTTGTACTTCTTTATTTGTCTGGGGTTCATTTAAAAGTACCAGTTGATAATACTCCCATCATAGTACTATTGTGAGAATTTATACACTATCACCAGTGCCAGCTTTCAAAGACTCTCTAAGGTACTTCACAGACTTGGGGACATGTGAAGATAGTCTGCCGCCCAGACTGCTTTTTATTGACAGCATGTTGCTGGAATGGATAGGCCACATGGAGAACAGAGCACAAATGTGTCTAGTCTTGCTTCAAAGTGGATATTCTGAAACATGCTTATACAAGAAAGTTAAAAACCTTTTCTTTCATCTTGCCACTTTGTCAATTCTGGTTCACCTCACATTTGTTTCTCTTGGGTGACTTTTCTTCCCATTTTGGTTCCTACTAGATGTCTTAGAGCTTCAGCTTTTGCCCAACTCCAGGTTCAGTAAGTAAAGTACTCAGAATTAGTTTATATCTTAGCCACCCACTAGGGAGGAATGCTGATACAATTTTGGATTAAGTGGTTTGTTTAACAGAAAAGGAGACTGCATAGAAAGTAGAGAGTACAATTTTAAAATTGGGGTTCAGTTATGACTGTAAACCCCAATATTTTTGTGAGGAATCACAGAACTTAAATACTACTTAGATTCTCTTGGTTGTTAATCGCTCAGTCATGTCCAACTCTTTGTGACCCCATGGACTGTAGCTGGCCAGGCTCCTCTGTCCATGGAATTCTCCAGGCAAGAATAGTGGAGTGGGTTGCCATTTCTTCTCCATGGGATATTCTCAACCCAGAGATCGAACCTGGGTCTCCCCCATTGCAGGCAGATTCTCTACCAAGTGAGCCACCAGGTCAGTGATGTTAAATGCTCTTGCTGCTAAGTCGCTTCAGTCGTGTCCAACTCTGTGCAACCCCATAGACGGCAGCCGACCAGGCTCCCCCGTCCCTGGGATTCTCCAGGCAAGAACACTGGATTGGGTTGCCATTTCCTTCTCCAATTCATGAAAGTGAAAAGTGAAAGTAAAGTCGCTCAGTCGTGTCCAACTCTTAGCGACCCCATGGACTGCAGCCTACTAAGCTCCTTCGTCCATGGGACTTTCCAGGCAAGAGTACTGAAGTGGGGTGCCATTGCCTTCTCCATAAATGCTTTTAATGCCACCTTAATACATCACACTAATGATTGCCCACCTCACTGTAAGCAATGAATAAGAGGTAGCCATTACTTTTGTGATGATGATGATGATGGATACACAGCCAATTGGAGTGCTCTCAAAGACTATTCAGATTTCTTAAGATGCATAAAAAAAATAAAAAAGGGAAATTCAAACTGGAAAGATGTAGCTATTTACTCTGGATCCATAGAATGTGTGATGTCTGTGTTTGCTATTTGTCCCTCACTATTCATCCTTCCCTTCTTTCTCTTAGTAACAGAACTAACTGAGTTTTGACTCAAAGACTGCATATCCCAATCTGCTTTGCAGCTAAGTTTGGCCATAACACCACCTGGCCAATGACGTGTGAGTGGCAAGTACAGCCTCCAGGTCACATTCTTAAAAGGAAACTGCTTGCCCTTCACATCCTTGTTCCTTTTCTCATGAGAATTGAGTGAGTGTTGATCATGTGAACAAGGAAAGCAAAGATAGAAGAACCCCAAGGACTTGGATGACCTTGTGGAGCAGAGCTACCTATCTCCAGACTGTTACAAAGGAAAAAAACATATTCTATATCATTTCAGCCACTGTATTTTTTTAATTTCTTCATTATTCATCAACTTAGCCTAATACATGAAATAAAATGCCTGGTACAATGCCCATCAACTGTAAAAGAAAATCACACATTTTAAAAAGAAGCACAAATAAGAAAAATGTATCATTAAAAATGAAATCTAAAAACGTGGGGAAAAAAGTATCAGTTGATACCAAATGATGCATTGTTTGCTACTAGCAGCTGATAGCTACTAGCAAGAAAGGATGGACAATTGCCATTCTTTAGGATGCACTCTTGATTACTTCCAGAAATCGTTCTTTGAAAAACAAATTTATTTTAACCATTCTCTTTTCAATGTCTTTCACAGAAGTTAAAAATCTTTAACAGTTTTAAAGAGCAGAGCGTTAGAGATGTTCACTAGAAAGGTGTCTCTTTTCTTTTAACATGCTATCTTTGGCCAAAAATGTCAGGACTATTCAAGTAACAGAACATTTGCCATTTTTATCACCAGTCGCTCATCCCCATTGCTCAGAGAATGAAGAACTTTTCCTTTTGGGTGTCAGAACTCTCCACAGAATTGACATTTATGCCCCACCATGAAGGATGTATGAACATTCACACTGTGAACAACTTCAGGTTCCAAAACATACCCAGGAAAACAAATGATAATTGTCTAGATAAGACTGGAGCCAAGCCTACATTTGTCTTCTTAGTTTCAACCTCCTTCACCTTTATGCCAACTTGAACAATTATTAATCCCATGGTAACTACAGAAAAATAGGTCTAACTGGACTTTATACATAAGCCTAAGATTTTAGATCAATGATAAAACAGCAAAATAGCAATTACCCTGACAGCCTAGTTGGACTGATCTCCTTCAGATCCCCTGAATAAAACCTTAGCTTGGACACTTGACCTAGTCAGGTTCCATGAGCTGTTCTTGACTCAATCACTCAGGTTCTATGTCTTACTTTTGTTCTAGTCTGTTCTTGTTACTTCAGCCCTTTCTCTTATGGTTTACACTTGATTCAGAGTCATCTTAAATTCTAGGTTGTCTGCACATTTATATTTTATCTCTCATGAGCCACATCCATATTGCCTACATTTTCTTCAACATACATGAAATTGCTTTTCTTAAAATGAAGCTACATAGACAATACACATGGTTCTTGGGAGGCATGAATCATCACATCCTCAATATATAATGTAATTGGTACATAATATCAAAGAAACATGCCTTCAAGGTCTCAGAGAAGAGACAGGGACTTTTATAGGAAATGTCTGTTTTTCAACCCTGTCTTATCTCATGCAGTGAATCAAGCAAGATCTTATTTTTCTGTGCAGAGATTCAGGAGTGGCTAATTCATAAAATATCATTTCAAATCTCATTGGGGAACCAAAGTTATCAAAAAAAAAAATATGTGAAAACCCACAGGCTAATTGAAACACAAAATTCTCCCAAGGGAAAAGTTAAATACCAATGGCATCTTATCTTGCTGGGTCTAATCTTAAAGTTGCTGCCTGCTGAGAATAAATTTCTTCCACAATCACTTGCTACACAGAAGCATCTTTTGTTAAATTTTAAGTCCTTGACCAAAAAGTTTCCTTTAAGAAAAATTTCTAAAAGTTGATTCAAAAGAAAGAGTAGCTAGATACTTGTGTTTAACAATTTTCTTTTTGTATATTTAAAACTGTGATCAGATGCCTAGGCTTGATGCCAAATTATGAAGAATGACATTGTAATAACAGAAACTCACTCTCCAATATATATGTTTGGCCCCGACCTTTCAACTTTTTTTGGCCACACCTATCTATAGTTATCATCATTTGAGTTTCTCAAATTTGGGTCACCTCAAATCCTTTATTTAAAAATAAAATCATCTTCCCAGCTTTCCGTTTTTCTTGATGTTGTTCATCTATGTTTCCAACCTAAAAATCTTGGTATCACCTTGAACACCCATCATTCACAGACATTTGTGGAGCATCTACTGTGAGCCAGGTCTCATGCAAAGTGCTGAAGACATGGCATCAGCTTTCAAGGGTCTCTATTTTTGGTAATTGAGTTGAGTTGTTACCTGGTTTATAGGCAAGCATATTTTAATATTGTCAGTGTTGTTCTTTAATGTGTCAGATTCATCCTCTTCTCTCCCCTTTCCCCCCATCAATTCTTCTTAATTCTCTCCTCTTCTTTCCTTCTTACTATCTAAATGCTAACTCTTTAAACTTGATGCTTAAAATATTGCAATGGTTTTTCCTTGTCTTCAAAGAGTATCCGTGGTTACATGTGGAGAAGGGAATGGCGACCCACTCCAGTATTCTTCCCTGGAGAATTCCATGGACAGAGGAGCCTGGCAGGCTACAGTCCATGGGGTCACAAAGAGTCAGACACGGCTGAGTGACTAACACACAGACATTTAGTCTACTCGCTGAATGTGCTGTGTTTACACCTAATGTTGCAGTATTTTATGAATATTATCAACCCCATTCATCTTGTGTCAGATTCTGCAGAAGCAGGGATTTGGTTGTGAATAATGTGTCGAGAGAATGTTCTTTAGGAAACACCTGTCAATGAATCAGAGAAGCAGTATAAAAGGGAAAAGAACTGGGAAAAGATGTGGTCTCAGATTAAAGCCAAGCCTTGATCTGACCCATGGGATTAGGATTCTGGAGCATAAACCACACTTCAGAGTTCTCCCATTTTGTCAAGAATTCAGCCTTTCACACCTCTATCAGTGGTTCAGAAGTTATGGGCCAGGGGAGATACATATATATATATATATATATATATATATATATACACATACATACACATACACCTATGGTTGACTCATATTGTTGTATGGCAGAAAGCATTTAAGTGAAGCTGCTCAGTTGTGTCTGACTCTTTGCAACCCCGTGGACTGTAGCCTGCCAGTCTCCTCCATCTATGGGCTTTTCCAGGCAAGAATACTGGAATGGGTTGCAATTTCCTTCTCCAGGAGATCTTGCCGACCCAGGGATCAAATCCAGGTCTCCTTCATTGCAGGCAGACTCTTTACTGTCTGAGCCACCAGGGAACCCCTGGTGGGATTCAGAAGTTCAGGGGATGTATGTATACCTATGGTTGATTCATATTGTTGTATGGCAGAAACCAATACAACATTATAAAGCAGTTACCCTCCAATTAAAAATAAAAAAAGAAGTGATGTGCCACCCCCAACCTGGGGCACAGCTGCCTGAGAGAGTCAGCTCTGACAGCTGAGGACAATTCCCCCAATAAAGGGGGACAACTGTGGGACTTCAGCAGCTGCCTGGTGGGTGTACCAGTGAGATCTGGGCAGGACAGTAACAGAACTGTATATATCAGATGTTTTCTTATAATTTTTTAAATTAAAACAATTTATTTTATATTAAAGTATAGTTGATTTACAATGTTGTGTTAGTGTCAGGTGTACAGCAAAGTGAATCAGTTATGCATATACATGTATCTACTCTTTTTTAGCTTCTTTTCCCATATAGGCCATTACCAAGTATTGGGTAGAGATCCCTGTCCTATATAGTAGATCCTTATTAGTTATCTATTTTACATATAGTAGTGTATATATGTCAATCCCAATATCCCAATTTATGCCCCCCTTCCCCCCAGTAACCATAAATTCCTTCTCTAAGTTTGTGAATCCCTGTGTTTCTGTTTTGTAAATAAGTTTATTTGTATCATTTTTTTAAAAAAGATTCTTCACATAAGTGATTATATCAGTTGTTTTCAAATTTTAGTATACACCAGAATTACCTGATGGGCTTGCTAAAACACATTTCTGGGCCCCAAGCCCAGAGTTTCTGATTCATTTGTTTTGCCTGAGGTGAACCCAGGAATTTGCATTCATAACAAGTTCCCAGGTAATGCTGATGCTGCTAGTCTTAGGATTATAATTTGAGAATAAGTGCTTTATATAGAATAACACTGCATCATAGATATTAATCGTCAATCAACCTTGATGAAATTAATTGAATCATGCATGAGACTGCCAGATAAAACATAGGATGCCCATTTAAATTTGAATTTCATGTAAACAACAAATCATTTTTAGTATAAATATAATATAACTATTCTCTCTATTATATATTTATATATACAATTATATATATTTATATATAATATAAATACAAAGTATGACTATGTCCCACATATAGCACAGGACATACTTACAGAAAAAAACTGTTGTTTCTCTGAAATTCCCACTTAAATTTAAATGTATTTGCTAAAACTGGCAACTTTACTCCGTGTCATCATGAGTAGAAATTTAGACAGTGTTATGTCACGAGATTAGTATAGTCATGACAAAAATGAAAGTAGAGAATAAAAAATTGAAATTGGTGAGAAATGACCAGTATTTAATGGGGTAACTCCTTCTGTGATAGAAACAACTATGGATGACAAAGAGCAAATAATGACAAATATAAAAAGTTTTGTGCTTTTGCAATCCACAATGATCAGAGAGAGGATATTTAAATCTATTGAGGAAATGGAAAATTTCTGAATGTGGGACTTGGGGCCTAGCATCAGTGTCCTATGCCTTGTTGTTCAGTTGCTCAGTCGTGTCTGACTCTTTGCGACCCCATGGACTGCAGCCAGGTTTCTCTTTCCACCATCTTCCAGAGTTTGCTCAAACTCAAATAGGTCCTATGCCTATTAGTGTAATATTAATTTAGGAGGAGGCTAGTTTTCCCCTGGTGGTCCAGTGGTTAAGACTCCACGCTTCCAATGCAGGGGACACAGGTTTGCTCCCTGGTTGGGGAACAAGATCCCACATGCTGTTGGATGCCAAAAGCAAACAAAAATTGACTGTGGTGATGACTGCACATATCTACAAATATATTGAAATCTTTTAAAAGAATGTACAATCAATGGGTGCCTTCTACAATATATGTAATATATCTCAATAAAGCTGTTCAAATAAATCAATGCATGAATAGTTTAAAAAATTAAAAAAAAAAGAAGTTCAAAGCTTCCAAAGCTAAGCCTGGTAAAAATGCTGTGAATGAAGATATTATTTTGCATCAATTTAATATGATGACCCTTTTTATTCACACAGCCTCCTTTTCCCATGTCTGTCCTTGCTCTATCTTTTCTTTTTCTTTTTTTAATTTTTTCTTTTTCTACAGCAGTTATTTCCTTTCAATATTTAATTTTCCTCTTTACTATGTTTATTGTCTTGTTTCTCCATGCTAGAATGTAAGCTCCATGAGAGCAAGGATCTTTTGTTCACTGATATATCTATCCTGAGAGCCTAAAACAGTCCCTGACATACTGAGTATTCAAAATGTATTTTTCAATGAATGAAGACATGAATGAATGCTTCACAAGCAATTACTTCTCCTCTATGCTCTGGGTTCCCTGAGTTCAAGGCCATTTGAATCTAGGCAGGAAAGTCAAATCAGATGGTGATAGATTAAGGTTGCTAGAGGATTCTCTAAGTTACCAGTTATTGTATGAGATTCTAAGGGGCTGGTGTTGAGAGGGAGTATTTACTGAGCACATTTCAGTATATTTGAAACTGGTTTGTTTGAGGGGAAAGATGCTAGATAGAATAGATCAACAAGGAGGAGATGAGTGTGCTTGGCTTTAGAGCTGGAAAGGACAGCTCCATACTGATTGATAGGTAGCATGAACCACACAGTGGTATTGTTCCCTGGTGACCAGCCTTTTGAAGCTCTTATCAGTTAATCTGGATATCTGCACCTTCCAGACTGGAGTGTAACCTTCTTAGTGAGCATCTCCTATCAGCCCACAGCAGTTCTCCAGAGAAGAGGGGCAACTGTGAGCCCTCAGCAGCCAACACTCATAGCAGCTGCTTGTAAATGTTTCCAGGGACTGTATATGTATAACTGAATCACTGTGTTGTATACCTGAAACTAATACAACATTGTAAATCAACTATACTCCAATAAAATTTTTAAAAAGACAAATTAACTTCTTTTAAATAGTCAAATGTTTTACCTATTTCTCTTGAACTCTTAATTTCCTTCTAGTCATGCCACAGAATTATATCCTCATGTAATATATTTTTTTATGAAAGTCTTTGATCATTGCAGCCTAATCTCTGCCATAGAAACAAACACAAACTTACATTGTAAATATGCTTGTTTCCTGTGACTGTAAAGCTCTGAGCCTTAGGGATTATTTTCATTACACTCAGTACATGATTAAAATAACACAAATATATGTATAACTTTATAATTAATAAATATAAAATAGACTTATTGGCAATACATCTCTTAATATGATGGAAGGGGATTTTTTTAAAAAGTAGTGGGTTTAACAGATAACACACTACCATATGCGAAACAGGTAAACAACAAGGATTTCCTCTACAACACAGGGAACTATATTCAAAATCTTGTAATAAACTATAATGGAAAAGAATAAAAAGAATACACATATATATGTAACTGAATCCCTTTGCTGTACATCTGAAACTAACACAATATTATAAATGAATTATACTTCAATAAAAACTTAAAAAAAAAGTAGTTCCTTTGTCTGTGGATAAATGTTACTTATTGTTAGAATGATACCAAGTTCAGCATTTTCAGTACATTTAAGTGTTGAGAAATCTTGTTTGTATAAGTGGCCAAGGGATGAACAGAGTTTAGTTAAAACAGTATCATTATTGAACATTTTCTGAATACTATCTCCAAAAGTTACATAATGATGATCTATCAAAATTATATATAATGACTTATCAAATGACAACATGGCATTAAAAAACTACAATCAGCCCTCCATAGCCTACAGTTTCCACATCTGTGGATAGAAAGGGCCAGCTGTACTTGGTTTACAAAAGGATTTGTTATCACATCATTAAAGTAATATATTTTCTCAATATCAACACCAATATTTCCAATGGTCTCTTTGATGTCCTGCTGCTGCTGCTGCTAAGTCGCTTCAGTCCTGTCTGACTCTGTGCGACCCCATAGATGGCAGCCCACCAGGCCCCGCCATCCCTGGGATTCTCCAGGCAAGAACACTGGAGTGGGTTGCCATTTCCTCCTCCAATGCATGAAAGTGAAAAGTGAAAGTGAAGTCACTCAGTCGTGTCCGACTCTTAGTGACCCCATGGACTGCAGCCTACCAGGCTCCTCCATCCATGGGATTTTCCAGGCAAGAGTACTGGAGTGGGGTGCCATTGCCTTCTCCCATCTTTGATGTCCAGGAGGTATTTATACCTTGGGACCACACACCAAGGTGAGCTTTGACCTGAGTTAGAGACATGTTTTTCTTTTGTAAAGTGGGAGAAGGGAAGGTGGAAAAGTAAGACCATCAGGTTTATTCTCACACAGATCAAGCTCAAGAAAGAGTACCCATGGAAATAAAAAATCTGGAAATTGGTTAAAAACAGACACAAACAAAACCTGCCTATGTAACTCTTTAAAGTTTTCGTGTATCCTAGGAGAATGGGTACCCAGTTGAAACAACATTGACCCACAGGACAGAATAATGTGTAAAGCAGGAGATTGGAGTAAGAAGGAAGGCAATATCGGTAGTGATTTCATCAAGACATTATAATATGATTTTTAAAAAGGTCATATACTCAATCTAGTTTCCCAGGTGGCACTAGTGGTAAAGAACCCACCTGCCAATGCAGGAAACGTAAGAGGCACAAGTTAGATCCTCGGGTCAGGAAGATCCCCTAGAAGAGGATATGGCGACCCACTCCAGTATTCTTGAAAAGAGAATCCCATGGACAGAGGAACCTGGCAGGCTATGGTCCATGGGGTCGCACAGAATCGGACATGACTAAAGCAACTAAACCACCACCATTACCACATACTCAGTATAGAACTCAACATGCATGCATTGCTTATGTCATTGGGACAAGGGATTCATTCACTTATATTCAGACTCAAGTGTAGATGACGGTACAGAGGTGGAGGAGGGTTGCAGAAATGCCACTGGCTCTTTAGACAAAGGAACTCAGTACAGAAAAGGGAGGATGAGAATCACAAAGTTACCCATTAACCTGGTTTTGCTGATTCTCCTTTACAGAAGTTAAATAAATCTCTTTGAAGTGCTTCAAGTGGGCTTCCCTGGTAGCTCAGTTGGTAAAGAATCATCCTGCAATGTGGGAGACCTGGGTTCAATCCCTGGGTTGGGAAGATCCACTGGAGGAGGGCATGGTAACCCACTCCAGTATTCTTGCCTGCAGAATCCCCATGGAGAGAGGAGCCTGGTGGGCTACAGTCCATGGGATCGTAAAGAGTTGGACCCAATTGAGCGACTAAGCACAGCACAGCACAGGACACTAAGTGCTTTAGGTAATATATGGCACACAGCTGAGATTCAGGGGACAACCGACCTATCAGAGGCAGCTTATGTAATTTCTTTTTGAGTGGTCTAACAATCTACTTCTAGGCCTAGCTCAATGCTTTGGACTTGAGTAGATAAAGTTCTACCCCAGCACGTTTTCAACTGGGTTCCATAGGAACTCACAGGGTAGGGTGCTCCAGAGTCCTGCAAACAGTGGAATTATTAAACAGTGGAATTTTTTGCCAAAATATTTAAACTTCGTGAGGAATTTGTTCATCACTTCTATTTTAAATATTAAGATTTAGAGAAAGATTTAGTTGGGGGAAAGTATTGGTGAAACACATGCACACAAAGCTACTCACTTGAACACACAATTACTTCCATTCCTTATTTGTGTCCTAGCACATGGTATTTCCTGTGCCTGGGATAACCAAAGCTCACCTTCATTAGAGTTTCTGCCAGCCCTTCCAGACAAAAGATAAAGCTTTCTATTTTACATACTATTTTGCATTTACTATTATTATAGCACTTCCCATATTGTATCATAACTCTGTGATTACATGTACTAGCAAGTTCAACTTTCTAAATATCTCTTGAACATGTCCTCTTTTCTACATTCCCACTACAATGCTTTAGCTCATTTTATCATCATCTCTCATTTGGATCATGGCAACAGCATTAAGTCTTTATTCTTTCCTATCTATATTTCCATACTGCCACAAAAGTGATGCATCTAAGACTATATTCTGATTATATCATACCTCTACTTACATTTTATGGATCTTATTGCTCAAAATTATAGATCCTATGATACTTCTGAGTGTAGTTAATTTGTCCTAGTTTCATCCTCACACTTGTTTCACTATTCTTATCTTACCTGTGGATCATAAGTTGTAGTCATGAAAAATTACTGATAAATACAACCAGAAAGTCATGCTATTGTAAGGTTTTATGCCTTTATAAACAAATACTGCCCTCTCTACCTAAGATAGCTGTTCTCTAGTGAGATTAATTTCTACAGACGTTTTACATCCCCACTTAGATATTACTTCTTCTGGGAAGCTTTTCTGACACTAAAAGTATTTATTTTGTGATCCCATAGTTTTCCTTCACCCTTATTTACCATATTTCAAAGTAATTTTCTGCAATTGTGTTTGTCTCTACCATAAGACTCAAGTCTTTTTTGAGGGAGTATACAGTTTTCATATTTCAGTGTCAGTTCAGTCGCTCAGTCATGTCCGACTCTTTGCGACCCCATGAATTGCAGCACGCCAGACCTCCCTGTCCATCACCAACTCCCGGAGTTCACCCAAATTCATGTGGATCGAGTCGGTGATGCCATCTCATCCTCTGTCGTCCCCTTCTCCTCCTGCCCCCAATCCTTCCCAGCATCAGGGTCTTTTCAAATGAGCCAACTCTTCGCATGAGGTGGCCAAAGTATTGGAGTTTCGGCCTCAGCATCAGTCCTTCCAATGAACACCCAGGACTGGTCTCCTTTAGGATGGACTGGTTGGATCTCCTTGCAGTCCAAGGGACTCGCAAGAGTCTTCAGCACCACAGTTCAAAAGCATCAATTCTTCAGCATTCAGCTTTCTTCACAGTCCAACTCTCACATCCATACATGACCACTGGAAAAACCATAGCCTTGACTAGACGTAACTTTGTTGGCAAAGTAATATCTTTGCTTTTTAATATGCTATCTAGGTTGGTCATAACAAAGTCTGACACTGTTTCCCCATCTACTTCCCATGAAGTGATGGGTCCAGATGCCATGACCTTAGTTTTCTGAATGTTGAGCTTTAAGCCAACTTTTTCACTCTCCTCTTTCACTTTCATCAAGAGGCTTTTTAGTTCCTCTTCACTTTCTGCCATAAGGGTGGTGTCATCTGCATATCTGAGGTAATTGATATTTCTCCTGTCATTTCATTGTACTTACATTTAAATTTCAACATTAAATACATGTATAAATATATTCTAACCTTATGTCCCAATTTTTTAAATGGAAAGATAATTGGATGGACGGCTTTAAGGATGTAATATATTAGATAGTGTAGAATATACTAAACAATTAGATAATCTAGGGGATGGTAAAAATCTGTCTATATACATGTACACATTTAGTGACACCAGTAAACACTATCAGGTCAAGAAGACATCTACAACTTTGGGTTGCACTTGGAGGAAAAAAAAAACCATTCAGGACTGAACTGAGAGGTCCTTGGTTGTTGACATAATTTCTCTTTGATTTTACACTTTAGACAAACTAAGGACTCTGTCAGTATATTGAAACCCCTGAATTGTACACAATCCCTCTTTCTCAGGAGAGACAGTAACAACAAGGTAGATAAAAGAATTAGTTAATGCCAATTAGGATTGTGGGGGCTGGCCACAAAGTGAGCCTTGCTGCTGGAGGCTGAAAATCCAGTTAGATGATGTAGCTGGTATCTATAGATTTGAATAGCAGGATAGAAACCCAGCCTGGAGACAGAATTGGTTAGTGTATTCCTCGAAAATCATTGTTTTCCAAACAAGTTCCTAGGAGGCTTTCCTTCAACAGAGCATAAGACTTGTCAGTCTTAAGCAGGCACTGCATCTTCATTATCTATATATCTCCATTTCCTAGTAAAATACCTTGCACAAAGTAGTTTTTTAATTTATTTTTAAATTGGAGGATAATTGCTTTACAATGCTGTGCTGGTTTCTGCTGTACAACAACATGAATCAGCCACAAGTGTATATATATATATATATATATATATATATTCTCTCCCTCTTGAGCCTCCCTCCCTGCCCATCCCACCTCTCTAGGTCACCACAGAGCACTGAGCTGAGCTTCCTCTGCTATACAGTAACTTCTCACTAGCTGTCTATTTTACACATGGTGGTATAGTAGTTTTCAATAAACAGTTTTTGAACAAGTAAGAGATGAATGTTTGGGAAGAGAATGTATGTCTGACCTGCAGCAGGCTTTACTTTGGGGTCCTGGGTCATTCCCAGTGAAGAGGTCATGGGGCTTTAGAGCATGTGGTATAGGGAGCCAGAGGGTTTCTACCTATGTCCAGAAAGAGTTAGCTTCTGCATAATCTACACAAATTTATGGAATCACTTGCATTATAACTAGATTAAATAGAGCTTCAGAGTCTAATAGCCACTGCAGTACACCCTGCAGCGTAATCAATATCAGTAAAACAAATACATTAGGAAAATGAGATTGCTGAAAAATGAAAGGAGAAAGGAATCTGGGTGCTATAGAGACCAAACAGTAGTCACAGCTGTTGACTCTAGGGGACAACAGAACAAGAAGGGGATAAAAAGAGCAATAAAAGACCATTGAAAGCGCACCTGTTACAGTAGGAGACAGCCCTTGAACAGTATCCGGTTACATGCCTAGGACAATTTGCTTCTTATTTATTTTAAACTCTGAGCAATCTAGGGATAAAATTGGACTAAGATGGGGCATTGTTCTAATATTTCCTATTCGCAATATCCTTTCTGTATTACTGAACAAAGAAACATATATATATATATATATATATATATATATATACACAAAGCGAAAACGATTTATTTTTTTAAATTCACATATAAAATGTAAATAATATAAAAAAAAGAAAATTATTGAGCCACTAACCATCTAACTCCAATATAATCTCACTGTTAACCTTTTCTGATGTCCTACTTGCTACTAAATATAATTTTGGAAAATCTTATCATCCAGATGTTATTACTTAAATAATTATTTCATCTTTGGCCTTACAGAGGGCTTAGATCCACAGGAATCTAGTTTGATAATTTAAGTACCATATTTTAAATATTCCTGAAAATAAGTGGATGGTTTAATAAAGCAGATAATGTATATCAGTTCAGTTCAGTTCAGTTGCTCAGTCATGTCTGACTCTTTGCGACCTCATGAACTGCAGCACGCCAGGCCTCCCTGTCCATCACCCACTCCCAGAGTTCACCCAAACTCATGTCCATCAAGTCGGTGATGCCATCCAGCCATCTCATCCTCTGTCGTCCCCTTCTCCTCCTGCCCCTAATCCCTCCCAGCATCAGATTCTTTTCCAATGAGTCAACTCTTCGCATGAGGTGGCCAAAATATTGGAGTTTCAACTTTAGCATCAGTCCTTCCAAAGAACACCCAGGACTGATCTCCTTCAGAATGGACTGGTTGGATCTCCTTGCAGTCCAAGGGACTCTCAAGAGTCTTCTCCAACACCCTAGTTCAAAAGCATCAATTCTTCAGTACTCAGCTTTCTTCACAGTCCAACTCTCACATCCATACATGACTACTGGAAAAACCATAGCCTTTACTAGATGGATCTTTGTTAGAAAAGTAATGTCTCTGCCTTAGACAACCACAAATATTTAGATGAAAATGGAAACATTCAGTCAAAAATCTGTATTTACATCTGCATGATGACAGAGTAAAATTTCCATTTTCCATGCAACGTTTTTGCTGTAACAGTGTGGATGCTGCAGAAACATCTTCTTAAAGTTATTCATTTCTTTGTATAGAAGAGATTATTGCTTTATCAACAAGAAAAACAAACCAAGTTTGATTATATTAATTCATACTAAGGCAGGTCTAACAGGAAGAACTTCCTATAGTGCTTGTATATTTTTCTGTTTGATGTGTTTGCCATTACGTGAACCAAAGAATTTCCTAACTACCACCATTTATAGTTTGCATAGTATCAGTTCTAGTAGAATGCATTCCTTCATTAATTCATTTGAAGAATAGCTCAAGGAGAGTGAGTGAGGGCTCTTGGGCTTTATCCTAAGAGTCACAGGAAATCACTGAGCGAATTTCTTGTTCAAGAATAATACAACCTCTTTAATGTGTTTAAAAGGTCACTAGATGGACAGTGTGCAAAATGGATCAGAGGGCTCGACAAGGCTAGACCTAGGGCCAGTGATACCTGTTGGCTTGTCATAGAGTCCTAGCAATGGAGATGGAGAGAAGTGGACAGATTTGAGGGAGATGTCAGAGGTAGAATCAATAAGGACATAGTGATTAACTGTTGGCAGAAGAAAGACGATGAGTTTGAAGTTGACTCCTGGTTTTCTGAGTTGAGTAATTGGGTGGATAGTGGTGTCTTTAACTGAAATGCCAAGTACCAAAGGAAGAACAGAAGTTTGGGGAAGGTAATATAAATCTTCAATATACCTTTTGTCCTGATGAATTTTTGGTACCTATCAGATACCTATGGTAGACAGATTTCGGGTTCAGTATGAAATTCTAGGATGGTATCACTGGTATATAACTAAAACCCTGCAAATGAATGAAATCAACTAAGCAGAAAAGGCCACACCCTGAGGAACTCCAACATTTAAAGTTTGGTGAAAAATGGAGTAATCAACAAAGATGCCATTGGAATAGCCAGATAAAAGGAAGAAAGCTGAATGAGGGTGATGTCATAGAAATCAAGGGAACATTGTTTCAAGAAGGAGGGTGTGATCTTCTATGATGATGACTGAAAGAGTGTTACGTGTTAGAATCTCTCTAGTCAGGATCTCATCAAGCCATCACCTGAATTATATGGTGTAAATATGCTGGCAAGATAGCTCCACTAAGTCTACAGGACTCAGGCCATAGAAAAAAAAAATTCTCCTTTTAAATCTAATAAAGCTAATGGAGAAATGCCCTGGGTGTTTTTTTTCACAGGCATATAGGGCTTCACTGGTGGCTCAGTGGTAAAAAAAAAAAAAAAAATCCACCTACCAATGCAGGAGATGCAGGTTTGATCCTTGGGTTGGGAAGATCTCCTGGAGGAGGAAATTGCAACCCACTCCAGTATTCTTGCCTGGGAAAGCTCTTGGATGGAGGAGCCTGGCAGGCTACAGTCCATGAGTCACAAAGATTTGGACACAACTGAGTGACTAAATAACAACAACAACAATGAAAAAATATCTTATTTCTTAAACAGGAGAGTCAGCTTTCCTATTTATGATTTATTAGAACCCACATGTACCAAACACCCTGGAACTCAACAAAAAATAATTCAACTATTTTCTAAGGGAAAAAAGAAATACAGGTCTCAGAGTGAAATGTCCAAGGAACACAGATATTATGTCTATGTTTGTCAAACAGGCATAGGAGAGAGAACAAAGACCAGAAAACACTGAAAAATGATTCTTAAGCTAAAACTCCCTGAAGTTTGTGGATTTCTGGGAGTATGAAGCCCTTTGAATGAAGTTTAAGCTGTAAACAAAGTTGGAGTTCAATTAGAATCAGATATCAAAGATGATCTTGCTTACTCCAAGTGATTTATCTGGATACTGGCTGAAGAGAGCTTAAGCTGAAAAGGAATTAGTAATGTGACTAAGATTCTGACAGGTGTGAATAACAGGAAGAAGAACTCTGAGGCAATCCAGAAGGAAAAAAAAAAAAAAAGGAAAAGAGGCTGAATAGATACAAACTGATGATTATTTTGATTGAATTTAATCTCAACAATGAATTCAAGTAGCAGATATATCATTACAGAGAAACAAATCTCTTCTAATAAAGAAAAATTACATAGTATGTTCAATTTCTAAGCCCATGCTATTAATAAAAAGCATTTTGAGAGAGAACAGGGATAGGGGAAGGAAGGGAGGGTGCGAGAAAGAGAAATTGATTCTGAAAAATTGACTTTGTCTGCCTGATAGTCATTGGATGAAATCACAAAGAAAACATTGGCAAGAGATCAGGCCTCCTGGAATCCATTAAATACAAAGGAGAAAAATATCTAACTGTTGGTTGCAGATCAGCATGGTATATTCAAAGATTTGAGCAGAACTATTTAAGGGTGAGCAAATCCAGCAATAAAATGTGAAAATCAACACTCATAAAAATAAGAAAAGAAATTTTCTAGTTTAAAGAGGAACTGGTACTACTACATATGTTGGATACCATACATGGGTCTTAACCAGAAACAAAGATCTTGGAGGGCCACTGATTCCTCAGTTTCTGTTCTCCCCTCAGCATATGCAAATTTCTGCAGCACCTCCACTAGTTGATAGTCACAATTGCAGTTTTTGAAGGTGTGCTCAGAATAAAGGCTAATCTGACCAACTAAACCACAGACTTAAAATAGACATGAGGGCTAATCTAGGCTGGGAGATGAACTGTGACAGTCATGTCCCACACTCACACCTTTATTTCTACAGTGGATAAATCCAATAGACAAGAGCTGCATGGTAGAATGACTTGACTTGAAAGTGTAGCTTGCTTTAATGAGAAGTATCAGAAGGAAATTAGAGCTCAGATAGGCAAGATGCCAAGGACAGGGAAGTCAGCTAACGCAGGCTAGAACGGGTTGGTACTAGAGGCTTAGACAGACTAGAACAATCATTCATTTCTGACCGTTTAGAAAATGGAGACTACTCATCACTGGTAAGACGAAGCTTTATGAAAAATTGCAAAAGCAATAATTTTTCATTCTATAGAAAATTTAGAGAGTAAATCTAAACAAAAATAAGAAAATAAAAAAATACCTCCAGAAGTGAAAGTGAAAGTCGCTCAGTTGTGTCCGACTATACAGTCCATGGAATTCTCCAGGCCAGAATACTGGAGTGGGTAGCCTTTCCCTTCTCCAGGGAATGAGATAGCCACAGTTAGCTCTTTGGTGTACATCTCATAAAATTTTTTCTATGCATATACAAATATATGTGTGTGTATACACACACACACACACACACACACACACACACACACAGAGTTTGTGACCCCATGGACCGTAGCCTACCAAGCTGCTCTATCCATGGGACTTTCCAGGCAAGAATACTGGCCTGGTTTGCCATTTCCTTCTCTTGGGTCTCTTCCCAATTGCAGGGATTGATCCAGAGTCTCCTGCATTGGCAGGCAGATTCTTTACCACTGAGCCAACAGAGAAGCCCATGTATGCAGTCACTGAATTTTAATCAAAATTTTAACTTAATGATATTTTATGAACAACTTTTTACTACAATAAATACATATACACAGTACTATTTTTCTACATAATATTACATCATAAGGGTCTATCTCAATTGATTTTACTGATCTATTGTTGAACATGTTTGGTGTTTTAGTTTTTTTGCTACTACAAAGAATACTACAGTGAATATTACTGAGCACATTCTTTCTTTAAGGATCCCTTTATAACATCAAACATATAAATATGGGACAACTGGATATCCACATGCAAAAGACAGAAGTTATACCTATTTCACACTAGATCTAAAATTAACTCTAAATGGATAAAAAACTAAATATAAGAACAAGAACTATACAGCTTTTAGAAGAAAAGCAGAGTGGTAAGACTTTGTAACCTTGGGCTTGGCAATGATTTCTTAGATATGACCCCAGAAGCACAATCAGCAAAAGAAAAAAAAGAAAATGGACTTCATCAAAATTAAACTTTTCTGCATCAAAGAACAGTATCAAGATAGTGAAAAGGCAATCAATGGAATGGGAGAAAATAGTTACAAATCACAGATCTATTAGAGTCTAGCATCCAGATTATATACCAGTTCAGTTCAGTTCAGTTCAGTCGCTCAGTCATGTCCAACTCTTTGCGACCCCATGAATCGCAGAACGCCAGGCCTCCCTGTCCATCACCAACTCCCGGAGTTCACTCAGACTCACGTCCCTCGAGTCAGTGATGCCATCCACCCATTTCATCCTCTGTCGTCCCCTTCTCCTCCTGCCCCCAATCCCTCCCAGCATCAGAGTCTTTTTCAATGAGTCAACTCTTCGCATGAGGTGACCAAAGTACTGGAGTTTCAGCTTTAGCATCATTCCTTCCAAAAGAAATCCCAGGGCTGATCTCCTTCAGAATGGACTGGTTGGATCTCCTTGCAGTCCAAGGGACTCTCAAGAGTCTTCTCTAACACCACAGTTCAAAACCATCAATTCTTCGGCGCTTAGCCTTCTTCACAGTCCAACTCTCACATCCATACATGACCACAGGAAAAACCATAGCCTTGCCTAGATGGACCTTTGTTGGCAAAGTAATGTCTCTGCTTTTGAATATGCTATCTAGGTTGGACATAACTTTCCTTCCAAGGAGTAAGTGTCTTTTAATTTCATGGCTGCAGTCACCATCTGCAGTGATTTTGGAGCCCCAAAAAATAAAGTCTGCCACTGTTTCTACATCTCCTATATTTCAACAACTAAAAAGAAAACAACCCAATGGAAATTTGGGCATGGGACCTGAATAGATATTTCTCTAAATAAAATATGCAGATTTCCAATAAGCACATGAAAAGATGCTCAACATCACTAATCATGAGGAAAATGCAAATCAAAATACAGTGAGATGTCAGTTCACACTGATTATGATGGCTACTATATATTAATTTTGTACCCCATGTGTTTTATTTCTTTTTCATGTGAAGGACACCCACACACAAAAGCAATAAGTGTTGACTAGGATGTGGAGAAATTGACTTTGGTATGTTGCTAGTGGGAATGTAAAATGGTGCAGGCACTGTATAAAACAGTTTTTACAGTTTCTCAAGTTAAGTATAGAAGTAATATTGTTGTTGCTGTTCAGTCACTAAGTCGTGTCCAGCGTTCTGTGACCCCATGAACTATAGCAGGCCAGGCTCCTCTGTCTTCCATTATCTCCCAGAGATTGCTCAAATTCATGTGCATTAAGTTGGTGATGCAATCTACCATCTCATCCTCTGCTGCCCTCTTATCCTTTTGCCTTCAATCTTTCCCAGCATCAGGGTCTTTTCTATGTGTCAGCTCTTTGTATCAGGTGGCCGAAGTACTGCAGCTTCAGCTTCAGCTTCAGCATCAGTCCTTCCAATGAATATTCATGGTTGACTTCCTTTAGGATTGACTGGTTTGATCTCCTTGCAGTCCAAGGGACTCTCAAGAGTCTTCTCCAGCACCACAATTCAAAAGCATCAGTTTTTCAATGCTCAGCCTTCTTTATGGACCAACTCTCACATCTGTACATGACTATTAGAAAAGCCATAGCTTTGACTATATGGATTTTTGTCAGCTAAGTGATGTCTCTGCTTTTTAACACACTGTCTAGATTTGTCATAGATTTCCTTCCAATGAGCAAGCATCTTAATTTCATAGCTGTAGTCACTGTCCACAGTGAATTTGGAGCCCAAGAAAATAAAATCCGTCCTTGCTTGCTGTTTTTCTCCTTCTATTTGCTATGAAGTGATGGGACTAGATACCATGATTTAGTATTTTTAATGTTGAGTTTCAAGCCAGCTTTTTCACTCTCATCTTTCACCCTCATCAAGAGGCTCTTTAGTTTCCCTTCACTTTCTTCCATTAGAGTGGTATCGTCTGCATATCTGATATTGCTGATATTTCTCCTGGCAATCTTGATTCCAACTTGTGGTTCATCCAGCCTGGCATTTAGCATGATGTACTCTGAATACAAGTTAAATAAGCAGGGTGACAATATACAATCTTGTCCTATTCTTTTCTCAATTTTGAAACAGTCAGTTGTTCCATGTTCAGTTCTAACTGTTGCTTCTTGACCCATATACAGGTTTCTCAGGAAACAGATAAGGTATTCCAGTACTCCCATCTCTTGGAGAATTTTGAGCATTACTTTGCAAGCATGTGAAATGAGTACAATTGAGTGGTGGTTTGACCATTCTGGCATTGCCTTTCTTTTGGATTAGAATGAAAACTGACCTTTTCCAGTGTGGCCACTGCTGAGTTTTCCAAATTTGCTGGCATACTGAGTGCAGAACTTTCACAGCATCATCTTTTAGGATTCGAAATAGCTCAACTGTAAATTCTGTCTTCTTCACTTTGTTCATAGTAATGCTCCCTAAGCCTCACTTGATGTCATACTCCAGGATGTCTGGCTCTAGGTGAGTGATCACACCATTGTGGTTATCTGGGTCATTAAGACCTATTGTGTATAGTTCTTTGTATACTTGCCACCTCTTCGTAGTCTCTTCTGCTTCTGTTAGGTCCTTACTGTTTCTTTCTTTATTGTGCCCATCCTTGTATGAAACGTTCCCTTGATATCTCCAGTTTTCTTGAAAAGATTTCTAGTCTTTCTTATTCTATTGTTTTCCTCTATTTCTTTTCATTGTTCATTTAAGAAGACTTTTCTTTTTATCTCTCCTTGCTATTCTCTGGAACTCTGCATTCAGTTGGGTGTATCTTTCCCTTTCTCCCTTGCCTTTCTTTCTTTTTTTTTTTAATATTACAAGATGACTTTTATATTATATTGTCTGAATTTTTCACAGAATACATGAATTACTTTATAATAGAAAATACATTTCCATTAAGTAAAAAGTGTTTCAAATTATTTTTTTTCCTTTTTTTCTTTCTATTTTTAAATTTTATTTTATTTTTAAACTTTACAAAATTGTATTAGTTTTGCCAAATATCAAAATGAATCCACCACAGGTATACATGTGTTCCCCATCCTGAACCCTCCTCCCTCTTCCCTCCTCTCTCCCCATACCATCCCTCTGGGTCGTCCCAGTGCACTAGCCCCAAGCATCCAGTATCGTGCATTGAACCTGGACTGGCAACTCGTTTCATACATGATATTTTACATGTTTCAATGCCATTCTCCCAAATCATCCCACCCTCTCCCTCTCCCACAGAGTCCATAAGACTGTTCTATACATCACTGTCTCTTTTGCTGTCTCATACACAGGGCTATTGTTACCATCTTTCTAAATTCCATATATATGCGTTAGTATACTGTATTGGTGTTTTTCTTTCTGGCTTACTTCACTCTGTATAATAGGCTCCAGTTTCATCCACCTCATTAGAACTGATTCAAATGTATTCTTTTTAATGGCTGAGTAATACTCCATTGTGTATATGTACCACGACTTTCTTATCCATTCATCTGCTGATGGACATCTAGGTTGCTTCCATGTCCTGGCTATTATAAACAGTGCTGCGATGAACATTGGGGTACACGTGTCTCTTTCCCTTCTGGTTTCCTCAGTGTGTATGCCCAGCAGTGGGATTGCTGGATCATAAGGCAGTTCTATTTCCAGTTTCTTAAGGAATCTCCACACTGTTCTCCATAGTGGCTGTACTAGTTTGCATTCCCACCAACAGTGTAAGAGTGTTCCCTTTTCTCCACACCCTCTCCAGCATTTATTACTTGTAGACTTTTGGATCGCAGCCATTCTGACTGGTGTGAAATGGTACCTCATTGTGGTTTTGATTTGCATTTCTCTGAGAATGAGTGATGTTGAGCATCTTTTCATGTGTTTGTTAGCCATCTGTATGTCTTCTTTGGAGAAATGTCTATTTAGTTCTTTGGCCCATTTTTTGATTGGGTCATTTATTTTTCTGGAGTTGAGCTGTAGGAGTTGCTTGCATATTTTTGAGATTAGTTGTTTGTCAGTTGCTTCAGTTGCTATTATTCTCTCCCATTCCGAAGGCTGTCTTTTCACCTTGCTAATAGTTTCCTTTGGTGTGCAGAAGCTTTTAAGTTTAATTAGGTCCCATTTGTTTATTTTTGCTTTTATTTCCAATATTCTGGGAGGTGGATCATAGAGGATCCTGCTGTGATGTATGTCAGAGAGTGTTTTGCCTATGTTCTCCTCTAGGAGTTTTATGGTTTCTGGTATTACATTTAGATCTTTAATCCATTTTGAGTTTATTTTTGTGTATGGTGTTAGAAAGTGTTCTAGTTTCATTCTTTTACAAGTGGTTGACCTGATTTCCCAGCACCACTTGTTAAAGAGATTGTCTTTAATCCACTGTATATTCTTGCCTCATTTGTCAAAGATAAGGTGTCCAAATGTGCGTGGATTTATCTCTGGGCTTTCTATTTTGTTCCATTTATCTATATTTCTGTCTTTGTGCCAGTACCATACTGTCTTGATAACTGTGGCTTTGTAGTAGAGCCTGAAGTCTGGTAGGATGATTCCTCCAGTTCCATTCTTCTTTGTCAAGATTGCTTTGGCTATTCGAGGTTTTTTGTATTTCCATACAAATTGTGAAATTATTTGTTCTAGCTCTGTGAAGAATACCATTGGTAGCTTGATAGGGATTGCATTGAATCTATAAATTGCTTTGGGTAGTATACTCATTTTCACTATATTGATACTTCCAATCCATGAACATGGTATATTTCTCCATCTATTAGTGTCCTCTTTGATTTCTTTCAACAGTGTTTTATAGTTTTCTATATATAGGTCTTTAGATTCTTTAGGTAGATATATTCCTAAGTATTTTATTCTTTCTGTTGCAATGGTGAATGGAATTGTTTCCTTAATTTCTCTTTCTGTTTTCTCATTATTAGTGTATAGGAATGCCAGGGATTTCTGTGTGTTGATTTTATATCCTGCAACTTTACTATAGTCATTGATTAGTTCTAGTAGTTTTCTGGTGGAGTCTTTAGGGTTTTCTATGTAGAGGATCATGTCATCTGCAAATAGTGAGAGTTTTACTTCTTGTTTTCCAATTTGGATTCCTTTTATTTCTTTCTCTGCTCTGATTGCTGTGGCCAAAACTTCCAAAACTATGTTGAATAGTAATGGTGAAAGTGGGCACCCTTGTCTTGTTCCTGACTTTAGAGGAAATGCTTTCAATTTTTCACCATTGAGGATAATGTTTGCTGTGGGTTTGTCATATATAGCTTTTATTATGTTGAGGTATGTTCCTTCTATTCCTGCTCTCTGAAGAGTTTTTTATCATAAATGGATGTTGAATCTTGTCAAAGGCTTTCTCTGCATCTATTGAGATAATCATATGGTTTTTATTTTTCAATTTGTTAATGTGGTGTATTACATTGATTGATTTGCAGGTATTGAAGAATCCTTGCATCCCTGGGATAAAGCCCACTTGGTCATGGTGTATGATCTTTTTAATGTGTTGTTGGATTCTGATTGCTAGAATTTTGTTAAGGATTTTTGCATCTATGTTCATCAGTGATATTGGCCTGTAGTTTTCTTTTTTTGTGGGATCTTTGTCAGGTTTTGGTATTAGGGTGATGGTGGCCTCATAGAATGAGTTTGGAAGTTTACCATCCTCTGCAATTTTCTGGAAGAGTTTGAGCAGGATAGGTGTTAGCTCTTCTCTAAATTTTTGGTAGAATTCAGCTGTGAAGCCGTCTGGACCTGGGCTTTTGTTTGCTGGAAGATTTTGGATTACAGTTTCAATTTCCATGCTTGTGATGGGTCTGTTAAGATTTTCTATTTCTTCCTGGTCCAGTTTTGGAAAGTTGTACTTTTCTAAGAATTTGTCCCTTTCTTCCATGTTGTCCAATAGACCAGTTAGACCTAATTGATATCTATAGGACATTTCATCCCAAAACAATGAATTTCACCTTTTTCTCAAGCACACATGGAACCTTCTCCAGGATAGATCACATCTTGGGCTATAAAGCTAGCCTTGGTAAATTCAAAAAAAAAGAAATCATTCCAAGCATCTTTTCTGACCACAATGCAGTAAGATTAGATCTCAATTACAGGAGAAAAACTATTAAAAAATCCAACATATGGAGGCTGAACAACACGCTGCTGAATAACCAACAAGTCACAGAAGAAATCAAAAAATAAATCAAAATTTGCATAGAAATGAATGAAAATGAAAACACAACAACCCAAAACCTGTGGGACACTGTAAAAGCAGTCCTAAGGGGAAAGTTCATAGCAATACAGGCATACCTCAAGAAACAAGAAAAAAGTCAAATAAATAACTTAACTCTATACCTAAAGCAACTAGAAAAGGAAGAAATGAAGAACCCCAGGGTTAGTAGAAGGAAAGAAATCTTAAAAATTAGAGCAGAAATAAATGCAAAAGAAACAAAAGAGACCATAGCAAAAATCAACAAAGCCAAAAGCTGATTCTTTGAAAGGATACATAAAATTGACAAACCATTAGCCAGACTCATCAATAAACAAAGAGAGAAAAATCAAATCAATAAAATTAGAAATGATAATGGAGAGATCACAACAGACAACACAGAAATACAAAAGATCATAAGAGACTACTATCAACAATTATTTGCCAATCTCCCTTGCCTTTCACTTCTCTTCTTTTCTCAGCTATTTATAAAGCCTCCTCAGACAACAGCTTTGCCTTCTTGCATTTCTTTTTCTTTGGAATGGTTTTGGTTACTGCCTCCTGTATAATGTTACAAACTTCCATCCACAGTTCTTCAGGCACTGTGTCTACCAGATCTAATCCCTTGAATCTATTCATCACCTCCGCTGTATAATCATAAGGGATTTGATTTAGGTCATACCTGATGGCCTACTGGTTTTCCCTATATTCTTCTATTTAAGCCTGAATTTTGCAACAAGGAGTTCATGATCTGAGCCACAATCAGCTCCAGGTCTTGTTTTTGATGACTGTTAGAGAGCTTCTCCATCTTCGGCTGCAAAGAACATAATCAGCTTGATTTCTGTGCTGACCATCTGGTGATTTCCATGTATAGAGTCTTCTCTTGTGTTATTGGGAGAGGATGTTTGCTATGACCAGTGTGTTCTCTTGAAAAAACTCTGTTAGCCTTTACTCTGCTTCATTTTGTACTCCAAGGCCAAACTTGCCTGTTATTCTGGGTATCTCTTGACGTCGTACTTTTGCTTTCCAATACCCTATGATGAAAAGGACATCTTTTATGATAGTTCTAGAAAGTGTTTTAGGTCTTCATAGAACTGGTCAACTTCAGCTTCTTCAGCATCAGCTGTTGGGGCATAGACTTGGGTTACTGTGATATTGAATGATTTGCCTTGGATACAAGCTGAGATCATTGTGTTTTTGAGATTTCACCCAAGTACTTCATTTCGGACTCTTGTTGACTATGAGGGCTATACCATTTCTTCTAAGGGATTCTTGCCCACAATCATAGATCTAATGGTCATCTGAATTAAATTTACCCATTTCCATCCATTTTAGTTCACTGATTCCTAAAGTGTTGATGTTCACTCTTGCCATCTCCTCTTGACCACATCCAATTTACCTTGATTCATGGACCTAACATTCCAGGTTCCTATGTAAAATTATTCTTTACAGCACTGGAGTTTACTTTCACCATCAGACATATCCACAGCTGAGCGTTGTTCCTGCTTTGATACAGCCACTTAATTCTTACTGATCCTATTAATATTAGTAATTGCCCTCCGCTCTTCCCCAGAAGCATATTGGACACCTTTCAAACTTGAGGGCTCATCTTCTGCTGTCATATCTTTATGCCATTTATACTGTTCATGGGGCCCTCCAAGGAAGAATACTGCAGTGGGTTTCCATTCCTCCTCCAGTGACCACATTTTGTCAGAGCTCTTCACTATGTCCTGTCCAACTTGGGTGGCTCTGCATGGCACAGCTGGCAGCTTCATTGAGTTTCACAAGCTCCTTCACCTTGAAAAGGCTGTGATCCAAGAAGGGAATCCATAGAAATCAGCAACTCTATTCCTAGATAAATACCCCAAAGAATTGAAGGCAGATATTCAAAGACATGCATACCTATGTTCATAGCAACACTATTCAAATTCACTACTCAAAACATGGACTCAACCCAAACATGCATCAGTGAATGAATGGATAAATAAATGTGGTAAATCCATACAATGGAATATTATTCATCCATGAAAAGGAATGGGGTGGTTTGTACTGCAATATGGATGAACTTTGAAAACATACTAATTAAAATAAACTGAAAACAAAATGACACATATTGTATAATTCTATTTAAATTAAATATCCAGAATAAGCAAATCCTTAGAGACAGAATGCATATTGGGGATTTTTAGGAGCTGTAGGGAGGGTATATTATGGAGTTACTGCTTAATGGGTATGGGACTTACTTTTGGGATGATAACAACTGCTGGAACTAGATAGTAATGATGGTTATACTACATTATGAATGCACTTAATGCCACTGAATTATGTATTTTAAAATGATTTAAATTGTAAGTTTTATATGTTCATTTTACAACAATAAATTTAAATTAAAAATGTATTTGTAAACTTACATAATATTATTACTTTCAATAGCCATTGTTTGAGGTATTATATAATGACAGAAAGCTACTATGACTTTAATAATATGAATTAATATACTATTAAATACAATAGATGGACATATTTGAAAAAATAATACTAGATGTATATTCAAGATAAATGTAAATGATCTAATACCAGGCTTGCTTCATATAAGGATATGAGAATTACTTGCTGTAATTTTGCTGGCTCCTAGAAGTTTAGGGCACACAGGCTATGACTTATTGAGCCAAAGCATAAGTTCACAAAATCAAAAAGGCAGTGCATTCGTTTCCTGTGGCTGTTGTAACAAATTACCACAAACTAAGGGCTTCCCTGGTGGCTAAGTGGTAAAGAATTCACCTGCCAATGCAGGAGACATAGTAGATATGGGTTCAATCTGTGGGTTGGGAGCATCTCCTGAAGAAGGAAATAGCAACCCAACCATATTATTTATTTACGTTTTTAAAATTTTTTCTTCATGTTTTATACACACACACACTGGGAACTAAAAAAGGGGAAAATTCACTTGAGGAAGTGGAATAATCAAATTCCAGATCTCAACAGAGTATTAAGCAACATAGACATTTCATATGGTTTCATTTTTAAAAATTCAAGACAGATAACTATCATCAGCATGTTATCCAGATATTGCAAAACACAGTGCAGAGAAACAATTTGAACTTAAGAGCAAAGGTAGCTGGAATTACATTTTTAATGTTATCTTTGAGATATAATTTGCATACAATAAAATTTGCCCTTTTATGGTGTTTAATTCAGTGGTTTTAGTATATTTACAGAGTTGTACATTCATCACCATTATGTAATTTTTAGAACAATTTCATCACCCTCAAAACAAACCTTGTTCCACTAGCAGTCACTCCATAATATCGCCTTCTTTTCAGTGCCTCACAACTGCTAATATACCTTTTGTGCCTACATATTTATCTATTCTGGACATTTCATATAAATGGAATCATATAATATTGGGGTTTTGTGACTGGCTTCTTTCATTTAGCATCTTTTCGAAGTCAATCCACATTATAGCACATATCAGAACTTCATTCCTTTTTGTGGCCAAATGATATTCCATTGCATGGATCTAACAGTTTTATATGTTCATTAGTATTGATGGACTTTTGGGTTGTTTTGACCACTGGATATTATGAATAATGTTGATATGAGCATTTGTGAACAAATTTTTTAGTGACTGTATTTTCAGTACTCTTGGATCTATCCATAGGAACAGCGTCTTACCAACTCTAAGTTTAAAGTTATAAGGAACTGCCAAACATTGCCAATCTGCACTATTTTGCATTCCCACCATTAACATATGAGGGATCCAAATTTTCACATCCCCACCAACACCTGCTCTTGTGTCTTTTTAATTATAGTCGTCCTGCTGGGTATGAAACAGAAATATTGTGTTGGTAGGATTTTTTTGGCTTCCCAGGTGGCTCAGTGGTAGAGAATCTGCCTTCCAATGTAGAAGATTTGCGGGAGACCTGGGTTTGATCCCTGGGTTAGGAAGATCTCCTGGAGAAGGAAATGGCAACCCACTCCAGTATTCTTGCTTGGAGAATCCCACGGACAGAGGAGCCTGGCAGGTTACAGTGCATGAGTCCCAAAGAGTCAGACATGACTGGGCAATTAAGCAACAGCAACAAGATCCATTTATTTATTCATTCCAAATATACTATCATTGTTTACAGAGTTTATCAGAAATACAAGAGATCAGTCACATTCTAAAAGAGGGTTTCTCAAACTTTAGTGTCCTTCAGAATCACCTGAAGCACTTGTTACAATGCAGATTCGTGGGTTCCACCCTCACAGTTCTGATTTAGTAGGCTTGAAGTAGAGCCTGGTAATTTGCATTTCTAACAAGTCTGCCGGAGAAGGCAATGGCAACCCATTCCAGTACTCAGGCCTGGAAAATCCCATGGATGGAGGAGCCTGGTAGGCTGCAGTCCATGGGGTCGCTAAGAGTTGGGCACGACTGAGCGACTTCACTTTCACTTTTCACTTTCATGCACTGGAGAAAGAAATGGCAGCCCACTCCATTGTTCTTGCCTGGAGAATCCCAGGGACAGAGGACCCTAGTGGGCTGCCATCTATGGGGTTGCACAGAGTCGAACACGACTGAAGTGACTTAGCAGCAGCAACAACAAGTCTGCAGGTGAGGCTGATGCTGCTGGTGTGTGAGCCACATTTTGAGAACCATTGTCAGGGCAGCTTTTTCCAAAATGTCTATGGGATATTAACTGTTACACAGTGGAAGGATATTATTGTGATAGAACTTTGAGAAAAGTTGGGTGAAGGAGATTTCTATTTCCCAGTAGAATGGGAAACAATATAATGGGAAAGACTAGAGATCTCTTCAAGAAAATTAGAGACACCAAGGGAACATTTCATGCAAAAATGGGCACAATAAAGGAAAGAAATGGTGTGGACTTAACAGAAGCAGAAGATATTAAGAGGTGGCAAGGACACACAGCAGAACGATACAAAAAAGATCTTCATGACCCAGATAATCATGATGGTGTGATCACTCACCTAGAGCCAGACATCCTGGAATGTGAATAAGTGGGCCTTAGGAAGTTTCACTATGAACAAAGCTAGTGGAGGTGATGGAATTCCAGTAGACCTATTTCAAATCTAAAATATGATGCCATGAAAGTGCTTCACTCAATATGCCAACAAATTTGGAAAACTCAGCAGTAGCCACCAGACTGGAAAAAGTCAGTTTTCATTCCAATCCCAAAGAAAGGCAGTGCCAAAGAATGCTCAAACTACCACACAATTGCACTCATCTCACATGCTAGCAAAGTAATTTTCAAAATTTTCCAAGCCAGACTTCAACAATATGTGAACCATGAACTTCCAGATGTTCAAGCTGGTTTTAGAAAAGGCAGAGGAACCAGAGATCAAATTGCCAACATCTGCTGGATTATCGAAAACTCCAGAGAGTTCCAGAAAAATATCTACTTCTGCTTTATTGACTATGCCAAAGCCTTTGACTGTGTGGATCACAACAAACTGTGGAAAATTCTGAAAGAGATGGGAATAGCAGACCACCTGACCTGCCTCTTGAGAAATCTGTATGAAGGTGAGGAAGCAACAGTTAGAACTGGACATGGGACAACAGACTGGTTCCAAATAGGAAAAGGAGTACATCAAGGCTGTATATTGTCACCCTGCTTATTTAACTTATATGCAGAGTACATCATGAGAAATGCTGGGCTGGAAGAAGCACAAGCTGGAATCAAGATTGCTGGGAGAAATATCAATAACCTCAGATATGCAGATGACACCACCTTATGGCAGAAAGTGAAGAACTAAAGAGCCTCTTGATGAAAGTGAAAGAGGAGAGTGAAAAAGTTGGCTTAAAGCTCAAGATTCAGAAAACTAGGATCATGGCATCTGGTCCCATCACTTCATGGGAAATAGCTGGGGAAACAATGGAAACAGTGACTTTATTTTTGGGAGTTCCAAAATCACTGCAGATGGTGGCTATAGCCATGTAATGAAAAAGACATTTGCTCCTTGGAAGAAAAGGTATGGCCAACCTAGACAGAATATTAAAAAGCAGAGACATTACTTTACCAACAAAGGTCTGTCTAGTCAAAGCTATGGTTTTTCCAGTAGTCATGTATAGATGTGAGAGTTGGAGTATAAAGAAAGCTGAGCACTGAAGAAGCGATGTTTTTGAACTGTGGTGTTGGAGAAGACTCTTGAGAGTTCCTTGGACTGCGAGGAGATCCAACCAGTCCATTCTAAAGGAGATCAGTCCCGAATATGCATTGGAAGGACTGATTCTGAAGCTGATACTCCAATACTTGGGCCACCTGATGCAAAAAACTGACTCATTTGAAAAGATCCTGATGTTGGGAAAGATTGAAGGTGGGAGGAAAAGGGGATGACAGAGGATGAGATAGTTGGATAGCAGCACCGACTGAATGGACATGACTGTGAGTAAACTCCAGGAGTTGGTGATGGACAGAGAGGCCTGGCGTGCTGTAGTCCATGGGGTCGCAAAGAGTCGAACATGACTGAGTGACTGAACTGAACTGAACTGAAGGAGGTTTCTATACTCAAGTCTTCTCTGAACTTCTAATCTATGAGTGTGCATTTCCAGCCTCCGAGGTTAGAAACATCTCAAACATTGTATGCTATTTCTACAATTTTTTACAATGGGAATATTTTTCAAAAACTTTTTATTGAAGAATAATCAAAATATTTATATATTTTTTTATAAATGTGCATATTTAAGGGGTGCAATTTATTATGTTTTGACATACGCATACATCCATGAAACCATCTCCACCATCATATCACCTGCTGAGGTCATGAATCCTTATTAGTCTGAATCAATCATAATAAATTCCTTTTCCCTGTCAGTGTTTGAAGTATGGATATATTACTCGATTCTCATCAATGAGATATGAGAGGATGTTTCATTGGGGCTTTCTGGAAATAGTTTCCTTACTTTAGAAAGATAGCTTCAAGAACATATGGTCTCTGATTCCACTGATCATGGTTACGTCTAGATGTTATGGCTGCAACTATAATAATCATCTTATGATAGTGAGAAGAATAAATGAGTAGAAAACTGACACTTTGAGGATGGCAGAGCAGAAAGATGGGATGAAACTTGTAGTTGAATTTTTCTTTGAAACACTGAAGATAAGGCAAAACAAAACCCTGGAGCCACTCAACCTTGACACTTCTTGTTCTGTAAGTTAAGACATTGTCTTCACAATTTACACCATTTGGGATAGGATTTTCTGTTCCATATAGCTGAAAACATGCTTACAAAGAGGTTTCAAAGCACATATCACTGACTATTCAGTTCCTGGTTCTTTAAGCTCAGCCAGTTTAACTTTGTACCTTATAAGTCAGAGTGCAATTTTATGTACCTCTCCTCACTTACATGCCATCTATTGGGTTCACATCTCTGGTCTTTGATTCCTAGAACTGTGCTCCATCTTTTAATACATAGCCCCTCTTTGGCTTTTGCAATTTAGCTTTACATTCAACTTTCAGCTTCCATTGACCCCTAAATTCAGCTGCTCTAACAAATTAAGAGGTGGCAAGCCACTAATGCCAGTCCAGTAATTCTCAGTACCTTCTCTCATAAGTGGCTCCTCTTTCTTTACTTCCTGTTTGAAAGTATGATACCCCCTTCCATGCAGATATCCAAGCTAGAAATTATCCTTGCTTCTTCCTTTTTTTTCTCATCTCAACATCCAGTCATTGGTGACCTACTCATTTAAAAAAAAATTTTATTAGAGTATAGTTGATTAACAACATTGTACTAGTTTCTACTGTACAGCAAAGTTAATTAGTGATACATATATACATATCCACTCTTTTTTAAGATTCTTTCCCATATAGGTCATTACAGAGTATTGAGTAGAGTTCCCTGTGCTAGACAGTAGGTATTTTATTGGATTGGCCAAAAAGTTCATTCGGGTTTTTCTGGAACCTTTTGCCCAACCCTATATATTGTAGTGTGTAGAAGTCAATTTCAATCTCCCAATGTATCCGTCCTCCCTTTCCCCCTGGTAAACATTTAAGACCTACTTATTTTAGCTTTGGCATGTTTCTTCAGCTCTTCTCTCCATCCTCTTTCTCATCTTCCTAGTTTAAATATCATCATTTCTCCTGAGTTACAATCACTATTTACCTACTCTTTTTCCTGTCTCCAGTCTTGCCATTTTCAATGCAGCCTACATTTTCTGGTAAGGGGAAAGTTTCTGAAATGCTGACTATGTTATTTCCATGCTCATATCCACTGCCCCCTGTTCTCCTGCACCCATTTTTACAAGGAAAAGTCCTTAAGTTGGGACAGAAGGCCTCCAAGATCTGGCTCTCCCTTGCTTCTCCAGCTTCATGACCCACTACTGACTAACTCAAACTTCATTAGCCAGCAACCATGAATGGTTTATAGTTCCTCAGAACACACCATGCCGTGATTCACCTTCATTCCTTCGCTCATAATCTCTGCCAAAAATGCTCCTTCTCCTATTATAGTATTTTCCTACTTATTCTTTGGGCCTTGGTTCAGGCATCACCTCCTCAGTCTAGATTTCCTTCCTTGATATTCTTTTACAGCATCTTTTACTTTTACAATGCCCTAAACATGTTATGTATTAGTCGCTCAGTCATGTCCCAACTCTTTGCAACCCCATGGACAGTAGCCCACCAGGCTCCTCTGTCCATGGGATTTCCCAGGCAAGAATACTGGAGTGGGTTGCCATTCTCTTCTCCAGGGGATCTTTCCAACCCAAGGACTGAACCCGGGTCTCCCGCATTGTAGATGGTTTCTTTATTATCTGAGCCACCAGGGAAGCCTAACACATTATATTATGGCCTATTTATATGACTATATATCCCCAATCCAATCCCCATGAGAATTTGAGCTTTTGAGTGCAGGGGTTGTATATCATTCATTGCTGTATCCATGATACCTGGCCGAATGAGTTTATTAGTCTCATCAGGTGAACAGGGTTTTTGGTCCCCTACCTCCCTACTTCCCACTGCAATGATGTTGGACATTTTGCCCAGAATCTAAGATTCTTGAAGATTGCTACCACTCACCCAGAGACAGAAGATGAGGTGTTAGGCACTGAAGGAATCTAGTAGTGTAAGGCCAAAATTGAGTCATACAGAACAAGCTGGCTGTACTCACCACTCAGCTGGCAGAAGACAGACTGTTGTTGAGCCTGTACTCACACATCAATCAAATGCCACCTCCTTCATCATCAGATTTGTACTTGGTGATATCCATATGGGTTCCTAATTATTATTCTTCCTGCAAATGGAGACTTTAATAGGCTTCCAAGGCTTTGAATTTAAAGAAAAATCCAAAGTGGTGCGATTTCTCCACTCACTGTACAATGGTATCATAAGAGAACGTCTGTATCCTCTGTAACTCTTTCAGTGGTTTCTTCACAACTACTACATTGCATGGTAGGAGAGTCTGTATCCCAATGCAACTAATAGTAGGAAATCCTCATATCCAAGTGGATGCTGTGATATGTTCTAAGACATCTTCTAACTTAATCAGTGCATTCCTGGTCCCACTCAACTGTCAAACTGGACCACATTCACTTCAGTGCAGGAGGACATTAAGAAAATACACCATGGACCTCGGGGCTTTAGGGGTGTGATGATGGCGTTAGGGGCATCCCCGTCAAAGGGCTCATGCTGTTCTTCTCTCGCTGCCTTATTCTTCCCTTTGTTCCTCAACTTCTCATCTTTGCAATCTCATTCCCTTTGGAATTCCATTTTGTTATTTTCTTTACCTTACTTCCAAGTTATTTGTTTGTTGTTTAAAATCAGCATTGTTGCTCCTAGAATCCCCAGATAAGTGTGCCATATTACAGAATGTGAATGGTTGTCTGCTGAGGGCCTTTAAGCCAGAAACTGTTTATGCAACATAATGCATTGAGCATGTATTATGTGCTCAGCCCCATTCTAGGTCCTGTAGACACAATGAACAAATCAATCAAAATTTTTGCCTCATGAACTTACATTATGATTTGGAGGAGGGGACAGACTTTTAACAACATAAGTAAAATATATGTGAAATGGTGGTAAATAAAACAATAATTCAGAAAAAGTACAAGAGAAAACAGCATTGAAAGACTTGAATGAAGTGAGGGAGTGAGTCACGTGGATGTCTGTGAGAAGAATATTACGAGTAGAGAGACCAGCAAGTGAAGAGGCTCTGAAGGAGGAAAAATGACTGGAAGGTTTCAGAAATGAGACCCCTGTGGCTGACCTAAAGTGAGCAAGGGGGTGAGGGGCTGGAAATGAATTCAGAGGGTAAAACAGCAATCATATCTAGTAAGGCCTTATGGGTCATTGTAACAGATTTGAATTTAACTCTGAGAAATTACAGTGTTTGAGATAACAAGTTAGGTGATCTGACTTGGAAGCAGGGAAAGACTATTGTAGTAATCCAGAAAAACAGTAATAGTTTGGACCAGCATTGTAGTAATCCAGAAAAATACAGTAATAATTTGGGCCAGGACAGTGGCAGTAGAGGTGGTGAGAAATGTTTGCATTCCAGATATATTTTGAAAGTACTGTTGACAGGACTTGTAAATAAATAAGATGTGGGACATGGGGAAAGGTAGAGAAGGCAATGGCACCCCACTCCAGTACTCTTGCCTGGAAAATTCCATGGGTGGAGGAGCCTGGTAGGCTGCAGTCCATGGGGTCACAAAGAGTCAGACATGACTGAGCAATTTCACCTTCACTTTTCACTTTCATGCATTGGAGAAGGAAGTGGCAACCCACTCCAGTGTTCTTGCCTGGAGAATCCCAGGGACAGGGGAGCCTAGTAGGCTTCTGTCTATGGGGTCGCACAGAGTCGGACACGAATTAAGTGACTTAGCAGCAGCAGCAGCAGCATGGGGAAAGGAGAAGAATAAGGATGACAGATCTTTAGCTTGGACAATTGGAAAGATGGAGTTGCTCTTTACTAAGATAAGGGGGAAATGTGGGAACAGGTTTGAGGGACGATAACAGGAATTTGATTTGGGGTCTGTTAACTTATATGCACAGTACATCATGAGAAACGCTGGACTGGAAGAAGCACAAGCTGGAATCAAGATTGCCGGGAGAAATACCAATAACCTCAGATATGCAGATTACACCACCCTTATGGCAGAAAGTGAAGAGGAACTAAAAAGCCTCTTGATGAAAGTGAAAGAGGAGAGTGAAAAAGTTGGCTTAAAGCTCAACATTCAGAAAATGAAGATCATGGCATCTGGTCGCATCACTCCATGGGAAGTAGATGGGGAAACAGTGGAAACAGTGTCAGACTTTATTTTTTTGGGCTCCAAAATCACTGCAGATGATGATTGCAGCCATAAAATTAAAAGACATTTACTCCTTAGAAGGAAAGTTATGACCAACCTAGATAGCATATTGAAAAGCCAAGATATTACTTTGCCAACAAAGGTCCATCTTGTCAAGGCTATGGTTTTTCCATTGGTCATGTATGGATGTGAGAGTTGGACTGTGAAGAAAGCTGAGCAGTGAAGAATTGATCCTTTAGAACTGTGGTGTTGGAGAAGACTCTTGAGAGTCCCTTGGACTGCAAGGAGATCCAACCAGTTCATCCTAAAGGAGATCAGTCCTGCGTGTTCTTTGGAAGGAATAATGCTGAAGCTGAAACTCCAATAATTTGGCCACCTATGCGAAGAGTTGACTCATTGGAAAAGACCCTGATGCTGGCAGGGATTGGGGACAGGAGGAGAAGGGGACGACAGAGGATGAGATGGCTGGATGACATCACCGACTCTATGCACGTGAGTTTGGGTGAACTCCGGGAGTTGGTGATGGACAGGGAGGCCTGGCGTGCTGTGATTCATGGGGTCGCAAAAAGTTGGACGCGACTGAGCGACTGAACTGAACTGAAGGGTGTGAAGCCTATTAGACACCCTAATAGACACAGTGGGTAAACAGTTGTATGTGTAGGTCTGAAAAGGGAGAAGTCTGATTAGATGATTTTACATACATCAGCATACAAAATCTATTTAAATAATGGATGAGATTACCAAAAAGTGCCTCAAGGTTCAATAGATGCAGGAGTGACTAAGACCAAGGATTGACCTCAAGCTCTCTAGAAGTTGGGATAATGAGAGAAATTGGTAAAGGACATAAAAAGAGGTCAATGATTGGAAGAGTGTGAGGTCCTGGAAGCCAAGCAAGAGAGAGCGATCAACTATACCCATTACTGCTAATAAGTCAGATAAGGTTGGAACTGAGAATTGAACATTGGATTTATCAATGCGAAGACCATTGGTGATCCTGAAAGAACTTTTTGTGGAACAATGGTGACAAAAGCCTGACTGCAATGGGCTCAACAAAGAATGGCAGTGTGGACAGTTTCTGTTTAGGAGGTGATTTGCTATAGAGAATTAAAATGAGTGGAGCAGTTGCTAGAGGGAGACATAGAATAAGATCTCTCATTTTATGAATGAGAGAAATAACGGTATTTCTTAAATGCTTACGGCAATGATACAGTAGAAAGTAGAAACTGGGTGATACAGGAAAAAGAGGCATGAATTGCAGGGTGATGTCCTTGAGTAGGTGACTGGGGATGGGATCTAGTGGACAAGTAGAAGAGTTGGTGTTAGATAAGAACATGGGCAAACAGGAACAGTTCTGTAGTATGTAGTTGGGTCCATGCAGTGGCATGGATTATGGGAGTTTTCTATTTTCCATTTTCTTTCAGGTGAATGTAACAATGGAAGGAGGAAATTTTCAAAGTTTAAGGAGAGTAGAAATATGAAATAGCAATTTATGAGAGTGGGAGAATGAATGGACTTGGGAAATGTAATATGATTCTTGAAGAACATTAAGGTTCTATTTGAAGTTGCAGAAAGTTAGATTTAACTGGAGTTGGGATTTTTTCCAAGTATGTACTATGTAGCAAGGAGGAATACAGTTGAGCTTAAATGTGAGAGGGTGATTATAATGACTAGCCACTGTGATGGAGAATTTGGGAAGTGGAACCATGAGGCAGTTGATGGAGTGTGAAGGTTGAAAGGCTGCCTCTGAATTCGGCAACACAATAAACTTTCCAAATCACAATACACTTACTGCCTGAGACCCATATTATTAATAAAAATTATATACTTATAGACAAATAAAGGAATTCCCACAGTGACTACTTTGACTATAACAACACTTACTTGAAAATATAAGTTCTAGCATGTGTATTGAAAAAAAAAAATCTAGTCACATCACTAAAGTAATGTCCCAGTCTCACCTCATTTATATGTTACTTTTCCTCTGAAGGGCTTTAGCTGCTGAACAAGAATCTGTCAAACACTAAACATGCCTCAGAGGTTGTAAGTCCTAAAAGAATGCAGATTTGAGTGAAAGCAGATGAGAGCCTAGAGATAGTAGGAAAGGGGATGAAGAAAAAGGTAGACTAGAAAGGAAGCAGCAGTCCCTGAAGATAAAAGTGCCATTGGCAAATCAAACTAGGCAAGAAATAATACATTAAAAGAATGAAGAGGATGAACAGGAATAACAAGGGAGCAGTGCAGCAAAAAAAAGTGTGAAAGCTACAGCAAGTATGGTAAAAGAATAAAACGCTATTACTGAGATTCTTCAATGATGCTTCTAATTGAATAGAGTTAAAATAAGGCATTTGGAAAGACTATTTATGTAGTGCTTAGTACATGCTAAGTATTTTACATGAATTTATTTGTACTACACTTTTGACATCTAAAGGATAGATGCCATTATATCGCCATTTTACAGACAAAGAAACAGAAGAATAGAGACTTACCTGAGTCCCACAGCTCATCTCTCTTATTTCAAAGCCAGCTTCCCGTCCATGTTTTCAAAACCAGTGCCCAGGTGGTTGAGACACTTAATATAAAAGTGTCCTTTTTAAAAAGTTATTCTTTGAATCCATATTTATTTTTAATTTTTATAATAATTTATAATTACCAAAAAGAACAGTGTGCTCACAATTGTGTCCATAAAGATAAATACTCTAGCTGAAAGCCACGCAATTGGAAAGGTGATGAGAAATCCAAACATAAGAGAAAATGTTATCTGAATTCGTGCATTTCAGTGACCATCAAAGTCCACTAATTACTCCTATTTGTGTGTATTATTCTTTATATTAATTTCATCTGGATGGATCTTCTCATTTTATTTCATTTTCATTTTTTTTTGTATGTTTGTGATTATTTCTTTTTTTTATTTTTTTTAACTTTACAATATTGTATTGGTTTTGCCATGTATCAACATGAATCTGCCACAGGTATACATGTGTTCCCCATCCTGAACCCTCCTCCCTCCCTGTACCATCCCTCTGGGTCATCCCAGTGCACTAGCCCCAAGCATCCAGTATTGTGCATCAAACCTGGACTAGTGACTCGTTTCATATATGATATTATACATGTTTCAATGCCATTCTCCCAAATCATCCCACCCTCTCCCTCTCCCACAGAGTCCATAAGACTGTTCTATACATCAGTGTCTCTTTTGCTGTCTCGTATACAGGGTTATTGTTACCATCTTTCTAAATTCCATATATATGCGTTAGTATACTGTATTGGTGTTTTTCTTTCTGGCTTACTTCACTCTGTATAATAGGCTCCAGTTTCATCCACCTCATTAGAACTGATTCAAATGTATTCTTTTTAATGGCTGAGTAGTACTCCATTGTGTATATGTACCATAGCTTTCTTATCCATTCATCTGCTGATGGACATCTAGATTGCTTCCATGTCCTGGCTATTATAAACAGTGCTGCGATGAACATTGGGGTACACGTGTCTCTTTCAATTCTGGTTTCCTCAGTGTGTATGGCCAGCAGTGGGATTGCTGGGTCATAAGGCAGTTCTATTTCCAGTTTTTTGAGGAATCTCCACACTGTTCTCCATAGTGGCCGTACTAGTTTGCATTCCCACCAACAGTGTAAGAGGGTTCGCTTTTCTCCACATCCTCTCCAGCATTTATTGCTTGTAGACTTTTGGATCGCAGCCATTCTGACTGGTGTGAAATGGTACCTGCAAGTGGCGCTGGGAAAACTGGTCAACCACTTGTAAAAGAATGAAACTAGAACACTTTCTAACATCATACAAAAAATAAACTCAAAATGGATTAAAGATCTAAATGTAAGACCAGAAACTATAAAACTCCTAGAGGAGAACATAGGCAAAACACTCTCTGACATAAATCACAGCAGGATCTTCTATGACCCATCTCCCAGAATATTGGAAATAAAAGCAAAAATAAACAAATGGGACCTAGTTAAACTTAGAAGCTTCTGCACAACAAAGGAAACTATAAGCAAGGTGAAAAGACAGCCTTCAGAATGGGAGGAAATAATAGCAAATGAAGCAACTGACAAACAACTAATCTCAAAAATATACAAGCAACTCCTACAGCTCAATTCCAGAAAATAAATGACCCAATCAAAAAATGGGCCAAAGAACTAAACAGACATTTCTCCAAAGAAGACATACATATGTCTAACAAACACATGAAAAGATTTATTTCATTTTCTATGTGACCTTCTCCATGGATTTTACCATATCATTAACTGCTGCTCTGGTGTTGAATATCTACTACTTAACATGGAGAACTTCCCAATCTCTTCTCCTAAATCAGCACACCACTCATACCCTTCAACTTGTTTTTCTAGATTGTAAACATTTACTGAATGGACAGAAAAAACAACCATTTGATTATATTTCCTACTACAATATGTCACATGAATAATATTTAAAATAAAAAGTGATTGATTTCTGAAACATTATTAGAAAAGTGAATAGTCAATTTAAGGCACTTTAGATGAAAGCTAATTTCAAAAATCTATACAAATGGCAACTGGTTCCATCACTTCATGGGAAATAGATGGGGAAACAGTGGAAACAGTGTTAGACTTTATTTTGGGGGGGCTCCAAAATCACTGCAGATGGTGATTGCAGCCATGAAATTAAAAGATGCTTACTCCTTGGAAGGAAAGTTGTGACCAACCTCAGTTCATTTCACTTCAGTTGCGCAGTTGTGTCCGACTCTTTGCGACCCCATGAATCGCAGCACGCCAGGCCTCCCTGTCCATTGCCAACTCCTGGAGTTCACTCAGACTCACGTCCATCCAGTCAGTGATGCCATCCAGCCATCTCATCCTCTGTCGTCCCCTTCTCCTCCTGCCCCCAATCCCTCCCAGCATCAGAATCTTTTCCGATGAGTCAGCTCTTTGCATGAGGTGGCCAAAGTATTGGAGTTTCAGCTTTAGCATAATTCCTTCCAAAGAAATCCCAGGGCTGATCTCCTTCAGAATGGACTGGTTGGATCTCCTTGCAGTCCAAGGGACTCTCAAGAGTCTTCTCCAACACCACAGTTCAAAACCATCAATTCTTCGGTGCTCAGCCTTCTTCACAGTCCAACTCTCACATCCCTACATGAACACAGGAAAAACCATAGCCTTGCCTAGATGGACCTTTGTTGGCAAAATGTCTCTGCTTTTGAATATGCTCTCTAGGTTGGTCATAACTTTCCTTCCAAAGAGTAAGCGTCTTTTAATTTCATGGCTGCAATCACCATCTGCAGTGATTTTGGAGCCCAAAAAAATAAAGTCTGACATTGTTTCCACTGTTTCCCCGTCTATTTCCCATGAAGTGATGGGACCAGATGCCATGATCTTCGTTTTCTGAATGTTGAGCTATAAGCCAACTTTTTCACTCTACACTTTCACTTTCATCAAGAGACTTTTTAGTTCCTCTTCACTTTCTGCCATAAGGGTGGTGTCATCTGCATATCTGAGGTTATTGGTATTTCTCCCGGCAATCTTGATTCCAGCTAGTGCTTCTTCCAGTCCAGCGTTTCTCATGATGTACTCTGCCTATAAGTTAAATAAGCAGGGTGACAATATACAGCCTTGAAGTGACCAACTAGATAACATATTAAAAAGCAGAGACATTACTTTGCCAACAAAGATCCATCTAGTCAAGGCTATGGTTTTTCCCGTGATCATGTATGGATATGAGAGTTGGATTGTGAAGAAAGCTGAACGTCGAAGAATTGATGCTTTTGAACTGTGGTGTTGGAGAAGACTCTTGCGAGTCCCTTGGACTGCAAGGAGATCCAACCAGTCCATCCTAAAGGAGACCAGTCCTGGGTGTTCATTGGCAGGACTGATGCTGAAGCTGAAACTTCAATAATTTGGCTACCTCATGCGAAGTGTTGACTCATTGGAAAAGCCCCTGATGCTGGGAGGGATTGGGGGCATGAAGAGAAGGGGATGACAGAGGATGAGATGGATGGATGGCATCACCGACTCGATGGACATGAGTTTGAGTGAACTCCGAGAGTTGGTGATGAACAAGGAGGCCTGGCGTGCTGTGATTCATGGGGTCGCAAAGAGTCAGACACAACTGATCGACTGAACTGTACCAAACTGATACAAAAGGAATCTTGTTTTAAATGTAGCAAGTCTACCTTTCACAGATTTTAGTCAAAATTTTGCTTTACTCCTTATAGAAGGGGAATTAGATCTTAAAGATGTAAGAGACAAATCAAGTATAAAGGCATTCATTCTTTTATTTTTATGGAAAGTTATTTTATGAGCTACAGATTGAATAGAATTAGTGTTTCCCTGGTCAGACAGCTACAAAGCAGGTCATCTTGATACCAGTCTTAATCATAGGAATCAGAGCATAAATGTATTTTGTCTGAGACCAGTTCAAGAACAGATGAAAAGATGATAAAAAGTCACCCAGATCTATCACTTCACCTTTATGTGGCATGTCGACATGTTTCAATTCCAAAAGCCTGTGGATGCCCCTTCCTGGCATTTGTTGACTGAATCTCACAACAGCAAGTGGAGCATGACATGCAGTCTAATGATTTTCCCTGTTGCAGACCATGCTAGGAAAAGCACTAGGTAACTGAAACATTTAAGCCAAGCAAGAAACTATTCACTAGTAAGTTAGAAAGGTCAAAGCAAGCTTGTTGAAAGCAATTCACTGGAAAAATAAAGATCTCAGTGTTCTGAACTTTAGGAATGAAAAAAAAAAAAATAAACCCCTATATCATTTACAACTTATCAATAATAAGTATATATTCACTTACAATTGCTGATACATGGAACGAGAAGATCACTTTGACTTTATCGTCTCATCATTCTTTTGATAAATGCTAAAGAATTTGTTGTCCTTGTTCCACATCAGGCTGCTTAATATTCATACTAACCAAGAAAGTAATGTAGAAAACGACCCATACACAGAATGCCATCAGGATCAGGTTATAAATCCTTCTTTGACCTCCTCAAACAGGAAATATTAAGACCTCATACAGGTGATAAAAGTTGAAAAATTGGAACCCTTATGTCTTACTTCATTCAGGCTGCCATAACAAGTAGACTTGGTGACTTTAAATACAGAACTTTTTTTTTTCCTCCTCATAGTTCTGGAGGCTGGGAAGTCTACCATCAAGATACTGAGAAGGTAGGTTTTGATCTGAGGCCCTGCACTTACCGTCTCACTGTGTGCTCACATGACCTCTCAGTGTTAAGAGTTGTGTAGTGGAGGGGAGGGCAACTTCTCTGATGTCTCTTTTTAAAAATTTTATTTATTTGGCTGCCTCAGATCTTAGTTGTGGCATGTGGGATCTAGTTCCTTTACCGGGAGTGGGACCCAGGCCCCTGCATTGGGAGCACAGTCTTAGCCACTGCACCACCAGGGAAGTCCTTGATGTCTCTTATAAGGGTGTAACCCCATCAGATCAAGGACCTGCCCTCATGACCTCATCTAATTACCTCCTAATTACTCTAGTTACCTCCCAAAGGGCCCATCTCCAAATACTATTACAGTGGAGATTAAGGCTTCAACATATGAACTTTCAGGGGACACAAATATTCAGCCCGAAATACTTTACAAACATATATGATATGGCTTTCAATACCAGTACTCATGAAAGTGTTTATTTTCTTCCGGGTACTAGGTCTGTAAATCAGATGCAGTGTTTTAGGAGATGTGATGGATCCTTGGTTATAGCTTCATTGTTTACTTAGCTAAGCTTCCCAGTAGTTTGGTGCATTAGTTGAGGTTGTCCAGTGAAACAGAACCAATAGGATATATATAGATATATAGAATGAGATTTATTATGAGGAATTGGCTCTTGGGATTTTGGAGGGTGAGAAGTTCCACAGTCTGTCATCTGCAAGCTAGAGACCCAGGAAAGCCAGTGGTGTGATTCAGTCAGAGTTTGAAGGCTTGAGAACGAGGAGAACCAATGGTGTAATTCCTAGTCTAAGGGCAGAAGACCCATATTTCAGCTCATGCAGTCAGGCAGAGATGGGACAAATGCTCTTTTCCTGTGCCTTTTGCTCTATTTCTCATCCAACAGATTGGATGATGCCCACCCATATTGGGGAGGGCAATCTGTTTTACTCATTCTACCAGTTCAAATGCTAATCTCACCAGGAAACACTTTCACAGACACACCCAGAAACAATGTTTAACCAGATATCTGGGTACCTGGTGACACCATCAGGTTGACACATAAAATTAACCATCACATTTGGTCATTAGAGATAAAGTGAGGGAAATACTTGTCTGTTGGTTGTTGACAGCTGGCATTGTACCTTATTGGTCAAAGTCCATGCTGTACAACTTGTTAAATATTTTGAATATCACTACTGGTTATACATATTTTTGTTTATTCTTTGTTAAAGCATATAAGTAAATAAAAGCATATAGAAATAGACTTAAAACTAATTAGCCTCTGTTCTCATTAATCTTTAAATGTTATTATTTTCTGATTTTGATGTCAAACTTTAAAAGAACTAAGTGACCTTGAGTATTGAAAGTTAGAGGTCCTTTGATTTGAATAAAACCTAATTTTTTTTTATTGAGATGAAGTTAACAGAAAAGTAACTAAAGTTAACAGTTCAGTGGTTCACAATATTGTACACCCATTATCATTGTCTAGTTCCAAAATTTTTCATCACCCCAAAAGGAAACCCCTACCCATGAAGTACTTACTTCCAAATTCCCCTTACCCAGCCTCTGGTTTCTGTTCATATGGAATTTTCTACTCTAGACATTTCATATAAACAGAATTATATAATATGTGACCTTTCATGTCTGGCTTCCTTTACTGAACTTAATGTTTTCAAGATTCATCCAGATTGTAGCATGTATCAGTACTTTGTTCCTTTCTTAATGTCTGAATCATATTCCATTATATGTATATGTCATAATTTGTTTATTCATTCATCTACTGATAAATATTTGGGCTGTTTTCATTTTTTGGCTATTGAGTTAGACTTCTAACAGTTCCATCCAGAGTTAAACCCCTGTGTATCTCCCTACCTTCCACATAAAGCTTAGCTACCCTAGAAGAAGCATCTTGACTGCTTCATGTATCTTGCGGCACTTGGCTCTGTTTCCTGGACCAGTCTTTCCTTGCCTGAGAGCCAAGGAAGAATCTATCTCATTCACTCAACCTCCATGACAGAAAAATTAATCAGTTCCTACAACATTAACTGCCCCTTCACTTCCTTCACCTCTTTGCTGACCAGTTCTTTCCTAAATAGAGTGCCTTTCAATCTCTTCTTTTGCTCTCCTGTTCTTTGCCATCTGTAATTGGCCATCCATGCACTGGCTCATCTTTGAGTGAGTTGACACATGCAAGAGCATTTATTTTAAGATCTACACCATCCTCTAAAAATAGTTTGATTTTATAAAATGCAGCTACACCTAAGCATAACTAAAAAACACGTTGAAATAGAATTAAAACATGAACCACATTTCAGCTTTATTTTCCTCTCATTGCCATCCTGCTCCATCGCAGTTGACCAGTCTTGCACATATCGTTGGATTGAGCTTGACTGGGTGGCAAAAGAATGTACTTTAGTTTAATAAACCAATTCATGAAGATGTTATTCCTCTGATATAACAGAATGCCTCAATCCAGATAAGCAGTTCATTTCTCATTAAGAAGAGCCATGAGGATTGAGTTCATGGTGAGTAATACAGGTCAGTAAGATCAGATTGCCCCAAGATTGCCCTCAAATCACACTATGTCAGCACCTGGCTTCTCTGCATCTCAGAAAGCCTGTACTGGTAGCCAGTATAAGACCTATATCTTTCACACATCTGCTCAAGGCAAGCTTATTTTTTGATGTTCCTCAGCTCTGAATTGCACTAAAGAAATATTGTCCTTAGGATTCTAAATCTAGAGGAGGCAATGTGAGTGTCTTCTTACAAAGTGCTAATAGGTAGTCTGAGCACATGTTTATAAACCTGGGTCACAAATTTCAGGGTGGCAGAACTTGGTTTTTATCACTTTATACAAGACATCCAGATAGTCACTATGGGAAAAATAGAATGTCTTTAGTTAGTTGATATTACATCATTCATTATTTTTCAGGCTATCATGTAGTAAAACTGACTTTTTTTTTTTTTTTTTGACTTTCTTTTTTTTTTTTAATTTTATTTTATTTTTAAACTTTACAAAATTGTATTAGTTTTGCCAAATATCGAAATGAATTCGCCACAGGTATACCTGTGTTCCCCATCCTGAACCCTCCTCCCTCCTCCCTCCCCATACCATCCCTCTGGGTCGTCCCAGTGCACCAGCCCCAAGCATCCAGTATTGTGCATCAAACCTGGACTGGCGACTCGTTTCATACATGATATTATACATGTTTCAATGCCATTCTCCCAAATCTCCCCACCCTCTCCCTCTCCCACAGAGTCCATAAGACTGATCTATACATCAGTGTCTCTTTTGCTGTCTCGTACAAAGGGTTATTGTTACCATCTTTCTAAATTCCATATATATGCGTTAGTATACTGTATTGGTGTTTTACTTTCTGGCTTACTTCACTCTGTATAATAGGTTCCAGTTTCATCCACCTCATTAGAACAGTTCAGTGAATTGTATTTTAAATTTTATATTATATGTAAAGTGAAGTCACTGTAATCTTTTCAGGGCCAAATGCCTCTAAGGGGTTTAATCCAGCCCTGTACCTCACATATTTATAGGTTAAAATAAGTACTGAAGTTGGAGAACATTCAAGATATCACTCTACCAACGGTCACTTTACATTAAAATAAATTTAGAAATTGAGTACTGAACTGTGAGCCTCCATTTTCCTTCTTGTGTCACATGGTAACCTATGGTAATGAGCCCATTACATGATAAATGAATAAAAGAAATAATTTCCAGGAATTCTCTGGCAGTCCAAGGGTTAGGACAAGGCACTTTCAGTCTCGTGGGCTGGGTTTGATCCCTGGTTGAGGAACTGGGATCCTGAAAGCCATGCCAGGACAGCCAAATTAAAGGAAAGAAAGAATTTCCAGAATTTTCAAAGATAACTGGCTCTGAGATGTGGAATATTTCCTATTTGCCTTTAATCCAAGAAAATTTGTTTTAAAATGGTGGAGGTGAGAACACATAGTTTTGGTGATGCTGTGATATATTAATATATATCTTACTTGAAACTTTGCATCATAAGTAGTTATTACCTTATTTTTCAATTTCCATTTTAGTGTAGCAATTTTCACATAGGGCTAAAATGATCTTTTTTTTTTTCAATGTTATTTTGACCTAGCACTTGAAATTAATGTGTACAAGCTTCCAGTGTTCCACATACCCTATAGCAAGCCTTTATTGAACAAAGAATATTTATTCCAAGGTGGAATTTGAATTCATGCCTTCTACTTTGGAAATTTGAATTTAGTTCAATTTCATGAATCTTTATTAAGCATCTGTTATGTACAAGACATTGTTAGAAATTGAGACAGAGGCAAAGAGGAATAAGATGATATGTTCCTAAGCATATTGCATTTTATTATGTATCTCATTTATTATATTTGTTAGTTCATGTGCTTTTTTTTACCCCTATGGCAGGAAATGTGCCTTATTTGACTTTGTATACAAGTGTTAAAAATATTTGTTGAACTATGTTTTTGGCTAACCCAGTGACACAGATGTAACCCATTATATCTACTACTGTGGGCAAAAATCCCTTAGAAGAAATGGAGTAGCCATCATACGCAACAAAAGAGTCGGAAATGCAGTACTTGGATGCAGTTTCAAAAACGACAGAATGATCTCTGTTCTTTTCCAAGGCAAACTATTCAATATCAAAATAATCCATGTCCATGCCCCAAGCAGTAATGCTGAAGAAGCTGAAGTTGAACAGTTCTATGAAGACCTAAAGACTTTCTAGAATTAACAACCAAAAAAGATGTACTTTTCATTATAAGGGACTAGAATGCAAAAATGGGAAGTCAAGAAACATCTAGAGTTACAGGCAAACTTGGCCTTGGAGTACAGAATGCAGCAGGACAAAGGCTAATAGAGTTTTGCCAAGAGAATGCACTGGTCATAGCAAACACCCTCTTCCAACAACGCAAGAGAAGACTCTACACATGGACATCACCAGATGGTCGACACCAAAATAGGATTGATTATATTCTTTGAAGCCAGAGATGGAGAAGCTCTATACAGTCAGTAAAAACAAGACTGGGAGCTGACTGTGGCTCAGATCATGAACTCGTTATTGCCAAATTCAGACTGAAACTGAAGAAAGTAGGGAAAACCACTCGACCATTCAGTTCAGTTCAGTTCAGTCACTCAGTCATGTCCGACTCTTTGTGACCACATGAATGGCAGCACGCCAGGCCTCCCTGTCCATCACCGACTCCCGGAGTTCACTCGGACTCACGTCCATCGAGTCAGTGATGCCATCCAGCCATCTCATCCTCTGTCCTCCCCTTCTCCTGCCCCCAATCCCTCCCAGCATCAGAGTCTTTTCCAATGAGTCAACTCTTCGCATGAGGTGGTCAAAGTACTGGAGTTTCAGCTTTAGCATCATTCCTTCCAAAGAAATCCCAGGGCTGATCTCCTTCAGAATGGACTGGTTGGATCTCCTTGCAGTCCAAGGGACTCGCAAGAGTCTTCTCCAACACCACAATTCAAAAGCATCAATTCTTCGGCAGTCAGCTTTCTTCACAGTCCAACTCTCACATCCATACAGGACCACAGGAAAAACCATAGCCTTGACTAGACGTACCTTTGCTGGCAAAATAATGTCTCTGCTTTTGAATATGCTCTCTAGGTTGGTCATAACTTTCCTTCTAAGGAGTAAGCGTCTTTTAATTTCATGGCTGCAGTCACCATCTGCAGTGATGTGGAGCCCCCAAAAATAAAGTCTGACAATGTTTCCACTGTTTCCCCATCTATTTAAAATGAAGTGATGGGACCAGATGACATGATCTTTGTTTTCTGAATGTTGAGCTTTAAGCTAACTTTTTCACTCTCCACTTGCACTTTCATCAAGAGGCTCTTTGGTTCCTCCTCACTTTTTGCCATAAGGGTGGTGTCATCGGCATATCTGAGGTTATTGATAATTCTCCCGGAAATCTTGATTCCAGCTAGTCTTCTTCCAGCCAAGCATTTCTCATGATGTACTCTGCATAGAAGTTAAATAAGCAGGGTGACAATATACAGCCTTGATGTACTCCTTTTCCTATTTGGAACCAGTCTGTTGTTCCATGTCCACTTCTAACTGTTGCTTCCTGACCTGCATACAAATTTCTCAGGAGGCAGATCAGGTGGTCTGGTATTCCCATCTCTTTCAGAATTTTCTACAGTTTATTGTGATCCACATAGTCAAAGGCTTTGGCATAGTCAATGAAGCAGAAATATATGCTTTTCTGGAACTCTCTTGCTTTTTTGATGTTCCAGCGGATGTTGGCAATTTGGTCTCTGGTTCCTCTGCCTTTTCTAAAACCAGCTTGAACATCTGGAAGTTCACAGTTCACATACTGCTGAAGCCTGTCTTGGAGAATTTTGAGCATTACTTTACTAGTGTGTAAGATAAGTGCAATTGTGCGGTAGTTTGAGCATTCTTTGGCACTGCCTTTCTTTGGGATTGGAATGAAAACTGACCTTTTCCAGTCCTGTGGCCACTGCTGAGTTGTCCAAATTTGTTGGCATATTGAGTGCAGCACTTTCACAGCATCATCTTTCGGGATTTGAAATAGCTCAAATGGAATTCCATCACCTCCACTAGCTTTGTTCGTAGTCATGCTTCTTAAGGCCCAATTGGCTTCAGATTCCACGATGTCTGGCTCTACATGAGTGATCACACCATCGTGATTATCTTCATCATGAAGATCTTTTTTGTACAGTTCTTCTGTGTATTCCTGCCACCTCTTCTTAACATCTTCTGCTTCTGTTAGGTCCATACCATTTCTGTCCTTTATCGAGCCCATCTTTCCATGAAATGTTCCCTTGGTATCTCTAGTTTTCTTGAAGAGATTTCTAGTCTTTCCCATTCTATTGTTTTCCTCTATTTCTTTGCATTGATCGCTGAGGAAGGCTTTCTTATCTCTTCCTGATATTCTTTGGAACTCGGCATTCAGATACTTATATCTTTCCTTTGCTCCTTTGCTTTTCACTTCTCTTCTTTTCACACCTATTTTTAAGGCCTCCCCAGACAGATATTTTGCTTTTTTGCATTTCTTTACCATGAGGATGGTCTTGATCTCTATCTCCTGAAAATGTCAGGAACCTCCACCCATAGTTCATAAGGCACTTTATCTATCAGATCTAGTCCCTTAAATCTATTTCACACTTCCTCTGTATAATCATAAGGGATTTGATTCAGGTCATACCTGAATGGTCTAGTGGTTTTCCCTACTTTCTTCAATTTAAGTCTGAATTTGGCAATAAGGAGTTCATTATCTGAGCCACAGTCAGCTCTTGGTCTTGTTTTTGTTGACTGTATAGAGCTTCCCCATCTTTGGTTGCAAAGAATATAATCAATCTGATTTTGGTGTTGACCATCTGGTGATATCCATGTGTAGAGTCTTCTCTTGTGTAGTTGGAAGAAGGTGTTTGCTATGGCCAGTGCATTTTCTTGGCAAAACTCTATTGGTCTTTGCCCTGATTCATTCTGTATTCCAAGGCCAAATTTGCCTGTTATCCAGGTGTTTTTTGACTTCCTACTTTTGCATTCCAGTCCCCTATAATGAAAAGGACATCTTTTAAGGGTGTTAGTTCTAAAAGCTCTTGTAGATCTTCATAGAACCATTCAACTTCAGCTTCTTCTGCATTACTGGTTGGGGCATAGACTTGGATTACTGTGATATTGAATGGTTTGCTTTGGAAATGAACAGAGATCATTCTGTCGTTTTTGAGATTGCATCAAAGTACCGCATTTCAGACTCTTGTTGACCATGATGGCTACTGCATTTCTTCTAATGAATTCCTGCCCACAGTAGTAGATATAATTGTCATCTGAGTTAAATTCACCCATTCTAGTCCATTTTAGTTTGCTGATTCCTAGAATGTCGACGTGATTCGATTATATGATTATACAGTGGAAGTGAGAAATAGAGTCAAGGTATTAGATCTGATAGTCAGAGTGCCTGAAGAACTATGGAAGCAGGTTCATGACACTGTACAGGAGGCAGGGATCAAGACAATCCCCAAGAAAAGGAAATGCAAAAAGGCAAAATGGTTGTCTCAGGAGGCCTTACAAATAGCTGAGAAAAGAAGAGAAGTTAAAGACAAAGAAGAAAAGGAAAGATATATCCATTTGAATGCAGAGTTCTAAAGAATAGCAAGGAGAGACAAGAAAGTCTTCCTCAGTGATCATTGCAAAGAAATAGAGGAAAACAATAGAATGGAAAAGACTTGAGGTCTCTTCAAGAAAATTAGAGATACCAAGGGAATATTTCGTGCAAAGATGGGCACAGTAAAAGACAGAAATGGAGTGGACCTAACAGAAGCAGAAGATATTAAGAAGAGGTGTCAAGAATACACAGAAGAACTTACAAAAAAGATCTTCAAGACCCAGATAATTACGATGGTGTGATCAGTCATCTAGAGCCAGATGTCCTGAAATGCAAAGTCAACTGGGCCTTAGGAAGCATCACTACGAATAAAGTTAGTGGAGGTGATGGAATTCCTGTTGACCTATTTCAAATCTTAAAAGATGATGCTGTGAAAGTGCTGCACTCAATACGCCAGCAAATTTGGAAAACACAGCAGTGGCGACCAGACTAGAAAAGGTCAGTTTTCATTTCAAATCCAAAGAAAGGCAATGCTAAAGAATGCTCAGACTGCTGCACAATTGCACACACCTCACACACTAGCAACATAATGCTCAAAATTCTCCAAGCCAGAGTTCAACAGTATGTGAACTGTGAACTTACAGATGTTCAAGCTGGATATAGAAGAGGCAGAGGAACCAGAGATCATATTGCCAACATCCTATGGATCATCGAAAAAGCAAGAGAGTTCCAGAAAAACATCTATTTCTGCTTTATTGACTATGCCAAAGCCTTTGACTATGGGGATCACAACAAACTGTGACAAATTCTGAAAGAGATGGGAATACCAGACCACCTGACCTGCCTCCTGAGAAATCTGTATGCAAGTCAGGAAGCAACAATTAGAAGTGGACATGGAACAACAGACTGGTTCCAAATAGGAAAAGGAGTACATCAAGGCTGTATATTGTAACCCTGCTTATTTAACTTATATGCAGAGTACATCATGAGAAATGCTGGGCTGGAAGAAGCACAAGCTGGAATCAAGATTGCCAGGAGAAATATCAATAACGTCAGATATGCAGATGACATCACCGTTATGGCAGAAAGGGAAGAAGGAATAAAGAGCCGCTTGATGAAAGTGAAAGAGGAGAGTGAATTAGTTGGCTTAAAATTCAACATTCAGAAAACTAAGATCATGGCTTCTGGTCCCATCACTTCATTTTAAATAGATGGGGAAACAGTGGAAACAGTGACAGACTTTATTTTGGGGGGCTCCAAAATCATTGCAGATGGTGACTGCAGCCATGAAATTCAGACACTTGCTCCTTGGAAGGAAGGCTATGACCAACCTAGACAGCATATTGAAAAGCAGAGACATTACATTGCCAACATACGTCCATTTAGTCAAGGCTATGGTTTTTCCAGTAGTCATGTATAGATGTGAGATTTGGACTATAAAGAAAACTGTGGGGCAGGTAGAAGATAGCGGAGGAATATGATGGGGAAACCACTTTCTCCCCCACAAATTCATCAGAAGAACATTTGAACGCTGAGGAAATTCCACAAATCAACTCCTGAACGCTTTCAGAGGACACCTGGCACCAAGAAAGGCAGCCCGTTGTTTTCAAAAGGAGAGAGAAGAAATACAGATCCACCCACTAGAACACTGATGCAAGCTTCCCTAACCAGAAAACCTTGCAAAGCTATGTCCAACCTCACCCACAGGGAGGAACTTCCACAATAAAGAGGAACCACAAACTGCCAGAATACAGAAAGGCAACCCCAAACACAGCAATCTAAACAATGTGAAAAGACATAGAAATACTCACAGGTAAAGGAGCATGATAAATGCCCACCAAACCAAACAAAAGAAGAGGAGATAGAGATTCTACCTGAAAAGAAATTCAGAATAATTATAGTAAAAATGATCCAAAATCTTGAAAACAAAATGGAGTTATAGATAAATAGCCTTGAGACAAGGATTGAGAAGATGCAAGAAATGTTTAACAGGGACCTATAAGAAATAAATAGGAATCAATCAATAATGAATAATGCAATAAATGAGATTAAAAAAACACTCTGAAGGGAACAAACAGTAGAATAAGAGAGGCAGAAGATAGGATAGATGAATTAGAAGATAGAATGGTGGAAATCAATGAAGCAGAGAGGAAAAAAGAAAAAAGTATTAAAAGAAATGAGGTAAACCTCAGAGACCTCTGGGACAATGTCACATGTCCCGATGTCACATGTCGATGTCACATGTCAATGTCACATGTCCCGATTCGACATTCAAATCATAGGAGTCCCAGAAGAAGAAGAAGACAAAAAGAAAGCCATGAGAAAATATTTGAGGATATAATAGTTGAAAACTTCCCTAAAATGGGGAAGGAAATAGTCACCCAAGTCCAAGAAGCCCAGAAAGTCCCAAACAGGATAAACCCAAGGCTAAACACCCCAAGACACATATTAGTCAAATTAACAAAGATCAAACACAAAGAACAAATATTAAAAGCAGTAAGGGAAAAACAACAAATAACACATGAGGGGATTCCCATAAGGATAAACAGCTGATCTTTCAATAGAAACTCTTCACACCAGGAGGGATTGGCAGGACATACTTAAAGTGATGAAAGAGAAAAACCTACAACCCAGATTACTGTACCCAGCAAGGACCTCATTCACATATGAAGGAGAAATCAAAGGCTTTACAGACAAGCAAAACCTGAGACAATTCAGCACCACCAAACCAGCTCTTCAACAAATGCTAAAGAATCTTCTCTAGAGAGGAAACACAGAAAAGGTGTATAAACTTGAACCCAAAACAACAAAGTAAATGGCAATGGGATCATACTTATTAATAATTACCTTAAATGTAAATGAGTTGAATGCCCCAACCAAAAGACAAACACTAGCTGAATGGATACAAAAACAAGACCCATATATATGTTGTCTACAAGAGATGCACTGCAAAACAAGGGACACATACAGACTGAAAGTGAAGGGCTGGAAAAAGTTATTTCACACAAATGGAAACCAAAAGAAAGCAGGAGTAGTAATACTCATCTCTGATAAAATAGACTTTGAAATAAAGGCTGTGAAAAGAGACAAAGAAGGACACTCCATAATGATCAAAGGATCACTCCAAGAGGAAGATATAATAATTATAAATATATATGCACCCAACATAGGATCACCGCAATATGTAAGGTAAACGCTAACAAGTATGAAGAGGGAAATTAACAATAACACAATAATAATGGGAGACTTTAATACCCCACTCACACCTATGGATAGAACAACTAAACAGAAAATTAACAAGGAAACACAAACTTTAAATGATACAATGGAACAGTTAGACCTAACTGATATCTATAGGATATCTCACCCCAAAAGAATGAATTTCACCTTTTTCTCAAGTGCACATGGAACCTTTTCCAGGATAGATCACATCCTGGGCCATAAATCTAGCCTTGGTAAATTCAAAAAATTGAAATCATTCCAAGCATCTTTTCTGATCACAATGCAGTAAGATTAGATCTCAATTACAGGAAAAAAACTATTTAAAATTTCAACATATGGAAGCTAAACAACACGCTTCTGAATAACCAACAAATCACAAAAGAAATCAAAAAAGAAATCAAAATATGCATAGAAACGAATGAAAATGAAAAGACAACAACCCAAATCCTTTGGGAGACTGTAAAAGCAGTGCTAAGGGGAAGGTTCATAGAAATACAAGCTTACCTCAAGAAACAAGAAAAAAGTCAAATAAATAACCTAACTCAACACCTAAAGCAACTAGAAAAGGAAGAAATGAAGAACCCCAGGGTTAGTAGAAGGAAAGAAATCTTAAAAATTAGGGCAGAAATAAATGCAAAACAAACAAAAGAGACCATAGCAAAAATCAACAAAGCTAAAAGCTGGTTCTTTGAGAAGATAAATAAAATTAACAAACCCATTAGCCAGACGCATCAAGAAACAAAGGGAGAAGAATCATATAAACATAATTAGAAATGAAAATGGAGAGATTACAACAGACAACACAGAAATACAAAGGATCATAAGAGACTACTATCAGGAACCATATGCCAATAAAATGGACAACTTGGAAGAAATGGGCAAATTTTTTAAAAAGTATAACTTTTCAAAACTGAATCAGGACGAAATAGAAAATCTTAACAGACTCATCACAAGCATGGAAATCAAAACTGTAATCAGAAATCTTCCAGCAAACAAAAGCCAAGGACCAGATGGCTTCACAGCTGAATTCTACCAAAAGTTTAGAGAAGAGCTATCTTACTCAGACTCTTCCAGAAAATTGCAGAGGAAGGTAAACTGCCAAACTCATTCTATGAGGCCACCATTACCCTAATACCAAAAGCAGACAAAGATGCCACAAAAAAAGAAAAACTACAGGCCAATATCACTGATGAACATAGATACAAAAATCCTTAGCAAAATCCCAGCAAACAGAATCCAACAACATATTTAAAAGGTCATGCATCATGTCCAAGTGGGCTTTATCCCAGGGATGCAAGAATTCTTTGATATCTGCAAATCAATCAATGTAACACACCACATTAACAAATTGAAAGATTAAAATCATATGATTATCTCAATAGATGCAGAGACAGCCTTTGACAAAATTCAACATCCATTTATGATAAATACCCTTCAGAAAGCAGGCATAGAAGGAACATAACCTCAACATAATAAAAGCTATAAATGACAAAGCCACAGCAAACATTATCCTCAATGATGAAAAATTGAAAGCATTTCCCCTAAAGTCAGGAACAAGACAAAGGTGCCCACTCCCACCACTACTATCCAGCATAGTTTTGGAAGTTTTAGCCACAGCAATCAGAGAAGAGAAAGAAATAAAAGGAATCCAGAATGGAAAAGAAGAAGTGAAACTCTGAGTGTTTGCAGATGACACGATGCTCTACATAGAAAACCCTAAAGACTCCACCAGAAAAGTACTACAGCTCATCAATGAATATAGTAAAGTTATGGGATATAAAATTAACACACAGAAATCCCTGGCATTCCCACACACTACCAATGAGAAAACAAAAAGAGAAATTAAGGAAACAATCCCACTCACCATTGCAATGAAAAGAATAAAATACTTAGGAATATATCTACCTAAAGAAACAAAAGACCTGTATATAGAAAAGTATAAAACACTGGTGAAAGAAATCAAAGATGACACAAATGGATGGAGAAATAAACTATGTTCATGGATCAGAAGACTCAATATAGTGAAAATGAGTATACTACCCAAAGCAATCTATAGATTCAATGCAATCCCTATCAAGCTACCAACGGTATTTTTCACAGAACTAGAACAAAAATTTCACAGTTTGGAAATACATAAACCCTCGAATAGCCAAAGCAATCTTGAGAAAAAAGAATGGACCTGGAGAAATGAACCTGCCTGACTTCAGGCTATGCTACAAAGCTACAGTCATCAAGACAGTATGGTACTGGCATAAAGACAGAAATATAGATCAGTGGAACAAAATAGAAAGCCCAGAGATAAACCCACACACCTATGGACACCTTATCTTTGAAAAAGGAGGCAAGAATATACAATGGATAAAAGACAATCTCTTTAACAAGTGGTGCTGGGAAAACTGGACAACAGCTTGTAAAAGAATGAAGCTGGAATATTTTCTAACACCATACACAAAAATAAACTCAAATGGATTAAAGATTTAAATTTAAGACCAGAAACTATAAAACTCCTAGAGGAAAACATAGGCAAAACACTCTCTGACATAAATCACAGCAGAATCCTCTATGACCCACCTCCCAGAGTAATGGAAATAAAAGCAAAAATAAACAAATGGGACCTAATTAAACTTAAAAGCTTTTGCACAAAGAAGGAAACTATAAGCAAGGTGAAAAGACAGCCTTCAGAATGGGAGAAAATAACAGCAAATGAAGCAACTGATAAAGAATTAATCTCAAAAATATAAAAGCTACCCCTGCAGCTCAATTCCAGAAAAATAAATGACCCAAAAAAAAAAAAAAAGGGCCAAAGAACTAAATAGACATTTCTCCAAAGAAGACATACAGATGGGTAACAAACACATGAAAAGATGCTCAATATTATCAGAGAAATGCAAATCAAAACCACAATGAGGTACCATCTCAGGCCAGCCTGAATGGCTGCTATCCAAAAGTCTACAAGCAATAAATGCTGGATAGGGTGTGGAGAAAAGCGAACCCTCTTACACTGTTGGTGGGAATGCAAACTAGTACAGCCACTATGGAGAAGAGTGTGGAGATTCCTTAAAAAACTGGAAATAGAACTGCCTTATGACCCTGCAATCCCACTGCTGGGCATACACACTGAGGAAACCAGAATTGAAAGAGACATGTGTTCCCCACTGTTCATCAGCTCAGTTCAGTTCAGTTCAGTCACTTAGTCATGTCCAACTCTTTGCAACCCCATGAATTGCAGCACACCAGGCCTCCCTGTCCATCACCAACTCCCAGAGTTCACTCAAACTCATGCCCATCGAGTCAGTGATGCCATCCAGCCATCTCATCCTTTGTCGTCCCCTTCTTCTCCTGCCCCCAGTTCCTCCAAGCATCAGAGTCTTTTCCAATGAGTCAACTCTTCGCATGAGGTGGCCAAAGTACTGGAGTTTCAGCTTTAGCATCATTCCTTCCAAAGAACACCCAGGACTGATCTCCTTCAGAATGGACTGGTTGGATCTCCTTGCAGTCCAAGGGACTCGCAAGAGTCTTCTCCAACACCACAGTTCAAAAGCATCAATTCTTTGGCGGTCAGCTTTCTTCACAGTCCAACTCTCACATCCATACAGGACCACTGGAAAAACCATAGCCTTGCCTGGACGGACCTTTGTTGGCAAAGTAATATCTCAGCTTTTCAATATGCTATCTAGGTTGGTCATAACTTTCCTTCTAAGGAGTAAGCCTCTTTTAATTTCATGGCTGCAGTCACTATCTGCAGTGATTTTGGAGCCCCCCAAAATAAAGTCTGACACTGTTTCCACTGTTTCCCCATCTATTTCCCATGAAGTGATGGGCCCAGATGCCATGATCTTCGTTTTCTGAATGTTGAGCTTTAAGCCAACTTTTTCATGCTCCTCTTTCACTTTCATCAAGAAGCTTTTTAGTTCCTCTTCACTGTCTGCCATAAGGGTGGTATCATCTGCATATCTGAGGTTATTGATATTTCTCCTGGTAATCTTGATTCCAGTTTGTGCTTCTTCCAGCCCAGCGTTTCTCATGATGTACTCTCCATATTAGTTAAATAAGCAGGGTGACAATATACAGCCTTGATGAACTCCTTTTCCTATTTAGAACCAGTCTTTTGTTCCATGTACAGTTCTAACTGTTGCATCCTGACCTGCATATCGGTTTTTCAAGAGGCAGTTCAGGCGGTCTGGTATTCCCATCTCTTTCGAAATTTTCCACAGTTCTTCGCAACACTGTTTATAATAGCCAGGACATGGAAGCAACCTAGATGTCCATCGGCAGACGAATGTATAAGAAAGCAGTGGTACATATACACAATGGAGTATTACTCAGCCATTAAAAAGAATGCATTTGAATCAGTTCTAATGAGGTGGATGAGACTGGAGCCTATTATACAGAGTGAAGTAAGTCAGAATGAAAAACAACCAATACAGTATACTAACGCATATAAATGGAATTTAGAAAGGTGGTAATGATTACCCCATATATGAGACAGCAAAAGAGACACAGATGTATAGAACTTTTGGACTCTGTGGGAGAAGGCAAGGGTGGGATGATTTGAGAGAATAGCATTGAAACGTGTATATTATCATATGTGAAACAAATCGCCAGTCCAGGTTCAATGCATGAGACAAAGTTCTCAGGGCTGGTGCACTGGGATGACCCTTAAGGATAGGATGGGGATCGTGGTGGGAGTGGGATTCAGGATGGGGAACACATGTACAGCCATGGCTGATTCATGTGAATGTATGGCAAAACCCACTAGAATATTGTAAATCCTCCAATTAAAATAAATAAATAAATAAAAAGAAAGGTGAGCACTGAAGAATCGATGCTTTTGAACTGTGGTGTTGGAGAAGACTCTTGAGAATCCTTTGGACAGCAAAAAAATCTAACCAGCCCATTCTAAAGGAGATCAGTCCTGGGTGTTCATTGGAAAGCCTGATGCTGAAGCTGAAACTCCAATACTTTGGCCACCTGATGTGAAGAACAGACTCATTTGAAAAGACCCTTATGCTGGGAAAGATTGAAGGCAGGAGGAGAAGGGGACTACAGAGAATGAGATGGTTAGATAGCATCACCGACTCAATGGACACGAGTTTGAGTATAGTCTGGGAGTTGGTGATGGACAGGGAGGCCTGGCATGCTGCAGTCCATAGGGTCACAAGGAGTTGGGCATGACTGAGTGACTGGACTGAACTGAACTGAGTGACACAGAACTATGTCACTCTGATCTCACATACTGGAGATGGACCCTCATGGAATTTGACTGTCAGCCCAAGACTCTCAGTGGCTAGATTTGTCATAAAAAATTCCTACTACTGTACATCTACTACAAGTTTTAGCCGTGAAATCTTCTGATCAGATCTTTAGATGTATTTTCTTTTCCTTTTTGATGTGATGTTGACCTTCTGTGAATGGTTGGGCCTATAGTTGACAAGAAGATGTTGTTGCTGCTGCTGCTGTGGCTGCTGCTAAGTCACTTCAGTCATGTCCCACTCTGTGCGACCCCATAGACGGCAGCCCACCAGGCTCCCCCGTCCTTGGAATTCTCCAGGCAAGATCACTGGAGTGAGTAGAAGACATATGTTAGATACATTAAAAAGAAACAAACAATAGTAGAAGATAGGGAACAATTGGAGCACAGGTATTAAGGCAGAAAACCACAGGGAATAATCAACAAAGAGGAGTAATGTAATATGACCAGAGTAGAATACGTAATGCCAAAAGGGAGTTGTTGTTCAATCACTCAGTGGTGTCCAACTCTTTGCAACCGCATGGCCTGCAGCATGCCAGGCTTCCCTGTCCTTCACTGTCTCCCAGAGCTTGCTCAGACTCATGTCAATTGAGTTGGTGATGCCATAAAACCCAAAAGGGAGTAATGTAAAATAATGCAGGAAATATTTGTTCAATTAGGTACCTACATAGTAGAGCTAATAATGGTGTTACTGTTTACACTTGACTGAGCTGTTGACCTTTATTAATACAGATAAAGTCTTCATTCCATGGCCCTAGATTGCATCCAGAATCTTCCAACTTTCTCTCTAAGGTGCTCCCGAATAAGTGTGTGGATTAATTCAGTTCATCATACCAATTCCATAAACAATAGCGAGTGCTGATTAAAAGTGTCCTATGGATTAAGTGACAAGCCACTCCAAGTGAAAGAGTATGCAGTTATATAGCACTAAATGGGGATAATAAATTGAGGCTTGACTCGAGTAATTATGTCTGCTCTTTCTGGGATTCTTCTGAACAAAAGAAATTTAAATCATTCTCTAGCCTTGCCAAAATAGGGTTTTTGGATATTCTGACACCAATAATTGGCATTATACCAACCTTATGCCTTGCTACTGAAGAGGAACCAAGCTTAAATGATTTCATGTAGGATGAAATCAAAACACGAGTTAAATTGTGGAATGATAAAGGACACTTAAGGAATCAACTTTTCCAGAAGTATTTAAAATTTGATTGTCCTATGTTTGACTGTTTCAGATATTTGATGTCTACTAGTAAAGCTGAAACTCCAGTACTTTGGCCACCTCATGCGAAGAGTTGACTCATTGGAAAAGGCTCTGATGCTGGGAGGGATTGGGGGCAGGAGGAGAAGGGGACGACAGAGGATGAAATGGCTGGATGGCATCACTGACTTGATGGACGTGAGTTTGAGTGAACTCCAGGAGATGGTGATGGACAGGGAAGCCTGGCGTGCTGCGATTCATGGGGTCACAAAGAGTCGGACATGACTGAGTGACTGAACTGAACTGAACAGTCTGGAAGCAAAATTTCTATACAAGCTGATTTCATTTGAATATCTGTTTAAAATTCATTTATCCATTCAATAAATATCAGCTGAGTACCCAGTATATGTCAGTCCCTCTTCTAAGCCTCAGGGGTAAAGACTGAATAAAACCAAGTTCCTGCCCTCATGGAGCTTGTAATCTGGTGAGGGAGAGATAAATTAATCAATAAATAGGTATTCTATGATTACATGATGATAATTATTGGAAGGAAAATAAAAGCAGGATGAGGTGATATGAAGTAAATGGGGGGTAAATTTTATATCAAGGACAGCCACTCTTAGGTGGTGATGTTTGAATAGAGACATTAATGTACTAAGGTAATAAACTGTGTAAAGGTCCAAGGAACTAGCACTCCAGGCCACAGGAGCAGCAAATCTGAAGGTTCTGAGGTAAGAATGAGTTTGTCATGTTCTAAAAATAGCAAGAAGATTTTGGCTGTAGTGGGGTATTTAAGCAGTAAGACCTGAGGTCAGAGAGGTGGCCAGAATAAAAAAGCATGTAGGGCCATACTGGTCCATGATTAGGATTTCAGATTGATTCTGAAAGTGACTGGAACCCACTGAAAGTGTTGAACAGCAGGTTAACATGATCTGATTTACAATTAAAAAGTCCTCTGCTTGCTCCTGTCTGTGTATAAGTTAAAATTGCCCCAATTCCTGATGATCAGTTGACATGGCCTCCTATAAAGACCAAAGTCTTTTTATTTGGGACAAAATGAAATTTACCATAATGGCACACCCCAAGAAAACTCAGTAATATTCCTATTCTCTGGCTTTAGTGTTTCAGTTTTCATGTCTTCCTCACTGGTGGTCCAAGGCCCCTCATCAGTGGCTGGCTGCTCAGCTTTAAGGACACAAGCCCATTTTGCAACTGCCTAATCCTGTGGGTAGATGTATCACTATATTGCTGTTAACCTAGTGGCATTTCATTACTTGGACTCTCCTAAATAATTACTGACCCTATAGGGAGACTTCTGGTGTGCTGGAACTTGTCCTGTTGCCCTTCACTAACACCTCTCTGTCAAAGTATATTTGCAAATGGCCCCCAGGGAATGAGGTAAAAGCTTCCTTTCTTTTCTTCCAAAAGAATTAGCATATATTTGGATACACTTATAACACAATTTAGAATTTAAAGTCCTCAAATCACCATATTATTCTAGGAATAGCTTTCATTCTGTTTTTTTTTTTTTTTTCCCCCTCTCACAGAGAAAAACTGAGAAGTGAAAGTTTTTGCCATCAAATGGCAGAACCAGATAGAGAACTGAGTAAGAGCTATCTGAAATATATGAAACTATATCATTATATGTTGCTCTGTTGCTAAAGATACACTAATTTGCCATTTAAAATTTCCCTCTGCTCAGTAGCCATACTATAAACTTTTCTGGCATTTATTTTGATTCTATTTTTAAAAAGAAGCTCCCCCCACCACATTGGTTTGGAAAATATATTTCAAACTTGCAACTTATTGTGAAGAATATGGCAAATGCTTTGCTTTTGTTGTAGGCATGATAAAACTAACCAAGACTAACATTAATTTGAACTTTATTTTGGAATATGTCCATGAAGAACAAAGAAAGCCAGACTAATCTTCTCGACTTTCTCTCCTCCAGATTCTTATATCAAAGACCCTTTGACACATGTAAGTTATAGCGTTTGAATTACTCGTAGCATGACTCCATCTTGAAGTCTTGCATACTCAGAATGGAGATTTTGCCCCGATTCCTGTCTTCTGCTGTTTTTTCAGCCACTATTTTACTTAATTTGCATACCTTATCTTTCAAATCACATTATTTGGTAGGATGAGCTGTGGGTTGAATCAGACTGTCAATGGTGATTTGGGAGGAAGTTTTATGAAGCTCGCCAGTGCTGGAGCTCATTGCTCGGTATTCCAAGAAATATCATTGCTGTGATTTGCGAAGTTTTCAAAACCTTATAAAGAATGTGACACAGTTAATGTGTTGCAGCCAAATTATTTCAGAGCAATTCTAAGGGACTGGTAGATCCCTGAAAAGCTGACTTTGGCTGTACTAAGGTTTGTTTAAATAAAATAATGAAATAAAGGCAGCTACTTTCAGATTAGCTTCCACATGCCTCTATTGTAATGCAAAGTCTACAGTCACACTAAATTCAAAATGTGGCAAACTTTCCAATGTAGGGTGCCACATCACTGACTTCTTTTATGTTGGAAAGGGAATAAGCATGGGTAAAATGCACAAGGAGGCCTCTTTCTCTGCTCAAAAATTTTAGCCCAGTCAATCAACAAGTAGAGTTAATATGGCCATCTTTTAAAATGAAAATATCCCATGGATAGGTTAAATATATTACCTTTGATTTTAGGTAGCAAGTGAGTTGTTAGGGGTTAGAGCAGGAGTTGGCACATTTTTTTCTGTAAAGGTACAGATAGTAAATATTTTGGTCTTTTGTGGGCCATGTGGTCTCTGTCACAACTCCTTAACTCTATTCCCCCACTTATATATTTATTTACTTATTTTTTATTTGGAGTATAATTGCTTTACAATGTTATGTTGGTTTCTGCCATACAACAACATGAATCAGCTATAAGTGTACATGTATGTTCACCCTCTTGAAATTCCCTCCCACCCCTGACTCCATCCCAATCATTTAGGTCATCACAGAGCAACAAGCTGGTCTCCCTGTGCTATACAGCAACTTCTCACTAGCTATCTATTTTACACACGGTAGTGTATATATATCAGTGCTACTCTCTCAGTTTGATAGTGCAAAACCAGCCATAACAACACGTAGCTGAATGAAGATGGCTGTATTTCAATAAAACTTTATTTACAAAAACACAGCAGCCCAAATATGACCCATGTGCCATAGTTTGCCCCCTAGGTTATAACATTTATAGTAGAGCATGGGTTTCTTGGGAATATTATTTCAACACAAAGAACATCATGAAGTTTTTGGACAACTAAGAGAATGCCTTGAGTTGGGTGAATACCTTATAATTTTGCCATCAACCTTAGTGTCTTCTTCCACTAAGAGTCACCTCATTTGCTGCTTTTGGACTCGAGCTGATGTTTTATCATGGCTAAAAGGATAGAAATAACCCATATTTTTTATTACTCTCTTTCTCATAATTCCTTTAGAAATAGCAACACCTGGCATTTAAAAAAAAAACAATAGACTGTTTAGATGTCCCACTCATAGCAAATTTCATAAAGCAACTAGTGACTTTAAAAGGGATTTTTATAGGAGCAGTTTAAAGTAGAATAAGTAGAATTTATTTCAATGTATCTTGCTCTAGTTATAATTTTGCATTTGGCCAAATATCACTTTATATTGTTTTGCTCTGTTCAGAGCCTTTCAGAACTTATCTAAATAGTTTTGTGTGCATACTAAGGAATGCATGTATTTATTACTTTGTACATAATAACCATGTATAACTATTCTGTTTTTCCATTGTGGCCTAGAAGGGGAAATATCCTTCAATGAGCACTTTCACATATGTTTTCTCATTTAATATAATTTAATTATTTTTACAGATGAATCATAGGGAAGATAAAGTTACTTGCCCAAGGTCACCCAACTAGTTAAGAGTGCAGCCAAGCTTCACAAACAGGTCTCTCCAACTCCAGAGGCTTTGCTTTTTCCACTACATCACAATGGCTACAGGAAGCTGCTTGCAATTCTTGGCAGGCTTTGTCTATTTTTTTTTTCTTAACCTGAGCTGTTTTCAAGTAAATCATAGAACTGAGTAGCATAGTATTCAATCCTTTTCATATATTTTGGAAGCACATATTTTCTAAAGGAGATATGGTAGATGAATTTGTTTAAACAACCATGGTTCTATGACTTGAATATTTCCAAATAAGGGTGACTTTCAAAAATTATTTGCTTTCTTGGCAGTCTCCATACATTCTTTGTGAATACAACTACATTTCCCATCTTCCTTGTTTAGCAAAAAAAAAAAAATCATATGTTAATAACATTTTTGAAAGGTGTGGTTTGGCAATATTCTTTTCAGATTTCAAATAACTAGACTTCCTGGCATCATAACTTCAAATTATGGTGGAGCTAGCTGATAATAAGTTGAACATTCTGAAACTGACTTCTGTTTGGGTATAGCTTTGTGTCACCCTGAATGTGGATATGAGTTAGGGGTAAAAGTTAATGCCAAAATCTTAAGATACAGATATTCAAGCCTTTTATAAGTATGAGATAAATTCCCTTCTGTCACAAATTTTTTTTTCTTGAACAGAGCAGAAAACATCAAAGTGAACTACTACATGATAAAAAAAGTGGGGTTTGGAGAATTGACCCTTAAAGGTGTTATAGTGTGTATGACCCTCAGACCTCCATCTCTATTGTGCAAAAATATAACTATTTTAAAATAATACCTATCTTTCAGACTTTGAACCCCAAGGGCTCAATGGTGGGGGACTGGTGGAAAGAAACTAACCTCAGTCAGTTCTTATGGTCTTTTCCCCAAGATTTGTCAATATCACACTGTCAATATTTTATGTGGTGTCTGGATGTTGGAGGTAATTGGGGTGAATAATAGTGATGAGAGGACAAACATACAGTTATTAGTTATTAATCAGAGGTCTATATCGATTATTACTGAGATGCTCACTCTCCTGGCCCCTTCAAATCAAAGGTCCTTAGCTGCTTTCCCACTGCTCTTGGGACTCAGGAATCTTTGCCAACTCTGCATACAGAATTGCCTGCCAAGAAACACCTCACAGCCTTTGCTTTCTAGGGTCTTAATCCTTCCCTGCTACAACTGCTACAAAATGAAGTAAAAGATCCTTGTTTCTATTCAAGAATCTTATGTTTTGGCTCCACTCTTCTCCCCCAGCTTAGAAGAATCCATTTCTAGTGTGAGAAAAAAACTTCTCTTTCTATATTTTGAAAGTCCTGTCTGCCTGTGCAATTATTTTCTCTATGAGCTTAATTTTTTATACTTTATTATTTTTAATTACAAGATAATTATTTTTCAGGGCTTCCCTGGTGGCTCAGATGGTAAAGAATCTGCCTGCAATGCATAAGACCTGGGTTTGATTCCTGGGTTGGGAAGATCCCCTGGAGAAGGGAATGGCTACCCAATCCAGTATCCTGACCTGGAGAATTTCATGGACAGAGGAGTCTGGCAGGTTATAGTCCAAGGTCACAAAGAGTTACAATATTGTGATGATTTTTGCCATACATCAACATGAATCAGTATTAAATATACATATGCCCCCTCTCTATTGAACCCCCTCCCATCTCCCTCCCCATCCCACCTCTCTGGGTTGTCACAGAACACTGGCTTTCAGTTCCCTGAGTCACACATCAAACTTCCATTGGCTATCTATCCATTTTACATATGGTAATGTATATGTTTCAATGCTATTCTCTCATACCATGCCACCCTCTCCTTCCCCTACTGTGTCCAAAATGTCTGTGTCTCCTTTGCTACCCTGCAAATAGGATCATAAGCACTATCTTTCTAGATTCCATATATATGTGTTAATATATAATATTTGTCTTTCTTTCTAACTTCATTCTGTATAATAGGCTGTAGGTTTATCCACCTTATTAGAACTGTATATGTACCACAACTTTCTTATCCATTCATCTGTCAATGGACATCAAGGTTGCTTCCAACTCTTAGAGGAAAACAGGGAGAACACTCTCTGACATAAACCACTATGACCCACCTCCTAGAATAATGGGAATATAAACAAAAACAAATAAATGAGACCTAATTAAACTTAAAAGATTTTGAGTAATGAAGGAAACTATAAGCAAGGTGAACAGACAACCCTCAGCATGGGAAAAATTAATAGCAAATGAAACAAGTGACAAAGACTTAATCTCAAAAATATACAGGCAGCTCATGTAGCTCAATACCAGAAAAACAAACAACCCAATCAAAATCAAAAAGTGGACAGAAGACCTAAATGGACGTTTTTCCAAAGAAGGAATGTGAAAGTCACTCAGTAGTGTCCGACTCTTTGCTACCCCATGGACTGTAGTCCATGGAATTTTCCAGGCCAGAATACTGGAGTGGTAGCCTTTCCCTTCTCCAGGGGATCTTCCCAACCCAGGGATCGAACCCAGGTCTCCCACCTTACAGAAAGATGCTTTAACCTCTGAGCCACCAGGGTATCCTTTCCCTTCTCCAGGGGGTCTTCCCAACCCGGGAATTGAACCCAGGTCTCCTGCATTGCAGGCAGATTCTTTACCAGCTGAGCCACAAGGGACGCACAGGAATGCTGGCATGGGTAGCTTCCCTGGTGGCTCAGATGGTAAAGAATCCGCCTGCAATGCAGGAGACCTGGGTTCAGTCCATGGGTTGGGAAGACCTCCTGGAGAAGGGAAAAGCTACACACTGAAGTATTCTGACCTGGTGAATTCCATAGACAGAGAAGCCTGGCAGGGTACAGTCCATGGGGTCACAAGGAGTGGGATATGACTATGTGACACAAAAGAGAGACATACTATATACCAAAATGTTTACAATGTTTGTATTTTAGTGGTAGGATTCCAGGTGTTTTTAAACTTAGTTTATAATTTTCTGTATTCTACAAATTGGCTATAGTGAACACATATTACTCTTGAAATTAGATAAACAGCAATCCTTAAACAAAAGTTTACAGGCATTTCATTGCTGCAATGGTTATAACATACCTTGCAAAAACAAAAACAAAAACAAAAACAAAAACAAAAACAAAACATAAGTTTTCACTAATAGAGAGCTGGTTAAATAAATTAGTTCTAGAAGATCTTGTAGGTCTTCATAGAACAGTTCAACTTCAGCTTTTTCAGCATTACTGGTTGGGGCATAGACTTGGTTTATTGTGATATTGAATGGTTTCCCTTGGAAACCAACAGAGATTATTCTCTCATTTTTGAGTTTGCATCCAAGTACTACATTTTGGACTCTTTTGTTGACTATGATGGTTGCTCCATTTCTTCCAAGGGATCTTGCCTACAGTAGTAGGTATAATGGTCATCTGAGTTAAATTCACCCATTCCAGTCCATTTTAGTTCGTTGATTCCTAAAATGTAGACATTCACTCTTGCCATCTCCTGTTTGACCACTTTCAATTTGCCTTGATTCATGGACCTAACATTCCAGGTTCCTATGCAATATTTCTCTTTACAGCATCAGACTTTACTTCCATCACCAGTCACATCCACAACTGGGTGTTGTTTTTCCTTTGGCTCTGTCTCTTCATTCTTTCTGGAGTTATTTCTCCACTGATCTCCAGTGGGCACCTACCGACCTGGGGAGTTCATTTTTCCTGTCCTATCTTTTTGCCTTTTCATACTGTTCATGGGGTTCTCAAGGCAAGAATACTGAAGTGGTTTGCCATTCCCTTTTCCAGTGGACCACGGTTTGTCAGAACTCTCCACCATGACCCGTCCATCTTGGGTGGCCCTACATGGCATGGCTCATAGTTTCATTGAGTTAGACAAGGCTATGGTCCATGCGATCAGACTGGTTAGTTTTCTGTGATTGTGGTTTTCAGCCTGTCTGCCCTCTGATGGGGAAGGAAAAGAGGCTTACAGAAGCTTCCTGATGGAAGGGAATGACTGAGGGGAAAACTGGGTTTTGTTCTGATGGGTGGGGACCATGCTCAGTAAATCTTTACAAAGCTAGTGGTGGAATTCCAGTTGAGCTATTTCAAATCCTAAGAGATGATGCTGTGAAAGTGCTGCACTCAATATGAAAGCAAATTTGGAAAACTCAGCTGTGACCATAGGCCTGGAAAAGGTCAGTTTTCATTCCAATCCCAAAGAAAGTCAATGCCAAGGAATGCTCAAACTACTGCACAATTGCCCTCATCTCACACGCTAGCAAAGTAATGCTCAAAATTCTTAAAGCCAGGCTTCAACAGTACATGAACCATGAACTTCCAGATGTTCAAGCTGGATTTGAAAAGGCAGAGTAACCAGAGATCAAATTTCCAACATCCGTGGATCATCAAAAAAGCAAGAGAGTTCCAGAAAAACATCTATTTCTGCTTTATTGACTATGCCAAAGCCTTTGACTGTGTGGATCACAATAAACTGTGTCAAATTCTTTAAGAGATGGGAATGCCAGACCAGCTGACCTGCCTCTTGAGAAATTTGTATGCAGGTCAAGAAGCAACAGTTAGAACTGGACATGAAACAACAGAGTGGTTCCAAATCGAGAAAAGAGTACATCAAGGCTGTATATTGTCACCCTGCTTATTTAACTTATATGCAGAGTACATCGTGAGAAACGCTGGGCTGGAAGAAGCACAAGCTGGAATCAAGATTGTCGGGAGAAATATCAATAACCTCAGATATGCAGATGACACCACCCTTATTGCAGAAAGTGAAGAAGAACTAAAGAGCCGCTTGATGAAAGTGAAATAGGAGAGTGAATTAGTTGGCTTAAATCTCAACATTCAGAAAACTAAGGTCATGGCATCTGGTCACATTACTTCATGGCAAATAGATGGGGAAACAGTGGAAACAGTGAGAGACTTTATTTTTTGGGGGCTCAAAAATCACTGCAGATGGTGACTGCAGCCATGAAATTCAGACACTTGCACCTTGGAAGAAAAGTTATGACCAAAGTAGACAACATATTAAAAAGCAGAGACATTACTTTGCCAAAAAGGTCCATCTAGTCAAAGCTATCGTTTTTCCACTAGTCATGTATGGATGTGAGAGTTGGACTATAAAGAAAACTGAGCACCGAAGAATCAATGCTTTTGAACTGTGGTGTTGGAGAAGACTCTTGAGAGTCCCTTGGACAGCAAAGAGATCCAACCAGTCCACCCTAAAGGAAATCAGCCCTGAATATTCATTGGAAGGCCTGATGCTGAAGCTCCAATACTTTGGCCACCTGAAAAGACCCTGATGCTGGGAAAGATTGAAGGCGGGAGGAGAAGGGGAAGACAGAGGATGAGATGGCTGGATGGCAACACCAACTCAATGGACATGAGTTTGAGTATACTCTGGGTGTTGGTGATGGACAGGGAGGCCTGACAAGCTGCAGTCCATGGGGTCACAAAGAGCTGGATACAACTGAGCGACTGAACTGAACTCAACTAAGTAAGCTATGGTATGTTCATTCAATGTGACATTATAAAAGCTTAAAAAACAAAGTACTTGTAAATGCACTGACATAAAATCTTCAAGTAATATGAAGTGGAATAAAGCAAGTTTCAGAACACCATGGTCCTATTTATTCTCTTAAAATATAGAGAAATTTGGACAAGCCAGATATAAGCATTGAAGGTGGTCTGCAAGATTATTTTCAAAACTGTTATTAGTTTTTTTGGGGGAGCAACATTGAGGGAAGGGAGTGTTCTTTCTTTTTATTAAGTTATACTTGACATATCAGTTCAGTTCAGTCGCTCAATAATGTCCAACTCTTTGCTACCCCATGGACTGGAGCACACCAGGCCTCCCTGATCATTACCAATTCCCAGAGCTTGTTCAAACTCATGTCCATTGAGTCGATGATCTCATCCAACCATCTCATACTCTGTTGTCCCCTTCTCCTCCTGCCTTCAATCTTTCCCAGCATCAGGGTTTTTTCCAATGAGTCACTTCTTCCTATCAGGTGGCCAAAGTATTGGAGTTTCAGCTTCAACTTCACTCCTTCCAATGAATGTTCAGGACTGATTTCCTTTAGGATGGACTTGTTTGACCTCCTTGTAGTCTAAGGGACTCTCAATAGTCTTCCCCAACACCACTTGACATATAGTATTATATGAGTTTCATGTGTCTAACATAGTGATTCAATATTTTTATACATTATGAAATAATAATCACTATAAGTCCAGTTACCATCCATCAGCATACAAAGTTATTACAATATTATTGACTATATCCCCTATGTGTACTTTACATCCCCATGATTTATTTTATAACTGAAAGTTTGTATATCTTAACTCCTTTAACCTATATTGTGCATTCTCCAACTCTCCTCTTCTCTGAAAACCACTAATTCTATATATCTGAGTCTGTTTCTGTCCTGTTTTGTTTGTTCTTTTGTTTTTCAGATTTTGCATATAGTGAAATTCTATGGTATTTATCTCTCTCTGTCTGACTTACCATTTCACTTAGCATTATACCCTCAAAGATACATACATATTGTCACAAATGGCAAGGTTTCTGCTTTTATGGCTGAGTAATATTGCATTATACACACTGTTACACACACATACCACAACTTCTTTATCCATTCACCTATGGATGGACACTTAGGTTGCTCCCATATCTTCGCTATTGTAAGTGGTACTACAGTGAAAGTAGGGGTACATAATCTTTTTGAACTAGCATTTTTGTTTTCCACTCATAAATAGAAGTAGAATTGCTAAATCATATGTTCATTCTATATTTAGTTTTGTGAGGAACCTCCTTAATGTTTTCCATAGTGACTGTACCAATTTACATTCCTACCAACAATACACAAGGATTCCTTTTTCTAGAGGGAAGGGAGTATTCTCTATTATTTTTAAAACTGATATATTTGTTATTAACAGAACTCTTTTGCTAACAAGAATATAATGTTTATTGTTTCATCTGAAGATATTCAAAAGAAACAAAAAATTTAAACTGGCCCAATAAAGGGTTGTGGACCAAGGCTTCAAAGTTCTGGTTTTGAGACAAGAACCTTTGCTGGGTATAGCAAAGCATGAGATGTTGCCCTCCACAAGTTCAGAAATTTGCTGCTGAATAGTCGAGATGATATAACATATGTATAATCAGTGGGGAAAAGGACTGGAGACCCTAGCAGCATAGGAAGTGTGAAAGCAGACCAAAAAATGGATTGCATTCAAAAAGCAACTGCAAGCTTTAAACACCCTAAGGCAAGCCTTCAGGAAGCAACAGTTAAACCCTTGTACTTGGTGGTCTTGGATATCACATGAATATTTGCTTCAGCTCTTGATTGCCAAAAAAGCTTCTATTAGAGTTGTACAAGCTGTTTATAGCTTTCCACAGGCTATCTTTCTTTCTCAGAAGATAGTGACAGATGACATTTTGGAGCACAAGGCACATGGTCCCTGTTCTCTTTCTGTAATCAGAAGGCCTATGATTACTCCTCAGATATAGCTGCAATCTTAATGTACATGTCACAGGAAAGGCTCATGATCGGGGGAAATGGGACCATGGTTCCAAAAAGGGGAATTTTTCCCCACTCCTTGAGTGTAAAGATGCCCAAGAAGCTGAAGAATGCAAGATAACATAAAATGCATAAAAGCTACTGTTGGGGGGTGGTGCTGGGGAAAAAAAATCTCCAACTAAAAACACTGAACTTTTAGCATTTCTGCCAAACAAGCTCTGTGTTTTTCTGCTTTATTTATTTATTTATTTATTTATTTTTGTCTTTTGTAAGACAACAAAGTTAAACAAACAGCTTCTACTTCCAAGACTAGACATTCTCCTTTTGGCAGCTCTATTTGTACTTCTGATTTATGTTGTTTGTTTAATTAAAAGTAGGAAGAATTTTCCTTCTCAAATTCTTTCCCACATTCTGATTCCCAAAGTCTGGGCCTCAAGGATTTCTCCAGCTGCTTCTTCTAATCTCCCACAGCAATCTAAAAGAGCCCCCCTTAACTTCTTCCTATAATACTAGCCTGCAATGTGAGAGTGAGGAAAAAGTCTATTGTTTCAGTTTCTGTTTTCTTCTCTGGCCACCACAGAATCACATATGAAAATTAATGAATATATATGCAAAGTGAATGGGAAGCCATTGAAAATACAGGCAATGAAGTGTAAATTGTCCTAATATTATTTCTGTACACATTCTGTTGGAAATCATCTCAGGGCTTCTGGGACTGTAGTCAGTACTGAAACACCTTGCCTTTCGATTCAATAATAGGAATGAAAAATTCACAGCATGGAGTGGAAACACCAGCAAGGTGGATGCTTTTCTTTCTGTCTTGCAGGGCATGGCAGAGGACCTGTTCTTCTAGGACCACCTGAGAAAGATCAGTGGGGTCCTTGGAATGGAGCTTCTCTACTGCTACCAGCAGTATGTGGCTACACACTTTGTCCTCCAGGCCACCATCTAGCCCCACTACCTCTGGAAGAAAAGGTTCTCCTACACGGGGCATGTGCATGTGTGCTAAGTCCTTTCAGTCGTGTCCAACTCTTTGCGACCCCATGGACTGTAGCCCGCCTGGCTCTTCTGTCCATGGAATTTCCAGACAAGAATATTGGAGTAGGTTGCCTTTTCCTACTCCAAGGAATATTCCTGATTCAAGGATTGAACCTGTGTCTCCTGTATTGCAGGCAGATTCTTTATCACTGAGCCACCAGGGAAGCACTCCACACTGGGTAAACCTTCACCAACTGGAATGCAGCCAAACAGGAAGGCAAAGCTGTGTGGTTGGAGGACTCACAGCCACCAATGAGCACAAGGTGGTTGCATTTTGTGACAATGATGAGAACAAGATTGAGGAGTGTTTCTACAGCTGGGGACTCTTGGGAACAGTCCAAGCCTGGGATTCTCATCCTGGCAACTTTTGTCATCTACCTGAAGCTGAACCTGGGTGGGGGTGAGGTGGGGGTCAAGGGGAGGATCTATTGAGGACAACCTGAAACTTCTGCACCAGCAGGAGGGTGGTGACTGCCTTCACTTCAGGTGACAGACCCATGGCAACCTCTCCTAGTCTAGGATCCAGACACCACTCTACAATGCACCTCACCTCCCTGCTGTCTGATCAGGAGCTTTCTGTAACTTCTATCTGTGAAGCACCCCTCCACAACATTCATTTTTTGAAGTGCCCCAGCTCCCTGGACCTGGCGAGTATGACAGTGGAAATCTTGCCTCTGCAGTCCTGTGGGAGATGAGCCTTGTCCACCAGTGTGGCAGGGATGTCAGTGGCTAACCTTGAACACAGGCTACCTGGTTGTCTTGGACCTCAGACCCTGGCTGTTTAACCTCAGCCACTCTCCACTACTCTTACTCATCTGAATTGGGACACTGTCTATTTCAGGAGGGAGGCACATTTAAAGTCTTAAATGAAAGTTAATCTATAAAGTTAAAAAAAATAATGTAGTTTAGTAATATTGGCTTCTCAACCTTTAAAAATGTGTTTCGTGAAAATTTCCACCCATTGAAAACCAGCAATATTCATTTTATGTTTCCTAAATGAATAGCACTATGAATATTTTCATAGGTTGTCAAACAAATAGACCAGTTTATAGCAGCCTTCAGAAAGCAGAGCAAGCCGAGCCATGAAACCACACCCTGTGTCATTTGGGATGCTGGTATACCTGACTTGTTAAACCAAGCTGCATAGCTGTTCTCATAAGCTCTTTCCTGGCTTGTGAGTAACCATCTTCCTTCTTGGTCCCCTCCGCTTTCTGACATCTTTGAATAATTATCATTTTCAGACGTTTGAACAAAGGGGAAAATGCCTTGGCTCAATAGCAGTTCCATTCATAGCAGTGAACATGTGATAACTCTAAAGTCTTGTCCTTTTCTCCCTGAGGGCATAGGTACTGAAAAGAGAATCGGCTCAAGCTAACTGGTCTTCAGTTCAGTTCAGTTCAGTCACTCAGTCGTGTCTGACTCTTTGTGATCCCATGGACTGCAGCACGCCAGGCTTCCCTGTCCATTACCGACTCCCAGAGCTTGCTCAAACTCATGTCCATCGAGTCAGTGTGCCATCTAACCATCTCATCCTCTGTTGTCCCCTTCTTCTCCTGCCTTCAAACTGGCCTTACCCATATGATATATGGTTGCTAATGTGATATGATTAGCAAGACAGCTTGGGTATGATGCTGTGGCAGTGTGGCCACAGATTTTTTATTTAATCCAAAGGCCCTTTTGCTATTTTACTTTTTTCCCCACTCAAGTCGAGTTTTTAATTCATGAGAAAAAAATGTTACAGTTACATTATGGCCATATGTCACTACTATATTAGCAATTTTCTATTCATTTTTAATTTTTGACTATCATAAAGTCCAAGCTTTAAAGCACTGATATGAATCATTCTGAGTTGTTTTGCTCCTTAAGACAGTATAATAGCCAAGCCTGAGTTCCCAGTCTGGTTATTAATGTAATTCATCCAGCCAGGCAGTGATCCAGTCCATTGCTCAGCCATTGAAACCCAACAAAAAGCTAATTTCATCAGTTGTAGCAATCTTGTCTAAAGGTTTATAATTTGAGTAATGTTCTTTTAACAGACTAGTTTTCCAGAGTGCATCTGGAAAGTGTGTCTGGAAAATAGAGATACTATGGAAAATACAGAAATAATAGTAGGGAAAAGGAGGATCATCTTTAGATGTGTTCACCGTTGTTTCCCTCCAGGTCTGTTTTTAGCATTTGACTACACAGCCTGTTCAAGCCCAGATAAATTATTGCTTCCCACAAGTCAACATTCTTTCCATTCATCCCCAAACCATTCATCATCATCTCCAAAGTATGTTCTGACTTATGCCGTGCTTTGAAAGGATACACCCAAGGTTGGAGGTGAAATACTGTCAGACACTCTGACAGTAGAGTGACTGTAGAGTGACTACAATGTACAGTGACTACAAAAATTAAATGTTTAGCTTTGATCATGGATGTTCCCCAAGTTTGATTATGTACATTCATGCTTCTGCTACATGCCATCCTATACCTTTTGTATAAAACACTCTTTGATTCCCTTGCACAACTGGTTAATCCTTTAAGGCCCTTTGCCAGTCAAATCAAGTATCACTTCCTCTAGAATGTCTTCCTTTACCTCTCCCTGTAGGTAATAAATGATTCAATAACAACTCTCATTTTCACTACTTCCTTCTACCAGAAAATATACTTTCTTGAAGTCATTATCCTTCATGACTATCCCTAAGTCATTATTTAACTCTCACAACTATGAGGTAGTCTCCAATCAACCAAAGAGAAAACTACCACTTAAAGAGAGGAACTGACTTTATTAAGTCTACATAGCTAGTACATGGTAGAGCAAGATTTGAACCCCAATTCTGTGGTCTATATTCTAAGTCACACAGCACTGTCTTCCAAAGAGTGGCATATAAACCACTGCTGAGAGATTATTTGAGATAGAAAATGATGTAAAGATATTCATTTTTTGTGAAACATACAGAGAATAAGAAAACAAATCAATTCTTAGTATTTTGCCAAATGTGCTAAATTTAATGGTTATCATTCCTTTGCAAGTTTTTTTTTAACTACTGGTAAGAGCACATTTATCAATAAACAATATGTGGTATTCTTTTGCTTGTGTTCAAACTTTATATAAATAGCGCACCATATGTATTTTTGCATCTTGTATTGTTCCCTCAACATTTTCTTATTGATATTTATTGCTTTGATACACATGCTTTTTGTTCCTGCCTTTAAATACTATATAGATCCACCCATTATATCAATAGAGTGAAGTCGCTTAGTTGTGTCTGACTCTTTGTGACCCCATGGACTGTAACCTACCAGGCTTCTTGGTCCATGGGATTTCCCGGGCCAGAATACTGAGAGTGGAGGACCAGATGGCTTCACAGAAGAATTCTATCAAACGTTTAGAGAAGAACTAATGCCTATCCTTCTAAAACTCTTTCAAAAAATTGCAGAGGAAGGAACACTTCCAAATTCATTCTACGAGGCCACCATCATCCTGATACCAAAACCAGACAAAGACAACACACAAAAAGGAAAACTACAGGCCAATATCACTGATGAACATAGATGCAAAACTACTTATCAAAATTTAGCAAACAGATTTCAGCAACACATCAAAAAGCTCATACACCATGATCAAGTTGGGTTTATTCCAGGAATGCAAGGATTCTTTAATATATCCAAATCAATCATTGTGATACACCTTATTAACAAATTAAAAGATAAAAACCATATGATCATCTCAATAGATGCAGAAAAGATCTTTGAAAAAATTCAGCACCCATTTATAATTAAAACTCTTCAAAAAATGGGCATGGAAGGAACCTACCTCAACATAGTAAAGACCATATATGATAAGCCTACAGCAAACATTATTCTCAATGGTGAAAAACTGAAAGCATTCCCCCTAAGATCAGGAACAAGACAAGGGTGTCCACTATCACCACTATTATTCAACATAGTTCTGGAAGTCCTAGCCACAGCAATCAGAGAAGAAAAAGAAATAAAAGGAATCCAGATCGGAAAAGAAGTAAAGCTCTCATTGTTTGCAGATGACATGATACTGTTTGCAGATGACATGATACTGTACATGGAAAACCCTAAAGATAGAATCAGAAAATTACTAGAGCTAATCAGTGAATTTAGCAAAGTTGCAGGATACAAAATCAATACACAGAAACCACTCTCATTTCTATATATTAACAATGAAAAATCAGAGAAATTAAGGAATCAATCCCATTCACCATTGCAACAAAAAGAATCTAGGAATAAACTTACCTAAAGAGACAAAAAAAAAAAAAAAAAAAACAAACACACACACACACACACACACACAAAACTGTACACAGAAAATTATAAGACACTAATGAAAGAAATCAAAGATGACATAAACAAGTGGAGAGATATTCCATGTTCCTGGATAGGAAGAATCAATATTGTGAAAATGACTGTACTACCAAATGCAATCTATGTATTCAATGCGACCCCTATGAAATTACCAATGGCATTTTTCACAGAACTATAACAAAAAATTTCACAATTAATATGGAAGCAGAAAATATGCCAAATAGCCAAAGCAGTCTTGAGAAAGAAGAATGGAGCTGGAGGAGTCAACCTTCCTAACTTCAGATTATACTACCAACTACAGTCATCAATACAGTATGGTTCTAGCACAAAAAACAAAAATAGAGACCAATGGAACAAGATAGAAAGCCCAGAAATAAACCCATGCACCTATGGGTATCTTATTTTTGACATAGGAGGCAAGAACATACAATGGGGCAAAGACAGCCTCTTCAATAAATAGTGCTGGGAAAACTGGACAGCTACATGTGAAAGAATGAAATTAGAACACTTCCTAACACCATACACAAAAATAAACTCAAAATGTATTAAAGACCTAAATATATGACCAGAAACTATAAAACCCTTAGAGGAAAAAAAAGGCAGAACACTCAATTACATAAATCAAAGCAAGATCCTCTATGACCCACCTCCTAGAGTTAACAGAAATAAAAACAAAAGTAAACAAGTGGGATGTGATTAAACTTAAAAGCTTTTGCACAGCAAAGGAAACTATAAGCGAGGTGAAAAGACAACCCTCAGAATGGGAGAAAATAACAGCAAATGAAAGAAATGACAAAGGATTAATTTCCAAAATATACAAGCAGCACATACCACTCAATACCAGAAAAACAAACAAGCCAATCAAAAAGTGGTAAAGTGAGGTGAAGTCGCTCAGTTGTGTCTGACTCTTTGCGACCCCATGGACTGTAGCCTACCAGGCTCTTCCATCCATGGGATTTTCCAGGCAAGAGTACTGGAGTGGGTTGCCATCTCCTTCTCCAGAGGATCTTCCCATCCCAGGGATCGAACCCAGGTCTCCCACATTGTAGACAAATGCTTTGGAAAAAGACCTAAACAGACATTTCTCCAAAGAAGACATACAAATGGCTAACAAACACATGAAAAGTTGTTCAACATCACTCATTATTAAAGAAATGCAAATAAAAACTACAGTGAGATATCACCTCACACCAGCCAGAATGACCATCATCAAAAAGTCTACAGACAATAAATGCTGGAGAGGGTGTGGAGAAAAGGGAACTCTCTTGCACTATAAAAATAGACACATAGAAATGCAAAGTCTTCTGTAGCCTCTATAAAGTGATCAATTTCAAATACCCAGTAAATAGCTACTTCTGTTACTAATAGTACTAATACACTGCTACTACTACTACTACTACCACCAACATTGGGCTTCCCTGATAGCTCAGTTGGTAAAGAATCTGCCTGCAATACAGGAGACCTGGGTTCGAACCCTCGGTTGGGAAGATGCCATGAAGAAGGGAAAGGCTACCCACTCCAGTATTCTGGCCTGAGAGAATTCCATGGACTACAGTCCATGGGGTCGCAAAGACATGGACATGACTGAGCGACTTTCACGTGCCTTCTTTGGTAGCTCTGTGCCATGCTGTGCTTAGTCACTCAGTCATATCAGATGGACTATAGCCCGCAAGTCTCCTCTGTTCGTGGGATTCTCCAGGCAAGAATACTTGAGGGGATCTTCCCAACCCAAGGACTGAACCCACATCTCTTGTCTCCCCTGCATTGCAGGCGGATTCTTTACCACTGAGACACCAGGGAAGCAATCCCGCTACTGGGTATATACCCTGAGGAAACCAGAATTGAAAAAGACACATGTACCCCAACGTTCAGAGCTTAGATTTCCACAGTTTGTTGTGATCCACACAGTCAAAGGCTTTGGTGTAGAAGACAAGCAAAAGGCAAAGGAGAAAAGAAAAGATATATCCATTTGAATGCAAAGTTCCAAAGAATAGCAAGGGGAGATAAGAAAGCCTTCCTCAGTGATCCCCTGGAGAAGGAAATGGCAACCCACTTTGGTACTCTTGCCTGGAAGAGCCCATGGATGGAGGAGCCTGGTAGGCTACATTCCATGGGGTCGCAAAGAGTCAGACACGACTGAGCGACTTCACTTTCACTTTCTTTTCCTCAATGATCAATGCAAAGAAATAGAGGAAAACAATATAATGGGAAAGACTAGACCTCTCTTCAAGAAAATTAGGGATACCAAGGGAACATTTAATGCAAAAGATGGCACAATAAAGGACAGAAAAGGTGTGCACCTAACAGAAACAGCAGATATTAAGAAGAGGTGACATGAATACACAGAAGAACTATACAAAAAAATCTTAATGACCCAGATAACCACAATGGTGTGATCACTCACCTAGAGCCAGACATCCTGGAGTACAAAGTCAAGTGGGCCTTAGAAAGCATCACTATGAACAAAGCTAGTGGAGGTGATGGAATTCCAGCTGAGTTATTTCAAATCCTAAAAGATGATGCTGTTAAAGTGCTGCACTCAATATGCCAACAAATTTGGAAAACTCAGCAGTGGCCACAGGACTGGAAAAGTCAGGTTTCATTCCAATCCCAAAGAAAGGCATGCCTAAGAATGTTCAACCCACCACACAATTTCACTCATCTCACATGCTAGCAAAGTAATGCTCAAAATTTTCCAAGCTAGGCTACAACAGTAAATGAACCAAGAACTCCCAGATGTTCAAGCTGGTTTTAGAAAAGGCAGAGGAACCAGAGATCAACTTGTCATATCTGTTGGATCATAGAAAAAGCAAAAGAGTTCCAGAAGAGCATCTATTTCTGCATGTCTCCTTGTGTATATATGATGGATTTTCTCTAGGAAAGAAACCAAAAGGCAGAATTCCTAGGTTATAATATAGGTATCCTCAACTTTAAAAAATATTAGAGTTGCTCTCCAAAATGTATCAATTTACACATCCATTTGATATTTGGCAAAACTAATACAATTATGTAAAGTTTAAAAAATAAAATAAAATTAAAAAAATTAAACAACAAAAACAATAGCCACCAAAAAAAAAAAAAATTTACACATCCATCAGCAGCTTATAAGAGTTTCATTTTCTCAAAATCATCAACAGACTTCTTAGTTTTTGCCAACCCTGAAAGTCGGAAATTTTATTTCACAAGGTTTTTTATTTGTACTGCCTAATATTAGTAAATTTGAAGATCTTTTCATAGATGTATTGGCCTTTTGGATTCTTCTCTTGTGACTTGCCCTTTTTTCCATTTTAGAAATTATTTTAAAACATATGTCTAGTAAATTCATTCTTTTTGATGTACAGTTTTATGAGTTTTGACAAACACCTGGAGTTGCATAATCAGCACCAAAAGAGAAGATACAGGACACGATGCCTCTTTTTAGTCTCTCCCCCACAGTCTCCAAGATCCCTGGAAACTTATTTTCTAAACCAACAGTTTTGTTTTATCCAGAATTTCATGTAAATGGGACTATACTGTATGTAGATATTTGGTGTTTGGCTTCTTTCACTAAGAATAATGTGTTTAAGATTCATTCATGTTGTTTCTTTTTGTTGCTGACTGGCATTCCATTATATGAATGTACTATAGTGTGTTTATTTACTATTTGAAGGATTATTTCTAAATTTTGGCAATTATGAATAAAGCTGCTATGAAAATTTCCATACAGGTTTTTGTGAGGCCTTTGTCTTCATTTCTTGTGGGGAGAAACTTAGGATTGGGATTGCTGGGGCATATGATCAGTATGTAAGTCTTCCCTGGTGGCTCAGATGGTAAAGAATCTGCCTGTAATTCAGGAGATCTGAATTTAATCCCTAAATTGGGAAGATCCCCTGAAAAAGGCAACCCACTCTATTATTCCTGCCTGTAAAATTCCATGGAGAGTTCCCTGGTGGGCTACAGTCCATGGGGTCTCAAAGAGTCAGACACGACTGAGCAACTGAGCAGGCAGCACATTAGAATACAGAGGTATCTCACTGTGGTTTTAATTTGCATTTAACTACTAATAATGTTGAGCAACTTTTCATGTGCATATTTGTTATCCACACATCTTCTTTGGAGAAGCATCTGTTCAAATTTTGTCCATTTAAAAACTCAGTCTATTCTCTATGTCTGTTTCTCCATTGCTGCCCTGTAAATAAATTCTTCAGTAGGACGTGGGGAGAGGGGAGGAGAAGGTGAGATGTATGGAAAGAGTAACATGGAAACTTACATTAACATATGTAAAATAGATAGCCAACGGGAATTTGCTGTATGGCTCAGGAAACTCAAACAGGGGCTCTGTATCAATCTAGAGGGGTGGGAAGGGGTGGGAGATGAGGGAGGTTCAAAATGGAGGGAATATATGTATACCTATGGCTGCTGATTCATGTTTTGGTTTGACTGAAAACAACAAAATTCTGTAAAGTAATTATCCTTCAACAAACAAAATAAATTAAAAAAAAAATCAGTCAGGCTTCCCTGGTGGCTTAGTGGTAAAGAATCTGCCTGCCACTGCAGGAGACACAGATTCGATCCCCTATCTGGGAAAATCCCACATGCCATGGGGCAACTAAGCCCATGCACCATAACTATTGAGCCCGTGCTCTAGAGTCTGTGCTCCACAAAAAGAGAAACCGCCACAATGAGAAGCCAGTGCTCTGCAACTAGAGAGTAACCCCTGCTCACCGCAACTAGAGAAAAGCCACACTGCAACAAGGACGTAGCATAGCCAAAATAATTAATTAATTAAAAACCGGGTCATTTGTTTCCTTATTGTTGATAAAATAATATTGTTAATAGAAGTCCATTATCAGAAATATGATTTGCAACATTTTCTTCCAGTCTCTAGTGAGCTCTTCTTTCCACCTCTGATCTTCCCATCAGTGAAGGAGCTTTAACCATCTGCACATTAATTGATAAGATGGCATTAAATCACCTTCTTAATTTGCCTCAATTTGCCTCAATCTGGGCAGGATCCAAGTTTTCAAATCAGATTTTTTTTTTTTTTTGCTTAAAATCTATATTTTTTAAAGTTTTCTATTTTCACAGAGAGTTAGGAAAAAAAATAGTGCACAGAGAAGTCCTATATATCTTTTACCCAGTTTCTCCCAGTGGTTAACATCCTGAATAACTATAATATCAAACCAGAACCTGAAAATGGTACAATCCATAGAAATTATTCAGATTTCACCAGTTTTCTATGTACTCATTTGTGTGTGTGTGAATTCATGTTTGTGTGTATAACCACGCAACTTTATCACACATATGAATTTGCATGATCACCACCATAGTCAAGATGCAGAACTGTTCCCAGAGTCCCCTTATGAAACATCTTTATAGCTATATTTATCACTCTTTTAACCTCTATCCTTAAGCCCTAGAAATCATTAATCTGGTCTCCATCTCTAATTTTGTTATTTCTGTATTATTATTTAAATGCATTCACAGAGTATGTAACCTTTTGGATTGACTTTTTTTCACTGAGCATAATTCTCTGGAGATTTATCTAGGTTGTGACATGCATAAGTAGTTCATTTCTTTTTATTGCTGACTGTTATCTCATGGCATGGATGCACCACAGTTTAACCATTCACTTGTTGAAGGATATCTAGATTCTTTCCAGTTTTTAGCTACTTATGAAGAAAACTGCTGTGAATATCAACACACAGGTTTTTGTGTGAACATACGTTTTCATTTCTGTGGGAAAAATGATTTAAGTTGGGTTTCTTTTTCTATACATTAGTATTGAAACTTAGCAAATATTTTCTTGAAATGCCTCAAATAAACAATGTTTCTCATTAATCTATTAATTTGGAGAATTACATTGATATATTTTCTGTTTTTAAACTATACTAGAAAGGTAGTTTGCTCTAATTCTGTGAAAATGCCATTGGTAATTTGGTATGGATTGCATTGAATCTGTAGATTGCTATGGGTAGTATATTCACTTTCAAAATACTGATTTTTCTAATCCAAGAACATCTCTTTTTCTGTGTTGTCTTTGATTTCTTTCATCAGTATCTTGCAGGTTTCTGAGTACAGGTTTTTTGCCTCCTTAGGTAAGTTTATTCCTAGGTATTTATTCTTTTTGTTGTGATGGTAAATGGGACTGGTTCTTTAATTTCTCTTTCTGATCTTTCATTGTTAGTGTATATTAATGAATGAGATCTCTGTGTATTAATTTTGTATCCTACAACTTTACCAAATTCACTGATGAGCTCTAGTAGTTCTCTGGTGACATCTTTAGGAATTTTCTATGTATAGTATCATATAAGACTCTGAATAGCCAAAGCAACCTTTAGAAAGAAAAATGGGGCTGGAAGAACCAGGCTCCCCGACGTCAGACTACAAAGCTACAGTAATCAAAACAGTATGGTACTGGAACAAAAACAGAAATATAGATCAATGGAACAGTATAGGAAGTCCAGAGATAAACCCACGCACCTATGGTCACCTAATCTATGACAAAGGAGGCAAGAATATGCAATGGAGAAAAGATGGTCTCTTCATTAAGTGGTGCTGGGAAAACTGGACAGCTACATGTAAAATAAATGAAATTAGAATACTCCCTAACATTGTGCACAAAAATAAACTCAAAATGTATTAAAGACTTAAATGTAAAGACAGACATTATAAAACACCTAGAGGAAAACATAGGCAGAACACTCCTTGACATAAATTTCAGCAAGAACTTTTCTGATCCACCTCCTAAGAGTAATGAAAATAAAACCAAAAATAAACAAATGGGACCTAATTAGACTTAAAAGCTTTTGCAAACCAAAGAAAATCATAAACAAAATGAAAAGATGGCCCTCAGAATGGGAGAAAATATTTGCAAATGAAGCCAACTGACAAGGGATTAATTTTCAAAACATACAAACAGTTCATGCAGTTCAATAACAAACAAAACAAAACAAAAACAAACAACCCAGTGAAAAAAATGGGTGGAAGACCTAAATAGACTTTTCTACAAAGAAGGTATACAGATGGCCAAGAAATACATGGAAAGATACTCGACACCACTAATTATTAGAGAAAGAAATCCAGTCTACAATGAAGTATCACCTCACACTGACCAGAATGGCCATTATCAAAAAAATCTACAAACAATAAATGCTGGAGAGGGTGAGAGGAAAAAAAGGAACCCTCTTACACTATTGGTAGGAATGTAAAAGGGTACAGCCACTATGGAGAACAGTATGGAGGTACCTTAAAAAGCTAAAAAGAGAAATATTCCTTTGAAAAAAAAAAAAGAACAATCCCTGGGCATATACCTGGAGAAAACTGTAATTCAAAAAGATGCATCCACCCCAGTGTTCATCAAAGCACTATTTACAACAGCCAATACATGGAAACAACCTAAATATTCATCAACAATAGATAAAGATATGGTATAGATAAGATAAGATAAAGATGTGGAACAGATAAAGATGTGGTATAATGGAATATTACTCAAACATAAAAAGGAGTGAAATAGTGTCATTTGCAGAGACTTGGATGGAACTAGAGACTGTCATAGAAAGCGAAGTAAGTCAGAAAGAGAAAAACAAATATTGTATAATATAGCTTATACGTGGAATCTAGGAAAATAGTACAGATTTGCAAAGCAGAAAGGGCCACGGATGTAGAGAACAAACTTATCGATCCCAAGTGGACTGGGGAGGTGGGATAAATTAGAAAATTGGGATTGACATCTATCTATCTATCTATATCTATATCTATATCTATATCTATATCTATACTATGTATAAAATAGATAGCCAATGAGAACCTACTGTGTAGTACGGGGAACTCTACTCAATGCTCTGTAATGACCTAAATGGGAAGGAAATCTAAAAAAGAGGGAATATTTGTACACATATAGTTGACTCACTTTGCTGTACAGCAGAAACAAATACAACATTGTAAATTAGGAACTATACTCCAATAAAAATTAATTTAAAAAAGAAAGTAGTCTGCATCTACATTGTTTCATTAAAGCATTTGTGCTTCATAAAATTATGTGGAACAAAAAACATTTAAAAAGAAAAGTAATACTTTTATATATAGACTAATCTGGTCAAAGAGTGTAGGATGGATTGAAGTGGGGAGAGACAGAAAACAGATGAGGGGGACAGGTGGGAAAAAATAATAATAATTTTATAATGAAAGGATTGGAGGCATGAGAACTAGGAGATTCCTACTCTAATTCCATTTCTGTCACTAAACTAGTTAGGTACACAACCTTCAGCAAGTCATTTCCCTTTACTTAACTTGTTACCTCATCTCTAAGAGTGATTTGGCCTGGATCTGCAACATCATTATTGTTTTCAAATGTGCAGCTCTACAATTCTAAACAATGAGGGAATGGTCAGGTTTTTCGATGTGAGAAAAACAGAAGATGGATCTGACAGTAGCCTTGAAAATCAATTTGGTGCAGTCACTGATAGAATGTAGAGCACAAGAGGAGTTGTCAAAAAGATCTCTAAACTTCAAAACTAAGTGATAGAAAAAAGGCAGTGCTACTAGTTCAGTGGAAATGGAATTTAGCAAGATAAGGTCATTTTGGTGGAAGGACTTGCAAGTTTAATTTCGGATGTGCTTTGTCTGAAGACAAGGCAGGTGTGCTGTAAAACTCCAAGAGACAATATTTTATATGGTAGTCTCTGTAAATTGAATAGTACACAGTCTGCATAGCCATCCCTAAGTCTTAACTATGAATACCTAAGTGGAAATGCCCCAAATGCAACTGGATAGGAGTCTGGTATTTGGAAGGAGAATGTCTGGGAAATGTTGGCTTGGAGTTAAGTGATTAGGGATGGATAGTATATAGACAATCTACATTGAGAAAGAAATGCATCCTATGAATAGAATCAAACACTCAGCTGTAACCAAATATATGGTTCAATTGGATTCTTTCAATATATCAATACTCAAGTACTGCAAATGTTTGTTTTGTAGTAATTAGGCTATTCTCTATCTCATTCTGTGCATAATGTTGCATTAAAATAATCTATACTCTAATTTTTATAACCTAATTACAGACTACTCACTTCTCTAACAATCAGATAATTCTAAAATCAGCAAGAAGTAATATGTCTACAGATAAAGCATTTGGTTGAAAATGAAGAAAGAAATTTATTTCTGAACAGATTCATCCAAAAGCTGTATTCTTACCAAAAGAGACTAGGTTATAAAAATGGGCAAACATGCAGAGGTTCTTATCTTTTTCAGATAAAACAAAGAACTCCTCCTAAATTGTATTTATTCTTATGTATGCAGTCTGCACATTGCTGTCATGAATCTTTCTGGTTGATGGTTAGCCTGTTTTAAGAAAGTTTTGTCTCTAGGGAAGATGCCAGACTGAAACTAAATTATGAGACATAAAATTGAAGCTTACTTTTTAGAGGACCACCTCTGTTATTTTTGAGTTAACCCAACTGATCGTTGTGAACTCTTGCTAGGGAACACATGGTATATCTGTTTTGTTTTGTAGTAGTTAGGCTATTCTCTATCTCAAAGAGATAGAGATTCAGGTACCTGTATTTTCTAATGAGTGTTGACCTTCAAAATTAAAGTGATTCTTTTGGGAGATGTATTTATGTATCTGCTCATCAATTTATGAAGTCTCTAGGTATTGAGCTGGTGTATGAATCAGGCAAGGGAATAAACACAATTATATGTGCTATGTTATAAATACAACTTATTTCTGCTCAAATTGTATTATCCAGCTTAATCATATTTAAATCAATAAAATGACTATTGTCAGTTTCCAAAAATCAATCCCTCTCAAAGAACTAAAATTTGCCACCATTGAGAAGAATCAAACCAATGATTCATAGTCTGTGAAGACAGTTTTGAAGAAAAGTCCCACAAAATTTTCAAATAATCAGAATACAGCAGAGTTGGCCAAGATGATTCCTTTAAAGGATTATTATGTTTATAAATAAATCCAGCCACATTATTTGATTATAGTATTTTCATGGTTTCGTGAAAAGAACATGGATTTTATCAGGCATATCTAACTTCAATTATTGATTTTACCTCTTAAACAGATGTATGACCATGGGTTACTTTTTTTTCAGGTTTTCTCCAACTTTTTGTGGTAAAATATATGTAACAGAAAATTTACTATCTTCACCATTTTTTTAATTTTATTTTTAATTGGAGAATATTGCTTTACAATGTTGTGTTGGTTTCTGCTGTACAACAACATGAATCAGCCATAAGTATACATATAGCCCCTTCCTCTTGCCCCTATCCCACCCCTCTAGGCTGTCACAGAACACTGGGTTTAGCTCCCTGTGTTTTATATCAACTTCCTACTAGCTATTTTATACATGGCAGTGTATATATGTCAATGCTACTCTCTCAATTCATCCCACTCTCCTTTCCCTGCTGTGTCCACAAGTCCATCTCTACTGCTGCATCTCTATTCCTGCCCTGCAAATAGGTTCATCTGTACCATTTTTCTAGATTTCATATTATGCGTTAATATACAATATTTGTTTTTCTCTTTCTGACTTACTTCACTCTGTATAACAGGCTCTAGGTTCATTCACCTCACTTCAACTGATTCAAATTTGTTCCTTTTTATAGTGAGTGATATTCCATTGTGGGCTTCCATGGTGGTTCAGCGGTTAAGAATTCACTTACCAATGTAGGAGATGCAGGTTTGATCCCTAGGTAAGGAAGATCCTTTGGAGAAGGAAATGGCAACCCACTCCAGTATTCTTGCCTGGGAAATTCTATGGGCAGAGGAGACTGGTGGGCTATAGCCCATGGGGATCACAAAAGAATCAGACATGACTTAGCAAATAAGCAATATTCCATTGTATATATGTACCACAACTTCTTTATCCATTCATCTGCTAATGGACATCTAGTCGGCTTCCATGTCCAGGCTACTGTAAATAGTGCTGCAATGAACATTGGGGTCTTCATCATTTTTAAGTGTATAGTTTTGTGGTACTGAGTACATTCATATTATACTCTTGCTTTTTTGATGATCCAATAGATGTTGGCAATTTGATCTCTGGTTCCTCTGCCTTTTCTAAATCCAGCTTGAATAACTGGAAGTTCATGGTTCACATACTGTTGAAGCCTGGCTTGGAGAATTTTGAACATTACTTTGCTAGCATGTGGGATGAGTGCAATTGTGCAGCAGTTTGAACTTTCTTTGACATTGCCTTTCTTTGGGATTGGAATGAAAACTGACCTTTTCCAGTCTTGTGGTCACTGCTGAGTTTTCCAAATTTGCCTGCATATTGAGTGCAACACTTTCACAGCATCATCTTTTAGGATTTGGAATAGTTCAACTGGAATTCTCACCTCCACTAGCTTTGTTTGTAGTGATACTTCTAAGGCCCACTTGACTTCACATTCCAGGATGTCTGGCTCTAGTGAATGATCACACTATTGTGGTTATCCGGGTCACAAAAATCTTTTTTGTATCATTCTTCTGTGTATCTTTGCCACCTCTTTTTAATATCTTCTGCTTCTGTTACGTCCATACCATTTCTGACCTTCATTGTGCTCATCTTTGCATGAAATGTCCCCTTGGTATCACTAATTTTCTTGAAGAGATCTCTAGTCTTTCCCATTCTGTTGTTTTCCTCTATTTCTTTGCACTGATAACTGAGGAAGGCTTTCTTATCTCTCCTTGCTGTTCTTTGGAACTTTGCATTCAAATGAGTTTATCTTTCTTTTTCTCCTTGTTTTTCACTTCTTTTCTTTTCTCAGCTATTTGTAAGGCCTCCTCAGACAATCCTTTTGCTTTTTTGCATTTCTTTTTCTTGGGAATGGTCTTGAACACTATCTCCTGTACAATATCACACCTCTGTCCACAGTTCTTCAGGCCCTCTATCAGATCTAATCCCTTGAATCTAGTTGTCACTTACACTGTATAATTGTAAGGATTTGATTAAGGCCAGACCTGAAGGTCTAGTGGTTTTCCCTACTTTCTTCAACTTAAGTCTGACTTATGCCGTAAGGAGTTCATGATCTGAGCCACAGTCAGCTCCCAGTCTTGTTTTTGCTGACTGTATAGAGCTTCTCCATCTTTGACTGCAAAGAATATAATAAATCTGATTTTGGTATTGACCACCTGGTGATGTCCATGTGTAGAGTTTTCTCTTGTGTTGTTTGAAGAGGGTGTTTGCTATGACAAGTGTGTTCTCTTGGTAAAACTCTGTTAGCCTTTTCCCTCCTTCATTTTGTACTCCAAGACCAAATTTGCCTTTTATTCCAGGTGTCTCTTGACTTCCCACTTTTGCATTCCAGTCCCCTATAATGAAAAGGGCATCTTTTGGGGGTGTTAGTTCGAAAAGGTCTTGTAGGTCTTCATATAACCGTTCAACTTCAGCTTCTTCAGCATTACTGATCACATGGACCACACCCTTGTCTAACTCAATGAAACTATGAGCCATGCTATGTAGGGCCATTCAAGATGGATGGGTCATGGTAGAGAGTTTTGACAAAACATGGTCCACTGGAGAAGGCACTGGCAAACGACTTCAATATTCTTGCCTTGAGACTCCCATGAACAGTGTGAAAAGGCAAAAACTATACATTTATACAGACATACAATGGAATACTACTCAGCCATAAAAATAATGAAATAATGCCATTTTCAGCAACATGGATGGACCTAGAGATGATTATACTAAGTGAAGTAAGTCAGACAAATACCATATGATATCACTTACATGTGGAATCTAAAAAATGATATAAATGCACTTATTTACAAAACATAAATAGACTCACAGACAGAGAAAACAAACATCATTACAAAAGGAGATAGTAGTGTTGGGGGGGGGGCATAAATAAGGAATTTGGGATTAGCATACACACACTACTATCTATAAAATAGATTAACGACAAGGGCCTACTGTATAGCACAGTGAAGTATATTCAATGTCTTATAATAATCTATAATGGAAAATAATCTTAAAAAGAATATGTATATATGTGTATAACTTAATCACTTGGCTGTACTTGAAGCTAACACAACATTGTAAATTAACTGTACTTAAAGAAAGGGGAGGAAATTAAGGAATTTTTAAAGAAGTATTTTTGTGGGTTATCTTAGTTCCTTTAAATAGTTTTCTGAGTTTCAACCTTCCCCTGGACAAGCCATGGCCACATCAACCATTTCTATGTCCTTATTCCTCAAGGTGGTGACTGAGAAGGAGCAACCAGCTGATATGGGTGTCCTTGTGTGGTTCTTCATTGGCTTCTACAGTAATATCCTCAAGAATGCTCCCCCCGACACACACACATAACATTGGTGCCCTTCTGGTATTTAATGATGAAATCTGGGCTTGTGGAACATAGTGTCTATGATTTCAGCCCATGTAAGGGCCAGGGTTTTTCATCTTGGTACTATTTCTTCTCCTACCTGCCTTTCAGGTCTTCTGAATCTCAGCCACATTCTCCATCCCTTTGATGAGGCTGTCTTTCTGAAATCTCTGCCGTTGGGTCTTGGTACTATTTCTTCTCCTACCTGCCTTTCAGATCTTCTGAATCTCAGCCACATTCTCCATCCCTTTGATGAAGCTGTCTTTCTGAAATCTCTGCCATTGGGTCACTTTGCTTCTCATGACAGTGGCCCCATGGAAGGCATGCTGGCTTTCAACATTCAGCTATTTTCCATGTCCTCCATTGGGAACATGTAGGATCTTCTGGATCAGCATATGCCAGGTAGGAGCTGAGGGAGACAGGACTCAGTCTCTGCCTAGATATGTCTTGTATCCATTTCTTTTCTGTTATCATCACCCCTTGTTTGTAAGGGGACACAGAGGTGGTACCTCTGAGTTTCAAAGACCAAATTGGGTAAAAATTCCACCCTATTTTCAATTTTCCCTCAAACTTCGTTGGAAAATGTTTGTCAAACTTTCATTCATCCCCTCGGATTCTGTTCTCATTATGGTCAGATGGATGGGAGGTAGTGAGCTTTCATGTCTGGCTTCTTACTCTACCTTCTTTCTCTCTCCCACCTCTCAAAATGCTCCATTTTTTGTTCCTGGATAGTGTACTCTTCACTTGCATCATATACTGTGTTCTCCTATTCTAGTAAAGCTCTAGAATGTCAGAACTGACTCAAAAAAATCAGCTTCATTGAGGTAGAATTTAGGTACCATCTGATGTCTTTTCAGTAAATTTATAGAATTGCATAGCAATTATATTATATTTCCAGTTTTAGAATATTTTCATTATCCCAATAAAATAATTCATGCTCATGTATAGTTAATCTGTTTTTCTACCCCTAGCCCCAGGTAACCACTAATCTGATTTCTGTGTCTATGGATTTGCCTATTTTGGACATTTCATGTAAATGGAATCATACACTACATGGTCTTTTGTGTTTGGCTGCTTTTATTTAGCATATTATTTATAAGGGTATTTCTCATTGTAGTATGTATTTGCATTTCATCCTTTTGTAGGGCTGAATAATATTCCACTGTATGGATACACCAAATTTTATTTATCTACTAATTTGTTGATAGAAATTTGGATTATTTCCATCATTTGGCTATTGTGAATAGTGCTGCTTCCAATGTTGATGTATGGTGAAAGGAGAAGGATCTTAGGTTTAAAGCCCAACTCTACCATTTAGTGCCTTATAATGTTAAGCACGGTGTTCATCCTCACTAAGCCTCAGGATCCTCAACTGTAAAATGAACTCAGTATCTTCATTTGCTTCACGGGGTTGTTGGGTGATCAAATTATACAACATTAGTAAGGTATCTAGCACATGGCAGGTATGCAACATATGATAGCTCTCATTATTGTGTATAATATCATGCTTTTAAAATGGAGATAAGATGTTAGAAACTGGATACCATTCATTGGCATTAATTTCACAAAGTTAGTGGGGAACTTACACCTAAGATGAGCAGTGTGCATCATCCAGAAGATGACTAGTAGACTTGAACTTAAGATACAGCAGAAAATGCTCATGGAAGGAGGTAGGAAGGATATTTATCACAGGTAAATGAGGAAAAGTCATTTGATCCCAAACAAATCATGACCTTCTCTTTCAGCCATGGTAGGGCATATTAAAGGTACCGTGCAATTGCATGTGGGCATTCATGGTGTCCTCTCCCCACTTCTTTACAGATACACTGACTTTGCTATCTCTTAAAAATCCTCATCCTGCTCTCAGCTCAGGGAGTGTTCACTTGCTCATCTTTTCACCTGAAACTGTCTTCCCTGGGATACTGTGTGACTTGCATCCTCATTTCCTTCAAGATTGTTCCTTAAATGTTACCTTTTCAGTGATGTTTTCACTAATCACCCATTGAAAGTAGCCCCTAGCACTCCTTGTTTTGATTTTTTGCTTCTTCTATTTCTTCCACATCACTTTTCACCATCTAACATACTGTCTAATGGTAACTCCAGGGGAGTTTTTACCTCCATTGTTCAGTTCTATATCTCCAGTGCCCCTACCTGGCATATTGTAGGTGCCCAAAACATTTTTTGTTTTTTGAAGAACAACTGATGTTACTCAATGTCAGTACATTCACATATCCAAAATCAATGGTCAATGAAATTACAACAAAGGGGATGGGGACAAGAAATTAATTTGAATGGAGGAGTGGGGTAAAGACTCCCATAGAGCTCCTGCCTCTATGTGTTATCCTAGAGACCTAATGATAAGATCTACAGATCGATGGAAATAAGAAAAGGAACAATTGATTTCCAGTTACAAGAGGCAAATTCAGAAAGTCTGAGTCCCATTCAAGGTCACTTGCACTTTGGCTTACATTCAAAGTAGGTCAGCAGCTCAAAGGATACAAATGAGATAAAGGTATCAGGGTTGACCTTTCTGTCCATGGTTTCCCTTGCATTTTTCAGAGGCATTTCCTAAATTCTGATGACTAGGCATCCCACACAGAGAGAAACACCAGCCAGATTAGAGGAGTGTGAACTTTTAGCTTTGCTGTATTTTACACCTTCCTTGGCCCCATATTCAGCACCCAGAGACAATTCATACTGCTAGAGAAGGCAGTAATTCCTCTGCTAAGGAAGTCATATTACCCAGGCCCAATTTCTGTGCTGGGGCTTTGAAGTCTTTTCTATACCAGTACTAGGATAATCTCTGATTTCCTCTACATGTATTATACTACAAGATCTAAGAGTTTTCCATTTTTGTCCTCACTAGGGCTTCCTCTGGTCATGTCCAGTCATGGCAAATTACACCAGTTGCAGCTGATGTGTGATATCATATTGGCAAGAGCAAAAGAAGAAAGGCAGCACGTGATCAAAATATATAATGAACATGCTTAAGAGGCAGGAGCCAACACTGGTAAAACAAAGCATGAAGCTATAAATATGGTGGTTCAACTGAGAAATGTCACTATCAAAGATGGAAAGGTGGAAGAAGAGCTAGAGTTCTTGACTACTGTTTGTGGGGAAATATGATGCTAAAAGAAATTGGTTTGTGGGAATAAAGGTAACAGAAGATGAAAGGACCTCTGGAGTTTGGGAAGTTTTCAATAAGAAATGATAGGACTGATTGAGAAATTTCGGGTGCCAGTTCCCTGTTCACTGCATGGTTCCCCTCACAGTATCATATCTGCTGGGGTGGCGGGGGTGGGGGGACCTTTGGCATGACCCTCAGGAATTATAGTGAGAAGGCAGGTTGTCATCAGAGAAAGAAAAGTTGGACATGATCAATAAAGAATTATGTGACTTCTGAATTTTAGTGCTTCAGGTTTAAGAAAGTAGAAAACTGAATTTCCCTGTTGGTCCAGTGAGTGGATAATACTCCATGCTCCCAATGCAGAGGGCCCAGGTTCAATCCCTGGTCAGGGAACTAGATCCCACATGCTATAACTAAAAACAAAAGATCCTGCATGCTGCAGCTAAGACCCAGCACAGCCAAATAAAATAAATAAATAAATGTTTTTCCTTAAGAAAAAGGAAAGCAGAAAACAGTAATTGGAGGTTTGCTTCTAACGTACCAGTCCATGAAGAACATAGGCTCAGAAAATGTCACAAGAATCTTTCAGCCAATATTATGAGAGAAAAAAATATAGAGGAAGTGAAGGACAATAAAGAGTTGTGGGGTCCTGTTAAGCAGAGTGGAGTTATGAAGGTCAAAGACAAAAAGTCATAATTTGAGAGATGAAAGAGTTGAGCACCTGCATGGGTAACTCATATCCCAGGAACAATGATGAATAATGATAACAGTGAGTACTGCATGGTACTGACTTCATGAGGAATTTATAAACACTCTCTACGAGCATATGTAGTATAAATCTAAGATAAATGAAGTTAGTTAAAAACCTTATAGACCTAAGTCTGAATGTTAGAGTAAAAAATTATTACTCTCTAGACTGAAGAGTTGAAGAAAGGGAAGAGTTCCTATTTCTTTGTTATAGTTTCAAGCTCCAAGCAATGAACAACAACAATAACAACAGGGAAAAAATCGCATAGATATTGTTTGAAACCAATGAAAGCAGTGTCAAAGTTGGAAGCTGAAGTTAGTTAGATTAGCACTTTCCTTGCTTTCCTCCCTATTTTCCCATGTTTCTTTTGTGACTCCTTTGTTCTGTGTTATTAAGAATTGTGTGGTTCTTGGGAAAATAGAATCATGAGACTCACTTTCCCATGGAACAAATATATTCATTAAGGAATTTATATATTTTTTTCTGAGGTAATATTTGTATAACAAAGAGTCTAGAGTGGTTCCCAAAGTGTTAGTTTGTTAGTCTGTGCCAAATATGATAATGGAATAAACATAACCAAAGTAATCCAAACAAGCCAATTTGATGGCATGTTCTGGTTGTGGAGAATAACAGGTGATTGTAACTCCACACTTCTATTTAGAAATTAGGGCTTTGTCTAGATCCCTGATCTTCAGAATTATATACAAATAAGGTCTTTAATAATGGACACTTTAAATACTTATGTCACGCTGTCTCCATCATCAAGTGTCGCTGAATTGCAGATAATGCAGAGTTTTTGTGAATAACCTCATTTGAAAATCCTTGTAGAAATTTCCTCTTGATGAAAGGTCGGGTACAAAACTTAGGTCAGAAATACACATTCCCATGGGCTTCACTGGTGGCTCAGTGGTAAAAAATTCACATGCCCAATGCAGGAGACATGGGTTCCATCCCTGATCTGGGAATATCTCACATACTGCAGAGAAACTAAGCCCATGTGGCACAACTTTTGAGCCTTTACTCTAGAGCCCATGTGCCCTAGACACTGTCTGCACAACAAGAGAAGCCTGTGTAATGAGAACCTCATGCATTTCAACTAGAGAGTAGCCCTCAATTGCCACAACTAGAGAAAAGCCTGCACAGCAACAAGGACACAGCACAGCCAAAAATAAATAAATGAAATTATATTTTAAAAGAAATACATTCCTAGGTGTCATTCTCCAAAATAAATGAGCTCATAATTTGTTGTTGTTCAGTGGCTAAGTTGAGTCCAGCTCTTTGTAACCCCATAGACTACAGTATGCCAGTTTTCCTGTCCTTCACTATCTCCCAGAGTTTGCTCAAACTCATGTGCATTCAGTCAGTGATACCATCCAACCATCTCATTCTCTGTCATTCCCTTCTCCTGCCTTCAATCTTTCCCAGAATCAGGGTCTTTTCCAATGAGTTGGCTCTTCACATCAGATGGCCAAAGTATTGGAGCTTCAACTTCAGCATCAGTCTTTCCAGTGAATATTCGGGACTGATTTCCTTTTGGATTGACTGGTTTGATTTCCTTGCTGTCCAAGGGACTCCCATGAGTCTTCTTCAGCACTGCAGTTGGAAAGCATCAGTTCTTTGGTTCTCAGCCTTCTTTATGGTCCAACTCTCACTTCCATACATGACTACTGGAAAAACCATAGCTTTGACTATATGGAACTTTTTCAGCAAAGTGATGTCTCTGCATTTTAATATGCTATTGAGGTTTGTTATAGCTTTTCTTCCAAGGAGAAAACATCTTTTAATTTCATTTGAAACCTGATTGATTATATTCTTTGCATCCAAAGATGGAAAAGCTCTATACAGTCAGCAAAAACAAGACCTGGAGCTGACTGTGGCTCAGATCATCAGCTCCTCATTTCAAAATTCAGGCTTGAATTGAAGAAAGTAGGATAAGGGGATGACAGAGGATGAAATGGTTAGATGGCATCATCAACTTGATGGACATGAGCTTGAGCAGGCTCCAGGCATTAGTGATGCACACAACACACAGGGAAGCCTGGTGTGCTACACAGTCCATGGAATTGCAAATAATTGGATATGACTGAGCAACTGAACTGAACTGTGGGAAGTCTGGTGTGCTACACAGTCCATGGAGTTGCAAATAATTGGATATGACTGAGCAACTGAACTGAACTGAGGGAAAGTCACTAGGCCATTCAGGTATGACCTAAATCAAATCCCTTATGATTATACACTGGAGGTGATGAATAGATTCAAGGGATTAAGTCTGGTAGACAGAGTGCCTGAAGAACTATGAACAGAGGTTCATAACATTGTACAGGAGGCAGTGATGAAAACCGTCCCTAAGAAAAACAAATGCAAGGAGGCAAAGTGGTAGTCTGAGGAGGCCTTACAAATAGCTGAGAAAATAAGAGAAGTGAAAAGCAAGGGACAAATAGAAAGATATATCCAACTGAATTCAGAGCTCCAGAGAATAGCAAGCAGAGATAAGAAAGCCTTCTTAAGTGAACAATGCAAAGAAATAGGGGACAACAATATGGGAAATACTAGAGCTTTCTTCAAGAAAATTAGAGATGCCAAGGGAGCGTCTCATGCAAAAATGGGCACAATAAAGGACAGAAATGGCCAGGACCTAACAGAAACAGAAGAGATTAAGAAGAGGAGGCAAGAATACACAGAAGAACTATACAAAATAAAGTTCTTAATGGCCCAGATAACCACGAAGATGTGGTCACTCACGTAAAGCCAGACATCCTGGAATGTGAAGTCAAGTGGGCCCTAGGAAGCATTACTATGAACAAAACTAGTGGAGGTCATGTAATTCCAGCTGAGCTATTTAAAATCCTAAAAGATGATGCTGTTAAAGAGTTCATAATAGAGTGCTATCAATACAGTTTTCCAATTGCCTTTGCAAAGGAGATATGACATATTGATGAAAAGTTGAAATGTAGCATCATCTACATTATAATGTTTAGTTTCATCTTGAAGAAGTGGTTTATACATTGGCATATGAGGATAACCATCTATCATAGTATAGAATTAGTTACATGTGAAAGAATTACAAGAAATACTAAAGTTATGCAATTGAATCACATAACATATCCCACTAAATTCTGAAACACTTTTAATTAATCAAGAATGAGCCCATACCATGAAGAGACTTGAACGTTAGAATTGTAAAGACCAAAAATAAATATTTTTTTTTATTGTACCTTGCTATAGTTACTAAGACTTTTACTGTGGATACATTTTATTTCCAAATGAACACGTGAGAGTTGGACTATGAAGAAAGCTGAGCACAGAAGAATTGATGTTTTTGAACTGTGGTGTTGGAGAAGACTCTTGAGAGTCCCTTGGACAGCAAGGAGATCCAACAAGTCCATCCTAAAAGAGATCAGTCCTGGGTGTTCATTGGAAAGACTGATGTTGAAGCTGAAACTCCAATACTTTGGCCACCTGATGTGAAGAGGTGACTCATTTGAAAAGACCCTGATGCTGGGAAAGATTGAGGGCAGGAGGAGGAGGGGACGACAGAGGATGAGATGGTTGGATGACATCACCAATTCAATGGACATGGGTTTGGGTGGACTCCAGGAGTTGGTGATGGACAGGGAGGCCTGGTGCGCTGCGGTTCATGGGATCTCAAAGAGTCGGACACGACTGAGCGACTGAACTGAACTGAACACACATTGTGGCAGAAAGAAATTTAATTCTCAACACTTGTGCTTTCTAAAGGATAGAACATGACAAAGAGATTGCACCATCTTGGTTTTGGATTATAATGAAATTTATTTAAAGAAGACAGTCTTTGGATGATTAATATTTTCCATCTTCGTCTCCCATGTGCCTTTCTGTTAATGATATTAACTGCCTCTGTCAATGGCAACCCACTCCAGTACTCTTTCCTGGAAAATCCCATGGACGGAGGAGCCTGGTAGGCTGCAGTCCATGGGGTCGCTAAGAGTCGGACACGACTGAGCAACTTCACTTTTACTGTTCACTTTCATGCATTGGAGAAGGAAATGGCAACCCACTCCAGTACTCTTGCCTGGAGAATCCCAGGGACGGGGGAGCCTGGTGGGCTGCCATCTATGGGGTCGCACAGAGTCAGACATGACTGAAGTGACTTAGCAGCAGCAGCAGCAGCCTCTGTCAGGCTTGGTGAAATTGGTCAGGTCAGCATGAACTAGAAATGGACCAACCACAGGAGGGTGATTCAGGCAGGTAAAGGGTTAACATCAGGAAGATCACAGGAATCCAGCCATAAGCACTAAGATTAATATACAGCACTTCCATCTCCAGGAGGACTTTGGGTTGAGAGTCATGGCAAGACACCAGTTTTGTAGGAAATGAGTGCCAAGCAGAAGCACAGACATACAGGAAAATATGTTTGTAAGAACTGGAGGGCAACTCAAATGGCTTTATCAACAACCACCACATCAGAGAACTATTATGAGAAGAAAGTGTAGAAATAGAGCAGCAGCTTCCAACAGACTGACAACTGGACAATATGTAGAATTTCTTATATTCTCCTTGTCTGTGGTCTGACTTTCACCGGAGATGGACCAAGCCTAATTCTATCAGTGGGATTTTGTGGCCCTGATTGTGGTGTTGATGTCCTGCTAAGCAGAAGTAGGTAATGCACTTCTCACTAAATAAGCAATTTCTTTTAGTACAGGAGTTGCAAACTATGGCCTGCTGCCTATTTTTCTATGGCCCACAAGCTGAGAATGATTTTTACATTTTTAAGTTGAAAAAAATCAAAACATTATTTTTATGACACATGAAAATTTATGAAATTCAAATTTCAAGATTCCTAAAGATTTATTGGAATGGAGTCACACCTATTTGTTTACATACTGTCTATGGCTGCTTTCATTCTATAGTGACAGAGCTAAGGATTCATGACAGACACTGTATGGCCAACAAAGCCTCAAAGATGTGCTATCTGGACCTTACAGAAAGAAATTTGTCAGCACTGGTGTAATGTGTAAATTCCACTAATATACAGAAGTCTCATAGCCCATAATCAGAGCTGGATCACATTTAATTCCTTAGGAAGTTGCAGTCAATTCTGATCTAAGTAAAAGTCATAGAGAAGTTAGCAATCAATGAGTATGATGTTCTTGTTAACTATTTAAGCATTGGAAAATACAAGAGTTGAATGAAATGAAGTACATAATACTTCTGTTAATCTCTTCTGTTAATCCCTGCCTTTGCTAGCTTTGCTCTGACAGAGGCTAAGAGTATTCTGCCTCCAACATCTGGTGAGCCAAATCCTGCCTAAGAGAGCAGGATGTTAGGGATCCCATCCTGCCAATAGGGGTAATAGAATATATATTGCTACCCAAGGTCTCTATGTCTGATGTGTGCTCACTGAATTACCTCCTCTCCCCCAACAGTGTTGGGCTAACCTCTGTGGTTGGCTTTTGGTCTTGGTTTTCTGCTTAGAGCTATAATTCTCAGTTTGAGGCTAGACCTTCCCCTGAGTTCCCACCTGATTGGCTAGAGCACTGATTCTTGAAGAAGTCCTTTCTACTCTATTGCCCCTAGGAGCTGGATCCTGCTCTGCATGGCTTCATCTTTTAGTTGGTCTCCTTCTCTAATCCTGATAGATGACCTGATAGCAGGCCTTGCCATCAAATGTTTAGTCCTGCTGCTTTCTCTTACTCCAAGTTCAGGACCTGATCATGCCTTTAATAAAGTTAGCCTCAATCTTTGAACCCTCATGTGATGGACTAAATTCAATCTTGAGGGAATAGTCCTACAAACAAGTTAGTCATGAAATTTTAGTTAAGCTCTCTCCAGGATTCTTTCCTACACCTTTCCTCTGGTTCCTTTTGCTGAGGTCCCAGCATGCATTGTGGCCCAGTCTATATTAATTACAATGGCCAATGGATCAGAGACAATTAGAGCTGGAAGGAATCTTACAAGTTACTTACAGATGAGAAGATCAATTGGGAGGTCCACAAAGGGAGATATACATATATGTATTAATTTAGTCTAAGAACTAAGGAACCATGCATGCATGTAAGACTCTTCAGTTGTCTCTGACTCTGCGATCCCATGAATTGTAGTCCACCAGGCTCCTCTGTTCATGGGATTCTCCAAGCAAGAATATTGGAGTGGGTTGCCATGCCCTCCATCAGGGGATCTTCCTGACCCAGGTTTCAAACCCTTGTCTCTTACCTCTCCTGCATTGGCAGGTGGGTTCTTTACCACTAACTAAGGAATAAGGTAAAGAAGCAAATGGCAACCCACTCTAGTATTCTTGCCTGGAGAATTCCATGGCAGAGGAGCTTGGCGGGCTATAGTTCATGGGATTGCAAAGAGTTGGAGATGACTGAAGTGACTTAGCCCAAGGAATAAGGATCCCCATATCCTCCAAGAAGCATCTTGGAAATAAAAACTAAATTAAATGTAGTAAACTGTTTTTAATGAGTCGATTCTGAATTTATTTGTTTTTGGTCCATCATAAAAAGCCAAATAAACAAAAGTGAGGAGAAATCAAAATGAGTGTAATAGGTCTGCCCCCAAGAAGGAGGAAACCCATAATTTGAGACCATTGTGCAAATAGGATTAGTTTTGCTAAGATAGCCCATAGCTTACCACTTCAATTCCCTTTTTAGTTTTTGGCAATTATGTCATAAATTAAACGACTGCTTTAATGCCTAAATCTTTACAAGGAAAATCTCCAAATAAAATCTTAAATTGTCCTTGCTCACTTGCATTCCAATTTAACAACCAGAACAGCAGAGAAACTGACTGAATCAGAAAGGATTCCAGCTTCCCATTAGTCCATCTCTATATACAGAGGCTGGATGAAAGGAGGATTGAGGTATTTATGACAATTGTCCATGAAAATTAGGCAAAAATTCTGTTTTCATGGAAACGTGGTGGTGGAGGTAGAATGGGAGTAGAGATTTGCATAGAGTCCACCTTTCCTGGCTAGTTATTTAGAACTGTTTCTCTGTAGGGACACAGTCCATATCTTGTGTGTGACTCCTAAACCAGATCACAGCACAGCAGGTCCAATCAGTTAAGCAATCTTAAAGATCAATCAGTGCATTTTCCCTTCCATTCATGCTGCTGTGAATAGTCACAAGATCATGAAGATGGTTTACCTGATTTGATTAATCATGTCTCAATGCTTAATGTAGCTACCATGCATAGATTTATATATAATTACATGTATGGTAAGAGCTCATTATCTGTCCTGACACTTCTAGTATTTGAAACGTTTAACAGCTCTTAGCAGGCTATGGCCAAACACAAAGTATGCAGAGTAAATATCTGTAGACTGCCATTTAATGACTAACTGTACAAATTGTAATAGAATAATATAGACATGATCTTGCAAGTAGAAGTAGGCCTTGGATTAGGTGAGTGGTTCATAACAAGGGACAGTTTTGCCACCCACTCCCAGGGGGCATTTGACAACATCTTGAGACATTTGGGGCTGGCCCAACTAAGAATGGCAGGGTTTCTGGCATGTCTTGCTTGGGTAGAGGCCAGGGATGCTGCTAAACATTCCACAGTACACAAGATATGCCCTTAAAAATATTGGTCCAAAATGTTCAGAGTCCCTGGGCAAGAAACTCTGTATCAGGCAGATAAGAGATATGGAATAGTCTAGCTTTTAAAAAGATAAGGAGGGATGAATGGGTAGAAAACAAAGGATTTTTAGAGCAGTGAAACTGTTACGTATGCCATTATAATGGTGGATACATGCCATTATAATTTGTCAAAACCCATAGAATTCACAACACTTAGAGTGAATACTAATATAAACTATGGACCTTGGGTGATCAAGATGTGTCAGTGTAGGTTCTGTAACAAATGGTACAGGATGTTGACAGTCAGGGGAGGCTAAGCATGTGTGTAAGCAGTGGGTACATAGGAACTCTCTGTACTTTCTGCTCAGTTTTCCTGTGAACCTAAAAATGCTGTAAAAATCATTCAGTTTTTAAAACAAGCAGATAAGTAGTTGCAAATAGGATTCTGGTTTTCAAAAATTAGTCAGGCTGTCATTATCCTAAAGTATTTGGGAGGAAATTGAAGATTTATAAGATTTACTTTATGCTTCAAAATGACAGATGTTATCATGTAACCTATTTTTCTTGTTTAACCTTTCCTTTCCATGTAGTTTGTAAGGTTTTTTTTTTTTTTTAAGGAAATTATTTCCATTAGCCACCTTAATTAAGATCGATTTCAAACTGTACTTGTGGCACTATCAAATATATGTTTTTCCCAGCACAGAACAGGGCCTGATCCCATTACTGGTTTCTGAAGTTGAGTTTCTGAATCAATTTAGGAAAATTTACTTATAATTTTCCTCCTTTATTACAAGCAATAAAGAACTGAAAAGGAGCTTCCAATAGACCGCTTTTTTGCAATGCACCTGAGAACAATTATAAATTCACCTAAATCTAATATCAGGATCTAAAAATTTTTGATGCAAGAGGAAAAAAGAGTACTAGTAAAAGAAACTGCAGTCTGCAGCCTGCTACACTTACTAGGAAAGATAGTACTGTCTGCCATATCTAAAATCCCATTCAGAGAGCAGCATGATCTACAAAAGTTATTTCTAGTAGACTCTAAAAAAGATCTCTCAAATGAATCTTATTTTCAGACTTCTTGAATTACTAAAATATGAGCATTTTGAGGATTTTTAACATTTTGCTGGTATTGTCCTTATATTTTTAAGGCTTCAGTAATTAAATGTCAAGCACTGTAATAACAAAGTGCTAATATTATAAGTTTAAAACTCATGAAAATGCAGGAAATATGCAGAAGTCTCAAAGAGTAACAAGACATATCTCAAGCTGTATGTCCAACTATTAAAACTATAGGAAATAGTTTAATTAAGAATCATTATTGCAATTATACTCTAATTTAAAAAAAAAGAAATCAGAAAAAAAATCAACATCATTTACTACATAGCATTTGAAATTTCATGCTATTATCATGGCCTATATATCACTGTGACTTTTATGAAAGATAAGATTTTTAGTTTTTCCATTTTGCCAAGTTCAAATACCTAAACTAATATTTCATATTCAGATTTTTTTTCAGTACCTGGAACCATAGTCTATTATTACAGATACAGTTTATGAAAAAGTAAGACTCCCTACGTTCTTCCACTGAACTTCTCAAGGTCAGGAACTATGTCTTATTCATCTAATAGCATAATACCTATATAGCATACTTCCTGACATCAGAGTTTTATCAAAGAATATTTATTGAATTTTCTTGACTTTATGAACATTAACAGCTTCTAATTATTCACATGTGAAAATCAAACTTCAGGTAATGACACTGCATTAAACCCTAGCCTTTGTTCATTTAAATTTCATTATATTTAGATTTATAGGATATAACTAATGGCTTTCTCATATATGAGTAAAGCTTCCTAAACTGTGCTTAACAGATACTTTTTATTTGAAAAACAATTATGATAAAGAAATCACTTAACATTTTTAGCTCATGAATTATTAGTTAGCTAATAGCACAGTAACTCCATCAATGGAAAACATGCAAGATTTATAAATTCATATTATATTTACCAAATACTTCCCTAAATTGGTTCTGTATTATTATTAAGATTTATCCCATTGTCAGCTGCCCATCAATTGTTGTTCCAGCTTGCTCAGTTACTTCTAGTAATAAGATCACCAAGATCAGCTGGAATTGTCAAATAAGAAAGGATTTTTCCAAAATGATAGTCAAAGGATTCATTTAGCCCCCAGATCTGATAGTACTGATTGATCTACTATTTTGAATATTATACAGAAATTTTTTCTTCTTCTTTTTGGGTAGTCTTAATATGAGTGAGAGCTTTAATTCCTTAAATGGTAGAGGAAAAAGAGGTTTTCCTTTAGAGGTAGAATGTGGTATATGGTTATTTTTGCTTTTTTTAAGGAAATGAATACTACAGACTGATATGCATTTCAAAACTTTGATGACAACTGAATAAAAAAAGCCACTCAAGACAGAATTTAAGTTCTAGCTTCATTCAGTTCTAACTTGCTGTATAATGTTGAATCTCATTTTTCTCCCATTAGCTGTGGAAGGAAGAAAAACTTGAACTATTTTTTGTTTAAATAATCCCTTCAAAAATGAGAGTGATAACAACTCTGACTTTACTTAGTAGGGAATAGAGTATTAGTGCTTCCTGTGTTTTCACCATTCCTCTCAGAGGTCTAAAAGAAACTTGATCTGAAAATTGAAAGTGGATACATAAGAAAGATTCACCAAAAACTTAAATACACAAACTACAACAATAATAACAGAAAATTAAAGTAAGCCAGAAAGAAAAACATCAATACAGTATACTAACGCATATATATGGAATTTAGAAAGATGGTAACGATAACCCTGTATGCAAGACAGCAAAAGAGACACAGATGTATAGAACAGTCTTTTGGACTCTGTGGGAGAGGGAGGGGGGGATGATTTGGGAGAATGGCATTGAAACATGTATAATATCATATAAGAAATGAATCACCAGTCCAGGTTTGATGCAGGATACAGGATGCTTGGGGCTGGTGCACTGGGATGACCCAGAGGGATGGTTTGGGGAGGGAGGTGGGAGGGGGGGTTCAGGATTGGGAACACGTGTACACCCGTGGCGAATTCATGTTGATGTATGGCAAAACCAATACAATATTGTAAAGCAATTAGCCTCTAATTAAAATAAATTAATTAAAAAAATAAAAAAAGAAGTTGAATATTATTCACTTGAGAGTAGTTACAATCTCTCCATGAGTGGAAACATATATAGTTAGATCTCAGGAAGACAGTGCAAAGTTTATATCTTTTAATTCAGTGATCCTCAAACTTTAGTTGTGTATCACAATCACCCAGGAATTTGTCACAGTGTACATTCCAGATCCTCACCTCTGGAGATTCTGATGCAAAACTAGTGTCTGAAATGGGATCTAGTGTAGTCCTCAATAGGAGTGTTCTAAGTTTTTCTTTTTTAATTGAGATATAATTTACATACCATACAAACTCACCCAATTAAAATATACAATTCAAAGGTTTTCTTAGTAGAGTGAAGTTATGCAAACATCATCACAATCTCATTTGAAAATTTTCACATCCCTAAATACCCATTACCTATTAGCTGTTTTTGTTTAGTCACAAAGTCGTGTCCAACTCTTTTGCAACCCCATGGACTGTAGCCCACAGCTACAGTCTCCTCTGTCCATGGGATTTCTCATGCAAGAATACTGACGTGGGTTGCCATTTCCTCCTTCAGGAGATCTTCCTAATCCAGGGATGGAACCTGCATCTCCTGCATTGCCGGCAAATTTTTTACCATTGCACCACCTGGGAAGCCCTTACCTATTAGTGAAGTGAAGTGAAGTGAAGTTGCTCAGTCGTGTCCGACTCTTTGAGACCCCGTGGACTGTAGCCGGCCAGACTCCACCATCCGTGGGATTCTCCAGGCAAGAATACTGGAGTGGGTTGTCATTTCCTTCTCCAGGGGATCTTCCTGACCCAGGGATCGAACCCACGTCTCGTGCATTGCAGGCAGACGCTTTAACCTCTGAGCCACCAGGGAATAAGCCTTTACCTGTTAGTAGTCACTGTTTATTCACTCTTTCCCCAAGGCCTTGGCAAACACTGCTGTCTGTCTCTTTAATTTGCCTATTCTGTACATTTCATATATGTCCTTTGTGTCTGGCTTCTGTCATTTAGCATTATGTTTTCAAGGTTCATGCATATTGTAGCATCTATCAGTACTTCATTATTTTAACTGCCAAGTAATATTCCACTGTGTGGATATACCATATTTTGTTTATCCATTCATCAATTAATGGATGTTTGGGTTGTTTCCATTTTTCAAATATTATGAATAATGCTACTACAAGCATTCATGTTCAAATTTCTGTATTACCGTATTTTCTAAGTGTTTTCATTTTTAAAATAGAAAGTTTTATTAAATTGGGGAACATTTCTAATCAAATACTCCTGTAACTAGCTATTGCTGGGCCATAAGAAAATGATGACTGAAGTGACCCATTAAAGCACTGACAAGTGACTGGTGAGGGTTAAAGGCTTTCAGAGGGACTTTGAGGATAAAGCAGTTCACATTCTGTGGCAGCTGGGAAAGACAAAACAGAAACCAAAGAAAGAATGCAACTTTTTACCCTCATTAATATAAAAAGTATAGAAATGAATGATTGTGAGAAGCAAACCAGACCTCTATAAAAATGTCTCATCTCATCAGTCTTCTGACATAATCAATAGCATAGTTTATTATAGTGGTTTTAAAGCAACAGTAGGAAAATTCAAATGCAGTTAACTTAACCAGTTCATTGGTTTGAAAAATATCAAAATCCTTACGAGGAAGTTGATTCCTTACACATGTATACCTGTGGCAGATTCATTTTGATATTTGGCAAAACTAATACAGTTATGTAAAGTTTAAAAATAAAGTAAAATTAAAAAAAAAAAAGAAATGAACCTGAAAATAAAGAAATAAGAAGAGAAATGCTGTTATTTTTTCTCCCTGCCCATCCTGAAAATACAGAAGGCAATTCACACAGCGTCTAAGCTACACTGTACCTTTTTTCCAGCTTTGCCTTCCAGCTGTTCCTTGTGTTGGAGAAGGAAATGGCAACCCACTCCAATATTCTTGCCTGGAGAATTCCATGGACAGAGGAGCCTGGGAGGCTACAGTCCATGTGTTCACAAAGAGTTGGATACCACTGAGACACTATCACTTACTCTTCCTTGTGTCAGCTGTGGAGTATATGCAGACTTCTGTGGGTCAAACCAGGCCTAGTCATGCATCCTTTTAAACATCCCTTTAAATGCATGAATGGACTAAATCTATGATGGGAGTCCAAATATCGTCGACATGGATTTTAGTCCTAGAATGATCTAATCACCTGGAATCTAGGCTTTATTATTTCTACTATCATTAAAAATGATAATGAGTTTAATTTATTAGGGCCTTGTACAACCATGTCTCATATGTAAACACAGAGGTCAACCATTTTTAATTCACATTCTCCCAGCTTCCTTAACCTATTGCAAGACAGCCAGCTAGATTAACTGCTAACAAACTCTGATTTAGCTGTTAAAAAATTAATTTTAATACTCTTGAGTAATATTGACTCACCTTTAGGTTTTCTCACAAACCTAGTTATATAGTTTTTTTTATAAGCAAAAGTAGGCCTTGGGGATCTAAGTTTGTTTCAACGAATGAGAAATTAATAATAAGAAAGAAAATAGCCCTGTTGATTTATCAATTTAATAATCAGTCACACTATAGCAAAGGAGATTAAGATATGCTCTTTGGCCCAAAGAGTCAATATTCTTGCTGAGGAAAGCAAGACAGATGCATGAAGGAATTTGAGAATCCCATAATATGTTATATTATCTCTGCCAAAGGAATTCAGACACAGAAGAGATAAACATGGGCTCAAATAGTTAAAAATTACATTATAGATAAAGTAAGACTTAAACCGGGTCTGAAGTTCGGGGAGGATTTGATCAAAATAAGAGAAGATTATTTCTGATATAGATAACAGTGTGATCAAAGGGGAGTTGAAATATTTAACATAATGTGGAGTGAAGGACACTTGCTTAGAAACAAATGAGAAGCAAAACTATGTAAATTGTTTGGCCAGATTATGGTGAGTCTTAGAAATTAGGCAGACATCCAAAAGCTGCATCTGCTGAAACTAGGAGTGTCTTACCAGAGCTGGGTGTGCCCAGCTGGATTTTATTCAAAGAGAGCTGCATGACTGGCCATTAAAGAAGAGTGGGGATATAGGGAACAGGGTGGGTAAAAAACTTCCAGACTCGGCCAAATCAATTTAAACAATAATTACCAAATGCCTACTGTGCACATTCCAGGCACTGATTCCAGTGCTCTAGGGGTTATGAGAATGAATAAAAGTTCCTGATTTCATGGAGTTTACAGCCCAGACACACATATTACTATGATACCAGGAAGAAAGTAATGTTTCAAATACCAACAAAAAACAACAGGGGCACAGAATAAGCATTAATACTACAGGAACAAGTGACACTTTAATTTGATGTTAAAAATGTTAGGCTTTTGGCACTAATTAGGGGAGTGTTCTTGCTCAAGGTAGAGGAACCAACAGGGGCAATGGAGTGAAGTAGGTTGTTTTGGGAAAGGCAAGGAGTTCAACAAGTCAGGAAAGCAGAGTGCCTAGAGCAGTATAGGCTTCTGTCAAAGCTGAAATGGTTGGTTAGGGCCATAGGGATGGGAAAAAAGAAAGAGGAATTTGAGGTTAGCAGATGATTTGTAGCCATTGTAAATTCTTTAAAAAAAATTATTTATGTCTGCATTGGGTCTTTTTTTTAAATTGGAGGATAATTGCTTTACAATGTTGTGTTGGTTTCTGCCTTAAACAATTTGAATCAGCCGTATTATGTATATGTCCCCTCCCTCTTGAGCCTCCCTCCCTCTTCCCATCCCACCCCTCTACATCTTCACAGAGTGCCAGGCTGGGCTTCCTGTTTTATATGGCAACTTCTTACCAGCTATCTATCTTACACATGGTAGTGTATATATGTCAATGCTACCTTCTCACTTCTTAGTTGTGGTGTGCAGGCTCTTTGTAGTGGCATTCAGGCTTCTCTCTAGTTGTAGCTCACAGACTTAGTTGCCCCAAGGCATGTGGGATCTTAGTCCCCAGACCAGGGATCCAACCCAAATTCCCTGCATTGAAAGGTGGATTCTTAACCACTGGACCACCAGGAAAGTCCCCACTGTAAGTTCTTTTTTTTTTTTTTCCCACTGTAAGTTCTTGAGGGGAAAGTGAATTAGTGTTTTCATGTTTATTGAGTCTACTGTATAAAAATCCCCAAGCCATGGAGTGTGTACAAGTGAGTAGTCTGGCATTAGTATACAAAACAGATCTGAAAGTAGGTGATATTGAGGTCAGGATGGTCAACTAGAAAGACTATTATAGTAATCTAAGGGTAAAGAGATGAGGGCAGAATAATGGAAGGGGAAAAAGAGATAGAAATCAATACACCAGATATATTTCAAGGAAAATTGTAAAATACTTGTTGGTTAATTGGATGAATGGATGTATGGAGCCCCAGTGGGAGTCTTGATTTTAACTGGCAAATATAGAAATTATATTGCAAGAATAAACTGAATCAGGGTGGTTGAATGCCATGCTTTTCATTTACAGTTCTTTTGAGGTATCAAGTGACCAAGACTCTATTGGCTTACTCATGGGTCTGGGAGATAAATGAAGCCATGAGACTAAATGAGCTTCTGGAGAATGGGGAAAGGAAGAAAACAAACATGTTTTGAATGCCTATTATGTTCCAAACAATGACTATGAAGAAGAAATAAGAGTGAAGAACAGAGTCTTGAGGGAAAGCCCAAAGTTAAAGGTCAGAAAAGGGGACTAGAATTTCTCAAAAATGTAGAAGGGTAATATAATATGCACAAAATGTTGTCTTTGAAAACAAAAAAGAATAATTTTAAGGAAACAGGGAAAGATCAAATAGTTTGGGGATTCAGAAAGATTAAAAATTGGAATAAAACCTTGCATTTTGTGAGGATCCTTGGTGACATATAATTCAATTCTATTCCACAAAAATTTCTTGTGCATCTAGTATGTACTTAGCAACAGAGCCCTGGAAACAGCCTCATGGAGACTGAGGTCTGGAAGAAGAAAGTTAAGTAAATTGTCAATTACAAGACAATCTATTATATTTAACACAGGGGAACCATAGAGTACTAAAATAGAACATAAGGAGGGCCACCAATCCTAGACTTGAGGGGTCTGGAAGGCTTTCCAGAGGAAATACTTAAACTGGGACCTATAGGACAAGTTAAAATTAGCCAAATGAGAAGCAATGTTTGATCCAAGTAAGAAACACCTGATGTGGTAATCCAAAGAGAAAAGAAAGTATGACCACTCAAGCAACTGAAAGAAGTAGTAGTCTAAGTGGGTGATTTTGTAGAGCCATTGTTGAAGAGGTTACCAAGTAGTAAATGATGTTATAGAGTCATGTCAAAGACTTTATATTCAATACAAATTGGTATTGGGAAGGTGCTGATGGGTTTAAGCAGGAGAATTATATAATCAAATATGTGGTTTAGAAAGACCTCTCTGACTTTGCACAGTGTCAAGATCAAAGTCAGACTGACCAGTTCTGAGGCTGTTATAGCAGTTTAAGAGAGATGATGGTGTCAGTAGAGATGGAGAGGAGCGGGTAGACTCAATAAATATGTAGGAGGTAGAATTGACAGTTTTGGTAATTAGTTGGTAGTGGGAGGTTTTAGTATAGAGAAGAGCTGAGAATGACATCAAGACTTTTGGCTTGGACAACTGATACATGCTGATATAAGAAACACTGGTGAAGAAATAGCTTTGAGAATTAAATATAATGAATTCTGTTTTGTTCATATTGATTTTGAGGTACCAACTATACATCCTAGTGGAGGTATATAATAGGCAGTTGGCTAAATGTGTCTCAAGTTCAGGAGAATTTAATTTAGGGAAAGAGAGAGATTTGGGGAAAATGAGTAGTTGATAATTGAATCCATCAGAGAAAATGAGGACAGGTTGGTGTTGAGTGAGAAGAGAAGATGTCTGAAGAAAAAACACTGAGAAATGCAAATATTTAAGAGCTGGGCAAGCCAAGAAGATCCAATAAAAGAAACAGAAGAAAGTGTGTGGGGATGCTCAGCAAAGAAATAAGAGTGCACCCGTGGCGGATACATGTTGATGTATGGCAAAACCAATACAATGTTGTAAAGTAAATAATAATAATAACAATAATAAATTTTAAAAAAGAAAATATCTACCAAAAAATAATAATAAAAATAAATTAAAAAAAGAAATAAGAGTGAAATTTCAGAAGACAGTAGCAAAAGGCTTTTCTAATGCAGGAAACCTATCATATTTGATGATGGAGGAAAAAGGAGACAATGGAGAGGAATAAAGACATGGCTAAAGAATAGTTAAATGCTGGACCACAGTCTTTCCAGAAACAGTGTAGCAGAGGAGCGAAGACTCATAGAGGAGAGATCCTTCTTTTAATAAGAACAAGAGTGACAGGATACGCAGAAGAACTATACAAAAAAGATCTTAATGACCCAGATAATCACGATGGTATGATCACTCACCTAGAGCCAGACATCCTGGAATGTGAAGTCAAGAGGGATTTAGGAAGCATCACTATGAACAAAGCTAGTGGAAGTGACAGAATTCCAGTTGAGCTATTTCAAATCCTAAGAGATGATGCTTTTAAAGTGCTGCACTCAATATGCCAGCAAATTTGGAAAATTCTGCAGTGGCCACAGGACTGGAAAAGGTCAGTTTTCATTCCAATCCCAAAGAAAGGCAATGCCAAAGAATGTTCAAACTACTGCATACATCTCACATACTAGCAAAGTAATTCTCCAAGTGAGGCTTCAACCGTACGTGAATTGAGAACTTCCAGATGTTTGTTCACGCTGGATTTAGAAAAGGGAGAAGAACCAGAGATCAAATTGCCAACATCCATTGGATCATTGAAAAAGCAAGAGAGTTCCAGGAAAACATCTACTTCTGCTTCAGTGAATATGCCAAAGCCTTTGTGTGGATCACAACAAACTGTGGAAAATTCTTAAAGAGATGGGAATACCAGACCCCCTTACTTGTCTCCTTAGAAGTCTGTATGCAGGTCAGGAAGCAACAGAACCAGACATGGAACAACAGACTGGTTCCAAATCGGGAAAAGAGTATGTCAAGGCTGTATATTGTCACCCTGCTTATTTAAATTATATGCAGAGTACATCATGTGAAATGCTAGGCTGGATGAATCATAAGCTGGAATCAATATTGCTGGGGGAAATATCAATAACCTCAGATATGCAGATGACACCACCCTTATGGCAGCAAGTGAAGAGGAATTGAGGAGGCTCTTGATGAAAGTGAAAGAGGAGAGTGAAAAAGCTGGTTTAAAACTCAACATTCAAAAAACTACAATCATGGCATCCGGTCCTATCACTTCATGGCAAATAGATGGGGAAACAGTGGAAACAGTGACAGACTATTTTCTTGGGCTCTGAAATCACTGCAGATGGTGACTGCAGCCATTAAATTAAAAGATGCTTGCTCCTTGGAAGAAAAGCTATGACCAACCTAGACAGCATTTTAAAAAGCAGAATTACTTTGGCAACAAAGGTCCATCTAGTCAAAGGTATGGTTTTTCCAGTAGTCATGTATGGATGTGAGAGTTGTACCATAACGAAGGCTGAGTGCCAAAAAATTGATGCTTTTGAATTGTGGTGTTGGGAGACTCTTGAGAGTCCCTTGGATTGCAAGGATAGCCAACAAGTCCATCCTAAAGGAAATCAGTCCTGAATACACATTGGAAGGACTGACACTGAAGCCAAAGCTCCAATACTTTGGCCACCTGATGCAAAGAGCCAACTCATTGGAAAAGACCCTGATTCTGGGAAACATTGAAGGCAGGAGGAGAAGGGGACGACAGAGGATGAGATGATTGGATGGCATCACCGACTCTATGGACATGAGTTTGAGCAAGCTTCTGGAGTTGGTGATGGACAGGGAAGCCTGGCATGCTGTAGTCCATGGGGTTGCAAAGATTCGGACACGACTAAGCAACTGAACTGAGTGAGTGATAGGAGAAAGAGAGTTGAGAAAGGAGATGGGCTACTGGTAGCAAAGGAGGCATGTATCAGATTAGCATAATTTATCAATGAGGTAGGATTTGAGGTCTCTGCCGAGCTCACATGTCACAAGGGAGGAAATAGATTAAATGGAAAAAAGATCCTGCCTTACAGTTGCAAATTCCATCATTATTGACAAATATTCACTCATAATGTAGCTATTTTTAAGTTGTTTGTGAATGTTTAAGTGGTTGAATGACATCAATAAATCTAGAATAACTTAGACTTGGAGGACAATTAGGTGCAAGAGATGTGAGGTAGGAAAACGATATTTTCTGATATTTCTTTTAGCAGAGCAAGACTGGTTTATACAGTCTAAAAGAGTAAGGCTGAAAGGATATTCTCAGAGTTGAGTATCCTGACACACTTTTAAGGTTCAGCGTCAATAAGAATTCTAACTCTGATAGAGTATTAGCAATTATAATAGCTACCACTTAATAAGTCCTACTATATTCCAGGTCTGACACTTATCACTGTGTATTGAGTGATTCTCCACCAGGGGCATATATTTTCCGCTCCCTGCTCCCCCCACCCCTGCCTTGGCCCCATCTTTAGGGACTTTTGGCAATGTCTGGAGATATTTTTGGTTGTTGTGACTTGGAGAGGTAGCTGTGGGTAGAAACTACAGCTGCTGCTGCATGCATCCTACAATGTTTGGGAGAGGCTCCCACAACAAAGCATTGTGCCCAAAATGTCAGCAGTGCCAAGATTGACAAACATTGCTTTATATTTATTATTTTGTGTAATTCTCACAACAATCCAATGAGGGAGGACTAATTTTCTCTAATATACACATAAAACAGAATTGAGGGCAGGGGAGGTTAAGCAAATCACCCAAGGTCCTAAGAAACAAAACTAGATTTTAAACCCATCTGCCTGATTTCAAAGTCAATTTTTAACCACTGTAAACCTTTCCACTTTTTACTCAAGATGCACAGACCAAAACAAAACTCTTCTACTGCTTACAAATATTTTTTTTTCCTTAAAAGGCATTTGTTAGTACATTCAAATCTGCATTCCTTTTAGATTTACCAAGTGCCCATCTGTCAACTCTAACCTTTTCCACTTGTGGACAACAGAACAGCTTTGTCCTATAGAAAACAGACTTGAGTCAGGCACATCAGACATATAGATACCAACATGACATATTTTGCCTCTTGTGGGAATCTTCTAATTGAAAAGAGTTTTCATGTGATGGCCAGTTGTAGATCCATTCTCAAATTCTACTCAACAACCCCTGAGGAGATGGATTATTTCTGGGCTTTGAATTATGACTGGAATTCTGCCCTGATGCCATCCATCATGCAAACTACTCAAGTATCTCTGGAGAATCCCTAGGCAGGAACCAAACACCAACCAAGGTATGTTATGTTAAGACAACCTATGTAAGTCTAGGTTAAGAAGTCCTTTAGTGACTGTGGAGCTTTGGTGGTTGTTTTGGGTTTGTTTTGTTTTTACTACTTCTAAGCCACTGTAATGGTGAAAGTCTCCTTTGTAAGACTGCCAGAATTCAGAAGTAGGTTTAAGAATCTAGCTATCTTCTGTTAAACCAGACATGAAAAAGACTTGCAGAAATGCAAAACAATGTCACTCTTGCCTAAAATGTCACTGACGTTAACATAAAATTGATTATTCTTTTGTTGTTTTTGGAGAAACTAATATTTCAAAAACACTATGTCAACTAGATAAAACAGTAAATTCAATTCTCCCTTGAAAGGGGTAGATTTTTGCAAACAGCTTGGCCTCCAGGTTGAACATTCCCCAAATTTGTGGGACAAGTGTGTGCTCTCTCCTCCTTTTAAGGTGTCCTACTCATCCTGGTTATCTCAGTATTGCTCAGTTTTTAAAACTGAAATCCCATGTCCTGGGAATCCCTTCAATCCCAGGCAACAGTTATATTGGTTGCTGTAGATACATCCAAAGTTTAGTAATTTATGCTAGAGAATAAAACTAAATTACTAACACCATTAGTTGAGGTTCAGTCAGAATAGGGTATGATAACATGATTCAGCTTAGTAAAGTTGATAATCATTTTTGGTTCTCACCTGTTTTTATCAAAGATGATTTTTCAAAGAGGAAAATCCAACTAAACCCTGCTATTATGTCAATAGGTTACTGATGGGGTGGCTCATAGGATGCCACATAACACAGCTGTTGTCAATTATGGCTACACATTAAAATCAATGCAGTGGAAGGCTTCAAAAACCTGGCTGTACAGGATGCACACAAGACCAATTAAGTCAGAATCGCCTGGGATGGGACCCAGGCATCAGTGTTTGTAAAGAACCTCCAGTGATTACAATGTACACTCAAGGCTGAGAAACCCTGCTATAGCTTGATGCTTTCCATTTTTCATTGTGAATTTGTGGTTGAGCTTCTGAGAAGATGCAGCTATTAGCTGCGTTATGAGGGTCTCTGACATCGCTCCTTCTCCAGCACATGTTAAATACATTATCCAAAATGCCACCATGAAGACCAAAAGTCTTCCTCTGGAGACATAATTAAAAACATAGGCAGGGGCAGAAAACAGTAACTATTAGGTTTGAGAAAGATTTTCTGTCTTTCAGTTCAGTTCAATTGCTCAGTTGTGTCCAAATCTTTGCAACCCCATGAATCGCAGCATGCCAGGCCTCCCTGCCCATCACCAACTCCCGGAGTTCACTCAAACTCACGTTCATTGAGTCGGTGATGCCATCCAGCCATCTCATCTGCTGTCATCCCCTTTCCCTCCTGCCCCCAATCCCTCCCAGCATCAGAGTCTTTTCCAATGAGTCAACTCTTCGCATGAGGTGGCCAAAGTACTGGAGCTTCAGCTTTAGCATCATTCCTTCCAAAGAACACCCAGGGCTGATCTCCTTTAGAATGGACTGGTTGGATCTCCTTGCAGTCCAAGGGACTCGCAAGAGTCTTCTCCAACACCACAGTTCAAAAGCATCAATTCTTTGGCGCTCAGCTTTCTTCACAGTCCAACTCTCACATCCATACATGACCACTGGAAAACCATAGCCTTGACTAGACGGACCTTTGTTGGCAAAGTAATGTCTCTGCTTTTGAATATGCTATCTAGGTTGGACATAACTTTCCTTCCAAGGAGTAAGCGTCTTTTAATTTCATGGCTGCAGTCACCATCTGCAGTGATTTCAGAGTCCCAAAAAATAGTCTGACACTGTTTCCACTGTTTCCCCATCTATTTAAAATGAAGTGATGGGACCAGATGCCATGATCTTTGTTTTCTGAATGTTGAGCTTTAAGCCAACTTTTTCACTTTCCTCTTTCACTTTCATCAAGAGGCTTTTTAGTTCCTCTTCACTTTCTGCCATAAGGGTGGCGTCATCTGCAAATCTGAGGTTATTGATATTTCTCCCGGCAATCTTGATTCCAGCTTGTGCTTCTTCCAGCCCTGCATTTCTCATGATGTACTCTGCAAAGAAATTAAATAAGCAGGGTGACAATATACAGCCTTGATGTACTCCTTTTCCTATTTGGAACCAGTCTGTTGTTCCATGTCCAGTTCTAACTGTTGCCTCCTGACCTGCATATAGGTTTCTCAAGAGGCAGGTCAGGTGGTCTGGTATTCCCATCTCTTTCAGAATTTTCCACAGTTTATTGTGATCCACACAGTCAAAGGCTATGACATAGTCAATAAACTGTCTTTAAGAGGCCTTAATTCAAATGTTTGAAAATGTTCACCTACTCTTATATTTGTGTCTGTCCCATAAGGTGAAAGATGTTATGAGGAGAAGCTCTGGAAATTACAAAGTGTTACCACGGCAGGCTTAATACCTAAAGCAAAGGTGATTTTATAAATGGGTTGAGTCAGATCAAGGCCCCGAGAGAATTAGGCCTTTGGGGCTGAGAGAGCTAAGAGGAAGAGAACTGGTATTGCATGGGAAGACAAGAGGGGAACCACCAAAAGCCTCAACTATGTCACAAAGATTATTAAAAGGTGAAAATTGGAAATGAGGTCAGGCCATAAACATAATTTAAAAGATCCAGCAGCTTTTCCAGAGGAGTTTGCATAGCCAATTATTCCCAGGTGGCCTATTAGAGAGTGTAAAACTGGGTTTATGTTCACCTCGTGTTGTAACTTTTCAATAATATTAGAGTGAATGGAACTGGAACAGAAAAAGGAGGGCTTCTCAAAATTCATCTCTTGAAGCAAACTGAGCTCGTAATGACTTGTCTGGTTTGTAAGATATGGCAAGAAACAGTTTTCCGGTTTTTGCCTCTCATATCCAATAAGGTTTGAGAAATAATGAAAGTCAGAGAATTCTTCTTAGGACCTTAGAGATGCTCATGGTTCCTTGGAAAGCCATCCCCAAACTTCCTTCCCCAACAGTGGTCAGCGTGCCTGAAATCCTACCAGGAGAAACACCTTCCTTCAAAACTGGTGATACATTAAAGAAGTTCTTGTTAATTGAAATAGGTGACACCCTAGGATAGGAATTCCTGATCAGAAAACACTATCCTGGCTTCATTTCTAGATCTCTAAGATGGTTGCTGCCTCAGCCATGCCCAACTATTTTCCACTTTCTAGGTTCTCACACCTCCCTTCCTCTAGCTCTCTTTCCCCTTTCTCTCTCTCACACTCACACACACTACCGTTGGAAATCTCAGGTTTTAGCCTTATCAGCCACCTCCTTGCCAGTGATTACTTGACAGCTAGCTGAGAGCAAGATGGATATTAGGGAGGTGGGGGGTGCAGATAATAATGAAAGAAAAACTATCTAGGGAATAGAACTAAGTGTTATAGTACTTAGTTCTATATACAAGCCCAGGTTGACTATATCTAGGGCCATTGATTTTTCCAATGGAAAAATGGGTTAGGAATTAAGGGTTACATACACAAATAAAGGTCAGTTAGGCAGCCATGTATAACCTTTGGTTTTAAGAAAAAAGTCTTCTAATTGAATTTCGTGTGTGTGTGTGTGTGTGTGTGTGTGTTGAAGGGCAATGGAGATCACCTGTAATGTATCATGTAATTGAGTTGTTCCATACCCCTTTACCCAAGGGGGAATAATCAGATATCAAGAATACCACTGAGTTGTCTGTGTGATTAAACTAAAGGAAAATTCCATTTTTATCATTTCTAAATGATAAAACAACATTCCTAAAACAGTTAGCTTAGAGCAGCAAAAGTCTAAATCTTTCTCAAATTCATAAAGCAAATAAAATTGGAAACATATACAATATCATTTGAGCATTTTGATGAATTTGCAGCTATGTGAGATATAATCCAGGAAGAGTTAAAAACAAACAAACAAAAGTTGGACTTTGAAACATTTTACTTTTATGGAAATCTTACTTATAATGTTACAACAGATATGTCATAATATATGGTGCATCCATCCTGAAAACAGAACAGAAAAATATATAGAATACAAGTAAACAGAGACTATTTTGGAATATTGGCAGTTTTAAGGAATGTAAAGTAATAATAGCATAAACATTTTTGGTGCTGGAACAAGAAATATGGAGAAGACCAACTTCATATCTAGCCCCAAATAATTCATTTGGTTTCATTGGTTTTATCAGAAATGTTGGTTAGTAAGCATGCTGAGAGTGAGGATTTAGAGAAAAAATGTGCTGTGTCTAAAGAGAGTAAAATGCTGACTGGGTTTGATTCAAAATTCGCCACAGGCCAGGAAAAAGATTTTGCAAAACTCTGGCCCCTCTTGCACACACATAGCCTAGGCTGTGGGTAAGCCTCACATTCAGTAGCTGCATTTGGTTTTCAAAGAATAGGGTCATCTTCTCAGCCTACACTTCTCATTAAGTTCCAAACACTTCCCTGGGATATAAAACCTCCCTTTTCTCTTTCACCACTCCCAGTAAAGCTGGCTTGTTCAGACAATACTGAAAGGGGCTGTTCTTGATGCCCCATTGATATATTTTGCTGGGATAGCCTAGAAGCGTTTGTCCGTTGGTATCTCACACAAATGTCAACTGTTTCTACCCAGACTGAAATAAATGTTTTATATAAAAACTGGGTGATGTTTTCAGCATTCTCTCAAGAAGAATTTATTGAATATGCAGTCTGTGCAAGGTATTACTAGGCTAAGCCCTGGAACAGGAAGAGGGAAGGAGGGAAAGAAGAGAGGCTAGAAAGTACTGGAGAGAGAGAAAGATAAATAAGTTGTAGCATCTGCCTTTAATAATAACAGCTAATATTTATTGTGTAGCTACTCTGTGCCAGGCACAGTGCTAATGGCTTTGCATGAATCAGATAACTGAAACTTTGCAACAGTACTGACTGTATACCTCCTTTCATAGATGAGGAAACTGAAACTCAGAGAGGTTAAGCCCAAAGTCACACAGCTAGTGATGGAATTAAAGTTTGAGCCTAGTCTATCTGATCCCAAAAACCAGAGTGTGTAACCACTGTGCTCTACTGCCTTCAAGGACTTAGCACCTGGTAAGGGGAGAAAAAGACTCTGATGCTGGGAGGGATTGGGGGTAGGAGGAAAAGGGGACGACAGAGGATGAGATGGCTGGATGGCATCACCGACTCGATCGACGTGAGTTTGAGTGAACTCCAGGAGATGGTGATGGACAGGGAGGCCAGGCATGCTGCGATTCATGGGTCGCAAAGATTCGGACATGACTGAGCGACTGAACTGAACTGAAGGGGAGGAAGCAAACACCATGACCTCTAATAAAAGGCACAATATGATAAGTACCACAAAAGATTAAGGAAACTGCTATGGGCACAGACATAGAGAACAAATGTATGGATGCCAAGGGGGAAAGGGATGGGGTGGGAGGAATTGGGAGATTGGGATTGACATATATACAAGATTGACACTGTGTATAAAATAGACAACTGATGGGAACATACTGTATAGTACAGGGAACTATTCTTGATGCTCTGTGGTAGCCTAAATGGGAGGGAAATCCAAAAGGGAGGGGATACATGTATATGTATGGCTGATTCATTTTGCTGTACAGTAGATGCTAACATTATAAAGCAAGTATATTGCCAATAAAAATTAATAACATAAATAAAACTTTTCTTAAAAGGAAACTGCTATGGGAGTACAGAGTCAGGAGTAATTGATTTCTGGGAAGATTTTATGGAGGCAACAAAAATTGAACTTGGGCTTAAATGAAAACTAGGATTTTGGTTGGTAGAGATGAGGGAAAGGATATTTCAGGTAAAGAAGTTACATCACAGAATGAGAAGTACAGTGTAACTGGAGCATTATATGCATCACAGAATAAAGGGTAACAATTAAAATGTTGTAAAGACTGGCCCCTATTGTCATATACCTTGAACACAGAGAAGTCAGAATTTTATTATTTCCATAGTAGGCAAAGGAAAGTCAATAATAGTTTTTGCACAGGCGAGTGATTTGGCCAAATGTGTGATTTGGAAAGAAAGTTTTGGTGGCAGTTTCATTAATGGGAAGGTTATCAAATGAATTAGAGGTCAAAGACCAGTTGTGTGACAAGTAATACCATCTAGATAAGTAAAGGTAGGAGCCAGAACCACAGTGTTTGCATGGGGAATGGGGTAGAAACAGCTACCCTGAAACACTGATAGTGATCTTGGGAACTGGTAACTGAGTATGTGGTTGAGGGATAATTTAAAGAGGATAGTAATATTTCCAGCCTGACTAGGTAGCTTGCTGTATCCCTGGCTAAGAGAAGGGACACAGGACAGAATAAATTTGAAGGGTGGCTGCTGCTGCTGCTAAGTCGCTTCAGTCGTGTCCGACTCTGTGGGACCCCATAGACAGCAGCCCACCAGGCCCTGCCGTCCCTGGGATTCTCCAGGCAAGAACACTGGAGTGGGTTGCCATTTCCTCCTCCAATGCATGAAAGTGAAAAGTGAAAGTGAAGTCATTCAGTCGTGTCCGACTCTTAGCGACCCCATGGACTGCAGCCTACCAGGCTCCTCCATTCATGGGATTTTCCAGGCAAGAGTACTGGAGTGGGTTGCCATTGCCTTCTCCATTGAAGGGTGGAGGAGACCATAAACTAGGTGATTCATATGGAGCTATACATCAAGCAGTTGTTAGTCATAACCGAAGCTCAGGGAAAAGGCAAGAATATAGATTTGAGAGTCACCCAGAGAGAGAATAGCTTTCCCTGGTGGCTCAGACAGTAAAGCATCTGCCTATAATGCGGGGGACCCAGGTTCGACCCCTGGGTCAGGAAGATCCCCTTGGAGAAGGAAATGGCAACCCATTACAGTAATCTTGCCTGGAAAATTCCATGGACGGAGAAGCCTGGTAGGCTACAGTCCATGGGGTCGCAAAGAGTTGGACATGACTGAGCGACTTCACTTTCATCTTTCTTCAGAGAAAGAATATAGTCTAAAGAGAGAATGAGACTACCCAGAGAGAATATTGTTAGATAAGAAAACAAACTCTGTTTCTGGCAATAGGATAAATGTGTAGAGAAATCCCTCCCAGTAAAGAATGCCTACTTACAATGGTGCCTGACAGGGCAAGCACAATGCGGGGAAAGGGAAGCTGACTTAAGAAGCTGGAAAAAATATTTTGAGTGTTGTTTTTAAAGTGAAACTGAGCTGTAGTTATGTCAAGTTTTCTAGAGGTAATCAAGCCAGAGCTTGTCTTGGGAGTATCTACTTACCCCTGGTGGCTTTGAGTTGGTATCTAAGCACTATGTAGTAGGACCAAAGACAGGAGATAAAGTCTGAGACCCAAGCAAGGTAATGGAGCTGAGAGGACACCATGTCATAAAGCTGAAATCCACTAAGGGTCACTCTGAGTGAGTGACCCAGAAAATATCCACTTCTCTATAAAAAGATACTTACCTAACCTAGGGAATGGGGGTGGGGATGGGGCATGGTTGTAGAGTTTATTTCTCCTGAGTATTCCTAATTACATGCCCATGCTCAAGCACTTTGGGGAGCAGAATACTGTTTCTGTCATCAAAACCACCAAACAGAAACATTAGTTTATAGCAGTCCTTGGTTGATGGTGCCTCTGGGTACATTACAATGGTAAATAAAAATCTTCTCTGGAAGAATTTTAAAATAGCCTCAAAAGAATTCCTACAGATAAAATTCCAAAGAGCATGAGCTCACAAGAAAAAAAAAAATCACTAAACCTACAAAGAAACAAGCCAATATGAGTGGAAGTCTGCAGAAAAGACTTACAAAGATTGAAGTTATAAAAATTATCAGATTTTGAATATGTTAAAAGAAAGTTAAAGATGGTTGAGAAATAAACTATGGAAACTGAACAGAAGATTAAAAAAACAAATGGAATACTGAGAAATAAAAAATATATTTTAAGCACAAAATAAAAACTCCTATGATGGGTTAAACAGAGAGCCAAAGAGAATTTGTGAACTGGAAAACAGGTCAAATTACATCATCCAGTAAGAAGCACAAAGAAAGACAAATACACGAAAAAAAGTCTGAAAGAGGTTAAGACATTAAAGATAACAAAAGAGGTTGAAATACATCTTAATGAAGTTTGAGAGGCAAGAGTAGACTGTCATAGAAATTATACATTCAAAGAGATACAGTGCAAATAATTTTTGGAGATTTAATAAAATGAAAAGAGAGAGAAAAGAACAGTATCTTAAAAAACTGAAAGGGCAGTTGGAGGGAAGAGAAATCAGTAAATAAAACTGAAAAAAAAAAAACTTTTTTAGGGAGATAAAAGAAGAACAAAGAAAATCAGGAAAACAAAGAGGGAGTGTGTTTTGATAAAGCCATGATCAATAGTTCTACATGTTGCAGACTAGGAACGTGACAACCAGAAGTCATTTTTCCCCAAACTTTAAACTTTTTATTTTGTTTTGTGGTAGAGGCTTTCTCCTTGGAAAAAAAGCTATGACCAACTTAGACAGCATATTAAAAAGCAGAGACATTACTTTGCCAACAAAGGTCCATCTAATCAAAACTATGGTTTTTCAGTAGTCATGTATGGATGTGAGAGTTGGACTATAAAGAAAGCTGAGCACTGAAGAATTGATGCTTTTGAACTGTGGTGTTGGAGAAGACTCTTGAGAGTCCCTTGGACAGCAAGGAGATCCAAATTGTCCAACCTAAATGAAATCAGTCCTGAATATTCATTGGAAGGATTCATATTGAGGCTGAAATTCCAATACTTTGGCCAATCAGTGCGAAGAACTGATTCATTTGAAAAGACCCTGATGCTGGGAAAGATTGAAGGTGGGAGTAGAAGGGGATAACAGAGGATGAGATGGTTGGGTGGCATCATCAACTTAATGGACATGAGTTTGAGCAAGCTCCAAGAGTTGGTGATGGACAGGGAAGCCTGGAATCCTGCAGTCCATGGGGTCGCAAAGAGCCAGACATGACTGAGTGACTGAACTGAACTGATAGCTGATTAACAATATTGTGATTAACAATACCGTGGACAAAATGTGGTTCACTGGAGAAGGGAATGGCAAATCACTTCAGTATTCTTGCCTTGAGTACCCCATGAACAGTATGAAAAGGTAAAAAGATAGGACACTGAAAGATGAACTTGCCAGTTGGTAGGTGCCCAATATGCTACCGGAAATCAGTGCAGAACTAACTCCAGAAAGAGTGAAGAGATGGAGCCAAAGAAAAAACAAAACCCAGTTGTGGATGTGACCAGTGATGGAAGCAAGGTCTGATGCTGTAAAGAGCAATATTGCATAGGAACCTGGAATGTTAGGTCCATGAATCAAGGCAAATGGGAAGCAGTCAAACAGGAGATGGCAAGAGTGAATGTCCACATTTTAGCAATCAGCAAACTAAAATGGACCAGAATGGGTGAATTTAACTCAGATGACCATTATATTTACTACTATGGGCAAGAATCCCTTAGAAGAAATGGAGTAGCCATCACAGTCAACAAAAGAGTCCAAAATGCAGTACTTGGATGCAATCTCAAAAACAACAGAAGGTTCTCTGTTCATTTCCAAGGCAAACCATTCAATATCACAGTAATCCAAGCCTATGTCCCAACCAGTAATGCTGAAGAAGCTGAAGTTGAATGGTTCTATGAAGACCTACAAGACCTTTTAGAACTAACACCCAAAAAAGATGTCCTTTTCATTATAGGGGACTGGAATGCAAAAGTAGGAAGTCAAGAAATACCTGGAGTAACAGGCAAATTTGGCCCTGGAGTACAAAATGAAGCAGGACAAAGGCTAATAGAGTTTTGCCAAGAGAACACACTGATCACAGCAAACACCCTCTTCCAACAACACAAGAGAAGACTCTACATATGGACTTCACCAGATGGTCAACACTGAAATCAGATTAATTATATTCTTTGCAGTCAAAGATGGAGAAACTATAAAGTCAGCAAAAACAAGACTGGGAGCTGACTGTTGCTCAGATCATGAACACCTTATGGCCAAATGTAGACTTAGATTGAAGAAAGTAGGGGAAACCATTAGACCATTCAGGTCTGACCTAAATCAAATCCCTTGTGATTATACAGTGGAAGTGAGAAGTAGATTTAAGGGACTAGATCTGATAAACAGAATGCCTGATGAACTATGGATGGAGGTTCATGACATTGTACAGGAGACAGGCATCAAGACAATCCCCAAAGAAAATAAATTCAAAAAAGCAAAATGGCTGTCTGAGGAGGCCTTACAAATAGCTGTGAAAAGAAGAGAAGTGAAAAGCAAAGGAGAAAAGGAAAGATATACCCATTTGAATGCAGAGTTGCAAAGAATAGTAAGGAGAGATAAGAAAGGCTTCCTCAGAGATCAGGGCAAAGAAACAGAGGAAAACAATAGAGTGGGAAAGATTAGAGATCTCTTCAAGAAAATTAAAGATACCAAGGGAACATTTCATGCAAAGATGGACTCAATAAAGGAAAGAAATGGTATGGACCTAACAGAAGTTGAAGATATTAAGAGGAGGTGGCAAAAATACACAAAACTATACCAAAAAATCTTCACAATGCAGATAATCATGATGCTGTGCTCACTCACCTAGAGCCAGATATCCTGGAATGTGAAGTCAAGTGGGCCTTAGGAAGTATCACTACGAACAAAGCAAGTGGAGGTGATGGAATTCCAGTTGAGCTATTTCAAATCCTGAAAGATGATGCCATGAAAGTGCAACACTCAATATGCCAACAAATATGGAAAACTCAGCAGTGGCCACAGGACTGGAAAAGGTCAGGTTTCTTTCCAGTCCCTAAGAAAAGCAATGCCAAAGAATGTTCAAACTACTGCACAATTGTACTCATCTCACATGCTGGTAAAGTAATGCTCAAAATTCCCCAAGCCAGGCTTCAACAGTACGTGAACCATGAACTTCCGGATGTTCAAGTTGGTTTTAGAAAAGGCAGAGGAACCAGAGATCAAATTGCCAACATGCACTGGATCATCAAAATAGCAAGAGGTTTCCAAGAAAAACATCTATTTCTGCTTTATTTGCTATACCAAAGCCTTTGACTGTGTGGATCACAATAAACTGGGAAAATTCTTCAAGAGATGGGAATACTGACCACCTGACCTACCTCTTGAGAAATCTGTATGCCGGTCAGGAGGTGACAGTTAGAAAGGGACATCAAACACAGACTGGTTCCAAAAAGGAAAAGGAGTACATCAAGGCTGTATGTTGTCATCCTGCTCATTTAACTTATAAGCAGTGTACATCATAAGAAACGGTGGGCTGGATGAAGCACCAGCTGGAATCAAGATTCCCGGGAGAAATATCAATAACCTTAGATATGCAGATGACACCACCCTTGTGGCAGAAAGTGAAAAACTAAAGAGCCTTTTGATGAAAGTGAAAGAAGAGAGTGAAAAAGTTAGCGTAAAGCTCAACATTCAGCAAACTAAGATCATGGCATCTGGTCCCATCACTTCATGGCAAATAGATGGGGAAACAGTGGAAACCGTGGTAGACTTTATTTTGGGGGGGCTCCAAAAATCACTGCAAATGATGACTGCAGCCATGAAATTAAAAGATGTTTGCTCCTTGGAAGAAAAGTTATGACCAACCTAGACAGAATATTAAAAAGCAGAGACATTACTTTGCCAGCAAACGTGCATCTGGTCAAGGCTATGGTTTTTCCACTAGTTATGTATGGATGTGAGAGTTGGACTATAAAGAAAGCTGAGGACCAAAGAATCGATGCTTTTGAACTTTGGTGTTGCAGAAGACTCTTGAGAGTCCCTTGAACAGCAAGAAGATCCAACCAGGTCATCTTAAAAGAGATCAGTCCTGAGTTTTCATTGGAAGGACTGATGTAGAAGCTGAAACTCCAATACTTTGGTCACCTGATTGGAAGAACTGATTCAATTGAAAAGACCCTGATGTTGGGAAAGATTGAAGATGCGAGGAGAATGGGACAACAGAGGATGAGATGGTTCAATGGCATTACCGACTCAGTGGACATGAGTTTGAGTAAACTCCATCTCCCTACTTGTCTACCTCATTTAGGGGCACATAATATTCAAGAAAATCACAATAGCTGGTATGAGCATGGATGGTACAACTTTCAGTTCAGTTCAGTTCAGTCGCTCAGTCGTGTCCTACCCTTTGAGTCCCCATTAATCGCAGCACGCCAGGCCTCCCTGTCCATCACCAACTCCCGGAGTTCACTCAGACTCACGTCCATTGAGTCAGCGATGCCATCCAGCCATCTCATCCTCTGTCATCCCCTTCTCCTCCTGCTCCCAATCCCTCCCAGCATCAGGGTCTTTTCCAATGAGTCAACTCTTCGCATGAGGTGGCCAAAGTACAGGAGTTTCAGCTTTAGCATCATTCCTTCCAAAGAAATCCCAGGGCTGATCTCCTTCAGAATGGACTGGTTGGATCTTCAGTCCATGGGACTCTCAAGAGTCTTCTCCAACACCACAGTTCAAAACCATTAATTCTTTAGCGCTCAGCCTTCTTCACAGTCCACTCTCACAACCATACATGACCACAGGAAAAACCATAGCCTTGATTAGATGGACCTTTGTTGGCAAAGTAATGTCCCTGTTTTGAATATTCTATCTAGGTTGGCCATAACTTTCCTTCCAAGGAGTAAGCGTCTTTTAATTTCATGGCTGCAGTCACCATCTGCAGTGATTTTGGAGCCCCAAAAAATAAAGTCTGACACTGTTTCCACTGTTTCCCCATTTATTTCCCATGAAGTGATGGGACCGGATGCCATGATCTTCGTTTTCTGAATGTTGAGCTTTAAGCCAACTTTTTCACTCTCCTCTTTCACTTTCATCAAGAGGCTCTTTAGATCCTCTTCACCTCTGCCATAAGGGTGGTGTCATCTGCAAATCTGAGGTTATTGACATTTCTCCCAGCAATCTTGATTCCAGCTTGTGTTTCTTCCAGTCCAGCATTTCTCATGATGTACTCTGCATATAAGTTAAATAAGCAGGGTGACAATATACAGCCTTGACGTACTCCTTTTCCTATTTGGAGCCAGTCTGTTGTTCCATGTCCAGTTCTAACTGTTGCTTCCTGACCTGCATACAGATTTCTCAAGAGGCAGGTCAGGTGGTCTGGTATACCCATCTCTTTCAGAATTTTCCACAGTTTATTGTGATCCACACAGTCAAAGGCTTTGGCATAGTCACTAAAGCAGAAATAGATGCTTTTCTGGAACTCTCTTGCTTTTTCCATGATCCAGTGGATGTTAGAAATTTGATCTCTGGTTCCTCTGCCTTTTCTAAAACTAGCTTGAAGATCAGGAAGTTCACGGTTCACGTATTGCTGAAGCCTGGCTTGGAGAGTTGTGAGCATTACTTTACTAGCGTGTGAGATGAGTGCAATTGTGCGGTAGTTTGAGCATTCTTTGGCATTGCCTTTCTTTGGGATTGGAATGAAAACTGACCTTTTCCAGTCCTGAGGCCACTGCTGAGTTTTCCAAATTTGCTGGCATATTGAGTGCAGCACTTTCACAGCAGCATCTTTCAGGATTTGAAATAGCTCAACTGGAATTCCATCACCTCCACTAGCTTTGTTCATAGTGATGCTTTCTAAGGCCCACTTGACTTCACATTACAGGATGTCTGGCTCTAGGTCAGTGATCACAGCATCGTGATTATCTGGGTCATGAAGATCTTTTTTGTGTAGTTCTTCTGTGTATTCTTGCCACTCTTCTTAATATCTTCTGCTTCTGTTAGGTCCATACCATTTCTGTCCTTTATCTCGCCCATCTTTGCATGAAATTTTCCCTTGGTATCTCTAATTTTCTTGAAGCAATCTCTAGTCTTTCCCATTCTGTCTCTTTCTTTGCATTGGTCGCCGAGGAAGGCTTTCTTATCTCTTCTTGCTATTCTTGGGAACTCTGCATCCAGATGCTTATATCTTTCTTTTTCTCCTTTGCTTTTCACTTCTTCTTTTCACAGCTATTTGTAAGGCCTCCTCAGACAGCCATTTTGTTTTTTTTGCATTTCTTTTCCATGGGGATGGTCTTGATCCCTGTCTCCTGTACAATGTCACGAACCTCATTCCATAGTTCATCAGGCACTCTATCTATCAGATCTAGTCCCTTAAATCTATTTCTCACTTCCACTGTATAATCATAAGGGATTTGTTAGGTCATACCTGAGTCATCTAGTGGTTTTCCCTACTTTCTTCAATTTAAGTCCGAATTTGGCAATAAGGAGTTCATGGTCTGAGCCACAGTCAGCTCCCAGTCTTGTTTTTGCTGACTGTATAGAGCTTCTCCATCTTAGGCTGCAAAAAATATAATCAATCTGATTTCGGTGTTGACCATCTGGTGATGTCCATGTGTAGAGTCTTCTCTTGTATTGTTGGAAGAGGGTGTTTGCTATGACCAGTGCATTTTCTCGGCAAAACTCTATTAGTCTTTGCCCTGCTTCATTTCGTATTCCAAGGCCAAATTTGCCTGTTACACCAGTTATTTCTTGTCTTCCTACTTTTCCATTCCAGTCCCCTATAATGAAAATGACATCTTTTTTGGGTGTTAGTTCTAAAAGGTCTTGTAGGTCTTCATAGAACGGTTCAACTTCAGCTTCTTCAGCGTTACTGGTTGGGGCATAGACTTGGATTACTGTGATATTGAATGGATTGCCTTGGAAACAAACAGAGATCATTCTGTCATTTTTGAGATTGCGTCCAAGTACTGCATTTCGGACTCTTTTGTTGACCATGATTGCTACTCCATTTCTTCTAAGGGATTCCTGCCCGCGGTAGTAGATATAATGGTCATCTGAGTTAAATTCACCCATTCCAGTCCATTTTAGTTCGCAGATTCCTAGAATGTCGACATTCACTCTTGCCATCTCTTATTTGACCACTTCCAATTTGCCTTGATTCATGGACCTGACATTCCAGGTTCCTATGCAATATTGCTCTTTACAGCATCGGACCTTGCTTCTATCACTAGTCACATCCAAAGCTGGGTATTCTTTTTGCTTTGGCTTCATCCCTTCATTCTTTCTGGAGTTATTTCTCCACTTATCTCCGGTAGCATACTGGGCACCTACTGACCTTGGGAGTTCCTCTTTCAGTATCCTATCATTTTGCCTTTTCATACTTTTCATGGGGTTTTCAAGGCAAGAATACTGAAGTGGTTTGCCATTCCCTTCTCCAGTGGATCACATTCTGTCAGATCTCTCCATCATGACCAGCCCTTCTTGGGTTGCCCCACGGGCTTGGCTTAGTTTCACTGAGTTAGACAAGTCTGTGGTCCTAGTGTGATTAGATTGACTAGTTTTCTCTGAGTATGGTGAGTATTGATTGAGTATAGATTGACTAGTTTTCTGTGAGTATTGAGTATAGATTGAGTATAAATTGACTAGTTTTCTGTGAGTATTGACTATTTTTCTGTGAGTACGAGGCCAGGGGCGGTCAGGTACATCTTTAAATAGTATTTATTGACTTGTTATCAGGACTTGCATTCATGTGTCCTCAGTTGTGTCTGACTCTTTGCAATCCCATGGACTGTAGCCCGCCAGGCTCCTCTGTCCATGGGATTTTCCAGGCAAGGATACTGGAGTGAGTTGCCATTTCCTTCTCCAGGAAATCTTCCTGACCCAGCGATCAAACCCAGGCCTCCTTCATTGCGAGATGGGTTCTTTACCATCAGCGCCACCTGGAGTCTGGGTCAAATGCTGCCGGTTTTCTCCTTCCCATTATCCCTGCCTTTAGCATAGTTCAGGATCTTATCACATTCACCTGGGCTTTTCATAGTCTGCATATTTCAGCTCTGGTCATCATATTTTCAGCTCAAACCCAAATTCATCTAAATATCCCCCTGTTCATAGTACTGACTTCATAGTGGAGATATTCAATAAATAAGAGTTGAAATGCAAGAATGCTCCATATAAAGTTAAATAGAAGTGTATCTCCCATTTCATGCAAATAATTTCATTTTTCAAAATCAATGAAAGAATATGTCATTTGAAGGCATATTTTATCTATTGTGTTGCTTGTATTTTGTCAAAACCTCATTCCAAAAATTACTATAGCCAGTGGTTAAGTGTGTGTGTCTATATGTATTTGTGTAAGAAGTTATGTTCTTACTACAAATTTATATTTAATTCAACAAAGATTTACTAAATGTCTACTATGTGTTTCTGTTATTTATTGCAGAAAATTCAAAGAAATGTATAATACAAATATGAGCATGAATACATATCACACAGAATTGTGTGTGCGTATATGTGTGTATATATATATATATACACACATATACGCACATATGCATACACACACACATATATACACACATACATATATATTCCCCACAAAAGAGGTCCAGATGAACTGAAATAGAGATATATCAAAAGAGTGAAATAGCACATCTAGATTGGAGGGGATAAAATAAGATCCCCTAAAGTGGCTGTTGTTTGAACTGAGTCTTCAATGAGGAATAAGATTGGATAAGTAGAGATTTAGAGGAAAAGATGGTGAGGAGGAAAGGAGACATTTCAAGCATGGATACAGCCAAGGAGATGAGAACAGAACTTGTTGAGATGGATCAATTCAGCATTACAATAACCTGTGAGTGTAAAAAAAAAAAAAAATTGATCACAGTGGTTGAAACACATGAGGGTTTATTTGTCTCATGTAATGAGAAGTCCAAAGGTAGGCAGTTGCTGGTGTTAGTTTACCAGCTCAAGAATGTCAGGGCTGTTTGTAATTCTCTTGATTTTTCCCTTATGGTCCCCAGATGTCTGTTGGAACTTTAAGGATCACAGTCAAATACCAGAGAGTGGGTAGAAGGGAGGTCAAAGGCAAAAAGGGCTTCCCAGAAGCTCTACCCAATAATTTCTGCTTGTATCTCATTGTTCACCTCTGTTTGCAGAACACTAGGAAACATGGATATTTTTAGCTAGGCACATTAATTGTGAAGAGTCTGGGGAGAACACATATTGAGTAGGCAGTTAACAGTCTGGAACAAAACAGAAGTCTGGCTTGAGCATAAAAAGTTTAGATATCAATTCTTAAATATGAGCCAACTGATTTGGTAAGAAGGAATGCATATTTCTTGTGCCTGACATAATTTTCCATTTCAGTAGTTTTACACTCACTTGCATATAAAGAAATCAGTGATAAGGGTGGAAGGTGCTATTGGAGAATAGAGGAGGAACACCTTCAGTTGCTCAGGGAAGACTGAGCTAATAAGCCTAGTGAGTGGATATGGTCTAAGTAAGGCTGGTGGGTAAAGGGTAGCTTGGGCAAAGGCCTAGAGGTAAGAAGATGGAGAGTTCTGAGACCTGCATGCATTTCATGCTTTCTGGTGAAGAGTACAATATAGATATGGTAAGAAAAGAGGATGGAAAGAGAGGTAGGAGGTAGGTCATGAAAAATTATAAGCCATGGTAAGGGATTTGGACTATATTACTGTATCACTTGCTTTTTACAAAAAAAAAAAAAAAGCAAAAAAATATTTTCTCAATTATTTGCCTAATCTCTGCTGTCTTTCCTGATAAATTTTGTAAGAGTATCTTGTTTGTTACTGTATTCCTAAAGGCTAGCACCATGCCTCGGAGAAGGCAATGGCACCCCACTCCAGTACTCTTGCCTGGAAAATCCTAAGGACGGAGGAGCCTGGTAGGCTGCAGTCCATGGGGTCGCTAAGAGTCGGACACGACTGAGCAACTTCACTTTCACTTTTCAGTTTCATGCATTGGAGAAGGAAATGGCAACCTACTCCAGTGTTCTTGCCTGGAGAATCCCAGGGATGGTGGAGCCTGGTGGGCTGCTGTCTATGGGGTTGCACAGAGTTGGACACAACTGAAGTGACTTAACAGCAGCAGCAGCAGCAGCACTGTGCCTGGCCCTTGAAGCTTACCCAATAAGTCTACATTCTTCATGCAAGAAAATATGAAAACCACTGGTTTAAATGTCCAATGAAACCTTTGTCACTACAACTTTCTATCCTTTAAGTTGAGGTCCCTTAAATCACACATGTAGATGATCCCTTGTGTTGGTCCAGGTCCATCAAGAAGGAGATAAAAAGACAGAATTAACAGCACAAGAAATTTATTAGGGGCAACTCTGGTGATAAAGAAAAATGGGAAGGGAGACAGGAAAGCCTGAGAGAGCCACCAGTACGTACTGCAATGAAAGGCAAGTCTGACCCTGAATGAAGGAGAGAGAAGGAAGGGAGGGAGGAAAGAAGGAAGTCAGAGGTACATGTCTTAGCCTGGGTGTAGTTCTAAGGAAAGTTTAGCATCACAATCATGGAGTCCTTAAGACAAAGTCAGCAGCCAAAGGAGTTCAGTGTCATGGAAAAGAGTATGTAGGTTACCCCAAACTAAAAAATAGAGCTACCATTTGACCCAGCAAAGATAACACGCATGCCAATGTTCACCAGTTGAGTTCAGTTCAGTTGCTCAGTCATATCCGACTCTTTGCGACCCCATGGACTGCAGCATGCCGGGACTCCCTGTCCATCACCAACTCCCGGAGTTTGCTCAGACTCATGTCCATTGAGTGGGTAATGACATCCAACCATCTCATCCTCTGTTGTCCCCTCCTCCTCCTGCCCTCAATCTTTCCCAGCATCAGGGTCTTTTCAAATGAGTCAGTTCTTTGCATCAGGTGGCCAAAGTATTGGAGTTTCAACTTCAGCATCAGTCTTTCCAATGAATATTCAGGGCTGATTTCCTTTAGGATGGACCATTTGGATCGTCTTGCTGTCCAAGGGACTCTCAAGAGTCTTCTCCAACACCACAGTTCAAAAGCATCAATTCTTCAGTGCTCAGCTTTCTTTATAGTCCAACTCTCACATCCATACATGAGTACTGGAAAAACCATAACTTTGACTAGATGGACCTTTGTTGGCAAAATAATGTCTCTGCTTTTTAATATGCTGTCTAGGTTAGTCATAACTTTTCTTCCAAGGAGCAAATGTCTTTTAATTTCATGGCTGCAATCACCATCTGCAGTGGTTTTGGAGCCCCAAGAAATAAAGTCTGTCACTGTTTCCACTGTTTCCCCATCTACTTGAAATGAAATAATGGGACCAGATGCCATGATCTTCGTTTTCTGAATGTTGAGTTTTAAGCCAACTTTTTCACTCTCCTGTTTCACTTTCATCAAGAGGCTCTTTAGTTCTTATTCACTTTCTGCAATAAGTGTGGTGTCATCTGCATATCTGAGGATATTGATATTTCTCTTGGCAATCTTGATTCCAGCTTGTGCTTCATCCAGCCCAACATTTCTCATGATGTACTCTGCATATAAGTTAAATGAGCAGGGTGACAATATACAGCCTTGACATACTCTTTTTCCTTTTTGGAACCTGTCTGTTGTTCCATGTCCAGTTCTAACTGTTGCTTCCTGACCTGCATACAGATTTTTCAGGAGGCAGGTCAGGTGGTCTGGTAGTCCCATCTCTTTAAGAATTTTCCATAGTTTATTGTGATCCACACAGTTTAAGGCTTTGGCATATTCAATAAAGCAGAAGTAGATGTTTTTCTGGAACTCTCTTGCTTTTTCAGTGATCCACGGATGTTTTCAATTTGATCTCTGGTTCCTCTGCCTTTTCTAAATCCAGCTTGATCATCTGGAAGTTCACAGTTCACTTAGTGTTCACAGCAGCACTATTTATTATAGCCAAGACATGGAAACAACCCAAGTGATCATCAACATATGACTGGATTAAGGGAGGATGTGCTATATAGATAGAGCAGATTATCACTCAGCCTTAAAAAAGAATGAAATATTGCCATTGTAACAACATGGATGGACATAGAGAACATTATGCTTAGTCAAATAGGACAGAGAAAGACAAATACTGTATGATATCACCTATATGTGGAAACTGAAAAATAACACAAATTAATCTACATACCAAGTGGAAATTGTCTGAGACATAGAAAATCAACTCATGATTACCAAAGGTGAAAGAAACTGAGGAGGGATAAATTAGAGTATAAGATTAACAGAGACAAACTACCATAGATGAAATAGAGAAAAAACAAGTATGTACTGTATAGCACAGGGAATTGTGGCCATTTTCTTGTAATAACCTATAATGGAATACAAGCTGAAAAAAAAAATACTGAATCTATGGTGTACACCTGAAACTAGCACAGTGATGTGAATCAATTATACTTCAATTTGGAAAAAAAGGGAGTACAAGCAACTATTTGATAATCATTTACACTGTGCGATATTTTGTTTGTATTTTAAATGTTAGAAGAAATATGAAGTGAAAGTCTCTCAGTCATGTCCGACTCTTTGTAACTCCATGAACTATCCATGGAATTCTCCAGGCCAGAATACTGGAGTGAGTAGCCTTTCCCTTCTCAGGGGATCTTCCCAACCCAGGGATCGAACCCAGGTCTCCTGCACTGAAGATGTATTCTTTACCAGCTAAGCCACAAAGGAAGACATATGAAACTATTTTATATTAAATTTTTAACATGTTTTCCTTCAAGTTGGATCTAGTAACAACCTGGAGCTGATATTAAACTGCCTTGTAACTTAAAAAAATAAAAAGTAGTCTAGTGTCTTCCATGAACAGGCCTATCTAGTGTCCCTGCTGGGCCCATTCACTGACTAGGAGCTGCCCATAGGAAGTGTGACTTTGATGCAAATGCAGTGATCATTTCAGAGTATAGCAGCAACCTGGTCAGTATCCCAGCAGTTTTAGAGATCTAAGATGCACATTCTCAGAGCTGCCATGCCCGCCACCCCCAGCACTGTCAGCAGGGCTCCTTTCCTGCTTCATACCTTCCTCATATTCTAAGTCACTACCTAGAATATAGGTAGCTTGTGCTAAGTGGCTTGCTAAGTTGCTTCAGTTGTGTCCAACTCCTTGTGACCCTAAGGACTGTAGCCCACCAGGCTCTTCTGTCCATGGGGAGTCTCCAGGCAAGAACACTGGAGTGGGTTGTCCTGCCCTCCTCCAAGGGATCTTCCCCACCCAGGGATGGAACCCATGTCTCTTATGTCTCCTGCATCGGCAGGCAGGTTCTTTACCACTAGTGCCACCTTGGAAGCCCATAAGTAGTACACCTGTAGATTATTTTTCACCTCCATCCTTCTCTCCAAGTCCTACTTTGTACCTTTCCTCTGCAAACTCAGTCATGTTTTCCCTCTAGGACTGAAGTCTGCTTTGTTTTCTAAATCGTTTTATGGATTAGGAATTTGGCTCTGGATCAGAGCTCTCATGGCTGGCTCCTCCATCCCAATGGGCCAATGTCTTTTACCCCAGCTATCTACCTGCATGGTGCCTGCCCTCACCATAGGTTATTTTTAAAGGTAAAAGTATATCTTGTTAGCTATCATAGCCTCCTGGCTTTCTGGGCTTCCCTGATAGCTCAGTTGGTAAAGAATCCACCTGAAGTACAGGAGACCCCGGTTCGATTGCTGGATTGGGAAGATCTGCTGGAGAAAGGAAAGGCCACCCATTCCAGTATTCTTGACCTTAGGAAGCACTGATGACCTGACAGCGAAACAAGGCTTTAATTCTGTGTATCTTTTTTTTTTTTTTAGTTGTTTTATTTTATTTTTTTGTTTTTATTTTTATTTTTTTATTTTTTAACTTTACAATATTGTATTGGTTTTGCCATATATCAACATGAATCCACCACAAGTTCAAGAAAACAATATGGAAACCAATGTAATACCATGCATCTAAGGCTGCCTTTCTATTTGCACATCACAGCTTTAGTGATACAAATAAACCATCCTGGGAAGAGATCTTCAAGATATTAATAAAGCTCAGAGAAAAATATTATTTAGGGCCCTCTTGTTCCTACTCCCCATTCTGATAATAATTGGTATGAAATTAGAGCGAAGACTTAGAAGTAAAGGACATGGCTTCTTTATTATTTTTTAAATAAAAATGTTATGTATTTAAGAGATACAAACATGAACTTTTGGTATACATATATATAATGGAATGGTTACTATAGTCAAGGTCATTAAGGGAACATGGTTTCTGAGTCTGATAGCTCTGCATTCAGAGTAACAACTTTGCCACTGACTGGCTGTGTAACCCTGGGAAAGCCACATAACCTCTCCAAATATCATTCTACTCATATCTAAAATGGGGTTTTATTAGATATTGAGATAATGTATTTTAAGTGTCTGACAGAGTCCTGACATATAGTAAGCATTTGGTAAATACTTGTTAAAAGAATTAAAGTATTATTCAAGAATTTTCTAGTCCTATGCCAGGCCTAAGGACCATGTCAGCAGTGGACCCGTATTTCTACTTCAGTGGCACAATGAGGCTTTCTCCCCTCTGTATCCTGAAGTGCTCCATGGAGAATTGTTTAGTCAGCATTCATTATGAGCTGGTGTCCTGGGGGTGTGGGGGAGGGAAAAGGGGAAGCAAATTCAAAATATCAGATATTACGTGTTCTCAAGGATGCTATTAAAAACTCAAAGCTGAAAAGCAAGACATTCCTTATTTCTTAGGACTGCTTCTCAGATTCTTCGCCATTATTTCCATCTATGCTGCTACTACCACAGCCTGTCTTTCCCAGACATGCTTCCCATGGAGAATACAGCAGTAGATATTTGTGCATTACAAAACTATTCTACTTTAGTGGTAAGAACTTCTTAGGGCATAAACTCTTATAGTATCTGCAGTTATAGGTTCAGAAAAAGTCGTGTCTGACTCTTTTTGACCCCATGAACTGTATAGTCCATGGAATTCTCCAGGCTAGAATACTGAAGTGGGTAGCCTTTCCCTTCTCCAGGAGATCTTCCAAACCCAGGGATCGAACCCAGGTCTCCTGCATTGCAGGCAGATTCTTTACCAGCTGAGCCACTAGGGAAGCCCAGGAATACTGGAGTTGGTAGTCTATCCTTCTTCAGGGGATCTTCCCAACTCCGGAATAGAACCAGGGTATCCTGCATTGCAGGCAGATTCTTTACCAGCTGAGCCACTAGGGAAGCCCAGGAATACTGGAGTTGGTAGTCTATCCTTCTTCAGGGGATCTTCCCAACTCCGGAATAGAGCCAGGGTATCCTGCATTGCAGGCAGATTCTTTACCATCTGAGCTACCAGGGAAGCCCCAGAAAACTGGACAATTGGGCTATAATAAGATCTACTATTTATTGACTTCTTACTATGTGTCAGGCTCCATGCTAAGTTCTTTACATATGTTATTTCATTCAATCTTCACATTATCATCACTTTACAGATGATGACATTTAGGCTCAGAGAGGTTAATTCTGTAAGGAGATAACATAGCTAGGAAAAGGAGCCAAGGTTTACATTCATGAAGATCTGACTTCACCTTCATGCTCTATTCTTTTAGTTTTTATTATTATTTTTGAAATTTTATTTATTTTTGCCTGTGCTGGGTCTTCCTTGCTGCATGGACTACTCTCTAGTTAAGATATGCTGGCTTCTCTTTGCACTGGCTTCTCTTCTTGCAATACATAGGCTCTAGGGCATACAGGCTTCAGTAATCATGGCTCCTGGGCTTGAGAGCACAGGCTGAATAGTTGTGGCACATGGGCTCAGTTGCTCCATGGCATATGGGATCTTCCTGGACCAGAGATTGAACCTATGTCTCCTGCATTGGCAGGTGGATTCTTTACCACTGAGCCACCAGGGGAGCCCTAGTCTTTATTATTAATAAAAAATGTTCACACAAAATATAGTAGATAATGTAGTATTATGAATCACCAAGTGTTCCTCATCCAGACTCAATAATTACTAATTCATAGCCAATCTTGTTTCATCCATACCCTACCCAGCCCCTATTCAACACACATAAGAATTTCATCTTTTCATTTGTTAATATTTCAATATATATTTTCAAAAGGAATGGACTCTTTATAGAAAAATAACAATACCCACAACAATCATTTCTTAGTATCAAATGTGCAGTCCATGTTCATATTTCCCCAATTGTCTCATAATTTTTTTCCACAGTAAGCTATTTGAAATATGATCTAAACAAGGTCTGTGTCAGAAAATGGCATTTGGTTAATATGTCTCAAGTCTCTTTTAATCTTTAGGTTGAGCCTCTTTTTTTCCTTGCCATTTGTAAAAAGAAATTGAAAGCCTGTGCTCTTAACCATATAATATGGCACTATATGTCCATTTTTAGAGTTATGACTTTTGAGGGAATACCCTCCTTCCAAACATATTTGTTGTGTTTAAATATGGCAGATTCATTTTGATATTTGGCAAAACTAATACAATTATGTAAAGTTTAAAAATAAAATAAAATTAAAAAAAATAAATATGACTCTCTATTTTCCTGTAGAATAGAGGGTAATCAAAAGTTAAAAATGGATCTTAGAATTGTTTCAATATTCATTGGAAATACTGATCAAAAAACCACTTGTTGTGTATGTGTTTATTAAATTATATAGCCTGAGGGCAGAGAAAACAGCTCTCAAAAAATAAGTCCTGTCCCATCTCCCACAGGGCTGAACTACCATCAGTAAAGATGGTCCTTTTCTTACAGTGGTGCTGGAAAAACTGGGGAGCTATGAAGCTGGAAAAAAACATGTGAAGCTATGAAACTAGAACATTCCCTCATAACACATACAAAAAATAAAATAAAAATGGTTTAAAGACCTAAATGTAGGACATAAATCCATAAAACTCCTAGAAGAGAACACAGGCAAAACACTCTTCAGTATAAATTGTAGCAAAGTTATCTTGGATCAGTCCCCAAAGGCAAAAGAAATAAAAGCAAAAATAAACAAATGGAACCTAAATAAATTTGAAAGCTTTTGTACAGCAAGGAAGCCATAAACAAAGTGAAAAGACAACCTATGGAATGGGAGAAAATATTTGCAAACAACTTAACTAACAAGGGATTAATAGCTAAAATATACAAACAGCTCATACAACTCAACATCAAAAAAAAAAACAATGGGCAGAAGACTTGAATAGACATTTCTCTGAAGAAGACATACAGATGACTTTGGGCTTCCCAGGTAGCACTAGTTCTAAAGAATCTGCCTGCAAATGCAGGAGACACAAGAGATGCAGTGTTTGATCTCAGGGTCAGGAAGATCTCCTCGAGAAGGAAATGGCAGTATTTTCCACTCCAGTATTCTTGCCTGGAAAATTCCATGGGCAGAGGAGCCCAGTGAGCTGTAGTCCATAGGGTCACAAGGAGTCAGACACAACAGCACAACAGGTATAGCCAAGACATGGAAACAACTCAAGTGCTCATCAATAGACAATTAGATTAAGAAGAGGTGGTATATATGAATACACAATGGAATATTACTCAGCCATAAAAATGAATACTGCTATTTGCAGCAACATGGATGGACCTAGAGAATACTATATTTAGTGAAATAAGTCAGACAAAGACAAATACTGTATGATATCACTTATATGGGGAATCTAAGTACAAATGATTGTATCAATATATGCAAAATAGAAACAGACTCAAAGGTATAGAAAATAAATTTATGGTTACCAAAGGGGAAATGGATGGACGAGGGAAAAATTAGAAGTATGAGATTAACAGACACAACCTACTATACATAAAATAGATAAGCAACAAGGATTTAGCACAGGAAATTATAGCCATTATATTGTAATAACCTATAATGGAATATAATCTGCAAAAATATTGAATTGCTATGCTATACCTGAAACTACCATAATACTGTAAATCAACTATGTATCAATAAAAAATGAAATTTTAAAAATTAAGTAAAGTGAAAAAGATGAGTAGGTTTAAGATTACATTGGGGTGATGGGAACTCTTTTCCACAGTCAGTATCCTTCTACTCAAATAATTAAGCATTTGTAGACTTTGTTCCTCTTAAGAATTCAAGAATGTGACAATAAAAATTATAATGCTAAAAGAGAAAGAGACTACAATGTTTGAAAAAGCCATCCCTAAGATGTGGTATCTTTAAGCACCATAAGTCACTAACACTTTCAAAAGTAAGGCTCTGAGTAGGTAGGTGAGTATGGTACAAGCATGAGAAGAAAAGCCTGAGGAGATCTAGCAGAGATATTATCCTGAAGTGAAGTCAAGGGTACTGTGGGGAGGGGCTGCGAGGGAAGGAGGGGGAGGTGCAGGGAACCTGAGGAACCAGATACCTGTTCAGGGGATGGAGCACCCACTGTGGGGAAAAGACAAGTGACAGGCTCTACTTTAAGGTTGTGTTGTTGGCTTGTCTTCATTATAAGCCTGGATGATATTAAAAATATTTAAGAAATGGTATTATATATTGGGGGCTTCTTTGGTGGCTCAGATGGTAAAGAATCTGCCTGCAATGTGGGAGATCTGGGTTGGATCCCTGGGTCAGGAAGATCCCCTGGAGAAGGGAATGGCTACTCACTCCAGTATTCTTGCCTGGAGAATTCCATGGACAGAGGAGCCTGGCGGGCTACGGTCCATGGGGTTGCAGAGAGTCGGACAGGACTGAGTGATTAACACACACACGATATATTGGGGAGGCTGTGTTCTCTTCAGTGGCTAAATGAAGGTACTCAAGGGAGAGCTGGCCAGCAGTGGGCAAACACCTTGCTGGCAGGGAGGGTGCAGTCAAGAGGTACATATTTGTACTCTAAGCTGCCAGTCCTGCTGCTCATGGTACTTTTTCCCCTCTAACTGGTGCTGTCTCAACTCTGGTCATCTGGATGCATACAGATGGCAATCTGCACAAGGAAGCTGACAGGCACTGGGGCAGCCACACCCCAGAGGGACTCCCCTAAGCTGGTGCAACCTGGGAAACCATTGGAAGGGCCCAAGGCAGCAGCTCTTTACCGACCAGTAAATCAGTATTTCATGCTTTTAACAACCACTGTTGCCTAATCTAAGGTTGAATCTCAGTTCTGTCATAAGCAACATCTCCACTTTTCTGTGGGGGGAAAAAAAAAAAGATTGGCAGTGCTATGTTCCACAAAAAACTAAGTCTTGGCTTAACCACCAACTTGGGCAAGTTATGCCATCTCTTTGAACCTCAGTTTCATAAAAAAAAAATGGAGATAAAACTCTTCATCTACCTCTCAGGACTTGTATTAAACAAGAAGTGAAGTGAAAGGCACTCAGTCATGTCTGACTCTTTGCGACCCCATGGACTATACAGTCTATGGAATTTTCTAGGCCAGAATACTGGAGTCAGTAGCCTTTCCCTTCTACAGGGGATCTTCCCAACAAGAACATGTATATATGTGAAAGTTAAAGTCAATCATAAGAGTTTTCATCACGAGGGGGAATTATTTTTCCTTTATTTTGCATTTATGAGATGATAGATGTTCACTAAACTTATTATGGGGGCTTCCCTTGTAGCTCAGTTGGTAAAGAATCTGCCTGCAGTGCAGGAGACCCGAATTCCATCCCTGGGTTGAAAAGATCCCCTGGAGAAGGAAATGGCAACCCACTCCAGTATCCTTGCCTGGAAAATCCCATGGACAGAGGAGCCTGGTGGGCTGTAGTCCCTGAAGTCTCTAGGAGTCGGGAATGACTGAGCGACTAATGTTTATTACTTACTTAAACTTATGATAATAATTCCATGATGTACATAAATCAAATAATTATGCTATACCTCAAACTTATACAGTGCTATACATCAATTATATCAATAAAACTGGAAGAAAATGCTTTTAAACAAAAAGAAAAAAAAAACAAGAACATGCATGTGCAAGTGTTGTATATCCAATCACAACTTTGATTTGCAAATTTATATATCACTATGGCACCCCACTCCAGTACTCTTGCCTGGAAAATCCTAAGGACGGAGGAGCCTGGTAGGCTGCAGTCCATGGGGTCGCTAAGAGTCGGACACGACTGAGCGACTTCACTTTCATTTTTCACTTTCATGCACTGGAGAAGGAAATGGCAACCCACTCCAGTATTCTTGTCTGAAGAATCCCAGGGACAGAGGAGCCTAGTGGGCTTCTGTCTATGGGGTCGCACAGAGTTGGACACGACTGAAGCACTTAGCAGCAGCAGCAATAATTTATTATTTTTTTTAAAGCCCTAACTATAACATGGTAATGAACACACAAAGGAACCAAAGGATTTTTAATTTCCTTTTTCTTGGACAAAATATCATAATTAAATCACCCCCCAAAAGTTTCTGAGTAAACATGAGGTTAACATGACAACTAGTGCCACAGGTAAACAAAAGCAGAACATGAAGAAAAGGGGACTTTGAAAAGTCTAACCTGATCCCAGAGTCTTACAGTTCATGTTTTCCCATTGCACTGTGTTTAACTTGAACAATGTGGCTAAACTTTCCTGTTCTGACTAGAGCCTCCTCGGACCAGAAACAAAGGCAAGTCAGTTCTGTGGCTGAGATTCAAATAAACATATCACCGGACAGCTGCAAACTGGAAAGCAAATGAGACAGCTACTGGAGTAACCAGACTAATAAAGACCCTCCCGCCCCAAACACCCTAGAGACCAAGAGTGAGAAGGCCTCTTCCTTTTTGGAAAACAGTGCCTGATGAACAACTGGAAGGAGGAAGCTCTGTTTATGACTCCCTTTGAACTCCTGATTTTCCCTGAGTAGTCACTGATTAAGGAAGAAAGGAAATTTTAAAAAGCTAAAACAATGTTGCTGTTGTTGTTTTTGACAAGACTGTCACACATAATGAGGATTCTTCAAAATGAACAGAGATTTACAACCTGTTCCCCAACCATTCTTGTTAAAGAACTGAAATTGACTTCAGAGATTTTTAATGGGAGGAGATAACTGCTATAGGACTAAGACTGGAGTTACCAGAGGCTTCCAATTCCCTTCCCTGTCTGCACTAGTTCCTTGGATTCTCAGGGGCAGGAGAGCTTGAGGTATCAAGAGAAGGCCCAGCTGTGGAAATAGTTAGGATTCTGGAGACTGTAATTAGTTTGTCACCCCAACTTACTAGGGTAAACAAATAAATATCTACCCAATAGTAAACATAGAAGGTCTCCTGTTCTTAAAGCTGTTCAAATGAAGGGATAAAGTCCTTGGCACTTTATCAGCTTAGTGAGTTTCATGGTTTTTAGAGTTGGGAAGGGCACTAGGAATCTTGTCCAACTCTCCTCTTTCACAGATAAGGCAAGGGGTTTTCCCTGGTGGCTCAGAGGTTAAAGCATCTGCCTGCATTGTGGGAGACCTGGGTTCGATCCCTGGGTCAGGAAGATCCCTTGGAGAAGGAAATGGCAACCCACTCCAGTATTCTTGCTTGGAGAATCCCATGGATGGAGGAGCCTGGTGGGCTACAGTCAACGGGGTTGCAAAGAGTCAAACACGACTGAGAAACTTAGCTAACTATTGACTTGCCTAAGATTACACAGTGAATGAATGGATTAACCTTTGCTCACCTAAGATACACCATCCAGGAGATAAGGTGAGCAATAGATTGTCAATGTCCACACTGCCTCTTCTTCCTCAAATGAGCTCTCAAATTCCTCACTATTCACATATCCTACTCTACAATGTTACCCACACCACTCTCCCATCCATTATCCAGTCTTTTCTTAATACTTCCAATCCCAATTCTGCTAATCTTTCCGTCACTGTACTATCAACTTTTCTAAGAGGAGGAAGAGTCTTTTGTCTATTGGTATTGCATGTGTTTTCTTAGGTTTTCCAAAGGTACGTGCTTCTTATAGAGTTCCATTAGGCATGGAACCTGGGAGAACTTTCCTGGGACTGGGCCAAAGAGGAAGCGTCAGCAAACTACAACTTGTTGACTATGTCTGGTTTAATGTGTTTTTATATGGTGCACAATCCAAGAATGTTTTCTTTTGATTGTGGTTAAAAAAAAAAAAACAACTGACATAAAATTTACCATCTTAACTAATTTCAAATGTGTCCAGTAGTGTTGAGTATATTCATATTGCTGTGTAACAGATGTCTAGAACCCTTTTGTCTTGAAAAACAGAACTCTATACTCATTAAACAACTCTCTATTTCCCCTTCCACTCAGCTCCTAGTAACCACCATTCTACTTTGTATGAATTTGACTATGTAACTCATAGGATGCTCAGTGCTCAGTTCTGACTCTGTGACCTTTGTGGACTGTATCCCGCCAGGCTCCTCTGTCCATAGGATTCTCAAGGCAAGAATACTGGAGTGGGTTGCCATTTCCTTCTCCATTTTTTAAAAAATAGTAGCTATACTAATATGTGTGAGGTGATATTTCACTGTGGTTTTGACTTGCATTTATCTAATGATTAGTGATATACATCTTTTCTCATGCTTTTTGGCCATTTGTATATCATCTTTGGAGAAATGTCTACTCAAATCTGCTGCCTATTTTTTAATCAGGTTGTATTGTTGTTACTGAGTTGTTGACATCCTCTACATATTCTGGATATTCTCCCCTTATCAGATACGATTTGCAAATATTTTCTCCCATTCCGTAGGATGCTGTTTCACCCTGTTGATTGTCCTTTGATGCACAGAATTTTTTTTAGTTTGTAGTTTAGTAGTCCCACTTGTCTCTCTCTCCATATATATATGTTTTTTTCTGTTTTTTTTTTTTTTTTTTTTTTTTTTTTTGCTGCCTGCACTTTTGGTGTCATATCCAAGAAAACATTGCCAACTCCAATGTCATAACCTTTTATCTTATGTTTTCTTCTCATAAGGTTTTAAATATTTTCAAGCGGTTGAAAAAAAAAAAAACTTCCTGACATGTAAAAATTTTGAAATTTAAATTTCAATGCCCATAAATAAAATTTTACTCGACCACAGACATTCTCACTCATTTGTGCATTGTCTCTGGTTGCTTTCAAACTGTAACAGCAGAGCTGAGTACTTGCAACAAAATTCAAATGTGGTTATCTCATCCATGCACATTGTTGTTTCAGGATCAGTTCAGTCACTCAGTCGTGTCAGACTCTTTGTGACCCCATGAACTGCAGCACTCCAGGCCTCCCTGTCCATCACCAACACCTGGAGTTTACTCAAACTCATGTCCATTGAGTTGGTGATGCCATCTAGCCATCTCATCCTCTGTCATCCCCTTCTCCGCCTGCCTTCAATCTTTCCCAGCATCAGGGTCTTTTCAAATGAGTCAGCTCTTCTCATCAGGTGGCCAAAGTATTGGAGTTGCAGCTTCAACATCAGTCCTTCCAAAGAAAACTCAGGACTGATTTCCTTTAGGATGGACTGGTTGGATTTCCTTGCAGTCCAAGGGACTCTCAAGAGTCTTCTCCAACAACACAGTTCAAAAGCATTGATTCTTCGGTGCTCAGCTTTCTTTATAGTCTAACACTCATATCCATGTATGACTACTGGATAAACCATAGCCTTGACTAGATGGAACTTTGTTGGAAAAGAAATGTCTCTGCTTTTGAATATGTTGTCTACATTGGTCATAAATTTCCTTCCAAGGAGTAAGCATCTTTTAATTTCATGGCTGCAGTCACCATCTGCAGTGATTTTGGAGCCCAAAAAATAAAGTAAGCCACTGTTTCCACTGTTTCCCTATTTCCCATGAAGTGATGGGACCAGATGTCATGATCTTAGTTTTCTGACTGTTGAGCTTTAAGCCAACATTTTAACTCTCTTCTTTCACTTTCATCAAGAGGCTTTTTAGTTCCTCTTCACTCTCTGCCATAAGGGTGGTGTCATCTGCATATCTGAGGTTATTGACATTTCTCCTGGCAATCTTGATTCCAGTTTGTGCTTCTTCCAGTCCAGCATTTCTCGTGATGTACTCTGCATATAAATTAAATAAGCAGGGTGACGATATATAGCTTTGACATACTCTTTTTCCTTTTTGGAACCAGTCTGTTGTTCCAAGTCCAGTTCTAACTGTTGCTTCCTGACCTGCATACAGGCTTCTCAAGAGGCAGGTCAGGTGGTCTGGTATTCCCATCTCTTTCAGAATTTTCCACAGTTTATTGTGATCCACACAGTCAAAGGCTTTGGCATAGTCAATAAAGCCGAAGTAGATGTTTTTCTGGAACTCTCTCGCTTTTTTGATGATCCAGCGGATGTTGGCAATTTGATCTCTGGTTCCTCTGCCTTTTCTACAACCAGCTTGAACATCTGGAAGTTCACGGTTCATGTATTACTGTAGCCTGACTTGGAGAATTTTTAGCATTACTTTACTAACGTGTGAGATGAGTGCAATAGTGTGGTAGTTTGAGCATTCTTTGGCATTGCCTTTCTTTGGGATTGGAATGCAAACTTACTTTTTCCAGTCCTGTGGCCACTGCTGAGTTTTCCAAATTTGCTGGCATATTGAGTGCAACACTTTCATAGCATCATCTTTTAGGATTTGAAATACATCAACTGGAATTCCATCACCTCCTCTAGCTTTGTTCGTAGTGATACTTCCTAAGGCCCACTTGACTTCACATTCCAGGATGTTTGGCTCTAGGTGAGTGATCACACCATTGTCATCACTGAGAGGAGCTACCCTACATCCAAGGTAAGGAGCAGTAGCTACACTTTGCTGGAGCAGCTGTGAACAGGTACCCCACATCCAAGGTAAGAGAAACCCAAATAACATGGTAGGCACTGAGAGAGGACATCAGAGGGCAGACAGACTGAAACCAAAATCACAGACAACTAGCCAATCTGATCACATGGACCACAGGTTGTCTAACTCAATGAAACTAAGCCATGCTGTGTGGGGCCACCCAAAATGGACAGGTCATGGTGGAGAGGTCTGACAGAGTGTGGTCCACTGGAGAAGGGAATGGCAAACCACTTCAGTATTCTTGACTTGAGAACCCCATGAACAGTATGAAAAGACAAAAAGATAGGATACTGAAAGATGAACTCCCCAGGTCGGTAGGTGCCCAATATGCTACTGGAGATCAGTGGAGAAATACTCCAGAAAGAATGAAGGGATGGAGCCAAGGCAAAAAAACACCCAGTTATGGATGTGACTGGTGATAGAAGAAAAGTCCGATGTCATAAAGAGCAATACTGCATAGGAACCTGGAATGTCAGGTCCATGAATCAAGGCAAATTGCAAGTGGTCAGACAGGAGATGGCAAGAGTGAATGTCGACATTCTAGGAATCAGCAAACTAAGATGGACTGGAATGGGTGAATTTAATTCAGATGACCATTATATCTACTACTGTGGGCAGGAATGCCATAGAAGAAATGGAGGAGCCATCATAGTCAACAAAAGAGTCTGAAATGCAGTACTTGGACGCAATCTCAAAAGCGACAGAATGATCTCTGTTTGTTTCCAAGATAAACCATTCAGTATCTCGGTAATCCAAGTCTATGCCCCAACCAGTAACGCTGAAGAAGCTGAAGTTGAAGAAATCTATGAAGACCTACAAGACCTTTTAGAACATTGTTGTTTAGTGTGCTATAATTCCTATAAATCACAGTGACACATTTATAACTCTACAGAACTCAAAGTGTTATGCCTATCTTCATCCTGCACCTTTTTAAAAAAGATTTTCAGTACATACTTGTGTCAAAACAAGGAAAGGAAAGTGATCTTTGACTTTTACGCTCTTAAGGCGCACTGGAGTTGTCTAGGTAGATGGTGTATTAGTCAGCTTGGGCTGCCATTAACAAAACACCATAAAATTTGTCACTTAAACAACAAAAAATTAATGTCTTACCTCTCCAGAGGTTGGGAAGCCCAAGATCAAGGTGCCAGTCAAGTTGGTGTCTGGGGCAAGTTCTTTCCTTGGGTTGCAGATGGCTGCCTACTTACTATGTCTTCACATGGCCCTTCCTCTACATAGACATGTGAAGAGAAAAGTTCTCCCTCTCTATTCTTCTTCTGAGAAGGCCAACAATCTGATAGGATTAGGACCTCACCTTTATAAACTCCTCTAACCTCAATTGCCTCCTAAAAGCCCAATCTCCAAATACAGTCACAATAAAAGTTAGAGACACAACATATGAATTTGGTACAACACAATACAGTCTATAGTGGATAGCAAAATATTGTATTTATTGCACATTGGCACTAGAACTGTGCTAAAAAAAAAAATATGACATTATTTCCAGACTAAACACTCATCACAATATTCCCAACTCACAGGAAAGCAATGGTCAGAAAAATTGAAGCATTTAAAGTAGAGTTTCTCATCATAACAGAATTTTTTCACAAACATAAAAAATGAAAATAAGGCTGCCACCAAAGTAAGTTGCCAAGTGGTTTATTTCTTAGCCAAGCAAAGAAAGCCATTTACTGATGGTGAGCTAATTAAATCATGTTTGATTGCAGTAGCTACAGAAATGTGTCTAGAAAAAATAAACTTGTTTAAAACTATTAGCCTTTTGGTGAGAACAGTTGTTCAGAGTTGAGGATAGTGGAAGTAACTCCAGTGGTCAATTAAAAACAAGCAAATGATTTTGAGTGGTTTTCCTTGGGTCTTGATGAGTTGACAGATGTTATCAATACTGCTTGTTTATTTGGGGAGACTAAGTTTGAAGTGCTTGAAGTATTAGGCCCTGTGAGTAGTCTGTGTGGAACAGCTACAGAAGAGAATATTTTCAAAGAAGTTGAGAAAACTAATTCTGTACAACTTGAAGTAGAATATTCTAAGACATGTTACAACTGATAAAGATACATGTGAAATGAAAAAAAAAAAGCTTAGTTGAAATGTACAAGACATAAAAATGCAAGGTGTTTATAGCCTATGGGTGAAAGAGGAGAGTGAAAAAGCTGGCTTAAAACTCCACATTCAAAAAACTAAGATCATGACATCTGGTCCCATCACATCATAGCAAATAGATGGGGAAAAAGTGGAAGTGGTGACAGATTTTCTTTTCTTGGGCTCCAAAATCACTGCAGACAGTGACTGCAGGAATTAAACTAAAAGACATATATATCCCCTCCCTGTTGAGCTTCCCTCCCCTCTCACATCTCACCCCTCTAGGTCATCACAGAGTGCTGTGGGCTCCCTGTGACAAGATTCTTTATCTCTCTCTGTGTACAGGAACCTACTGTCATTCAAAAGATCATCTTCTGTTTTATTCCCAAGAGGCCTGATGGGTCCTAACTTAAATGGAATTCTTGGCTTCCAATACTGATGATCCAGTTTTTTTTTTTTTTTTTTTTTTTTAAGGATTCCTATCAAATTTATTGAGGTATAATAGACAAATAATTTGGGGTCCATGTGTGAATACTAATTTGCTTCAGTAGTATCTGACTCTCTGCAACCCTGTGGACTATAGCCAGCCCACCAGGCTCCTCTGGCCATGGGGATTCTCCAGGCAAGAATACTGGAGTGGGTTGCCATGCCTTCCTCCTGGGGATCTTCCCGACCCAGGGATTGAAATCATGTCTCTTATTTTTCCTGCACTGGAAGGTGGGTTCTTTACCACTAGTGCCACCTGGGAAACTCAGTTTGGGCTCCAGTTCATCTCTTTCAAGCGTTATTTCAATATTGTAGCCTATTAGAACTCCCTATCTGCCCTTAAAACCATATTCCACAGCCACAGTGGTTATCTTTCAGAAACAAACAAAAATATGAGATTTTCATGCCCGTGGCTTGTACTCCATTGCTTGAGGATCCAGATTTTTTCAGGTTATATATACATTTCAGGGTCCTTCACTAAACAGACATCACCCAAACTTCCTATCATGAAAATCAGAGACCTAACAAGGTCTGCTACTGTCACCTTTTTATTTCCATATCGAGTTACATGATATAAAGAATCCCCATAAAGATATCAACCCAGTGAACTGGAATAGATAACTTTCTGTAGAGTTATTAGATTGTAGCCTCCGGTTATCTCTTTGTTCATAAGAGCAGTAATTACTCCTTGGGGGAGTATAAACTTACTAATTCAGCAGTATCTAATTCAGTAACTATGCTACTGTAAGACCACTTTGGTGAAAGTGATTTTAGTGGACCAAGAAAGGACAAATAATTTGCTTTTAATAAGCATTAGTGGTCTGAAATGATAAACATTGGCTGCATATTTAGCAAATTGCTTTTCATCCTTACTGTTTATAAAATGCTTATACCTCCTTACTCTACTATTTGATTCACAGCTAAAAGACAGAAATAAATGTTACAAAATAGACATTAAAACAAAGATGAAGCTTAGAAGCAAGTTGTAACCAGAAAACAAAAGGCAGATAGTCTCCAGAATGCATATTGTTGATAAAGCAAAAACTTTCCAAAATAAAAAAATCATATTTTTTTCCTTCTTTTGAAAAACATAGACTCAATGATAGAGTTTATGGCTTGGTACTTATTGGGATAGTTGTTTATTTTGATTAGCCTTCTATAGTGGTCATTGAAGTGACCCTTAATGGGGTCAGTCATTTTTGAGTTATCCAAGCTTTTTGAAATATAGTTCCACTCCCCAGCCTAACTTCAACAACCCGTCCCAAGAAGAACACCTGTTTAATTAAATGATGTTTTATTTTTGTATTCTTCACATGGACTCCCCATTTTTAATTACAAATGACATACCGATATCCATGTTGGCTTCTAGATAAATTTTCTGGAAGACAAACTCACTTTAAGTGATGTCAAACATGTGATTTTGCCACCAGCTCATTACCAGAATGTGGGTGCCTCCATTTTGCCCTCTTTATATAGTATGAGAAAAATGCCAAATTCTTAATTGAATGCTTAATCTGATAACATTGAATCATTCAAGTCTGGATAACCATTCAAGTCTTGATAACCTATTTGATTCATAAGCACTATTTGCAAGCAAAGAACTGTTAAAGATAAACTGAAGTGTATTAAACATTAAGAGTTTTTTGAATAACAGTTTAATTTGGGCAGTGTCAAATTGTAAGTGATTAGGAGCACTCCACTGACACGAGCTAAGGGAAAGACTTTTACAGAGAAAAGTGGAAGTGTAACAGAGCAGGATCCTAGGAGGCCTTTCTAGAACAGCACACACCCCATTCTCCACCAGCCTCTTGTCCTTAGAAAAACATCAGCCAACTAGGCCTCCAAGTTTCGAAGAGTAAATTTAATCAGAGAAGTGAGAAAATGAAGAAAGGAAAACAGTCAAACAAGACAAAATAATAGTTTAGCCATTAAACAAATTAAAGAACCTTTACTTCCTCCTTAAGGGCAATACACAGAAGAACTGTACAAAAAAAGATCTTCACAACCCAGATAATCACGATGGTGTGATCACTGACCTAGAGCCAGACATCCTGGAAAGTGAAGTCAAGTGGGCCTTAGAAAGCATCACTACAAACAAAGCTAGTGGAGGTGATGGAATTCCAGTTGAACTATTTCAAATCCTGAAAGATGATGCTGTGAAAGTGCTGCACTCAATATGCCAGCAAATTTGGAAAACTCAGCAGTTGCCACGGGACTGGAAAAGGTCAGTTTTCATTCCAATCCCAAAGAAAGGCAATGCTAAAGAATGCTCAAACTACTGCACAATTGCACTCATCTCACAGGCTAGTAAAATAATGCTCAAAATTCTCCAAGCCAGGCTTCAGCAATATGTGAACCGTGAACTTCCTGATGTCCAAGCTCGTTTTAAAAAAGGCAGAGGAACCAGAGATCAAATTGCCAACATCCGCTGGATCATGGAAAAAGCAAGAGAGTTCCAGAAAAACATCTGTTTCTGCTTTATTGACTATGCCAAAGCCTTTGACTGTGTGGATCACAATAAACTGTGGAAAATTCTGAAAGAGATGGGAATACCAGACCACCTGATCTGCCTCTTGAGAAATCTGTATTCAGGTTGGGAAGCAACACTTAGAACTGGACATGGAACAACAGACCTGTTCCAAATAGGAAAAGGAGTACGTCAAGGCTGCATATTGTCACCCTGCTTATTTAACTTATATGCAGAGAACATCATGAGAAACACTGGACTGGAAGAAACACAAGCTGGAATCAAGATTGCTGGGAGAAATATCAATAACCTCAGATATGCAGATGACACCACCCTTATGGCAGAAAGTGAAGAGGAACTAAAAAGCCTCTTGATGAAGGTGAAACAGGAGAGTGAAAAAGTTGGCTTAAAGCTCAACATTCAGAAAACGAAGATCATGGCATCTGGTCCCATCCCTTCATGGGAAATAGATGGGGAAACAGTGGAAACAGTGTCAGACTTTATTTTTCTGGGCTTCAAAATCACTGCAGATGGTGACTGCAGCCATGAAATTAAAAGACACTCACTCCTTGGAAGGAAAGTTATAACCAACCTAGATAGCATATTCAAAAGCAGAGACATTACTTTGCCAACAAAGGTTCGTCTAGTCAAGGGTATGGTTTTTCCTGTGGTCATGTATGGATGTGAGAGTTGGACTGTGAAGAAGGCTGAGTGCTGAAGCATTGATGCTTTTGAACTGTGGTGTTGGAGAAGACTCTTGAGAGTCCCTTGGACTGCAAGAAGATCCAACCAGTCCATTCTGGAGGAGATCAGCCCTGGGTGTCCTTTGGAAGGAATGATGCTAAAGCTGAAACTCCAGTACTTCGGCCACCTCATGTGAAGAGTTGACTCATTGGAAAAGACTCTGATGCTGGGAGGGATTGGGGGCAGGAGGAGAAGGGGACGACAGAGGATGAGATGGCTGGATGGCATCACTGACTCAATGGACACGAGTCTGAGTGAACTCCGGGAGTTGGTGATGGACAGGGAGGCCTGGCGTGCTGCAGTTAATGGGGTATCAAAGAGTCGGACATGACTGATCGACTGATCTGATCTGATCTGATAAGGGCAATAAGTAATATTTTGATTCTTGTCCTTTGAGCTGTTTTGCAGATACAAAAACCCCTACCAGGTGGAAGAAGTTAACTATGTGTTGCCCACAAGCACAATCTTAGACCCCAAGACCAGTTGGAACAAGAAGGTTGATATTGCTTCCCAGTAACCTCACCAATCAGAAGAATGTCCATCAGCTGATCATACATTGCCGAAATTCCCTCCCTCACACTGTCTTTAAAAATGTTGCCCTGAATGCCTTAGGGAAGTTCAGGTCTTTTAGGCACTAGCTACCTGGACTTCTTGCTTGGCACGTGCAATAAACACTGTGTTTTCCTTCCCCATAACCCAGTGCAGACTGGCTTTGCTATATCCAGGCAAATGGACCTAAGTTCGGTTTGGTAAAAGAAGCAAAGAAAGGAAATTTGATTAGCTATAGCTTAAGTGTTTGTCTTATTTGGAAAGGCCTCATTGGCTTGTTGTGATTGGTTGTCCTTAGGTTTTGATTTCTTAACCTTGAGGCATTTACAGGCTTAGGTTTTTGTCTGCTTATGTTGTCTGCTAAGGTATTAGAACCATCTCACTCTAATAGGCTGATTGTTTAACACAACTGATAATCCACATATCATGTAGTGCTTTCTAATTTTTCTATAAAGAATTTTGAGTTGAAGTGCAACTACATAAGGATTTTAGTTATTTTTCTCCAAAACATCCTTCAAAAAAGTGCCCTTCTTTGTGTAAACCACACATAAAGGGTTGGTTTGGCACATCTTGGGCAGGGTGGCTATAACCCCAAAATAGAGCCAAGTTTCTTCAAAGACTATTCAATTAAAATGGTTTATACATTAGCAATAAACCCATTTTCTACTGCATACCACATCCATTTAAAAAGAAAGCAATAGATTCAGTCAATATTTCTTTGGTTTTGAAGTGTCCCTCTAAATATTTTTTTTAAATTGTAGGAATGGCCTATACCTAAAATCATGACCTTCATTTTTGCTGACAATATCTAAGTGGGAAGCAGTTCCATATTAATTTCTTATAGCAGCTGCAACAAATTATCACAAACTTGGTGACTTAAAACAATGCACATTTATTCTCTTATAGTTTGGGAAGCTAAAAGTCCAAAATCAGTTTCACTGGGCTGAAATCAAAGGCATTGGCAGTGCTGTGTTCCCTGGAAGCTCTAGGTGGAGAATCTATTTCCTTACATTTTTTTAGCTTCTAGAGCCATATTTCTTGGCTTGTGTTGCCTTCCTCCATCTATAGTGACTGTAGCATATCACTTTCAAATATGTCTCCTTCTGTCTCTATGTGTCTCTCATCCTCTGCTGAAATCATCTTGTTGCCTTTCTTCTCCTATGTCAAATCTCCTTTTACATTTTTTTAAAATTTATTTTAATTGGAGGCTAATTACTTTACAATATTGTGGTGGATTTGCCATACATTCTCATGAATCAGCCATGAGTGTACATGTGTTCCCCATCCTGCACTCCCTCCAACCTCCCTCCCCATCCCATCCCTCAGGATCATCTCAGTTGCACCAGCCCTGAGCACCCTGTCTCATGCATCGAACCTGGACTGGCCATCTATTTCACATATGATAATATACATGTTTCAATGCTATTCTCTCAAATCATCCCACTGTCACCTTCTCCCACAGAGTCCAAAAGTCTGTTTTTTATATCTGTGTCTCTTTTGCTGTCTCACATATAGGGTTATCGTTACCATCTTTCTAAATTCCATATATATGCACTAATACACTGCATTGGTGTTTTACTTTCTGACTTACTTCGCTCTGTATAATAGGTCCCTCATTAGAACTAATTCAAATGCATTCTTCTTAATAGCTGAGTAATATTCCATTTTGTATATGTACCACAACTTTCTTATCCATTCATCTGCCAATGGATATTCCAGGTCCTGGCTATTGTAAACAGTGCTGTGATGAACACTGGGGTATATGTGTTTCTTTCAATTCTGGTTTCCTCGGTGTGTATGCCCAGCAGTGGGATTGCTGGGTCGTATGGCAGTTCTAGTTCCAGTTTTTTTAAGGAATCTCCACACTGTTCTCCATAGTGGCTGTACTAGTTTGTAGTCCCACCAACAGTGTAAGAGGGTTCCCTTTTCTCCACACCCTCTACAGCTTTTATTGCTTGTAGACTTTTTGAGAGCAGCCGTTCTGACCGGTGTGAGATGGTACCTCATTGTGGTTTTGATTTGCATTTCTCTGATAATGAGTGATGTTGAGCATCTTTTCATGTGTTTGTTAGCCATCTGTATGTTTTCTTTGGAGAAATGTCTGTTTAGTTCTTTGGCCCATTTTTTGATTGGGTCATTTATTTTTCTGGAATTGAGCTGCAGGAGCTGCTTGCATATTTTTGAGATTAATTCTTTGTCAGTTGCTTCATTTGCTATTATTTTCTCCCATTCCGAAGGCTGTCTTTTCACCTTGCTTATACTTTCCTTCATTGTGCAAAAGCTTTTAAGTTTAATTATGTCCCATTTGTTAGTTTTGCTTTTATTTCCATTACTCTGGGAGGTGGGTCATAGCGGATCCTACTGTGATGTATGTTGGAGAGTGTTTTGCCTATGTTTTCCTCTAGGAGTTTTATAGTTTCTGGTCTTACATTTAGATCTTTAATCTATTTTGAGTTTATTTTTGTGTATGGTGTTAGAAAGTGTTCTAGTTTCATTCTTTTGCAAGTGGTTGACCAGTTTTCCCAGCACCACTTGTTAAAGAGATTGTCTTTTCTGTATTGTATATTCTTGCCTCCTTTGTCAAAGATAAGGTGTACATAGGTGCGTGGATTTATCTCTGGGCTTTCTATTTTGTTCCATTGATCTATGTTTCTGTCTTTGTGCCAGTGCCATACCGTCTTGATGACTGTAGCTTTGTAGTAGAGCCTGAAGTCAGGCAAGTTGATGTCTCCAGTTCCATTCTTCTTTCTCAGGATTGCTTTGGCTATTCGAGGTTTTTTGTATTTCCATACAAATTGTGAAATTATTTGTTCTAGTAAAAAATACCGTTGGTAGCTTGAATCTATAGATTGCTTCAGGTAGTATACTCATTTTCACTATATTGATTCTTCCAACCATGAACATGGTATATTTCTTCATCTGTTTGTGTTATCTTTGATTTCTTTCATCAATGTTTTATAGTTTTCTATATATAGGTCTTTTGTTTCTTTAGGTAGATTTATTCCTAAGTATGTTATTCTTTTTGTTGCAATGGTGAATGGAATGGTTTCCTTAATTTCTCTTTCTGTTTTCTCATTGTTATTGTATAGGAATGCAAGGGATTTCTGTGTGTTAATTTTATATCCTGCAACTTTACTACCCTAAAGACTACCAGAAAATCTCCTTTTACTTCTACAAAGTACTTGTGATTGCATCTAGGGCCCATATGTTAGGGCCCTATAGGTAGGGCCCTACCTACCTATAGAAGACTCTTCTACCTTGAGTCTTAATTTAATCACACCTGCAGAGTATTTCATGCAATATATGCTAAGGTTTATAGGTTTCAGAGATTAGGACCTGGATATTTTGGGAGTCATTATTTAGCCTGGGCTTCCCAGGTGGCACTAGTGGTGAAGAACCTGCCTGGCAATTTAGGAGATGTAAGAGACACAGGTTCAATCTCTGGGTTAGGAATATCCCCTGGAGGAGGTCATGGCAAGCTACTCCAGTATTCTTGCCTGGAGCATCCCCATAGACAGAGGAGACTGGCAGGCTACAATCCATAGGGTCGCAAAGAGCTGGACACGATTGAAGCAACTTAACACACACACACACACACACACACACATTGAGCCTTCCACAAACTACAAACTTGCCATTCAACAGTTTACAACCTGTAGGCCTATTACTAACTGAAATTATTTGTAGGACTCCAAAAATTGTATTCAAATAAATAATATCTTACATGTATAACTACCATTTACAAATTCATGTACATGCCATTGTTATTAATAAAATACAAATTCATTTCATAAAGAGATCTAAAGGGTCTATTTCAGATAAGTTATTTATAATTAAAACATTTAGTATAGCATTCATCCCCTTTCAACAAAAACTATCCTTACAAAATGATTATACACTTCATATAACATAAGTTATAATGTATAAAAGCAGAGCAGCTGCTATATAAGAATTTAATAAATGTCAGCCATTATTATTGTGTTGGGTGTTCTGCAAGAAGAATGGAAGTATTCCAACACTAAAAATCTAATAATAGTAGGCTTTTCTCATTTTGCAGGAAAATGAAAGCAAAAAGATGGAATTCAATCACTTTATTTTGGACCCATAGTTTTTGTTTAAAATTTGATACCTGTTACTACTAGACTGTTAGTGAATGCTAACAGATGACAGAACAAGAAGCCAAAGAATATTAGGGGGAAACTGGGAACTAGCCAATCATGTTTGGTTCAAAATCTTATTTTGGTTTCATGTGCTCTGGGCTGTGCTTTTATATTTTTTACTCAAATCACAGTAGTTTCTTTGTCACTAAATTGTTCTTCATTTACATAAATCAATCAAATACATCCATATTTTATAGTGGTTTTCAAAGAGCACCATAACTTGCAGATATACCAGCGCCTGAACAAGTTTGAGGGCTGCTAATGGAAAACATTCTCTATTATAAAGGAGCCTACTTTCATGATGGGATAAAATTGTGGTTCTCAATCCTGGCTGCACATAAGATCTCCTGGGAGCTTTTTAAAATCCCCATCTCTAAGCTGTTGCTAAGACCAATTAAATAAGAATTTCTGGGGTGGGGCCCAGACATCAGCATTTTTCAAGCTCTCCAGGTAATTCAAGTGGTTGAGAATAATAGAGTAAGAGAATACATGACACAGAGACCTATACAAATAATGAGGCCAAAATTTTCATGGTCATGATCAGGGATGCAATATGAACTCAGTGTCCTGATTAGTTAAATGAGGCAGGAGGTAGAAAATGAACTGAGCCTGAAAACTGGGTAGTAAAGAGGGAGAGGACAAAAAAGATGGTGATAGGCAATATGAAGTTTAAAAAAGAACTGCTTCAGTTCAGTTCAGTTCAGTCTCTCAGTCGTGTCCAACTCTTTGCGACCCCATGAACATGCCAGGCCTCCCTGTCCATCACCAACTCCCAGAGTTGGTAGGATGGGGAAAATTAAAAAGTCTGAAAACTTTCCTTATGGGATTAAAAAAAAAAAAATACTAGTGGTGAGGGAAAGATATTCTCTAGCCCATTTTCCTCCCTGGATTTCCCCAACCCCAACTGCACCCAGACTTAAATATCTCTATGTAATAACTGTTAAATACCAGAATGAATTATTAAAGGAGATATATACTTTTTATCTATCAACAAAGTGATCAAGATGAGCAGAATACTGGAATATGTAGTAGAAATGCGTTCAAGCTCAGCATCTTTGAATAAAAAGGCAACTTTATAGGCTGAAAATATATATGTGTAAACCATATGTATTTTTTATGAAGACCAATTCCTATCTACAAACACTACCCACACACCTCCCCAACAATAGAGAACAAAATAATTTCCAGTTAAGCATTGCAGGATACTCTTTTGAAAAACAACCAACTTCTTTCCTGTAACCATTGCAAAACAATCTAATTCTGGCAATTGAAGTGAAACTTGCTTATCAAGCCTGGGACTTTTAATCATTGATAGCACATTAATTCTTTCAACTGCAATCATATCATAATGACTCTATAGCAAGTTGTTATGCAATAATCATGACATAATATCAAGCAACACGGGGCCCTGTAGTTAATCAAAGAGAAAGTAAAGATCTATATGTAGCTAAATGCTTGAATAGCACTTACTATGTGCCAGGCCCTCTTTTTAAGGATTTTATATATAGTATTTTTACTCCTTGGGAGAACTTAATGAGGTGCATAATATTATATATTTATTCCCATTTTACGCATGAGGTTATTGGGGTACAAAGAAGTTAAGCTACTGACTGAAAATTATAGTTAAGTGGTAAAGCTGGAATTAAAATCAGTTTGGTTTCACAGCTGACTTTTTAAAAACATTTTGCTATAATTATTCCTAATTATAACAACATTAATTTTCTTCATTAAAGTATTTTCTGGAGAGAACACCACTAAGCCCTTCTATTTCTTTTATCAGTGTTTCTATGCATTGAAGTTACAATATGTAAAAATGTCCCATTTTCACTTTTAATTTTCTTAAATCATTTTTATCAAAATTAATTAATTTCTTCATAAAGATTTTAATAAAATTTATTTTTGTACATATGTAGCTTTACTTTTATGGCCATTATTTTTACATAGTCCCATTTGCTGGGTTTATACTTTAGAGATCTATATTTTGTAATGTATTTCATTCTCTATGCAATTTGAAGTTAATGACATATTTTTCTTAGTGTGTTTTTATCCATTTTATTTTGTCTTGATAAATTCTACCAAATCTAATTTAACAGGCCAAGTTTTACTTTGTCATTGAAAAGATGTTATTAGGTTTTCATCTATAATAACTTTTTAATCAAATACAGTTACTACCTTTTTCAGCTTTATTTTGTGCTGATTGTTTTTACCAGTAATATTTAATATGAATTGGATAAAAAGGAAATTTTTATATTTATTTGTTATCTAACCTATGAGAAATTATGAAATTAGATATTCCAGGACTACTTTAAGGAGTAGTCTTCATTTAGGACTTCATCATTCTCAGGGTCAAAACAATGAATTCACAATGTTCTATTTTGGTAAGCATGGAAATAATTACTTCAGTTTTAACAGATGTATCTTAAAAACTTAGTTTGCCTGAGATAAATGTTAAAACCAAGACTGGAGGTAATGTAAACCAAGACAAGGACGGGTGGTCCTTGTCCTTGTGTTAGTAGCTGAGTCATGTCCGATTCTTTGCAAATCCATGGACTGCAGCCTACCAGGCTCCTCTGTCCATGGAATTCTTCAGGCAAGAGTACTTGAATGGGTCATGCCTTCTCCAGGGCATCTTCCTGACCCAGGGATCAAACCCAAGTCTACCACATTGCAGACAGATTCTTTGCTATCTGAGCTACCAGGGAAGTCCCAAACAGGGTGGTAGGATGGTTTTTGGAATCACTGGCCCTGACTGAATCCATACCCAGCCACTTATACTTCTGTGACCTTGAGCAAGTGACTTAAACTTCAAGCTCCAATACCTCACTCTATAAAATAGGGATAATACTAATACCTATTTCATCTGTTATTAACATAATTGAATGAGATAAAGCATGTAAAAGCACTTTAATATATTGCCTGGCTTATGGTAACCAATTGATAAATGTTATTAGTAGTAGTTCAACACCAGCATCCATGGCCTTTTTTCTTCCATTATCCCTACACTGAACTAGGCAATGAGGGGGACATATAGTTTTCAAAGAGTTTAGAATAATCTTGATGAGATAAAATAAACACATGTGAAAAGAGTTATAGAAATATTTTGTAAACACAGTCTCAGGCTCAATGTAAATGCTGAACAATGGTCACTATTATTATTTGTATTGCTTCTCAACAGGACAGATGAAAGTAGATGATATCCTGTGACAATTTGTTGGGAGTACCAATCTCCTGAGAGCCCCTTGGACTGCAAGGAGATTAAACCATTCAATCTTAAGGGAAATCAACCCTGAATACTCATTGGAAGGACTGATGCTGAAACTCCAGTATTTTCATCATCTGATGTGAACAGCTGACTAATTGGAAAAGTTCCTGATGCTGGGAAAGATTGAGGGCAGAAGGAAAACAGAGGATGAAATGGCTGAATGGCATCACCGATGCAATGGACATGAACTGAGGCAAACTTTGTGAGATGGTGAGGGACAGGGAAGTCTGGGATGCTGCAGTCCATGGGGTTGCAAAGAGTTGGACAAAACTGGGCGCTGAACAACAACAACCACCATATCGCTAGTAAACATCCATTTATATAAGGCTTGTGTGAGCAACAGGTCCCTAATGATTTCATCCCCCCTAAGTGGGTTTAGTAGACAACTTGAAGACCTAGTTTTAGGGGTCATTAGAGGGCAATTTCCAAAGATACTGATGGGCCTGGGTCACTCAAATTCTTTTGCTATTTTGCTTCTTGGCTGGGGTCTGAAATGACTCCTGAAGACATGTATGCATTTGAATTAGGTCTAAGGTATATTTAATCTTCCCAGGTGGCTCAGTGGTAAAGGATCCAACTGCCAAGCAGGAGGCTCGGGTTTGATCCCTGGGTCGAGAAGATCCCCTGGAGAAGGAAATGGCAATGCACTCCAGTATTCTTGCCTGGACAGTCCCATGGACAGAGGAGCCTGGTGGGCTACTGTCCAGGTGGTTGCAAAGAGTTGGACATGACTTAACTAAACAGCAACAATATTTAAAATATAAATTCATCCCAGGATAGCAGTTACAAAATTTACAGCTTTTATCTCCTTTTCTAGATACTATTACTATAGACTTGTGTGTATGTATATAGTGATGTTTTATACATATTATATATATTTTTATTATATATACATTATATATATGAAATCTTCCAGAAGTAGGTATTATTAACCCCTTTTTCAAAAGAGAAAGTGGAGGATAGGAGCTTGAGTATCTTGTCCAAATTCAAGTTTTATGATACTAAAGCCCTTTTTCTTTCAGCTATATTACTTTCTTCCTTTCTTGTCTTTGTCTGTGTGTGTGTAGCTGAGAGTTGGTTTTTCGTTTTGCTATTTACTTCTAGCTAAAGTAAATCTTACCTGCAGGTCATATGAGAGCTAGAGAATAACAATGAGAATGCTTAATATACCAAAGTTATCAAAGCTCAATAGAACGCTGATTGCAAATTCATCATGGGTTCAGACTCAGATTCTCAGTTTTACAGATCCAGAAACTCAGTTTATTTAGTGTTGGCAAAATAGTCAAGTCCTGGGGGATTTCTTTACACTAACTACACTTGCAAAAGACCCACATAAACCAAGGAGTCATTTATTAATTTACAGCTGGATCACATTCAGAAATCTAAGATCATGGCATCCAGTCCCATCACTTCATAGCAAATAGATGGGGAAACAGTAGAAACAGTGGCTGACTTTATTTTTCTGGGGTCCAAAATCACTGCAGATGGTGATTGCAGCCATGAAATTAAAAGACGCTTACTCCTTGGAAGGAAAGTTATGACCAACCTAGACAGCATATTAAAAAGCAGAGACATTACTTTGCCAACAAAGGTCTGTCTAGTCAAGGCTATGGTTTTTCCAGTGGTCTTGTATGGGTGTGAGAGTTGGACTATAAAGAAAGCTGAGCACCGAAGAATTGATGTTGGAGAAGACTCTTGAGAGTCCCTTGGACTGCAAGGAGATCCAACCAGTCCATCCTAAAGGATATCAGTCCTGGGTGTTCATTGGAAGGACTGATGCTGAGGCTGAAACTCCAAAACTTTGGCCACCTGATGTGAAGAGCTGACTCATTTGAAAAGACCCTGATGTTGGGAACGGTTGAGGGCAGGGATGACAGAGGATGAGATGGTTGGATGGCATCACCAAATTGATGGACATGGGTTTGGGTGGACTCCAGGAGTTGGTGATGGACAGGGAGGCCTGGCATGCTGTGGTTCATGGGGTCGCAAAGAGTCAGACACGACTGAGCAACTGAACTGAACTGAACTGAACTAATGGGATAATGCACATTGGCCACTTGCTCAGGGCATTCCCTCTGCATGGGCACATCTCTCAAAGAACCAAATTATAGATGAGAGGAGTTTTAAAAAGGGAGGGCATATTCTTGAGTTCTATAGTCTTATTTTCAGCAAATAAACATAGTAGATGAATATCCTTCTCTACAGCAAGGCTATTTTCTCTCAGTAAAATAACTCATAGAAAGGGCCAGAGCCCACTCTTCTCTGAAAACTAACAAGCTATTCCCGTATTTTTCATTTCTATCCCTCCCTTTTCTTTTTTCACTCCCAATCACCTTGTATCATTTTCATCATGACCTTGTGTCATATCAGGGAAGTTTCAATGCAGTTGGATGGTTACAATTTTTCAGTTGTCACTTTCTGGTTACTGTCTAGGAAACTGACCTTGAGGAAGATGCAAGTCTTTCTGACAAGATTCCAGTAACATCTTTCCTATCTATGGTACATTTACAAGCCTTCACCCAAAGAAAGCCTCTTTTAGGCCAGGGCCAACTCTTATGATTAAATTCTACTAGGTTTCAATTTTCAAGACTTATCTTTTTTTTTTTTTTTCTATTGTTCCATCCTTCCAACTTGGCAGAGAAGATTGTATTAGTGTTCAGTCAGTCAGTTCAGTCACTCAGTCCTATGCGACTCTGTCACCCCACGGACTGCAGCAGGCCTGGCTTCCCTGTCCATCACCAACTCTTGGAGCTTGCTCAAGCTCATGTCCATCAAGTTGGTGATGCCATGCAACCATCTCATCCTCTGTCATCCCCAATTAATGTTTCTCCTTATGCACTAAAATGGGGAGGGAGGTATAAGACCAACACTAGGTAATCAAGGGAAGTAAAACAAGCTTCACTTATTTCTTAATCTAACCTGAGCTCCAACTTTTTTTTTCACTCCAGAACCCTGATTAGCAGATACATTCATTTCTAGGAATGAATCCTGTTTCTTTCCAAACTCCACAGATAGTAACCAGGGAAATAAAGATATTTCTAAATTATCTGTCTTTTTGACTGATATGATTAACTAATCACAGTTTGCTTAAAATAATAATTGAGCACCTTCTTTTGAGATATCATGATAGACATGGGGACATGTCAATAGACACTTGTTGAATTTTCCTGTATTACAAGTTTCTTGAAGATAAGGAAGGGAACTATAATTCTGAATCACTTGTCTTAGTGAATAAATAGCTTTAAAAAATGTGCTATGTAGTTATCCCCATCCACCCTCTACGTGGATATAAATAAATTAACTGTTTCCTATATTTATATCCTTTTTTATTGCTATTTGAGGTTAGACCAGGTCTTAGCAAACTAAACCCAAAAGGCAGGCAGGTCCTTGAAACTATAGATGAAAGTCTGGATCTAATAACAGCCAAGTATTTGGCTTTTTAACTGATGGAATTTCTTCAGGAAATCAAGGATTTATAGATCTGAGCAAGTGGCCATATTGAACTCAGGAAGGTTATGGGCATGTGCAGATTTTGACCTTAAAACAGAAACCCTGTGGCACTCAGTCATTAGTCCTGGATGAGAGGGACTGCTCTCAGTTACATCGCCTACTGCACTGCCTTTACAGCTTGTCCCAGGGTCCCTCAAAGGGTATTCAACAAGCTTTTAGTCCTGAACCCTTCCTTTTCTTATTCTCAACGAGCATTCTCTTGTGCACATATATGTGTGTGGGAGTGTATGTGTAGATGTGAATGTGTTGCTGGGGAAGGCTGAGGCTTGGGAAGGTGGTGGTATAGAGGCAATGGAAGAGACTGAATTGACTTGGGGGAGTTTTAATTGCTTTTTATTCCAAAGTAAGAGAAAAATACTCCAGTTTCTCTGAGTCTACACTAATTTCCCACCTCCAGTGTTTGACTTTTTTCTTCCCCCTGGGGAATCTGCTTGCCTGTATCTTGACTTTTATTCACCATCTACAGGTTTGAGTCAGATTCCAATGTATCCCAAATCAGAGGCCAAAGGTTAACCCAAAGCACATCCCTAGGCACTTGATGAAATCTTAATCTGATCAAAGGTGACAAGCTTTTTCCCAAGGCCAGTTGGAGTCAGAGAGGTTCCCTACCTCCATTGATCAAACCAGTAGTATGAGGGAAGGTGGAGAAGCAACAGTGACACCTTGCTTGTCCCATGTGCTGAGAGAATCATTCACTGTTGCTTGGAGACTGCAAGGACATGACAATGCCTGACTGGAGCCATATGCATGTGTAGGTAAATAGTTTAGAATGATTTTAATTTTAAAGCTAGTTAATGACTTGTAGAGTAGTATGACTTAGAACTCTTTTTTTTTTTTACATTGAAAATTGGTAAACTGACTCTAAATTTCATTGGGAGGTGTACATGGCCAAGAATATTCAGAATTTTGTTCTCCCCCAACCCAGGTTTATTGAGATATAATTGACATATAACACTGTGTAAGTTTAAGTTGTACACGTTTATTTTTTACACTTATATATATAGCAAAATGATTACCATCATATCCTTAGCTAACACTTCTATTGCATCACAGGAGGATTCTTTACCACTGAGCCACCACGGAAGCCCCAAGTATAGTATACTTACTCCCAAATGCATCAAGTTATATATACTAATTATGTAAAGCTTTTTATATGTCAATCATACCTCAGTAAAGTGGTTTTAAAAAAAACAGAAAGCAGAGAAGAGGTGAGGCAGAGGGGACAGCAGAGAGATCAAAGAGTGAGAAGGACTCTGTCCACTGTTGCTGCCTTCAAAGATGGAGGACAGGCAGCACCTAGAAGCTGAGAATAGCCTTCAGCTGACAGCTAGCAAAGAAAATGGGGCGTTAGGCCTACAATGGAACACAATTTTGCCAATATCTTTTCTTTTTAAATTGTTTGACAGTGTGCTGTGTGTGTGATAAGTCACTTCAGTTGTGTAGTATTCTTTGCAACCCCATGGACTGGAGCCCACCAGGCTCCTCTGTCCATGGGGTTCTCCAGGCAAGAATACTGGAGTGAGTTGCCATTTCCTTCTCCAAGTTTGACAACACTTTTTTATTTTTCAATAAACCCTTTCAAGAGCAAGGAACTCAAGGAAATGAAAGTATGAGTTTAATGAAAACTTTAGCACAGAACTTAAATTTTTCAAGAAAGTTAATTATGAAAACAAAACTTGCACAAAATGTGTACATTTATGACCCACAATGAGACCCACAGTTAAATCACTGACCACTTGAAGATGAGGAGCTACAAATCTTCTGAAAAAAACACCATCTGCCAACATCTTGAATGAGCTTGGAAACAGATTCACCCCATAGCCTCCAGAAAGGAATACAGCCAAGCTGACACCTTGATTTCAGCCTTATGAGACTCTTAAGCAGAGAATCAGGTGAGCCAACTGTGCTTCGATTCCCAACTGCAAAACGTTGAGCTACTAAATTTGTGATGCTTTAAGTCACCTAATTTGTGATGATTTTTTTACAGCAACATTAGAAAACTAATACATCATTCCCCCACCCTGAATTTCAGTTTCCTCATTTATAAAATGGAGACAACACAGATTCAAGAGGTTCTTGTGAGAATTGGTGGCTCAGTGGTAAAGAACCTGCCTGCTAATGCAGGAGACATAAGAGACATGAGTTCCATCCCTGAGTCTGGAAGATCCCCTGGAGGAAGGCATGGCAACCCACTCCAGTGTTCTTGCCTGAGAAATTCCATGGACAGAGGAGTCTGGAGGGCTACAGTCCAAAGAGTCGCAAAGAGTTGTACATGAGTTAGTGACTAAATAGCAAAACATTTACACCTTTTCCTTTTCCACCACCAGCATTCATTTTCATGCCTGGGTGTATCCTTTGGAATCTGCCTTTTTTACTTTTCACACAATCATCTAGCCATAGAGGACCTAAGGTGACGTACTTTTTACTACCAAGAGAAATTATAGGCCTTTCTATATATGGCTGTATGCTAGATGATTTGATACATGTTGATATATATTACTATATTTTGTTTTACCCTAAATTGCATTGATGTTTTCCATTCTTGCATTCCTGGAAACAGCATTGAATTCTACTGAGTATTATGGCTTCTGCGTTGTTGTTCAAGTCAATCCCGATTCTTTCACTCTTTTTTTTTTTATTGGAGTATAATTGCTTTACAATGTTGTGTCAGTTCCTGCTGTACAATAACGTGAACCAGCTACATGTGTACATATATCCCCTCCCTCCCCTTCCGGCATCCTACCCCTCTAGGTCATCACAAACGAAGCAGAGTTCCCTGTGCTATACAGCTGCTTCTTAATCTGGGGAAATTCAGACACTAGGAAGGCTAGCATCAAAGGAAATATACTGTAATTAAAGTACAACTAGACATCCTTAATGTGCAGTACAATTCAACTTCAGGTGATTTTGAAGAGAGAGAGACGGAGACATTAACATTGTCATCCATTTTCAAGTTCACAACATCCACTCTCTTTCTCTCTCTCTTTTTTTTTTTTTTTTTTTTTTTCCTGAGAAAGACTATTTCAGCCCCTTTTACTCTCATCCATTCTGGGGAACTTTCAGTCACTAACTTCAGCCTTTTCTAATATTTTCCCTCTGATTTTCCCTATCTCTTTCCTAGGAATATGTGTATAGGAGATAGAGAGGATCATAAGAAATAGGAGAAGAACAAACTAAGAAATAAGTACTTTCAACTCACCTCTAAATGCCTGAGAGGACTTAGAATGATACATTTTCATAAACAGTCACTAAAATGAATTGACAAGATTATATCTCAGGCAAATACTGTGTAGAGTTAAACCTATTTTTTTTTTTTTCTGAAGAGAGGAAGGAAATTTAATTTGCCAACAAACTATTTTCATTGTGTCAATCTTGCCTATCATTTAAAGGATGAGCATTTGGGGGACTGGGGACATAAGGGTTCTGGCAAATAGCTCACTGGTTGAGCTACGTATACATAACTTCTAGCTCTAATAGTCTCTGATTTTAATCTTGAAAATTAAATGTGGGCTTTGCCAGGATAAACTTGAAATGCCTGAGAGTGTCAGACAGGGGCCTATGAAAGGAGGCTGGTGTGTGGTCCCTTAGTTTTGGAGACAAAAAGGTGCAGGCAAGGAGAGAGAGTAGCATGATGACTGTGTGTGTGATTGTATATTTTGCACATTGGGAATTGCTCATATTTTCCAAAGAGGAACAGATATCTATTAGCCAGACTCCTGCTAAAGTTCAGTGTAAGTGCATCTCCTTTTTTCATTATATAGAAGCTTGTTTTTTTTTTTCCCCCTATAGAGGATAAAATGTGCGCACAACGTCATGATAGGAGAGAAAGCTTATACCCACTTTCTTGCCTGAACAATTAATAAGCACCGTAATTCACCTGAATGATCCTAACCAATAAAAAGCATTTCAAATTGGCCTTCATTTTTTCTAAAATCTAACGCCAGTGGCTTGTTTTCATTTAATCCGTATTTGATGTTTTACAAAACATGAAAGGTCAGGATTAGTAGAACTTTGGAGTAAAGGGTAATTGTATGAAAAGATTTCCATTTCCCCTTTATGTAAGGCTACCAAGCTCATCTAGGAGAGGCTTTTGCATTCTTTCGATTTTTGTGTTTGCTGCTTTCTGAATTTGCATAAAATTTCTTTTATTGTTAAAGCCAATCCAAGTTGAAATTGGAGTCTCCCAGGGAATTAACTGTGGCTCTTTTTTGACCTTATAGAATTCTAATTCCAGACTAAAGGGCATTCATCAGGAAAAATGGAAGTTAAAATGTTTTTGCTATATGCCAATTTTAACTAACTTTTCTTCCTCTCCATTTTCTTTGATTTTTAAATGACTTTCCCTCTCCTCTGCTTTCTCTTGCATAGGATTACCAATTATTATACCTTGGTGTAGCTTGTTTTCTTTCTTAGATTCTTGGCCCCCAATGGCAACCTGGCTAAGAATTTGAGTTCTAAGATGAAGGGTAGCAAGGCATGGAAGTGAACTGCTGAAGCTTTGGCTTGTTCACTCTTGATTTATGTGTTTCAAAAAAAATCTCTGGATTTTGAAAAAAGCAAATCTGGGAATGCTGTTGAGGATACGCTTTGGCACCAGCACTCTTTTCTAAGGCGGCGTTTGTGATGACTTCACCCCTTTAAAATGTGGCTCTTATGATAGCACTCACACATGCCTTAGGTCGCTTGAAGGAAACGTCCTCTGATTCAATAAACAATGCAAGCTTTCTCCATCCTCTCATCTCCAGACACTTCTTGGTCAACACAGTGTTTACAAAAATGGGTAAGAAGAAGGGCTGAGTAGCTGGATTGTTGAGAGGGAAAGGACAATTTGTTTGTGTAGGGTTCTTTTTCAATTTTTATTTTAGGAACATGCACCAGCAAATGAGACAGCTGCATAGAGTCTCATACAGTTGTTCCTTTAACTCTGCAGTATTATCAATGGATAAAGGTTAATTTGCCAGTTGTTGTAAAGCACACCAGGCAATTCTGAGTGTCTGCTTTGATATCTTACTTTCCAATGTATTTCTGGCTTTCTAAGTGCCATTTCAACAATTCTGCCGAGCAGATGAAAAGGAAAAAAGAGAATAAACAAATTAGAATGCAGCAATAATTTTATGCAAATCTTATTGTCAGCCACAAAGTAATCCATTTTGTGTGTGGCAGTTTCTGCATATGCTACTCAGAAGCACAGTCAAGGGTAGCCACAGCTGCCTAACAAAGTAGAAATGGTAAAATAATATGAAACTACTATGAGTAAAAAATACATGAAAAATGTTTATTTTCAGATCTTAAAAAGTCCTTGCTGTATGGAGATAATTTTAAATAATGATTCTCAAGGGAAAGGCATGGGGTACTGATATACATTGAGTTACTGCTACATGCCAAATTCAGGACTAAGATCTTTGCATCTTTAACCTCATTAGAGACTCACAGCATTCCTATGAGATTAGCCTCATTTTAAAGACAAGTAGACTAAGGCTCAGAGAAGTCAAACATCTTGATCAGGATCACACAACCAGGAAGCAGCAGAGTTGCAGTTCTAACTGATACCTGTCTGTGTGTGCTGTGTGTTCAGTTGCCCAGTTGTGTCCAACTATTTGTGATGCTAAGAACTGTAGCATGCCAGGCTCCTTTGTTCATGGGATTATCCCAGCCAAAATATTGCAGCAGTTTGCCACACCCTCCTCCAGGGGATCTTCCTGACCCAGGGATCAAACCAAGTCTCTTGTGTCTCCTGCGTTGGTGGGCAAATTCTTTAATACTAGCACAACCTGGGAAGTCCCTGTCTGCGTATACTTTGCCTGTCATGTATTTTGACAACATAACTCATGTATCATTACATAGCAATTCATTGTATCATTATTTTAGTTCTTTTCATCTATAAAATGTCCAAAACAAGTAAAAAATATAGAATATTATATATGTCAGGGCTCAAGTTCATGAACTGACTGTCATCACAGCCAACAAATCAATAAACTGTACCCCAGTTGACACTTTTGTTCTTAATTTTACTGACAATTAATGGCTTCTGTCTTCACCAAGGGCTTCTTAACACATCAGAAATGCCCCCATCCCCCTATAACCAGTCAGTAACCTTGACCAACCTAGATAGCATATTAAAAAGCAGAGATATTACTTTGCCAACAAAGGTCTGTCTAGTCAAGTCTATGATTTTTCCAGTGGTCATGTATGGATGTGAGAGTTGGACTGTGAAGAAAGCTGAGCACGGAAGAATTGATGCTTCTGAACTGTGGTGTTGGAGAAGACTCTTGAGAGTCCCTTGGACTGCAAGGAGATCCAACCAGTCCATCCTAAAGGAGATCAGCTCTGGGTGCTCATTGGAAGGCCTGATGCTAAAGCTGAAACTCCAATACTTTGGCCACCTCATGCGAAGAGTTGACTCATTGGAAAAGACCCTGATGCTGGGAGGGATTGGGGGCAGGAGGAGAAGGAGACGACAGAGGATGAGATAGCTGGATGGCATCATTGACTCAATGGACATGAGTTTGAGTGAACTCTGGGTGTTGGTGATGGACAGGGAGGCCTGCTGTGCTGTGATTCATGGGGTCACAAAGAGTCGGACACAACAGAGCAACTGAACTGAACTGAACCTTGAGAATGAACGAGTAATTTTTCTCATGGGCCATGAGTTTTTGATATGTGACTTTGTATATACATTCCAACTCAAATTATTGCTGAAAAATGGTTCTTAACTCCTTTTTCATATTTCATAAGCTGTGTTGTCTGAATGGCACACAGAAAACCCAGAGGTTGTATAGTAATTATTCTGGTTCCTTCCCTTATGAGCTGTGCAACAAATTAACATTATTAGTCTGTTCCCTGGAGAAAGGAATGGCTACCTACTCTAGTATTCTTGCCTGGAGAATTCCATGGACAGAGGAGTCTGACAGGCTACAATCCATGGGGTCACAAAGAGTCGGACATGACTGAATAATTAACACATTTTTTCCTCATCTGTAATATGAGGATAATATTAGTGCTGACTTCAAGGGTTTTAATAATTAATGTGGTAAAGAAGGCAAAGTTAACATAGTGGTTGGTAGATAATAAACACTCTAGATGAGCTATTAGTATCTATGTTGCTTCAGTTATGGGCTTCCCTGGTAGCTCAGCTGATAAAGAATCTGCCTGCAATATAGGAGACCCTGGTTTGATTCCTGGGTTAGGAAGTACCCTTGGAGAAGGGATAGGCTACCCACTCCAGTATTCTTGGGTTTCCCTGGTGGCTCAGATGGTAAGGAATCTGCCTGCAATGTGGGATGCCTGGGTTTGATCCCTGGATTGGGAAGGTCCGCTGGAGGATGGTATGGCAACCCACTCCAGCATTCTTGCCTGGAGAATACCCATGGACAGAGGAGCCTGGTGGCTGCAGTCCATGGGATCGCAAAGAGCCAGACATGACTGATCAACTAAGCACAGCACACAGGACAGCTTCAGTTACTAGAAAGCAGTGTGCACAGTTGTTTAAAAATCTGGACTTTGGGATCAGACTACACCAGTTTGAGTCCTAGCTTCATAATTTGACATTTGTGGGACTTTGGCCATGTTATTTAACATCTCTAAGAGTAAATTTCTTAAATGTAAAGTGGGACAACCTTGATATTTTCCTTTTTCACTACTGAGAGCTTTAAACAAGACACTGCACATAAAGTATCCAGCATGTAGTTGATATTCAGTTAGTGTTATTTGTCCCTCTTCTCCCCAACTGTACAATCAATCATACAGACAAACATTAAAGATTATTGCTGTGATAATCTTTAGTGTGAACAGGGACCATTTATTGACTCTTCAAAAATTAGATATAAGAAATTTTGCCAGAGATGTCATATATTAATGCTTTGACTGATTTCCCATGAAAATCAAAGAGCAAAGACAAGACTTCCCTGGTGGTCCAGTGGTTAAGAATCTGCCTGCCAATGCAAGGGACATGCGTTCAATCCCTGGTCTGGAAAGATTCCACATGCCATGGGGCAACTAACCCTGTGTACCACGACAACTGAAACCCACACACTCTAGAGTCTGTGCTCTGCAACAACAGAAGCCACCACAATGAGAAGCCTAAGCACTGCAACTAGAGAGTAACCTCTTCTTGCTCTAACTAGAAAAAGCCTGCATGCAGCAATGAAGACCCAGCAAAGCCAAAAATAAAGAATAAAATAAAATTTAAAAAATTATTAAAAAAAAAACAAACAGCAAGGACATTACATTTGTTTTTAATTGGAGGCTAATTACTTTATAATATTGAAGTGGCTTTTGTCATGCATTCACATTACTCAGGCATGGGTGTACATGTGTTCCCCATTTTGAACCCCCCCCCACCTCCCTCCCCATCACATCCTTCAGGGTCATCCCAGTGCACCAGCCCTGAGAACCCTGTCTCATGCATCAAACCTGGAATGGTGATCTATTTCACATACGATAATATACATGTTTCAATGCTATTGTCTTAAATCATCCCACCCTTGCCTTCTCCCAGACTCCAACAGTCTGTTCTTTACATCTGTGTCTCTTTTGCTGCATCGCATATAGGGTCATCATTACCATCTTTCTAAATTCCATATATATGCATTAATATACTGCCTTGGTGTTTTTCGTTCTGACTTACTTCACTCTGTATAGTAGGCTCCAGTTTCATCCACCTCATTAGAACTGATTCAAGTGCATTCTTCTTAATAGCTGAGTAATATCCTATTGTGTATATGTACCACAGCTTTCTTATGCATTTGTCTGCCAGTGGGCATCTAAGTTTCTTCCATATCCTGGCTATTGTAAACAGTGCTGCGATGAACATTGGGGTACATGTGTCTCTTTCAATTCTGGTTTCTTCAGTGTGTATGCCCAGCAGTGAGATTGCTGGGTCGTATAGTAGTTCCGTTTCCAGTTTCTTAAGGAATCTCCACACTGTTCTCCATAGTGGCTTTACTAGTTTGTAGTCCCACCAACAGTGTAAGAGGGTTCCCTTTTCTCCACACCCTCTACAGCACTTATTGTTTGTAGACTTTTTGATAGCAGCCATTCTGACCAGTGTGAGATGGGTACCTCATTGTGGTTTTGATTTGCATTTCTCTGATAATGAGTGATGTTGAGCATCTTTTCATGTGTTTGTTAGCCATCTGTATGTCTTCTTTGGAGAAATGTCTATTTAGTTCTTTGGCCCATTTTTTGATTGGGTCATTTATTTTTCTGGAATTGAGCTGCAGGAGTTGCTTGCATACTTTTGAGATTAGTTGTTTGTCAGTTGCTTCATTTGCAATTATTTTCTCCCATTCTGAAGGCTGTCTTTTCACCTTGCTTATAGTTTTCTTCGTTGTAAAAAAGCTTTTAAGTTTAATTAGTTCTCATTTGTTAGTTTTGCTTTTATTTCCATTACTCTGGGAGGTGGGTCATAGAGGATCCTGCTGTGATGTATGTCAGAGAGTGTTTTGTCTATGTTTTACTCTAGGGGTTTTACAGTTTCTGGTCTTATATTTAGATCCTTAATCAATTTTGAGTTTATTTTTGTGTATGGTGTTAGAAAGTGTCTTAGTTTCCTTCTTTTACAAGTGGTTGACCAGTTTTCCCAGCACCACTTGTTAAAGAGATTGTCTTTTCTCCATTGTATATTCTTGCCTCCTTTGTCAAAGATAAGGTATCCATAGGTGCGTGGATTTATCTCTGGGCTTTCTATTTTGTTCCATTGATCTATGTTTCTGTCTTTGTGACACTACCATACTGTCTTGATGACTGTAGCTTTATAGTACAGCCTGAAGTCAGGTAGGTTGATTCCTCCAGTTCCATTCTTCTTCCTCAGGATTGCTCTGGCTATTCGAGGTTTTTTGTATTTCCATACAAATTGTGAAATTATTTGTTCTAGTTCTATGAAAAATACTGTTAGTAGCTTGAATCTATAGATTGCTTTGGGTAGTATATTCGTTTTCACTATATTGATTCTTCCGATCCATGAACATGGTGTATTTCTCCATCTATCTGTGTCATCTTTGATTTCTTTCATCAGTGTTTTATATTTTTCTATATATAGGTCTTTTGTTTATCTAGGTAGATTTATTCCTAAGTATTTTATTCTTTTTTGTTGCAATAGTGAATGGAATTGTTTCCTTAATTTGTCTTTCCCTTTTCTCGTTGTTGTATAGGATATCTATTCCATACATCAACCTGGACCCAGGTCTCTCATATTGCAGGTGAATTCTTTACTATCTAAGCTACCAGGGAAGCACTTTACTAATAGCCATATGATTTGTTCAAGTACTTATAGTCTTGTGTGGTATGGATTAAATGATATAGTGTACATATGTACACTTATTTTTCCTTAATTTCTCTTTCTGTTTTCTCATTTCTGTGTGTTAATTTTATATCCTGCAAATTTACTATATTCATTGGTTAGCTCTAGTAATTTTCTGGTGGTGTCTTTAGGGTTTTCTATGTAGAGGATCATGTCATCTTCAAACAGTGAAAGTTTTACTTCTTCTTTTCCAATCTGTATTCCTTTTATTTTTTTCTTCTTCTCTGATAAGGACATTATTAACACTAAAATCTTTAAGGCAAAAGGAAGATGATAAAATTTCTATGAATATTTCATAATACTAAAAAATTGTAAACATGATATCCATCATTATAAAACTATTTGATGTGGATAGAACTATATAAAAAGATTGCTGGATTTTAATCCTGTCTTTTTTCATAATTTTACCACATAAGTTTGAATGATCCTCTTAAACTCTGTGTCTCAGTTTTCTTTCTCCCCAAGTTAGGAAAATAAAATATGTCTTGCCTACTTCATAGGGATGTTGTGAAGCAACAACGTGGGAGAGCATTTGGTAAAGTATGAATGGGAAACAAAAGAGTGGGCCCCTTTTACATATGATTCTGGTTATTTCTTTCTGTGGTATCCTTATGCTCTTTGCTCTTTACTCACACAGCATCCAAGATTTTAAAATTTTAGCATTCAAAGAAATATGCACTTTAGTAGAAAAATATATCCTTGAGATATTTTAACACAAAAGTTCATTCTATTTGATAGAATTGTGGATGTTTGACGAGCCAGGCAGAAAGCTTGTATGAAAGATCTTTATTCTTTGGATCAGAATCAGGGTTTTTTTTTTTTATTTATACTATTAAATTTATTTATTTTTAATTGGAGGATAATTAGTTTACAGTATTGCGTTGGTTGCTGCCAAACATCGACATGAATCAGCCATAGGTATATCTATGTCCCCTCCCTATTTAACCTCCATCCCACTTCCCACCCCATCCAACCCTTCCAGAATAGGGTTTTAATTCCTCTCAGACCAGCTGTCCAGGACCATAGGCTATTATCTTTCCTCTAATCACATCACCTGCTCCAAATGCACCAGTAGGATAACCGAAAGTCAGGGAAACATTTATCCTGCTTTTGGCTGAAACCAAAACATCCTCTGTGTGAAGGGAGAGAAGCAAGGAATATGTCTGCTTTAGCTCAAATGTAGGTTTATAAACTGAGAAGGATCTCAGGGGGCCTAGAGAAAAGATGATGAAACAAATCCCCTCCGTAGCCAGGCAGCTGGGGACAAATCTGGGAGATGACTATTTTCCATAGTAACTATCTTTTAACAATAATAGGGTAGGATGGCCCGGTAGTAAAGACTAATTCCCAGGTTCCAGTATTAGTTCTGCCACTTGATAGGCATAAAACCTTGGGCAAACCACACTGACCTTCCTTAAGCCCTAGTTTCCTTGTCTGTAAAATAGAGGATAGTATGATACTCAAGTCTATGCCCCAACCAGTAACACTGAAAAAGCTGAAGTTGAACAGATTTATGAAGGCCTACAAGACCTTTTAGAACTAACACCCAAAAAAGATGTCCTTTTCATTATAGAGGACTGGAATGCAAAAGTAGGAAGTCAAAAAACACCTGGAGCAACAGGCAAATTTGGCCTTGGAATACGGAATGAAGCAGGGCAAAGACTAATAGAGTTTTGCCAAGAAAATGCACTGGTCATAGCAAACACCCTCTTCCAACACACAAGAGAAGACTCTACACATGGACATCACCAGATGGTCAACACCGAAATCAGATTGATTATATTCTTTGCAGCCAAAGATGGAGAACCTCTATACAGTCAACAAAAACAAGACCAGGAGCTGACTGTGGCTCAGACCATGAACTTCTTATTGCCAAATTCAGACTTAAATTGAAGAAAGTAAGGAAAACCACTAGACCATTCAGGTATGACCTAAATCAAATCCATTATGATTATATAGTGGAAGTGAGAAATAGATTTAAGGGACTAGATCTGATAGATAGAGTGCCTGATGAACTATGGACTGAGGTTTGTGACATTGTACAGAAGACAGGGATCGAAACCATCCCCATGGAAAAGAAATGCAAAAAAGCAAAATGTCTGTCTGGGGAGGCCTTACAAATAACTGTGAAAAGAAGAGAAGCGAAAAGCAAAGGAGAAAAGGAAAGATATAAGCATCTGGATGCAGAGTTCCAAAGAATAACAAGAAGAGATAAGAAAGCCTTCCTCAGCGATCAATGCAAAGAAATAGAGGAAAACAACAGAATCGGAAAGACTAGAGATCTCTTCAAGAAAATTAGAGATACCAAGGGAAAATTTCATGCAAAGATGGGCTTGATAAAGCACAGAAATGGTATGGACGTAACAGAAGCAGAAGATATTAAGAAGAGGTGGCAAGAATACATAGAACTGCACAAAAAAGATCTTCATGACCCAGATAATCACGATGGTGTGATCACTCACCTAGAGCCAGACATCCTGGAATGTGAAGTCAAGTGGGCTTTAGAAAGTATCACTACGAACAAAGCTAGTGGAGGTGATGGAATTCCAGTTGAGCTATTTCAAATCCTGAAAGATGATGCTGTGAAAGTGCTGCACTCAATATGCCAGCAAATATGGAAAACTCAGCATTGGCCACAGGAATGCAAAAGGTCAGTTTTCATTCCAATCCCAAAGAAAGTGAAAGTGAAAGTGAAGCTGCTCAGTCGTGTCTGACTCTTAGTGACCCCATGGACTGCAGGCTACCAGGCTCCCCCATCCATGGGATTTTCCAGGCAAAAGTACTGGATGGGATGCCATTGCCTTCTCCAATCCCAAAGCAAGGCAATGCCAAAGAATGCTCAAACTACTGCACAATTGCACCCTTCTCACACGCTAGTAAAGTAATGCTCAAAATTTTCCAAGCCAGGCTTCAGTAATATGTGAACCATGAACTTCCAGATGTTCAAGCTGGTTTTAGAAAAGGCAGAGGAACCAGAGATCAAATTGCCAACATTCACTGGATCATCAAAAAAGCAAGAGAGTTGCAGAAAAACATCTATTTCTGCTTTAGTGACTATGCCGAAGCCTTTGTGTGGATCACAATAAACTGTGGAAAATTCTGAAAGAGATGTGAATACAAGACCACCGGACCTGCCTCTTGAGAAATTTGTATGCAGGTCAGGAAGCAGCAGTTAGAACTGGACATGGAACAACGGACTGATTCCAAATAGGAAAAGGAGTATGTCAAGGCTATACATTGTCACCCTGCTTATTTAACTTATATGCAGAGTACATCATGAGAAATGCTGGGCTGGAAGAAGCACAAGCTGGAATCAAGATTTCCGGGAGAAACATCAATAACCTCAGATACGCAGATGACACCACCCTTATGGCAGAAAGTGAAGAGAAACTAAAAAGTTTCTTAATGAAGGTGAAAGAGGAAAGTGAAAAAGTTGGCTTAAAGCTCAACATTCAGAAAACAAAGATCATGGCATCTGGTCCCATCACTTCATGAGAAATAGATGGGGAAACAATGGAAACAGTGTCAGACTTTATTTTGGGGGGCTCCAAAATCACTGCAGATGGTGACTGCAGCCATGAAATTAAAAGACACTTACTCCTTGGAAGAAAAGTTATGACCAACCTAGAGAGCGTATTGAAAAGCAGAGACATTACTTTGCCAACAAAAGTCCTTCTAGTCAAGGCTATGGTTTTTTCCAGTGGTCATGTATGGATGTTAGAGTTGGACTGTGAAGAAAGCTCAGCACCAAAGAATTGATGCTTTTGAACTGTGGTGTTGAAGAAGACTCTTGAGAGTCCCTTGGACTGCAAGGAGGTCCAACCTGTCCATTCTGAAGGAGATCAGCCCTGGGATTTCTTTGGAAGGAATGATGCTAAAGCTGAAACTCCAGTACTTTGGCCACCTCATGTGAAGAGTTGACTCATTGGAAAAGACTCTGATGCTGGGAGGGATTGGGGGCAGGAGAAGAAGGGGACGACAGAGGATGAGATGGCTGGATGGCATCACTGACTCAATGGACGTGAGTCTCAGTGAACTCTGGGTGTTAGTGATTGTCAGGGAGGCCTGGCGTGCTGCGATTCATGGGGTCGCAAAGAGTGGGACACAACTGAGCGACTGAACTGAACTGAACTGATGATACTCAAAAGGCTTCCCAGTTGGCATTAGTGGTAAAGAACACGCCTGCCAGTGCAGGAGACATAAGAGACTTGGGTTGAGTCCCTGGATTGGGAAGATCCCCTGGAGGAGGGTATGGCAACCCACTTCAATATTTTTGCCTGGAGAATCCCATGGACACAGGAGCCTGGTGGGCTACAGTCCATGGGGTCGCAAGAGTCAGACATGACTGAAGCAATGCAGGCATGACTGCATGCATGAGACTCAAAAGAGTGATTTGATGATTATATAATTTATATGAATAACTTAGGTCCACACCTTGGTTCAGAAAAATCTTAACTGATTTTAACTGTTCTTACTTTTAATTATCATCATTATTATTTTCACTATTACTACATTATTAGGAGGTTCTCGGTTTTGAATTAAGGTTCATACCTGGTTCATTGCACAGAAACAAAGATGTTTTTAAATATGCCTTTCCCCTATATCATACCTTTTAGCACACACATCTCTTTTGGAGTCCTTATGGAGGTGTTCCCTCTCTGACCTTCACAAATAACCCTTTTCATTTCATCAATGTGAAGTTATTTGCCATGCTTAGGCACTGTCTGGAGTCAACTAGTAAGGGGTTGGATTAGATGACCTCTCAGCTTCCTTCCATCCCTGAAAATCTGTGATTCTAAGAGTCAGTGTTCAGGAGAAAAATGAAGGGCTATTTATCGATGAGTGACAGTTCTGTCCTAAAAGAACAAAGAACTTACTCATTATGCCAGAAGCCATGTTGAAGATCACAGGATCATGAATTATAACTCTACTACCCTCTGGCAGGACAGGAAAGGAATCTCATAGACAAATTGCACTGGGAGAGATTATGGATTAAAGACTCCAATATTCATGACTTCCAACCAGCCAGCCAGCACATAAGACCATAGCAAGTGCCAAAGGCCACCCCAGTACATTCAAATAATAATAATGGGATTATCCCCAAAGAGAAGCAGGAGAATGAAATTGTGGCCAAGACAGTGTTTCTGAATCTTTCTCCTTTTCTGGCTACAGCTACAATAAAGAGTTCAAGAGACAATAGAAGCCATCATCTGTAAACTTGTGGCTTTGAAGAAAAAAAGCCATAATGATGGCATTTAAATGCTACCCTGTCTCATTCCATTTACCATCAACTGGGGGTTGCCCAGCAGGAGAAATGAGATCATTTCTCTCTGAGTGGCTAGCCAAGCTTGCCCACATTCATTCTTCTTCCCACATCATGTTTTAGCAGGCATCAACACGTCAGCAGCTTCTGAAATGTACCAGATCTAGGGAGGCAGGATATTGTCATTACTGCTCTGAAGAACTCCCCACCTCTGCAGTGAACTTACACCAGCCACAGTTTCTCTTGTTTGCTTGTCAAATGGTAGGAGGAGGTTAAAGAGGCCCCTCACATTTACTGCCTGACACACAGCCTGATTAACCTTCAGGGATGGTAGCCCACCAGTCAGACTTCCTGAGGCCATCTGAAACACTCCATTTCTTCTTTATATTATTTTTAAATATCTTTTTTACTTTCTTTTTAAAACTTTTTATTTTATATTGGAGTGTAGCTAATTAAAAATGTAGTAATAGTTTCAGGTGGACAGTGAAGGAACTCAGCCGTACATATACATGAATCCATTCTCCCCCAAACTTCTCTCCACTCCAGGCTGCCACATAATATTGAGCAGAGTTCCCTGTGCTATACAGTAGGATCTTGTTGGTTATCTATTTTTTTTATTTTTTTTTAATTTTATTTTTTAACTTTACAATATTGTATTGGTTTTGCCATATATCAACATGAATCCGCCACAGGTATACACGTGTTTCCCATCCTGAACCCTCCTCCATCCTCCCTCCCCATACCATCCCTCTGGGTCGTCCCAGTGCACCAGCCCCAAGCATCCAGTATCATGCATCGAACCTGGACTGGTGACTCGTTTCATACATGATATTATACATGTTTCAATGCCATTCTCCCAAATCATCCCACCCTCTCCCTCTCCCACAGAGTCCAAAAGACTGTTCTATACATCTGTGTCTCTTTTGCTGTCTTGTATACAGGGTTATTGTTACCATCTTTCTAAATTCCATATAAATGTGTTAGTATACTGTATTGGTGTTTTTCTTTCTGGCTTATTTCACTCTGTATAATAGGCTCCAGTTTCATCCACCTCATTAGAACTGATTCAAATGTATTCTTTTTAATGGCTGAATAATACTCCATTGTGTATATGTACCACAGCTTGCTTATCCATTCATCTGCTGATGGACATCTAGGTTGCTTCCATGTCCTGGCTATTTTAAACAGTGCTGCGATGAACATTGGGGTACACGTGTCTCTTTCCCTTCTGGTTTCCTCAGTGTGTATGCCCAGCAGTGGGATGCTGGGTCATAAAGCAGTTCTATTTCCAGTTTTTTAAGGAATCTCCATACTGTTCTCCATAGTGGCTGTACTAGTTTGCATTCCCACCAACAGTGTAAGAGGGTTCCCTTTTCTCCACACCCTCTCCACCATTTATTGCTTGTAGACTTTTGGATCGCAGCCATTCTGACTGGTGTGAAATGATACCTCATAGTGGTTTTGATTTGCATTTCTCTGATAATGAGTGATGTTGAGCATCTTTTCATGTGTTTGTTAGCCATCTGTATGTCTTCTGTGGAGAAATGTCTATTTAGTTCTTTGGCCCATTTTTTGATTGGGTCATTTATTTTTCTGGAATTGAGCTGTAGGAGTTGCTTGTATATTTTTGAGATTAGTTGTTTGTCAGTTGCTTCATTTACTATTATTTTCTCCCATTCTGAAGGCTGTCTTTTCACCTTGCTTATAGTTTCCCTTGTTGTGCAGAAGCTTTTAAGTTTAATTAGGTCCCATTTGTTTATTTTTGCTTTTATTTCCAATATTCTGGGAGGTGAGTCATAGAGGATCCTGCTGTGATGTATGTCAGAGAGTGTTTTGCCTATGTTCTCCTCTAGGAGTTTTATAGTTTCTGGTCTTACGTGTAGATCTTTAATCCATTTTGAGTTTATTTTTGTGTATGGTGTTAGAAAGTGTTCTAGTTTCATTCTTTTGCAAGTAGTTGACCAGTTTTCCCAGCACCACTTGTTAAAGAGATTCTCTTTAATCCATTGCATATTCTTACCTCTGGTTATCTATTTTAAATACAGCAATGTAAACATCATTTTTCTTTTATTTTTTTAATGAAATTTATTTTTTTAAATTTTATTTTATTGTTAAACTTTACATAATTGTATTAGTTTTGCCAAATATCAAAATGAATCTGCCACAGGTATACATGTGTTCCCCATCCTGGACCCTCCTCCCTCCTCCCACCCCATTCCATCCCTCTGGGTCGTCCCAGTGCACCAGCCCCAATCATCCAGTATCATGCATCGAACCTGGACTGGCAACACGTTTTTCTTCATTTTGTTTCTTAGGTGGCTGCAAGCCTAGAGAGACTGGTGATATTTGGACAAGAGAGGAGGAAGTTTCTTGGATTTAATAAACTATTGTATTTTTTTAAGGATTTCCCTGATAGCTTAGTTGGTAAAGAATCCGCCTTCAAGACCCAGGATTTCCCTCTGGGCCGGGAAAATCCACTGGAGAAGGAATAGGCTACCATCTCCAGTATTCCATCTTTTTTATAAAAATGAAAGACATTTTTATTGTTTTTTACATTAAACAAGTTAACGCAGGACTATATTCTCATTTGAGAAGGAAATGGCAACTCACTCAAGTATTCTTGCCTGGGAAATCCCATGAACAGAGAAGCCTGGTGGGCTACATACAGTCCATGGGATCAAAAAAAGTCAGACACAACTTAGCAAATAAACAACAACATTCTCATTGTAAAAATTCACACACTGAGCAATCTAGAATACAATGTGAGTCCCTTCATTCTGATCTTATTCTCTACCCTAGATTGAACTGCTATTAACTGTTCTGTGTATAACTCTCCAGATTTTGTATACTTATCTACATATCCACACATAAACTATACAACAAACAGTTAAGTCTAGGGTTTTGGTATGAGATATCTATTCACTGAAACTGCAGTCTTCCCCCAACATATCTTTGCCAGTTTTCCACCAATGAACCATCAAAGCTGAGTTCAGGAGAGAGTGAAAGAGTCCTTCTACAGTTGACCATTGAACCACATGGGTTTGAACTGTGAGAGTCTACTTATATGCAGATTTTTTTCAATAGTAAATACCACAGTTCAGTGGATGTGAAATGTCACTTATGGAGGAACCACAGATACTGTGTGACTATAAACTATATGTAGATTTTCCCACTCATTGGAGGGTCAGGCCCCTACCAGCATTGTTCAAGGGTCACCTGTATTCAGTTCAGTTCAGTCTCTCAGTCATGTCCAACTCTTTGCAACACCATGGACTGTAGCATGCCAGGCTTCCCTGTCCATCACCAGCTCCCTGTATTAGTAAGCATGTATTTGCATATCTCTATCAGACTGCATTCTAAGACCAAAGACTATTTTTTCCAGATTATCCGTTAAACACAGTATCTACTCCTCTCACTTTAGCAGGACACACTAAGCTGGGGTGTCTTTGCACCTTAGGGTGAATGGAGAATCTGGAAACAGGTTCATGGCACTGAGCCAATGAAATAGGGCTGTGTTCAGAAAAGACAGGTTGGACCCATGTTGATTTTTTTAGCTGTAGGGGCCTTTAGTGCCCTCCTGAGATTCAGAAGGAGGAGTGGGAGAGCTGAGATGAACCCAGGTTTCTTGACTCCAAGTTTATGTTCTTGCCACATGACCACCACCTTGACTCACTAAAGTTAGTTTTACCTTCATCACAATATTAATAGGAGGGCAAATGGAGGGAGATAAGGGTATGGGAGACCTAAGTGTTAGGGACGAGGCACCATCAAAAGAAGAGAAAGGGACAGCAGAGAGGAAGGGCAGTTAGAGGCTTCAGAATTCCAGGTCCTTCTGAGTTTCACTCAGGACCATACCTACCTACTGGACCATGTTCAGGTTCTCACCTTCCCATCTGAAGCCCTGAATCAACAGTTTGTTTAACCTATTTGACCCTTCTGACTGATGATGTTAAGATTAGTATCTCTTACCCAGGTATCTCTTATCAATCAACTATCTCTTTGGGGGGGCTTATTCAATTGTCAACTCTAAGCCAAATTCCTGGTGTGCTGAAGTCCATGGGGTCGTGAAGAGTTGGACATGACTTGGCAACTGAGCAACAATAACAACAAGTCAAATTCACCAATTTCCCACCCTCCAAATGCATCCCATCCCCAAACAAACAAACAAAAACTTAGCTCCTCTGAACAGGGTCATCAATGAGATTTATTTACCCTCCTCCCCATATCTGATCTTTCCCCAAGCCCTATCTGATTTCCCCATGAAAGATTTCCTTTATCTGTGCAGCTTCTCCATCCTCACTGTCATTGCTCTTGTGTTGGTCCATACAACACAGATCACCACCACATCCTTCTCCCTGGCCTCCCAACCCTCCATTTTCACTGCTTTTCAATTCACCTCAACTTATTCTCATCAAACACATCTTCCTTAAACTTGCCTTTCTTTATGTTTTACTCCAGCTCAAAAATCTTAAGTGATTTTCTATTTATTGTCACATTTAGTTTGTCATGTCAAGTGGAAGAGGGTGCCAATTTATTCTGTATTAGTATCAATAGCAGAAGTAAGACCAGTGGGCAAAAGTTATAGGAAGGTTTATTTCAGCTGATCAAAGGAAATCTTTGTAAACAAAAAGAGCTGTTGCACAATGAAGCAGCTTGCTCAAGTACTGAGCTTCCTGCCCCTGGGGAGATGTATAATCAATGAAGAGCCAGGATCTATCTGTCAAGGATGTTGTAAAAAGGATTCCTGCATTAAGAGATAGGAAAACACTGCTGACAGTAAAGATGATGATAACTGAAGTATATATATATATATATATATAACTGACCATTTTTGAACATTGGTTCCATGTCAGGCACTCTTTGTTTTCATAGGTTAACTCATTTTTAAAAACTTTTTATTTCATATTGGACTATAGTTGATTAACAATGTTGTGATAGTTGCAGGTGTACAGCAAAGGGTTTCAGTTGTACATGTACATATATCCATTCTTTTTTTTTTCAGATTCTTTTCTTTAAAAAAAATTTTTTTTATTGGAGTATAGTTGATTAACAATGTTGCATTACTTTCATATGTACAGCAAAGTGATTCAGTTATACATATACACATATCTATTATTTTTCAGATTCTTTTCCTATATATATTATTACAGAGTATTGAGCAGAGTTCCCTCCTTGTTGGTTCTCCATTTTAAATATAGCAGTGTGTCATATGTTCACTCATTTATTTTCCTCACAACTCTGTGGTTTTACAGTTGGCTCTACTTAAGTGGTTATCTCTCTATCTTCCCTGGTGGCTCAGACGGTAAAGTGTCTGCCTACAATGAAGGAGATCCAGGTTCAATCCCTGGGTTAGGAAGATCTCCTGGAGAAGGAAATGGCAACCCACTCCAGTATTCTTGCCTGGAAAATCCCATGGATGGAGGAGCCTGGTAGGCTACAGTCCATGGGGTCGCAAAGAGTCAGACAGACTGAACTACTTCACTTTCACTTTTCTATTTTAGTGATTAAATGTGTAGACTCTAGAGGATGAGCACAGGCCACATCTTGGCTCTGCCACTTACTGGATGAATGATTTTGCATTCATTTGCATTCAATGTGTGCCACTTTTTTTAACCTCCATCTTCTCATTTGTACAATGGAGTGCTCACTTCAGTGGGATGTTGTGGGGATTACATTGTAAGATAACAGGAAAAGCACTATTTGACACATAGTAACAGCCAATGGTCACTTTTTCTTCTCTCCATTAGATGATATACTTTTTGAGGGAAGTGGCTACATTTCTTCTATATCCCCCATCTCAACTAGCTCAAACTAGCCATATAGTATGTCTTCATTCAATATGAACTTATGGCCAAAGATGTGGTGACTACTCCCCAATGTTTCTCCATGACACTCAGCACCTTGCATCAGCACTAACAGGGTACTCCTACTGACCATCATCTTCAGTCAACCCAAGGTCAGCCTTCTCCCCCTTTTCCCTTCTATTAACTCCACTTTAATTGACTTTTCTAGGACAGCAAGTAGCCAATCATAATGAACCAGTTCCCATTTCTCTACCTGCTATCTTGAAGGTACAGAGAGGCTTGTGCTTCCTTTCTCTAATCCCAGTTACTAATGAAAGCATGTTCACCGGAACCTCCCCAGGTTGGGAACCAGACCTCTATTCTATGTATATCTTACCATGCTGCATGCCTCCTTTCCATACTGAACCTCACAAATTCTGGTCCCAAAGCATCTCCTTAGTATAGTTCATTGTTCACTCTTTGAGAAAATGAATTAATGACATTTCTTGCATAAAATAACCTGACAAAGATATAACTGTCTGTTTGGAAGCTCTTTTGTAAGAGCCCTTTGCTATCATCATCACTTTGCTTTATAAGCTTTACATGAAAGGGGTGGGGAGGGGGAGACTGTCCTTTTCGGCATGAATAGATTGGTGGCTGTCCTAGAGGAAGCCAGGTGCTGACACTTAGTTTAATGTTTCATGATGTATCACCCAGCAAATTATGAGTTGTTTGCATTGATTTCCTCCAAACAGCTGAGCTACAGCTTTTGTTCTATTAATGTTCGTCTCAATTCCTGAATGTGTGTTGCTTCCAGACAGGAAAAAAAAAAAAAAATCGCATGTCTTATAAAGAAATGTCATTAACTCACAGAGCCTAGCCTGTAATTAGAAGGTTTGAGGCTATGCTTTTTCCATCCAGTGGAGCTTCTTTTGATGGTTTAAATTCTTTTACCAGTTCTTAACTCTTTTCTACCTTCTTTGAATGTAATATTATGCCATTATCCTCATATCTGTAAAATCAGGTTATATTGAGTTTCAAAAATAAGGATTTGTTTTTACATATAATCATACAAACAATTGACTGAGTGCTTACTATGTGTCTCAGTTGAAGACCTTTAGGAAATAGAAGCAGCATGGATATTGACCTCTCAGTGAGTGTCTAGTCTTTCTGGAGATTCATAATAAACATTTACAAAATAACTAGAGACCATCCTAAGCCTCTGACTGAATATAGTTATTTTGAATTATTACATTGAATTTAATCAAATGGCCCCCAGATAATGTTTGCCTCCAGGGGTTTCTTTCTCTGATGGTGAATAGAGCAACTGGTGTGAAGTGGGCTCTTTCCCAACCATAAGAGCATAGGGGGGTGGGGAAGGGATAGATTGGGAGCTTGGGATGGATGTGTACACACTGCTATATTTAAAATAGATAGGGACTCCCAGGATGATCCAATAGTAAAGAACCCACCTTCCAAGTCAGGGGACACAGGTTCAATCCCTGGTCAGGGAACTAAGATCCCCCATGCTACAGGGCATCTAAGCCTTCATGCCACAACTAGAGAAGCCCACACAGTGCAATAAAGACCCAGCACAGTGAATAAATAGATAAGGACCTACTGTATAGCACAGGGAACTCTGCTCAGTACTCTGTAATAACCTAAATGGGACAAGAATTTGAAAAAGAAGATAAATGAATATGTACAACTAAATCACTCTGCTGCATACCTGAAACTATCACATTGTTAATCTACTATACTCCAATATAAAAGAAAAAAAAAACTTAAAAAAAAAAAGAACATAGGAGCTGCTTTGAGCAAGCATAGCCCATCTGTCACTCTTATTGTGCTCTGTTCAGTTGCATATTACTAGGTAAGAAGAATCACAAGGCATTCTCATCTAGGAATTGTACACCAACCTCACCCCAGACACACCACATACACATACCCATCTAGGCTTTGGAGCTTATGAATATGCATTTTTATACTATTGTTTCATTAGCATCTTTGACCTTTTTTCAGTTGGACTGTTAAGATTTGGAATGGGTTTTCGGATAGAAAGAGAAGTAAAATGGCCTTTTGGCTCCCTCCCTTTTTGGGAATTATTTTATTTTTTCATAGAAAAATAAGCTTTATTCCAAGCAACCTCAAAAGTAAAGGTTATTAGCATCAAAAGCCAGTAGAAAAGAATAAACACTTATACATACATATTTGATAAGATATCAATAGGAGTCACATCAATTCCTGTTGTTCCTCCCATGCCCTGTTCAGCTTCTTTTCTGTTTGAAGATGAAAAGGTAGGCTTGAAATTGCTCATGTCTTTTTAACTCAAACAAGAACCAGTTTCAAAAAAGAGGGCATCTGGTGGCAAGTGTTATAGAGAATCAGCTACATTACTAAAATAAAATTTCTTCATTACTATGGCAGTTAATCTGAGAAGGCAATGGCAAGCCACTCCAGTACTCTTGTCTAGAAAATCTTATGGACAGAGGAGCTTGGTAGGCTGCAGTCCATGGGGTCACTACTAGTCGGACATGACTGAGTGACTTCACTTTTACGCATTGGAGAAGGAAATGGCAACCCACTCTAGTGTTCTTGCCTGGAGAATCCCAGGAAGGTGGAGCCTGGTGGGCTGCTGTCTATGGGGTCGCACAGAGTCGGACACAACTGAAGTGACTTAACAGCAGCAGCAGCATGGCAGTTAATAATTTAGTAACTTTCTTGGAGATGACACCACCCTTATGGCAGAAAGTGAAGAAGAAATAAAGAGGCTCTTGATGAAGCTGAAAGAGAAGAGTGAAAATGCTGGCTTAAAAGTCAACATTCAAAAAACGAAGATCATGGCATCCAATCCCATCATTTCATAGCAAATAGATGGGGAAACAAGGGAAACAGTGACAGATTTTATTTTCTTAGGCTGCAGATGGTGACTGCAGCCATGAAATTAAAAGACGCTTGCTCCTTGGAAGAAAAGCTATGAGCAACCTAGACAGCATTTTAAAAAGCACAGACACTACTTTGCCAACAAAGGTCTGTCTAGTCAAAGCTATGGTTTTTCCAGTAGTCATGTATGGATGTGAGCTTGGACCATAAAGAAATCCGAGCACCAAAGAACTGATGCTTCTGAACCATGGTGTTGGAGAAGACTCTTGAGCATCCCTTGGACTGCAAGGAAATCCAACCTAAAGGAAATCCTAAAGATCCATCCTAAAGGAAATCAGTCCTGAATATTCATTGGAAGGACTGATGCTGAAGCTAAAGCTTCAGTACTTTGACTACCTGATAATGAAGAGCTGACTCATTAGAAAAGACCCTGATGCTGGGAAAGATTGAAGGCGGGAGGAGAAGGTGACAACAGAGGATGAGATGGTTGGATGGCATCACTAATTCAATGGACATGAGTTTGAACAAACTCCAGGAGTTGGTGAAGGACAGAGAAGCCTGGTGTGCTGCAATCCATGGGGTTGCAAAGAGTCGGACAGAACTGAGAAATTGAATAACAACAAGATTTCTTGATTTTTTTTCACATTTTTAAACTGGCCACAGATGTTTTGTTTGTTTGTTTGTTTGTTTTTTAATGTTGAATGTAATGGACATGGTAAAATCTCCATTACTTAGGAGGCATACCTTTAATTATTATTAACCATTGCCATGTGGAAGGATGGATCACCCATTTTCAGAACACAGGCTGGGTGGGCATCTGTACTACAGGCCAAGAAAGTGGGAATCTGAGCAGCATGTGCTGGTACTAGGTGCATCAGGAAGCTGGGCACTTTTTTTCGTACTTAGAAGTCTACCTTATTCCATGTGCAGAGCTGCCAAATATTCTCCAGACTGACTTCTGCCTTGACCTGAAACCACTCCTACAGAAATGCCATTGACATTTCCATACTGCCTGGTAATCTAAGCATTATTGGTTCCTCTCATCAAAGGCCATTCAATGCCATATTAACCCATTCCAAATCCTCAACAGACAACAAATCTTAAAGGATGGAAGGAAGAAATATCAATGAGAATGGGAATGAGTCAGCAAAGACTGCTTGGAAGAGAAGAAGCCTTAAGAAAACATCAGTAGGATTTGGCTGGATCAAAGAGGGTGGCAGGGCAGCCTGCAAATGCGCCAGAATAGGTCAATGTGTTTAAAATGTACAAGTTCAAATGGAGAACTCCAGGGTTAGTAGAAGGAAAGAAATCTTAAAAATTAGGGCAGAAATAAATGCAAAAGAAACAGAGGAGACCATAGGAAAAATCAACAAAGCCAAACACTGGTTCTTTGAGAGGGTAAATAAAATTGATAAACCATTAGCCAGGCTCATCAAGAAACAAAGAGAGAAAAAATCAAATCAATAAAATTAGAAATGAAAACGGAGAGATCACAACAGACAACACAGAAATACAAAGGATCATAAGAGAGTACTATCAGCAATTGTATGCCAATAAAATGGACAACTTGGAAGAAATGGACAAATTCTTAGAAAAGTACAACTTTCCAAAACTCGACCAGGAAGAAATAGAAAATCTTAACAGACCCATCACAAGCACGGAAATTGAAACTGTAATCAAAAATCTTCCAGCAAACAAGCCCAGGTCCAGACAGCTTCACAGCTGAATTCTACCAAAAATTTAGAGAAGAGCTAACACCTATCCTACTCAAACTCTTCCAGAAAATTGCAGAGGACGGTAAACTTCCAAACTCATTGTATGAGGCCACCATTACCCTAATAGCAAAACCTGACAAACATGCCACAAAAAAGAAAACTACAGGCCAATATCACTGATGAACATAGATGCAAAAATCCTTAACAGAATTCTAGCAATCATAATCCAACAACACATTAAAAAGCTCATACATCATGACCAAGTGGGTTTTATCCCATGGATGCAAGGATTCTTCAACATCTGCAAATCAATCAATGTAATACACCACATTAACGAATTGAAAAATAAAAGCCATATAATTATCTCAATAGACACAGAGAAAGCCTTTGACAAGATTCAACATTCATTTATGATAAAACTCTCCAGAAAGTGGGAATAGAAGGAACATACCTCAACATAATAAAAGCTATATATGACAAACCCACAGCAAACATTATCCTCAATGGGGGAAAATTGAAAGCATTTCCCCTAAAGTCAGGAACAAGACAAGAGTGCCCACTCTCACCACTACTATTCAACATAGTTTTGGAAGTTTTGGCCACAGCAATCAGAGCAGAAAAAGAAATAAAAGGAATCCAAATTGGGAAAGAAGAGGTAAAACTCTCACTGTTTGCAGATGACATGATCCTCTACATAGAAAACCCTAAAGACTCCACCAGAAAATTACTAGAGCTAATCAATGATTATAGTAACGTTGCAGGATATAAAATCAACACACAGAAATCCCTTGCATTCCTATACACTAATAATGAGAAAATAGAAAGAGAAATTAAGGGAACAATTCCATTCACCATTGCAACAAAAAGAATAAAATACTTAGGAATATATCTACCTAAAGAAATAAAAGACTTATATATAAAAAAACTATAAAACACTGGTGAAAGAAATCAAAGAGGACACTAATAGATGGAGAAATATATCATGCTCATGGATCGGAAGAATCAATATAGTGAACATGAGTATACTACCCAAAGCAATCTAGATTCAAAGCAATCCATATCAAGCTACCAATGATATTTTTCACAGAGCTAGAACAAATAATTTCACAATTTGTATGGAAATACAAAAAACCTCGAATAGCCAAAGCAATCTTAAGAAAGAAGAATGGAACTGGAGTTTGATTCCTGCCTGACTTCAGGCTCTACTACAAAGCCACAGTCATCAAGACAGTAAGGTACTGTCACAAAAACAGAAACATAGATCAATGGAACAAAATAGAAAGCCCAGAGATAAATCCGTGCACCTATGGACACTTTTCTTTGACAAAGGGGGGAAGAATATACAATGGAGAAAAGACAATCTATTTAACAAGTGGTGCTGGGAAAACTGGTCAACCACTTGTAAAAGAATGAAACTAGAACACTTTCTAACACCATACACAAAAATAAACTCAAAATGGATTAAAGATCTACACGTAAGACCAGAAACTATAAAACTCCTAGAGGAGAACATAGGCAAAACACTCTCCAACATAAATCACAGCAGGATCCTCTATGACCCACCTCCCAGAATATTGGAAATAAAAGCAAAAATAAACAAATGGGACCTAATTAAAATTAAAAGCTTCTGCACAACAAAGGAAACTAAAAGCAAGGTGAAAAAACAGCCTTCAGAATGGGAGAAAATAATAGCAAATGAAGCAACTGACAAAGAATTAATCTCAAAAATATACAAGCAACTCCTACAGATCAATTCCAGAAAAATAAACGACCCAATCAAAAAATGGGCCAAAGAACTAAACAGACATTTCTCCAAAGAAGACATACAGGTAGCTAACAAACACATGAAAAGATGCTGAACATCACTCATTATCAGAGAAATGCAAATCAAAAACCACAATGAGGTGCCATTTCACACCAGTCAGAATAGCTGCTATCCAAAAGTCTACAAAAAGTAAAAGCTGGAGAGAGTGTGGAGAAAAGGGAACCCTCTTACACTGTTGGTGGGAATGCAAACTAGTACAGCCACTAGGAGAACAATGTGGAGATTCCTTAAAAAACTGGAAATAGAACTGCCATACGACCCAGAAATCCCACTGCTGGGCATACACACTGAGGAAATCAGAATTGAAAGAGACATGTGTACTCCAATGTTCATCGAAGCACTGTTTATAATAGCCAGGACATGGAAGCAACCTAGATGTCCATCAGCAGACGAATGGATAAGAAAGCTGTGCTCCATATACACAATGCATTACTCAGCCATTAAAAAAAATACATTTGAATCTGTTATAATTAGATGGATGAAACTGGAGCCTATTATACAGAGAGAAGTAAGCCAGAAAAACACCAATACTAACACATATATATGGAATTTAGAAAGATGGTAACGATAACCCTGTATGCGAGGCAGCAAAAGAGACACAGATGTATAGAACAGTCTTATGAACTCTGTGGGAGAGGGCGAGGGTGGGATGATTTGGGAGAATGGCATTGAAACATGTGTAATATCATATGTGAAATGAATCACCAGTCCAGGTTCGATGCATGATACAGGGTGCTCGGGGCTGGTGCACTGGGATGACCCAGAGGTATGGTAAGGGGATGGAGGTGGGAGGTGGGTTCAGGATGGGGAACACGTCTACACCCATGGCAGATTCATGTTGATGTATGGCAAAACTATTACAATATTGTAAAGTAATTAGCCTCCAATTAAAATAAATAAATTTATATTATAAAATAAAATGTACTAGTTCATGCTTATTGCTAGGATAGTACAGAGACTTGGGGCTCCTATCTTTGTTGATATTCAAGTCATGCCAAGGAAAAGCAAGACTGTGTTTTCCACAGCTGAGTTTTTACTTATTACTGAAAAAGAAGATGCAAACAGAAGTGACAGCATTTGGAATAAAGAGAATAGTGCCCATGGTTTTGCCTAAGGGTGCACCCTGCACAAAAGTGTAGGATGGATGGTAAGGAGGTAGGAAAATCCCCCTAGCACAGGCACTTCCAGAAGCTATGGTGTTTTGTGTTTCATCCGCTAAGAAGGAACACTTTTTCTCAACTTGTCTGCCTACAGGAAATAACACTTTGTAATTTGCCAGAAGCATTGTATGTGCCGACAGTGGCCCTTGCAATGCTGCAGATTTGTAGATTGCTTCAGACAGATGAATCTTGCTGGCTATCTTAAGGCAGGAAAATAAACCATCAGGAATTTTCTCCCCTATTCAAACTTTTCTGTAGAAGATACTGTGACTCTATTGGATAACACATTTCAGCTTTTAAATATTTTTCCTCCTTCATCCTTCTGAAACTAATAATAACAATCATAATAATTAATAACATATGCCATACTAGTAGAAAAAAATCAAAACCAAAATGAGAACTGGGGAATATCAAACCAAAGTCAATTATGGTCTTGGTAACTAGTTCATATTTAGCAGTTGGACCTCTTATAGAAAGAAGGAAAATTCAAATGGTACTACTTCTAGGAACTTTCCAGGTCATATGATGTTAAATCTATGCAATACAATATTTATCACTGTAATGAGATTCAGAATATTTGATTTATAGTGTTAGTATTTACTAAGTTTTTATCTTGGGCAACTCATTTTTCTTTTTCTGCACCATGTTTACATGCTGTGTAGATTACATGCTATAAAATGACAGAGTTATTTCTAATGTTCCTTCCAGCTCCAAAATTCTCTAATTCTATATTATTATTATACTCAGTTCAGTTGAGGCCATGAAATAAAATAGAAATAGTCTGTTCTAACTATTCTTCAATATATAAATTAAATGCATCCATGGATTTTGTTTTTGTTTCTTTTTTCCCTTAGAGTAACCTTGAAAAAAAAGTCATACCCTGAGACTTGGAAAAAAGAGAAACTTAATTTATAGCTTCAGCCAGTTCAGTTCAGTCACTCAGTCGTGTCTGACTCTTGTAACCCCATGGACTGCAGCACCCCAGGCCTCCCTGTCCATCACCAACTCCCGTAGTTTACTCAAACTCATGTCCATTCAGTTGGTGATGCCATCCAACCATCTCATCCTCTGCCATCCCCTTCTTCTCCCACCTTCAATCTTTCTCAGCATTAGGTCCTTTCAAATGAGTTAGTTCTTCACATCAGGTGGCCAAAGTATTGGAGTTTCAGCTTCAGCATCAGTCCTTCCAATGAAAATTCAGGACTGATTTCTTTTAAGATGGACTGGTTGGATCTCCATGCTGTCCAAAGGACTCTCAAGAGTCTTCTCCAACACCACAGTTCAAAAGCATCAATTTTTTGGTGCTCAGCTTTCTTTATATTCCAACTCTCACATCCATACATGACTACTGGAAAAAACATAGCTTTGAATAGACAGACCTTTATTGACAAAGTAATGTCTCTGCTTTTTAATAGGTCTAGGTTGGTCATAACTTTTCTTCAAGGAACAAGTGTCTTTTCATTTGAGGGCTACAGTCATCATAGGCAGTGATTTTGGCGGCCCCCCAAAATAAAGTCTGTCACTGTTTCCCCATCTATTTGCCATGAAGTGATGGGACCAGATGCCATGATCTTAGTTGTCTGAATATTGAGCTTTAAGCCAACTTTTTCACTCTCTTCTTTCACTTTCATCAAGAGGCTCTTTAGTTTTTCTTTACTTTCTGCCATAAGGGTGGTGTCATCTGCATATCTGAGGTTACTGATATCTGATATCGGTTACTGATATTGGAGGTTACTGGTATCCTGGTAATCTTGATTCCAGCCTGCCATTCAGCCTGGCATTTCCAATGATGTACTCGGCATATAAGTTAATTAAGCAGGGTGACAATATGCAGCCTTGACATACCGCTTTCTCGATTTGGATCCAGTCTATTGTTATATGTCCAGTTCTAAATGTTGCTTCCTGACCTGCACACAGATTTCTTAAAAGGCTGGTCAGGTGGTCTGGTAGTCCCATCTATTTTAAGAATTTTCCAGAGTTGTGGTCCACACAGTCAAAGGCTTTGGCATAGTCAATAAAGCAGAAGTAGATGTTTTTTTCTGGAACTCTCTTGCTTTTTCAATGATCTAATGGATGTTGGCAATTGGATCTCTGGTTCCTCTGCCTTTTCTAACACCAGCTTGAACATCTGGAAGTTCACGGCCGTACTGTTGAAGCCTGGCTTGGAGAATTTTGAGCATTATTTTGCTAGCATGTGAGATGAGGGCAATTGTGTGGTAGTTTGAGAATTTTTTGGCATTGCCTTTCTTTGGGATTGGAATAAAAATGGACCTTTTCCAGTCCTGTGGCCACTACTGAGTTTTCCAATTTTGCTGGCATATTGAGTGTAGCACTTTCACAACATCATCGATTAGGATTTGAAATAGCTCAGCTGGAATCCCATCACCTCCACTAGCTTTGTTTGTAGTGATGCTTCCTAAGGCCCATTTGACTTTGCACTGCAGGATGTCTGGTTCTAGGTGAATGGTCACAACATTGTAATTATCTGGGTCGTGAAGATCTTTTTTCTATAGTTCTTCTGTGTATTGTTCCCACCTCTTCTTAATATTTTCTGCTTCTGTTCAGTTCAGTTCAGCAGCTCAGATGTGTCCGACTCTTTGTGACCCCATGAATCGCAGCACGCCAGGCCTCCCTGTCCATCACCAACTCCCGGAGTTCAATCAAACTCACGTCCATCAAGTTAGTGATGCCATCAAGCTATCTCATCCTTTGTCGTCCCCTTCTCCTCCTGCCTCCAATCCCTCCCAGCATCAGAGTCTTTTCCAATGAGTCAACTCTTCGCATGAGGTGGCCAAAGTACTGGAGTTTCAGCTTCAGCATCATTCCTTCTAAAGAACACCCAGGGCTGATCTCCTTTAGAATGGACTGGTTGGATCTCCTTGCAGTCCAAGGGACTCTCAAGAGTTTTCTCCAACACCACAGTTCAAAAGCATCTGCCGGGGTCCAGCCCCATTGGATTCAGGGAATTCGAAGGGGAGACAGCGTCAGTGATCAGGAGACAATAGCTTAATTAAGTGTTAATTAGAGATATAAAGAGTGGTTAGATAGGGATAGCTCAGTGAAAAAATTCAGTGGAGAAAAGAGGCTGAATAACTTGGTTTACATGGAAAACCAATAAAACTCCAAGACAAGAAGTTTGCACCACCTACGTAGGCCACAGGCGTCCTCCCATTCTCCCGAAGGAGAGGAGACACTAAGGCCTCCCCGACAGATCTTAGAAGCCCAGGCAAAATTAGTAGGCTTGGAGAGCCTCCACTCTCCAGATGGGAATTCAGCCAGGTGAGAGAAAGAATGACATGGGGAGACCAAGCTTTAATGAACAAGGCCTGCACTTTATTTTCCAAAGTAGTTTTTATACCTTAAGTTGTGCATAGAGGATAATGGGGGAAGGGGTAGAGTCATGCAAGGTCAGCAGTCCTTGATCCTTATCGAAGCCAGGCTTTCTTCCTGCAAACTTAACATATGCAAAAGTTTAGGTGATTTACATCATCTTCTGGCCAGGAGGCCTGTTGACATTTTATGACTCTTTCTTCAGAAAACTTATTTTTCTCTAAAGGTGATTATTCTAAAGTCAGGCACCACCCTCCCAAAGCATTAGATTAAGTTGCATTCCTATAGGGCAAAAGTGTGGTGGGCTATAACAAGAAAAGAATTAACTCAAGGGTCCAAGGTTACAAACATTAAAGCTACTACTTACATTCCTATACACCAACTATATTAATCAATACACTCCCAGGGACACAGTAGGTCAGGGATATGGAAACTTAGCAGCAAACATTGGCCCAATAAATGAAAACCCTTCACCAATATAATTTCTAATCAACTCACTATACTATACTAATAATCTTCTAACTGCTCAAAGGAATCTGTATTTAGAAAGTTTATAACATCTCGTGCCTCTCATGGTTGGGAGGCTGTGAACAATCACATGTGGCCGGAAGAACCTGTTCAGGCAGGCTAGAGGACTTCCAAAGGAGTTTGTGAACTAAAACACTCTTGTCACGCCCAGGAACTTTATTAACTGGAGCTGTAAGTTAACTCTTCTTCAGAGAGAGATATGGTGGTGGGGGACAGCCCCCCGTAAAGTCAGAGGTGTAGGTGAGAGCACAAAGCAGTAAAGTAGGCAGACTCTGATTTTGGGGGTAGATGCTTGAGAATTTCCAGGGGGGCTCCTGAGGCTAGATCCCGCCTTTGCGTATACCGAGCCTCCTTCCTCATGACCTTTGCCATGGGCGGAGTTCCTCATGCTGGCTCCCGGCAAGCATCAATTCTTCAACACTCAGCTTTCTTCACAGTCCAACACTCACATTCATACATGACTACTGGAAAAAACCATAGCTTTGACTAGACGGACCTTTGTTGACAAAGTAATGTCTCTGCTTTTGAATACGCTATCTAGGTTGGTCATAACTTTCCTTCTAAGGAGTAAGCGTCTTTTACTTTCATGGCTGCAGTCACCATCTGCAGTGATTTTGGAGCCCACCGCCCCCCCCCCCCAAAAAAAAAAAAGTCTGACACTGTTTCCCTGTCTATTTCCCATGAAGTGATGGGACCAGACGCCATGATCTTCGTTTTCTGAATGTTGAGCTTTAAGCCAACTTTTTCACTCTCCTCTGCTTCTGTTAGGTTCATACCATTTCTGTCCATTTTTGTGCCCATCTTTGCATGAAATGTTCACATGATCTGATCACATGGACCACAGCCTTGTCCAACTCAGTGAAACTATGAGCCATGCCATGTAGGGCCACCCAAGATGGGCAGGTCATGGTGGAGAGTTCTGACAAAAAGTGGTCCACTTGAAAAGGGAATGGCAAACCACTTCAGTATTCTTGCCTTGAGAATCCCATGAAAAGTATGAAAATAAAAAAAGCTAGGATACTGAAAGATGAATTCCCCAGGTTGGTAGATGCCCAATATGCTACTGGAGATCAGTGGAGAACTAACTTCAGAAAGAATGAAGAGACATAGCCAAAGCAAAAACAACACCCAGTTTTGGATGTGACTGGTGATGGAAGTAAAGTCCAATCCTGTAAAGAGCAATATTGCATAGGAACCTGGAATGTTAGGTCCATGAATCAAGGCAAATTGGAAGCAGTTAAAAGGAGATGGCAAGAGTGAATGTCGACATTTTAGGAATCTGTGAACTAGAATGGACTGGAACGGGTGAATTTAACTCAGATGACCATTATATCTACTACTGTGCACAAGAATCCCTTAGAAGAAATGGAGTAGCCATCATACTCAACAAAAGAGTCCAAAATGCAGTACTTGGATGCAATCTAAAAAACGACAAAATGATCCCTGTTTGTTTCCAGCACAAACCACTCAATATCATAGTAATCCAAGTCTATTCCCCAACCAGTAATGATGAAGAAGCTGAAGTGGTATGGTTCTATGAAGACCTACAAGACCTTTTAGAACTAACACCCAAAAAAGATGTATTTTTCATTATATGAGACTGGAATGCAAAAGTAGGAAGAAATACCTGGAGTAACAGGCAAATTTGGCCTTGGAATACAGAATGAAGCAGGGAAAAGGCTAATAGAGTTTTGCTAAGAGAATGCACTGGTCATAGCAAACACCCTCTTCCAACAACACAATAGAAGACTCTACACATGGACATCACCAGATGGTCAACACTGAAATCAGATTGATTATATTCTTTGCAGTCAAAGATGGAGAAGCTCTATAGAGTTAGCAAAAACAAGACTGGGAGCTGACTGTGGCTCAGATCATGAACTCCTTATGGCTAAATTCAGACTTAAATTGAAGAAAGTAGGGAAAACCACTAGACCATTCAGGTATACCTAAATCAAATCCCCTATGACTATACAGTGGAAGTGACAAATAGATTCAAGGAATTAGATCCGATAGAGTGCCTGAAGAACTATGGATGGAGGTTTGTGACATTGTACAGGAGGCAGGGATCAAGACCATCCCCAAGGAAAATAAATGTTTTTTTGGCTTTTTGGCAAAATGGTTGACTGAGGAGGCCTTACAAAGAGCTACGAAAAGAATAGAAGTGAAAGGCAAAGGAGAAAGGAAAGATATACCCATTTGAATGCAGAGTTCCAAAGAATAGTAAGGAGAGATAAGGAAGCCTTCCTCAGTTTATAGTTTATGTGCTTAAAAATCCCAGGCAGTCTGACAATCATACCTGTTTCCCCTTCTGAAACTCCCATTACATTATCAGAGGTGCAGTTGATGGACCATTCCCCTTCCTCTCACCCATAAAACCCTCACTTATTATTCTTTGGTCTTGTTCAGGTTGAACTTCCCTCTGGTCAACAGTATAACCAGTGTGGATGTCCTCAGGGCAAACAACGTTCAGCAATTCCTACTTCTTTCCAAATAAAACTAGGAAGGAATAGAAGAAAGTAAGGGAAGGAGTGAGAATAACTACAAATCTTTCTCCTAGGTTTCCCTTTTTCTCATCATAACTGCCCATCAGATCTCACTTTACGCCATAGGAGTTGTGTGTTCCCAGTGCTATTCTGGAGTTTGTTTTTAGCCATACTTTTGATGGTACTGTTAGGTAGGGGCTTTGAAGCTCTTCAAATGAGCAGTTCTCCAATTAATGTATTTTACATTTAATCCCTACTTTATACATTATGACATGGAAAATTGTGGTATTGGAGTTTTCTTAAAATGAGGTCTAATTGCACCATCTGGGGTAGAGTGATAGTAAATGACTTGCTCAAGGTCAAGGAAGATATGATTTGTCCAAAGAAAAGCCAGAAATAGAACCAAAGTCCGCTGACTTTCAGTTTAGTTTAGCATCCAATAAACCACATTCTCTTCCCTCTGCACATTTTATCTACAGTGGTTTGTCATGGGCACAGATATAATATAGCCTATAAACCTAAACAGTTATAAAATGGTCAGAGGTAGTAACACAGGTTCCATAGGGAACAAAATGTATATGTCATTGTCAGTAACAGAACACAACTGTCAAGTTCATGTTCACAGTAGAGGCAGTCTACCTTAACACTTCCTGAGGCATCTATTTTCTAATAGAAAGCATGATTTTTCTGTTTGTTTCAGTCAAAAACATATTTTGAATGAAAAAGTCATAGTGCCTTTATATTTGTGCCTGCAATTGAGGTAATGAAGTATGGAGTTCATTTGTGAATGTTTTGAATGGCAGTGTCTCCTTGAAATTATTTTTGCTGGGAACTCAAATGAACATTCTTTCAAAATAGTCACACTGTTGTAATTGGCAAACCTCAGAGACGGTATCTTGGGAGGGAAACAACACGCAGTTGGAAAGGAATATAAAATTCATAGACTTGCAAGCTGAATTATTCATTTCATCTACCATAGTTTCATGTTAAAACCATCTCCAGATGGAAAGACAAGATCTTAAATCTTTATTGTGAAAAATACCTATTAATGTTACATACTGAAAGGACATTTTTAAAAATTACAGTTTAATTATATTTTTTGTGTGCCAGTATCCTATTGCCTGCTTATTCAAAATATCTCATTCTTTTTATCATAAAACATACTTGACTATTTTTACAGTTTCTTGAAAAATCTTTTGGAGGAAATAATGGGTTTGTCCCCCACAGGATCATGGCATACTTCTTGGTTGTGGCTCCAGGCCTCAAGTCTATTTAAGAACACTTGGATTACTAAACCCTAAAATTGCTGCCTGACTCCTGATCAACTTGGGAAATCGCAAACAATTGATTTCAAAAGCTATGCCTTATGCCTCCTCTTTTAACAGCGAATGCACCCTTCAGGGAATAATCTCTTTTCATGATAGAAGTCTTTCAGTTGCAGATGGTAAGGAAATGAGATTCTCTTCTTAGAATTACTGGCTATGTACAGAAGGATGAACTCTCTGAAAAGAACTTGATTCTAACATGTTCAGTCTCTGCAAATGCTTTTATGTATTCTCCCCCTCCTTGATACAAAATGCCATCAATTTCTCAAAAAATAGCTTTCTCCTAACCCCTGGATAGCATATTCAAAAGCAGAGACATTACTTTGCCAACAAAGGTTCATCTAGTCAAGGCTATGGTTTTTCCTGTGGTCATGTATGGATGTGAGAGTTGGACTGTGAAGAAGGCTGAGCACCGAAGAATTGATGCTTTTGAACTGTGGTGTTGGAGAAGACTCTTGAGAGTCCCTTGGACTGCAAGGAGATCCAACCAGTCCATTCTGAAGATCAGCCCTGGGATTTCTTTGGAAGGAATGATGCTAAAGCTGAAACTCCAGTACTTTGGCCACCTCCTGCGAAGAGCTGACTCATTGGAAAAGACTCTGATGCTGGGAGGGGTTGGGGGCAGGAGGAGAAGGGGAAGACAGAAGATGAGATGGCTGGCTGGCATCACTGACTCGATGGACGTGAGTCTGAGTGAACTCCGGGAGTTGGTGATGGACAGGGAGGCCTGGTGTGCTGCGATTCATGGGGTAGCAAAGAGTCGGACACGACTGAGCGACTGAACTGAACTGAAACCCTGGAAACATGCCCACGGATGATTGCCTGGGTCAGGCTAAGACAACCTAGAGGCCAAGTGCTGTTGTGAATTTTTCTAATCATGCAAGGCTGTAGGAAGAAAGTACAGTTACTTCTGCTCAAAGTCAAGTAATGGGACACACAAAGTGAATTCAGCTTCACTGGAAGGTTAAATAAAGGGAGTTTGGTTTTTTCCAAATTAATTTTCCTAACCCAGAGTTCATGAATCAAAGTAGGATGGGATGTTTCCACAGTATCTCTAGTGTGTTGAAGACCATGAGACTGCTGTTTCCTTATGCTTCAGCAAAAACAGTATATCTATAGTTCATATCTAACTTAGAAAACAACTTATCCTCAATAATGTACTTAATTTTCTTCCTTGAAAACTGAACTCAGTGGATAAGCTTCTTGCTTCCACATTTTATTTCTGATGATTTGTATCTTCTGTTTCTAATAAGACATTTCATCCCAAAGCGCCAAACTATTTTTGGTCTGCCAGTCACCATGATATTAACTATGTAAAAAGGAAAAAGGTGCAAGGCTGGTCAGATACTTTGCCCAATCAACAATTTTAGAAACGTTGCTATAAAAAAGAGTTCAGTTCAATTCAATTCAGTCGCTGAGTCATGTCCGACTCTTTGTGACCCCATGAATTGCAGCACGCCAGGCCTCCCTGTCCACCATCCACTCCCAGAGTTCACTCAAACTCACATCCATCGAGTCAGTGATGCCATCCAGCCATCTCATCCTCTGTCGTCCCCTTCTCCTCCTGCCCCCAATCCCTCCCAGCATCAGAGTCTTTTCCAATGAGTCAGCTCTTTGCATGAGGTGGCCAAAGTACTGGAGTTTCAGCTTCAGCATCATTCCTTCCAAAGAACACCCAGGGCTGATCTCCTTTAGAATGGACTGGTTGTATCTCCTTGCTGTCCAAGGGACTCTCAAGAGTCTTCTCCAACACCACAGAGTTATGTTACTTGAAAGTATTTCTCAAAGTTTTACTCATTTGGAGTTGCTAATAGATCAAAAGAATATGTGTTGAGTTTAGCAAGTTGTGTTTGCTTTTACTTTGATGATCCATGAACCAAATTCCAATAGGGCTATGATATTTAACAATTTACTGATGAGAAACTTTAATGACTAAGTTGAGAAGAGACATGCCAACCAGACAAGTAATAGATTGTTAATTATCACTAGACATCAGCTTCCCAAGTAGCGCAGATGGTAAAGAATTTGCCTGCGATGTGGGAGACCTGGATTCAATCCCTGGGTCAGGAAGATCCCCTGGAGAAGGGAATGGCTACCCATGCCAGTATTCTTGCCTAGAAAATACCATGGACAGACTATGGCACCGCAAATAGTTGGACACTGCTGAGTGACTAACATACACACATATATATTATGGAAGTATATAAGATAATGCATATCCTTCTTTTTTGACTTTTTCCTTATAGGTCAAAATTGTAACCAGATTTCATTCATATATTTTCCTACTCCCTCTTGTCTTCCATCTATAAATGCCCTTACTGGGCTGAATTTCTTCCTCAGGTATTTCAAGCCATCTTTATTATCACATCCAACAAATAGCCATTGAGTATCTCTATGGGCCAGACACTGTGTTTGGTGCTTTACATGCATTAGCTCATTTAATCTTCACAAAAAAACTGCATAGCACGTTCCACAATTATACTCATTGTGCAGTTGAGGAAACAGAGTTCCAACAGGAACTTAAGCAATAGGCCCATGGTCACAAAGCCAGTAAGTGGTAGAAAAGGCTTTAAACTCAGATATGATTATTCTAAAGACAGATTGTTCCACCATTGCAATGTTTCTCTTCTCATACCTGCTGTGTTATCAAGTTTGTACTATGTAATTTTACACCAAATTGCTTAAAAATCATCCTTTGTATAATTAGTCTTTATCTCCCTACCTACACGAGGAAGGGCACCATACATTGAGTTTCATTTTTAGCTTCTACCACCTCTTGAGGAGGACTAGAAGTATAGCAGAGACTCAGTCATGTGTGATTTGGATTTTTGTCTTAACATTTTTTTATAAAAAATTACTTTTAAAAATGCCTCTAGGACTTCTCTGGTGGTCCAGTGGTTAAGACTCTGCATTTCCACTGCAGGAGGCATGGGTTCAATCCCTGGTCAGGGAACTAAGATCCCACAGGTGGTCAAGAGAAAAAAGCATCTAATTTTAAAAATTCCTGTTGTTTTATTTTTCTGACTTGTTAAAGACTGTTAACACTTTCTTTTTCCAATATATTGCAAAGTACTTTTTCCAATTCCTTGTGATTAAGGTCAAAATCACTTGGTTGGACTCTCCTAACTTTCCCAAAGATGTAGGAGGTAATGCACATTGTGCAGGAAACACTTTAATAAATAATCACAATATCTCTGTTTTGGGAAGGGACGTGTTTCCTCCATGAAAAATTAATTGTAAATCATATTAAGCTGAAGGGATCTGTGATATCATTGCATTCTTTATCTGTGTCTATTTCACAGTTCTTATGCCTGTTTACCTTGTATTTCAATCCTTTGGGCACATAACTTTGCTTTCTAGATTTATAATCTTCTCAAGGACAGAAACTCATGTCTGGTTCATGTTTCTATTCCTTAAAGTGCCTTGTACCATGCTTATCATGTATTCAACAACCATCAAAGTTCTGTAAAATGACTGAATCAAATCCACCACCCCTTTGTTTGATAGATGTGCAAATAGATTCACAGCGAGTGTTTATATGACTTTAAGATCATACTGTTAGTTGGCAGCAAAACCAGATCTAGAACCTTATTATTCTGATTGCTAAGTCAATCATTTTTCTTGACATCTTGCTTCCCAGCTGGTTAAAAAATGACTATGGAATTTCTCTGAGTGAGTATAATCCATCATTTGTCTTCAGCTAAAACTCTTCTTGACTCCCAATGGATCCATTGGGAATATACCCACTGTGGGAACCAGCACAAAGAACAAGCATAAAGAGAAGGGAGAGTTATTTGTTCCTCTTAGTATTCTTGGCCAGGATGGGTTGTATATTTAGTAGTGATAAGACAGATTTAAGCTTAAACACTGAGAGGCAAGTCAAATCATAACAGTGTAGGTGTTTGGGTACATACTAAGGAATTTAGTCAGTCTCCTCCAAAGCTTGACTTAACTCTATGTGAATGTGTTTGAAACTATAGATAATAAGAAATATTATTCTGAAAATTAATGGTTACAAAGATTAAATCAAATAACAAATTACAAACGCCTTTAGCAAATGCAGAGAAGTCTTCTGTAAGTTTGATTATGGACATTAAGTGATAATATTTTCGTATAATAGGAAGTGATTATCATCAGTAAGAAACATTTATGGAGTGCCTAATCTGTGCTAGGATATAGGAGTTGAAAGACAAGAAGCTAGCATCCCTGCCCTTATGACTTTACAATCTAGTGTCAGGAACAAGGCATGTCCATAAACAGATGACTACAAAGGAGGACAAATGGCGTGACTGTGAAGTCAGTATTAAAATTTGGCCTTTAATCTTGGTCAGTGGGGAACATTAAATGCTTTTGACTAGATTTGTGATGTGTGTACATAAAGTAATGTTATAGGAATATTAATCTGACATAGGTGTGCATTAATGGAAGTACAAGAGAAAATAGGTATAGGAATATCAATATAGAAATTATTGTAATAATCCATATGAAAGGTGATGAGAAGGCAGACTAAGATGAAAATGAAGGCTATATAAGTAAAGAGCAGATCAGGAAGACACTATGAAATCAGAATCTACATGATTTTGTGACTACATAGATCTGGTGACTACATAGATCTGGAGAAGGAGATATTTAAGTTGATTCCAAAGAGAGGAGTTAGTTCCTTATAACTGACTTTATTAAATTTGTTACCCTGGTTGGTTTGAATCTCCTGTAAGGCAGAGACTTTCATTCATTATCTCTAAATTCCAACGTCCCAGCACAAATTAGGAAAGTTGTTCATGTATTTTGGCTTTCACAGTAAGAAGTCCTTATTACCAGAAAGGAAAATGGAAGACTTCATAGTGGTAAAATATCGTAAATGGAACTTGAACTCCCAGCTGTGTGTGTAGCATCGTGCAGAGTATGTAATAAATGCTTAATGAGCTCTAAAACTGAATTTAATTGTTGGTATGGTGAAAAGATTAAAGTTCTGTTGATTTTATTTCTAACTCGACCAAGAAATAGCTATGTGATCTTGGGAAAGTCATTTCACCTTTCTATAGCTCCACACCCTGTTGGCATTAAAGGTATCCTAGGTAAGAACCCTAACTCTTATCATCTACGATTTGATTCTAAATTTGATTCTGTCACCAAATTCTTTTCTGCATCTATACATATGATTCACTTCCAGCCCCTACATCACTTAGGACCTGGATCTGCAGTAAGCTACCAGACTGTTTATCCCCACGCTCCAACATACTTCCCTTTCAGTCTGGCACCATCTCTCATCCTCCCACCTCTTTAAAATTCTTTTTTCCTCAGTGCTAATCTCAGTTGGGTGTTAAGAGTAGAGCAACCTGGTCCAACAATTTCATACTAGGATATGAAAGACTGATCACCAGGAAGGTCCTCCAAGATTCATGAACTTTACAAAAGGCATCTTATTATCCTGAGGTTTCAGGACAAAGGATAGAATTAAATGATGAAGTTTAGGAGAGAGAAATTTAGCAAGATAGGCTCTTTAGTCATATTATATAAACCTGGCCCTGCCATACAGATGGGCTCAGCTTCAGGATCACAAATTTTTTTATGCAAATCATGGAGAGCAGACTAGAAAGTGCACAATGTTTTAATGTTCATTTTAGGCCGCTTCCCTGTCCAATTTTCATTTGCCCCACTGCCTGATTTCCATCAACAGTTTAACAAATATTTATTTAATGCCTACTTTATGTTGGTAGTGGTGTTTTACATATGAGCAGACTACAGTCTCTGCTCTCAAGGACCTTACAATGCATTATGAATGACAGCTATCTAAACAGGTAAGTACACAGAAATATATCAGTGGACATTTCACTCAACTTGGGGGGTACAAGGAAGGTTTTGTAGAGCTCAACCACATTTTTTTTTGAGTTCTATAAATCAGGGCCTGTGCATATCTTCATGCCAGCATATAAAATCAGGATTTCTGAATCGTACATCCTGGACACAAGGCATAGATGATTTACTTTTCCAAACCATACTGTTGCCTGTGACTTGCTGAAGATTATTTTTAAAACAGTATATATCACCAAAGCCAGTTACTGCATTGTATTACTATGAAGTACGAAAGGATATGCCTATATTCTTTGTTTCACTAGGTATTTTTAAGAACCTGGCTCTGGATAAATAGTTCTGCCTATTTGGTTTGTCTCCAAAAGGCAAAACTATTAATTTCCGTTAATTCTAGCTTTCTTTTCTGGCCTCCTGAAAACCCTGGCTTTAATTCATTCAAACTGTACATCTATCAAAGAATTAAAGAGACTTTATAGTCTAATAGAAAAATCCTGAAAGCCTTTTTATTTGGTAGTTGTCTCCCAGTTAGGTGCAAAATAATCAGAATGAAAACATATTTTATGATGCCCTTCTGTGTAAGTGATTAAACTGAACTTGGTCTGTATAAAATCTAGTCAAAGTTCAACTGAGCTATGATTATAATAAAATCCTTGGGTGTTTTTGGAGGCTGCAAAAGACATGAAAAAAAATCCTTCAAATTCAATGTATTCTGCAAAGGACTATCCGATTCCAAGGGTAAAATGTGGGAACCTCATGTGCATGAAAAGCACAGTAGCCAAAGCTGCTCCTGCAGCCACCATTGCCCTGTAGCCTAGCAGGCCTTGGGTCCAGGCCAAACAGACGCTCATTCGGGAATAAATGGTCTGATCTGTGAACAGTTTTCACTATGTAACTGAACCTGTTGAAAGAGAACTCCAGGAATGGACTTATCCTTCTTACATCAGTTTCATGAAAGCAGCCAGTTGCTGAAAGATTTCTATGTGCAAGAGTGTTCTTTAGATGCACATATGCACCTCATCAAAGACACAAGCCTCTGGACCTCCATATTGATACCACTGCTCCTAGCCTCTTGAATGCTTAAGTGCTAACTGGCTATAATTGGTACCACACACTTACAAATATAAGTATCTTATATTTGCCAATGTTTCCCTTGCACTTCGACCTAAGCTACTTTTTAGTACTCTGATGCCTTGTGGGCTGGCTGTCCATCACATAAGCAGCAGAGGTACAGATGAACATACCATGAAATGACTTGGGGGCATGGAAGTAGATGTTCCTGTGAGTGTGAGTGACCATACAGACAACAGGGAGCAAAGCTGCTTTTAGGTGCACTGACTTAGGCTAGGATGACACTGCATTTCCTGTGAGACATGATGTGCTTCAGAAGCTTCTAGATTCTGGACATAATGCTAGATCTTCCCTGTCTCCCACCATCCCCTCTCAAAAATTCTCTTCTCTTGCTTTTCATCCACAGCCCCCACTCTCACCCAAAGCATATTCATATCATTGCCCTCTGTCTTTGTCAACTTCTCTTTTCTCCAACCTCTCTCTCTATTTCTCCCTCTTCTCTCCAACCCACACACACCCCTATTCCCTAGGGTCTCCAGACATCTAATACACTTCCCATAAATCTTGTGGTTGTTGTTTACTTGCTAAGTTGTGTCCCCATGAACTACAGCCCACCAGCCTCCTATGTCATGGGATTTTCCAGGCAAGAATACTTGAGCAGGTTACCATTTCCTCCCCCAGGGAATCTTCCCCACCCAAGGATTGAACCTGCCCTGCATCTCCTGCACTGGCAGGCAGATTCTTTACTGTTGAGGCATCAGGGAAGCTCTTCCCATAAGGCTACCAACTGCCAAAATCCCAAAATACTACCCATAAGCAAATTCTGGAAAGCCAGTCTCTGGATTTTTAATTAAAAGCTCATATAGGAATAACCCATACACCTATAACCAGCCACCATGCCATGCCGGGCAGCTGACTGAGGCTATGTCCCCAAAGACCATCCTTATCCTCTTGGAGGAGCCTCAGTGCCCTTCCATCATCTTCATAATCATGATGAATATGTTAAAAGAGGAATAATTGCATTGCCCACAGTGTTTTGAATGTGTGCTTTGCTATTACTGCCACTGACCAGATTTATATTAAATTCCACTGAATAATTTTTGAGAGAGAAAGTATTGTCTTTAGTGATCAAATGTCTCTTTGCCCTGTGGTGCTGCCACTTGAAGACCCATATCTCATCAGGATTCATCTTTCAGTCTGGAAAAGGGACTTAGCAGACTGCCACAATAGTGCCATCTATGGCTCTTCATAGGCATAGGCAGGCATGAAAATCACTGGAATAACTGATTCTAGGCACAAGCCAGTCTTTATTAATTGCAGTTCATTGATGACTCAGGAAAATTGTAATTAGATGCCAGCACTGTTCTAAGTGGTATACATATGTTCTTTCATTTAATCTTTACAACAACACCATGAAATATATGGTAACTTTATCTCCATTTTATCAATAAGGAAACTAAGCCATGGAAAGGTTATGTGACTTTCCCAAGGTTGTCTGCGTGTGTGCTCAGTCGTGTCCAACTCCTTGCGACTACATGGACCATAGCCCACCAGGATCCTCTGTCCATGGGATTCTCCAGGCAAGAATACTAGAGTGGGTTTCCATTGCCTCCTCCAGAGGATCTTCCCAACCCGGGGATTCAACCCGTGTCTCCTGCATTGGCAGGCAAATTCTTTACAACTAAGCTACCTGGGAATCCCCCTTTCCTAAGGCTGCTGCTGCTGCTAACTCGCTTCAGTCACGTCCGACTCTGTGCAGCCCCATAGACGGCAGCCCACTAGGCTCCCCCGTCCCTGGGATTCTCCAGGCAAGAACACTGGAGTGGGTTGCCATTTCCTTCTCTAATGCATGAAAGTGAAAAGTGAAAGTGAAGTCGCTCAGTCATGTCTGACTCTTAGCGACCCCATGGACAGCAGCCTACCAGGCTCCTCCGCCCATGAGATTTTCCAGGCAAGAGTACTGGACTGGGGTGCCATTGCCTTCTCCGAAGGTTACACAGCTAATAATTGGAAGAGGGAGGATTCAAATCCAGGCAATTTGATTCCAGAGTAAAGAACCTACCAGTTGTGCTATTAATAACAAACACCTGGAGCTCATGTACATCTGTTCTATTTACCTGGAGTTGCCCCTATGCCATGTTTGCAAAGTCCCTTTCTTTAGCCGTTGGCCACATGTCTCAAGGATCGGTTTCCAAGATATCCTTATCTTCAGGGATTCCTTTGATGTTTGACTCAACCTTCATGTGGAAAAGGGACTTTGGAGGGAGACAGTTGGAGGAGCAAGTGTCCTTTGCCAAAGACAACCTCTACTCTCTCAGACCCTCTCATTTCATGATCCTCTTAACAATGGCCCTATTAGTTTTCTTCTATTCCTATGTGAACTTTTAATTAAAAGATAATCTACAGAGGACTTCCCTGGTGGCCCAGTGGTAAAGAATCTGCCTGCCAATGCAGGAGAAAAGGGTTTGATCCCTGATCCAAGAAGATCCCATATGCCACGGAACCACTAAGCCCATGTGCCACAGCTATTGAGCCTGGGAGTCATAACTACTAAAGACCATACACCTAGAGCCTGTACTCTGTAACAAAAGAAGCCAGTGTATTGCAACTAGAGGGTAGCGCCCAATTGCCAAAACTAGAGAAAAGCCCATGAAGCAATGAAGACCCACCACAGCCAAAAATGATAATTATTTTTTTAAAAAAAGATTATCTATAGAGAGTTAAATGAAATATCTGAACAACTCAGGGCTTATGGATTCACTGTCATTTGAAGTGAAGTGTTAGTTGCTCAGTTGTGTCCAACTCTTTGTGACCCCATGGACTATAGCCTGCAAAGCTCCTCTGTCCATGGGATTCTCCAGGCAAGGATACTGGAGTGTGTTGCCATACTTTCCTCCAGGAGGTCTTCCCGACCTAGGGATGGAACCTGGGTCTTCTCCATTGCAGGTGGATTCTTTACCATCTGAGCCACCAGGGAAGCCAAATCTCTGAACAGCTCAGGGCTTATGGATTTATTGTCATTTGAGGTATGGCCCAAAGACCACTTATATTAGAAACATTTGCAACCTTGTTAAAAATGCAGATTCTGAACACCTATCCAGATGTACTTTACTTCTGACAGTAAAGTCTATAAATCTACATTTGTGAAATGCTTCCCAGGTGATTCTGATAGACCTGAAAATTTGAGAACCAGTACTCTAAACCAGCATGTTTTGGTGTGTAAAAGGAGTAATAGCCTCAGGCCCTAATGACCTAGTGGACCTGGCTCTACATCTAATATCCTTGTGTGACTTTGAGCACACCAATTAATTTCTTTGGGGCTCAGTGCTCTCATCTGTATAAAAGGACATCTCTCCTTTCCATCCTCTCCAAGTTGTATAGATCAAATATAAATGTGTGTGAGAGTTCTTTGGAGTTTCAGAAAAACAACACACATTATTATTATTAGGGGTGGGGTCAGGGAAAACACACTGGAGAAGGAATGCTCTTGGCAAGAACTGAGGGGAGGACAATTCAGTTTATTTTTCCCATCAGAGTCCAGACAATGGATTATAGTATTGTGGAATTTCAAGGTTCTTTCCAACTCACCATCTCCCCCCTACTCACGTGTTCTCAGTTTATTGCTAACAGCAAAGAAGTCTCCTTCCTTACAAAGCACTCCTTTAGGTTAAAAAAACCTATCTCAGCAGGTTGAAGTCAGCTCCAGGTTCTGATAAGTACCCAACTTGGCACTGTAAATAAGTCACTAGATCTTCCCCCTTAGTTATTAGGGGCAAATGTAATTAAATTAAATTATCTGCATATTTGCAGAGATGGAGAAACAAAGAAGCTATCTTTTTACTCATTCATAATTAGGCTCAGAATGGCACATATCTGTCATCTTAAAAGACACAGCAAATATTGTTCATTCTTCCTGTGTAGGGAGTCCAAACATTTGTTTTGTTTCTGATATGAATGGGTGATCTATTTATTTTCAAGATGAATTACCCTACTTAGGCCCCCTTCCTTACCCTCCACTCTCTGAAGTTTTAGTCCAAGGATTTCATAAATGATTTCAACACTTCTAAGATTCAAATTGGATCTAAGGTTTTGTCCAAACATCTGGCTTTCAATTTCTGAATGCCTAGGTCATTCCTGCCTTTTGGAAAAGTATGTCTGCCCAATCTCATCCATCCCCTGAGTGCTCCATCTCAGTGACTTTCTTCTCTGCTATTTTGACTTTCCAACCAGGAAATGGATTTCATTAACTTTAGCTTGCAGAGTGCAGGCTGTACCTGAGGTGACCCTAAAAGTCATTCAAATATTTCATCCAAAGGCAGGGGAATGCTATGTGGGAAATCACAAAAAGGAGGAAAGAGAGAAGAGATGAAATCAGGCTTTGATGAGTTCAGCCACACCAGCCCCTTGGAAGAGTGCCAGCACTGGTGAAGCAGCAGCAGCTCTCTGGTTTCACAGGCAGTCTGGAATGCACTTCAATACAGCCCAGCCTCCCTCCCTTTAGAGGCCTAGTGTTTGATGATTCAGCTGCTTCCCGGCTGCCAGGAGAGATTTAGCCAACTGTTTGAAAAACACTGTCTGCCCCAGACCACACTTGTTTTTATTCTCTGCCTGTTGTCAGGGGCCTCTTCTGAAATGGAACACCTCAGGAAATCAGAACCAAACTCTGAGGAGTTTCTGCTGCCTTTTCTGCCCCCCTTTTCAAAGGCAATTATACCAAAATAGGGATTGTTTGTAGCAAAGTGCTTTCCTAGTGATGTTGAAAGCAGACAATGTATTATTGGGAAATGATCTCTCATTAGATCTTTTTTAGATGAAATGGAAAACATAGTGTGCTAGCAGACTCATCAGACATTAAAGGCACAGCTGAGATGTGGCAGTACTGAACTCTCCATATATCAGTTGCTCAAGGATGCAGGTTAAAGGGTAATGGGGACATGCATTTGGGGAAGGAATTGAGCAAGAGCCTAGGCCAAAGGTTGGACTCCTGAACTCTACTGTTTGCTTCTGAGAAGTTCCCTAGAGCTACAGGTCCAACTTTCTAACAAAGAAAGCTGATCCTCAAAGTGGACTGGGCTGCCTCATTCTGAAATGAACATATTACTTTCAATGCAGCATAGTGATTAAGAGGATGGATTTCGGCAAAATGTGTAGCCCAGGCTACATCACTTATCAGTATTTTTAATGTAAGAAATTTAGTTCTTCGTGCCTCAATTTTCTTATCTGTAAAATAATAGTACCTTCGTTTGGGGGTTGTGAGAGTTAGAGGATAAATATGAGTTGATACATATAGAGAGTATAGAACAAGGCCTAGCATATGATAAGCCCTCAATAATGGTGTTAACTATTAATGTTTTTAAGGCCTTGAAGGTATTCAAGTTAACATCCCTCATGTACTGTGTAGCCCAGTGATTAAGAAGACAACTTTTTAAAGTAAGACACCTAGTTTGACCACTTCCTACCTTTGGGCTTGGGTAACCTCTGTAAGCTTCAGTTTCCCCATCTGAAAAATGGGGATAATAATTGTAGCTACTTCATAGAGTTGTTGTGATGATTAATAAATGATGTAGAATGATTAATTCAGTGGCTTGTCCATAGCAAGTGCTCAATAACTAATAAATAATCATATAATACGCCAAAGACTCTGTGACTCTATAAACCCCACATCCTTTTTTTCCCTTAGTCTTGGCTCTATTTAAATACTAGATATTTTGAAGATTCACTGTATGCTAAAAGGTCCTTATATTTAAGAAACAGATTGAAAATCTATTTCCTTCATTAAAAAAAAGCAATGATGATGTCTTACTTAGCTCCTTGCTTAGGAGGAAATAGTTGTCCAAGTGAGCAGGAAATGGAAAATCAAACTCCTCTCACCTCAGACCTTAGATTCTTTAATGATCTCAATAGTTACTTGGGCCAGTCAGCTGAAAAGGGAACCAGCTGGAAGCAGAACCAGGCTAAATTGGCAATTACCAAACTCCTTCATTTTATGAAAACATCTGGTTATTTGTCAGACTTTTGGCCCACTCAGGATCTCTCAATCTATCCTTTATTCCTCTTGAATGGTGAAAACCTGAGTTACAAGGATGGCAAGGGAGAGAAACAAATCCCTGGCCCTCAAAACCTCACCTGTGTCCTGCTATGGAATGTAGGCTTTCCTTTCCAGAGAAGATAGTGTGACCGTTCTGAGAAAAAAAGCCAGTCCAAACAGTTGCAGTGATTCTGTACTTCTCTCATACTACAACATGTTACTCAGCTGTGAAACACGATGCCCTAGAAGAAAAAACACAACGCTTCCTTTTCCTTTGCACTTGCTGTGTGAACATGCAGAAGGTCCCATATTCTTCCAAATACATTGAGTTTGCAGAAGATAGCATTGCTTCAGCTCCATCTTGGGGCATGAAAAGAAACTACATCCAAATTGACAGATTCTCAAAGGATGATTTAATGTGTCACTGGAGAACTTGTCTATGCAGTATTGTAACCTGACTTTTTGCCTGAATCTACAGAATTGTACATGTAAATCCTGGCAAGGAATACCCATGAGTGTGGCTGTGGTTCTGCCAAGTCCAAACTAAGTCTTTCCTTTCTCTTCCTTAATTTCTAATGTGGTTTCAAAGTAGTTTCAAGGGAATTCCTGATGTCTGAGTAACTGTGCCATTCTCAAGCCCTTCTCAACTCTCTTGTCCCCAGCCCCTTCATCTTGAGTATCTTCACCAGGTCTTCACAGTTAACACCTTTTGGAAGCCTTGCCTTGCTTCCTACAGACACAGTTATGAATCATCAGTTTTTAATTTTCAAGAAGGAAACATAAAAATATATGCTGGAGCCATTTTCTATTATTGTGTAAGAACAATAAAATACTATACAGTGGGTTCTCAGAATTTTAAAAATAAAAGGCAGTGAACAACACTTTAATGGTCACTATAAAGAGCAGCCCACTGGACTGTAATTCCTATAGTTATTGGGCACAACAGAATATTGAACAGACTATCCTGGTTGAAAGGTTTCTCTTAGAGTCAATTCCAAAAACCAATTTGGGGTGCGAAGTAAAGATTGCTGGGCTGTGGTAGAAGAGCAGAAGTAGGGCCTGTTGGCAGTGGTTTAAGGTAGAGAAAGGCAAATCTGGAAAGAGGCTTTATGGATGGTCACATTAGTCCATATGGAGCGGGAGAAGAGGAAATTGGCTCTCAAAGGTCAAGTGTCTTCCCTCTCAGCTCTTGTGGGTCCAAAACTTTGAGAGTCATCTTACTCAAGGATGACTGAGTCCAGATAACTGGCTTATACCATTCCAAATCTGAACTGCACCAAAATCCAAATGTGAACTGCCTGTTTTCTCCGTAGGTTATCTCCTTGGTCAGGAGATCTATTCAGAGAAACAACTTACTGTATAGATTTTATATCACAGTATAATTTAATGGTGTAAAATCAAAATAAAGACACTATGGTAGCTCTAAGAGATTTTGTCATGTTCTTAATGGAACAATCTCTACTGCCTAAATATTCCTTGCCAGAGCTGTGTCCAGTTATCTGAAGTCAGAGCATCTTGTCCCTGGAGACTGCTGGAGATACTTAATGCAGAGACAACACATATAATAACAAAGTGAAGGGGGCTCCTTTTTTGAACTTAGGCCTACCTCCACTTGAGTAGCAGGCAAAGATGACAGGACTAGTGGCAATAGCTTTATAAGGGGAGCTGGTAGTGTCCGGCCCATCTCAGTACTGGGTACGCAATAGGTTTTTCTTTGACTTTGTGTGCACTGGTCAATCAGTTGACTTACTAATTAGTTCTTTTCCAAATCATTTCTACCCAACCGCATTTTATTCATCATTTATTCTCACTCTTCTTTCTTCCTCAAGTATTTATTAATGATAATATTAAGCACTATTTTAATTACTCATTTGTGAATCCAGAGATCTGTAAGTATCTTTTTGTCTTACAATTTCCATCTGTTAATCTTTTTAAACTAATGCACATCCCATGTCTGAACTTGGTTCTTTTCCAAGAGACATCAATATTTTTTACATCACAAAGGGACCTTTTCCTCAAGACTATTCAGGTGAACACACTTGTACTGTATTGCAGCTTCTCAAGATGTCTCCCAATGTTCCTTAGGATAGTTAGAATAGCCACCAAGATACCATGGGAATATAAATTTCTAATCATTGGGGTATAAAATTTATTACACCAAAACATTAAGACTTTAAAACAGTAATATCAAGTAAGGAGCCCAAATAAAATTATTAAATCAGAAAAGATAGTGTGAAAGTGTTAGTCACTCAGTGGTGTTTGACTCTGTGACCCCATGGACTGTAGCCCACCAGGCTCCTCTGTTCATGGAATTCTCTGGGCAAGAATACTGGAGTGGGTTGCCCTTTCCTTCTCCAGAGGATCTTCCTGACCTAGGGATAGAACCTTGGTCTTTTTTGTTGCAAGCAGTCTCCTGTATTGCAGGTGGATTCTTTACAAACTGAGCCACCAGGGAAGCCCTAGTAGATAGATATATACTAATTTTCTTCTGGTCTTACTGGAAACAGGAAATATTTGGCCAATTATAAGTCAGGGAGGTAAAGAAAGGGGAAGAATTCAAACACTTAAGCACAGAATCAGTGAGGGGTATATACGGTGTTAAAATTACTATTTTTAATCATCTTCCCCACTTGCCACTTTCTTGAGCATCCTCCTCCATTCTTGAAAGTCATCCAGTTTGATCGTCCAGTCAGTGTACTAGAGCTGGCTCCCTTCCTGCCATAGGACTTCATCCAAATCTACGCCCACACAAGCCATGTGTCTACTCCCTCCTGTATCTTATTAAAGGCCATGCTGATGATTCAAACAGAATGAGAAAATTATGTTTGTGGAGAAGTTTGTATGACTGGATACACTTGGCCGGGGCAGAACTTGCTTGTCTGCAGAAGTTTTCTGAGTCTCACTCTAAGAAAAGAGTGAATTCTAAGAGCACTTCCTAGCCCTCAGGATATAATTTGTAGTGAAGTTGCATTTTGTTGCACTTTATACTCTCCAGTAAACTATTGCCAATGTTATCCCATGTGATTCTCACATGAAACTTGTGAGCTAAAACACAGAACACAGAAAATTCATTCTACTATGTGCCAGGCCTTTGGCTAGGCCTGGCTTGTGAATAAGGTTAACTCCTACTCATGTTTCTAGTCTCAACACAAATGTCATATTTATCAGAGAGGAGTTTGCTTTTCTTCACTCATTATTGTCATATCCTGCATGTATCCATCATTGGACTTATCACAATTTAATTATAGATTTACTTGTTCATTGTCTGGCTTCCCTATTTGCACTATAAACTTCAAGAAGGTTGAGATTTTAGCATGTTCATCTGCTGAATCCCACACAGCACAATGGGAAAGAGTTCACATTCCGGGAAAGGGAAACAGACAAATAAGACATATAAGCATTATAAACTAGTGCTGATGCCTTGTAAAAAGTATTTAGGAGCCTAACAACGGGAGGAAAAAATTCTACATCTGTGTCAGAAAAGCTTCCTGGATGGCGTTACACTTGAGCTGAATGTTGAAAGATTATAAGGAAACCATGATGGATAAATATCCCTCAAAAGAGAAAGCAACATAGACAGTATCTTGTAGGAATAAATTAGCACACCACATTCTAGGAACTATAAGTATTTTGGTAATTTCTAGAGCATATGGGAGTGAACCGAAGGGTATGAGTTAACGAGGGGTGTGTTTGAAGAAGTCAGCAGGAGAGAGGACCCTAAATGCTGTAACTAACCAATTTCAATGTTTTTCCATTCACAATAACAGCTATCATTTGTTGACTACTTCCATTCACAAAAATAATAACTATTATTGGACTTCCCCAGTGGTCCAGTGATTAGGACTCCATGCTTCCACTGCAGGGGGCATGGATTCAATCCTTGGTTGGGGAACTAAGATCCCACATGCAGCATGGTGAGGAAAAAAAAATAGCTAATATTGATTGATGACCAACTTTGAGCTGAGTACTTTATACATTTTTTAAAAAGCTTTGTTATGAAAAACAGAAGTAGAGAGATTGATATAATGAACTTCCATGTGTCCATTACCCGGCTTCAACAATTATCAGCTCATACCAATTGTTCTGGTTATCTGTTGCTGCATAAAAAACTGCCCTCTACACTTAGTGGCATAAAACAACCATTTTATTATATCCCATGAGTTGTGGGGGCCAGGAATTTGGGCAGGGAAATTCTACCCTTTATAGCACCAACTGAGGCCACTCAGCTGGTGAATTTGCTGATACAGAGGGCCAAAGACAGCTTCACTCCTACATTTGGTGGTTTGATGGGAATGGCTGGAAGGCTGAGATGAGCTAGAATGTGGACTAGAGTATGTAAATATAGTCTTTCTGGTATGGTGATCTCAGGGTAGTCAGACTTCTTGCTGGTTTCTCCCTGAGCAACTTTCTCAAAAGAACTAGGTGAAAGGTCCATAACTTCTTCTGATATCACCTTAGAAGTCACAGAGCATAACTTCTGCCACATTGGTTATCAGTGAGTTATAAGACTGTACGTGCTAAGATTCAAGGCAACTAGAATTAGGTTCAATCTCTTAAAGGTTGCCTTTGGCAACCACCGGTATGCTTTCTCTTTCTATATTTTTTACCTATTTTGGGTATTTCAGATAAGTAGAATCATGTGGCCTTTTGTGTCTGGCTTCTTTCAAGTCATTCATTCATTTTTATGGATGAATAATATTCCATTGTATGGGTATACCACATATTTTGCTTATTTGTTCATCCATTGATGGACATTTTAGTGTCCCCCCCCCCACTTTTTGGTTATTATGAATAATGCAACTATGAATGTTCCTGTATAGTTTTTTTTTTAATTTTTTTTATTATTTTTTTTGAAAGAGACACATGTACCCCAATGTTCATCACAGCACTGTTTATAATAGCCAGGACATGGAAGCAACGTAGATGTCCATCAGTAGATGAATGGATAAGAAAGCTGTGGTACATATACACAATGGAGTATTACTCAGCCATTAAAAAGAATACATTTGAATCAGTTCTAATGAGGTGGATGAAACTGGAGCCTATTATACGGAGTGAAGTAAGCCAAAAAGAAAAACACCAATACTGTATAGTTTTTCAGTAACATTTTGTGTCTGTCTTCTTTCACTTAACATAATGTTTTCAAGATCCAACAAGTGTTTGTTTAGGCTCTCATCTTAAAGTGGAGAGGTGTCAAGGATACATTGCAGAAGAGCACGTGTGATAGGAGATATTGTTGCAGCCATACTTTGAAGACACAATATGCCACTCTGGTCTTGTTTCATTTGTATCCCCATCCACACCCTCCCCACTGCCTTGGACTATTCAGAACTAAATCTCAGACACCACATTTTCATCTGCAAAATTTCTGCATATAAAGACTAATTTAATCCTCATCCTGACCCTATGAGGTTAGGCATTTGTACTGTCGTTTTATGAATCAAGGAAACTAAAACCAAGAGAAGTTTGAATCATTTGTCAAAAATCACAAAACTCATAGATGGTTCAAGTAAGACATGCTTGTGCTCTTTCCATATTGCTATTTCATAAAAGGGAGGAATTTAAAATAGAGAAGTAATATAACCAGCTTGGCCTATTGAAAAGACCTTCCTTGGTGGAATGCAGAGGTGAACTGGAAGGAGCCACAGTTGAGACAGAGAAACGAGCTAAAAGGCTGTAATTAGTTTAGGTCACTGCTTCTCAAATTTTAATGTACATGTGAGTACCTAAAGATCTGGTTAAAATGCAAATTCCTCTTAGAGAATTTGATAGATTTGGAGTATAGCCCAAGATTCTGCATTTCTAGCAAGCTGTTGTTTGGCTGCAGACCATAATTTGAATGGCTAGAGCATCATAGACCAAGGATGATAAAAGAGTTGAACTAGGAAATTGGTACTGGAGAAAAGAGCAGAGAAAAGAAAATAGAATCTATAGAGATTGTTTGTCAACAGGGATATCATCCCCATTTTTCAATTGATTCATAAAGAGGGTTAAGGTAGCTCAAAAATTATATACCCAGTTAGCAACTAAAGTTATGACCATATTCTGAGCCTCCTGATTTCTCATCACTTTTAATTGGCTACCCAAGGGAAGTCACACAGTACAGGTACAAAGCATTAGTGTTTCAAGTGAAATCAAACAATGAAAGTCTTTTACCAACGCATTACACACAAAATTTAGTTCATATTTGCTCCACTGAAAACTTACTTCTCTTAAATTGATGTATTAAACTATACTAGTTTAAAATACAGTAGCATTTATGGTGCTTAATTAAGAGTACTATGATATCCAGGGGTTATGCTACTGAGTCACTGGGCACATCTATTCTGAGTTTGATTGAGGGAAGACTTTTTATACAGGGGTGAGACTTAACCTGTATCTCACAGGATGGGAAAGATCTATACAGGATGACAAGAATAAAAAGGATTTGGTATATATATTCTTAAAGGGAAGCAGTATGATACTGCAAAACACAAGCAAACATAAAAAATATAGTGGGCTGAAGGTTGGGGCCTAGGCCTAGTTTCACTCAGCTCCACCACTGGTCATGGGTGGGCGGACTGGTGGTGGGGGAGTTGTTTAAGCCCTTAGTCTCAGATTTCTTTCTCCAACAAAGAAAAAAACTAGATTTTATCACTTTGTAAGATTAAAATTCTGTGACTATTCAAATTTCTCTAGGGATAACCAAATTTTAAAAGGGTACAGTGTTTAATGTACCTCAGTTCAAAGGAAAGTAATTTGGGGGAACATCAATTAGAGCTGCGGACTTCCCCTGTGGCTCAGCAGTAAACAATCAGCTTGCCGGTGCAAGAGACACATGAGACATGAGTTCAATCCCTGGGTCAGGAGGATCCCCTGGAGGAGGAAACTGCAACCTACTCCAGTATTATTACCTGGAGAATCACATGGACAAAGGAGCCTGGCGAGTGGGGTCACAAAGAGTGAGACACAACTGAGCAACCAAATAACAACAAAAGTTAGAGATGCAGGAATGGGAAAATAATGGTTCAGGAGTCTTAAAATTACTCTTTGAAAGCAGTTGCCACAGAAGGTTGGTCTTGACTACAGCTACCAAATGTGATTCTGGAAAGTGTAACATTATGCCATCATTCCTCGTTACTAGTGGACTTTTCAGGATTAGTTGAAGATATAATCTGTCTGAATTAAACTGGGACACTGTGCTGTAAGGATAAAATGTTCCCAGCTTCAAACAAGTTTTCGTTTTCTGAAGTATCCAAACACTACAGAACTTTAACCATTAAGGTGCCTCCATCTTTCCCTCCCTCCCTCCCCGCTTCTTCCTTTCTCTCTTTCTGTGGGATTTACCAGTTAGTGAAAGGCTGTTTGTTTTTTACAAGTTAAATGCTGCCATCTACTGCTTGAGGGAGCAACAAGCAGCTGGAGCAAGGAAATTTTTCTGCCAGATTTACAAACAAACAAACAAAAAAACCTTAGCACAACTATAGACACCATATACACAAACCAAAAACAACTTAAATATTTTTGTAACTTATTATTTTATTCAAAATGTCTTTTTTCTGATATAGGTAAAATGTGATTATTTTAGAAAATTTATAAAATCTTGAAAAGTAGATGTAGGAAAAAAGCAATTTCCTGTAGTTGCCAATAACACATTTTTGCCAAAATAGTTTAATGCATTTTTTTGCACTAGTCTGATTTTCATTCAAAATTCATTTTTTCCCCATGATCCTGACATTCCTCCAACAAATATTTATTAGCACTTTCTCTATACCAGGTACCTTGTTAGGCACTGGAGATAAAAGAGGGGGTGGGGGGGTACAGAGAAAGTCCTTGCCCTGTCCCTTGTATTTCCACTTAAGGGTTCAGTTTAGTTCAGTTCAGTCACTCAGTCATGTCCGACTCTTTGAGACCCCATGGACTGCAGCACACCAGGCCTCTCAGTCTATCACCAACTCCCAGAGTTTACTCAAACTCTTGTCCACTGAGTCGGTGATGCCATCCAACCATCTCATCCTCTGTCGTCCCCTTCTCCTCCCACCTTCAATCTTTCCCAGCATCAGGGTCTCTTCCAAAGAGTCAGTTCTTCACATCAGGTGGCCAAAGTATTGGAGTTTCAGCTTCAGCATCAGTCCTTCCAATGAATGCTCAGGACTGATTTCATTTAGGATGGACTGACTGGTTGGATTTCCCTTTAAGGGACTCTTAAGAGTCTTCTCCAACACCACAGTTCAAAAGCATCAATTCTTTGGTGCTCAGCTTTCTTTAAAGTCCAACTCTCACATCCATACATGACTACTGGAAAAAACCATAGCCTTGACTAGATGGACCTTGGCTGGCAAAGTAATGTCTCTGCTTTTTAATATGCAGTCTAGGTTGGTCATAAATTTTCTTCCAAGGAGCAAGCATCTTTTCATTTCATGGCTGCAGCCACCATCCGCAGTGATTTTGGAGCCCCCCCAAAATAAACTCTGTCACTGTTTCCACTGTTTCCCCATCTATTTGCCATGAAGTGATGGGACCAGATGCCATGATCTTAGTTGTCTGAATGTTGAGCTTTAAGCCAACTTTTTCACTCTCCTCTTTCAACTTCATCAAGAGGCTCTTTAGTTCTTTTTCAATTTCTGCCATAAGGGTGGTGACATCTGCATATCTGAGATTATTGATATTTCTCCTGACAATCTTGACTCCAGCTTGTGCTTCATCCAGCCTGGCATTTACAATGATGTACTCTTCATATAAGTTAAGTAAGTAGGGTGACAATATACAGCCTTGACGTACTCCTTTCCCGATTTGGGACCAGTCTGTTGTTCCATGACCAGTTCTAAATGTTGCTTCTTTACCTGCATACAGATTTCTCAGGAGGTGGGTCAGGTGTTCTGGTAGTCCCATCTCTTTAAGAATGTTCCACAGTTTGTTGTGATCTACACAGTCAAAGGCTTTGGCATAGTGAATAAAGCAGAAGTAGATGCTTCTCTGGAACTCTCTTGCATTTTCGATGATCCAACGGATGTTTGCAATTTGATCTCTGGTTCCTCTACCTTTTCTAAATCCAGCTTGAACATCTGGAAGTTCATGGTTCACTTACTGTTGAAGCCTGGCTTGGAGAATTTTGAGCATTTCTTTACTAGCATGTGAGATGAGTGCAATTGTGCAATAGTTTGAGCATTCTTTGGCATTGCCTTTCTTTGGGATTGGAATGAAAACTGACCTTTTCCAGTCCTGTGGCCACTGCTGAGTTTTCCAAATTTGCTGGCATATTGAGTGCAGCACTTTCACAGCATCATATTTCAGCTCAACTGAAATTCCATCACCTCCACTAGCTTTGTTCATAGTGATGTTTCCTAAAGCCCATTTGACTTTCCATTGCATGATGTCTGGCTCTAGGTGAGTGATCACACCATTGTGATTATCTGGGTTGTGAAGATCTTTTTTGTACAGTTCTTCTGTGTATTCTTGCCACCTCTTCTTAATATCTTCTGCTTCTGTTAGGTCCATACCATTTCTGTCCTTTCTTGTGCCCATCTTTGTATGAAATGTTCCCTTGGTATCTCTAATTTTCTTGAAGAGACCTCCAGTCTTTCCCATTCTATTGTTTCCTCTATTTCTTTGCATTAATCACTGAGGAAGGCTTTGTTATCTCTCCTTGCTAATCTTTGGAACTCTGTGTTCAAATGGGTATATTTTTCCTTTTCTCCTTTGCCTTTTGCTTCTATTCTTTTCATAGCTCTTTGTAAGGCTTCCTCAGACAGCCATTTTGTTTTTTGCATTTCTTTTTCTTGGGGATGGTCTTGATCCCTGCCTCCTGTACAATGTCACAAAGCAGCTCTGTCCATAAATCTTCAGGCACTCTATCTATCAGATCTAATCCTTTGAATCTATTTGTCTCTTACACTGTATAATTGTAAGGGATTTGATTTAGGTCATACCTGGATGGTCTAGTGGTTTTCCCTACTTTCTTCAGTTTAAGTCTGAATTTGACAATAAGGAGTTTATGATCTGAGCCACAGTCAGTTCCCAGTCTTGTTTTTGCTGACTGTATAGAGTTTCTCCATCTTTGGCTGCAAAGAATATAATCAATCTGATTTTGGTATTGACCACCTGGTGATGTCCATGTGTAGAATCTCTTGTGCTGTTGGAAGAGGGTGTTTGCTATCACCAGTGTGTTCTCTTGGCAAAACTCTATTAACCTTTGCCCTGCTTCATCCTATACTCCAAGGCCAAATTTGCCTGTTACTCCAGGTATTTCTTGACTTCCTGCTTTTGCATTCCAGTTGCCTATAACGAAAAGCACAACTTTTTTAGGTATTAGTTCTAGATGGTCTTGTAGTTCTTCATAGTACCATTCCACTTCAGCTCTTCAGCATTACTGGTTGGGCCATAGACTTGGATTACTGTGATACTGAATGGTTTGCCTTGGAAACGAACAGAGATCATTCTCTCATTTTTGAGGTTGCATCTAAGTACTTCATTTTGGACTCTTTTGTTGATTATGATGGCTACTCCATTTCTTCTAAGGGATTCTTGCCCACAGTAGTAGATATAATGGTCATCTGAGTTAAATTCATCCATTCCAGTCCATTTTAGTTCGCTGATTCCTAAAATGTTAACATTCACTCTTGCCATCTCCTGTTTGACCACTTCCAATTTGCCTTGACTCATGGACCTAACATTCCAGGTTCCTATGCAATATTGCTCTTTACAGCATTGGACTTTACTTCCATCACCAGTCACATCCACATCTGGATATTGTTTTTGCTTGGCTTTGTCTCTTCATTCTTCTTAGAGGTAGTTCTCCACTGATCTCCAGTAACATAATGGGCACCTACAAATCTGGGGAGTTCATCTTTCAGTGTCCTATCTTTTTTCCTTTTCATACTTTTCATGGGGTTCTCAAGGCAAGAATACTGAAGTGGTTTGTCATTCCCTTCTCCAGTGGACCACGTTTTGTCAGAACTCTCCACCATGACCCGTCTGTCTTGGGTGGCCCTACACAACATAGCTCGTAGTTTCATTGAGTTAAGCAAGGTTTTGTTCCATGTAAAACCTTGTTCCATATTGGTTAGTTTTCTGTGACTGTGGTTGTCAGTCTATCTGCCCTCTTTTGGAGAAGGGTAAACTGCTTATGGAAACTTCCTGATGGGAGAGACTGATCAATGGGGAAACTGGGTTTTGTTCTGATGAGTGGAGGCATGCTCAATAAATTTTTGTCCAATTCAATAAATCTTTAATCCAATTTTCTGTTGAAGGGTGGGACTGTGTTCCCTCCCTGTTATTTGACCTGAGGCCAAACTATGGTGGAGGTAATGAAGGTAATGTGACTTCCTTCAAAAGGTTCCTTGCACACACTGCTACACTCAGTGCTACCAACCCTGCAGCAGGCTACTGCTGCCACATGCCTCTGCCAGAGACTCCTGGACACTTAAGGGCAAGTCTGGGTCAGTCTCTTGTGGGGTCACTGTTCCTTTCTTCTGTGTCCTGGTATACACAAGTTTCTGTTTGTGCCCTCCAAGAGTCTGTTTCCCCAGTCCCGTGTAAGTTCTTGCGGCTCTATGGTGGAGTTAATGGCGACCTCCTCCAAGAGGGCTTATGCCATATTCAGCTCTATTGCACCCAGAGCCCTGTATTTCCATTTAAGGATAGGGTAAGAATTAACAAATGGAGATCTAATTAAATGTTAGATAATGATAAATTGTGTGAAGAAAAAGAAAGCAATAATAAGGAGACAGAGTGATTTCAATGCTATCTTAGATAAGGTAGTCATGGAAGGTCCCTCTGAGGTGGTAGAAGAAGTGACATTTGAACAGAAACATGAATGACCAGAGGAGGAAGCCATGCAAATGTCTAGGAGGAAGAGTCTTTTAGGCTGATGGAAAGGCAAGGGCAAATGCTCTGAAGAGGAGCATACCTACACTGTTAGAGGCATAACAAGGAAGCGAGTGTGGCTGGAAAAGTGTGTGGGAGGAAACTGGAAGGAAGTAAGATAAGAGCATAGCCAGGGATCAAATCACAAAGAGGTGAACTCATGTATAGACAGCTTTGTAGTGTTGTCCCTCATTTAAGCCCATTTAACATAATAGAGCTGCAGTTTGAAGAATGGAATCCATAGTCAGCAGAGTAGGGAAAGAAAGCAAGTGCTAGTCATTTAGTCATGTCTGTCTCTTTGCGACCCCATGTACTGTAACCCACCACGCTCCACTGTCCATGGAATTCTCCAGGCAAGAATACTGAATTGGGTAGCTATTCCCTTCTCCAGGGGATCTTCCCAACCCAGGGATGGAACCAGAGTCTCTTGCATTGCAGGCAGATACTTTACCATCTGAGCCACCAAACATCCCAAAAGAGAACAATTTTGAAGCAAAGATATGAATACTAAAGAGGTTAAGAGTATGGATTCAAATGCCAGCTCTGCTGCTTCTAGCTCTACCTTTTTCACCACTTCTCAACCAATAAATAGAGTGTAATCAGTTGCTACATCCCAGGTTCTGTCTCTAGGAAACCTAAGATCAGGTGAAGGTGGCTGCATCAATAGAGCACTGCAGATATAGCCAGATAGAGGGTCCTTGACATTTACTATTAAATGTTGAATAGAGTATCAGATTGGAGATGTAGGAAAGGGGCAAGAGTAAGAAGAAGAAAGACTAAAACAGATGGAGAGAGGGTGATGGAGTAGGCTCTATAATTTAACCGGTTCTTGGGTAGGGATTTTAGTTACCACTACTAAGGAGTGGTGTACTGTACAACCTCAAACTTTAGCATGCAACGCAGATTCCTGGGGCCCACATCCAGAGTTTCTGATATGGTAGGTCTGGGGTGAGGTTTCAAAATTTGCAAGATCCTAGGCATGAAATTAAAAGACTCTTACTCCTTGGAAGGAAAGTTGTCACCAACCTAGATATCATGTTAAAAAGCACAGACATTACTTTGCCAACAAGGGTCCATCTAGTCAAAGCTATGGTTTTTCCAATGGTCATGTATGGATGTGAGAGTTGGACTGTGAAGAAAGCTGAGCACCAAAGAATTGATGCTTTTGAACTGTGGTGTTGGAGAAGACTCTTGAGAGTCCCTTGGATTGCAAGGAGATCCAACCAGTCCATTCTAAAGGAGATCAGTCCTGGGTGTTCATTGGAAGGACTGGTGCTAAAGCTGAAACTCCAATATATTTGCCACCTCATGCGAAGAGTTGACTCATTGGACAAGACTCTGATGCTGGGAGGGATTGGGGGCAGGAGGAGAAGGGGATGACAGAGGATGAGATGGCTGGATGGTATCACCGACTCGATGGACATGAGTTTGAGTGAACTCCGGGTGTTGGTGATGGACAGGGAGGCCTGGCGTGCTGCAGTTCATGGGGTCGCAGAGTCGGACACGACTGAGCGACTGAACTGAACTGAACTGAGGCGATGCTGATGATCAGCTGGTGAGAGAACCTCACTTAAATTAATACTATGGTTGGTGCCAAATGGAACAAAAACAGAAAAGTCAGTCAACCTGTTTCTTTGTTCATGCACTGACTAATAGCTGGAGTGTTTATCTCTTAGCACTGATCAAACTGGTTTTTTATGTTCCTGTGTTCCAGTGTTATTCGAGTTAGAGAGGGAGAGAGTTGTGAGTTTAAAAGTGGCTGTTTAATATAGAAAAGAGATCATTCGGTGCTTGGAAAATATTGCTAGGTTCACTAACTTATGCTGCTTCTATTAACCCATTATTATCTATAATTAAGCAAGAGAGTGAAAACAGTGTATATCTATCCCATATTCTCTGTTGGTAAGGGTATGAGAAGACAAGCCTTTTCATATTCTGTATGTATTCTGTACAGTAACTTATCAATATGTGTAACATTCTAAATATTCTAAATACAATAAGTACTGTTTTGTTTAGCAATTATACTTCTAGAAAATGATCATATGGAAACAACTGGGATATATTGCAAAGATATAGTTACATGGATGCTCACCACAAGTTTAATTTATAAAGACTCAAACTAGAAATAGCCTAAATGTCTAGCAATTGAACTGAACAGACACTGTGGAAAGCCGTGTTGTGGAAGAAATCTGAGTCAAGAAAAGAAATATGGAGGTAGATATTACAGCTGTTACATGTGTGTTTTGGCATTTTGTGTCTTCTAAAATTTCTTCTATGAACATGTATTGCTGTTGTGATCAGAAGAAACATTCTCTTTCCACTTGATGCAAATTGCAAAGCTTATACATTGTCATTCTCTATATTCAAAATTAGGAATTTGCAGCTTTTGCAAACACTTTGCTACAGCAAAGTTGCTGTTTAGTTGCTAAGTTGTGTCCAACTTTTTGCAATCCCATGGACTGTGCAATGCCAAGCTCCTCTGTCCATGGGATTTTCTACTCAAGAATACTGCAGTGGGTTGCCATTTCCTTCTCCAGGGGATCTTCCCAGACCAGAGATCAAACTTGTGTCTCCTGCATTGGCGGGAGGATTCTTTACCATTGAGCTACCAGGGAAGTCCCATGATCTACACACCTTAAATCAAAGTGATGTTTATTTTGTTTCTCAGCATAATACCATTAGTAAAAGAATGTTTACCATCTGTTAATTTGGTTTAGAAGGCGATGCTTTAAATGAGCCGAATTAGAACTCAACTTCTATATTTCCATATTGTATTCCACTTTTCTCTGCACAAACAACTGTTAAATACAAGGACAGACATTATGAAATTAAGCTAAAAACCACCAGCATGGTGCTTACCAAATAATTGCAAATGGATTTTTCAGTGTACTTTAACAACAGGCTTAGCTGGAAGGCTGAGATTCACTTACACTTTGAACAGATGAAGTTCAAGTTAACAGTTTGATAATCTGTATCAAGATCATTATTACTTTGGACCCCAGGTATCAGTGGACAAGAAAAAAAAGTCACATTTCTTTTTAAACTTTATTAACTTAATGTATTCACAAAACAATGACAGTAGAAGAGTTTAACATTCTTTTTGTTTTTCTATATATAGTGATATGGGACAAGCTCCAAGACTTGTAATTTTATTTTATTTTTAATTTTTATTTTTAAATTATTTAATTATTATTATTATTTTTTTTACTTTACAATATTGTATTGGTTTTGCCATACATTAACATGAATCCGCCATGGGTGTACATGTGTTCCCAATCCTGAACCCCCCTCCCACCTCCCTCCCCATACCATCCCTCTGGGTCATCCCAGTGCACCAGCCCCAAGCTTCCTATATCCTGCATTGAACCTGGACTGGTGATTCCTTTCTTATATGATATTATACATGTTTCAATGCCATTCTCCCAAATCATCCCCCCCCCACAGAGTCCAAAAGACTGTTCTATACATCTGTGTCTCTTTTGCTGTCTCGCATACAGGGTTATTGTTACCATCTTTCTAAATTCCATATATATGCATTAGTATACTGTATTGGTGTTTTTCTTTCTGGCTTACTTCACTCTGTATAATAGGCTCCAGTTTCATCCACCTCATTAGAACTGATTCAAATGTATTCTTTTTAATGGCTGAGTAATACTCCATTGTGTATATGTACCACAGCTTGCTTATCCATTCATCTGCTGATGGACATCTAGGTTGCTTCCATGTCCTGGCTATTATAAACAGCGCTGCGATGAACATTGGGGTACACGTGTCTCTTTCAATTCTGATTTCCTTGTTGTGTATGCCCAGCAGTGGGATTGCTGGATCATAAGGCAGTTCTATTTCCAGTTTTTTAAGGAATCTCCACACTGTTCTCCATAGTGGCTGTACTAGTTTGCATTCCCACCAACAGTGTAAGAGCGTTCCCTTTTCTCCACATCCTCTCCAGCATTTATTGCTTGTAGACTTTTGGATAGCAGCCATTCTGACTGGCATGAAATGGTACCTCATTGTGGTTTTGACTTGCATTTCTCATAGTGAGTGATGTTGAGCATCTTTTCATGTGTTTGTTAGCCATCTGTATGTCTTCTTTGGAGAAATGTCTATTTAGTTCTTTGGCCCATTTTTTGATTGGGTCATTTATTTTTCTGGAATTGAGCTGCAGGAGTTTAACATTCTTATAAATTCATGTCAAAAGTAAAAACATGAATTCCTAAGAAAAAAATGTAAAAACTCAGATACAAATTTAGCATTCTAATAATTAAAGAATAGAATTCAGTCTACTGACTTTGAGGCACAGAGTATTTAATTACAGAAGATATCAATTACCTTACTCTATTGTCAATATAGTCTACTTAGGATTCATCTATGTGTTCTAGAGCTCAAAGAACAAATCAAACCAAAGAAAGAAATTCTCTAATGTCAAAAAATATGTAATTCTGAAAACATAGCTATTTTCCTAGAATCTCTCATTCTAAATCACCATTATTATTGCTCACTTTTCTGTTCTTTTATGTAAACAAAGTTAAATATTTTTTTCTTTAGTAAACAGTTTTTTTTCCATTTTTAAATATACATTTATTTATTTTAATTGGAGACTAATTACTTTACAATATTGTATTGGTTTTGCCATACATTGACATGGATCCGCCATGGGTGTACATAGTAAACAGTTTTAACAGTAAAACAGTTTTAACACATCAAAGCTTACACCTAAGGAAAAACATTAAGAAAAGCAATAAAAAGTTAAATATTGAAAGAAAATATATGTGATCTTGCATAAAATTCACAACAATATCTGTAAACAGCAAACTTTCAATAGGAAAAATCATTTTGGTCTTCAAAACTGAATGATCCTGGGTTTTTCTTCATCAGCTTAGAAAATCTCTCATTGAGTGAAAGCTTAGTCTGTGAAGGAGAGAAAAGCTATAACCTCAGAAGGTTAACAATCTTACAAAACATTCATGAAACTTGGTTACTAAAAGTAGACAGGGATGGTTGGAGAAGCCTGTGAGTAACAGGAAGAATAGCGAACTGAAGAAACTGCATAGAGCTCTTCTCTGCAATCCCAGAAGCAGGAAGTAGTTTGATCTATGGTATAACATTGAGGCCACCTCTTGGTTCTTACAGGCTAAATAGTGGCATCAGAAAGCTTTAATTGAAGACATAGGGAAAAAATCATACTATTAACCCACAGAGTAAGTGCCCATAGTGGAATGAGGATCAGGTTTACTTTTAATGAAATGGAGATTAAATGCCTTAACTATGCCCAGGAATTTGGTAATCTGCCTTGTAAAGATACCCCTATGCCCTAGTGATTTCCAGTTGGTGTTATTAGTCTATAATCAGATATCTCAGAAAGCTCCCAAGACTTAATTTCTAGTTTCATCCTTATATAGACTGCCCCTGAACCCAAGTTTCTTTCTCAATCTTCAAGAAATATCCTTTTCAACACCACCCCAAAACCTAAATCAGAAATACGATTGATACTGCTCTGAGGCCCAAGTGTGTTATATTCATTACTCTATACTGCCTATTTTCCACTTTTAGGCCATATATTTCTATGCAGAAAAAAATCTGATTGTGTGTGGAATAGGGTGCTCTGGTTAGTTAAACCTGTTGCTAACTGAAGGTTAGCAAATAACACTTTTGATTTCAATCCCCAATGTGAAAATCATTAAAAATACATTAGTACATTATTTTGCTTTAGTACATAGTCTCATAAACATGGTTGCCTTCTTTGCAAGTGAGAACCAGGTTGAGCCTGAAAGCCACCACAGATGTAAACATATAGTACACTGAACTAAATCCATGTTTAACTTGAAGTTCATTTTAAAAATAAGTAATTGAGATTGGCTTATTTCATAGACCTCTGTGTCTTTCACAAAGGCAAAATATAGGGAAGAAATTTCTTGTGTATTAGGGCCTCCAAATAGGCTCTGGTTAACTACATTGTTTTTCTATTCATAAAAGATACCCTTGTATATACCTAAAATAGACATGAATTTTTTCTTACCATTTCATGAAAAGCGTTATCATACAACTTTATTATATTTACCTGATTACCAATTGCTAGGAAGTTGTATTCCAGGTGTATTCCTTTGGGCTAGTGCTGAGAATGCTTGGTTGTAGCATATGTAGTCTTTAGGGGTAAAGTTTTAATCTCAGGCTTCTTGAGTCTGTCAATTAAGCATAATGTTTCAATTAAAATATATTTGACAGCCATTAATTAGATGAGTAAGTTGAGCCATTCAATTTAACTTTTCTAGGTCTCATTTTCACCAGTTATAAAATTAATCAGGTATATTCAAGAATCTTCAAGGTTCTTTTTAGTAGTATTAAGATTACAAGTACTGAATCTGGGAGTATGGCATTTAAGAGGATCATATGTAGGCATTAATCTAGCCTTTTTCATATTGTCACTTCAAAACCACTAGATGAGTTTTTCTGCTGTTTAAATGCCAAAGAAGTTTTACTATTATTAAAGTATGGTCATGCCTATAAGGAGATCAGTCCTGGGTGTTCACTGGAAGGACTAATGCTGAAGCTGAAACTCCAATACTTTGGCCATCTCATGCGAAGAGTTGACTCATTGGAAAGGACTCTGAGGCTGGGAGGGATTGGGGGCAGGAGAAGAAGGGGATGACAGAGGATGAGATGGCTGGATGACATCACTGCCTCGATGGACGTGACTTTGAGTAGACTCCGGGAGTTGGTGATGGACAGGGAGGCCTGGCGTGCTGTGATTCATGGGGTCACAAGGAGTCGGACAGACTGAGCGACTGAAGTGAACTGAACTGAACTGATACGCATTTGGAACAAAAGTAGCCAGTGTCTCCATATAGAGAGAAAATGGATCAGTAGTTAGCTTGGCCTGGGGGCTGGGGTTGGGCAAGGGAAGGGAGTAGAGGGGAAGAAACTATAAATGGCTACAAAGTGTTTCTTTTGGGGTTAATGAAAATGTTCTAAAATTAGATTATAATGACTGTGATACAAGTCTGTTAATATACTAAAAGGGCTTCCCAGGTGGCTGCGAGGTGAAGACTACACCTGCCAAAACAGGAAATACAGGAGATGTGGGTTCATTCCCTAGGTTGGGAATATCCCCTGGAGAAGGAAATGGCAACCCAATCCAGTATTCTTGCCTGGAAAATGCCATGGACAGAGAAGTCTGGAAAGCTATAGTCCATAATGTTGCAAAGACTGGAAAACAACTGAGCCACTGAGCACACACAAACAATATACTAAAAGCCACATTTAGATGAGTGAACTTTATAGTATGAAAATTAGATCTCAATAGAGTTGTTACCAAAAAAAGAGCTGGAGCATATAGATACATGAGATTTAGTACAAAAAGCAGCTTGGCTATCGAAAACTTTCATTCTGCCATGTAGCAGGGGTATCCTCTCCTAAATGGTTGCTGCTGGGCCTGGTTTTTGCTGTGTATTATTATAACAGCTGTTCATGTAAATAAACAATAGAGAAATTTTTTAAACGGATGGCTAAATAGTTCAAGGGAAAATGTTTGCCACATTTAATGTCTTACTCTGTTTGGGCTGATGTCCCAAAATTCACAGACTGGCCAGGTTATAAACAACAGAAATTTGTTCCTCACAGTTCTGGATGCTCGGAAATCTAAGATCAAGGTGCCAGCATGGTCATATTCTGATGCCTGCCCTCTTCCAGATTGCAGCCTGCCAACTTCTAGCTGTGTCCTCACAGGGTGGAGTGGGCAAGGGAGCTTTCTGGGGTCTCTTTTATAAAAGCACTTGTCCCATTGGCTCCACTCTTATGACTTAGTCACCTCCCAAAGGCCCTACCTTCTAACACCATCACATGTGAATTTTGAAGTGACACAGACATTCAAACCATAGCATGTAGTCATATTCTCTCAGAGGTAGAGAACAAAAGCCCAAATGCTATATGGCTATCTTGATAGTGTCAGCTAAGTAGCTATAATTTATAACTTTAAATAAGTCAAGTATTTTTTCATTGTTGCTTTTTTTTTTTTTCTAGTTATAAATACTGCTCCTACTAGGACCCAACTGGACCAAAAACAATGTTTGACTTGGAAAGAAGAGAGTGCTCTGAGTAATCAAAAAACTGTTGTTTTCTTAATTAACTTTTAGCCATAATTTATCTATCATTGTATTTTTTTGATAATATATCATAGAATGTATAAATGTTTTTTTTGGCTTATTAAACCAAATATATTGCATTTTTATGTTTAAATTTTTATTTATTTATTTTTGGCTGTGCTGGGTCTTGTTACTACACAGAGGCTTTCTCTAGTTGCAGCAAGCTAGGCCTAATCTCTAGTTGCAGTGAGCAAGTTTCTCATCTCAGTGGCTTCTCTTGTTATGGAGCACAGGCTCTTGATGATGTGGGTTCAGTAGTTGCAGGTCCCAGGGTCTAGAGTACAGGCCTAGTTCCTCCATGGCATGTGGGATCTTCCCAGATCAGTAATCAAACCCACATCTCCTGCATTGGCAGGTGGATTCTTAACCACTGAGTCACAGGGAAGCCCTGCATTCTTAACTTTAAAAGCAGGTAAGTGTAACATTCTGGATGTGGTAGTTCAGTTCAGTTCAGTCACTCAGTCATGTCCAAGTCTTTGCAACCCCATGAATTGCAGCATGCCAGGCCTCCCTGTCCATCACCAACTCCCAGAATTCCCTCAAACTCACGTCCATCAAGTCAGTGATGCCATCCAGTCATCTCATCCTCTGTTGTCCCCTTTTCCTCCTGCCCTCAATCTCTCCCAGCATCAGAGTCTTTTCCAATGAGTCAACTCTTTGCATGAGGTGGCCAAAGTACTGGAGTTTCAGCTTTAGCATCATTCCTTCCAATGAACACCCAGGACTGATCTCTTTAGAATTGACTGGTTGGATCTCCTTGCAGTCCAAGGGACTTTCAAGAGTCTTCTCCAACACCACAGTTCAAAAGCCATCAATTCTTCGGCACTCAGTTTTCTTCAGAGTCCAACTGTCACATCCATACATGACTACTGGAAACACCATAGCCTTGACTAGACGGACGTGTGTTGGCAAAGTAATGTCTCTGATTTTTAATATGCTATCTAGGTTGGTTATAACTTTCCTTCCAAGGAGTAAGTGTCTTTTAATTTCGTGGTGGCAATCACCATCTGCAGTGATTTTGGAGCCCAGAAAATAAAGTCTGACACTGTTTCTGCTGTTTCCCCATCTATTTCCCATGAAGTGATGGGACCAGATGCCATGATCATTTTCTGAATGTTGAGCTTTAAGCCAATTTTTTCACTCTCCTCTTTCACTTTCATCAAGAGGCTTTTTAGTTCCTCTTCACTTTCTGCCATAAGGGTGGTGTCATCTGCATATCTGAGGTTATTGATATTTCTCCCGGCAATCTTGATTCCAGCTTGTGCTTCTTTCAGCCCAGTGTTTCTCATGATGTACTCTGTATAGAAGTTAAATAAGTAGGGTGACAATATACAGCCTTGACGTACTCCTTTTCCTATTTGGAACCAGTCTGTTGTTCCATGTCCAGTTCCAACTGTTGCTTCCTGACCTGCATATAGGTTTCTCAAGAGGCAAGTCAGGTGGTCTGGTATTCCCGTCTCTCAGAATTTTCCACAGTTTATTGTGATCCACACAGTCAAAGGCTTTGGCATAGTCAATAAAGATGTTTTTCTGGAACTCTCTTGCTTTTTCGATGATCCAGCGGATGTTGGCAATTTGGTCTCTGGTTCCTCTGCCTTTTCTAAAACCAGCTTGAACATCTGGAAGCTCACAATTCATGTATTGCTGAAGCCTGGCTTGGAGAATTTTGAGCATTACTTTACTAGCATGTGAGATGAGTGCAATTGTGCAGTAGTTTGAGCATTCTTTGGCATTCCCTTTCTTTGGGATTGGAATGAGATGTGGTAGGGAGAATTCTACAAATGGCCCTTAAAGAGTTTTCTCAGGACCATGAATATGATATAACATCCATGAATATATTACCTTATCTGACAAAAGAGATCTTAAAATTTGTGAAAGTGAGGTTGCTCAGTCATGTCTTACTCTTTGCAATCCCATGGGCTGTAACCTACCATGCTCCTCTATCCATGGGATTTTCCAGGCAACAGTACTGAAGTGGGTTGCCATTTCCTACTCCAGAGGATCTTCCCAACCCAGGGATAGAATCTGGGTCTCCTGAATTTTAGGCAGACGCTTTACCATCTGAGCCACCAGGGAAGTTACTAATAAATTGACTTTAGGTGGATTATACTAGATTATCTGGGTTGGCCTAATTTAATCACCTAACAGAAACAAAAGAAGAGGCAAAAGAGGAAGTCAGAATAATTCAAGGAATGAACTGAACATGACATGCTGTTGATTGTTTAAAGACGGAGGGTGCCCCACATGAAAAGGAATTCAGGCTATCTTGCTTTCCAGGTGGTGCTAGTGGTAAAGAACCCAGTTGCCAATGTAAGAGACATAAGAGACTCGGGTTCGATCCCTGCATTTGGAAGATCCCCTGGAAGAGGGTATGGCAATCCACTCCAGCATTCTTGCCTGGAGAATCCCACAGACACAAGAGCCTGATGGCTTACAGTCCATAGGGTCTCAAAGAGTCTGACACCACTGAAAGGACTTAGCACACACACTAGAAACAAAGAGGCTACTGGCTAATAGTAGCAAGAAAACAGAAATGTCATTCCCACAACCTCAAGGAACTAAATTTCCCTCAACAACTAGAATAAGCTTGGAAGCAGATTCTTCCCCAGAGCCTGGAGATAAAAGAGCAACCCAGAGCCAGAACCTTGTTTTCCCCTCCCTAAGACCCTAGGTGGAAAACAAGCCAAACACAGCTGGATATCTGAACTACAGAACTGTGAGATAATAAGTGGCTACTATTTTAATCTGCTGTTTGTGGTAATCTATTTAAGCAGCAGTAAGAAACTAATATTCTAGAATTTTAAAGAATTTAACCTTATCTTTACTTGTACCTATAGAGAGGCAATATGGTAGAATAGAAAGCCCACTGGTTTTGTAGCCACACAAGCCAAATTTGAACATATATTCAAATTTTGAATTATATTGTTAGTTGTATGACTTCAAGAAAATTAATATACTCTATTGAGCTTATTTTATTCATCTGTAATATGGAAATGTTCATAGCTACTTCACAGGATTGCCGGGGATTAAATTAAATTACAAATGTAGAATGTTCAACACAGTGCCTAGCACATGACAGGTACTCAGGAAATGTTAGCTATTATTATTAATCTGTTTCTATATCTGCAGCTCTTTCAATTCTACCACCAATGCCTTTGGTAGGGTTGAAAAACTCATATTCACAGTCCTGAGGAAACTCTTTTGTAAGACCCATTTTAAAGGGAATGTAAAAGCATTCTTACCTTTCATGCTCTAGTTCTGAAAGGATACACAAATGCTTCTGATAATCATCATTGGGCAAAGTCCTTCATGATTAAAACAGGTCATTTGGAATACTGAAATTTACTTAATATATATTATTATTAAAGAGCAGAAGGATTTTAATCTTAAGATTGAACATGAGGAATGGTACTGAATTCTTCCAGGTGACAATTCTTGCATGCTTTAAGTAGAAAGGATACAACATCAAGACATGTATACTCACCATAGGAAAATGACACATGGGAATCTCAAATACAAACATAAAATGGAGCCAGAATTTTCTGATTCTACAGTAGGATTGTTTATAAAAATTGATATGGATTGTTCAGAATCAGATTCTAGAGGCTCCTACTAGAAGTTACACCCATTTTTGTTTCATTTTTTCTCCTAAAACTAATTAAAGTTAGTAGTAGAGATGTCTGTCTGCAATTACCTTTCACATCTTTGAAACTTTTCATAGGACAGGTGATCATTTTCCAGTGATATCTAAATGGGAAAGGTTAAAACCAGTCATACAAAAGCCTTCCTAACTCAACACAGGTGCTTATTTTCTGTACTTTAAATTGACTGACATTTCAGTAACAATATTCTCTTTGCCTGATCCTCAGTCTAACATTCAATTTCAGATTTCACCCCCCCCATTCATGAATGCAAGAATGTCAAAGACTGTACCCTTAAAGATTAAGCAGTCCAATCTCCTTACATAACAAATAAGGAAACAGGGATTCAGAAAAATTAAATTACTTCCTCAAGGCCTTATAGCTAGTAGTGACCCAGAAGAAAACTCTTAAGATCTAAATATGGCCTGATACTTGTCTGGATCAAGGGGAAAGGCAGTGATGGTAGATAAAATCCACAAAGGTATTCTCATAATCTTTATAAAATAGACCTGTGGACTTGACTGTATTCAAGATAGCTAAGTGAGATAGCGAGCTGTATTACCTTAATAACTTAATTTTAGAAAGTCTCACTTCTACTCCAATCAGACATTTCAAGTAAAAGTTGGGATTTTTTTGTTCAATACTCAACTTAATCCCCTTTTTCCTGCAATTACTGTGACAACATAGATTAAATCCACACCTGGTCAATTAAGCAAACCAAAGCATGATCAAAACACTCAATTCAAATGTTAATTGGCCCCATCACTACATAACTAAACTGGTTTCAGTGCATGCAGTTATATGTAGCTGGTGTTTGGTGGTCCAGCATTTTTTTGTATGAAGTCCTATCACAGTTACAGTTTGTAGGTGGATTTGGTATTAAGAGACTTACAAGTAATATAGTAGCCAAGAAATCTGTAGAGCCAGTAGATTATAAAAGCAGAATAACACATGGAGATATTCTTAAAAGTTAATGTTTTCAGAGCAAATATTTTTTGTTATAAAGTTCATGTTTAGGTTGGAAGCATATGTTAATATTTACAAGTAACATGCTACTGAAAGCAACCTTGAATTCAAGATGCATGTATGTCTAATGGCAGTGACTCCGTGAGTTAAATAAACCCTTACATGCCCTCATCCTATACTCTATGGGCAACACTAGTTAACAAGGTCCCTGCCAAAAGCTTAGGAAAGATAAGAATGCCACTAGAATGGAGATATAATTTATATGGAAGCCAGTAGCAATCGCAACAGATTATCAAACTGCTTACCTAGGTGGTAGTGAAGCCGAAGTTAGAGAAGTGAGAATAGAAGCCATGGAAATATAGGGAAAAAAAGAGTAGGAATTAACAGAAACTATTGGAAGAAAGGGATATTAGCTTAATGTCATCATTCCTAAAATAAGTTGGTCAATGCCATTTCCTTCCTTAAAGTCTTTCAATAGTTCTCCATTGCCCTCTATATAGAATCTCTACTCTAGCATGGCTCATGTTCCATGATCTGGTTCCTGACTCTACCTCTCCACTCTCACCCCTCAACAGTTCTGCCCACACACACTTTATACTTGAGCTCAATGGCTTTCAAACTAATTTTTAAAGTGAAAGAATCCCTAGTTTCAGCAAAATCTTGGTTTAAAAATCACTGCACTCTGGCCAAACCAAGTAAATTGCAGTTTACCAAATATGCCATGTTTTCTTTCACTCCTATACTTTTACACTTGATACTTCCTCTGACAGGAGTACCTTTTTCCACCTTTTCTGCTTTGCTTACTCTACTCAGCCTCTGGGACTCAACTCAAACACTATCTACTCTAGGATGCTCCCTGACCTCCCTAGATGGTTTGAGATTCTTTCCACTATGCTGCCATAGTACCTTGGGCATACCTCTAAATGTTTATGCTGTGCTTCTCTCTGTCTCTCTCCCTGCCCCCACCCTTCACTCTCTCTCTCCTTTCCTTCCTTTCTTTTTTACTTTCTTAAAGATTCTTTCTAAAGTACATAGCACATTTCTATCAAATAGAGCCCAATGAATGCCAAATGAATAAATTAAATACTGAAAAGAAGTAGAGGAAGAGGGGACTAAGAAAAAGCCATTGAATTTGACAACAAGGAAGTAATAAATTTCTGAGAGTAAAATTTAATAAAATGGTAGGAACTGAGGCCAGATTCAAGAAATGAATGGAAAATAGAAACACTTGTTAGGTTTTAACTGTATCTGGAAGCCTGTTAGATTGCAGGGGTCCCCAACCTCTGGGATCTAGTGCCTCATGATCTGAGGTGGAGCTGATGTAATAATAGAAATAAAGTGCACAATGAATGTAATGCATTTGAATCATCCCCAAACCATCCCTGACCCCCCAACTCTGTGTAAAAAATTGTCTTCCATGAAACTGGTCCCTGATTCCAAAAAGATTGGGGACCACTGTGAGGTTTTGTTCCTATTTAAAGAATATTCATATTTGCCCCATATTCTAATGGGGATTTCTCACTTCACATTGAAAATCCCTTTAATAATGAATGTGTATACATATATGTATATGTGTGTGTACATACATATGTGTATAAATATTTTATATATATACATAATCTGAATCACATAAAATTAGCTAGAATGCAAGAACTTTTAAGGTTCTAATATTAATATTGCCATAATGGACATTTAGTGATTTTAATGGATAATTATATATATTTATCATAGTGATGATAAAATAATAAGAACTCCAATGTATAGAATGCTTACTACAATCTAGTTTCTAGTCTAAAATATTTTGCATATATTTCAGTTAATTATAATGACAACCTAAAAGGTCAATATCATAAGCAAGTTTTAAAATGTACTAAAGTAATAATCAGTATAAGTATATGCCAACAAAGGCTGCAGAAAGAAAGCCTATTCAAATGAAAATCTGTAAAACCAGTTTTTCTGTCATAAATTTGAAAGTGCTGATACTTACACTTCGATTCATGTTCCTTGAATCACTTCTTTGCTGCATCTGCTTCCATAAGTATTCACTTCTTCTTTTCATTGCAAAAGCCCTAATATGAATCATAAATGGTAATACTTTAAAAAGCAATCAGTTATTTTGAAAGAAATTATTATTGGGAATGTATATCTTCAAGCAGTATTATTTTACTGTACATATTTAAACATTTGATTTAAGACTGGTCATTCAAGTTCAGTTCAGTCGCTCAGTCATGTCCGACTCCTTGTGACCCCATGAATCGCAACACTCCAGGCCTCCCTGTCCATCACCAACTCCCAGAGTTCACTCAGACTCATGTCCATTGAGTCGGTGATGCCATCCAGCCATCTCATCCTCTGACGTCCCCTTCTCCTCCTGCCCCCAATCCCTCCCAGCATCAGAGTCTTTTCCAATGAGTCAACTCTTCGCCTGAGGTGGCCAAAGTACTGGAGATTCAGCTTTAGCATCATTCCTTCCAAAGAAATCCCAGGGCTGATCTCCTTTAGAATGGACTGGTTGGATCTCCTTGAGTCCAAGGGACTCTCAAGAGTCTTCTCCAACACCACAGTTCAAAAGCATCAATTCTTTGGTGCTCAGCCTTCTTCACAGTCCAACTCTCACATCCATATATGACCACAGGAAAAACCATACCCTTGACTAGACGGAACTTTGTTGGCAAAGTAATGTCTGTGCTTTTCAATATGCTATCTAGGTTGGTCATAACTTTCCTTCCAAGGAGTAAGCGTCTTTTAATTTCATGGCTGCAGTCACCATCTGCAGTGATTTTGGAGCCCAAAAAATAAAGTCTGACACTGTTTCCACTGTTTCCCCATCTATTTCCCATGAAGTGATGGGACTGGATGCCATGATCTTCGTTTTCTTAATGTTGAGCTTTAAGCCAACTTTTTCACTCTCCACTTTCACTTTCATCAAGAGGCTTTTGAGTTCTTCTTCACTTTCTGCCATAAGGGTGGTGTCATCTGCATATCTGAGGTTACTGATATTTCTCCTGGCAATCTTGATTCCAGCTTGTGTTTCTTCCAGTCCAGCATTTCTCATGATGTATTCTGCATAGAAATTAAATAAACAGGGTGACAATATACAGCCTTGACATACTCCTTTTCCTATTTGGAACCAGTCTGTTGTTCCATGTCCAGTTCTAACTGTTGCTTCCTGACCTGCATACATATTTCTCAAGAGGCAGATCAGGTGGTCTGGTATTCCCATCTCTTTCAGAATTTTCTACAGTTTATTGTGATCCACACAGTCAAAAGCTTTGTCATAGTCAATAAAGCAGAAATAGATGTTTTTCTGGAACTCTCTTGCTTTTTCCATGATCCAGTGGATGTTGGCAATTTGATCTCTTGTTCATCTTCCTTATCTAAAACCAGCTTGAACATCAGGAATTTCATGGTTCACATATTGCTGAAGCCTGGCTTGGAGAATTTTGAGCATTACTTTACTAGCGTATGAGAACAGTGAAATTGTGCAGTAGTTTGAGCATTCTTTGGCATTACCTTTCTTTGGGATTGGAATTAAAACTGACTTTTCCCAGTCCTGTGGCCACTGCTGAGTTTTCCAAATTTGCTGGCATATTGAGTGCAGCACTTTCATAGCATCATCTTTCAGGATTTGGAATAGCTCAACTGGAATTCTATCACCTCCACTAGCTTTGCTCGTAGTGATGCTTTCTAAGGCCCACTTGACTTCACATTCCAGGATGTCTGGCTCTAGATGAGTGATCACATCATCGTGATTATCTGGGTCGTGAAGATCTTTTTTGTACAGTTCTTCTGTGTATTCTTGCCACCTTTTCTTAATATCTTCTGCTTCTGTTAGGTCCATACCATTTCTGTCCTTTATCAAGCCCATCTTTGCATGAAGTGTTCCTTTGGTATCTCTGATTGTCTTGAAGAGATCTCTAGTCTTTCCCATTCTGTTGTTTTCCTCTATTTCTTTGCATTGATCACTGAAGAAGACTTTCTTATCTCTTCTTGCTATTCTTTGGAACTCTGCATTCAGATGTTTATATCTTTCCTTTTCTCCTTTGCTTTTCACTTCTCTTCTTTTCACACCTTTTGTAAGGCCTCCCCAGACAGCCATTTTGCTTTTTTGCATTTCTTTTCCACGGGGATGGTCTTGATCCCTGTCTCCTGTACAATGTCACGAACCTCATTCCATAGTTTATCAGGTACTCTATCTATCAGATCTAGGCCCTTAAATCTATTTCTCACTTCCACTGTAGAATCATAAGGGATTTGATTTAGGTCATACCTGTATGGTCTAGTGGTTTTCCCTACTTTCCTCAATTTAAGTCTGAATTTGGCAATAAGGAGTTCATGGTCTGAGCCACAGTCAGCTCCTGGTCTTGTTTTTGCTGACTGTATAGAGCTTCTCCATCTTTGGCTGCAAAGAATATAATCAATCTGATTTCGGAGTTGACCATCTGGTGATGTCCATGTATAGAGTCTCCTCTTGTGTTGTTGGAAGAGGGTGTTTGTTATGACCAGTGCATTTTCTTGGCAAAACTCTATTAGCCTTTGCCCTGCTTCATTTTGTATTCCACGGCCAAATTTGCCTGTTACTCCAGGTGTTTCTTGACTTCCTACTTTTGCATTCCAGTCCCCTATAATGAAAAGGACATCTTTTTTGGGTGTTTGTTCTAAAAGGTCTTGTAGGTCTTCATAGAACCATTACTATATGTTAAACATATGATAACATAAGTTAAACATATGATAACTTAAACAGGTATGATTGATTTTGTTGTTTAAATTTTTTTTTCAGAAATGATGTTAACAAGATGGCTATTATGGACTGACTGTTTCTGTTCCCCAGCTCCCCACCCCCAAATTCATTGTTAAAGCCCCAACCCCCAATGTGATGGTATTTGGAGGTAGGGCTTTTGGGAAGGATTTAGGCTTAGATGAGGTCATGAGTGTAGGATCTCCACAATGGGATTAGTCTCTTTATAAAAAGAGAAAGAGACCATGTGAGAACACGGAAAGAAGGTGGCCACCTACAAGTTATGAAGAAAGCTCTTACTAGAGCCCCTCCCTGCTGGCACCCTAATCTCAGTCTTCCAGCTTACAGACTTGTGAGAAATAAATTCCTATTATTTAAGCTACCCAATCTGTGGTATTTTGTTATGACAGCAAAAGCAGACTAAGACAGTGGTGGATTAGGAAGCTACAGGCCCTCCTCTGACAGAGAAAGATTTCAAGTTAAAACAACGTGCAGACTAGAGTACCTCTGTGAGAACTCTAGAGACCAGTTGAGAAGCTACAGTATCCAGACCAGTGTACAACCAAGAAGAGGTTTCAGTGAATGGGGTAAGAATATCCATGGCATTTAGTATACCCATTTGTGTCCTTCTTCTTAAGCTTACAGAATTGAATTAGGCATAAAAAAGAATGTGCAAACTTGAAGACAGGTCATTTGAAATCAAGGCATATGAGCTAAAATAAAGAAAAATGAGACGAGCATAAAGGACTTATGAGACATTATCAATATATGTATTATGAAAATCTGAGAAGGGGGGCTGCAGAGAGCTTATTTGAAGAGGTAGAAGCAACCCAAATGTCCATCAACAGATAAATGGATAAACTAAATGTTGTATATATACACAATGGTATATCATTTAGCCTTAAAATTGGGCTTCCCTAGTAGCTCAGATGGTAAACTTCTGTCTGCAATGTAGGAGACCTGGGTTCGATCCCTGAGTCGGGAAGATCCCCTGGAGAAGGAAATGGGAAACCATTCCGGTATTCTTGCCTAGAGAATTCCATGCACAGAGGAGCCTGGTGGTCTACAGTTCATGGAGTTGCAGAGTTGGACACGAATGAGCAACTAGCACACACACACACAACCTTAAAAAGGAAGGCAATCCCATCACATGCTACATCATAAATGAACCTCGAGGATATTATACTAAGTGAAATAAGCCAGGCACCAAAAAATAAATAATGCCTAATTCCACTTACAGGAGGTAGCTAAAGTAGTCCAATTCGTAGAAACAGAAAAAAGAATAATTGTTATCACAGACCGTGGGGAGGAGACAAAGCAGGTTTACTGTGTAATGGGTATGAGTTTCAGTTACATTGTAAATATACTTCACACTACTAAGATATACAGTTAAAAGGGGTTAAGAGAGTAAATTTTATGCTGTGTGTTTTTTAGCACAATTTTTATAAAATGAACAAATAAAATTCATTTTCATGAACTCACAAGATGTTTTCAGTTGGTATAGATCTTTAGTCATGTAATCCAAATTTCTCCTTTCACATATTAGGAAATTTAGACCCAGAAATATTTTTTTTTAATTTTATTTTATTTTTAAACTTTACATAATTGTATTAGTTTTGCCAAATATCAAAATGAATCCGCCACATGTATACATGTGTTCCCCATCCTGAACCCTCCTCCCTCCTCCCTCCCCATTCCATCCCTCTGGGTCGTCCCAGTGCATCAGCCCCAAGCATCCAGTATCGTGCATTGAACTTGGACTGGCAACTCGTTTAATACATGATATTTTACATGTTTCAATGCCATTCTCCCAAATCTTCCCACCCTCTCCCTCTCCCACAGAGTCCATAAGACTGTTCTATACATCAGTGTCTCTTTTGCTGTCTCGTACACAGGGTTATTGTTACCATCTTTCTAAATTCCATATATATGCGTTAGTATACTGTATTGGTGTTTTTCTTTCTGGCTTACTTCACTCTGTATAATAGGCTCCAGGTTCATCCACCTCATTAGAACTGATTCAAATGTATTCTTTTTAATGGCTGAGTAATACTCCATTGTGTATATGTATCATAGCTTTCTTATCCATTCGTCTGCTGATGGGCATCTAGGTTGCTTCCATGTTCTGGCTATTATAAACAGTGCTGCAATGAACATTGGGGTACACGTGTCTCTTCCCCTTCTGGTTTCCTCAGTGTGTATGCCCAGCAGTGGGATTGCTGGATCATAAGGCAGGTCTATTTCCAGTTTCTTAAGGAATCTCCACACTGTTCTCCATAGTGGCTGTACTAGTTTGCATTCCCACCAACAGTGCAAGAGGGTTCCCTTTTCTCCACACCCTCTCCAGCATTTATTGCTTGTAGACTTTTGGATCACAGCCATTCTGTCTGGTGTGAAATGGTACCTCATAGTGGTTTTGATTTGCATTTCTCTGATAATGAGTGATGTTGAGCATCTTTTCATGTGTTTGTTAGCCATCTGTATGTCTTCTGTGGAGAAATGTCTATTTAGTTCTTTGGCCCATTTTTTGATTGGGTCATTTATTTTTCTGGAGTTGAGCTGTAGGAGATGCTTGTATATTCTCGAGATTAGTTGTTTGTCAGTTGCTTCATTTGCTATTATCTTCTCCCATTCTGAAGGCTGTCTTTTCACCTTGCTAATAGTTTCCTTTGATGTGCAGAAGCTTTTAAGGTTAATTAGGTCCTATTTGTTTATTTTTGCTTTTATTTCCAATATTCTAGACCCAGAAATATTAAGTAATTTGTTCAGTGCTGTATATTTAAGTGACAGACTTGGGACATGAAGCCACATCTTAGTATTCCTACATTGTCTTCCACTCACTCATGCTACTTGTACTCTATTAGAAATTCCTTAGATGAACACAGACCAGATTCTCATCAACATCTTCCAAAAAAAAAAAAAAAATACTAACAACTGGGTAAGAAATAGGTCTAGGGAAAATTTAAGAGTTGGGAAATCAAATAACTAGTCCTGAGAAGACCTCTGTTTTTTAGAGATCTATTGTATATACAGCATATTAGTAATTTTCGACCCAAAAGATTTGATTTGTCAATTATAATCAGATTTTGAATCTATTTCAACAATCACTTGGAATGATGGCACGATAATGAGATATCACTCTATTATTAGAGTTTAAATGGCAAACACTCTAAAACTAAGCACTTCATTTCCTCTGAAGCTACTGTCTGTGTTTAGAAACGCTTTCATAATAGACAGCCCAGCTAATGTAAAATTATGCAGATTTTGCCATTCATTTCTTGTAGGCTATTTAGAGGCGGTTACGGAAAACAGTTTTTATTATGTTAAGCTTCATACATGTCATTCCAGCCAAGGAAGGCATCTGACTATGGATATATAATTACCAAATCAGGAAAAAGGGGTAAAAGCTGAAATTGTTATCAGGTATTTGGGGTTATTAAAAATACAAATTCACATCTTATTTACAATAAAAAATCCTCTAGAGAGTTTTAAAAAATCATATTGGTTTTTTAAAATTGAAAAAATTCATTGTAAATCCCCATAAATAAACACTATTCCAAACATATTATCATATTTTACTCCAGATGTTTGCCTAGCTGCATGTCGTTTATTCAGATCACATTGGACTTCTACACTGATGATTTGGGTTTTCTTTTTAAAGGCAGAAATGCCTTAAAAGTTAAGGCAGAAGTTTAGCATTTCTGGTTTGTCTTTGCCTTTTGAAGAAGCTAGCTTGAGTGGAAAATGTGTGGAGACATCAGATTACTGAAGTCTTCATTTTATAGTTAGTGCATAGCCACCTGCAGGTCTTGAAGGATATTTTAAGGATATTATTAAACCTAACTGAAAGTACTTTAATTTTTTATACTCTTTGTTCTTTAGTAAGAGTTCTACATTTGATAACTTTAACCAAGAAAGAATTACTTACTTATGCTAAGGATACAAAAATATTATAATAGAAGATAAAGGAGAAAAAACTTGACAGACTTGTTCATCATATTTTAAAGTGCACTTGTAAAATGAGAGAAATATGTAACTACAAAACAGTAGTAGACTTTCAGTACCTTAGTGGAATTGTTATGCCACTTGACAAACAAAAATTGATGTGTAAAATGAAGCAAAACATGAAAATCCCTGATAAATGCAGAAACATGAATTGTTTATCAGTGTTAAATATATTAAATTTTTATAGTAAATTATTTGTATACTGCTAATATAAGAAAAGTGGGGCCTTTAACATCAAAGCAGTGCCTACATCAGACATTGTCTATATATAATAACCCACATACACATTTTGAAAATAATTTTTAGCTGAAATATGCAATTCTATGCAGTTAATATAGGAGAAGGTGATGGCACCCCACTCCAATACTCTTGCCTGGAAAATCCCATGGACGGAGAAGCCTGGCAGGCTGCAGTCCATGGGGTCAGGAAGAGTTGGACACGACTGAGCAACTTCACTTTCACTTTTCACTTTCATGCATTGGACAAGGAAATGGCAACCTACTCCAGTGTTCTTGCCTGGAGAATCCCAGGGACGGGGGAGCCTGGTGGGCTGCCGTCTATGGGGTCACACAGAGTCGGACACGATTGAAGCGACTTAGCAGCAGCAGCAGAATGCAGTTAATATGAGCTAAAATATTTAACTAGACATTTATAGGCAATGAAAACTGAAGGAAATCACTGAGAAATTTAAACTAAAAATAATTATTTTACTCAGTTACCTAGACAATCACAATAAAATGCCTTGTGGTTCTTAAAACAATCTGAGATATGATTAAATTTCTCTGGCACTTTTGTTAGGGTAGACAGTTTCATTAAACAATAGTGAATATATGCAATATTTAAAATACATTTAGGTTAAGGTTGCATCTAGGTATAAACTTTCATCCTCTCCTATGGTCTGATTTGTGGAAAACAGAAAAGCTCAGCTGTCCAAAAATACACCTATTTTTTGTCTGCTAAGGAGTCTATGAAGACTCTTTAGAAAGGAGGTGGAGGATGGAAACAGAAATTCATTATCAGAGATTATATATTATCAATGTAGCATAGTTTATTGTTAGATTAGCTAGCCTAGCAGGTTGGAAAGTTTAAAGGGAATGGGACACAAAGTCAATATATTTTTATTGTGGGGAAGGCTCAGTAGGAAAGACTGAGTACACTGGGGCTTTTCCAGGAAAGCTGACCTACACAGAACAACTTAATTAGGGTAATTGGGAAACTGGATGATAGCTAGAGGGTATCAGCAAGTTGAAAGAATATTGATGCCATGCGTATATCACCTCTATTGTATTAATATCTTTGTCCCAATTCAATGTCGGTTTCAAAAATACATATTAAGCCACTAAAATATACATATACAAAACATCCCTTTACTTTTTTACATCATTCGATGCATTAATAGTCAAGTATTCATTATGTTTTACCTGTCAAATTCAGACTCAGTTTCTACTGGTGAGTATCTTTGATATCTCCCTGATTGGTCATGAGGTTGCTCTGATTGACCATGAAATCTCCCTATTTGGCCATAAGATATCTTTGATAGGACTTTAGATCCCTTTGCATGGTCATGAGATCTCTTTGCATGAACATGGAATCTCATGGAATCTCTCGGAGTGGTAATGAGATTCTCTCTGACTGGCCATAAGATCTTTCTGTATAATAATGAGATCTCTCTACTTGGCCACAAGGCCTCTCTCTTTGATCATGATATCTCCCTGATTGGCTATGAGATCTTTCTGTACAGCCATGAGATCTCTCTTCTTGACCACGAGATCTCTTTGCTTGCCCTCCAGATCTCTCTGAATAGTGTCAATTTTCTTCTGATTGTTGTTGAAATCCTTCCGATCGATGTTGGTAACCCTCTAATTGGCTCTGATTCATCTCTGCTTGGGCCTTAGACTTGTTATTGCACTTGTCCTGCAAAGAACCACAATTTTGAAAAATGAATGAAACATATACTCCACTCATTATGATAATGAGCTCATTATCATATGATATCATAAAATATCATAATGATATTTTGGGGGATGTCCCAAGATGGAGGAGGAATAGGATGGGGACACCACTTTCCCCCCCACAAATTCATCCAAAGATCATTTTAATGTTGAGTAACTTCCACAAAAGAGCTTCTGAATGCTGGCAGAGGACACCAGGCACACACAGAGGCAGCCCAATCTCTTCAAAAAGAGGGATTTGATTACTGGCTTGATTGCTGTCTCCCGTTTTGACTCTCCCTTTCCTCCTCCAGGTCACCACTATCACCTTCCTCGTTCTTCTCTTCTATACATAATTCTGTGAATCTCTCTGGGTGTTCAGGACTGTGGAGAATTGTTTCACCATTAACCTAGGGGTTTTATCTTCTGTGCTGTATGGATGGAGAAGACTTGAGGCTACTTTAAGAGAAGGACCAAAAGCTAGAGGCAGGAGGCTTAACTCCAAAACTTTAGAACATCAGAGAACTTCTGACTCCAGGGAACTTTAATAGATTAGAGTTCACCCAAAGGTCTCCATACCTACACTGAAATCAAGCTCCACCCAGGAGCCAACAAGTTCCAGTGCAAGACATACCACGCCAATTCTCCAGCAAAACAGGAACATAATCCTGAACATTAAAAGAAGGCCTGCTCAAAGCCATGCCAAACCCATAGACGCCCCAAAACTCACTACCAGATACTTCACTGCACTCCAGAAAGAAGAGATCCAACTCCACCAACCAGAACACAGATGCACACTCCCCCAACCAGGAAACCTTGACAAGCGACTAGTAAAACCCCACACACAAGGAATAGACTCCACAATTAAGAGGAACCTCGAAGTTCCAGCCTGCAGAAAGGGCACCCCAAACACAGCAATCTAAAATAAATAAAAAGGCAGAGAAATATTCAGCTGGTGAAGGAACATGATAAAAACCCACCAAATCAAACAAAAGAGGAGGAGACAGTGAGTCTACCAGGGAAAGAATCCAGAATAATGATAGTAAAGATGATCCAAAATCTTGAAAACAAAATGGAGTTACAGATAAATAGACTAGACACTGGGATTGAGAAAATGCAAGAAATATTTAACAAGGACCTAGAAGAAATAAAGAAGAGTCAACCAATAATGAACAATGCAATAACTGAGATGAAAAGCACTCTGGAGGGAACCAGAAGTAGAATAACTGAGGAATAAGAGAGGTTAAGTGTGGTGGAAGATAGAATGGTGGAAATAAATGAAGCAGAGAATAAAAAAGGAGAAAGAATTAAAAGAAATTAGGGCAACCTCAGAGACCTTTGGGACAATGTTAAATGCCCCAACATTCAAATTATAGGAATACCAGAAGAAGAAGACAAAAAAAAAAAAAAAAAAAAAAAAAAAAGCCGTGAACAAATACTTGAGGAGATAATAATAAAAACTTCCCTAAAATGGGGAAGGAAATAGCCACCCAAGTCCAAGAAATCCAGAGAGTCCAAAACAGGATAAACCCAAGGCAAAACACCCCAAGACACATATTAATCAAACTAGCAAGATAAAACAAAAAGAGCAAATCTTAAAGGCACCAAGGGAAAACAATAAATAACACACAAGAGGAAACCCATAAGGATAACAGCTAATGTTTCAATAGAAACTCTTCAGGCCAGAAGGGAATGGCAGGACATAAAGTGATGAAAGAGAAAAACTTACAACCAAGATTACTTTACCCAGCAAGGATCTCATTCAGATAATGAAGAAGAAATCAAAAGCTTTATAGACAACAGAGAATTCAGCACCACCAAACCAGCTCTTCAACAAATGCTAAAGGATCATCTCTAGACAGGGAACACAGACAAGGTTTATAAAAATGAACCCAAAACAACAAATAAATGATAATGGGATCATGCTTATCAATAATTACCTTAAATGTAAATGGGTTAAATACTCCCACCAAAAGACAAAGACTGGCTGAATGGATACAAAAACAAGACCCCTATATATGCTGTCTACAAGAAACCCACCTCAAACCTAGGTACACATACATACTGGAAGTGAAGGGCTGGAAAAAGATATTACATATGAATAGAGACCAAAAGAAAGCAAGAGAAGCAATACTCATATCAGACAAAATAGACTTTGAAATAAAGACTGTGATAAGAGACAAAGAAGGACACTATGTAATGATCAAAGGATCAATCCAAGAAGAAGATATAACAATTATAAATATATATGCACACAACATAGGAGCACCTCAATATGTAAGGCAAATGCTAACAAGTATGAAAGGGGAAATTAACTGTAACACAATAATAGTGGGGGACTTTAATAACCCACTCACACCTGTGGACAGATCAACCAAACAGAAAGTTAGCAAGGAAACACAAGCTTTAAGTGAAACAATGTATCACTTAGACCTAATTGATATCTATAGGGCATTTCACCCTAAAACAATGGATTTGATTTCACCTTTTTCTCAAGTGCACATGGGGCATCCTCTAGGATAGATCACATCCTCAGCCATTAATCTAGCCTTGGTAAATTTTTAAAAAATTGAAATCCTCTCAAGCATCTCTCTGATCACAATATGATAAGGTTAGATGTCAAATACAGAAAAAAATCTATTAAAAATACAAACATACGGAGGCTAAACAACACACTTCTAAATAACCAACAGATCATGGAAGAAATCAAAAAGGAAATCAAAATATGCATAGAAACAAATGAAAATGAAAACATGACAATGCAAAACCTATGAGATTGGGGGAAAGCAGTGCTAAGAGGGAGATTCATAGCAATACAAGCCTACCTCGAGAAACAAGAGAATCATCAAATAGACAACCTAACTTTACACCTAAAGCAACTAGAAAAAGAAGAAAAGAAGAACCCCAAAGTTAGTAGAACGAAAGAAATCATAAAAATCAGAGCAGAAATAAGTGAAAAAAGAAATAAAGGAGACTATAGCAAAAATCAACAAAACTAAAGGCTGGTTCTTTGAGAAGATAAATAAAATAGACAAACCATTAGCCAGACTCATCAAGAAAAAAAGAGAGAAGAATCAATAAAATCAGAAATCAATAAAATTAGAAATGAAAATGGAGAAATCACAGCAGAGAACAGAGAAATACAAAAGACCATAACAGCATACTATGAGCAATTATATGCCAATAAAAGGGACAACTTGGAAGAAATGGACAAATTCTTAGAAAAGTATAACTTTCCAAAACTGAGCCAGGAAGAAATAGAAAATCTTAAAAGACACATCACAAGCAGGGAAATTGAAACTGTAATAAAAAAATCTTCCAACAAATAAAAGCCCAGGACCAGATGGCTTCACAGGTGAATTCTACCACAAATTTAGAGAAGAGCTAATAAATATCCTACTCAAACTCTTCCAGAAAATTGCAGAGGAAGGTAAACTTTCAAACTCATCCTATGAGGCCACCATCACCGTACTGCCAAAACCAGACAAAGATGCCACAAAAAATAAAACGACAGGCTAATATCCCTGATGAACATAGATGCAAAATTCCTCAACAAAATTCTAGCAAACAGAATCCAACAACATTATTAAAAAGACACATCATGACCAAGTGGGCTTTATCCCAGGGATGCAAGGATTCCTCAGTATTTGCAAATCAAGCAATGTGATACACCATATTAACAAACTGAAAGGTTAAAAACCATATGACTATCTCAACAGATGCAGAGAAAAGTCTTTGACAAAATTCAGTACCCAATTATGATTAAAAAAAAAAAAAAAAAAAAAAAACACAACTCTCCAGAAAGCAGGTATAGAAGGAACTTACCTCAACACAATAAAAGCCATATACAATGAATCCCCAGCAAACATTAGCCTCAATGGCAAAAAATTTAAAGCATTTCCTCTAAAATCAGGAATAAGACAAGGGTGCTCACTCTCACCACTACTATTCAGCATAGTTTTGGAAGTCCTAGCCACAGCAATCACAGAAGAAAAAGAAATAAAAGGAATCCAAATTGGAAAAGAAGAAGTAAAACTCTCACTGTTTGAAGATGATATGATCCTCTACATAGAAAACCCTAAAGACTCCACCAGAAAGTTACTAGAGTTAATCAATGAATATAATAAAGTTGCAGGATATAAAATTAACACACAGAAATCCCTTGCATTCCTATACACTAACAATGAGAAAACAGAAAGAGAAATTAAGGAAACAATTCCATTCACCACTGCAATGAAAAAATAAAATACTTGAGAATAAATTTACCTAAAGAAACAAAAGGCCTATATATAGAAAACTATAAAAGACTGATGAAAGAAATTAAAGATGACACAAATAGATGGAGAAATATAACATGTTCTTAGATTGGAACAATCAATATAGTGAAAACGAGTATACTACCCAAAGCAGTCTATAGATTTAACACAATCTTTATCAAGCTACCAAAAATATTTTTCACAGAACTAGAACAAATAATTTCACAATTTGTATGGAAACACAAAGAATCTCTAATAGATTAAACAATTTTGAGAAAGAAGAATGGAACTGGCAGAATCAACCTGCCTGACTTCAGACTATACTACAAAGCTACAGTCATCAAGATAGTATGGTACTGGCACAAAGACAGAAACATAGATCAGTGGAACAAAATAGAAAACCCAGAATAAATCCTTGCACTTATGGACGCCTTATCTTTGACAAAGGAGGCAAAAATATACAATGGAGAAAAGAGAATATCTTTAACAAGTGGAGCTGGGAAAACTGGAAAACCACCTGTAAAACAGTGAAACTAAAACACTTTCTAACACCATACACAAAAATAAACTCAAAATGGATTAAGAATCTAAATGTAAGATGAGAAACTATAAAACTCTTAGAAGAAAACATAGGCAGAACACTCTCTGACATAAATCATAGCAAGATCCTATATGACCCATCTCCCAGAGTAATGGAAATAAAAACAAAAATAAACAAATGGGACTTAATTAAACTTAAAAGCTTTTGCACAATGAAGGAAACTATAAGCAAGGTGAAAAGGCAGCCTTCAGAATGGGAGAAAATAATAGCAAATGAAGCAACTGACAAAGAATTCATCCCCCAAATATACAAGCAACTCATACAGCTCAATACCAGAAAAGTAAAAACCCAATCAAAAAGTGGGCCAAAGAACTAAACAGACATTTCTTCAAAGAAGACATACAGATAGCTAACAAACACATGAAGATGTTCAACATCACTTATATCAGAGAAAATCAAATCAAAACCACAGTGAGGTACTATCTCACACCAGTCAAAATGGCTGCCATCAAAAAGTCTACAAACAATAAATGCTGGATAGGGTGCGGAGAAAAAGGAACCGTCTTACACTGTTGGTGGGAATGCAAACTAGTACAGCCACTATGGAGAACAGTGTGGAGATTCCTTAAAAAACTGGAAATAGCGCTGCCATGCAACCCAGCAATCCCACTTCTGGGTATAAACATCAAGGAAACCAGAATTGAAAGAGATACATGTACCCCAATGTTCATTGCAGCACTGTTTTCAATAGCCAGGACATGGAAACAACCTGAATGTCCACTGGCAGACAAATGGATACATAAGCTGTGGTACATAGACACAATGGTATATTACTCAGCTATAAAAAAAAAAATTAACATATTTGAGTCAATTCTAATGAGGTGGATGAAACTGGAGCCTATTATACAGAGTGAAGTAAATCAGAGAAAGAAACACCAATGCAGTATATTAATGTATATATGCGGAATTTCGAAAGATGGTAATGATGACCCTATATGCAAGACAGCAAAAGAGACACAGATGTAAAGAACAGACTTTTGAACTATGTGAGAGAAGCTGAGGGTGGGATTATTTGAGAGAATAGCATTGAAATATGCATATTACCATATGTAAAATAGATGCCCAGGGAAAGTTTGATGCATGAAACGGGGCCCTCAAAGCCAGTGCTCTGGGACAACCCAGAGGGTTGGGGTGGGGATGGAGGTGGGAGGAGGGTTCAGGATGGGGGAGACACATGTGCACCCATGGCTGATTTGTGTCGATGTATGGCAAAAACCACCACAATATTGTAATGTAATTAGCCTCCAATTAAAACAAATAAATTAATTTAAAATAAAAATATCATAATGATATTTCATCAAGGCCATTTCTATGGGTAACCCCTATTTTTTTAATTCTACTGCTCCTACTTTTAAAGACTATCAAGTTTTTGGAACTAATATGTAGAAATCTCTAAGGTCTCATGTCACTGGCATAAAGAATATTATGCATATAAAACTTTAATAAAATGTTTTAAATATGGGAAATCAGTTGTTTTGTGGATTTGAATATATTGCAAGTTAATGCTCTACCTATCATTTTCTGGATCTATGTTTTAGCTAAAAAAAAAACCAACAGTTTCTGTGACTATATAGCTGAGAGACGGAATAGTTAATAATCTTTTGTTGCACAAATCCTTAGAACCATAGGATAGTGTTCAAAATCATACTATTCATTCTCCATCTGTTCAGGATCATTAAAAAGAAACTACCATCTAACAGTATTGTAAATCAACTATACTTCAGTTAAAAAATAGCTTTTAATAAACTCTCTCTTCCATATAAACTAACAGTTAATTCTAGCAAGAAAGGCAAGTGAAGGATAGGTAGCTATAAAGAAAACAGAAGGTAGGCTTAATACTGTTAGTAAATTGACCTGGCAACAACTCAGTCTTCCTACCTTTTCACTTTTTTAAATAAAAAAGGCAATGAAGTGAATCAGTTAAATGGAAATAATGAAACCTTTGACAAATTTCTATGATACCACAAAAATACAGGTGGACAAAGTCATATAGACCATGCTAAGAAATAAAGCTTTTCACTAGCAAATACTGCCAGGCAAGAAAAAGCCCTAGATCTGACATTGTGACTTTTTAGTATAACTACCAGAACCTGAAAACAATTGTTAAAAGGCAGAGAAGGTATTGGCATAAAGAATAATATTCAATAAAACTTCAGTAAAATTAAAAATATGATTAATCTGCTGTTTTGCTAAAGCATAAAGTCATAGTCACTCTCCAGATTTTCTACTATAAAACATAAATAAGGAGATTGGGTGGAATGCACATGTACTGCTTTTCTTTTCTAAGTGACTAGTATTGGGAGCACAGTGGGTCAGCAGAAAGGATAGAGATCTATCTCCTAAAGACCCATATGCCCCCAATTACCTTTCCAAAGGAACTTGTAGTCTTTTTACAAACGTTTATATAAAAATTATAATTTCATCAAACTGGATAGCACAGATTTCTACCTTTAGAAAATAACAGAAACAAACAAAAACAACAGAAACTTTCCTTATAAACAACAGAAATTATCAAAAAGAATTGTGCTGAATAAATACAATTGTGTTTTACCAATATTATGATTAAATCTTGTGAAATAAAAAACTGGCTTATTGGAATTTCAAAGTATGATGGAAAACTATAATTGTTACTCAGTTTATTAATGGAATAATTATGCTTAAATTTTAATATAGTTCTTTATTGCAAAGTACTTTTCTTCCAGTGAGTCCTGCTATAATGACAGTCTCAAAAGTCTCAAAAGTATGAGAAATAGATGTATTCAATGTGAAAATACTATTTTACAATATTCTTAGTTAATTTATGCATTTCAGACTATAAGCTCATGTCCTTCTTTCCAAACTTTATCAAAATCCTTCTCACCTTATAGAATAAATGTCATCTCCTCCATCAAACTTTCACAAGTCCGCCTAATTAGAATGGATTGTTGCATCCCCACAATATATAACTTATACTCTATTAGAACATTTACTGCTAACTGCCTGGCATTAAATTTCTTTCTTATCTTTCTTTCCTACCACCACATATAATGTTTGAAGCAGGGCTATTCTGATACCTTGTAGAGTGCCTAGACTAGACATTTAATTAATAGTTGCTCAGGGAACATGCCTAGTAGAGGGATTGCTGTGTCATATGGTAGTTTTATTCCTAGTTTTTTAAGGAATCTCCATACTCTTCTCCAGACTTCCCTGATAGCTCAGTTGGTAAAGGATCTTCCTGCAGTGCAGGAGACCAGGGTTTGATCCCTGGGGTGGGAAGACGCCCTGGAGAAGGAAATGGCAGCCCACTCCAGTACTCTTGCCTGGAAAATACCATGGATGGAGGAGCCTGGTAGGCTGCAGTCCATGGGATCGCAAAGAGTTGGACACGACTGAGTGATTTCACTTAACTTCAGAGAAAGCTCAAGCACAGCAACAAAGACCCAGAACAGCCAAAAATCAATAAATGAGGATTTTAAAGGATATTCAAATAGAAAAAAAGAGATGGAATGAAGCTGTCCGTTTTGTATTAATCCTGTGAATATTTGCCTCAATCATTGCTTTGATTTGGGTGTAAAGACAGCTTAAGGAATGATCAAAGAATATAGATCTCCAAAAGGCTCACACAGATCTATTTTATATTTAGGTGGAAACATGAGATTGTTGCACTCCCACCACTCTTAGTAGCTTTGCCCCTATAATAACCACCATCCCTCCTTTTGTCAGAACCTGCTAAGCCACTGAAGGATTTAAACAAGAACTATAATGAAGCTGGGTAGGCAGCTGGAAGGGGCTCAGAGTATGCACAATGTCAATATGGTTCCAACCTGTGCACTAGACTATGGAGATCCTTAATGGTTGCAAAGACTTCTCTACTGTGGCAATGCCTAACAGGTTCATATTAAAATGTTTACATTGCACTGATCAATGTAATTATAGATACAAAAGGCTCTTTGTTCTGTGCTCTCTTTGCCTACAGCATTTATTTTTCCAAAATGTAGATACCATGAGGTTCAGGTTGTTAACTATGCTCTTAACCCTCCTGTATTGCCTCCTTAAAGTAAAGTTGGACCATCCAGACAGGCTTGTGAACAAGTACAAAACATTTCTCATTCTTATCCTGCTCTCCCTTAAGGAAGTAATTAATATAATATTTTTTTCTTTGTCCTGGCATGAAGTTATACCACTAGCAACATAATGCAATTTTAAAACACACTCAAAGTTTGTGAATTTGCTTATCCAGTTACTCAGAAATATTTCAGACTCTTTTTACCATGTATGACTTTTTTGTATAATTTACCTCTCTGCTGGTGATGCTCATGAGCATTTGATTGCTCTCTTGAGCTACTTTTTTCCCTCTTTCTGTGCCCTATTCTTTTCTTCTTCAGTACTTGTATCTCCTATCTTTCTAAGGATTATAATGTCATCTGTATTAGAAAATACAGAAAAAGTAAAGACAGTTGAAAAAGCTGAATTACAACAATGTGTCTCAAGAGCATAATCTATATTCTTACCTCATTATATTTCAGAATATTTTTTTAAAATGGTAGCCCTGAAAAATAACAGTATAATAATAATGCACTTGTAAAACCATAACAAAGATCAAAGAATGCAGATATTTTAGGATTTGTTTCCTGGAAAAGAGAAAAGTTCCTGTTAAATAGATTTATAGTAACTTCATTTGTGCAAGAAAAAAAAATACTCTCAGCATAAAGTAGGTTAAGGAGGAAATCATTTAAATAAATGATTTTACTAAGTTATTTTAGTTTCAGAGAAACATACAGCAATAGCATCATCCCTATATGTAAGATGACACTTATATAAGACTATAGTTAGGAGCTAAATAATTAGTTGTATTTATTTTCTTGAAAAGTAAGAGAGAAAACAAGGACAATGGACACTGATACGAGATACCAAAGTCAGGAACCAAGGTTAGTGGAGTAGTAGAAGGCATTCAAACTTTACTTTGCAGTCATGACGTAGAAGACAAATGGGCTACAGGCTAAGCATTTACAACTGGACACCTGCTTACATATCTTGTGGCAGGAAAAAAGTGGGCTTCAGGCTGGACACTTACCACTAGCCTTCTGTTTGCATTTCCTGAGACAGGAGATAGGCGGGCTCCAGGTTAGGCATTTACAATCAGCCTCCCATTTGCCATCCAAAATGTAAGTAACAAGATACAGGGTAAGTTAGCCAGACTTTGTCTCCTGTGGATACCTTAAAGCAATAGGCATGGTAGAAACAGAGAAGGGCTAAACTGTGAGTAAAGGATCAAGAGGCCATATATTTTTCTTCCTTGGGTTGAGGGAAAATTGCACATGTATAGAAAGGTCCTTGGGGGGTCAAAAGTCAGGGGATGATACCAGACCCTAATGAGCCTTGCTTCTCCCAGATGGCTTTATATCAAGACCCATCTTGGCTGAAAGGTGTGTACACACCTAGGGAAAAGATCCTGAAACAAATTAGCGAGGGAGGCAAAGCAGGACAATTGGCCAGAAAGAAGACAAAGACGAGAAGAACTGCCCCATGAAAGTGAGTTAACCACCTCTTCAGTGTGCTCCTCCTCACTAAGGGGATACCTACACTCTTTCTCCCCAGGTATGCATCTCTCCCTTGCTTTAATCTTAATTAAACAAACTGCTTCTCTGTGTGCTCTCCCACTTGTTGTTGTGCTATGTCTCTAATAACAAACTTCGTACCTGCATTTACAATTTTCACTTCTGTGAGAAATGCATTTTTCACTGGAGAGAGCCAGGGGAAAATAACTTCTAGCCCCTAGCCCTTGCTGGTCTGGTGGCTAGGATTCCTGATTTTCATCCAGGCTACCCAGGTTCAATTCCTGGGCAAGGAATTAAGATCTCACTTCATGCCACCACTCACTGTTGCCTCGTCAAGATCAGTCAGGCATGTTTTATGCACTCGTGTGAAGAGCATTTACATGGCGTTATTTGAAGGATGAGAGACAGGTATAACCTACTCTAAAATATCTCTCCTAACAATCTGAGATGGAAAGCTCTAAACGTTGGATGTTCTATCAGTAGATGAAAGTTTACTTAGGTCAAGGTATCCTCAGAAATAAGTACAAGATAGGCTTTTGGAAGGACCTAGAGAAACTAGGGTTTCCCAGGGCCTCGGTGGTAAAGAAACTGCCTGCAAATGCAGGAGACTCAGGTTTGAAGCCTGGATAGGGAAGATCCCCTGGAGAAGGAAATGGCAACCCACTCCAGTAATCTTGCCTGGGAAATCCCTGGTAGGCAAGAGTCCATGAGGTCTAAAAGAGTCAGACTCGACTTAACGACTAAAAAGCAACAGAGAAACTAGCAGAAAGAGGGGGAGCTGAGAAGGTTGGATACAGGAAACAGTTGGATACCAAAGATTAAACACTGAAAGGGGAAATCCCCGTGGCGGTAGGTGCCCAATATGCTACAGGAGATCAGTGGAGAAATAACCCCAAAAAGAATGAAGACATGGAGCCAAAGCAAAAACAATACACAGTTGTGGATATGACTGGTGAGAGAAGTAAGGTCTGATGCTGTAAAGAGCAATATTGCATAGGAATCTGGAATGTTAGGTCCATGAATCAAGGCAAATTGGAAGTGGTCAAACAGGAGATGGCAAGAGTGAACGCTGACATTCTAGGTATCAGTGAACTAAAATGGACTGAAAGGGGTGAATTTAACTCAGACGACCATTATATCTACTACTGTGGGCAAGAATCTCTTAGACGAAATGGAGTAGTCATCATGGACAAAAAAGAGTCCAAAATGCAGTACTTGGATGCAATATCAAAAACAACAGAATGATCTCTTTTCGTTTCTAAGGCAAACCGTTCAATATCATGGTAACCCAAGCCTATGCCCCAACCAGTAACACTGAAGGAGCTGAAGTTGAACGGTTCTATGAAGACCTACAAGACCTTTTAGAACTGACACCCAAAAGAGATGTCCTTTTCATTATAGGGGACTGGAATGCAAAAGTAGGAAGTCAAGAAACACCTGGAGTAACAGGCAAATTTGGCCTTGGAGTATGGAATTAAGCAGGTCAAAGGCTAATAGAGTTTTGCCAAGAGACTGCACTGGTCATAACAAACACTCTCTTCCAACAACACAAAAGAAGACTCTACACATGGATGTCACCAGATGGTCAACACCGAAATCAGATTGATTATATTCTTTGCAACCAAAGATGGTGAAGCTCTATATAGTCAGCAAAAACAATACTGGGAGCTGACTGTGGCTCAGATCATGAACTCCTTATTGCCAAATTCAGACGTAAATTGAAGAAAGTAGGGAAAACCACTAGACCATTCAGGTATGACCTAAATCAAATCCCTTATGATTATACAGTGGAAGTGAGAAATAGATTTAAGGGACTAGATCTGATAGACAGAGTGCCTGATGCACTATGGATGGAGGCTTGTGACATTGTACAGGAGACAGGGATCAAGACCATCCCCATGGAAAAGAAATGCAAAAAAGCAAAATGGCTGTCTGAGGAGGCCTTACAAATAGCTGTGAAAAGAAGAGAAGTGAAAAGCAAAGGAGAAAAGGAAAGATATAAGCATCTGAATGCAGATTTCTAAAGAATAGCAAGGAGAGATAAGAAAGCCTTCCTCAGCAATCAATGCAAAGAAATAGAGGAAAACAACAGATTTGGAAAGACTAGAGATCTCTTCAAGAAAATTAGAGATACCAAGGGAATATTTCATGCAAAGATGGGCTCGATAAAGGACAAAACTGGTATGGACCTAACAGAAGCAGAAGATATTAAGAAGAGGTGGCAAGAATACACAGAAGAACTGTACAAAAAAGATCTTCACGACCCAGATAATCACGATGGTATGATCACTGACCTAGAGCCAGACATCCTGGAATGTGAACAAGTGGGCCTTAGGAAGCATCGCTACGAACAAACAAAGCTAGTGGAGGTGATGGAATTCCAGTTTTGCTATTTCAAATCCTGAAAGATGATGCTTTGAAAGTGCTGTACTCAATATGTCAGCAATTTGGAAAACTCAGCGGTGGCCACAGGACTGGAAAAGGTCAGTTTTCATTCCAATCCCAAAGAAAGGCAATCAAAGAATGCTCAAACTACCACACAATTGCACTTATCTCACACGCTAGTAAAGTAATGCTCAAAATTCTCCAAGTCAGGCTTCAGCAATACGTGAACTGTGAGCTTCCAAATGTTCAAGCTGGTTTTAGAAAAAGCAGAGGAACCAGAGATCAAATTGCCAACATCCACTGGATCATCAAAAAAGCAAGAGAATTCCAGAAAAACATCTACTTCGGCTTTATTGACTATCCCAAAGCCTTTGACTGTGTGGAACACAATAAACTGTGGAAAATTCTGAAAGAGATGGGAATACCAGACCACCTGACCTGCCTATTGAGAAACCTATATGCAGGTCAGGAAGCAACAGTTAGAACTGGACATGGAACAATAGACTGGTTCCAAATAGGAAAAGTCGTACGTCATGGCTGTATATTGTCACCCTGCTTATTTAACTTCTATGCAGAGTACATCATGAGAAATGCTGGACTGGAAGAAACACAAGCTGGAATCAAGATTGCCAGGAGAAATATCAATAACCTCAGATATGCAGATGACACCACCCTTATAGCAGAAAGTGGAGAGGAACTAAAGAGCCTCTAGATGAAAGTGAAAGAGGAGTGAAAAAGTTAGCTTAAAGCTCAACATTCAGAAAACTAAAATCATGGCATCTGGTCCCATTATTTCATGGGAAATAGATGGGAAACAGTGGAAACACTGTCAGACTTTATTTTGGGGGGCTCCAAAATCACTGCAGATGGTGACTGAAGCCATGAAATTAAAAGACGCTTACTCCTTGGAAGGAAAGTTATGACCAACCTAGATAGCATATTGAAAAGCAGAGACATTACTTTGCCAACAAAGGTCCATCTAGTCAAGGCTATGGTCTTTCCAGTGGTCATGTATGGATGTGAGAGTTGGACTGTGAAGGAAGCTGAGCACCAAAGAATTGATGCTTTTGAACTGTGGTGTTGAAGAAGACTCTTGAGAGTCCCTTGGACTTCAAGGAGATCCACCCAGTCCATCCTAAAGGAGATCAGTCCTGGGTGTCTATCTTTCATTGGAAGGACTGATGCTAAAGCTGAAACTCCAATACTTTGGCCCCCTCATGCAAAGAGTTGACTCATTGGAAAAGACTCTGATGCTGGGAGGGATAGGGGCAGGATGAGAAGGGAACAACAGAGGATGAGATGGCTGGATGGCATCACCGACTCAATGGACATGAGTTTGGGAGAACTCCGGGAGTTGGTGATGGACAGGGAGGCCTGGCGTGCTGTGATTCACGGGGTCGCAAAGAGTCTAACACGACTGAGCGATTGAACCGAACCGAACTGAACTATCATTTTGCTTAGTATTAGTCCTGCTTCAGGTCTCCAAAAATCTGATTCTAAATTTCTTTGAAATGATTCACATCTCCAAAAGTAAAAATCAAGGTAAAGCCCAATAATCGAGTATCATTTCTTGACAATCCTGTTTTAAGTGTTTGTTCTTTATGCCTCTCAGCAGCCATTGGCTGTGACATCTCCTGCAGACATAATCGTTAATTTTCTTACTTTTATTTTTTTGTATTCCCTTTTCTTAATTTTTCCTCTGTTGTTTCTCCTGTAATTTACATTTAAAATCTGTACAAATTTTTGTATACTTTTTTCCTCATTACAGTGCAGTTGACCCCTTAAAAACATAAGGGTTGGAGTGCTGACCCTCCCTGCAGTTGAAAATCTGCATATAACTTATAGCCACCCCTCCCTGTACATGATTCCTCAGTATCCATGGTTCCTTTCTATCTGCAGTTGTGGACCTATGGATTCAATCAACCAGAGATGGTGTAGACTATAGCTTAGTTCAGTTCAGTTCAGTCACTCAGTCATGTCCGACTCTTTGCGACCCCATGAATTGCAGCACACCAAGCCTCCCTGTCCATCACCAACTCCCAGAGTTCACCCAGACTCATGTCCATCAAGTCAGTGATGCCATCCAGCCATCTCATCCTCTGTCATCCCCTTCTCCTCCTGCCCCCAATCCCTCCCAGCATGAGAGTCTTTTCCAGTGAGTCAACTCTTCGCATGAGGTGGCCAAAGTATTGGAGTTTCAGCTTTAGCATCATTCCTTCCAAAGAAATCCCAGGGCTGATCTCCTTCAGAATGGACTGGTTGGATCTCCTTGCAGTCCATGGGACTCTCAAGAGTCTTCTCCAACACCACAGTTCAAAAGCATCAATTCTTTGGTGCTCAGCCTTCTTCACAGTCCAACTCTCACATCCATACATGACCACAGGAAAAACCATAGCCTTGACTAGATAAACCTTTGTTGGCAAAGTGATGTCTCTGCTTTTCAATATGCTATCTAGGTTGGTCATAACTTTCCTTCCAAGGAGTAAGCGTCTTTTAATTTCATGGCTGCAGTCACCATCTATAGTGATTTTGGAGCCCCAAAAAATAAAGTCTGACACTGTTTCCACTGTTTCCCCATCTATTTCCCATGAAGTGATGGGACCGGATGCCATGATCTTCGTTTTCTGAATGTTGAGTTTTAAGCCAACTTTTTCACTCTCCTCTTTCACTTTCATCAAGAGGCTTTTTAGTTCCTCTTCACTTTCTGCCATAGTATTTACTATTAAAACAAATCTGGGTATAAGGTGTGAACAAAGAATGTTGCTAGCTATATCAGTAAACAAAGGATGGTGCTGTCACCAAGCCATCAGCTAATGTAGTCCCCACCCATATACCCTGAGGGAATCCAGCATAGAAAAAGCACAGGATTCTGGCCTAGTTAGTTAAGGTCCATATCAAAGAAATTATTTCAATGAATCCTGACTCTTGCATCTTTACACACAGAGAAATGGGCTTCCCAGGTGGCGCTAGTAAAGAACCAGCCTGCCAATGCAGAGACACACGATTTTGATCCCTGGGTTGGGAAGATCCCCTGAAGAAAGGAATGGCAACCCACTCCAGTACTCTTGACTGGAGAATCCCATGGACAGAGGAGCCTGGCAGGCTACAGTCCATGGGGTCACACAGAGTCAGACACAACTGAAGTAACAGAGCACACATGTACACATAGAAAAGCACTAAGTTCATTAACTTGCGATGTGCAGTTCTCTTAGACTAACAGTTATCTTTTGAAGTTCTGACTACCTGGTTTTTCTATATATCCAGGCTCCTCCCTTACCTCTTTGGAGCAGTCCCACAGAGCTATCTGAGAGGCTGTCTTCAGGACTTAAGTCCTCAGAAAGTCTGACAAATTAAATATAATTCTCAACTTTTAAGTTGTGCTTTCTTTTTCCAGTCAACAAAATAGACTGGCAAAGTTCAAACCCATATTGTTCAAGGGTCAACTGTAAAAGGGAGTGCATTATCAGAACATCTTACAGGACACCACAGAAGATTGTTTGAATCTTCAACCCTTCTCCCTCATCAGCTTTGAAACAACCAGTATGCAGTCTACAGGGACCCAATGAAATGGGTGACTTCCCATATAGAAAAGCAAAACTTCTGGAGAGGAGAAAATGAAGAGCCGGTATCTTTTACAATGAAGTAAGTGCTTTCACATTAAGGTGTGCTCTGCCTTGTGGCACTCAAACACAACTTGCAGGGACTTTAAACTTTTCCTGTCCTCAGAGTGACCAAAGTTATGTCAAGTTCTATCTTAGAATCACATAAGGATTAGAAAAAAAGAGACAATTTCTCAAGGCTCACGTAGACCTATAGTTGAGAAATATTTATTTAATGTTTCATGACACAGATGGCTGAATGGGTAAACCATGTGGATTAATAATAACACCTTTAAGAGAGTTCCCTGGTGGCCTAGTGCTTAGGATTCTGGGCTTTCACTGCCATGTTCTGGGTTCATCCCTAGTTGGGGAACTGAGATCTAGCAATCTATGCAGCACAGCTAAAAATTTTTTAATGTAAAATAAATAAATAACACCTTTAAATTGAATAATACTTTAAAGTTTACAGAGTATTTCCACATAAAAGCTCTTGGCACAGTACTTGGCACATATGAGACTCTCAGTAAATAGGATAACACATGAACAAACATTTATTAAGTGTCTGATATATGCTAGGTACCATCCCTTCACCCTTAGAGGTCAATAGAGATTACCCTCATTTTTAAAGAAGAAAACAGAGGTTTGCTAGTGGTCCAGTGGTTAGGACTCCATGCTTTCACTGCTTAGGGCCTGGATTCAATCCCTGGTTGGAGAACTAAAATCCCACAGGCTATGGGCAGCATAGCAAACAAAAAAGAAGAAGAAAACAGGCTCAAGAAGATTATATGACTTACTTGAGGGCAGAAAATTAATATGTTAACAACCTGGGACAGCTTCTAAGGCCAAGATCCTTGCCACTATACTACACTTCCTCCTACAAAAGCTCAGCTATCTGGAGAATTAAAACAGCAGCACCGAGGCTAGTGACCATTCATTTGAATGTGGTATTCCTACTAAAATAACATTTTCCTTTCAAATCTATTTGTAATTAATTGCACAAAGTCAAATTTAGCATTCAATTAGTGCAATAGCAACCTTTAACCCAATAATCAGGCACCCATTTTGCCCTGTCCCCTTGATTCAGTCAGTCTAAGATTTGTTATGCAACTGTTATCAGGCTTGTTCTGAACCACAGTACTATACAGGAAAACTATAGCATGGCTTTAAATCCTGTCTGTGGCTTTATTTGCCCAAAAGAACTTAAGCCATTTGAACTTTGAATCAAACTACCCTGCAAGTCATACAATCCTTTTAAACTCATGAGTGGAATATATAAAATGCTAAACAAATGCCTAGAGTCCTCTTTCCCTAAAATCAAATCCTTCTCTATTAGTTCAACTTACACATAACATTATAAAGACTTCAGTTTCAGTGTCATCCTGACAGTGCCACATTAATCCCATAGGACTTTTCAAATCTTTTCCTTTTGAATGAATATACTATTGGATGGAAGCATTTTCCCATCTCAGTTTGACTCAATCCAAATATAATATAACTCCCTAATAATATAAATGAACAAACATCAGAGAAAGAGTAGTGAATAGCGATAGTATTACAGACAGCAAAATGTGGTACATTTCATACAAGATGAGATTTTCATAAAAATGTCATTCCCAAATAGGTTTTATAGAGATTGTCAAAGTTCACATTCAATAAATCGGTATAAGTTGGCCAGGTAGCAGATATGAAACTTATACCAATTTATTGAACGTGAACTTTGACAATCTCTATAAAACCTATTTGGGAATGACATTTTTATGAAAATCTCATCTTGTATGAAATGTACCACATTTTGCTGTCTGTAATACTATCGCTATTCACTACTCTTTCTCTGATGTTTGTTCATTCATATTATTGGGAGAATGGCATTGAAACATGTAAAATATCATGTATGAAACAAGTTGCCAGTCCAGGTTTGATACACGATATTGGATGCTTGGGCTGGTGCACTGGGACAACCCAGAGGGATGGTATGGGGAGGGAGGAGGGAGGAGGGTTCAGGATGGGGAACACATGTATACCTGTGGCGGATTCATTTTGATATTTGGCAAAACTAATACAATTATGTAAAATTTAAAAATAAAATAAAATTAAAAAAAAAAGAAAAAAGATATTATGATTCACAATAATTGTTCTAGAAGAGAGAAGGTAGAAATATGCTCTGGTATCCATCTAAATCTACAATAAGGAGATTCTTTGAGTCAGAAAATAGATTATTTTCTCACTTATTTAGCCATACTCTAAGGTTGTTCACTGCTCTAGACTAAAAAAGATTTTATTCTAGTGTTGACATTTAATTTTTCTTTAAAATGATCACTGCTTTCACCTAATTTAGACTCGTAAGTGATAGTACTGTCTTCTCTTTAAAACATCCCCATAATATGGGTTCAAGTTTAATGACTACACCCACAGTTGCTATATAAAATTCATTTAACTAATAGAAGATTCAATTTTCTCTTTGGTATTTTTCCATATTTGTTATATTTATCCTAAAATTGAATTTCACATCAGTTGTACAAGAGGATCACTTGTGCAAGGGAAGCTATAAGGACCCCAAAGTAGAATGCAGAAAAACAAGCTACACAGCAGTCAGCAGAAATCTGTCCCTACAGTCTGTAACACAGGTAAATGAAACTCTGTCTAAAAGACGAAAGGGATGTCACTGGCATATTTTTGCCTTGAAAATAATCATTCACACATTCATTTAATTTAAATGGCCTCCTAAATCAGCTTTCATGAAATAAGACTAAAATATACCACTAGCTAAAATATAAACGTAGAAAGAAGCCTAGAATCACACCAAATCTAGAATGGAAACATTAAGTAGGAAAGTACCAATCCCTCATTTTGTAAATGCAAAAAATTGAGGCCCAGAGAGGGGAAATGATATACCCAAGGTTAAGTAATGTCAGAACTGGTATTAGAACACAACTCTCACAAACATGGAGTGTTTTGAAAGTCAAGTTGTAGGAAATATGCTATGCATAGGCCTGTACTATAATTAACAAGGCTTCTTTGAAAAATAAGAATGACTTTCTCATCACCCCCAGGCAAAGGGCTTGGGGCAGTAAAAAGTGCATCGTGGAAAGACATCTTGAAAACAAGATGTTGAAGTACTGATGTGACTGATGGAAAACCATTAGTGACTGTTTCCATAACCAGAGCCTTGAGAGAGTTACTGAGAAAGGGCATCACTAGTCGAAGGGCTAAACAAAGTCATGAAAGGCCTGAAGATTTGGCATTGAGGACTGTGCATTGTATATCTTTATCCCCAACCTGAGATTGTGAAGAACAGATATCTCTAGAGCACAAGGAAGTACAAGGAAGTAGATGTTAACAATAAAAAGCATGTAAGGATTAGGATCTGGGCTTTTTGCCTGTGAATGGCATCAGCTCCCTTATCCCCACTTTATTTCTGAGTCTTATTTTTCCTTATTCTTCCATGGCACCGCTCCCTTGGGTCAGTTCGTTGTTGAGCTGGTCCCGACATTTGGCACCTGAACAGGGACCTGAGGGAGCAAGTAGCTTTTGAGGTTTTTTGGCAGTGCCAGAAGACACGGGGAATTCCAGCCGAGAGATCGGAGGACAGTGAAAGTACTTAGTGAGTACACCCCCATGAATCTGTCAATCAGGGATACAATGGGGCAATCTCCTTCTAAGCATGCTGACTATATTGTGCTTCTAAAAACCTTGCTGTGTAGCTCTGGAGTGAAAGTGGCAGAGAATTTTCGGGAATTATCTCAGGCAATTCATAAGCACGGTTACTGGTTGGACCCAGAAAAAGGGACTTCACGTTTAATGAGTGGAAAGAAGTGATGCATTGTTTGCATAGAGCCTATCAATCTGGGGAACCCATTACTATTAGTGTGTGGTCTCTTTGTAACCTTATTTATACTACTTTGGCTCCTTTACAATCTGAATGATCTGACTCTTCTGATTCAGAATCTGATATTCCTGCTCCTCCTGCATCTCAGTAGTCACCTGTCCAGCCCCCTCATATTTATGAAAATCTGGATAAAGGGAAATATAATCCTTTGGAAGGTGAAAGAGAGGCTCGATTTTTGAGTCCTAAATCCCATGTTAACTATGGTACTGGACAACATCCTGAAACTTACCCTTTATCACCAGTCTCATAGCCTTTGGCTCCTTGGCCAGAGCCCCCTATAGTTCATAGCCTTTGGCTCCTTGGCCAGAGCCCCCTATAGTTCAGAAACCCCCTCCACTAGATCCCAATACACCATGGGATGATGGGGTATTTAGAGCTGTGGTCACAATACCAAAGATGTCTGCACCTGCTCTTTCATCTTTTCAGCAAGCTGTATGAACAACGAGGTGGGAAGGCAACCTCCATGTTTTGGTTTTGCCTGTTACCATGACTGAGATGCCATCTAATGCTCAACTTCCACAAAGCAAAGTACAATTTGAACATATTCCTGTCTCTTTTAAAATTATTAAGGAGATTAAACAGGCATGCATGCAATATGGAACTACATCTCCTTATACCACAAGTCTTATTCCGGGGTTGGCTCAGTCTGAACTACTCATTCCGTATGATTGGGAAATGATTGCTAGAACTTGCTTAACCACTTCAGAATTTTTACAGTTCCGAACATGGTGGCAGGATGAAGCCTCTCAACAGGCTCAAAGAAATGCTGGTGTTAATCCTCCTCTTGGGCTTCCCTGGATGGAGTCGGGACATATCAAGGGATTCAGAGATGACTACAATTCGATGATCAACTTATAAGTCATATTAGATTTACTTGTCTTGGGGCATGGGAAAAGGTTAGCCCCCTGGGACAGTTTCACCCTTCTTTTGTTAATGTAAAAAAATCTAATGGAGAACCTTATATGGATTTTATCACCAGATTAAAACAAAATCTGGTGAGAACTGTTGCTCAGATTGAATTAAGGGATATGTTATTACTGATGCTTGCCTATGATAATGCAAATTCAGAATGCCAAAAGGTTTTACAGTCTCTCAAAGCACAAGGAAAGCCTCTAGAGGATTATATTAAGGCTTATCATGATATTGGAACAGAACTCTATAAGATGCAATTGCTGGCTCAAGTCATTATGGGCTTAAAACAACAAGCGAATCAGGAGGTTAAATGCTTTAGTTCTGGTAAAAGAGGACATGTACAGAAAAATCACAAGAGTAATAAAAATACACCTAATAAGCTTACTCCCAGAAATGAAAAGACACCTCGATTATGCCCTCGCTGTAATAAAGGCAATCATTGGGCTAATCAGTGTAGATCTAAATTTCATAAAAATGGATCCCCTTTGTTGGGAAACTGGAAGAAGGGCCCTACTCATGGCCCATCAAATAATATGAGCTCTCGACAAACCTGGAAAGTTATTCCTTTTGTGTACCCAGCCAGCAAGCAGCAACCTCATCCTGCCCTTTCAAACCATACACCTGGGTTACTGACCTCCTCCTTACAACCTCCAGGAGCACAGCACTAGATATCCCCGCCATTGATAATTTACTTCTTATGCCAGCTATGAGAATTTATAAAATCCCTACTGCAATTAAAGGTCCAATACCTAAAGGAAGTGTGGGGTTTTTATTAGGATGCAGTAGTTTAACAAGTAAGGGAGTTCAAGTCTTAATGGGGATTATAGATGAAGATGATGAGGGTGAGATTTCTATCATGATAAAAACAGAGTACCCTTATCAAATAATAAAAGGAGATCATATAGCTCAATTGTTATTATTATCTTATATCACTACTAGTATATCTCATATTAAAAGAACTGGAGGATTTGGAAGTACAGACCCACATTATCTGTATATATTAATAATAAGCACTTTTCAGGACTTGTAGATACTGGAGCTGATGTTTCTATAATATCTAAAAGTGAGTGAAGTCACTCAGTCATGTCCAACTCTTTGAAACTCCCTGATAGTAGCCTACCAGGCTCCACCATCCATGGGATTTTCCAGGCAAGAATACTGGAATGGGGTTGCCATTTCCTTCTCCAGGAGATCTTCCTGACCCAGGGATTGAGCGCGGGTCTCCCACATTGTAGGCAGACACTTTACTGTCTGAGCCACCAGGGAAGTCCAATATCTTAAAATCATTGGCCAATTTCTTGGCCTTTAACAGATGTTCCTGTTATGTTAATTGGAACTATGCAAAATATTTTTAAAAAGTACTAATATTTTGACCTGTTCAGGTCCTGAACAATGATCCGCAACTTTAAAACCCTTAATTGCAGATATCCCTATTAATTTATGAGGACAAGATCTATTGGTGAAATGGGGAGCTTATGTAACAATTCCTACCATATCTCCTCAAGCTAAACAAATTATGGCAAATATGGGATACAATCCTGTTCAAAATACACAGGCTTTTTAGTGGGGGCCTCTGCTGAACAACAAAAAAACAGCACTTAAATTGACATTGAAATCTGATGAGCCTATTTAGAAAAAACAGTGGCCCCTATCACATGAAAAATTACAGGTTCTTGAACAGTTAGTAGAGGAACAATTATCTCTTAATCATATTGCCTCAACTACTAGTCCTTTAATTCTCCTGTCTTTGTTATCAAGAAGAAATCTTGGAAATGGAGAAATGTTAACTGATTTAAGAAAAGTCAATGCAGCCATGAAATTAAAAGACACTTACTCCTTGGAAGGAAAGTTATGACCAACCTAGATAGCATATTCAAAAGCAGAGACATTACTTTGCCAACAAAGGTCCATCTAGTCAAGGCTATGGTTTTTCCTGTGGTCATGTATGGATGTGAGAGTTGGACTGTGAAGAAGGCTGAGCGCTGAAGAATTGATGCTTTTGAACTGTGGTGTTGGAGAAGACTCTTGAGAGTCCCTTGGACTGCAAGGAGATCCAACCAGTCCATTCTGAAGGTGATCAGCCCTGGGATTTCTTTGGAAGGAATGACGCTAAAGCTGAAACTCCAGTACTTTGGCCACCTCATGAGAGGAGTTGACTCATTGGAAAAGACTCTGATGCTGGGAGGGATTGGGGGCAGGAGGAGAAGGGTACAACGGAGGATGAGATGGCTAGATGGCATCACTGACTCGATGGACATGAGTCTCAGTGACCTCCTGGAGTTGGTGATGGACAGGGAGGCCTGGCGTGCTGCGATTCATGGGGTTGCAAAGAGTCGGACACGACTGAGCAACTGATCTGATCTGAATGCTATAAGATGGTGGAGGAGTAGGATAGGAGGACCACTTTGTCCCCCCAGAATTCATCAAAAGATCATTTGAACGCTGAGCAAATTCCACAAAAAAAACTTCTGAACGCTGGTTGAGGACACCAGGCACCCATAAAGGCAGCCCATTCTCTTCAAAAGGAGGTAGGACAAAATATAAAAGATTAAAAGATAGACAGAGTTAGGGATGGAGACCAGTCCTGGGGAGGGAGTTGTGAATGAGGAGAAGTTTCCAAACACCAGTAAACCCTCTTACCAGCGGGTCTGTAGGGAGTTTTGGAATCTAAGAGGGCAACATAACCAGGAAGGAAAAAAAAAAAAGAACACAAAAACCCCACAGATTATGTGCCTAACCACAACTCCCAGTGGAGAAGTAGCCCAGATGCTCACATCCACCAGCAGTGAGCAGGGGCTGAACAGGAAGGGGCAGGATGCATGCTTAGGGTAAGGACTGGGCCTGAATGCCCTGATGACAATCTGAGGGAGCTAACGTAAGATAGCAACCCAGACTGTGGGATAGCCAGAGAGGGGGGAAAAAAAGAGAAGAGGGAGAGAGAGAACTTTCCCACGAAAAGCTATAAGGCACAACCTGGCCTGCTCACAGAACAAAGGACTCAGCAAATACCAGAGAGAGCTAGCCGGCTGTGGACCAGCCCATCCCCCCACTGGAGGCAGAGAGGCAGGCGGGCGACAGCCAGAGTCAGAAGGTGAGGGGCAATCTCAGTCCCAGAAACATTCTCCACCAAACTGTGAGCAGGCTCCCAGTTGCTAACCAAGTCTTCCTGGGATCTTGGACGGTTGACATCCACCAGGAGGGTCACAGACAGAGATTAGATCCCCAGAAGAGACACATGGTACACCTAGATGGCGCTTCCACAGCACACCCAGGAAACCAAGGGACTGGGACCGGGAGGTGATAAGACGTACTGCCCACCTGGCGAGGGTGTGCTCGCCAAGTACCTGGTCGCCTGAGCTGCTCAGACGTGGGAAGTGCACAAAACGCGGGCCCAACTGAGTCTGTGCCTTTGTGGAGTACCCAAGAAACTGAACCTGAGTGGCTTAGACCTGGGAACCCAGAGCCTGCTTAGGACACTTCCACTGCAGAGCAACCTGAAGCCTGAGCCGTGTAGACCAGGAAAGCACACACGCAATGAGTGGGAGCAAACCCAGTGTGGCCCAGACACTGCAAGCACTCCCCACACATGCCAGTGGTATTTGTTTGCAGTATTCCTCCCTCCCCACAGCACAACTGAACAAGTGAGCCTAAATAAGTGGCCACCTTTGCCCCCTGTGTCAGGGCGGAAATTAGACACTGAAGAGACTTGCAAAGAAAGGAAGCAAAAATAAAACAAAGAAGAGGGAACCGCTTTTGAAGTGACAGGTGCAACAGATTAAAACCCTGTAGTTAGCACTGACTACATTGGAAGGGGCCTACAGACCTTGAGAAGTATAAGCTGGAACAAGGAACTATCTGAAAGTGAACTGACCCCACACTGCCCTCAACAGCTCCAGAGAAATTCCTATTTTGCTATTATCATTTTAATTTTTTTTAAAGTTCTTTATTACTTCTTTAATTTTCATTTTTATAACCTACTATTACCTTGCCAAAAAAGACCCTATTTTTAAAGCAAATTTCATATATATTTTTAAAACAATTTTTGTGATCTTGTTTTGTTTTTTTAATGTTGTATTTTTGAGAGTCTAACCTTTATTCTAGATTTTTAATCTTTGCTTTTTTATATTTGTTATCAATTTTTTACTTTTAAAAATCCAATCTTCAGTACCCATTTTTACTTAGGAGTGTGTTTATTGGCTTAATTGCTCTCTCCCCTTTTGACCCTCATTTTTCTCCCCCAGGTCAGCTCTATCTCCTCCATCCCCCTTCTATTCTCTACCCAACTCTGTGAATATCTTTGGGTGTTCCAGGCTGTGGAGAACACTTAGAGAATTACTGGCAAGATCTGTCTCTCTCGTTCGAATCCCCCTTTTCTCCCCCTGGTCACCTCTATCTTCTTCTTCCCCTTTCACTTCTCTATGTAACTCCATGAACCTCTCTGAATGTTCCAGACTGTGGGGAGCACATAGGGAATTGATTACTGGCTAGACTGCTCTCACCCATTTTGATTCCCCCTCTTCTCCTGGTCACTTCTATCTCCCTCCTCCTTCTTCTCGTCTTCATGTAACTCTGTGGAACTCTCTGGGTGTCCTTCACTGTGGAGAATCTTTTCACCATTAACCTAGATGTTTTATCATTGGTGCAGTATGGATGGAGAAGTCTTGAGGCTACTCTAAGAATAAGACTGAAAGCCAAAGCCAGGAGGCTTAAATCCAAAACTTGAGAACAGCAGAAAACTCTTGACTCCAGGGAACATTAATTGATAAGAGCTCATCCAAAAGCCTCCCGACCTACACTGAAACCAAGCTCCACCCAAGAGCCAACAAGTTTCAGAGGAAGACATAGCACACTAATTCCAACAATACAGGAACATAACACTGAAAATTGAAAAACAGGTGACCAAAAGTCACAGCAAACCCATAGACACCTCAAAGCTCACTACTGGACACTTCATTGCACTCCAGAGAGAAGAGATCCAGCTCCACCAACTAGAACACCGATGCAAGCTTCCCTAAACAGGAAACCTTGAAAAGCCACTCATCCAACCCCAGCCACAGGGAGGAACCTCCACAATAAAGAGGAACCACAAACGTCCAGCATACAGAAAGGCCACCCCAAAACACAGCAATCTAAACAAGATGAAAAGGCAGAGAAATATTCAGCAGATAAAGGAACATGATAAATGCCCACTAGACCAAACAAAAAAGGAGGAGATAGAGAGTCTACCTGAAAAAGAATTCAGAATAATGATAGTAAAAATGATCCAAAATCTTGAAAACAAAATGGAGTTACAGATAAATAGTCTGGAGACTAGGATTGAGAAGATGCAAGAAATGTTTAACAAGGACCTAGAAGAAATAAAAGAGTCAATCAGTAACGAATAATGCAATAACTGAGATCTAAAGCACTCTGGAGGGAACCAGCAGTAGAATAACTGAGGCAGAAGATAGGATAAATGAGGTGGAAGATAGAATGGGGTAAATAAATGAAGCAGAGAGGAAAAGAAGAAAAAATAATAAAAGAAATGAGAACAACCTCAGAGACCCCTGGGACAATGTTAAATGCCCCAACATTCGAATCATAGGAGTCCCAGAAGAAGACAAAAAAAAAAAAAAAAAATGAGAAAATACTTGAGGAGATAATAGTTGAAAACTTCCCTAAAATGGGGAAGAAAATAGCCACCCAAGTCCAAGAAACCCAGAGACTCCCAAACAGCATAAACAAAAGGCAAAACACCACAAGACACATATTAATCAAATTAACGAAGATCAAACACAAAGAACAAATATTAAAAGCAGCAAGGGAAAAACAAATAACACATAAGGGGATTCCCATAAGGATAACAGCTGATCTTTCAATAGAAACTCTTCAGGCCAGAAGGGAATAGCAGGACACACTTAAAGTAATGAAAGACAAAAATCTACAACCCAGATTACTGTACCCAGTAAGGATTCAAATATGAAGGAGAAATCAAAAGCTTTACAGACAAGCAAAACCTGAGAGAATTCAGCACCACTAAACCAGCTCTTCAACAAATGCTAAAGGATCTTTTCTAGACAGGAAACACAGAAAAGGTGTATAAACTTGAACCCAAAATAACAAAGTAAATGGTAACGGGATCATACTTACCAAAATTACCTTAAATGTAAATGGGTTGAATGCCTCAACCAAAACACAAAGACTGGCTGAATGGATACAAAAACAAGACCCCTATATATGCTGTCTACAAGAAACCTACCTCAAACGTAGGGACACATACAGACTGAAAGTGAAGGGCTGGAAAAAGATATTTCATGCAAATGGAGACCAAAAGAAAGCAAGGGTGGCAATAGTCATATCAGATAAAATAGACTTTAAAATAACAGCCGTGAAAAGAGACAAAGAAGGACACTACATAATGATCAAAGGATAATTCCAAGAAGAAGATATAACAATTATAAATATATATGCATGCAACATAGAAGCACCGCAATATGTAAGACAAATGCTAACAAGTATGAAAGGGGAAATTAACAGTAACACAATAATAGTGGGAGACTTTAATACCCCACTCACACCTATGGATAGATTAACTAAACAGAAAATTAGCAAGGAAACACAAACTTTAAATGATACAATAGAACAGTTAGACCTAATTGATATCTATAGGACATTTCACCCCAAAACAATGAATTTCACCTTTTTCTCAAGCACACACGGAACCTTCTCCAGGATAGATCACATCCTGGGCCATAAGTCTAGCCTTGGTAAATTCAAAAAAAAAAACAAAAAACAAAAATGAAATCATTCCAAACACCTTTTCTGACCACAATGCAGTAAGATTAGATGTCAACTACGGGGAAAAAATGATTATTAAAAATACAAACATAGGGAGGCTAAACAACTCGCTTCTTAATAACCAACGAATCACATAAGAAATCAAAAAAGAAATCAAAATCTGCATAGAAACAAATGAAAATGAAAACACAACAACCCAAAACCTATGGGACTCAGTAAAAACAGTGCTAGGGGAAGGTTCATAGCAATACAACCTTACCTCAAGAAACAAGAAAAAAGTCAAATAAATAATCTAACTCTACACCTAAAGCAACTAGTAAAGGAAGAAATGAAGTGCCCCGGGGTTAATAGAAGGAAAGAAATCACAAAAATTAGGGCAGAAATAAGTGCAAAACAAACAAAAGAGACCATAGCAAAAATCAACAGAGCCAAAAGCTGGTTCTTTGAGAAGATAAATAAAATAGACAAACCATTAGCCAGACTTCACAAGAAACAAAGGGAGAAGAATCAAATCAACAAAATTTGATATGAAAATGTAGCAATCACAACAGACAAAACAGAAATACAAAGGATCATAAGAGACTACTATCAGCAACTATATGCCAATAAACTGGACAACTTGGAAGAAATGGACAAATTTTTAAAAAAGAATAACTTTCCAAAACTGAGCCAGGAAGAAATAGAAAATCTTAACAGACCCATCACAAGCACAGAAATCAAAACTGTAATCAGAAATCTTCCAGCAAACAAAAGCCCAGGACCAGACGGCTTCACAGCTGAATTCTACAAAAAAATTAGAGAAGCGCTAACACCTATCCTACTCAAACTCTTCCAGAAAATTGCAGAGGAAGGTAAACTTCCAAACTCATTCTATGAGGCCACCATCACCCTAATGCCAAAACCTGACAAAGATGCCACAAAAAAAGAAAACGACAGGCTAATATCCCTGATGAACATAGATACAAAAATCCTAAACAAAATCCTAGCAAACAGAATCCAACAACATATTAAAAAGGTCATATATCATGACCAAGTGGGCTTTATCCCAGGGATGCAAGTATTCTTTAATATCTGAAAATCAATCAATGTGATACACCACATTAACAAATTGAAAAGATAAAAACCACATGATTATATCAATAGATGTAGAGAAAGCCTTTGACAAAATTCAACATCCATTTATGATTTAAAAAAAAAAAAAAAGCCTCCAGAAAGCAGTAATACAAGCAACATGAAAAGTGAAAGTGAAGTTGCTCAGTCGGGTCCAACTCTTTGTGACTCCATGGACTGTAGCCTACCAGGTTCCTCCATCCATGGGATTTACCAGTCAAGAGTACTGGAATGGGTTGCCATTTTCTTCTCCAGGGGATCTTCCCAAGCAAGGAATTGAACCCAGGTATCCCACATTATAGGCAGATGCTTTACCATCTGAACCACCAGGGAAGTTAGAAGGAACATACCTCAACACAATAAAAGCTATATATGAAAAACCCAAAGCAAACATTATCCTCAATGGTGAAAAATTGAAAGCATTTTTCCTAAAGTCAGGAAGAATACAAGGGTGCCCACTACAATTCAACATAGTTTTGGAAGTTTTAGCCACAGCAATCAGAGAAGGAAAAAAAATTAATCTAGATTGCAGAAGAAGAAGTAAAACTCTCATTGTTTGCAGATGACATGATCCTCTACATAGAAAACCCTAAAGACTCCACCAGAAAGTTGCTAAAGCTAATCAATGAATATAGCAAAGTTGCAGGATATAAAATTAACACAGAGAAATTACTTGCATTCCTATACACTAACAATTAGAAAACAGAGAAATTAAGGAAACAATTCCATTCACCATTGCAACGAAAGAATAAAATACTTAGGAATAAACCTTCGTAAAGAAAGAAAAGACCTATATATAGAAAACTATAAAAGACTGATGAAAGAAATCAAAGGTGACACAAATAGATGGAGAAATATACCATAATCATGGATAGGAAGAATCAATATAGTGAAAATGAGTATACTACCCTAAGCAATCTATAGATTCAATGCAATCCCTATCAAGCTAACAATGGTATTCTTCACAGAACTAGAACAAATAATTTCACAATTTGTATGGAAATACAAAAAAACCTCGAATATCCAAAGCAATCCTGAGAAAGAAGAATGGACCTGGAGGAATCAACCTACCTGACTTCAGGCTGTACTACAAAGCTACAGTCATCAAGACAGTATGGTACTGGCACAAAGACAGTAATATAGATCAATGGAACAAAATAGAAAGCCCAGAGATAAATCCACGCACCTATGGGACACCTTATCTTTGACAAAGGAGGCAAGAATATACAATGGAAAAAAGACAATCTCTTTAACAAATGGTGCTTGGAAAATTAGTCAACCACTTGTAAAAGAATGAAACTAGAACACTTTCTAACACCATACACAAAAATAAATTCAAAATGGATTGAAGATCTAAATATAAGACCAGAAACTATAAAACTCCTAGAGGAAAACATAGGCAAAACCCTCTATGACATAAATCACAGCAATATAATCTATGACCCAGCTCCCAGAGTAATGGAAATAAAACCAAAAATAAACAAATGGGACCTAATTAAACTTAAAAGCTTTTGCACAACGATGGAAACTATAAGCAAGGTGAAAAGGCAGCCTTCAGAATGGGAGACAATAATAGCAAACGAAGCACCTCACAAATAATTAATCTCAAAAATATACACGCAGCTCCTGCAGCTTAATTCCAGAAAAATAAACAACCCAATTAAAAAATGGGCCAAAGAACTAAACAGACATTTCTCCAAAGAAGACATACAAATGGCTTCCCTCACTTCAGTTCAGTTCAGTTCAGTCACTCAGTCGTGTATAACTATTTGTGACCCCATGAATCACAGCACGCCAGGCCTGCCTGTCCATCACCAACACCCAGAGTTCACTCAAACTCACATCCATCATGTCAGTGATGCCATCCATCCATCTCATCCTCTGTCGTCCCCTTTTCCTCCTGCCCCAAATCCCTCCCAGCATCAGAGTCTTTTCCATGAGTCAACTCTTCTCATGAGGTGGCCAAAGTACTGGAGCTTCAGCTTTAGCATCGTTCCTTCCAAAGAACACCCAGGACTGATCTCCTTTAGAATGGACTGGTTGGATCTCCTTGAAGTCCATGGGACTCTCAAGAGTCTTCTCCAACACCACAGTTCAAAAGCATCAGTTCTTCAGCACTCAGCTTCCTTCACAGTCCAACTCTCACATCCATACATGACCACAGGAAAAACCATAGCCTTGACTAGATGGACCTTTGTTGGCAAAGTAATGTCTGTGCTTTTCAATATGCTATCTAGGTTGGCCATAACTTTCCTTCCAAGGAGTAAGCGTCTTTTAATTTCATGGCTGCAGTCACCATCTGCAGTGATTTTGGAGCCCCCAAAATAAAGTCTGACACTGTTTCCACTGTTTCCCCATCTATTTAAAATGAAGTGGTGGGACCAGATGCCATGATCTTCATTTTCTGAATGTTGAGCTTTAAGCCAACTTTTTCACTCTCCACTTTCACTTTCATCAAGAGGCTTTTTAGTTACTCTTCACTTTCTGCCATAAGGGTGGTGTCATCTGCATATCTGAGGTTATTGATATTTCTCCTGGCAATCTTGATTCCAGCTTGTGCTTCTTCCAGCCCAGCGTTTCTCATGATGTACTCTGCATAGAAGTTAAATAAGCAGGGTGACAATATACAGCCTTGACGTACTCCTTTTCCTATTTGGAACCAGTCTGTTGTTCCATGTCCAGTTCTAACTATTGCTTCCTGACCTGCATACAAATTTCTCAAGAGGCAGGTCAGGTGGTCTGGTATTCCCATCTCTTTCAGAATTTTCCACAGTTTATCGTGATCCACAAAGTCAAAGGCTTTGACATACTCAATAAATCAGAAATAGATGTTTTTCTGGAACTCTCTTGCTTTTTCAATGATCCAGGGGATGTTGACAATTTGATCTCTGATTCCTCTGCTTTTTCTAAAACCAGCTTGAACATCTGAAAGTTCACGGTTCACGTATTGCTGAAGCCTGGCTTGGAGAATTTTGAGCATTACTTTACTAGCGTGTGAGATGAGTGCAATTGTGCGGTAGTTTGAGCATTCTTTGGCATTGCCTTTCTTTGGGATTCGAATGAAAACTGACCTTTTCCAGTCCTGTGGCCACTGCTGAGTTTTCCAAATTTGCCGTCATATGAGTGCAGCATTTTCAAAGCATCATCTTTCAGGATTTGAAATAGCTCAACTGGGATTCCATCACCTCCACTAATCACTAATTCCCAGAGCCTACCCAAACTCATGTCCATTGAGTCGGTGATGCCATCCAACCATCTCATCCTCTGTCGTCCCCTTCTTCTCCTGCCCTCAAGCTTTCCCAGCATCAGGGTCTTTTCAAATGAGTCACCTTTTTGCACCAGGTGCCCAAAGTTTGGAGTTTCAGCTTCAACATCAGCCCTTCCAATGAACACCCTGGACTGATCTCCTTTAGGATGGACTGGTTGTATCTCCTCACAGTCCAAGGGACTCTCAAGAGTCTTCTCCAACACCACAGTTTAAAAGCATCAATTCTTCAGTGCTCAGCTTTCTTCATAATCCAACTCTCACATCCATACATGATACATAATGTTTATTTCCTTTCTTGTTTCAAAAATGAGATCCAGATGTATACAACTTTCTGGTTATGATCCATATGAAATTATTCCTTGCACCAATGATCAAATCCATAGATTATTCATTACCAGTATGGATTGGCAAATTGCCATTGCTGATTTCATAGGTGAGGTTCATAACCATTTTCCAAAGTTACTTTTGATTACTATTGGTGCTAAACACAAATGGATAATTCCTATTATTACTAATACAATTCCTCTTACTAATGCCCCCATGTATTTTGCTGATGCAAATAAAACTCTCAACACTGGTTATACTGGACCCACAACAAAGTTTGGCAATCTAACATAGCCTCTGTTCAACAAGCCAAATTAGAGGCTATTGCTACCTTATTACAGGATGTTTCTACAGCATTAAATATTATATCAGATTCTCATTTAGCTGTGCAGATAACACAAATTATTGAAACCATATTTTTACCAAAGGCTTCTTCTAAATCATCTATTATTACAGTATTATCTCAATTACAAAATACAGTAAGGCTTTGTTCTGTCCCTTTTTACCTTACACATATCAGATCTCATTCTAATTTGCCCAGACCATTGACAAAGGGCAATGATTCCACTGACTCTTTGTTAATCGCTTTTCTTACTCCTTTTAAATTTCATCAACTCACACATGTAAGTACACACGGCTTGATGAATAAATTTCAACTATCCAGACAAGAAGCACAAAATATTGTTTCTGCCTGCCCTACATGTACTCTTACTCACCATGTTCCTACAACTACAGGGGTTAATCCCAGAGGCATTTATCCCAGTGATATTTGGCAGACTGATGTTATTTATGTCCCTTCTTTTGGATGTTTGGAAATTATTCATGTTTCTGTGGATACTTATTTGGGCATGATTTACGCTTCTGCTCATTCTGGAGAAACATCTGCTCATGTTATCTCACATTATTTGCAAGTCTTTTCTTACATGGGCCTACCAAAACGTGTTAAAACTGATAATGGCCCTGCATATGTGAGTCATGGTTTAGCAAAATTTTTATTTGATTGGAGCATTTCTCATTCTACAGTTATTCCATATAATTCTCAATGCCAGGCTATTATTGAACACACTCATTATACTCTAAAAAAATATGTTATTTAAACAGAAAGAGGAGGGGGGAGTATGGCATATTGATGACACCAAAAGAGAAATTAGCCCAAGCTTTATTTACTTTAAATTTTTTGGATTTACGATTGGATCATACAATGCCAGTGGCAATATTACATTTTCAGAACACCATTCTTAGAATTATACTCCTGGTAAAATGATTTGTAGATAATACTCCAGTATTGTGGGAACATGCTATGAACAATTGGTGTAAGGGCCTTAGACTTAAGACAGAATGAGGTTATGCTCTTGTCATTTCAGATGATGGACAACACCATTGGATACCAGGAAGCCATGTCAAAGAAAGGAAAGAAAAGGATGTGACTCGACATCGAGCATCCCAGGGAGCTGCCAGTGATGGGGAAAACAAGACTGATGATCAGTAACCACTCCAAACTGGCTCCCAGGACCAACAAAGCCAAACCATCCACTTGGGGTCAATTGAAGAAATTGACCACTGAAAAGGGAAAAATTGGTCAAAGAACAGGGACAGCCTTTGACCTCGGCTACCTTGTTCTTGGCAATGTTATCTGTGGTAATTACCACGTCTGGCAGTACATCACCAAGAAAGACGACAGACAACAACAGCAATTAGTGACTATCGCATTGGCTTCTATGATCAACAATAATCACCAAAAATAAACTTCAAAAAATAAAAAAGGGGGATACGTAGGAATATGCTATGCACAGGCCTATACTATAAATAGCGCTTCTTTGAAAAATAAGAATGATTTTCTTATCACCCCCAGGCAAAGGGGTGGGGGCAGTAAAAAGTACATCGTGGAAAGACATCTTGAAAACAAAATGTTGAAGTACTGATGTGACTGATGGAAAACCATTAGTGACTGTTCCCATAACCAGAGCCTTGAGGGAGTTGCTGAGATAGGGCGTCACTAGCAGAAGAGCTAAACAAAGTCATGAAAGGCCTGAAGGTTTGACATCGAGGACTGTGCATTGTATAGCTTTATCCCTAATCTGAGACTGTAAAGAACAGATATCTCTAAAGCACAAGGAAGTACAAGGAAGTAGATGTTAACAATAAAAAGCATGCAAGGATTAGAATCTAAGCTTTTGCCTGTGAATGGCATCAGCTCCCTGATCCCCATTTTATTTCTGAGTCTCATTTTTCCTTATTCTTCTGCAGCACTGCTCCCTCAAGTCAGTTCATTGTTTGGCTGGTCCCAACAATCAAGCTAAAAGTTTTAAATTTTGTCCCATAGGTCAGTGGTTCTCTACCCTGGCTGGGCATCAGAATTACCTGGAAAGACGTATTTTAAAAGACAGAGCCCCTATCCAAGATTATGACTTGGTAGGGCCATCAGTTCAGTTCAGTTGCTCAGTCTTGTCTGACTCTGCGACCGCCAGGCCTCCCTGTCCATCACCAACACCTGGAGTTCACTCAAACTCACATCCATTGAGTCGGTGATGCCATCCAGCCATCTCATCCTCTGTCGTCCCCTTTTCCTCCTGCCCCCAATCCCTCCCAGCATCAGAGTCTTTTCCAATGAGTCAACTCTTCGCATGAGGTGGCCAAAGTACTGAAGTTTCAGCTTTAGCATCATTCCTTCCAAAGAACATGTAGGACTATTCTCCTTTAGAATGGACTGGTTGGATCTCCTTGCAGTCCAAGGGACACTTAAGAGTCTTCGCCAACACCACAGTAAGAAGTGAGTTTCAAATATTTGTGATTTTTCAAAAAAGTCCTTGAAGTATCTCTGATGTTTAGCCAAGATTGCAAACAACTGCTGTGAGCAGTGGAGAATCTTCAAAGAGCAGAAGAGGGAGATTATGAAGTTGTTGGTTTGCAGAAGAATCAGTTTGTGATTCACAATAAACTGCAGAATAAAGTGAGACTATAAGAAGGAAGATGAATTATTTTGCAGTAGACAGAAGGATCAACAATAATGCAAGCATGAAGAAGTAAAAGATTATACTAAGGTTGTATCATGAAAAAAGGAAAATGAAAACAAGAAGTCCCTATCCACCTCAGATCAATTGGGAACACTGACTACAGAGACCTCCACAGCCTCGCCTTCTTCTACTCATCCCCTTCCAAACACAAGCACATCCCCAGAGCTCAAGTATTCTCACTCAATCATCAGTTATGAAAGACCTCCCCAGGTAACCAAGGAAATGAGGTCCAGTTGAGAAGGAGGAGGAATCCAAAGAGAGATATTCTTAGAACTATGGTAGGGGAGATATCTTCCTAGAATTCTGCTTGACCCTGAAATTAATTTTTGCATAAAATATTATTATAAATGGTTGTTTCAATTCAAGTATTCATGAGCCAAATAGACTTTAATGCATTGTCCTAGAAACCTGTCCACTCTTGAAAATATTGTTTCTATGCATGCAATTCTTTATGCACTCAACATCTGGTGTACAAATGAGATACTGGAACATAACAACACATTTGCCAGTTGGGAATTGCCTGTATATGATTAAGAATCAAATGAATAACACAGGCACTAAATGTTCCAAGATTGCAGACAAAAGACAGACTACTGTGTACTGGAACAGTTGCAAAATCCTTATAGCAGAGGTGGGTAAAAGGGATAGGGTTTGAAGAGGGGGAAGATCACAGTATTCCATAAAAGAGAAACAAAAAAAAACCTTGGAGCCAGGAATTAATATAATATGTTTCAAGGAGAAATTCAGTTTGGCTAGAATGGAAGACTGGTGCCAGATAGTTATGGGAGAGAGGTCAGACAGATAAGGCGGATGATGAAACCCTTGAATGTCAGAAGTTAAGTAGTAAGGATTATGGACAGGGACAAAGGGGAGTATTCCAATCTCTAGCACAGTGCCATGTCAATCTACCAAATAACAAGCAGTTTCTGAGAGCATCTACGTACTTGGTAATATTCTAGGTATCACACGAAATCAGGAAATTGATCAATGCTTTTTAAGTAGAGAGAGAATTTATATTATCACTGCACAGCTATTTGGAAGGAAACTATCCTTTCTGTTATCTAATAATCTTTATTTCATTTGACTGCCTTTAGAAACTCTCCTCATTTTCTAAAACAAGGGAACTTGTTTTAGCAAATACTGTGAAGCTGCCTAGACCACAAAAGGAGGAAAGTCAAAGAAAACATGCAAGATGCATGCATTTAATATAACATTCAATCCTTAAAGGCAAGTATGTTTGTTACTTATTTTACATTAAATAACAATATGTTTGCTATTTATTTTACAAGTCAATTTCTGCAGGACTTACAGTTAAGTAGAAAGCTTCTATGAATACAGACCTTTTATCTCACCTCTTGCCAAGTGTTGGCTATTCCATTTCTCTTTGGACTTAAAACATTGATATGGTGTGGTCACCTCAGGAAAAGCCTGTATGGCATGCTGCTGCTGCGTCGCTTCAGTCATGTCTGACTCTGTTCGACCCCATAGACCTCAGCCCACCAGGCCCCCCAGTCCCCGGGATTCTCCAGGCAAGAACACTGAAGTGGGTTGCCATTTCCTTCTCCAATGCATGAGAGTGAAAAGGGAAAGTGAAGTCGCTCAGTCGTGTCTGACTCTCAGTGACCCCATGAACTGCAGCCTACCAGGCTCCTCCGTCCGTGGGATTTTCCAGGCAAGAGTACTGGAGTGTGTTGCCATTGCCTTCTCCACTGTATGGCATAATACCCATGGCAACCCACTCCAGTAAGGTCTAGTGTCAGTATTTAAAATGTCAACTATGATGTAAGTCAAGTGAGTAGGAAATTGTAATCATGAAGGTGCTCCAGATTCAAAAGGAAAAAAGAAAAATACCCCAGGTCCATACTCTTGAACACCTATTCTATGCTTCTGTGCTAGGTTTTCTGAAAATAAGCCTAGTATTTGGGATTTCACCAATATTTCATATTAAATTCACAAATGTCTAAATTGAAATATAATTGGAAAAAAAGGTATTAGGAAAAACTATGTATGGCCCCAACATAAAAATGTACCATGAAAACTAAAAAAAGACTTCCGGTATTGCCTAAGTGAAATGAGTTTAGCAATGACATTCCTTTCTCTTTCTAGACACTTCCTTATTTGACTGTTCAGAAATAAGATAGTCTCTATAGTCCCCTCTAACTCTAAAATTCTACCAATAACATTAGAAAATTGAAGGGAAAAAGTATAATGTAAGAAGTATTTCTGTTTCATAGAAATTCTCTTAAATACATAGTGAATACTTAATAAATACTTGAATTAGCATTTAATATTATTGACACTAAAAAGTTTTTCATCTGTATGCATATGGCCTCTAAAATGTACTTCATTTTTCTATTTTGAGGTTTCTATCTTCTGAGTCTACAGGTGTATGTTAAGCAGGCCAAGATGAATAGATGGTTTCACAGCAGAAAAAAAAAAAAAACAAAACTGAGAAACACCAGCAGTTTTGATTTTTTACACATAATTGTCATTTACAAACTTATTTAAAACCTTAATTACTTTTTCTTACCGAGGTAAACATTTCACAATACATATGCGAATCAAATCATCACATTGTACATCACCTTAAACTTACACAGTGGTATATGTCAATTATATCTTAATAAAGCAGAAAAGAATAAAAATTATTTAAAAAACTTAATTACTTTCAAAACTTTCAATTATTTACACCCTTGGATGCATAGCAGGGTTTTTTTTTTTTTTTTTTTTTTTTTTTTTTTTTTTTAAGTGACATCATGCTGCTGCTGCTGCTAAGTTGCTTCAGTCGTTTCTGGCTCTGTACGACCCCATAGATGGAAGCCCACCAAGCTCCCCTGTCCCTGGGATTCTCCAGGCAAGAACACTGGAGTGGATTGTCATTTCCTTCTCCAATGCATGAAAGTGAAAAGGGAAAGTGAAGTTGCTCAGTCGTGTCCGACTCTTCGCGACCCCATGGACTGTGGCCTACCAGCCTCCTCCATCCATGGGATTTTCCAGACAAGAGTACTAGAGTCGGTTGCCATTTCCTTCTCCGAGGTGACATTATACACACTTTTATTCCCTGGATTTTGTAAGTCTAGAGACCACCATTTGATTTGTTATGCTGCAACGGAATTGTACAATAACATAAACAGCCAGAAATCAAAGATCTTATCAGGGCTGCCCTGATGGCTCAGTGATAAAGAATCCACCTGCCAATGCAAGAGTCATGGGTTCAATCCCTGGTCCAGGATGATCCCACATGCCTCAGAGCAACTAAGCCAATGAGCCACAACTACTGAGCCTATGTGCTGCAACAACTGAAGCCCATGTGCCCTAGAGCCTTTGCTCATCCAACAAGAGAAACTAACGCAATGAGAAGCCCAAACACGGCAGCTAGAGAGTAGCCCCTGTTCACTGCAACCAGAGAAAAACCCACACAGCAATGAAGACTCACCACAGCCAAAAAATAAATAAAATTATGTTTAAAATTTTTAAAAATATCTTATCAGCTATGATTTAGAGATGAAATTCAATTGCTGCTCAGCCTGTCCATAAAGAAGAGAAAACAAATGTTTTTGAGCCTGGGTAAGAAGTGTAAGGATCCTTTCAACATTGTTTGTGAGGTCATGAAGACGGTATCCTTTGTCTCAGTTCTCAAGATATATCATTACAGAGACATGGTGCTTTGTTCTTGCTTTTCCATGTGATGACATTCTCCACTGAATCCATCTGGAGAATCCTGTCTCCCAAGGAGAACCATTTGGTCCAGGATTCACCACAGAGCCTCAAATTTGAATTCTTGATCTAAGTGAGATATACTTAGTCACAGAAGTATACTATCAGGTTTGAAGAAACAACATTCCTCATACCGTTTAAAATAGATCATGCTTTTATTTCCAATATTCTGGGAGGTGAGTCATAGAGGATCCTGCTGTGATTTATATCAGAGTGTGTTTTCCCTATGTTCTCCTCTAGGAGTTTAACAGTTTCTGGTCTTACGTTTAGATCTTTAATCCATTTTGAGTTTGTTTTTGTGTATGGTGGGACCTAATTAAAATTAAAAGCTTCTGCACAACAAAGGAAACTATAAGCAAGGTGAAAAGACAGCCTTCAGAATGGGAGAAAATAGTAGCAAATGAAGCAACTTACAAAGAATTAATCTCAAAAATATACAAGCAACTCCTGCAGCTCAATTCCAGAAAAATAAACGGCTCAATCAAAAAATGGGCCAAAGAGCTAAACAGACATTTCTCCAAAGAAGACATACAGATGGCTAACAAACACATGAAAAGATGCTCAACATCACTCATTATCAGAGAAATGCAAATCAAAACCACTATGAGGTACCATTTCACGCCAGTCAGAATGGCTGCGATCCAAAAGTCTACAAGTAATAAATGCTGGAGAGGGTATGGAGAAAAGGGAACCCTCTTACACTGTTGGTGGGAATGCAAACTAGTACAGCCACTATGGAGAACAGTGTGGAGATTCCTTAAAAAACTGGAAACAGAACTGCCATACGACCCAGCAATCCCACTGCTGGGCATACACACTGAGGAAACCAGAATTGAAAGAGACACGTGTACACCAATGTTCATTGCAGCACTGTTTATGATATCCAGGACATGGAAGCAACCTAGATGTTCATCAGCAGACGAATGGATAAGAAAGCTGTGGTACATATACACAATGTATTACTCAGCCATTAAAAAGAATGCATTTGAACCAGTTCTAATGAGGTGGATGAAACTGGAGCCTATTATACAGAGTGAAGTAAGCCAGAAAGAAAAACACCAATACAGTATAATAATGCATATATATGGATGGTAATGATAACCCTATATGTGAGACAGCAAAAGAGACACAGATGTATAGAACAGTCTTTTGGACTCTGTGGGAGAGGGTGAGGGTGGGATGATTTGGGAGAATGGCATTGAAACACGTATATTATCATATGTGAAATGAATCTCCAGTCCAGGTTTGATGCATGGTATAGGATGCTCGGGGCTGGTGCACTGGGATGACCCAGCGGGATTGGATGGGGAGGGAGGTGGGAGGGGGGTTCAGGATGAGGACACACATGTACACCCGTGGCAGATTCATGTAAATGTATGGCAAAACCAATACAATATTGTAAAGTAATTAGCCTCCAATTAAAATAAATAAATTTATATTTAAAAAAATAAAAATAAAATAGATCATGCTGCTTGAGATGCCATATGAATAATTAAATTTTTATTAAAATTAAAGAATTGATTTTCTTGTGAAAAGCCTAACTATACTGCCTGATGTTTTAGAATATGTTGAAAGCACTATTTTATTATTTATAAACATTTAAAATATACCCCAATTTTTGTAAACATTGTTTTGTCATTTTTTAAATACTTAAAATACCAGAAACCTCAAAAAATGTAAGTGATCTAAGGTTCCTCTCAATTTCTGAGAGACTCTGACAACACATAATACTTTGGAAACACTTAAAACATCATATAACTGCATGTATTTATTTATCTGCCTCTCCATCCACATTATTAAATATTTGAGATGAGACCATGTTTATTTATCAGTACACCAAGTGTCTACATAGTGCTTAATACAGAGTGAAAATGAAAGTGAAGTCGTTCAGTCGTGTCTGACTCTTTGCGACCCCATGGACTGTAGCCTATCAGGCTCCTCTGTCCATGGGATTCTCCAGGCAAAAATACTGGAGTGGGTTGCCATTTCCTTCTCCAGATCTTCCCAACCCAGGGATTGAACCCCAGTCTCCCGCCTTGTAGGCAGATGCTTTACCATCTAAGCCACCAGGGAAGTCTAATACAGAGTGGATACCTTATAAACATTTATGGATCTATGATATAATATATCTAACAAGGAAAAAGGGTTGCTCTCTTTCTAACTACTGAACCATTTGCCTTAGTCTCATTTAGATAGAAGTGATGAACATGGGGGGTGCAGTCACCAGTAAGTTCTTGCTGTTGCCAGTTCCAATTGGTCCTACTTTTGCCTTTTATTTCTTAAAAAACACTTGTAATGCCTTTTGAGAATGTTTACTAGTGACAAAAAAAAAAAGAAAATAAATTTGTAGAGCCTTTTCCTATTTGATTACAATGGAAGTAAAATCCATGCATTCAATGTAAATAATATATTTATATGTGTTACAAATAATATGAAATCATATATGTATTATACAAATAATATAAAATTGCTTTTCAGTCATGTCTGACTCTGAGACCCCATGGACTGTAGCCCGCCAGGCTCCTCTGGCCATGCAATTCTCCAGGCAAGAATACTGGAGTGGGTAACCATTCTCTTCTTCAGGGATTTTCCTAACCAAGGATGGAACCCGGGTCTCCCATATTGCAGGCAGATTTTTTACCATCTGAGCCACCAGAGAAAGCCCCATAAATAATATAAAATTATATATATAATATACAAATAATATAAAATTACTTTTCTAATGCATATGTGTAGCTTTCCAAAGATATACATTGTTAAAAATAATATTTTCACTTTAATAAAAGCGTGGGGAAATTTATTGGAAAAGCATAGATTTCTCACCAGCTACAGTCCATGGGGTCGCAAAGAGTTGGACACGACTGAGTGACTAACACTTTCACTTTTCACTTTTATAGAAACAACATATATTTGCTCTTTATGATGTATTTTTCTTGGCTTCAAACTAGTAGGGCCTTAAATGACTAACCAAAAGTTTTGCCTGGGGCTTCCCTGGTTGCCCAGTGGTTAATCCACTTGCAAAGCAAGGGACACCAGTTCAATCCCTGGTCTGAGAAGATTTCATATGACACAGAGTAACTAAACGCCTGTGCCACAGCTACTGAGCTCCTGTCCTAGAGCCTGGAACTGCAACTACTGAGCCCACATGCTGCAGTTACTGAAATCCATCTGAATGCCTAGACCCTGTGATCAGCAAAAAGAGAAGCCACCACAATGAGAAACGTGCTGCACTGCAATGAAGAATAATAGCTCCTGCACACCACAATAAGAAATGATGAAGTTTACCCAATAATTTATTGGGTAGCAATAAATTCTGTTTATATACCCTAGCAATGAACTACCCAAAAATGAAGTTAGGAAAACAATGAACTATCTAAAAATGAAGTTAAGAAAGACCATTTAATAGGAGAAAGAATAGTCTTTATAACAAATGATGTTACAACAACTGGATACTCACAGGCAAAAGAATTTAAGAGAAGTTAGATTCTACTTCACACTATCTGCAAACATTTAACTCAATATTAATCAATGATGTGAGTATAAAATATGAATCAAAGTGGAAACTAGAAAACTCTTAGAAATATAAGAGTAAATCATAATTTCTTAGATATGATACCAAAGCATGAACAACAGAAGAAAAAAAATAAATTGTACTTTGTCAAAATTAAAAACTTTTGTGCTTCAAAGGATAGTCAAGAAAATGAAAAAACAACCACAAAATAGGAGAAAATATTTTTAAATCATATATCTGAGAAGGTTCCAGTGTCCACAACATAAAGAACTCTTACAGCTCAACACTAAAAAGAAAATCCACTTTCTTTTTCAAAAGTCCACCCTCCCTGCTCTGGTCTCTTACCCTCATTTCAACGGTTTACTCCACCTGCTCCCTACCATTTCTGAGGTCCTCCCTGGCTGCAATGCTCTGCTCATTTATGAGGTCTGCTCTCCCCACTTGCTCTTCCTCTCTCTTTCCTAAAGTCCTTGCTCCTGGCTCTTCCCACTGTTTTATTTATTTCCTCTCTCTCTCTCTCTCAGCTTTTTTCACTCTGCTTCTTATGATTGCCCTTACTATTCCTCCCTGTTTCATATTTTAGGTCTGAACGCCTGCTCCTTCCTCCTCAATTCTGATGTCTGTCCTTCCTCTCTCTCATCACTTATAAGACCAGCCCTCCTTGCTCTGTGCCTTTCTATTTCAAAGTTCTGCCCTCCCTGCTTTGTTCTCCCACTCTCATTTCTGAGGTGAAATCTCTTCCTACTGTTCTTCCCATCCCCAGGTTCGTTCCTCCTTGTTCCTCACCTCCACATCCAGTTAGACCTCGCTGCCATGTTCCTCTACTTATCTTTTCTAAAGTCGATGGTGCTTTGTTGCTCCTTCTGCCCCTCACTATGACTAAGGTTTCCCTTCCTCTGCTTTGTGCTGCTGCACCGCCACCTCCTGCCCCTCTTACCCCGCTTCATTTATGCGGTCCGTCCTCCCTCCCTCCCCTTCTCACCGCCAGTTTTTAAGTGAGGTGAGAGATTGGAAAAGTGAAAGTGAATATCACTCAGTCGTGTCTGACTCTTTGCGACCCCAAGATTATACAGTCCATGGAATTCTCCAGGTCAGAATACTAGAGTGGGTAGCCTTCCCCGTCTCCAGGGGATCTTCCTGACCCAGGACTCGACCCGCGGACTCCTGCGTTACAGAAGGATTCTTTACCAAATGAGCTACTAGGGAAGCCAGGAGAGACTGGAGAGCACCAGCAGAAGTGAAGGGTGGTCTAGACTGAACAGGTATCAATCAAAAAACAGGCAACCAAATAAATGATCCTTTTGCCCAGTCTGGCTGCCAGACCACCACTCCTCAAAAACTAGCCTTAGGCTTGTTCCTTCACCCCTGGAATCCAGTCCTTTGTGACACGTGCTGGGACTGTGAAGAGCAAGGGCGACTAACTGCATGTGAGTGTGAAAAGGGTAACTTACTACCATTCCTTTGAATGATAAAATATATGGATACAGCCGGCTTTTTATTTCCCACATCAGACCCCTTCCAGCAATCCCTATGCAATTTCTGTCAGCTTTGGCCAGTTTTCCATCTACAAGGCCAAGGCTGGAGAAGTGGAAAAATGGGAACAGAGAGGAAGGGCAGGGGCCTGAGGGGTTGGGGTGGGGGTTCAGATAGCTCTTTTTTCTCACGGAGGTGGGCGCTAGCTAAGGGAAAGCCTCCCTGCCTGAGGGCGTGCCTCATAGCCCGGTTTCCAGCCTGCTCTTCACCACAGGGATCTATTGATACATACCTAGAGACATATCTAGAAAGTCCATCTTTCCCTCTTTGTTGGTGTCTGTCATCTCCTTTCCAGAACATATTTGTTTGGAAATAGAAGTCCTCTCCTCAGCGTGACTGCACCACACTCTGAACTAGTGTGGAGCCCCCAATACTGCTCACTAGGGTTCTGACAAAACTCGTCCTCCAATCACAGTCTGTCCCTTTGCTGTCCCTGAGACCCAGGGGGTGGAGCTTGGCATCTACCTTCCCAGGTCTCCAATCAGAAACTTGGCTCACCAAAAAAAAAAAAAAAATAAGAGGAAGACCAGCCCATTTCTTTTCTGCTCTTTCGAAAAATTGTTTCTTCTCCTGTACATACACTACTCAGTCAGCTACTTTGTATGTATGTGTGTGTGTGTGTGTGTGAGAAAGAGACTGATTGATCCTTGCTTTTTATAGCTCTCAGAAGAACCCCATTTCTTCTCTTTGCAGCTGGCATTTCTGGCGAATACAATGTTATATTCTTAATGTGATGGACTGGTTCTATTTCTCTCAAATTCAAAGAACTATCATAAATCTAGCAGTTAAGACTCATCCAGTGGGCTTCCTTGGTGGCTCAGCAGGTAACTCCACCCACAGTGCAAGAGACCTGGGTTCTATCTCTGGGTTGGGAATATCCCCCAGAGAAGGGAAAGGCTACCCACTCCAGTATTATGGCCTGGAGAATTCCATGGACTATATAGTCCATGGGGTTGCAAAGAGTCGGACACAACTGAGCAACTTTCACTTTCAGAGATATATAGTGACACATACTTTTTCGTGATTTCCCTAAATGTTTGTCCATGACTTTTCTTAAGAAAAATGGAATTGTCACACTTATTGCCTAATAAAGCTCCGTATATGCCACTTCTAAACGTTAGTGGAATCCTGTGTAACTGGTTTGTCAGGGGAAATAAAAATCAAATTAATAATGTTGAGAGCTGAAAACTTGTTCAAGTTGTTACAGAAATCACAACATAAAAGTCTGAAGAGATTTTAAAAGGTAATTGAGTGCTTATGGCCAGAGTTCTGAAGACTGTAAGTCAATCTCTTTTTTTTTTTTCTTTTGCAACACTTCATGGCATTGAGGAACTTCTGACTGAGGAGAGGGGGTTGAACTGGTGCACCTAAAGTGCAAGTACAGAGTCTTAACTGCTGGACCACCAGGGACATCCCAATAAGCTAATCTTTTTCTAAAGACATATACAGTTGCCTGTGAAAAATAAACACATGCAAAATATTAATTTAACTGCTATAATTCAGTCCATACAAAAAATATTGAGCTCCTTACAGCACTGTGCTCTGGGGATACTGGTAGCAACAAAATATATATACATATATATATATATATATATATATGACTTAAAGGAGAAAAATCACTTAATGTATCAAGAAAAAGTTAATTAAGACTTGAAAATTAAGGAATAATTGTAGGGGTGGGAAGGATATTGCTTGGCAGAGGAATCAGCACTACCAGCACACTCTGGAAAGTGCAAGCCGTTCATTGTGGTGAGGTACTGAAATTACTGAAAGATGAATTTGAAGAAATTAGCAGAAATTAAATTATGGAGGGTTTTTTTTTTAATGTGAAAGACTTGTAACAATTTTTTCCTGTCATATTTGAGTTACAGAGCAATAAGGGAAGAGGATTAAAGACAGAACCCCATAGAAATTACAAAAGAAATTGAATAGAAAGTATCAGAGAGTTACAGGAAAAACCAGTAACATGGTGTCCAGGAAATAAAGGGAGAATTCCAAGAAGAATTTAGTACTCCACTGGGTCAAGTGTTCTATCTTTTTTGCCTTTTCATACTGTTCATGGGGTTCTCAAGGCAAGAATACTGACATGGTTTGCCATTCCCTTCTCCAATGGACCACGTTTGGTCATAACTCTTTACCATGACCTGTCCATCTTGGGTGGTCCTACACGGCATGGCTCATAGTTTCATTGAGTTAGACAAGGCTGTGGTCCATGTGGTCAGATTGGTTAGTTTCCTGTGATTGTAGTTTTCAGTCTTTCTGCCCTCTGATGGAGAAAGATAAGAGGCTTATGGAAGCTTCCTGATGGGAGAGACTGACTGAGGAGGAAATTGGGTCTTATACTGGTGGGTAGGACCATGTTCAGTAAATCTTTAATCCAATTTTCTGTTGATAGGTGGGGATGTGTTCCCCCCCTGCTATTTACCTGGGGCCAAACTACTTATGGTAGAACTAACACCCAAAAAAGATGTCCTTTTCATTATAGGGGACTGGAATGCAAAAGTAGGAAGTCAAGAAATACCTGGAGTAACAGACAAATTTGTGCTTGTAATACGGAATGACACAGGGCAAAGACTAATAGAGTTTTACCAAGAAAATGCACTGGTCATAGCAAACACCCTCTTCTGACACAAGAAAAGACTCTACACATGGACATCACCAGATGGTCAACACCGAAATCAGACTGATTACATTCTTTGCAGCCAAAGATGGAGAAGCTCTACACAGTCAACAAAAAAAAAAGACCAGGAGCTGACTGTGGGTCAGATCATGAACTCCTTATTGCCAAATTCAGACTTAAATAGAAGAAAGTAGGGAAAACCACTAGACCATTCAGTTATGACCTAAATCAAATCCCTTATGATTATACAGTGGAAGTGAGAAATATATTTAAGGGACTAGACCTGATAGAGTGCCTGATGCACTATGGACGGAGGCTTGTGACAGTGTACAGGAGACAGGGATCAAGACAATCCCCATGGAAAAAAAATACAAAAAAGCAAAATGGTTGTCTGAGGAGGCCTTACAAATAGCTGTGAAAAGAAGAGAAGTGAAAAGCAAAGGAGAAAAGGAAAGATACAAGCATCTGAATGCAGAGTTCCAAAGAATAGCAAGAAGAGATAAGAAAGCCTTCCTCAATGATCAATGCAAAGAAATAGAGGAAAACAACAGATTGGAAAAGACTAGAGATCTCTTCAAGAAAATTAGACATACCAAGGGAACATTTCATGCAAAGATGGGCTCGATAAAGGACAGAAATTGTATGGACCTAACAGAAGCAGAAGATATTAAGAAGAGGTGGCAGAAATACACAGAAGAGCTGTACAAAAAAGATCTTCACAAGCAAGATAATCACAATGGTATGATCACTGACCTAGAGCCAGACATCCTGGAATGTGAAGTCAAGTGGGCCTTAGAAAGCATCACTACGAACAAAGCTAGTGGAGGTGATGGAATTTCAGTTGAGCTATTTCAAATCCTGAAAGATGATGCTGTGAAAGTGCTGCACTCCATATGCCAGCAAATCTGGAAAACTCAGCAGTGGCCACAGGACTGGAAAAGGTCAGTTTTCATTCCAATCCCAAAGAAAGGCAATGCCAAAGAATGCTCAAACTACCGCACAATTGCACTCTTCTTACATGCTAGTAAAGTAATGCTCAAAATTCTCCAAGCCAGGCTTCAGCAATATGTGAACCGTGAACGTCCAGATGTTCAAGCTGGTTTTAGAAAAGGCAGAGGAACGAGAGATCAAATAGCCAATATCCGCTGGATCATCAAAAAAGCAAGAGAGTTCCAGAACAACATCTATTTCTGCTTTGACTATGCCAAAGTCTTTGACTATGTGGATCACAATAAACTGTGGAAAATTCTGAAAGAGATGGGAATACCAGACCACCTGATGTGCCTCTTGAGAAACATATATGCAGGTCAGGAAGCAACAGTTAGAACTGGACATGGAACAACAGACTGGTTCCGAATAGGAAAAGGAGTACATCAAGGCTGTATATTGTCACCCTGCTTATTTAACTTCTATGCAGAGTACATCATGAGAAATGCTGGACTGGAAGAAACACAAGGTGGAATAAAGATTGCCAGGAGAAATATCAATAACCTCAGATATGCAGATGACACCACCCTTATGGCAGAAAGTGAAGAGGAACTAAAAAGCCTCTTGATGAAAGTGAAAGTGGAGAGTGAAAAAATTGGCTTAAAGCTCAACATTCAGAAAACGAAGATCCTGACATCTGGTCCCATCACTTCATGGGAAATAGATGGGGAAACAGTGGAAACAGTGTCTGACTTTTTTTTATGGGGCTCCACAATCACTGCAGATGGTGACTGCAGCCATGAAATTAAAAGACACTTACTCCTTTGAGAAAAGTTATGACCAACCTAGATAGCATATTGAAAAGCACAGACAATACTTTGCCAACAATGTCCGTCTAGTCAAGGCTATGGTTTTTCCAGTGGTCATGTATGGATGTGAGAGTTCGACTGTGAAGAAAGCTTAGCACTGAAGAATTGATGCTTTTGAACTGTGGTGTTGGAGAAGACTCTTGAGAGTCCCATGGACTGCAAGGAGATCCAACCAGTCCATTCTAAAGGAGATCAGCCCTGGGATTTCTTTGAAAGGAATGATGCTAAAACTGAAACTCCAGTACTTTGGCCACCTCATGGGAAGAGTTGACTCATTGGAAAAGACTGTGATGCTGGGAGGGATTGGGGGCAGGAGGAGAAGGGGATGACAGAGGATGAGATGGCTGGATGTCACCACTGACTTGATGGATGTGAGTCTGAGTGAACTCTGGGAGTTGGTGATGGAGAGGGAGGCCTGGCATGCTGCGATTCATGGGGTCGCAAAGAGTAGGACATTACTGAGGGACTGAACTGAACTAAACTATGGCAGAGGTAATGAAGATAATGGTGACCTCCTTCAAAAGTCCCATGCATGCACTGCTACACTCAGTGTTCCCAGCCCTGAAGCAGGCCACCACCAACCCATGCCTCTGCCGGAGACTCCTGGTCACTCCCAGGCAAATCTGGGTCAGTCACTTGTGGGGTCACTGTTCCTTTATCCTGAGTCCTGGTTTACACAAGGTTCCATTTGTGCCTGCCAAGAGTTTGTTTCCCAGTCCTGTGTAAGTTCTGGTGGCTCTGTGGTGCGGTTAATGGTGACCTCCTCCAAGAGGGCTTATGCCATACCCAGGTCTGCTGCACCCCGAGCCCCTGCCCCTGCAGCAGTCCACTGCTGACCCGTGCCTCCACAGGAGACACTCAAACACAGTTCTGTCTCAGTCTCTGTGGGGTCTCTGTGTCCCGGTGCACACAAGGTTTGTTTGAGACCTCTGAATGTTTCTGGTAGGTATGGGGTTTGATTCTAAATGTGATTTCACCCCTCCTACCATCTTGCTGGGGCTTCTCTGCCCTTGGACGTGGGGTATCTCTTCACAAACATTGACAGACTTTATTTTCTTGGGCTCCAAAATCACTGCAGATGGTAACTGCAGCCATGAAATTAAAAGACGCTTGCTCTTTGGAAGAAAAGTTATGACCAACCTAGACTGCATATTAAAAAGCAGAGACATTACTATACTGACAAAGGTCTATCTAGTCAAAGCTATGGTTTTTCCAGTAGTCATCTATGGATGTGAGAGTTGGACTATAAAGAAAGCTGAGCACTTAAGAATTGATGCTTTTGCACTATGGTGTTGGAGAAGACTCTTGAGAGTTCCTTGGACCACAAGGAGATCCAAACAGTCCATCCTAAAGGAAATCAGTCCTGGGTGTTCTTTGGAAGGACCGATGTTGAAGCGGAAACCCCAATACTTTGGCCACCTGATGAGAAGAGCTGACTCATTGGAAAAGACCCTGATGCTGGGGAAGATTGAAGGCAGGAGCAGAAGTGGACAACAGAGGATGAGATGGTTGGATGGCATCACCGACTCAATTGACATGAGTTTGAGTAAACTCCTGGAGTTGGTGATGGACAGGGAGGCCTGTCATGATGCAGTCCATGGGGTTGCAAATAATCAGAGAAAACTGAGCGACTGAACTTAACTGAACTGGGTCAAGTATTGCTGAAAGATCAAATTAGTGAAGAAGTAAATAATACATTAAATTTAGTAATTAGGTTTTTTTTTTTTGTTTTTTTTTTTTTTAACCTTCAGCAGAGTTATGTGTGTGTGTGTTAGTAGCTCAGTCGTGTCTGACTATTTGCTATCCTATGGACTGTAGCTCACCAGGCTCCTCTGTCCATGGGATTCTCCAGGCAAGAATACTAGAGTGGGTTGCCATTTCCTTATGCAGTATCAGCAGAGTTCTAACAAACCATAAATTGAGCATTGATTAATTAATCAATTAATTGATTTTTATTTAGCAAACACATATAGCATTTACTATCTGTCAAGCACTGTTCTAAGAGCTTTATTAGTCACCCTTTAATTCTCAAAATAACCTCATAAAATAAGAACTATTATTATTTCATTTTTACAGGGAAGGAAATGGCACAGAGGCATTTAAAATTTTGCCCAAGGACACATAGCTAGTAAATACTGGTGCTAAACTCCAACCCATTGTTTTAACAATTACTTCCACAAGGTAAGATAGAGTGTTTCTTTTTAATGGAAAAGATTTAGTTAAACATGTTTATAGGCTATGGGAAAGGAGTTAGAGAAAAGAAAGGCATTAAAAATAGGGACGACAATAGGAAATAATCAGTAGAGACGTTTCCTATCTTAGAGGAGACAGAAAAAATGGAATTAAGAATATGATTGGAATAATAAATCTTGAATAAGAGAAGAAATAAATGTATAAGACAAAATCTTAATGAATGAAAAATTTCCTATGTATTACACAAACTTTCTTAGATTTCACCTTCAGCCTGTGGGTATTAATAAGAGTTAACAATAACAATAACTCAAATTTCAATGGTTTCTATTTCCATATATTTTAAAAATATATCCAGCTTCCTGAAAAAAATTTCTTTAATATTTCCAGGGGAGAGGTTCTTTCATAATGTAATCACAAACAATCCAGTTAGCTGCCATATGTAGTCATAATATTTCTTTCCATTTCCTCTGGACTCATTTTCTTGATATTGCCAACTTAAGAAATTGTAGAATGTAAGAGTTTCAAGTTAAGTTAATTTGGGGCAAATGAGGACTATAGCCTGGGAGACAGCATCTCAGATTGCTCTGAGATATTGATCCAAAGAGGTAGGGGGAAAGGTCAGTATATATGTGATTTTGGTGAAGGCAGAGTATATGCAACCAAACATATTTTTGCAGACGGTTTCTGCTAGTCATGAGGAGCAGATGTCACCATGAAGGAATTTAGCGCTTTTCTAAATATGAGGGGATGCAAGAATTGGGCTCATCAAATCAGCTCCTGAAAATATCTCACTATCTGAAGACCCGTTCTGCCAGTTTTTCCAGACCACCTAGTGCCTCATTTTTGCTCTCCACCTGAACTCCCTTCAGTGGGTGTTGAAGGTAAACAGCTGTAGCAGCACATGATTTAATCATTGTAGAAGTAGATGGCAAGTGCCCAAGGTAAGTGCCAATTTGTAGTTGACATCAAAAATCCAGGCAAGAAATGAGATGGCTTGACTTAAGATGGTAGTCGTAGAGGTGGTGAGAAGTGGTGATGAAGATTCTGGATGTAGTTTAAAGGTAGATCTCACCGGATTTGCAGATGGACTGCATATAAAGTGTGATAGAAGGCACATTGTCAAGAATGACTTCAAAACTTTTGTGTTGAACAAAATAGAAGAATGGAGTTGCCATTTACTGAAATGGGGCCCAACAGGGGAGGAGCAGGGTTTGTGAGTTAATGTTACCAAATGTAAGTTTGTATGCCAGTCAAAGCAAAACATCCGAATTTGGAACAGAAAAAGGCTTATTAAAGGGCGAAGTAAGGAGGATGGGGATTGTTCATGCTCAAAAACCCAGAACTCTTGGATGGTTTTCAGGGAAAAGTTTTTATAGGCAAAATTTGGGATGAGGATTACAGAGTGTGTGACTTTCTTCTGATTGGCTGATGGAGAGATACCAGGGCAGTGTTGTGGGAATGCTGTGCTCATCCTGAAGTTAGCATCCTCCAACTGGGTGGGGGGCCTTAGTTCCCCTCCCATCCAGAAAAACCACAAAGATAATGTTAGGAATATCACTTGAGAAGGAAAAAGGACGCTGCTTTAATTGCTACACTATTGTTTTTTGATTGTTCCTCCACTGTTTCTTCATTCCCTTATTTTCCTGGTTAGCAACTGTTTGAATCTTCCCTTTGATATTCAGGAAGGTCCAGGAGGCTGAAGCCTTTTTCCTGCATATAATAACTGAGAAGCAGAAAGGCTTTCATGCCCAAGAAGGCCCCCACAGGGTGCTGCCTGGTTTCAGTAAGATTAGGATTTAGTCTTGGATTGGGGGTTGGGGTGCAGGAAGGAAGGATTGGGAGTTTGGAATTAGCAGATGCAGACTGGTATATATAAATTGGATAAATAACAAGGTCCTACTGTATAGCACAAGGAATTATTCAATATCCTGAGATAAAACATAATGGGAAAGAATAAGAAAAAGAATGTATGTATATCTGAGTCACTTTGTGTTCAGCAGTAACTAATATAACATGGTAAATCTGTTACAGGAAGGTGGACCCATTCCAGACCTGAGAATGGGCTCCTGTTGAACACTCAGAAATTAATTTTTCTTTTTTTAAATTTAAATTTATTTATTTTAATTGGAGGCTAATCACTTTACAATATTGTATTGGTTCTGCCATACATCAACATGAATCCGCCAAGGGTGTACAGGTGTTCCCCATCCTGAAACCCCCCTCCCTGCACCATCCCTCCAGGTCATCCCAGTGCACCAGCCCTAAGTATCCTGTATCCTGCATCGAACCTGGACTGGTGATTAGTTTCTTATATGATATTATACATGTTTCAATGCCATTCTCCCAAATCATCCCACCCTCTCCCTCTCCCTCTCCCACAGAGTCCAAAAGACTGTTCTATACATCTGTGTCTCTTTTGCTGTCTCGCATACAGGGTTATCGTTACCATCCTTCTAAATTCCATATATATGCGTTAGTATACTAAGAAATTAATTTTTCAAGGAAAGCCATGTACTGATAAAGCTAGAGACTTTATTAGGAAGGGGTACCAAGTGGAGAGCAGCAAGGTAAGGAACCCCGGGCAAACTGCTCTGCTACGTGGCTTGCTGTTTCATATTTTATGGTAATGGGATTCGTTTCCTGGTTGTCTCTGGCCAATCACTCTAACTCCAGGGTCCTTCCTTGCCAGGAAGGACTCACTCAGCCAGAATGAGTCCTCATGCATCACTCAGCCAAGAGGGATTCCAGTGAGGAGGATCCCGGGAGGTTGATAGGACATTTAGGTCTCTTTTTTACCTTTCCCAAATTCTTCCAGTTGGTGGTGGCTTGTAAGTTCTGTGTTCCTTACCAGGACCTCCTGTCATAAAATAACTCACACAAATGATTACTATGTTACCTTGTCAGGGTAGGCTGTTGCAGTCAGTGTTTCACTAGCTAATCAACTATACTTCAATAAAACATTTTTAAAAGAATTTGGCCTTGAAAAATTAAGTTTCTGATTATCATTGTGTATTTGAGTAAGGATATCAAGTAGTCAATTATACAAACTTTCAGTGGAGAAGTCTGAGCTAGAGATTCAAATCTGGAAGACATCAGTGTATATCTACTTTTGAAAATCATGAGACTAGATGAAATTAGAACAGGAAGGAAGGAGAAGGGTACAGCCTTTAAAAGAATGGCATAGCCATAGGATATGATGAAAACTGGCTAGAACCAACTAGGTACAAGATGGTAGAATATTTGCTTTCCAGTGGACCTTGAGCCTCATCATACACTCATTGGAATACATTAGCATAAGCTAAGTGACACATCCACCAGCACTATGACAGCTCCAAAGGTGACCATCAAAGACTAATAAGTGGGCAGTAACTCAATTCCTGGAAATCTTCACCTCTTCCCCAGAATATTTTGTTAGAAAAATCCTCCCACTCAGCCTGCCAAATTACCCAGCCCATAAAAACAAACCACATAGTATTTTGAGGCCACTCTTGCCTTCTGACATGGCCCACACTCTGTCCAGCTACTCTCCACTCAAAAGCCAATAAACAGGCCAGGTTGGTGGAAAGGTGTTTCTCTCTAAATAAATCCACTTTTTACTTATTGCTTTGTCTCTCACTGAATTCTTCCTGCAATAAGACATCAAGAACCTGAGCTTCATTAAGTCCAGAGACCAAGTGTGATCTCATTTAAAAGATCATAAGTTCATGTCCCAATCCGGGTTTTGACTGGGTTTGAGACCTGGCCAAGTGGTTTCAAGTCCCAGTCTGAGACACATGATTTAAGGATCACTGAATCAGTGTATATAAATAGAGAAATTGTCTAAGAACTGGGTTCTGTCTCCAACATTCAAAGCAGTTGTTCTCATAGTGTAGTTCCTAGACCTGCAACATCAGTAACATCTAGAAACTTATTAGAAATGTGAATTTTCCTACCATATTCCTGACCCACTGAATCAGAATCTCTGGGGTTGGAGCACAGCAAATTATATTTTAATAAGTCTTCCAAGTGACTCTGATGTATGTTAAAGTTTGAACACAAATGTCTTACAGGTAAGGAAGATGTGCATGTGTGCTAACTCGCTTCAGTCATGGCCGACTCCTTGCGACCCCATGGACTGTAGCCTATCATGCTCCCCTGTCCATGGGATTCTCCAGGCAAGAACACTGGAGTGAGTTTCCATGCCCTCCTGTCAGGGAGATAATAAGGCACCAAAAAAAGAAAACTGAAATGGAGCAGTTAGTAAGGTAGTAGAAAACCCAGGGAAGTGTGGTGTCATAGGATTCAAGTAAAGAAAGCTTTTCAAGGAGTTAAATGTGATCAACTGCATCAAATACTCTTAGTATATCAAATAAGTTAAACAGTTCCAATCTTTTTGGGGGATAAATTACATTTCATACTGTTGACTTCCACTAGATTCTTCTAATAAATCTTCCTTTTTGTTTAACCTAGTTGGAATACTACTACTACTACTACTAAGTCACTTCAGTCGTGTCCAACTCTGTGCGACCCCATGGACTGCAGCCTACCAGGCTTCTCTGTCCATGGGATTCTCCAGGCAAGAACACTGGAGTAGGTTGCCATTTCCTTCTCCAATGCATGAAAGTGGAAAGTGAAAGTGAAGTTGCTCAGTCATGTCCAACTCTTAGCGACCCCATGGACTGCAGCCTACCAGGCTCCTCCATCCATGGGATTCTCCAGGCAATAGTACTGGAGTGGGGTGCCATTGCCTTCTCCCCTAGTTGGAATAGGTTTCTATTATTTCCAACTAAAAGGTCCTTGATTTAAAAATACCCAATTGTTCTACAGTTGATTTGAAGAAACATTTGAAACTGTGAATTAGACCTTATGTATTAATAGCAGGGAACTCAGTTTGAACCTATGTTTATTTGAATGGAAGCAGATAAAAGTTATGCAAGGCCAGACTTATTAAATAGCTTCCTTGTTTGTCACATGAGAGAAGCAATTTTTATGCATAGTAATTTTATGAGCGGTCTCTCTCAAGTTGTCTCCTAGCCCAATTTTTACTAGATTCCATCTAAAACCTAGAGAAAGGGGGAACTGGAATTTTAAAAACAAAAACAAAACCAAGGCACCATCAGCACCACCATCAAAGGAAAAAAAAAAAGTTTCACTAAGTCTTTAAGGCATTGGGGACATTGGGGTTCTAGAAGTATCTCACTGGTATCCCTCTAATAGATGTGACCCAGAAAAAGAGACAGACAGTCTATATTCTAACATTTTTAAAAATTTCTTAATGGTTCCAAATTCCATATTTGTAGCAAGAGATAATGGAGCCTTTAAGACATGGTAGCGCCAATTTTTAAACAAATGCACAGTGTGAACATTTCAAGTTAAGTTTTACATGAGGCAAAATGAAGACTATAGCCCAGGAAACAGCATCTCAGATAGCTCTGAGGAACTGCTCCAAGGAGGTGTAGGGAGAAGGTCAGTATATATGTGATACTGGTAAAGGTGGAGTACATGCAATCAAGCACTATTTTTGCAGAACGTTTCTGCTAGTTATGAGGAGCAAATGTCACCATGAAGGAATTTATTGCTTTTCTAAATATGAGGAGATGCAAGAATTGGGTTCATCAAATCAGCTCTTGAAAATATCTAACTCTATCAAGACCTGTTCTGCCAGTTTTTCCAGAGCATAGAGTGCTTCACTTCTGCTCTCCACCTTGAAATCCTTTCGGGGGTGTTGAAGGTCAGCAACTGCAGCTGCAGCAGCACATGATTTAATCCTTGTAGAGGTGTTACTGAAGGAGTGTTGTGGGTCCTTCTGCTCTCCACTCAAAAGCCAATAAACAGGCCAGGTTGGTGGAAAGGAAAATCTGCTTTATTTCAGATGCTGGCAACTGAAGGGGAGATGGTGGTGGATATCTGTCCAAAGGTGGACTCTCCCCCCAACAAGCAGGGGGTGAGAGCTTTCATAGACAGAGTCATAGGGGTGGATTACATGCAGAAACAGCATAGTAATCTTCAAATTGGTCATCAATGGCCTGACTAGCATCATCTTGGTTGTTCTAGGTACAGTTAATCTTCAGTTCCAGGGTGTAATTTTTCCCATTTCTTTGGGGTCTGTTTTCAAATTGTGGCAGCTCATGTCCTGGGTACAGTCTGGTCATCATGTAGTTAACTTCTCTACCTGGTGTTTTGGTATTTATAAGACATCTCACAGGATATGATTCAGAATATTATCTATAGCCCTTGAGAAAGAACTAAAGGTCCTTGACTGTGCTTAATGACTATATTATTATTATTTAGTCTCCTTTGATTGTTTTCCTTTGTTTCAGCATTTCTCACTTCTCTGATTAAACTTATTCTTTGATTAAAGTTTTCCAAAGGCAAAGGGCAGGCAGAAGACATAGTTGTGGGGGCGGTGAGGTTGGCAAGGACCATATGGTCCTGCTCTGTTTCAGAGGTAGATGACAAAACACCGATGGCAAGTGCCAATTCATGGTTTACATTGAAATAGCTTCCTAACTGATCTTCTTTCTTCTGGCCCGGTTTATTATGTCTATTCTCCACATGGAAGCTAAGCCACAATAGCCAGTTTCTGGGGGCAGCAATAGCAGTGGTGCAAATTTCAGTATCAGTGTATGGCAGTGGTGGGCTCATTAGACTAAGTTTCAAGTATAATTTTAGTCACAATTCCGATTTTCTAACCTCTGTTGTGTTGACTGGAAAAAAATGCACAACCTAAATGGTGAGAATTATATTTTATTCAGGACATTACTGAGGACTATAGCTCAGGAAGGTAGCCTCTCATATAGTTCTGAGGGACTATTTCAAAGAGGTAAGGGAGGAGCCAGACTATATAAGAGTATTTGCTTAAAAAAAAAAAAAAAAAAAACACATGTAGTCGAACATCAAAAGATTAGTGCTGGGAATTCCCTGGTGGTTCAGTGGTTAGGAATCAGTGCTTTCACTGCCGTGGTCCTGGATTCAAGCCCTAGTTGGGCAACTAAGATCCTGCAAACTGTACAACATGAACCAAAAAAAAAGAGATTACCAAGACCAAAAAATAAAAGAGGGACATTACTACTGACCTATAAAAATGTTAAGGATTATAAGGCAATGTTTTGAACAACTTTATACCAACAACTTAGACAATTCAGATGAAATGGACAAACTCCTGGACACAAAATACCGCAATTGACTTTAAAAGAAATAGAAAATCTGAATAGACCACATGACATGGCCATAAAACAGACAATATCTGAGGTTAAAGCATTTTGGACATCCATCTATACTTATAAGAAAAAGATTACTGCTAATCACACAAAAAAACAGATTTCTCAAGTTAATGATTCTCTCTGTATGGGAAGATGCAAGAGTCTTGGCTCATTGAAATTATCCCTTTGATATACATCTTAACTATCTACAGTGAGTATCCTGTTTTTCTCCATCCTGGATTCCTTTCAAGGTGTACCATTAAGTTGGGGGGTGGCTGCAACAGCTGATGGCTTTATGGCTTAAACATTCTTTGTTGAGTGAAATGGCAGGTGACATTCTTTGTCTACACTTGATTCCTGCCGTTTTTCTTGAGTCTGGTTTTTCAGAGTCCCTGGCTAGTCCATCAACTACCCAGTCAGTCAGTTCAGTCACTCAGTCATGTCCGACTTTTTGTGACCCCATGGACTGCAGCATGCCAGGCCTCCCTGTCCATCACCAACTCCCAGAGTTTACTCAAAGTGATGCCATCCAACTATCTCATCCTCTGTCATCCCCTTCTCCTCCTGCCTTCAATCTTTCGCAGCATCAGGTTTTCCAATGAGTCAGTTCTTTGCATCAGGTGGCCAAAGTATTGGAGTTTCAGCTTTAGCATCAGACCTTCCAATGAATATTCAGGACTGATTTCCTTTAGGATGGACTGGTTGTATCTCCTTGCAGTCCAAGGGACTCTCAGGAGTCTTCTCCAACACCACAGTTCAAAAGCATCTTTGGCACTCAGCTTTCTTTATAGTCCAACTCTCACTGTTGCAGAAACCAGTACTCAAGAAACCAAGCACCACACTTGGAGAGTTGGAGAACTCAGGTTTATTACATTGGCAGGCCCAGAGGAGTTAGTACTCCAAGCTCTGAGCCCTGAACAGAGGGATTACAGAGTTTTTATTTATTTTTTTTTTAATTTTATTTTATTTATTTATTGTTTAATTTTTATTTATTTATTTATTTTTTAAATTTTATTTTATTTTTAAACTTTACATAATTGTATTAGTTTTGCCAAATATCAAAATGAATCAGACTGTAGTGGGCAATACTAGCTGTTAATAGGCTGGTTTAAACTAAGGGGTTTTGTGCATGTGGGAACAGCAGTCAAGATCGGGAGAGGGATGCCTGGCCTGGACAGGCATGATTAAGCAGGTTTGCACGGGCTGGGCGATTGCTAAGAGCAGAACAAGGGTGAGTGAAATAAACTCCTAGTATTGCAAGTCCCCACTTTCTGAGACTACGTGACCAACATGATCTAGACTTTGCAAGGGGCAAGTTGAGTTACAGAGGCAGAAGGAGAAAGAGGTTATGTAAAATTTTAACTTTTCCTCTTCGTCACATCCGTATGTCACTACTGGAAAAACCATAGCTTTGACTAGATGGACCTTTGTTGGCAAAGTAATGTCTCTGCTTTTTAATATACTGTTTAGGTCATAGCTTTTCTTTCAAGGAGCAAGCATCTTTTAATTTCAAGGCTGCAATCACCATCTGCAGTAATTTTGGAGCCCAAATCAGCCAACAGCTCCCTAGCATATGTGTTTATATCTATATCTATATCAATCCATCCATCTATCTATATGTCTATCTAATGTAATTTCTCGCTTCCCTCAGCCCAAGATTTATAAGGGGTTGCTTGTGTAACTAAAAAAATATCTTTACATGCATAGTTTTAAATATCTGTCTAAGATTATTGCTACTTAGCCTCAGGAATACATCCTTAATTTTGTAATTATCACTACAGCCCTAGCATTTGATAGTTTGCATGATCATTTTACCTATATTTTTCAAAACCATTTTATGAGAGGTTTTTATTTATCATCTACTGATATTATCATGTTATTTTTCTTCCATAGCATGTTGATGTGGTGGATTATGATAATTGATTTTTTAAATCTGTGCTTTAATAGAATAAAATTCAAATGTTACTGAACGTAAGTTTGTGTGTGTTGTTGCATGGTGAGGCCAAACAAACAGAAATGTCAAAGTTTTGGAGCAGAGAAAAGTTTATTGCAAAACTAAGCAACATCAGGTGGACCCTTCTCAAAAACCCCGAACTCCCTGATAGTTTTCAGGGAGAAGTTTTATAGGCAAAATTGGGGTGGGGGAAGCTGCAGGGTATGTGATTTGTTGGTGAGGCAATAAGAGAGTGCTCTAGGACTCTCACTCTCACCCAGCACTTGCCATCCTCCACCTGAACTGGGGCCTTAGTTTTTGCTCAAAGATATTGTTATGCTTACTTCTTGAGGAAGAACCACCACCTACCCTAAGGCTGCATTATTATTTCCCTTCTTTGTTATCCATCCCCCTTCCTTCCCTGATTAGCAAGTGTTTGAATCTGCCCTTTGGAACTCAAGGAAGGTCAAGGAGGCTGAATGAAGCCTGTTTCCTAAAAATAAGAAATGGGGGACACGAAAAGGATTTCTACCAGGGAGGGCTCCACAGGGTCCTTCTCAGTTTCACAAATGTCTTGCTTTGTTGGGATGATTTCTTTGAGCTTAGTTGCTGAATTTTCTGCAAGAAAATATATAGATTATGATCTTGTAGAAGCTATGTTTGTACATATGTTTCAAATAGAAGGTTTCTGAGGAGACTTTTGGGCCCTGTGGGGCTCCTGGGCACAAAGACTTTCTGTGACCCTATTTCTTTGATTACAGGAAATGGCCTTCATTCAGACTTCATGACCTTCCCTGAGTTCCAATGGGCAAATTCAAGCTGTTAATTAGGGAAGGGAGTAGATGTGATACCTGGGAGAAACAGTTAAGAGTAGCCTTGGGGCAAGGTCCTGTTTCCCCATTAGTGAATATACACAATATCTGACCTATTTTGCAGATACTGAAACCCCCTCCAGGTAGGAAAAGTTAATGATTAACAATGGTATGCTGCATGCAAGCATGTAGATCCCAGACCAGTTGGATCTGAAGGCTGAGGATGCTGATTTCCTACTTACCTCACCACCAACCCATCAGAAGAATGCAAGCGTATCACTGCCTAGATTTTTATCACCTACCCCCTACCAGGAGCCCTGTATAATAGACCTCTCCCTATTCCCCAAAGCTTCCCTGACTCAGGTGGTAAAGAATCTGCCCACAATGTGGGGGACCTGGGTTTGATCCCTGGGTTTGGGTTCAATCCTTGGGTTGGAAAGATACCCTGGAGAAAAGAATGGCAACCCACTCCAGTATCCTTGCCTGGAGAATCCCATGAACAGAGGAGCTTGATGGGCTACAGTCCATGGGGTCACAAAGAGTCAGACATGACTCAGCAACTAACACTATTCCCCAGGGAGAGGGGCCCAGTTCTCAAAGGCACTAGCCTGCTATGTTCTCTTTTTGCCTGGCAAAGAATTGTCACTCTTTCTCCTCCATCTCTATCTCCATATTTCTGTTCATCATCAGCACACAGAAAGCCAAGATTTGGGCCTCATTTTTATTTAAAGGCTAGTATTTCTGGGACTTTCCTGGTAGTCCAGTAGTTAAGACTCTGCATACTTCTACTGCAGCAGGCACCAAATCAATCCCTGGTTGGTAAACTAAGATCCTGCAAGCCATGCAGTGTCACCAAAAAGTAAATAAATAAATAAAGAGGCTTATGTTTCTAACAATTACTAATTATACTGTTAGATTTTTTAAAAAATATTTTCTCATAAGTACTCTTTCTTGCTACATATCAGGTAGACTAGTAGGTTTTCAAATATTTAGGTATGTGAGTATACAATCACATAAGGAGAGGATTGCTTTTAAAGAGAATAATATATAGTTCTTACAGTAAATTCCTTAAGCTTTTATTAAAGTTCATGTTCACATTTTTCAAAATTGCACAATGAATGTTTTCCTAGAAAGTAAGTCATCTGTTATTTCCTGCTATGTTGTATTCTAGGTTACAAACCTGGATTAATGGTAGCTAGCAAATAGAATAGAAATAAACGGGGCAAACATTTACTACTCCTATAAGTTTTTTTTTTTCTTTTCTTTTTTTTTTTTTTCTGTTCCAGTTTCTAACTTCTGGCATTCCACTGAGGGCAATTAGTATCAGTTCAGTCACTCAGTCGTGTTCTATTCTTTGCGACCCCATGGACTGCAGCACACCAGGCTTCCCTGTCCATAACCAATCCCCAGAGCTTACTCAAACTCATGTCCATAAAGACAGTGATGCCATCCAACCATCTCATCCTCTGTTGTCCCCTTCTCCTCTCGCCTTCATTCTTTCCCAGCATCAGGGTCTTTTCCCATGAGTCAGTTCTTTGCATCATGTGGCCAAAGTATTGGAGTTTCAGCTTTAGCATCAGTCCTTCCAATAAATATTCAGGACTGATTTCCTTTAGGATGGACTAGTTGGATCTCCAAGGGACTCTTAAGAGTCTTCTCCAACATCACAGTTCAAAAGCATCAATTCTTTGGTTCACAGCTTTCTTAATAGTCCAACTCTCACATTCATACATGACAATTGAAAAAACTGTATGGGCAATAGTGGTGGGAATATTTAAACTCACAAAAACAAGAGAAATGAAATAATTTATGTAAACATATAGAAGTAGAAGTTACAAAAGAATAGAACCCAACCTTTATAGTTATGCTAACTTTTTCCCACACAATTGAATTGCACGTTACATATACTGAAATGTATAAAGAAATTTGAGGAAAGAATTTTAACCAAATTCAATTTGGCATTTTCAAGTGTCAGTTGCATTTTTTGGAGTTTGATTTGATCACTACGTTTAACTCAAAATGCTAAGCACAGCAAGAATACCTTTGAGGCTAAGTACAAAACAAGGGGATTAGGTCATTTACTCATTCACTACTTATTTTCTCTCTTGTACTTTACTAGATTCTACCATGCAGATAGCTGAGACACAGTAGAGAGAGAGAGACAAGTACAAAAGTAATAAAAAAGACACTGAATTGTGAAAAGTGATAGACCAATGAGCAATGTGCTGTGGAATCACAGAGGATGGAATACCTACTCTCTCTTTAGCTATAAAAGTGTAGAGAAAAAATTACAAATACATATGCACCTAACAACAGAGACCTAAAAACATGAATAAAAACCAACAGAACTGAAGTGACAAATAGACAGTTGAATAAATAATAGTTGGAAATTTCAATGCCATACTTTCAATAATCGATATAATGTATACTTTAAATGGGTGAATTTTATGGTATGTGAATTATATCTCAACATATCTGTTTTTGGCCACGTGATGCAAGCAGTCAACTCATTAGAAGAAACCCTGATGCTAGGAAAGATTGAAGGCAGGAGGAGAAGAGGGTGACAGAGGACAAGATGGTTGGATGGCATCACTGATGCAATGGACATAAACTTGGGCAAACTCCAGGGAGTCCTGGCGTGCTACAGTCCATGGGGTTGCAAAGAGTTGAACATGACTTGATGACTGAACAACATTTGTTTTTTAAGGCATAGACGAGCTTTGGTAGGGAAGACTTAATAGGGCAAATGTATATGTAAAAATAAGTCAGTGTTTCTGATTTTATAAAGGAACATTATCATGTACATTCTACTTTTCTAAATTTTTAAATTTACTTTTTGGGACTTCCCTGGCAATACAGGGGTTAAGACTCTACACGACCAATGCAGGGGTCAAGGGTTTGATCCCAGGTCAGGGAAATAATTTTATTTCCCACAGGCCAGGTGATGTGGCTCCAAAAAATCACTTTTTATTGAAGTATAGTTGATTTACAATGTTGTGTTAGTTTTAGGTGTACAGTAAATATATTCTGTTTCAGATTTTTTCCTATAGGTCATTACAAAATACTGAGTATAGTTCCCTGTGCTAAACAGTAGGTCCTTGTTGTTTATCTACTTTAAATATAGTAGTGTATAGTGTGTATATGTTAATCCCAAATTCCTAAAGTGTCCTCCCCCATTATAAACATTTTAAAACTGACAAAAGTAATATATGTATATATTTATATGAGAAATATATATTACTCATAATTTTTAAAAACAATCCTTTCTACCACCTAGTGGTATCTACTTTTAAAAACACTTGCTAACATTTAATATTCTTGTTTTTTGATGCATATATTATCTTTTTGCTTTAAAACAGGTAGTATTTTTAAGGTAGAATTAAATATATAGTTTATTTCATTTCTGCATCTAAACACCTTAGTAATTTCTTAAGCCATTAAGTAGGCTTTTAAAGCTGTATAGTATTTCCTTGCCTTTGTATATCATAATTTATTTAACCATTCCATTTTTGTTGGTCATTTAGCCTCATTCCAATTTTACGCTGCACAAGACATAATGCTGATAGAGACACAAAATTTTTGTGCATGTCTCTAATTATTTAATTAAAATAAATTCCCCCAACTAGAATAACTAACTGGAAGGATATCCAATATTGATAAGGTCCTTCAGAAAATTTTCACCAAATATACTTAAAAGTGTGAATTTTCCAACAAATTTCTGTCAACATGACAAAGCTAAGACCATATTTGCATAAAAAATTTTTTTAATTGCTACTGAGGCTGACTTTTTGATTCAGCTTTATTGGTTATTTGATATTTTTCCTGTTGCAAAGTGTGTTTATATACCATACCTGGTTTTTGACTGGCATGTTTAGATTTTCTTGACTTTAGGAGCTCCCTAAATGTTATGGATGTTAACAGGTGATCTATCACATTACTGGGAGTCCTTTTATATTCATTGAATTGTCTATAGGGAGAAGGCAATGGCAACCCACTCCAGTACTCTTGCCTGGCAAATCCCATGGACAGAGGAGCCTGGTAGATTGCAGTCCATGGGGTCACTAGGAGTCGGACACGACTGAGCGACTTCACTTTCACTTTTCACTTTCATGCATTGGAGAAGGAAATGGCAACCCACTCCAGTGTTCTTGCCTGGAGAATCCCATGGACGAAGGAGCCTGGTGGGCTGCCATCTCTGGAGTCGCACAGGGTCGAACACGACTGAAGCGACTTAGCAGCAGCAGCAGCAGCAATTGTCTATAGAATGATGGAAACTAATACTATGTTCCCCATTTCTTACCCATTTTCTTCAGTATCACCTTCTCACATATACATCACTTATATGAGAAGTGATAAGATTTCAATCTACAGTCTGTGAATTTTTGATACACATTAGAAACTATTTAGATTTGAACTAATCTTTACCTTTATTCCAGGATATCAGGCTCTAGGTGAGTGATCACACCATCATGATTATCTGGGTCATGAAGATCTTTTTTGTACAGTTCTTCTGTGTATTCCTGCCACCTCTTCTTAATATCTTCTGCTTCTGTTAGGTCCATACAATTTCTGTCCTTTATCGAGCCCATCTGTGCATGAAATGTTCCCTTGGTATCTCTACTTTTCTTGAAGAGATCTCTAATCTTTCCCATTCTATTGTTTTCCTCTATTTCTTTGCATTGATCACTGAGGAAGGCTTTCTTATCTCTTCTTGCTATTCTTTGGAACTCTGCATTCAGATACTTATATCTTTCCTTTTCTCCTTTGCTTTTTGCTTCTCTTCTTTTCACAGCTATTTGTAAGGCCTCCCCGGAAAGCCATCTTGCTTTTTTGCATTTCTTTTCCATGGGGATGGTCTTGATCCCTGTCTCCTGTACAATGTTACGAACCTCCATCCATAGTTCATCAGGCACTCTATCTATCAGATCTAGTCCCTTAAATCTATTTCTCACTTCCACTGTAGAATCATAAGGGATTTGATTTGGGTCATACCTGAATGGTCTAGTGGTTTTCCCTACTTTCTTCAATTTAAGTCTGAAGTTGGCAATAAGGAGTGAATGATCTGAGCAACAGTCAGCTCCTGGTCTTGTTTTTGTTGACTGTATAGAGCTTCTCCATCTTTGGCTGCAAAGAATATAATCAATCTGACTTTGGTGTTGACCATCTGGTGATGTCCATGTATAGAGTCTTCTCTTGTGTTGTTGGAAGAGGGTGTTTGCTATGACCAGTGTGTTCTCTTGGCAAAACTCTATTAGCCTTTGCCCTGCTTCATTCTGTATTACAAGGCCAAATTTGTCTGTTACTCCAGGTGTTTCTTGACTTCCTACTTTTGCATTCCAGTCCCCTATAATGAAAAGGACATCTTTTTTGGGTGTTAGTTCTAAAAGGTCTTGTAGGTCTTCATAGAACCGTTCAACTTCAGCTTCTTCAGCGTTACTGGTTGGGGCATAGACTTGGATTACTGTGATATTGAATGGTTTGCCTTGGGAATGAACAAAGATCATTCTGTCGTTTTTGAGATTGCATCCAAATACTGCATTTCAGACTCTTTTGTTGACCATGATGGCTACTTCATTTCTTCTGAGGGATTCCTGCCCGCAGTAGTAGATATAATGGTCATCTGAGTTAAATTCACCCATTCCAGTCCATTTTAGTTTGCTGATTCCTAGAATGTCGACGTTCACTCTTGCCATCCCCTGTTTGACCACTTCCAGTTTGCCTTGATTCATGGACCTGACATTCCAAGTTCCTATGCAATATTGCTCTTTATAGCATCAGACTTTGCTTCTCTCACCAGTCACATCCACAGCTGGGTATTGTTTTTGCTTTGGCTCCATCGCTTCATTCTTTCTGGAGTTATTTCTCCACTGATCTCCAGTAGCATATTGGGCACCTACTGACCTGGGGAGCTCCTATTTCAGTTCAGTTCAGTTCAGTTCAGTCACTCAGTCGTGTCCGACTCTCTGCGGCCCCATGAATCGCAGCACGCCAGGCCTCCCTGTCCATCACCAACTCCCTGAGTTCACTCAGACTCACGTCCATCGAGTTAATGATGCCATCCAGCCATCTCATCCTCTGTCGTCCCCTTCTCCTTCTGCCCCCAATCCCTCCCAGCAGCAGAGTCTTTTCCAATGAGTCAACTCTTCACATGAGGTGGCCAAAGTACTGGAGTTTCAGCTTTAGCATCATTCTTTCCAAAGAAACACCAGGGCTGATCTCCTTCACAATGGACTGGTTGGATCTCCTTGAAGTCCAAGGGACTCTCAAGAGTCTTCTCCAACACCACAGTTCAAAAGCATCAATTCTTTGGCACTCAGCCTTCTTCACAGTCCAACACTCACATCCATACATGACCACAGGAAAAACCATACCCTTGACTAGACGGACCTTTGTTGGCAAAGTAATGTCTCTGCTTTTGAATATGCTATTTAGGTTGGTCATAAATTTACTTCCAAGGAGTAAGGGTCTTTTAATTTCATGGCTGCAGTCACCATCTGCAGTGATTGTGGAGCCCCCAAAAAATAAAGTCTGACACTGTTTCCACTATTTCCCCATCTATTTCCCATGAAGTGATGGGACCGGATGCCATGATCTTCATTTTCTGAGTGTTGAGCTTTAAGCCAACTTTTTCACTCTCCTCTTTCACTTTCATCAAGAGGCTCTTTAGTTCCTCTTCACTTTCTGCCATAAGGGTGGTGTCATCTGCATATCTGAGGTTATTGATATTTCTCCCGGCAATCTTGATTCCAGCTTGTGCTTCTTCCAGCCCAGCGTTTCTCATGATGTACTCTGCATAGAAGTTAAATAAGCAGGGTGACAATGTACAGCCTTGACGTACTCCTTTTCCTATTTGGAACCAGTCTGTTGTTCCATGTCCAGTTCTAACTGTTGCTTCCTGACCTGCATACAGATTTCTCAAGAGGCAGGTCAGGTGGTTTGGTATTCCCATCTCTTTCAGAATTTTCCACAGTTTATTGTGATCCACCCAGTCAAAGGCTTTGGCATAGTCAATAAAGCAGAAATAGATGTTTTTCCGGAACTCTCTTGCTTTTTGCATGATCCAGCGGATCACTTTGCCTTTTCATACTATTCATGGGGTTCTCAATGTAAAAATACTGAAGTAGTGTGCCATTCCCTTCTCCAGTGGACCACATACGATGGTGTGATCACTGACCTAGAGCCAGATATCCTGGAATGTGAAGTCAAGTGGGCCTTAGAAAGCATCATTACGAACAAAGCTAGTGGAGGTGATGGAATTCCAGTTGAGCTATTCCAAACCCTGAAAGATGATGCTGTGAAAGTGCTGCACTCAATATGCCAGCAAATCTGGAAAACTCAGCAGTGGCCACAGGACTGGAAAAGGTCAGTTTTCATTCCAATCCCAAAGAAAGGTAATGCCAAAGAATGCTCAAACTACCGCACAATTGCACTCATCTCACACGCTAGTAGAGTAATGCTCAAAATTTCCAAGCCAAGCTTCAGCAATACGTGAACCGTGAACTTCCAGATGTTCAAGCTGGTTTTAGAAAAGGCAGAGGAACCATAGACCAAATTGCTAACATCCACTGGATCATCAAAAAAGCAAGAGAGTTCCAGAAATACATCTATTTCTGCTTTATTGACTATGCCAAAGCCTTTGACTGGGTGGATCACAATAAACTGTGGAAAATTCTGAAAGAGATGGGAATACCAGACCTCCTGACTTTCCTCTTGAGAAATCTGTATGCAGGTCAGGAAGCAACAGTGAGAACTGGACATGGAACAACAGACTGGTTCCAAATAGGAAAAGGAGTACGTCAAGGCTGTATATTGTCACCCTGCTTATTTAACTTCTATGCAGAGTACATCATGAGAAACGCTGGGCTGGAAGAAGCACAAGCTGGAATCAAGATTGCTGGGAGAAATATCAATAACCTCAGATATGCAGATGACACCACACTTATGGCAGAAAGTGAAGAGGAACTAAAAAGCTTCTTGATGAAGGTGAAAGAGGAGAGTGAAAAACTTGGCTTAAAACTCAACATTCAGAAAACGAAGATCATGGCATCTGGTCCCATCAGTTCATGGGAAATAGATGGGAAAATGAAAATCATGGCATGTGGTCCCATCACTCCATGGGAAATAGATGGGGAAACAGTGGAAATGGTGTCTGACTTTATTTTTTGGGGCTCCACAATCACTGCAGATGGTGACTGTAGCCATGAAATTAAAAGACGCTTACACCTTTGAGAAAAGTTATGACCAACCTAGATAGCATATTGAAAAGCACAGACATTACTTTGCCAACAAAGGTTCATCTAGTCAAGGCTATGGTTTTTCCAGTGGTCATGTATGGATGTAAGAGTTGGACTGTGAAGACAGCTGAGCGCCAAAGAATTGATGCTTTTGAACTGTGGTGTTGGAGAAGACTCTTGAGAGTCCCTTGGACTGCAAGGAGATCCAACCAGTCCATTCTGAAGGAGATCAGCCCTGGGATTTCTTTGGAAGGAATGATGCTAAAGCTTAAACTCCAGTACTTTGGCCAGCTCATGTGAAGAGTTGACTCATTGGAAAAGACTCTGATGCTGGAAGGGATTGGGGGCAGGAGGAGAAGGGGACGACAGAGGATGAGATGGCTTGATGGCATCACCGACTCGATGGTCATGAGTCTGAGTGAACTCTGGGAGTTGGTGATGGACAGGGAGGCCTGGCATGCTGCAATTCATGGGGTCGCAAAGAGTCGGACACGACTGAGTGACTGAACTGAACTGAACTTACCTTCATTACATAAACTTTATACAATATTCAGACTGAAAATGACAATTATCTTCTTATTAAATTACCAGATCTTTATCATTTTCAAGTAGTTTACTTTTTAAAAACACAGCCTTATTTTATTTCCATGCTTTTGGAGGAATATATATCCATTAATCTAAATGTGCAATGTTTTCTTTTCTTAGCCAGGAGAACTTTTCAAAAATTTACATGATGACATATCCTTTTTAAAAAACATTTTAAATTTTTTATCTATTTATTTAGCCACATCAGATCTTAATTGTGGCATATGGGATCTAGTTCCCTGACCAGGGATCAAACCTGGGCCCTCTTCTTTGGGAGCATGTGTCTTAGCCACTGGACCACCAGGGAAGTCCTGGTGTATCCTTTTTAAAAAAAAATTTGAAATATAGTTGATTTACTGGCATATACCTTATATGGAAAAGGAAAAATAAGATGTTAGAGAGAACTCTATATTTCATTGTCTAATAAAAGAGATTATAAAAACATTGATTTAGAAATGTAAACCATTTCACTATTATTATAGTAAAATATTTAACATAAAATTTACCATCTTAAGCATTTTAAGTACACAAATCAATAGTGTTAAAAGTATTCACATTGTTATGCAATAGATTTTCAGACTGTTTTCACCCTGAAAATCCAAAACACTATGCCCATTAAGCAACTCTCTTTTTCCCTTTCTCCCCTCCCTGGTTATCACCTTTCTACTTTCTGTCTTTATGAATTTGACTACTCTAAGTACCTCATATAAATGGAGTTATACAATACTTGTCGTTTTGTGACTGGCTTATTTCCCTTAGAAAATGTCCTCAAGGTTCATCCATGTTGCAGCATGTGACAGGATTTCCTCCCTTTTTTAAGGCAGAATGATAATCCATTGTATGTATTGCGTTGGCCCAAAAGTTCCTTTGGGTTTTTCATAAGATGTTACCACATTTTGTTTATCCATTTAACTGTTGACGGACATTTGGGTTACTTCCACTTCTTGGCTCTTATGAAAAGTGCTATGATGCATGGGTATGCAAATATTTCACTGAGACTCTGCTTTTAATTCTTTTGGATATATACCTAGAAGTAGGATTGCTGGATTATATGGTAGTTCTATTTTTAATTTTTGGGGAAAACTTCATACAGTTTTCCTAGTAGATGCACCATTTTACAATCCTGCCACCAGTGCATAAAGGTTCCAATTTCTCTACAACCTCACCAATACTTGTTATTTTCTGTTTGCTTTTGATAGTAACATCCTATGGAGTGTGAGGTGATATCTCACTGTAGTTTTGGTTTGTATTCCCCTGATGACTGAGCATTTCCTGTGCCTTTTGGCCATTTGTAAAAAAGCTCCTTTATTTTTTATGTAACCATTTTCCAACTCAATAGAATTATTTTAAACTAATGTCTGATAATACAATTGATGATATTGTTTTTCTCCTGGTATGCAGTAAAAGTGCAAAGTTTTTTCTACTACTATGCAGTAATGCAGATTTCAATAATTTGCAAGTGGAAAATGTTTTGCATATCTAAGGGAACACGTGTATACCTGTGGTGGATTCATGTTGATGTATGGCAAAACCAATACAATATTGTAAAGTAATTAACCTCCAATTAAAATAAATAAATTAAAAAAAAGTAAAATTTATTTTATTTAAAATGTAAAATATCTATTGTACATAACATAAACCCTTGGCAAGTAAACCATCTTTCACATTAGAAAATATATTTAAAATACATGGCAAAGTGTCTAGCATACAAAAAATACAATAATATTATTTTTCTACTAATTAGTATACAATTTTTAATTGTTCTTGTATATTTTTACAAAATATACCTAATTTTCCACAAAATATACAAATATTTCCCATAGTTGAATATTTAAAATAAGGTTAGAAAAAGAAAAATTCTTGTCATAAATAAATACATAGAAAATTATAAAATGAAGAAAATAAAGCTGCCCGGGTCAGGAAAGTTTTCCATGACCCTCTTAGGATCCCTGGTTGGGTCCAAAAATTAAACTGACAAAGACAAATAAACAGAAGTAAAGCATACCAATTTATTTAAGTTTTATGTGACATGGGAGCTTCCATAAGGAAATAAAGACTTAAATAAACATTTAGACCTGAGTGTTTTATGCCAGTTTCAATGAAGACTGGACAGTCATGGAGAGATAGGATAGATTAAGGAGCATGAGGTGTTAAAAAAGAAACTGAGGCATATTAAACATGTTAAGAGTTTTTTGAGCATTTACCCATTCAAATCTGGCAACACTGAACCTGAAGTGGTTAGGGGCACTCCAGCAACATAAACTAAGGAAAAGATTTATAAGAGAGAATGAAAAGAAATTCTTTGATTTGCTGTAGCTTAAAACTTGACTGGCTATTTGTAGTTGTTTTTAGCATTTTTTATTTTGTAACCTTGAGGCATTCAGAGGCTTAGATTTTAATTTTCTTATGTAGAATGCCATGGCACTAGAGACACCTCAGTCTAACGGCCTCTGTTTAATTAATTCAACAGCAGATAATTGCAGTAAAGTAGGGGAAGGCAATGGCACCCCACTCCAGTACTCTTGCCTGGAAAATCCCATGGATGGAGGAGCCTGGTAGGCTGCAGTCCATGGGGTTGCTAAGAGTCTGACACGACTCAGAAACTTCTCTTTCACTTTTCACTTTCATGCATTGGAGAAGGAGGTGGCAACCCACTCCAATGTTCTTGCGTGGAGAATCCCAGGGACGGGTGAGCCTGGTGGGCTGCCGTCTCTGGGGTCACACAGAGTCGGACACGACTAAAGTGACTTAGCAGCAGCAGCAGGGGAAACTTAGCAGGGTCTGCTTGTTAGGATTCTTGTTGGCATCCCTTCGTCTTTGGAGAAAAGAATGGGTCTTTTCCTCTGGATATAGGGATGACACAATCTTGTATGAGGGTTTTATGACTTGTTTCAGGGGAGGGGCCATAACAGGGAGGAGTTGGGGAGAATTCAGTGACCTTCCTGCTTCTGCTGTTTTCTCCTTCAGTTTAAAATACTCAATATGCCAAGGTGCTATATTTTAAGGTAGTGTGTCCTGAATCCCACTGGTTACAAATACAAACTTTAAAAATGGTCTCTTTGTAAATTAGTTCTAACATTGAGGTGTAGAACATTTACAATTAGTACTGTTTCTGAAATATAATTTTCTTGGTCAACATGTGTAATGCCGTTTTTTGCCCCGCTGATCACTGCAGATGGTGATTGCAGCCATTAAATTAAGAGATACTTACTCCTTGGAAGGAAAGTTATGATCAACCTAGATAGCATATTAAAAAGCAGAGACATTACTTTGTCAACAAAGGTCCGTCTAGTCAAGGCTATGGTTTTTCCAGTGGTCATGTATGGATGGGAGAGTTGGACTATAAAAAAAGCTGAGTGCCGAAGAACTGATGCTTTTGAACTGTGGTGCTGGAGAAGACTCTTGAGTCCCTTGGACTGCAAGGAGATCCAACCAGTCCATCTTAAAGGAGATCAGTCCTGGGTGTTCATTGGAAGGACTGATGTTGAAGCTGAAACTCCAATACTTTGGCTGCCTGACGCGAAGAGCTGACTCATTTGAAAAGACCCTGATGCTGGGAAAGCTTGAGGGCAGGACGAGAAGGGGATGACAGAGGATGAGATGGTTGGATGGCATCACTGACTCAATGGACATGGATTTGGGTGGACTCCAGGAGTTGGTGATGGACAGGGATGCCTGGCGTACTGTGGTTCATAGGGTCACAAAGAGTCAGACATGACTGAGCGACTGAACTGAACTGAGGATTATTTTTCTAATTGACATAATGGCATATTTCATGTGCAGAATAGCAAAAATAAGATTTCAGAGGTTATGCTATTTTTAAATTGAAATAGAGTTTATTTACGTTGTGTGAGGTTATGCAATATTTCATTTTGTTTAATCTGAATTGTATTGAAAAACTATAGATTTTAAAATTTAATTTGTAGAAAATAACATTCCCTAGGAAGATATTTATAAGTTATTTTTCTCTATTCTTAAAAAGAGAAAATTATTAAACTCTCAAAGATAATTTAATATGGTTACTATTGTTTCAATCAGATGTTTTACTTTTATGATCTTCGGTCTGAATCTTCATAAGAAAATTATTTAATTTATCCTTTTTGGCATTACCCATTTTCATGATAGCAAAATAGCATGTTTTTATACCCTGGAATTCAAGTCAAGTAGAGCATCAACCTGTCTTTAGATGTCATAATGTCTTTTATACCAAAATACTAGAAAAATGTATCCCATGGTGATAATTAAATATCACAACTGAAGAGTATGGATGTATCATCACAGGTATGACTTTGAAAACGCCTTTTTGCTACGAACACAGGAAAGCAATTTTGCCTCAAATGGTGCTACTGATAAATATCACATTTGCTATTTAAATGTTTTTTAACAATGTTTTGTACTTGTAAAAGTAGTGATCTTTTAGTAAAAGATTTAAAATTAGTCTTCCTCAAAATGGAGGCATTCTGAATATTATTAATTGCATTACATAATAATACAATTATATGCTATAAACAGAAGTTCAAGAAATTATTTATTTCTTATGTGCACTTGGATAATTTAAGCCTACAGGTTTTTTTTTCCTTGCCTGAATTGATTTTCATTTTCTACTTCCTTTTCTTCCAAGTCTCTCTTTTGTTCTATACCAAATAGGCCCAGCTTAGAAATAGGAATAATAATCTTAAAAAGGTAAAGGATTATTAAATGGGAACAGAGGGAATTCCCTAGCTGTCCAGTGGTTAGAATTAGGTTAGGCAGTATGTTCACAGCGGAGGGCCTGAGTTCAATCCCTGAGTGAGGAACTAAGATCCCACAAGCTGCATGGTGCAGCCAACAGCAACAACAACAGCAAAAAGGAAATAGAACCCTGAAGACAGTCCAACGTAACCCTGTCATTTTAAAGACAAAGAAACCTAGCTTCAGAGAGGTTAGCTCTTTGTCTCACTGCACACAGCTAAGAGGGAATTGGCAGAATAAGACTAGAAAACTAGTTTCCAGAGTCACATTACACTACCTGTCAAGGTAACCTTGTGAGAATAAGGTGGTGGGATATTTTATTTTTATTTTTTAATTTTAAAAACATACCTATATCATTGAAAACTTTGAAAAGTTAGCCAAGAAGTTTCAATTTAGTGTGATAATCTTGCTTCAGTTCAGTTCAGTTGCTTAGTCGTGTCTGACTCTTTGTGACCCCATGGACTGCAGCACAGCAGGCCTCCCTGTCCACCACCAACTCCCAGAGTTTACTCAAACTCATGTCCATTGAGTCGGTTATTCATCCAACCGTCTCATCCTCTGTCATCCCCTTCTCATCCTACCTTCAATCTGTCCCAGCATCAGGGTCATTTCAAATGAGTCAGTTCTTTACATCAGGTGGCCAAAATATTGGAGTTTCAGCTTCAGCATCAGTCCTTCCAATGAATATTCAGGACTGATTTCTTTTAGGATGGACTGGTTGGATCTCCTTGCAGTCCAAGGGACTCTCAAGAGTATTCTCCAACACCACACTTCAAAAGCATCAGTTCTTTGGCACTTAGCTTTCTTTATAGTCCAACTCTCCGATCCATACATGACCACTGGAAAAACCATAGCTTTAACTAGACAAACTTTGTTGGCAAAGTAATGTCTCTGCTTTTGAATATGTTGTCTAGATTGGTCATAACTTTTATTCCAAGGAGCAAGCATCTTTTAATTTCATGGCTGCAGTCACCATATGCAGTGATTTTGGAGCCCCCAAAAATAAAGTCTGACACTGTTTCCACTGTTTCCCCATATATTTGCCATGAAGTGATGGGATCAGATGCCATGATCTTAGTTTCTGAATGTTGAGTTTTAAGCCAACTTTTTCACTCTCCTCTTTCACTTTCATCAAGCAGCTCTTTAGTTCTTCTTCATTTTCTTCCATAAGGGTGGTGTCATCTGCCTATCTGAGGTTATTGATATTTCTCCCGGCAATCTTGATTCCAGCTTGTGCTTCCTCCAGCCCAGCGTTTCTTATGATATACTCTGCATATGTTAAATAAGCAGGGTGACAATATACAGCCTTGACCTACTCCTTTCCTGATTTGGAACCAGTCTGCTGTTCCATGTCCAGTTCTCACTGTTGCTTCCTGACCTGCATACAGATTTCTCAAGAGGCAGGTCAGGTGGTCTGGTATTCTCATCTCTTTCGGGATTTTCCACAGTTTGTTGTGATCTACACAGTCAAGGGCTTTGACATAGTCAATAAAACAGAAGTAGATGCTGTGGATGTTGGCGATTGGATCTCTGGTTCCTCTGCCTTTTCTAAATCCAGCTTGAACATCTGAAAGTTCATGGTTCATGTACCGTTGAAGCCTGGCTTGGAGAATTTTGAGTATATCTTTATTAGTGTGTGAGATGAGAGCAATTGTGCGGTAGTTTGAGCATTCTTTGGCATTGCCTTTCTTTAGGATTGGAATGAAAACTGACCTTTTCCAGTCCTGTGGCCACTGCTGAGTTTTCCAAATTGATGGCATATTGAGTGCAGCACTTTCACAGCTTCATCTTGCTACCATTTTGAAATATCTACCCTTAAATAAATAGGAGGTGAAAGTAAATGCATCCAAAAAATGAAATTGGGCTAATAATCAGTTAAGCTTGTTCCTTTTCTTATATCTTGTATTTTATTCTTTGGCATTAAAAATATCCCTTTCATAATTATATTTGCTAGATTAATTGACAAATTTTCACAAAGTTGTGTTAAGGTTTTTCATGAGCAACATGCTTCACATGTTCTCATCTGTTTAAAGCTATTGTCTTTGCTTCTTTTCTCTTTCCACTACATTGAACACAGTGCCTCTCCTCCCCCACTCCTCGCCTTTTTTTTCTCATTAAGATCGCAGGTTCATGAGTTCCATTATTTAAGCTCAGACATAGAGAAAAGATGTAATTGAGGTCTTTCCTAAAAAAGTAGAGCTCATAAAAATATGTTTCTTTTCTTTCTTTCTTTCTTTTTTTTTTTTTTTGTGGTCTCTCATCTTTCCCATGGACAGAATAGGAGTAGTTTGTGGCAGATCCCCCTGTACTCGCACTCTGATACACGGCTGGTGAATTGTTTAGCACTCGGCTTGTAGCCTGATCTGCACCAACACCCAGAGCTGGGGCCAGGGCACATAGCTTCTGTCATAGCTGCATGCAGAAAACACACAAAGCTGAATTTGAAATGTGAGAGAAAGGATAAAAATATCTAAGTATCAAATATTCAAATTTCTATCAAACTGCTTTCTGTATGGAGGAGGCAATGGCACCCCACTCCAGTACTCTTGCCTGGAAAATCCCATGGACGGAGGAACCTGGTGGGCTGCAGTCCATGGGGTCGCTGAGGGTCGGACACGACTAAGCGACTTCCCTTTCACTTTTCACTTTCATGCATTGGAGAAGGAAATGGCAACCCACTCCAGTGTTCTTGCCTGGAGAATCCCAGGGACAGGGGGGGCCTGGTGGGCTGCCGCCTATGGGGTCACACAGAGTCGGACACGACTGAAGCGACTTAGCAGCAGCAGCAGCTTTCTGTATATATGCTAAATCTTACATTTCCATTATTTTTTAACTATAATTTCTAATTGATTAAGTTATTTTGCATTTTCATAAAAAAAGAAACATCACAATATATCTCCTGTCTGAGGATTTTTTTTCTCTATTTGTTGACAACACAAGTAAACAAACACTCAAATTCAAGTTCTGTATCTAGACTACTGGAGAGTGATTATTTTTTCAAATGATAATCCAAAAATGTACCACATATTCAAGCATTAAAAAAAGTTTGTTTTGGTTTTCATTAATCTAATTCAATTGAAATTTATTTTATTAATATTCTTTAGAATATTCTTATTCAACAAAGAATTGAACAAAAATGAATTGATCATAAGAAAATGTTTGGTCAAGACATCCTTATTCCCTGATTATTTGGTTCAGGTTTCATAATTTAGTATCTATCCCTGAAGCCATATTTTAGACATGATATTTTAAAAGTTTCATTCCCATAAAATTCAAAGAAACATGTTTTTTTAGTAGAAAAACTCTATTTTTCAGTTCTGCCATAGTTTCAACTGTAATATAAAGTAGTTTATATTTTGAGGGGGAAAAGAATGCATTCAGTGAGAGATCTACACTCCTCATTAATGTTACTGCTTTATTTTCTGGGCTGAATCCTGTCTATTACTCTCCTGCATTCAGATATTCAGATAAATTATCTACTTTCACAAGCTCAGTGAAGCATTATTTGTTGTATACTTTTGCATATTTGGCAACTCTAAAATATTCTTAGGAATTTATGGGTTTCTTGTTAAGAACCTTCCGCAAATGAATAGGAGGAAACATTTTTTGGTTTCTCTACTATTGTAGAAAATATCATATAATAATAATCACAATTATCATTTATCTTCTTCCTTTCAATTATTTCTTCTTTAAACATTACACTGAAAACACATTCACACTCAAGTGCTTTAAGTAGCATTCACCATTTTTTTCTGATTTTTAATACAAATGTTGTCATAATTGCTGCCTTGTATACCAAACTGATATCTTAAAATAGTTGCAGCAACTTCCAGTTTTAGTTTTTCAAAACACAGAAACAAGCAAGAAATAAAGGAACTGCATCATCTTCAAAGGATATCAAATCAATACGTTCACCTTTAGCTTTTCAATTTAGCTGTAAGGATGCTTGGGCTTATGTTTTGCTTTTGATAAGAGTCAATGCTTGCTTTCCAAATGTTGCTATTGCTTTAGTTTCATGACTCATAATTCTGTAGTAGCATGTGTAATGCTCTTTGTGCACATATTTTGGTGATAGTGCTACCTAACTACTAAATGAGGATACTATCCCTAGGACACAGCAAGCTACTACTAACTCCCCTTACCTGCAAAGGTTTCCTACAGGCTTCCCTTTCCCTTAAAAATTGGTGGATTGTTTACAGCTACTGTTGTGTTGTTGTTTAGTGGCTAAGTGGTGTCTGACTCTTTTGCGACCTCATGGACTGCAGTCCACCAGGCTCTTCTGTCCATTGGATTTTCCAAACAAGCATACTGGAGTAGGTTGCCATCTCCTATCTAATATAGGGGAGGGAAAAATAATGTTCCCTCTACCTTTCCTAATTCCTGGATGAGAACCCTAGGTGGCTCAGTCTATAAAGAATTGGCCTTCAATGCAGGAAACCACCTCCAATGCAGGAGACTCAGGTTCCATCCCTGGGTCAGGAAGATCCCCTGGAGTAGGGAATGGCAACCCTCTCCAGTATTCTTGCCTGGGAAATCACATGGACAGAGGAGCCTTCATGGGGTCATGAAGAGTTGGATATGACTTAGCAACTAAACTACTCCCCCCACACACGTAACAAAAGACAAATTAACAAAAGAAAAACAGACAGAACTTTATTAACACATATACTTCATGTATACATGGGAGATACCCAGGAAAACTAACTCCCCAAGTGGCCCAAGCCGTCACCTTAAGTAAATTCCATCTTTAGTTAAAAACAGAATAAAGATGTTGTAAGTGGGGAACCAGTCCTGGGAGGTGGCCAGGAAAAGCACAGTAGACAAGCGTAAGGTTTTTTATGTAGATTTAAGTAAGCATCTTGTCCATTGATAAGGTTCTCTTCTGATTTAGAGTTTTTCTTCTCTTCCTGGTACAGAAAGGGAACCACATACAAGTGGACATTTACTCTATAAATGTAAATTTCCCTTATGAAAGAGTAACTTCTCTGTTTTCAGAGCTTCTTCTGTGTCTGCTGCCTCTCAAGATAATTAGCTCAAAATAATCCATATGCTAAAGAGGCATATTTTGGAGTGGCATGTTCTGCTACATCTCACTACCTTAGTTTAGTTTGTGTGGGAGGCTTTGGAGTCTATTTAACTCTACATGTAGAATTTGACTAGTCTCTGAACCGAATACTCATTTTAAAATATGTGACAAAATGAAAAGCCAGTATACACATACACAACCACAGTATGTATACCAGGGTTTTTAGTGATATAAGAAAAAAATTAATGCACCCCATTTCTGTTCATGCACCCCATGAACAGAAATTCAGCTCTTAGTGCATCTCTATTGCTCTGTACTGGAAAATAATAGAGAGCAAGTTCTCTGGGTGTGTACACTTAGGGATAAGGGAATCATTGCACAGATTCCCTTGGATGACACAGTTGTAAAGCTACAATTGCACATTTATCTAATTTGTTATTATTAATATAGGAAGGCAAAATACAGGACCACTTAGTTCCATAAAGGCAGAAGTCAGCATTTTGGATTGTCATCACAAGCAAGTATGTGAACTGAGTTCATTACAGTTCACAGTTTTTAGATGTTCCACATGGTCAATGCCTAAAAGCAATCAATCAAGTTGCTATGTCTGGTGTTCCTGAAGATTTTTGGATACTTTTCAGGAATATGCTTAAGAATAATGCTTGGTTGTAGAGGAAAAGAAGAATCCAGAGAATGTGATTTCCATATTAATATATATGGAAAGGAATGCTCCTAGAAAGAAGCATCATCTCATATGCTTCATTCATTCATTCACTTATTCAATAAATACATATTGAACCAGATACTGTTCTACATTGTGTGAATACAACAGTGAATAAAGAACACAAAAAATCCCTGTCATCATGGAACTTACATTCTAGTGAGGGAAGATGGATCATATACAAAAGAAGTAAGTAAAATGAATAGTGTAAAGTGATAAGTGATATGAAGTAAAATGAATAGTGTAAGTGATAAGTGATAATAGTGTAAGTAAGAGAAAAAAATATGAAGGGAGATAAGAAGTTGTGTGTTGTGGGAAGTTGTAATGTTAAGTAGAATGGTCAGGAAATTCCTTGATGAGAAGACATTTTGAAACCTTTAGATAGCATTTTGGGGGACTCCAAAAAGCTCCAGTCCTTTATGTCTCCGCACAGGAAAAATTCAGTGAGAGACAAAGTAATAGACAAGAAGTGATTTATTAGAATAGGAAGCCTGTGAGGCTTACAAGCAGGCAGAGGAGAGGGTGCCATGCTGATAACTTAGTGGACTACAGTTTTATAATCAAAGGAAAATGTGGAGGGAGAAAAGACCATCTTCTTCCTCATTCTTGAACAGGAGGTCAGAGTATTAAATGTTGGGGAAGGGAAGGAGGGAAAGTTGTGCATGACTAGGATGGAGCTATCATAACATTTTTGGCTCTTTGTGTGACTAAGGTGGGAAGCCGTTTGCAGAGTTTTGAACAGAGGAGTGAAGTGGTGATTTGACTTATGTTTTAAACATGAATCATTCTGGTTTCTGTTTTGAGAAAAGACTCTAGAGGGCAAGAGTGGAAGCGGTAAATAAGGAGACCCATTATGCAGGTGATAGATGATGGTCATTTGGAACATTACAGTGTAAAGTGGTTGGATTTGGAGTATATTTTGAAGGAGCAAAATTGCATGTGGAGTGTGAGAGAAATGAAGATAACAAGATTGTCAAATGTTCTACATATTTTTAAGTTATCCCTCATTTTAAATATTAGAAATATTTCTAAAAAGTTGTGTCTATAACTGATTCACATTTGCAAGTTATCAGAGTAATTTATTATCAACAATAAATAAACTATGAATTTATAAGAAAAATATTTTAAAAATAATTTATTGATTCCTTAATTTCTGATTTTGTGTCATTGTTTATATATATTATTGATTTTTCTAAAAGCAGTATATAAAATGTAAGTAAATGTAAAATGTAAGCAAAATGTAAGATCCACTTATTTAATTTTTATAACCTTATTAAAGTATGATTGACAAATAAAAATGGTATATATTTAGGTTATACATGTGATTTTTTTAAATATGTGCAACATGATGATTTAATATACATATACATCATGAAATGATTACTAAAATGACATTAATTAACATATCCATCACTTCACTTAAGATCTACTGTCTTAGCAAATTTTTGATATGCAGTCACTTTTCACTTTCATGCATTGGAGCAGGAAATGGCAACCCACTCCAGTGTTCTTGCCTGGAGAATCCCAGGGAACGGGGAGCCTGATGGGCTGCCATCTATGGGGTCGCACAGAGTCAGACACGACTGAAGCAACTTAGCAGCAGCAGCAGCAGCAGAGTATTATTAACTATAATCACCATACTGTGCATTAATCTCCAGAAATTATTCATCTTATAATGGGAAGTTTGTACTCTTTGACTAACATCTACTCATAACTCCCACACTCTAGCCACTGGTAACCACGGTTCTACTCTCTGATTCTCTGAGTTCAACTTTTTCACATTCCACATATAAGGGACATCATACAGTATTTGTCTTTCTGTGTCTGGCTTATTCACTTAGCATAATGTCCTCCAGGCCCATCCATGTTGTTGTGTTAGAATTTCTTTCATTTTTATGGCTGAATAATATTCCATTGGGTTTGTATAACATATATGTTTATATATATATATGTGTGTGTGTGTGTGTGTGTGAGTTGCTCAGTCATGTCCAACTCTTTGCAGCCTCATGGACTGTAGTCTCTGTCCATGGAACTCTCCAGGCAAGAATACTAGAGTGAGTAGCCTTTCCCTCCTCCAGGGCACCTTCCCCACCCAGGGGTCTAACCCGGCTCTCCTGCATTGGGCAGGCAAATTCTTTATCATCTGAGCCATCGGGGAAGCCCATGTTCTACATAAGATGGCATAAAAAGAGTCTAGCTGGCTGCTAAGGCTGTATCTTACAGGATTCTATACATGGCAGCAGGGTGGAGAGTCATAGTGCACACAGAGTCTACTTATCAGGGAATTGAGGGGCAATGTTCACAATGAAAAACATGGTAGATAAAAGTCTCCTTTGGTATAAAAGAAGTATGAGGGACCAAATTATCTTAATAGGTTACTGTAATCCAATTATGATAATTAGATATATCCACTTTTTCTGTAGGGATGAAGCTGTCAAAAAGAACAGAATCTTTCTTTAGATCTCTCAATTGCATGGCACTGAGGAAATGGACAAATTGTTATACTTCGCATACCTTACTTTGAAGGGCGTGCGTGCTGTCACGTCAGACTTTTCGAGACCCCATGGACTGTAACCAACCAGGCTCCTCTGTCCATGGGATTCTTCAGGGAAGAATATTGGGGTGTGTTGCCATGCCCTACTCCAGGGGATCTTCCTGACAGGAGACCATGTCTCCTGCAGCTCCTGCATTGGCAGGCAGATTCTTTCCACTGAGCCTCCTGGGAAGCCCACTTTAATATATCTCTTTATCAATCATCAAGATTTCTCTTCCATTCAAATTTCCTCATGAAAGAAATGTTTAAAAAGCCTTAATAATAGTTGATTGTTATATTTAAAGTTGACACTTTCTTTTAAAGGGGGTGCTTCTGACTTAGGAAACTTCTAGTCCAATGTCAAAATGCTCATAAGTCATTTCATATGTGGGCTATTTTCCTGAGACTATTTTCCCAGGTGATTAATCTTTTTTTTTTTTTTTTAAATTTTATTTTATTTTTAAACTTAACATAACTGTATTAGATTTGCCAAATATCAAAATGAATCCGCCACAGGTATACATGTGTGATTAATCTTATCCATTTAGTTTTATTTTAATTTTCCCATCAGGCCACAACATTCCTGACCTTATCCAAAAATATTGGGGGTACATTGTATTTGGAGCCTATAGTTCTTTTAATTGAATACAGTTCACTTGGAGACTTTTTTAATGTATATAATGCATTTAAAACCATTGAAGGGTTAAGACTTTCAAATTCTTAATTTTAGCTAAATACACCCTGAGTTTCCGCCAGGTCTTACCCATACTAAAGTATATTCAAAAGCTCTTCCTCTGGGATTAGTCATGTCTCACTGACTTCACTTACTGATTAACAGTCTGAGTAAAGGTCAGTTGCTTTCAAGCAGGCCAATGAAGTATTTCCATGCATTTAACCAATTTCTCAATTCATACCATGAAACCTGCCAAGGAAGGACTTTAAGTAGGAACCAAGACAGATTTCTTTAGTTTCAATTCACTATATTAAATCCTGTCTTGCCTCAATTTAGTTAGCTTTTTAATGCTGAAAGGATAACCAAAAAAATGTTAGAAGTTTCCAAGTTAAAAATGCAACCATTTTATATTCCTCTAAAACAAAGAATGCAAAGCAAAATGGCCATTTGAGGACATCAATAGAAGTACTTTCCAATATTCCTTTATTAATATTTCTATGATTATAATTTATATATGCTATTTATATTTTGTGAGACTATTTTAGATTTCCAAAGCCTGTCATATTTTATCTTTTCCGTACTATAATCACTAGCTATACTTTGTAGTACTTGAAAAATTATATTGATGTGGATTTTAAAAATTGGGTAATTTTTAATATATCAATTGCTTTGATAATATGTTCCTAAAGGTATAGAATGGTTTAAACTTGTTTTGAAGTTCAGAAACCGAGCATTACGTAAGTACTATGGCTGATCCTTTATATTTTAATGTGCAAGCTTTTTAATGATGAATTTCAAAACCACTCTGTGGGAGTTACCATGGACACTAAGAGGCACTCCACTGCCAAATCAGATGGATAGAAAAACGGCTCTTTTAATATATTTCAGGTATCTTCAGCCTTCCAGAACTGGTTCTGTTACTAATAAATGGGACTTAGCCTTAATTTTTCAGGAATTTTCTGACAGCATTTCAGCTACACATTTTTGTTTCATTCTCCTCTGCATTCTGTCTCAGTTCATATGTTAACTTTGTGAAAGGCCTTACAGTGAAGACACATGATGATTTCCTAAATGTTAGTTAGCTGAGACAATAAGGCCTATATTCAACATTGGACTGGCAGATAAAGAAAGGAGAGATTTGCTCCTCCACAGGGAGACCTATTAAATCTTGGAGGAGAAAGACTTATTTATGCCTATACCCTTTCATTTGGTAAGTGTAAACCTGCATGCATTCTGCTTGTTGTAATTTTTGACTGTTGCTATGTATACTCTAAAATCATGAATATAAAATCTATTCATGTTCTTCACAGGATCTTCTTTGATAGGGATTCATAATATAATCCACTAGATAGATTTATGAAGCCTAATCTCTGAAGAGGTTTGACATATCGAGGATAGAATATCTTTATGCTATTATTTTTAGTATAACAAGTATTTTGCTTTCTAAAAATTTCTTTAAATGTAATGGAATAAGTTAGGACATATTAGGATTGGCTCTTTACTTACTATACAATAACTAAACATTTTCATATATTATCAACTATTTTTCAAGCATTTAAGTAAATTTATATTATGTATTACAGTTTTGCTTCTATAATAGTGTTCTAAAGCTGATCAGTGATGTTGAGCTAACCAAGGTACTAACACAAATTTATGTCTTTTCCTCATTCTAGTCATTTAATTATTTTTATCTTTGGATGAACTAAAAATTTTATTACTATCAGACCTGAGTGCGTGTGTGCTCAGTTGCTTCAATCCTTTTGGACTCTGTGACCCTGTGACACTCTGTGACTGAGTGTTAGTTGCTCAGTCGTGACTCTTTGTGATCCCATGGACTGTAGCCCGCCAGGCTCCTTTGTCCATGGGATTCTCCATGCAAGAATACTGAAGTGGGTTGCCATGCCCTCCTCCAGGGGATCTTCCCAACCCTGGGATCCAATTCACATTTCCTGCATCTTCTGTATTGTAGGCAGATTTTTTACCCACTGAGCAACCTGGGAAGCCCGATTATTAGACCTACAAAAATTTAAATCCAATCTCTATGAATCACTCTAGTTTTAGAGATTAAGGCCTTTAAAATATAAAAATCAGCATAGTGTTATGTAGCATTATTCTTTCTTTTACCATATCAGTTACCTTTATTTAAGTCACTTGTTCAGAATTTTACCTATATTGGCAAGACTACTGTTTGTTTTCATTTCTATGGCATTAATGTACCAGCAGATACATTAGGAAGACAGGCAGACAGCTGGTAAACAGACTCATTCCCTGCCTCAGGGCTGACAGAACAATTCACCAAATTTATCTTTTCCTAGTTCATTTCACATCATCACTATTTCCAAATCACCTGCTTTTGCCCTCTAAGAATTTGAGAGTGTCTAATATATAAAATCAGCTGAAAACAAAGTTGTACTGCATCAGTTTTTATATTAGTTGATAGGGTTTTCTTTTATGAAATTCTGTACTATGCTCCCTTTTTTTTGATTGACTCATTTTCCTTTTATTTTTAATTATATCGTACAACTCTAATTTCAGAGATTATTATTATGAAGGTTGTAAATAATATATTTTTAATATTATGAATTATACATTTTCAGCATTAATTTCAATACATTAGAATTTTTAAATGACATTTTTTTATGGTTCCCTTTACATAAAATGTCTAGACTAGACAAACCCATAGCAATAGAAAGTAGATTAGAGATTGGGGAGAAAAGGGAGTGACTACTAATGAGTGCAGGTATCTTTTCTTCTTTATTTAAACTTTTTATTTTGTATTGGGGCATAGCTGATTAACAAACAATGCTGTAATAGTTTCAGGTGAACACTGAAGGGACTCATACATTAAATGACACTTTTATTAATCTTTCTGCTTTGGGTGAAATCAGAATCACAATTACAGAAATAGAGAGGATGTAGAAATTATTACCAAGTATTGAGGCAACTGGCAATCTCATGTAAAGGAGGTGAAAAGTCAGGGTCACTGAAATTCAGCCACAGCTGTAAATTATAATAGAATAGGGAGATAAAGTGGTGCTCTAGAGCCAAGAGCCAGAGAAGACAATGGCACCCCACTCCAGTACTCTTGCCTGGAAAATCCCATGGATGGAGGAGCCTGGTAGGCTGCAGTCCATGGGGTCGTGAAGAGTCGGACAGGACTGAGCGACTTCACTTTCACTTTTCACCTTCATGCATTGGAGAAGGAAATGGCAACCCACTCCAGTGTTCTTGCCTGGAGAATCCCAGGGACAGCAGAGCCTGGTGGGCTGCCGTCCATGGGGTCGCACAGAGTCGCACACGACTGAAGCTACTTAGCAGCAGCAGCAGAGCCAAGAGCAACAAGGCATCATCATAATAATGACAGACCTATTTGTGGACTGTCACTATGTTCTAGGCATTATACTCATTATGTAGCTATCACTTTTAATACTAACCACAGCAGTGGGTAAGTATGTGCCAGAGTCCCCATTTTGTGAATTCACTGTTCAGTCAACAAATACTAAGTAATAAAGATGTCCCAGGTTCTAGGGATAGCACAGTGAACCAGATTTTTGTCTTCATGGAGCTTATGATCTTGTGGTGATGAACCACTTACCGAGTCTTAGAAAGGTTGTATACCTAGCTTAAGATCAGTTAGTGTGGATCCACAACCACATATTTACTTTCTACTTTATATTATGATGGCTGTGAAGTAGCACTCAGAAAGCAGGCAGTAGTCACAGGAAACTGTGTGCAAGAGATCAAAGCTAGTTAGACTCTAGATAAGTGGGTAAGTTTCCAGAATACTGGTACTGAAAGAGCAAGAGGCATTCTGTGTACTAAAGAATGGGGTTTTTTTTTTTTTGTATACTGAATATTTGTTCATATTATTTCTTGTATTAGAACGCTTCAATGGCTCCACATTGCCTTTGGGGTAAAAGCCAAACTTTTATGATAATCTATGTGGCCCAGAGGGAGAAGGCAATGGCACCCCACTCCAGTACTCTTGCCTGGAAAATCCCATGGATGGAGGAGCCTGGTAGGCTGCAGTCCATGGGGTCGCTAAGAGTCAGACACGACTGAGCGACTTCACTTTCATTTTTCACTTTCATGCATTGGAGAAGGAAATGACAACCCACTCCAGTGTTCTTGCCTGGAGAATCCCATGGATGGAGGAGCCTTGTGGGCTGCCCTGTACGGGGTCGCACAGAGTCAGACACGACTGAAGCGACTTAGCAGCAGCAGCAGCAGCAGCATGTGGGCCAAAGAGTGTGAACACTGTATGTACCATTTCAGTCATTTTGTATCTTGTGGCACTTCTGCTCTGAAGTGCAAGTCACTCAGTCGTGTCTGACTCTTTGTGATCCTATGGACTATACAGTCCATGGAATTCTCTAGGCCAGAATACTGGAGTGAGTGGCCTTTCCCTTCTCCAGGGGATCTTCCCAACCCAGGGATCGAACCCAGGTCACTTGCATGGCAGGCAAATTCTTTACCAACTGAGCCACAAGAGAAGCCATGCTCTAGCCATTCTGAATTACCTTCATTTTCTTGATTGAGCATGCTGTCTCTTACCTCCTGCCCTTTGCACAAGCTCTTCCCTCCCTTGCCTTGCTAACTACTGCTAATGGCTGAATTCTCAGCTTAGATAGTATTTCCTCCAGAAAGTTTTCCCTGACTCCCAAGTTCAGTTAGGTGCCCTTTCTCTATGTCCCCTTAGTACCTTACACTTCCTCCACCACACCACTTATTATTCTATAACTGTGAGTGTGTGCTCAGTTGCTTCAGTCGTATCTGACTCTTTGTGAACCCATGGACTGTAGCCCACCAGGTTTCTCTGTCCATGGAATTTTCCAGGCAAGAATACTGGAACATTTTGCCATTTTCTCCTCCAGGGGATCTTCCCTACCCAGGGATCAAACCCATGTCTCCTGCATCTCTGGCATTGGCAGGTAGGTTCTTTACCACCTAGTCACTCTATAACTGTACTTTTACCCTTTACTCAGGACACTATAAATTCCACCAAGATAGGAATGCTGCTGCTTATTGATCATTGTATCTCTACAATGTAGCACAATGTTTGGCACATAGTAGTTGCTTATAAATGAATGCTAAATGAAGGAAAGATCAGAGAGACCAGGGATATCAGCTTTGGAGGCCCTGACATAATTTTAATGATTCAAAGCATTTTATATAAATTTATCAAACGTATAAGCTAGAAGAGATGCAAGAAGTCAGTTTACTGAACTCCCTACTCAATGTAAGAATTTCTACTACATTGTACCTTAAAGAGAACTCTCTGTCCTCTATATATGAACACTTTCAGGGGTAAAAGTTCAGTATTTTGCAAGACAGTTGCTACTTCTATTGATGGCTATGCCTAATTGCTTTAAAAATATCTTCCTCATATTTGAACTTTACTGCTATAGCCTTCACCATAGTTTAAGTTCTACCTTCTTAAACTACACAAAACTATGCTTTTCCTTTCTTGAGCAATTCAGATTCAATCTTTTACTTTTTCCATATAAGAACCCTTACAAACAGTTGAAAGCCATTATGATGTACTTTGTAAATCATTAGTTGTCAAGCTTTAATATGCAAAATAATTGTCTAGAGGGCATGTTAAGAAATCTAGATCACCTAGTCCATTTCCCAGAGATACCGATTGGGCAGGTCTGGGATGGATCTTAGGAATCTGAAAATTTAACAAGCATCCCAGATAATTTTGATGCAGATAAACTACTCATCAAGAAACACTGCCCAGGAAAATAAATTTAAAACTTTTCACAATGAATGATATTTGTAACACTTGATCTTCAAACTCCCTGGATATTTTTGTTCATTCTCTTTAAGTGTAGCTCTCATGCTGGAACCAAATATCCAGTTGTATTTTGATGATCAAAAAGTAAAGTGAAGATAGTATCTCCTTTAACCTGATTCATGTACTTCTATTGAAATTGTACACAACTGTGTCACCAATTTTCAGTAGAGGTGTTACATTATTGACTGTGATTCTGTTATTAACTAAAACCTGAAAAAGCTGGAATGAATTACAGGGAATGGGTTACCCAAAGTCACATAAAAGAGGAAAGAGGGAATGGGATGAGATGACAGTAGACGGAAGTATATCCTGAAGAGGGGTAGCAATGTATATAGTATTTCCGCCAAAGGGGGCACATAGACTCCTCAAAGACTGAAGTTTCCTTCTCCCACTGCCCATTAGATTTCCTACTGCCAGCCATGTATAAGAGCTGGTGCTCACTATTACCTACTGATTCTCTCTGAAGTCAGCAGATAAGCAATCTGTTTAGCTCCTTATTAGAAAGCTAGTAGACCTACTTAACCTACAGTAAGAATCAGCATCCTGTAAACAGTCCTGCGACATCAGAAGAAGTTGGACCTTGGCACACATCTTTGGAAATATTTTTGATCTCTAATAGACTACTGAGGATACCTTGGCATATTTGTTGAAGATGATCTAAAACTCTAAAAATAGCTATGAGCACAATTCTCCCACATGTATACAATTTGAATAGGTCTGGCAAGATTCTTTTAACCTGATAAAAATGTCATAGACTTTTGCAAATTGGCTTTACATGCTTCAATACACCCCACGTACAGATTAGCACTTTTTGTTATGATACCCAGGCTCTGTGCCCTCTACTCCAAACAGCAGGAAAAATTTATGAGCCAGAAAACCTTTCTTAGATTTGAAGTTAAGGCAGTAAGCAGTGGAATTTAGTTGCTCACAAGGCTGGAGTCTGAGGCTCCCAGAAATTGCCAGGGACAGGGGGCAGTCACATTGAGGAAAATTCCAGGCTTGCAAATAACAAAGCTTTGGAAAATGGCAACTTTGTGCTAAATACAAGAATAGAGAGTGGATTCCAACTATGATGTGGAGAGAGGCAAGCTTTGAACATGAGTCTGAGAAAAAAAAATCATTCTATTGTGGATGTTAGGATTAAATGACTTTGATTCTCATACAAATATATGTGTGCCTCAAACGGGGTTGGGAGCAAAATATAAGGTGTTTATCCTAAGACTTATTTTACATTTTTCTATTCTGGAACAAATATTTTTGAGTTATACTATGTTCCAGAACACAAATACGAATTTGACACAGTCCCTGCCTTTTAAGAGTTCACATCTGAGAGAAAGGAAACAAGACCAAAAGTGATAATGTGTAATAACTAATGTGATACAAATATACACAGAGTGTTTCGAGAATGCAGTGAACTGGAGAGAAGTCAACTGATGAGAAGTTGAAGAAAGGCTTTCTGGAAAAGTGATGTCTAAACTGAATCTTGAAGGATGAGTTGGAGTTACTCAGAGGAAATAGTTTGGGGAGGTCATTTATGTCAAGAGAAACAGCATGGTGTGTGCAAGAAATATAAGTGATTTAGTATAGCTAGACTAGAGCATAAAGTAAAAAGCATCTGAATGGTGAGGTGAGACTGGAGAAATAGGCGGGAACCAATCATGAAAGGCCCTATATGCCATACTAAAGGAACTGGACCTTCTTTTGTAGGAAATAAGAAATGTGGCAAATGACCATTTTTGATAAGTTACTCTGACAGCAATGTGGAAATAGGTAGGACCAGAGAAAAAACATCTATTTCTGCTTTATTGACTATGCCAAAGACTTTGACTGTGTGGATCATGACAAACTGGAAAACTCTGAAAGAGATGGGAATACCAGACCACCTGACCTGCCTCTTGAGAAATCTGTATGCAGGTCAGGAAGCAACAGTTAGAACTGGACATGGAACAACAGACTGGTTCCAAACAGGAAAAGGAGTACGTCAAGGCTGTATATTGTCACCCTGCTTATTTAACTTCTATGCAGAGTACATCATGAGAAATGCTGGGCTGGATGAAGCACATGCTGGAATCAAGATTGCCAGGAGAAATATCAATATCCTCAAATATGCAGATGACACCACCTTTATGGCAGAAAGTGAAGAAGAACTAAAGAGCCTCTTGATGAAAGTGAAAGAAGAGAGTGAAAAAGTTGGCTTAAAGCTCAACATTCAGAAAATGAAGATCTTGGCATCTGGTCCCATCACTTCATGGCAAATATATGGGGAAACAGTGGAAACAGTGACAGACTTTATTTTTTTGGGCTCCAAAATCACTGCAGATGGTGACTGCAGCCATGAAATTAAAAGACACTTGCTCCTTGGAAAGAAAGTTATGACCGACCTAGACAGTATATTAAAAAGCAGAGACATTACTTTGTCAACAAAGGTTCGTCTAGTTAAAGCTATGGTTTTTCCAGCAGTCATGTATTGATGTGAGAGTGGACTATGAAGAAAGCTGAGTGCCGAAGAATTGATGCTTTTGAATTGTGGTGTTGGAGAAGATTCTTGAGAGTCCCTTGGACTGCAAGAAGATCCAACCAGTCCATCCTAAAGGAGATCAGTTCTGCGTGTTCATTGGAAGGACTGATGTTGAAGCTGAAACTCCCATACTTTGGCCACCTCATGCGAAGAGCTGACTCATTTGAAAAGACCCTGATACTGGGAAAGCTTGAAGGCAGAAGGAGAAGGGGACAACAGAGGATGAGGTGGTTGGATGACATCACCAACTCAATGGAGATGAGTTTGGGTGAACTCTGGATTTGGTGATGGACAGGGAGGCCTGTCGTGCTGCAGTCCATTGGGTTGCAAGGAGTCGGACATGACTGAGCAACTGAACTTAACTGAGAGGCAAGACCAGAAGCAGGGACACTAGTTAGGAAGCTGGTGTAATAATCCAAGAGAGAGATGACTAGGGTCTATTGAGGATGGCAGAAAGGGGATGGATTTGAGTTTGAGACTATTTAGTAAGAGTTTTGTTGTTGTTGCTCTTTTGTTTTGATCCAAGACTGAGTGTGACCTTGAGGTCAAAAGGGTTAATGTGGTGGCAACAGAAAAAGAGTAATGGGGTGGTGTGATGCAGCATCAAAAAAGATTATTTCAGAGAAGATATTTGTTGAAAATTTCTTCTGAAAGTGTTATTTTCAAAAAATATCCTTCTCAGCTTTCGAGGTAACCATTTACTGGAGATTGTTGCTTAATCTGTTGAGGGTTAATAACTCACATGTTTTAGCATGCTCTAGGCTAAATTGTACAGTGGGAATAAAGAAAGTTAGGGTTAGTATGAGGGAGACAGGCTCTGCCAGCTGTCTCTTTTCCCTCTCTCACAAGGCACAAATATCCTGTAAGCAATCTCACACACACACAAAAAGGAGCTTTCTGTGCCAGAAATGTTTATTTTGCAAAGGAAGAGTCCAGAAGACCATATGGAATGCCATAGATAATGATATCAGTTCAGAATGTACAAGAACAGTAAGAAGTAACTAGAATAAAAGGTAAATTGTTAGTGATTTCCACTGAATCACAGAGAATAAACTTTAAAATATTAACTTTTTTAAGATAAAGGTTGATATATACATTGGAAAATGAATCTTGTGTAAGAAAAAAATCAGAATAAACAGTGTATCAGATTGTGAAATAAGGTTACAATAGAACATAATTATACAAAGCACATCAATGAAACTGAACTCAGAATTCTTAATACTGAATAAATTAATCAGGAAGAATTAGATGATATATTATGCTTGGATAAGAAGAGAAAAGATCCCAGGCTTAGATTACATAAATGTGACTATGCAATTATTCTTGAATATAGATGTGAAAGGAGATGTAAATGTTAAATTATCACTAAATATCTATTAATGTCAAGGAAACAAGGAATAGAACTAGGGAGTAAATGTCTAATTCACCTCCAAATCCTGTTAAGTCTTCCTGTAAAACCTCTTTTAAATTTGTCTCCTAAACATTTCTCTAACACCACTACCTTAGTCTAACATCACAATTAATTTCCCCCACTCCAGTTTCCTTCTGCCTAAAATCATGGAGCATAATGATGCCTGATCCTCTGAGAAATTTATCTAACGAATCCAACCTAATCACCTCTTTCTGACTTTAAGACCAACCATAATCCAGTTCCATCTTACTTAAGTAAGCTTATTTTCCATTCTCCCCAGTATGTCCCCTTTGCTCTGGTCAGGCCATGTTGAATACTGTTCCTAAAACACCACATGTTTATTTCTGTGTTTGCCCTTTCCTGAGATGTCATATCCCTTCTACTCTGTCTAGGCCATCACTCTTTAAGATTCAGATCAAGTTCCTCCATAAATATTTCCTTAACTATATTCTCTGATTTCCCAGTACCATTATAAATGGATTCAATTATTACATGCAAGTTTTGCTTCTACAACTACATTGCAAACTCATCAAAGGGATATAATTGACAATTGCCTCAATAATCTCAATTGGAGCTAAACCATTTTTATTCAAATATTTTGGGCTATATTGATACAGTACATATTTGGACTCTAAGGACATATTCATTTCCTAATTATATACAAACATTTAATTCAGAATTACATTTCATGATTTTTGTCAAGAAAGCATATTGAGAGTAAACTCACGTTGTTGTATGGCATAAACCAACACAGCACTGTAAAGCAATTATCTTCCAATTAAAAATAAAAATTAAAAAAGAATAAACTCAACTCACTAAATTTAATTCTTTGGTCAATTTATATTAAATGCTATTAAAACATTTAAATATTTTTGTATTAACTTTCAGTTCAGTTCAGTTCAGTTGCTCAGTCGTGTCCGACTCTTTGCGACCCCATGAATCGTAGCATGCCAGGCCTCCCTGTCCATCACAAACTCCCGGAGTTCACTCAGACTCACGTCCATCAAGTCGGTGATGCCATCCAGCCATCTCATCCTCCGTCGTCCCCTTCTCCTCCTGCCCCCAATCACTCCCAGCATCAGAGTCTTTTCCAATGAGTCAACTCTTTGCATGAGGTGGCCAAAGTACTGGAGTTTCAGCTTAGCATCATTCCTTCCAAAGAAATCCCAGGGCTGATCTCCTTCAGAATGGACTGGTTGGATCTGCTCGCAGTCCAAGGGACTCTCAAGAGTCTTCTCCAACACCACAGTTCAAAAGCATCAATTCTTCGGCTCAGCCTTCTTCACAGTCCAAGTCTCACATCCATACATGACCACAAGAAAAACCATAGCCTTGACTAAATGGACCTTTGTTGGCAAAGTAATGTCTCTGCTTTTCAATATGCTATCTAGGTTGGTCATAACTTTCCTTCCAAGGAGTAAGCGTCTTTTAATTTCATGGCTGCAGTCACCATCTGCAGTGATTTTGGAGCCCCATAAAAAAAAGTCTGACACTGTTTCCACTGTTTCCCCATCTATTTCTCATGAAGTGATGGGACCAGATGCCATGGTCTTCGTTTCCTGAATGTTGAGCTTTAAGCCAACTTTTTCACTCTCCTCTTTCAGCTTCATCAAGAGGCTTTTTAGTTCTTCATTTTCTGCCATAAGGGTGGTGTCATCTGCATATCTGAGGTTATTGATATTTCTCCCGGCAATCTTGATTCCAGCTTGTGCTTCTTCCAGTCCAGCGTTTCTCATGATGTACTCTGCATAGAGGTTAAATAAGCAGGGTGACAATATACAGCCTGTATTAACTTTAATTTTATTGAAATTTTAATCTTAAAAAAATCTTTTCCATGTTCATTTTGCAATAAATAATTTGTCAATTTTAACATTTTTCTAGAGGTATAATTGACATCAAATAAATTGCACATATGGAATGTGTAAATTTGATAATTTTTGGCATATATACATACCCATAAAACTATTATCATGATTAAAATGTGAATATTCCTATTACCCCCAAGAATTTTCTAATGCTCCTTTGTGATTTCTCTTCCCATACTCCCAACTTCTACATGCCTCCAGAAAACCACTAGTCTGCTTTCTCTCCATAGAGATTAGTTAGCATTTTTTGAGTTTTATGTAAAGGGAATCATACATTATGTACTCTTTTTTTCCTGGCTTTTTTCATTCAGCATATTTATTTTGAAATTCATTCACATTGTTATGGTGTATCAATAGTTCATTCCTGTCTATTACTGAAAGGTATTCCACTGTATGGAAATAATCCAATTTGTTTGTCCATTCTTCTATTGATATACATTTAAGCTGTCTTCAGTTTTTGACTATTTGACTAACAGTTTTTACTATTCCAGACAAATACTCTGTTAACATTCATATGTAAATCTTTGTACGTATGTGAGCTTTCATTTCTCTTGAGTAAATATCTAGAAGTGGACCAACTGAACCACAGGGTGGATGTTTGTTAAACATTTTAAGAAATTGCCATACTGTTTCCAAAGTGGTTTTACCCTTCTACATTTCTAACAGCAGAGTATGAGGGTTCCAATTCCTCCACCTCCTTGTTAACATTTGGTATGGTCAATGTTTTTAATATTAGTAATTCTAATAGAGGTATAGTAGTATCTCATAGTTTTATTTTTCATTCAGTAATGAGTAATGATGTTGAACACATTTTCATATGCTTGTTTGCCATCCAGATATTTTCTTTGGTGAAGTGTTCAAATCTTTGGCTCATTTTTTATTGGGTTGTTTGTTTTCTTAATATTACTTATGATTCTCATCACTCTGGAGAGTTATGTACATAGTGTAATCATGAGTCTTTATTTTATATATGGTTTGAAAATATTTTCTCTCATTCTGTGTGTTTTTTTTTAATTCTTTGAACAATGTCTTTCAAAGAGCAGAGGTTTATAATGTTGATGAAGTCCAATTTATCAATCATTTCTTTTATGGATTGTGCTATTTGTGTTATATTTGAGAAGTCTTTGTCTAAATCAAAGCCAGAAATATTTTCTCCTTTGTTTTAACTTTTCGATTTTACATAAGTCTATGATGGATTACCGGTAAATTTTTAGATGTAATGTGAAGTATGGATCCAACTTTGTCTTCTTTTGCATATGGGTATTCAATTGTGCTAGCAGTATTTGCTAAAACTGTCTTTTTCCTACTGACTTGTCTTTACACCTTTGTCAAAAGTCATTTGCCCATAAACAAGACATTATTTTTGGGCTTTCTATTCTGTGCAATTGATTTATGTATCTATATTTATACCAGTACAATACTATCTTAGTGTAGCTTTGTAGTAAGTCTTGCATTTTCATAGTCTTAGTCTTCCAACTTTGTTTTCTTTTTCCAAATTATTTCCACTATTCTAGATTTTTTGCATTTTCATATGAATTTTAAAATTAGCTTATCAGCTTCTCCTAAAAAAGGCCTGCTGAGACTTTGGAGAGAAATGGCATCATAGCAATATTGTCTTCTAATCCATGAAGATGATATATCTCTCTATTTATTTATTTATGTCTTATTTAATTTCCTTTAGCCATGGTCTGTAGTATTCAGTGTGCAGGTCTTTCACATCTTTGTCAGAGTTTCTATCCTTTATCTTTGCCAAACTCACTTATTTGTTCTAGTAGCCTTATTATAGATTCCATTTATTTTCTAAATAGATGATCATATTATCTGTGAATAAAGACTCCTTTCCAATCTGGATGCCTGCCTCCTTCCCTTCCTTCTTTCCTTTCCCACTTCCCTTCCATCCTCTTACCCTCCCTTCTCTCTTTTCTCTACCTTATTCCCTTCTTTCTCTCTTGCTTTCTTACTCCATCTGGAAACTTTAGTACATTATTCATGAATTGGACACCCTTGAACACCCTTATTTTGTTCCTGATCTTAGAGAGAAAGCATTCAGTCTTTTGCAATCACAGCTCAGTGGTCAAGAATCTGCCTGCCAATGCTGGAGACATAAGAGAGGCAGGTCAGTCCCTGGGTTGGGAAGAACCCTCAGAGAAGGGAATGGCAACCCACTCCAGTATTCTTGCCTGGAGAATCTCCTGGACTGCAAAGCACGGTGGGCTACAGTCCGGGGGTTGCAAAGAGTCTCACACGACTGAGCACACACTCATGCACGTTTCCACCATTAGGTTTATTGTTAGCTGTAGGTTTTTCATAGATCCCCTTTTTTCCAGCTGAAGAAGTTTCTGGAAACTCACTCAAAACAATAAGATTGCGCATTTGCAGGCCTTACTTCTTTTGTGTCTCATACCAGTATTACTGTTTTTGTTTAGTGATACTCAGTATTTTGAAAGTCATCGTTCTATATACATTGTCCAAATTTTTGATGGTTTCAGGTGAGAGGCTAAGTTTTGTCTTTACAGCAGAAGAACTAACATATTTTTTTTCTGTGTCATATATAATATAGTAAAGATATTTAAAAACTGAACATTCCCAATACTGGCAAAGATGAGGGCATGAGTTCAGTCCTCAGTCTGAGAACTAAGATCCCACAAGCCATGTGGTGCAGCCAAAAAAAATTTTTTCTTGCTTATATTTTTATTGACAATGTAAATTGGTACAAGCATTTTGGAAATAACTTGACAATGTTTATTAAGAGGATTAAAGTACTTCTACTCTATGATTGAATAACTGAATTTTTTTGACTCTAACATAAAGGAATAATAAGAAAAATTCTTTATTAATAATAATATTAATAGAAAGCTTATATATAATAAAGGAATATTGGTAAGAACCTAGCTATCCCATAGCAGGTGTACATATCAAGTGGTATGTGGTAATATAATATAGAGTGTTATACAATATATAGTATCTAGCTACAATATCTGTAAAGAATGTACAATAATAAAAGCACTTAAATAATTTCATAAAATAAATAAGTTTTGCAAATATTTATAAATAAAATAAAGGTTTGTGTTAATAGGAAAGCCTGGAATCAAATACATAAAAAACTTATCACTAAATATATCCCTTTGGCTGTCTTTATGAATTAGGATTATGAGAAAATTTTCATAATGAGAGAAAAACCTTTAAAAAGGCTGTTATAATAATTTGGTTTATGGCATTTTGAAAAAGAAGCCAGTCAATAGAAGCCCATATAGAAAAGTAAATTGGTCATCATCAAAGAGTCTACAAATAGTAAATGCTGGAGAGGGTGTCGAGAAAAGGGAAACTTTCTACACTGTTTGGTGGGAATGTAAATTGGTATAGCCACTATAGAAAACAGTATGGAGGTTCCCTAAAAAACTAAAATAGAATTAGTTACCATATGATCTAGTAATCCCACTCCTGGGCAAAACTATAATTCAAAAAGATACATGTACCTCAATGTTCAGAGCAGCACTATTTACTATAGCCAAGACATGGAAGCAATGTAAATATCCATTGACAGATGAATGAGTAAAGAAGATGTGGGGTGTGTGTGTGTATGTGTGTGTGTGTGTGTGTGTGTGTGTGTGTATATGCATGTGTGTGTATATAATGGAATCTTGGTCTTTTAAAAGTATGAAATAATGCCATGTGCAGCAACATGGATGGACCTAGAGATTATCATACTAAGTGAAGTAAGTCAGATAAAGACAAATACCATATGATATCACTTGTATGTGGAAGCTAAAAAAATGATGCAAGCAAACTTATTTTAAAAACAGAAATAGACTCACAGAAAAAACACTTTATGGTTACCAAAGGGGAGAAGTGGGGGGAGGGATAAATTAGGAGTTTGGAATTAACATATACACACTAATATATATATATAAAATAGTTAAACAACATGGACCTACTGTATAGCACAAGGAACTATATTCAGTATCTTGTAATAACCCATAGTGGAAAAGAATCTGACAGAGGAGCCTAATGGGCTATAGTCCATATGGTTGCAAAAATTGGACACGACTGAAGAGACTTAGCATGTGTGTGTATATATATATATATATATATATATATATATAGTGTATATATATATATGTGTGTGTATATATATAACTCAGTCACTTTGTTGTACACTTGAAACATAAATTATATTTCAATTAAAAAAAGGTTGATTTGAAACGATGAAAGTTGTTAATGAATAAACTTAATGATTTTATATAAGTTAACCAGGCAGCACTTAGCAACTGTTTTATGGAGATAGTTTGGAAGGAATTAAACAGCTAAGAATTTTTGGACTGAGAAAAGATACAAGGCAAATATCAATAGATTACTGCCAGAAGTTACAGTGGTTAAAAGCCTCAATTTAGCAGTCAGGTATGTTTCTATTCAAAGTTTTGCTGTGCCACTTCTCAACTGAGACCTTGAACTAGTTACTTAATTTCTCTGGAGTGTAGTATCCTCACATGTAAAATGGGGATAATAATGTCCACTGCACAAGACTCTTGTGCAATTCAGAGAGATAATTTACCTTTCACTGCTAGATATTATTAGCCAGTGGAAAATTTTAATGATAACAATAATGACAATGATACTAGCTAAAGTTCTTACCATATGCTAGACATGTATTAATTCTAATCCTCATAATATCCCTATAAGGTAGGTAGTATTATCGTTCCTATTTTTCAGATGAAAATGAAGGCATGAAGAAACTAAGGTTCTTGCCCAAGGCCACATAATTATTAAGTGGTAGAAGGGTAGGAGTAGAAAAGTCAATTAGGAGACAACTGTAGTAGTCCAGAGAAAACAGTGACTTGAGTTAAGGTTGTGGCAGTGGAAATAATGCTAGTAGTCAAACAGTACGGTACATTTATATCTTTGGTTTTGTCAGCTTATCAAAAGTCTATTGTCTATGACCAGTGGGAGAAATCAGAACCAGCTCAGGAAATTTTAAAGTCCTCTGAAACTTTAAGTATGTGTCCTGGAAAAAAAAGAATTTATTCTAAGTAGAGGTATTTAAGATGAAGATTTTATTAAGGAGAGTTTAAGAAATACAAAATGGAAGAAGGGGATGAAGTCATCAAGGATAACCTAACACTTCACTAATTAGTACCTTAGAATTATCTACTCCATTATTTAAGGCCTATGGCTAGCTGTTTTAAGAAAGAGATTTTTAAAACCACAAAAGAGTGGCAAAGTATGTTAGTTTCCTACATCAATACACCTATTAAAGCCTGGAAGTGTGAAACATGAGGTCATCAGAACCAATATATTTTCTCCTACTTTGTAGAATCATACCATAATTGCAGACAAAGTACTTAAGCAGAAGTAAGTTTCTTCTTAAGGGTCAGCATTGCCAACCTAGACTTATAAGTGAAGGCTGAAAAAATTTCTGACTGCCACACCAAAACAAAACACATCTAAAATATCCTGCAATATTTCATAATACACTCTCTTATTGGAACAGAGCTTTGACCCTTCTTTCTGACAACCCACCAATAGGCTAACTGGGGTCACGATCATGACCATGGTTCAGAAGAAATAGTCTTGTTGCCACATAGAGAGAAGCACTGGATTTTAAGGTCATGTGTGACCCAGTTATCACTTGAGAGCTTCAGGTTAACAGATTCAGCCTTTTAAGGAAGTTGCATCATAAATTAAAAAAAAAAAAAAACAACTTATAATTTAGGCACACTGCCACCATGCCTGAAGTCACTTCAGTCACACTCCCACAGAGATTTATTTCATATGTTTATTTGATTTAGAGAAAGAAACAAAACCCCATAAACCTCTAACAGACACACTTTCCCATATATAGTGATAAAGATTTGAAGCAAAATTTAAGGTAAACAAATATAATTAGACTTTGGTAGATGCCCAACTTGATTCTTCATCATTTCATTCAAACTTTCATTTTATACACAGATTTTGGTCCAGTATTTCTATTTCATTCTGTTTAAGGAAATACAGAATCTAAACCTTTTTGGGATTTATCTTTTCTCCTGGGGTTTTAATCTATCTTGATATTGTAATTCTTTTAATGTTGTTGTTCAGTTGCTAAGTTGTGTCCAACTCTTTGCAACCCCTTGGACTGTAGCCTCCTCTGTTTCTGGAGTTCTCCAGGCAAGAATATTGGAATGAGTTGCCATTTCCTTCTCTAGGGTATCTTCGCGAACTAGGGGTCAAACCCAAGTCTTCTGCATTGGCAGGTGGATTCTTTACCATTTGAGCCACCTGGAAAGCCCAATTCCTTTAACAGGCTTTACTGAAATGTCATTAACATCTTTTATTTTTTCCCTTACACATGTATAGCCTGCTTAGAGGTAACATGACAGTTGCCTAGGTCTTCCTTTTAGGAATTTAGATTTTGCTTGAAAACGCCCTATTTCATCATTTTCTCTCACATATTGCCGGCAGAGGAAGATAATTATACAAGATTGCCCAAAAGGCATATGGCTTGTTTCCATGTTTACCTATAAAGAGGAGAATTTCCAATGTAATACCAAAGAAAACTAAAAAATCTTTCTCAACCTTATATTTTCTAATTGGACATAAGAGTCTGAATAATTTAATGTGATATTTTATTTACTTTCTTTTGGCCAAGCTAAACTAAGCAAAAATTCAGCAATCTGTATTTAATACACTAATAAGAAACTCTTCAGGATTTTTTCATGTCTGACTCTGTGACCCCATGGACTGTGGCACTCCAGGCTTCCCTGTCCATCATCAACTCCTAGAGCTTACTCAAAATCATGTCCCTCAAGTCGGTGATGCTGTCCAACCATCTAATCCTCTGTTGTCCCCTTCTCCTCCTGCCTTCAATCTTTCCCATCATCAGGGTCTTTTCCAATGAGTCAGTTCTTCATTACCTCCACCATAGTTTGGCCTCAGGTCAAATAACAGGGAGGGAACACAGCCCCACCCATCAACAGAAAATTAGATTAAAGATTTATGGAGCATGGACCCGCCCATCAAAATAAGACCCAGTTTCCCCCACAGTCAGTCTCTCCAATCAGGAAGCTTCCATAAGCCTCTTATCCTTATTCATCAGAGGGCAGACAGAATGAAAACCCACAATATCAGAAAACTAACCAAATTGATTACTTGGACCACAGCCTTGTCTAACTCAATGAAACTATGAGCCATGCCGTGTATGGCCACCCAAGACAGGTCATGGTGGAGAGTTCTGAGAAAACGTGGTCCACTGGAGAAGGCAATGGCAAACCACTTCAGTGTTCTTGCCTTGAGAACCTCTGTGTTGTTTACATAAAGCAAAAACATTTAAGATATATTTTAAAGGAGGATTTGGAACAGATACTTAAATGGATTTCATGATATCAGGAGCCCCTTTTTGGTGGGGGGGGGCAAGAATACTGGAGTGGGTTGCCATTTCCTTCTCCAGGAGATCTTCCCGAGCCAGGGATTGAACTTGGGTCTTATACTAGGAACACAGAGGTCAAAAACCTGGGGTTGCATTAGAGACAGTAAGCAAGAATTGGAATCAAGTTACTGGATCATATAGTGAAAACACAAAAGTTAGGAGAGGCAGAAACCTAGGGTGAATCAGTAAGGATGTAACTTCAAGAGCAACACAGAAGAAAAGGTCTATTAATACTGGTAGCACAGTAGTACAGAGGAATTTAAGAACTGCTGTGCTGATAATTCATCATTCACTTTGCTCAGTGTTCTACAGGCAAAGTAAACATAAAAAAAGGTAACAACTGTTATATGTGCTTTGTGTAAATATCTCATGTAATCCTTACTACAGTCTTCTGAGATATCTAATAATGTTATGATCTTTGTTTTATAGACAAGAAATCTGAGACTTTGAGAGCTTAAATGACTTGTCTATCTTGCATCTTTTAAGCATCATAGCAGGGATTCTAACCAAGACAGAACATAATAGTGCTTACTGACATCACAATTAAAGATTTGTTATATAATAGTCTCTTTTAAGTAATAGTAATCATTCTATATTTCTCCAAATCCCTTTTGAGTTAAGAATTATTAACTTTTGGATTAATGAATGTGTTAGGATTGGTTAAAGCAGTGCAAAGGGGGAATTACCTGGTGGTCCAGTAGTTTGGACTCAGTGCTTTCACTGCCAGGGAACCTGGGTTTGATCCCTGATGGGGGAAATAAGATCCCATGCAGAAAGCTGTGTTCAGTTTAGTTCAGTTCAGTTCAGTCACTCAGTCATGTCCAACTCTTTGTGACTCCATGAATTGCAGCACTCCAGGCCTCCCTGTCCATCACCAACTCCCGGAGTTCACTCAAACTCACGTCCATTGAGTCGGTGATGACATCCAGCCATCTCATCCTCTGTCCTCCTCTTTTCCTCCTGCCCCCAATCCCTCCCAGCATCAGAGTCTTTTCCAATGAGTCAACTCTTCGCATGAGGTGGCCAAAGTACTGGAGTTTCAGCTTAGCATCATTCCTTCCAAAGAACACCCAGGGCTGATCTCCTTTAGAATGGACTGGTTGGATCTCCTTGCAGTCCAAGGGACTCTCAAGAGTCTTCTCCAACACCACAGTTCAAAAGCATCAATTCTTTGGCGCTCAGCCTTCTTCACAGTCCAACTCTCACATCCATACGTGACCACTGGAAAAACCATAGCCTTGACTAGATGGACCTTTGTTGGCAAAGTAATGTCTCTGCTTTTCAATATGCTATCTAGGAATTCTCCAGGCCAGAATACTGGAGTGGGTAGCCTTTCCCTTCTCCAGGGGATCTTCCCAACCCAGGGATCAAACCCAGGTCTCCCGCATTGCAGACAGATTCTATAGCAGCTGAGCCACACGGGAAGCGTTTTATAGATTATGCTAAAATAAGTTAATGTATCGGAGAAGGCAATAGCATCCCACTCCAGTACTCTTGCCTGGAAAATCCCATGGACGGAGGAGCCTGGAAGGCTGCAGTCCATGGGGTCGCTGAGGGTCAGACACGACTGAACGACTTCACTTTTCACTTTCATGCATTGGAGAAGGAAATGGCAACCCACTCCAGTGTTCTTGCCTGGAGAATCCCAGGAATGGGGGAGCCTGGTGGGCTGCCATCTATGGGGTCCACAGAGTCAGACACGACTGAAGTGACTTAGCAGCAAGTTAATGTATACTCACTCCTCTGAAGGTTCCATGCTAGAACAGGGATTTTGGAAGGGACTGAAGATCAGGTTACCACAGAGATGAAGGCCAGGTAAATTTCTCCTTCTCTCATTTCTCTGATTATTTTAGGTGTACTTCTTAGTGCTTTCTCTAATTCAGGACTTACGCTGAGAGAGGAGTGAACAGAACTTCATATCACATTCCAGCAGCAGCTGTGGAATAGTTCAGATCAGTTCAGTTCAGTTCAGTCACTGAGTCGTGTCTGACTCTTTGCGACCTCATGAATCGCAGCACTCCAGGCCTCCCTGTCCATCACCAACTCCCGGAGTTCACTCAGACTCACATCCATCGAGTCAGTGATGCCATCCAGCCATCTCATCCTCTGTCGTTCCCTTCTCCTCCTGCCCCCAAACTCTCCCAGCATCAGAGTCTTTTCCAATGAGTCAACTCTTCGCATGAGGTGGCCAAAGTACTGGAGTTTCAACTTTAGCATCATTCCTTCCAAAGAAATCCCAGGGCTGATCTCCTTCAAAATGGACTGGTTGGATCTCCTTGCAGTCCAAGGGACTCTCAAGAGTCTTCTCCAACACCAGAGTTCAAAAGCATCAATTCTTCAGCACTCAGCCTTCTTCACAGTCCAAATTTCACATCCATACGTGACCACTGGAAAAACCATAGCCTTGACTAGACGGACCTTTGTTGGCAAAGTAGTGTCTCTGCTTTTCAATATGCTATCTAGGTTGGCCATAACTTTCCTTCCAAGGAGTAAGCATCTTTTAATTTCATGGCTGCAGTCACCATCTGCAGTGATTTTGGAGCCCCCAAAATAAAGTCTGACACTGTTTCCACTGTTTCCCCATCTATTTCCCATGAAGTGAGGGGACCAGATGCCATCATCTTCGTTTTCTGAATGTTGAGCTTTAAGCCAACTTTTTCACTCTCCTCTTTCACCTTCATCAAGAGGCTTTTTAGTTCCTCTTCACTTTCTGCCATAAGGGTGGTGTCATCTGCATATCTGAGGTTATTGATATTTCTCCCAGCCATCTTGATTCCAGCTTGTGTTTCTTCCAGTCCAGCATTTCTCATGATGTACTCTGCATAGAAGTTAAATAAGCAGGGTGACAATATACAGCCTTGACATACTCCTTTTCCTATTTGGAACCAGTCTGTTGTTCCATGTCCACTTGTAACTTTTACTTCCTGACCTGCATACAGATTTCTCAAGAGGCAGGTCAGGTGGTCTGGTATTCCCATCTCTTTCAGAATTTTCCACAGTTTATTGTGATCCACACAGTCAAAGGCTTTGGCATAGTCAATAAAGCAGAAAGAGATGTTTTTCTGGAACTCTCTTGCTTTTTCCATGATCCAGCAGATGTTGGCAATTTGATCTCTGGTTCCTCTGCCTTTTCTAAAACCAGCTTGAACATCAGTAAGTTCACATATTACTGAAGCCTGGCTTGGAGAATTTTGAGCATTACTTTACTAGCATGTGAGATGAGTGCAATTGTGCTGCAGTTTGAGCATTCTTTGGCATTGCCTTTCTTTGGGATTGGAATGAAAACTCACCTTGGAATAGTTCAGTATGATGTAATTAATATTTTCAGGGTTTCTAATATATATGTGTTTTAAAATCTTAAGTGGAGTAGGTTGTCATGCCCTCCTCCAGGCGATCTTCCTGACCCAGGGATAGAACCCAAGTTTCCTGCATTGCAGGCAGATTCTTTACTGCTGAGACACCAGGGAAGCCCCCCTGATATGTCTTCATGATACTCAACATTTCACTGTTTCTTCTCCCCTGAGTTTAGTATTTAGCTGATGTTAAATACTAAAGTTTTCAGGAAACAAACTGCAGAGACTCCCTTGGCTTTTTCCTGCATCATGATCAGAATTTTAACAAAAATTAATATTATAATTCCGTCTAGTTCATCCCCAAGTTCATTGCCTTATTCTAGATCCCGAAATAAAACATCTCACTTTTAATTTATTTGTAGGCTGATAAAAACATCCTGTAGTCTATCCCAATAATCTTGATCTCTAATAGAAGAATTTGGAGCTTTGGACTCGGCGTCTTCTTCTCTATATTATTTATAAATGTTGGGTAACTACCAATTTGCTTGGTTCTCTTGAATACAAATCACATTTGTAGTTGGCCAGTGCTTTATTCAATAAAGACTGCATATTTTGTTCAAAACTCTGTCAAAGAGCTTCAGAATGTGTTATTTTGCCTGATTTTCATGTATATCTAGCCTACCTTGTAGGCTTTCTGTTTTTTCTACTTACACTATCTTTTACATTCTTTGAAAGATTACTTTTCTTCTTAAATTGGTTGTATAAGGCCTTCTCTCGACAGGTATTCTGAGGACATACTTTTCCTGGAGTCTAATACATTGTTTTAAATAATCACTAATTTTTTTATTGCCTAGTTATTAAATGTTCCTTTCCTAATCTTATCTCTATCTAATGCATTTAGTTTCCCTTTCCACCCTTTTTGATTCTGGGAATTCTCAATTAATACCTAATTTGATTTGTGATGTAAGAAAGATGAGATATAAGGTAGAATGTTCTTTTTTGACACCAGTGAGTTTAAATAATTTGATTTCGCTTCCTAATATGTTGTGGAGGTCTAATTTTCAGTACTGGTCCTTCTGTGGGTCATGCATGTGGCAAATGTGATTTCTTGCACCATAGTTATCTTAGTTTACCTATATGGCCACAAAGCAATTTAGACAAGTTGTAATTCTTTCCTGTATTTTTCCCCAAAGTAGTGATTTTTGTGGAGCTTTCTCCAAGAAAATGAGACTGTTGATACATTGTTTAAACTGAAGTGGGTGTAAAAGAGATGCAGAAGATATTCTAGTTAATGATAACTGAATATGATCAAGTATTCTGATAGTTTTCTTGTGTAACTTTTCTACGAGTGAAAAAGATTTGAATAACTCTTGAGTGCGAGTGGAGGGATGGCAGTGACCTATCTAAATGGTTGGCTTCAGGTTCCAAGAATGAACTCGGAACATCCAAGATTGATTAGCTTCCTATCCACAGCATTAAATCTTCAGAAAGCCTGTATATCAAAAATAAACTTTAAGGTTGTTTGATGATGAGAGTTTTCCATCAGCCATACTAACATGATGAGAAGAAACTCGAGATATTTTGGAGACCTTGGCAGCACTTCAAAGAGTTATAGAAAAGAATGTAGAGAACTTTTCCAAGTTTTGGAAGGCAGCAGTTTGGCTGAGACATACACACACTGCAACGAGAAGCTCCCTTGAAAACATTTTAAAAGGCTTTTCTTATTTTGGGATTCTAAATTATGGCAAAATTCATGCAGGCTTAAAACACAATTCTGCACCCATATTCCTCCCCAAAGTTTCTCTCCGTGTTAACACTGCTAAAGGATTCCTGAGGCATTTGCAGTAAGCGTTTCAATCAGGTAGCTGATAGTCCTTCTAAATGCCGCTTCAAAATATTCTAAAACGAATCTCTTTCATCTCTAATATATTTACTTTTGTTTTGCAGATCTCAAAAGGTGAAGCAACTTAGAGATCTGGGGTCACATCCCTGACGACCTAGAGTTAAGCTGGTGTCGCTTCGCAAGATTTTGGTACCCGAAGCAGCGGAACCGGGATTTAGCATCCTTCCTCTGATAGCACATTTCTTAAAGCAAGCATTCTGCACGTTTGAACAGCGTCTCTTCCATACCCAACACCTCCTCCCACCCCGCCCCCTGGTTCCTTCCCACCCTCTACCTCGCACCCCCCACCTCCCGCCCCCAGCCTGCGCATGCGTCCTAAGAACCCCCTACACTCGCGGCACAGACTCAGAGTATTGTCGGGGGCTATTCTCTATCCCAGGAACATGGCGGCGAGTCAGGGAGGTGGTGGTAACAGTGGGGGCGGCGGTTGTGGTGGAGGTGGAAGTAGCGGTGGCGGTGGTGGGGCCGGCGGGGGAGGTGGCGGAGCCGGAGTGGGAGGCGGCGGCGGCGGCGGCGGCGGCGGGACCATGGTGGTGCCCATCCCGGTACCGACTCTTTTCGGTCAGCCGTTCCCCAACGGGCCGCAGTGGAACCAGGGGAGCCTGCAGCCTCAACACACCGTGAGGAGCCTGGACCGGGCCCTGGAGGAGGCGGGCAACTCCGGCATCCTAAGCCTCAGCGGTAGGAAGCTCCGAGACTTCCCGGGCAGCGGCTACGACCTGACGGACACCACCCAAGCAGGTGACAGGGCGGGGAGGGGGAGGGGAACTGGGCGAGGAGGTGGGGGCAGTGGGTTTCTGGGTGGCTGCGTGGCTGCGTTGTTAGACTCTGCCGATCTGGGCGGGTGCGCGGGGGCGGCGAGACTGAGTCGGAGCAGCCAGTTCTGAATGTGAGGGGCAGAGCAGGGAAGTGGCGGCGGGGGTGGGGGGGGAGTGGGGGGTTAGTGGGGGGTGGGCAGGAATGCTGACTGAAGGGTCTGTGGAAACCTGGTGGGATGTGAGGAGTGAAAGAGCATTATTGTTAAAGCGAGTTTCCCCACTAAAGGGGTGGGGAGGGAGGTATTGACACCTTCCTGAATGCACTTCTTCCAACTCTCGTGAATGTTCTGGTCTTTCCTGGAGGAAAAAAAGACAATACATAAGACCATAATCTATACATATTCTTTAAAGCCATGCGTGCCTGTAGAAATGGTATGTCCCTTTTCCTAGTGCAGCAGCAGTATTGCCACGGTTTTTTTCTGTGTTCTTATTTTGTGTGTGTTTTAATCATCCTAGAATAGTCTTGCCTTCTTGTCACGTATGCCGTTAAATACTGAGATTTGTCATTTTCCTGGTGTTGAGGTAGTGGTGCTTAAATTAGTATTTGCTGCAACGGCAAATTAAATCATCAATCACTTATGTGTCTGCTTTACTAAGGGAAAGAATCCTTGTTTTGAGTTGTGTTGGAGTCTTAATTTTCATTACAGATGTAACCAAAAATTGTAAGGGCATTTTTGAGAATCAAAATTAACTCCATTCTTTTTGGAGTTGTGGGTTAATGGCTTATCATTTTGGATGAGAAATAGGCTATTGTAATGTTCTTCATATACTCGCTGGTACTCTTTGTTGTGGATGGCATTTTTTGTTATGAACAGTCACCCCTCTGCCTTATAAGCCAATGCGGATTATTTTAGGTGTGTTTTGATTTGATGAAAGACTTTTCACTTTTCATAATCTTCAAATATGTTATTTATGTATCTGTTTTCATCTGCTTTGCTGAAAGAAATCATGGACAAAATGATCTTAATAAATTTAGTGATTTTGAGGCAATGTAGTAAGTAAATTCACTCATAATGGGAGGTAATAAAAGACCTCTTATTTTCAGAATAACACTATTTCATTGTATTGTGTTTCTAGATATTAAATCAAGATGTGTGTTTGGATGAGGGTGGCGGGAGGAAGAGAACCTAAAATTGACGCCTCCTATCCAGTTATTCTCTTAGGAGTTATCCTAAGAACCATCAATGATTTTGTGTGTTGGAAAGCATATTTGAGTATTTACTCTTTCACTCTGAACAGATTTCCTAAACAAGATGTTCACATATTCAAGATATATTGGCAAGACATTATACTACTAGGTATGTTCTTCAAAGGCTTCAAGAAAAATGATTTCAGACTGCATCATTATAGGGATTTGTTGTTTTGCTTGTTGGTTAGCTATAAAAGATTTATCTATTTATAGTGCAAAGTTGAAGCATCCTAGGTTGGCATTCTGGCCTTTCACTGTCTGGCTTCTGTTTATTGTTGCAGCCTTAAGTCCTCAAATGCTCCTACATAGAACCCTCTGTTCCAACTAGGTCAGCTCCCAGTTCCTTAAACACGGTTTATGAATTTCTGCCTCATCTTTGTAGAAGATCCATATTCATGAGATTTCCTTTTCTCCACCTATTTAATTTTGTTCAAGCCCCAGCTTTTCCAAGATGCTGTCTCCACCTCCCTTAGTCCAGGGCAGTCTTCTGTTTCTTTGAATTCCCATGGTACTTAATGTCTTTACCACTTACGTGCTAGTGCTGGCTTTATTTTCTTTTTTACGTTTTCCTTTCCCTGGGAAGATGGAAAGCTGCTTAAGGGCAGGGAATAAGTAATACAGTTCCTTAGTTTTCTCATTATATACTGCTTATATTGTACTTAATATTTTTCATAAATATGAATATCATCTTATGTGATTATAACCATTGGCTTTTAAGGCTTCAGTTTGTTTTCAGAGGCAAGTTTTAACACAAATCAGAACCATATTTATTCTTGGTAAAATTCATTCATCATAAACTTTATCAGTGTCTACAGTAACAGAGAACTTTTTGAAATAATTCCACCTCATTTTACTTTTTTAAAAAAATTGAATTGGTGTTCCTTGTGGGAACACATGAGAATTTAAATGAGAAATCTGTGGGTGATTCATTTGCCATTCATTTTTGACCAAATTCAACCACAAGAGACTAGTATCCATTGTATATAAATGGAATTGAAGAAAAATAGAGCATGTTTGAGATTATACATACATACCTGTATATATACAAACATATAAATATGTATATGCAATATAGTCTCTGCTCAATGAAAACAGTTCTGTTTGTTGTTATTGTTATATTTAAAATGACTCTCAGTGGAATAATGTTTCAGTACCAAATTGATTAGTTAGACAGCAATGGTTTATTGAGTTGCGAAGAGACTGGAAGAAGGGAAAATAGGTAGGAAGCTATTTGTTAATCTAGGTGTGAGGTGGTGAAAATCTAGGTTAAAACAAAATTGGATTAGAAGGGGAAATTGATACATTTAAAGGAAGGGAGATGGCTCTTCACATTGTTTGCTGTTCCTTACCAGGTACATAAAAGATGAAATAGACCTGTGGCTTTCCACCTTGCCTGCATTTTAAGATAGCAAGGGAGTTTTTTTTTAATCTATTCCCCGGGCTCCACCCCAGACCAGTTAAATCAGAGTCTCAGGGGCAAAGAGAGGGGTGTGTGTGTGTGTGTGTGTAAATATTCCCAGGTGATTCTTCTGTGCAGTCAGGGTTGGGAAACTCTAGAATTTTTTAGGCATTTAAGAAATATTTATTGTTTGAGTGAATGAGAACATTGATAAAAGTTTGGTGACTAACCTAAAGCTAATTGTCAAGAAGGTGAAAACCAAAGCTAGGAAGGAACTAAATGTTCAAGTTCTAGTACAGAGATCAGAACCAAATATTCACATTCTAGTTCAGTACTCTTTCTGATAGACTTGTGTGAAGCAGACTCATTTTTTTTTCATCATATTATGTCTGTAGTGACTAGGAACTTACAGGAAACTATAGTTTCTCCAGTTCCCTTGAATAACTGTTTTACATTTAACATTGTTGGATAAATTTGTGTTAAAATACTGACTGTAAAATATGTAGCAGCAAAGTCTTATTTTCTCTATTAATAGTCTTCCTGTGAGGGAATGTGGATTATATATAGCTGATAGCAAAGTTTATCTTTGGTATTTTTTTATTTCTCTTTGCATTTCTGTTGTCTGTTCTTCTTCACTTGTCCCCTTCCTCCTGCTGCCCTCCTTATTTCTTTTCCCCTCTTCAGCCTCACTCCCCTTTCTTTGCTGGGATGGAGCTCAACTGCTAATAACTAATTATGGCAGCCTTTCTAGGCGATTAACATTTAAAAGAGAGAGTTTGCCAATTTACTTGATTCTCCATTTGGTTGTGCTCACGACCTTTTTTGAATTGATAAGCCTTCCAGATACTTCTTAATTAAAATCCTCATGCATATAAAAACATGAAATCAGGGATCAGAAAGTTTCAGGAAAGTAGCTAACTCTGGTTGTAATGTCTTATCTTTGCTGGTCTGTGGGTAGACTTGGCAAGACAAAGGGAAATTGCCTAGAAAGTTTTAGTCTATCTGGATACTGTGATACTTGTTGACTTTAAGAGAGCTTAAAAATGATAATGGGTAAATGGCTATGCAAACAAATTTGGAAACTTTTCATATTTGACTGTCACCAGTACTACAAGTAAGTCTCAGTCTATTTGCAGCTGCCCTCTCTGCTTATTCATACTTCTTTATGCCCATAAACAATAGGTCTGTGAAACAGATTTAGGAATTCTTTACATACATCAGATTATGCTGTGTCCTGATGAATCACATGTTTTCCTGTAAACCTGGAGTCAACTCTAGTATTTCCTACATGTGCTGGTTCACCTCTTCAACTGTGGAGCATGATGCATTGTATCTGCTTGTAAAATGGAGCCAGTTAAACTTTGCAGCCTCTGATTTTGTTACATAGGTGAAGGCCATCTTAGTGCATTCAGTGGAATAAGCTTGTGATTTTGTTGCCAGAGTCAAATATCTGTCTTGCTTTATGTAATAAATGTCTTGCTGAAAAATTAATATGAAGGACATTTTTGTTGGTTGACTCATATTTTAATTGGTTCAGATTGAATTTGAGTTGCTAAACCTTGCAGTGTTTTTATTCAGTGATGAATTCTCCTAGAGCATAAATAGTTGCCCTTTCTTTGTTTTGCAAGTTCACATTTTAAAGTGTTTAAAAAAAAAAAAAAAACCCAAAACCCATGGTAAATAAGAAACACAAAATAAAAAAAAAAGTTATCTTAAATCAGAGTGTATGTTTGTCATTAAACTCATACCATTTATACGGCTCCTTGTAAATTCTAAGCACTTTCATATATATTACCCTTTTGTACCCTAATAATAACCCTGTGAGCTTTGTAGAGTGCATAGTAATTACCCTTTGTTGTTGAGAGAGATTAAGTGATTTGCCAGAAGTTAAATGGCTAGTATATGTCAAAGTGTGGGTCAGAGGCTAGATTTTCTAAATTTAACACTATTCCAGTGTTATTTCTGTTGCAACACTTTCTCTTCTTATAACAAAGCTATTAATAAACACTGTGCTAATAAATAGGTGATTTAATCTGAAAGATGAATGCTTACTTAGCTTCATAGATTATATAGTTTCTGTTTATGGTCCAGTGTGTTTTGTTTTGCACATGATATTTGCATAGCTTGTCTTCATGGTATTGGTTTTACAATAGGTACATTAAGCAAGCTTTTATTAAACTCTAACTCTGGAAACATGATCCTCTAAAGGTTTATAAAATAGGTGCATGTGAACAGTAATATATGTAATTATTAGAAAAGAGATGTAGCAATATTAAAAATATATATTTTAATAAACTATACAAATAAGTTATATGGAACTGTGGCATACAGCTTAATTTTATTGGGAGTTAAGTTAGTTTGAGAAAATTTCCTATAAAGTTAACTTGCTGAATCTTGAGTTAAATGATTACTATGGGATCAGCTTCAGTTCAGTTCAGTTGCTAAGTTGTGTCCGACTGTTTGCGACCCCATGCATGCCGGGTTGGTTAGGATTAAGCAGAAAGGGACAATTGCAGGCTTTCAGGGGAGAAATTACACCCATATGGAGTTGAGAATGGCATTGCATATTAAGGGCAGATGTTAACTGAACGTTCACTCTGTATTTTCTCAAACATACCTGGAGGCTGAGAGGAGGGAATTGGTGGAGAGTTCAGTGTTAAAATACAAGATGGGGAGGGAGGATCTTCATGGACTGGGTGGAGAGTCGTTAGCAATGGAAGGGAGGGGTTACCTAGTTCCCTGACTTTTACTAAGGTGGATGGGAATGTAGATCCCTGGGGACAATAATGTCTTAAATTTTAATGTTAATCGATGCAGTGTCATCTGGGAAAACAAGTTTACAAGCATAGGAATAGGTACTCAATAGAGCAAAATGCTTTAAGGAGTCATTATGGAGAATAAGCCACAGTTTAGAATTAGGAGTGTGTGATAAGCAGCTAGATTAGTTGCATTTGAAAAATATGAGCTTACCATGTTTTCTGAAAAAAATTACCATATATACTGCATGACAGGTAGAAGAACAGAAGTGGTTGATTGGAATATTTTAGAATTGGGATTATAGAGACACTGGCTTAAAGTTTAAAATTTAATATTTTGATTTAGATTGTTTGTAACATAAACTCTGAAGTATTTATTTATCATCAAAAGCATAAAGATATACAAGATCCAGAACCTCATTGACAGCATGAGAAGTGATGTTCAGGACACTTTTCACAAATAAAAGTAATTGCAGACTTAGAGCATATTGATTTCCTGGGAGGTGGTATTTAAGTTCCAAGGCATACAGTCACACTTTGCAAAAGGGTATATCATTCTTCTAGCCCATCCCAACAGTACACTCTAAGGGATACTTAAACTGTGTGATGCCCACCCCCATTGTACAGAGACTGTTCATCATCATGAACAATTTAGACCGGGAAACCTTTTACATTTCTCTATACTTTGTGTATATTTAGGTAGTTCTTGAAGCATTGTAATACAATCAGTTCTCTGAAAAGTTTCAGAAAGTTTTCTCTGCTTCCCTTTTTTCCCCCCATTACCCTTTTATAGAAAAAAAAAATACCTTATACTCCAGGGAACCATTTAATGTAATAAAAGAAAACTGTAGAAGTGAGTTTTATAACAATAATTTAAGTTTGTGTTTAGTTTCATTTTAAACTAGTGTATTCAGTCTGCTAAAGGTCTTTTAGTCTTTACATTTCTACTGTTTCAAATAAATTACAAATTGATAGCATTCCACTTATAGACTACCAGTCAGTAGACTGTAATGGATAGTTAAACAATAGATATTGTCTAATACATATTTTGATAAAAAACTTTTTTTAAGTTTTTTTTTTCCAAATAGGAAAGTAAAGTCTTACCTATTTGTGGACATTGTTTATCTGTATACTCTTATAATTTGAGGCATAGATTGGTGTTTAAATTAATTATGCTTCTTTCAGTGAAATTTTATGCATAATATTAGGGATGTAAGGGGACAAAAGACAGAAATAAAATGACTGTGTATACACTTTTATTTGAACTGTATAGAGACTAACCAATTCTAGAACATTTGTGAATTTGGATTTGATTCAAAAATGACTTCGTTAAATGATTATGTCCCTAAGAGACTCCAGAATGTGCAGCATAGAAATTTTCCCCTCTTAAAAAAACAATTTCAATATATAAATCCTTAGTACTTTAGCTAATTGGTTAGAGATGCCTGTGTCAATGGGAAATCAATTACTTTTAAAGTTATTTATAAATTTAAAAGTAGTAAATCAAACATAGATAACTATCTCCTTAATCTACCTTGATGAGTATGTAAGAATACATTTGTCATATCTATTTTATATAAATGGACAAGATGGTAAAGTTGCTGCCTTTAGGGAATTTATGATTTAAAGGGGTGGTATAAATTAAGTATTCATGTATCTATTATATAGGCTAGATCATGCTTTTAAGGAATGGGGAACTTGCCCCCAAGAGATATTTGGTAATGTTGGGGCTTCCCTGGTAGCTCAGATGGTAAAGCGTCTGCCTGCAATGCAGGAGATCTGGGTTTGATCCCTGGGTTGGGACGATCTCCTGGAGAAGGAAATGGCAGCCCACTCCAGTACTCTTGCCTGGAAAATTCCATGGATAGAGGAGCCTGGTAGGCTACAGTCCATGGGATCGCAAAGAGTTGGACACGACTGAGCAACTTCATTGGTTTTTGGAAACAGTTTTGATTCTCATAACTTGGGGATGCTACTGACATTTAGTGGGTAGAAGCCAAGGATGCTGCTAAGCATCCTAAAATGAACAGGACTGCACACACAAGAAAGACTTTCCAGGTCCAAAATGTCAATGGTGCCAAGACTGAGCACTGCTTGGCTAAAGTAAGATGAATGTCATAAGCGAAAACAAAGCAGTGTGCAAATTTGAAGAGGGAATGGTGACATCGATTATAGGATAGGCTTTGAAGGGGAGAGGATCAGATTTTATACTTAATCATGAAAAGAGGATCCAATTCTCTGCGACCCCATGGACTATAGCTTACCTGTCTCCTCAGTCCATGGAGTTTTCCAGGCAAGAATACTGGGGTGGGTTGCCATTTCCTCCTCCAGGGGATCTTCCCAACCCAGGGATCGAACCCATGTCTCCAGCATCTCCTGCAGTGGCAGGCAGGTTCTTTATCACTGCACCACCTGGGAAGCCCATTAAAAAAAAAAAAAAAGAGGATACTACATGAATATTGAAATCCCAGAGTATCTTGAAACTCAAAATGTCAAAAAAAAAAAAAATCAACTTTTGTATTGACCCTAGGACCTCTGGTCTTGCAGACCAGAAACTTGGGAATTGTTCTTGACTCTTCACCTTCCCTCACCCTCTATATATGGTTGGAACTTAAGGGCTCTTGATCATAACTCTTTGAATAGCTTTCAATTCTGTTCCATTCCTGTCTAATCTCAGTGTCAGTTGTTGTTGTTTATGTCCTTCTCTCCTCACCTTTAACTGACCCTATCAGCAGTTTTTCCCAAATGATTTCTCTGCTTCATGTTCGGTTTGCTTCAAGTCCAATTTGTTCTTCATACTGTAGTCTGAGGACTCTTTCTCATATGCAAATCTGGTTGACACTTGTTGCTACTAAGACAGCTTCGAGCCAGTAAGCTAGCTCCTTAATAATACACTGCTTAGTTCTTGTTTTGAACTTTTAAAAAATGTAATTCATAACTCTGCTTTATATAACTGGTAATTTTAATATTATATTACTTACTACTAAGTTGCAAAGATATAAATTGTTGTATGAAACTGTAGTTCATTCTTTTTGATGGCTGAATTGTCTTTCATTGTGCAACTATAGCATACTTTATCTACTTTCTCACTGGTAGCCATAATATTGTTAACATATTTTTACTCTTGTGAACAGTACTACTATAAGTCTTATTATTCATGTGTCCTGTTGTACATATACAAGAATTTCTTGTGTGTATACTTGTGAATGAAATAGCTGGGTTATATAATAATATTTGTTGTTGTTCATTTGCCAAGTTGTGTCTGACTCTTTTTGACCCCATGGACTGCAGCATGCCAGGCTCCCTATCCTTCACCATTTCCTGGAGTTTGCTCAAACTCATGTCCATTGAGTTGTTGATGTCATCCAACCATCTCATCCTCTGTTGTCCCCTTCTCCTCCTGGCTTCAATCTTGCCCAGCATCAGAGTCTTTTCCACTGAGTCAGCCTATCGCATCAGGTGGCCAAAGTATTGGAGCTTCAGCTTCAGCATCAGTCCTTCCAATGAATATTCAGGGTTGATTTCCTTTAGAATTGACTGGTTTAATCTTCTTGCAGTTGAAGGAACTCTCAAGAGTCTTCCCCAGCACAGCAGTTAGAAAGCATCAATTCTTTACCGCTCAGCCTTCTTTATGGTCCAACTCTCACATCCATACATGACTACTGGAAAAACCATAGCTATGACTATACAGACCTTTGTTGGCAAAGTGATATCTCTACTGCTTAAAAGCACTGGCTAGGTTTGACATAGCTATACTTCCAAGGAGCAAGAATCTTTTAATTTTGCAGTCAACTTCTGCATTGATTTTGTAGCCCAAGAAAATGAAATCTGACACTGTTTCCACATTTTCCCCATCTATTTGCCATGAAGTGATGGGACTGGATGCCATGATCTTAGTTTTTTTATTTTTTTATATTTTTTATTATTTTTTTTAAATTTTATTTTATTTTTAGACTTTACATAATTGTATTAGTTTTGCCAAATATCAAAATGTATCCGCCACAGGTATACATGTGTTCCCCATCCTGAACCCTCCTCCCTCCTCCCTCCCCATTCCGTCCCTCTGGGTCATCCCAGTGCACCAGCCCCAAGCATCCAGTATCGTGCATCGAACCTAGACTGGCAACTCGTTTCATACATGATATTTTACATGTTTCAATGCCATTCTCCCAAATCTTCCCACCCTCTCCCTCTCTCACAGAGTCCATAAGACTGTTCTATACATCAGTGTCTCTTTTGCTGTCTTGTACACAGGGTTATTGTTACCATCTTTCTAAATTCCATATATATGCGTTAGTATACTGTATTGGTGTTTTTCTTTCTGGCTTACTTCACTCTGTATAATAGGCTCCAGTTTCATCCACCTCATTAGAACTGATTGAAATGTATTCTTTTTAATGGCTGAGTAATACTCCATTGTGTATATGTACCACAGCTTTCTTATCCATTCATCTGCTGATGGACATCTAGGTTGCTTCCATGTCCTGGCTATTATAAACAGTGCTGCGATGAACATTGGGGTACACGTGTCTCTTTCCCTTCTGGTTTCCTCAGTGTGTATGCCCAGCAGTGGGATTGCTGGATCATAAGGCAGTTCTATTTCCAGTTTTTTAAGGAATCTCCACACTGTTCTCCATAGTGGCTGTACTAGTTTGCATTCCCACCAACAGTGTAAGAGGGTTCCCTTTTCTCCACACCCTCTCCAGCATTTATTACTTGTAGACTTTTGGATCACAGCCATTCTGACTGGTGTGAAATGGTACCTCATAGTGGTTTTGATTTGCATTTCTCTGATAATGAGTGATGTTGAGCATCTTTTCATGTGTTTGTTAGCCATCTGTATGTCTTCTTTGGAGAAATGTCTATTTAGTTCTTTGGCCCATTTTTTGATTGGGTCATTTATTTTTCTGGAGTTGAACTTTAGGAATTGCTTGTATATTCTCGAGATTAGTTGTTTGTCAGTTGCTTCATTTGCTATTATCTTCTCCCATTCTGAAGGCTGTCTTTTCACCTTGCTAATAGTTTCCTTTGATGTGCAGAAGCTTTTAAGGTTAATTAGGTCCCATTTGTTTATTTTTGCTTTTATTTCCAATATTCTGGGAGGTGGGTCATAGAGGATCCTGCTGTGATGTATGTCAGAGAGTGTTTTGCCTATGTTCTCCTCTAGGAGTTTTATAGTTTCTGGTCTTACGTTTAGATCTTTAATCCATTTTGAGTTTATTTTTGTGTATGGTGTTAGAAAGTGTTCTAGTTTCATTCTTTTACAAGTGGTTGACCAGATTTCCCAGCACCACTTGTTAAAGAGATTGTCTTTAATCCATTGTATATTCTTGCCTCCTTTGTCAAAGATAAGGTGTCCATACGTGTGTGGATTTATCTCTGGGCTTTCTATTTTGTTCCATTGATCTATATTTCTGTCTTTGTGCCAGTACCATACTGTCTTGATAACTGTGGCTTTGTAGTAGAGCCTGAAGTCAGGTAGGTTGACTCCTCCAGTTCCATTCTTCTTTCTCAAGATCGCTTTGGCTATTCGAGGTTTTTTGTATTTCCATACAAATTGTGAAATTATTTGTTCTAGCTCTGTGAAGAATGCTTGATAGGGATTGCATTGAATCTATAGATTGCTTAGGGTAGTATACTCATTTTCACTATATTGATTCTTCCAATCCATGAACATGGTATATTTCTCCATCTGTTAGTGTCCTATTTGATTTCTTTCACCAGTGTTTTATAGTTTTCTATATATAGGTCTTTAGTTTCTTTAGGTAGATATATTCCTAAGTATTTTATTCTTTCCGTTGCAATGGTGAATGGAATTGTTTCCTTAATTTCTCTTTCTGTTTTCTCATTATTGGTGTATAGGAATGCAAGTGATTTCTGTGTGTTGATTTTATATCCTGCAACTTTACTATAGTCATTGATTAGTTCTAGTAATTTTCTGGTGGAGTCTTTAGGGTTTTCTATGTAGAGGATCATATCATCTGCAAATAGTGAGAGTTTTGCTTCTTCTTTTCCAATTTGGATTCCTTTTATTTCTTTTTCTGCTCTGATTGCTGTGGCCAAAACTTCCAAAACTATGTTGAATAGTAATGGTGAAAGTGGGCACCCTTGTCTTGTTCCTGACTTTAGAGGAAATGCTTTCAATTTTTCACCATTGAGGATAATGTTTGCTGTGGGTTTGTCATATATAGCTTTTATTATGTTGAGGTGTGTTCCTTCTATTCCTGCTTTCTGGAGAGTTTTTATCATAAATGGATGTTGAATTTTGTCAAAGGCTTTCTCTGCATCTATTGAGATAATCATATGGTTTTTATTTTTCAATTTGTTAATGTGGTGTATTACATTGATTGATTTGCGGATATTGAAGAATCCTTGCATCCCTGGGGTAAAGCCCACTTGGTCATGGTGTATGATCTTTTTAATGTGTTGTTGGATTCTGATTGCTAGAATGTTGTTAAGGATTTTTGCATCTATGTTCATCAGTGATATTGGCCTGTAGTTTTCTTTTTTTGTGGGATCTTTGTCAGGTTTTGGTATTAGGGTGATGGTGGCCTCATAGAATGAGTTTGGAAGTTTACCATCCTCTGCAATTTTCTGGAAGAGTTTGAGCAGGATAGGTGTTAGCTCTTCTCTAAATTTTTGGTAGAATTCAGCTGTGAAGCCGTCTGGACCTGGGCTTTTGTTTGCTGGAAGATTTTTGATTACAATTTCAATTTCCGTGCTTGTGATGGGTCTGTTAAGATTTTCTATTTCTTCCTGATCGAGTTTTGGAAAGTTGTACTTTTCTGGGAATTTGTCCATTTCTTCCACGTTGTCCATTTTATTGGCATATAATTGTTGATAGTAGTCTCTTATGATCCTTTGTATTTCTGTGTTGTCTGTTGTGATCTCTCCATTTTCATTTCGAATTTTATTGATTTGATTTTTCTCCCTTTGTTTCTTGATGAGTCTGGCTAATGGTTTGTCAATTTTATTTATCCTTTCAAAAATCCAGCTTTTGGTTTTGTTGATTTTTGCTATGATCTCTTTTGTTTCTTTTGCATTTATTTCTGCTGTAAGTTTTAAGATTTCTTTCCTTCTACTAACCCTGGGGTTCTTCATTTCTTCCTTTTCTAGTTGCTTTAGGTGTCAAGTTAGGTTATTTATTTGACTTTTTTCTTGTTTCTTGAGGTGTGCCTGTATTGTTGTGAACTTTCCCCTTAGGACTGCTTTTACCGTGTCCCACAGGTTTTGGGTTGTTGTGTTTTCATTTTCATTCTTTTCTATGCAAATTTTGATTTCTTTTTTGATTTCTTCTGTGATTTGTTGGTTATTCAGCAGCGTGTTGTTCAGCCTCCATATGTTGGAATTTTTAATAGTTTTTCTCCTGTAATTGAGATCTAATCTTACTTCATTGTGGTCAGAAAAGATGCTTGGAATCATTTCAATTTTTTTGAATTTTCCAAGACTAGCTTTATGGCCCAGGATGTGATCTATCCTGCAGAAGGTTCCATGTGCGCTTGAGAAAAAGGTGAAATTCATTGTTTTGGGATGAAATGTCCTATAGATATCAATTAGGTCTAACTGGTCTATTGTATTGTTTAAAGTTTGTGTTTCCTTGTTAATTTTCTGTTCAGTTGATCTATCCATAGGTAAGAGTGGGGTATTAAATTCTCCCACTATTATTGTGTTATTGTTAATTTCTCCTTTCATACTTGTTAGCATTTGTCTTACATACTGCGGTGCTCCCGTGTTGGGTGCATATATATTTATAATTGTTATATCTTCTTCTTGGATTGATCCTTTGATCATTATGTAGTGACCATCTTTGTCTCTTTTCACAGTCTTTGTTTTAAAGTCTATTTTATCTGATATGAGTATTGCTACTCCTGCTTTCTTTTGGTCCCTATTTGCATGGAAAATCTTTTTCCAGCCCTTCACTTTCAGTCTGTATGTGTCCCCTGTTTTGAGGTGGGTCTCTTGTAGACAGCATATGTAGGGGTCTTGTTTTTGTATCCATTCAGCCAGTCTTTGTCTTTTGGTTGGGGCATTCAACCCATTTACGTTTAAGGTAATTACTGATAAGTATGACCCCGTTGCCATTTACTTTATTGTTTTGGTTTCGAATTTATACACCGTTTTTGTGTTTCCTGTCTAGAGAATATCCTTTAGTATTTGTTGGAGAGCTGGTTTGGTGGTGCAGAATTCTCTCAGCTTTTGCTTGTCTGAAAAGCTTTTGATTTCTCCTTCATACTTGAATGAGATCCTTGCTAGGTACAATAATCTGGGCTGTAGGTTATTTTCTTTCATCATTTTAAGTATGTCTTGCCATTCCCTCCTGGCTTGAAGAGTTTCTATTGAAAGATCAGCTGTTATCCTTATGGGTATTCCCTTGTGTGTTATTTGTTGTTTTTCCCTTGCTGCTTTTAATATTTGTTCTTTGTGTTTGATCTTTGTTAATTTGATTAATATGTGTCTTGGGGTGTTTCACCTTGGGTTTATCCTGTTTGGGACTCTCTGGGTTTCTTGGACTTGGGGGATTATTTCCTTCCCCATTTTAGGGAAGTTTTCAACTATTATCTCCTCAAGTATTTTCTCATGGTCTTTCTTTTTGTCTTCTTCTTCTGGGACCCCTATGATTCGAATGTTGTAGCGTTTAATATTGTCCTGGAGGTCTCTGAGATTGTCCTCATTTCTTCTAATTCGTTTTTCCTTTATCCTCTCTAATTCATTTATTTCTACCATTCTATCTTCTAATTCACTAATCCTATCTTCTGCCTCTGTTATTCTACTATTTGTTGCCTCCAGAGTGTTTTTAATTTCACTTATTGCATTATTCATTATATATTGACTCTTTTTTATTTCTTCTAAGTCCTTGTTAAACCTTTCTTGCATCTTCTCAATCCTTGCCTCCAGGCTATTTATCTGTGATTCCATTTTAATTTCAAGATTTTGGATCAATTTCACTATCATTATTCGGAATTCTTTATCAGGTGGATTCCCTATCTCTTCCTCTTTTGTTTGGTTTGGTGGGCATTTATCCTGTTCTTTTATCTGCTGGCTATTCTTCTGTCTCTTCATCTTGTTTAAATTGCTGAGTTTGGGGTGTCCTTCCTATATTCTGGTAGTTTGTGGAGTTCTCTTTATTGTGGCGTTTCCTCGCTGTGTGTGGGTTTGTACAGGTGCCTTGTCACGGTTTCCTGGTTAGGAAAGCTTGTGTCGATGTTGTGGTGGATGGAGCTGTATTTCTTCTCTCTGGAGTGTAATGAAATGTCCAGAAATGAGTTATGAGATGTCTATGGTTTTGGGGTGACTTTGGGCAGCCTGTATCTTGAAGCTCAGGGCTGTGTTCCTTTGTTGCTGGAGAATTTGCTTGGTATGTCTTTCCCTGGAACTTGTTGGCCCTTGTGTGGTGCTTGGTTTCAGTGTCGGTATGGAGGCGTTTGATGATCTCCTGTCAATTAATGTTCCTTGGAGTCAGGAGTTCCCTGGAGTCAGGGTTTGGACTTAAGCCTCCTACTTCCAGTTATCGGTCTTATTTTTACAGTAGTTTCAAAACTTCTCCTTCTATACAGCACCATTGATAAAACATCTACGTTAAAGATGAATAGTTTCTCTACTGTGAGGGTCACTCAGAGAGGTTCCCAGCGTTACATGGAGAAGAGAAGAGGGAGGAGGGAGTTAGAGGTGACCCAAATGAGATGAGGTGGAATCAGTAGTGGAGAGAGTGGGCTAGCCAGTAGTCACTTCCTTATGTGCACTCCACAACTGGACCGCTCAGAGATGTTCACGGAGTTATACAGAGAAGAGAAGAAGGAGGCAGGAGACAGAGGTGACCAGAAGGATAAAAGGGGGAAATGAAAAGGAGGGAGACAGATCCAGCCAGTAATCAGTTCCCTAAGTGTTCTCCACCGTCTGGAACACACAGAAATTCACAGAGTTGGGTAGAGTAGAGAGGGGTTAGGGAGGAGATACAGGTGACCTGGTGGAGAAAATGGAGAGTCCAAAGGGAGAGAGAGCAGTCATCCAGTAATCTCGTTCCCTAGTGAAAAATGGGTCCTGAGGATTGGGTTCTTAAAGGTACAAAATTGGTAACAAATACATAAAAGCAAAAATTAAATATCTAGAGTAGAGTTTGGAATTTCAAAAATGCGATGTTAATGAAAAGAAGAAGGAAAAGAAAGAGAGAAAAAACAAACAAACAAAAACAAACAAGGTCGCAAAAATTATAAAGAAACTACAGGTACAAAATTGATAACTAATACCAAAAAGCAAAAATTAAAAATCTAGAGTAGAGTTTGGAATTTCAAAAATACAATGTTAAAAAAAAAAAAGAAGAAGAAGAAGAAAAATAAAGAGAGAAAACAAACAAACCAACAAAAACAATGTAGCAAAAATTATAAAGAAAATACAGGTACAAAATTGATATCAAATACCAAAAAGCATAAATTAAAAATCTTGAGTAGAGTTTGGAATTGCAGATATATGATGTTATACAAAAGAAGAAGAGAAAGAAACAGAGGGAAAAAAAAGGAAAAAAAAAAGTCACAGAAATTATAAAAAAAAAACTATATGTACAAAATTGATAACATATACCAAAAGGCTAAAATTAAAAATCTAGAGTAGAGTTTGGAACTTCAAAAATATGATGTTAAAGAAAAGAAGAAAGAAAAGAAAGAGAGAAAAAATGAACAAAGAAAAAGAAACAAGGTCGCGAAAATTATAAAGAAACTACAGGTACAAAATTGATAACTAATACCAAAAAGCAAAAGTTAAAAATCTAGAGTAGAGTTTGGAATTTCAAAAATACAATGTTTAAAAAAAGAAGAAAAATAAAGAGAGAAAACAAACCAACAAAAACAATGTTGCAAAAATTATAAAGAAAATACAGGTACAAAATTGATATCAAATACCAAAAAGCATATATTAAAAATCTTGAGTAGAGTTTGGAATTGAAGATATATGATGTTATACAAAAGAAGAAGAGAAAGAAACAGAGGAAAAAAAAAAGTCACAGAAATTATGAAAAAAACATAGGTACAAAATAGATAACATATACCAAAAGGCTAAAATTAAAAATCTAGAGTAGAGTTTGGAATTTCAAAAATACGATGTTAATGAAAAGAAGAAAAAGAAAAAAAACCAAACAAAACACGGTCAAAAAATTATAAAATATATATATGAAGTTTGCTGAAGAAGGAAAAAAAATAGGGTTTTTTTTTTTTTTTTTTGCAAAGTAATAGTTATAAAAGTGAAAATTAAAGGACAATAGAGGACTTAAAATTTTTTTTTTAAAAAAGAAAAAAGATAGAAAGATTGATCGTAAAAATAGTAAAAATATATCTAGGTCTTTCTCTGGTTTTGTTGTGAGTATTGTGGGTTCAGTTCATTTTTGGCTAGTTCCTTGGTCTGACTTATATTTCTCTAGATCTATAGGCCCCTTCCTATGTAGTCCGTAGTAACCACAGGGCTATGGCCTGTAGCTTCCAAGGCGTTTCCCTCTGTTATAGCTTCTTCTGTTTGCTGGTCTCTTCAGTGTCTGGTTCCCGCCCTGACACAAAACGGACGGTGGAGGACACTATTTTTTTTATTTTATTTAGGCTCACTTGTTCAGCTGCGCTGTGGGGAGGGAGGGAGGGATGCTGCAAACAGATAACATTGGCGTGCGCTCGCAGTGCCTCAGCCACACTGGGTCTGCCCCCACTCATGGCGTGTGTAGCCTCCCTGCCCACACTGGAACAATCAGAGGCCGGCCCTGGGCTGAGCTCCCAGGTCCAAGCCGCTCAGGTTCAGGCACTCGGGTAGTCCTCAGAGGCGCAGACTCGGTTGGGCCTGCGTTTTGTGCTCTTCCCAGATCCGAGCAGCTCAGGTGATGTGTTTGGCGGGCGCCAATGCTGCGACCTATCGCCTCCCCGCCACTCGGTTATCTGGGTGTAAAACCGGCGCACCTTCTCAGGCAGATGTTGACCGTCCAGACCCCCAAGAAGTTTTAGTTAGCAAAGAAGCCTGCTTACAGTTTTATAGATAGTGTCTCTCTTGGGCTGCGATTGCCCCCTTCCGGCTCTGGCTGCCTGTCACCGGAGGGGGAAGGTCTGCAGCCGGCTATCTCTGTTCAGTCCTTTGTTCCGTGCGCGGGCCTGGCGGTGTCTTAGGTTAGGGCTGGCTTTTCGTGTGGTAGATATCCCACAGTCTGGTTTGCTAGCCCAAATTATTTCGCTCAGATAGCGCTCAGGACATTCGGCCCGATTCTTACTCTAAGGGACACAGCCCGCGCTGCGCTTCCCTGCCCAGCCCCCGCTTGCTAATGCCGTGTGCAGGCGTCTGCGCTGCTTCTCTGCTGGGGGAGTTACCGTAGGGCTCACAATCTGCGATTTTTAATTGCTTATTTTTTTTTTCTCCCTTTCATGTTGCCCTCTGTGCTTCCAAAGCTCGGCACAGATTCGGCAGTGAGAAGGTTTCCTGGTGTTTGGAAACTTCTCTCTTTTTAAGACTCCCTTCCCGGGACGGAACTCCATCCCTCCCTCTTTTGTCTCTTTTTTTGTCTTTTATATTTTTTCCTACCTCCTTTCGAAGAGTTGGGTTGCTTTTCTGGGTGCCTGATGTCCTCTGCCGGCATTCAGAAGTTGTTTTGTGGAATTTACTCGACGTTTAAATGCTTTTTTGATGAATTTTTGGGGGAGAAAGTGTTCTCCCTGTCCTACTCCTCCGCCATCTTGGCTCCTCCCCCTTAGTTTTTTTAATGTTGAATTTTAATCCAGATTTTTTCCTCTCCTCTTTCACCATCATCAAAAAGCTCTTAAGTTCCTCTTCACTTTCTGCCATTAAAGTGGTGTCATCTGCATATCTAAGGTTATTGATATTTCTCCCACCAATCTTGATACCAGCTTGTGCTTCATCCAGTCCAGCATTTTGCATGATATACTCTGCATATAAGTTATATAAGCAGGGTGACAATATATAGCCTTGACATACTCTTTTCCCAATTTTGTTGCATGTCCAGTTCTAACTGTTGCTTCTTGACATGCATACCTACCTCAGAAGGCAGGTAAGGTGCTTTGGTATTTCCATTTCTTTAAGAATATTCTGCAATTTGTTGTGATCCACACAGTTGAGGGCTTTAGCATAGTGAATGATGGTATTTCCATTTCTTTAAGAATATTCTGCAATTTGTTGTGATCCACACAGTTGAGGGCTTTAGCATAGTGAATGAAGCAGAAATAAATGTGTTTTTTTTTTTTTAATTTTAATTGGAGCCTAATTACTTTACAATATTGTGGGTTTTGCCAAACATTCACATGAATCAGCCATGGGTATACATGTGTTCCCCATCCTGACCCTCCCCCCCACCTCCCTCCCCATCCCATCCTTCAGGGTCATCCCAGTTCACCAGCCCTGAGAACCCTGCCTCATGCATCAAACCTGGACTGGTGATCTGTTTCACATATGATAATATACATGTTTCAATGTTATTCTCTCAAATCATCCCACCCTCACCTTCTCCCACAGAGTCCAACAGTCTGTTCTTTACATCTGTGTCTCTTTTGCTATCTTGCATATGGGGTCGTCATTACCATCTTTCTAAATTCCATATATATTTGCTAATATACTGTATTGGTGTTTTTCTTTCTGACTTACGTTGTTCTGTATAATAGGCTCCAGTTTCATCCACCTCATTAGAACTGGTTCAAATGTATTCTTTTTAATGGCTGAGTAATATTCCATTGTGTGTATGTACCAAAGCTTTCTTATCCATTCGTCTGCTGATGGACATCTAGGTTGCTTCCATGTCCTGGCTATTATAAACAGTGCTGTGATGAACATTGGGGTATTCGTGTCTCTTTCCATTCTGGTTTCCTCAGTGTGTATGCCCAGCAGTGGGATTGCTGGGTTGTATGGCAGTTCTATTTCCAGTTTTTTAAGAAATCTCCACACTGTTCTCCATAGTGGCTGTACTAGTTTGCATTCCCACCAACGGTATAAGAGGGTTCCTTTTTCTCTGCACCCTCTCCAGCATTTATTGTTTGTAGACTTTTTGATAGCAGCCGTTCTGACCGGCATGAGATGGTACCTCAGTGTGGTTTTGATTTGCATTTCTCTGATAATGAGTGATGTTGAGCATTTTTTCATGTGTTTGTTAGGCATTTGTATGTCTTCTTTGGAGAAATGCCTGTTTAGTTCTTTGGCCCATTTTTTTGATTGGGTTGTTTATTTTTCTGAAATTGAGCTGCAGGAGTTGCTTGTATATTTTTGAGATTAATTCTTTGTCAGTTGCTTCATTTGCTATTATTTTCTCCCATTCTGAAGGCTGTCTTTTCACCTGGCTTATGGTTTCCTTCATTGTGCAAAATCTTTTATGTTTAATTAGGCCCCATTTGTTTTTAAGGAATTCGCTTACTTTTTCTATGATCAGCGTATGTTGGCAATTTGACCTCTGGTTTCTCTGCCTTTTCTAAGTCCAGCTGGTACATTCTCTGTTCATGTACTGCTGAAGCCTAGCTTGAAGGGTTTTGAGCATAATCTTGCTGGCATGTGAAATGAGTGCAATTGTACAGTAATTTGTACATTCTTTGGCATTGCCCTTCTTTGGGATTGGAATGAAAACTGATTTTTTCCATTCCTGTGGCCACTGCTGAGTTTTCCAAATTTGCTGGCATAATGAATGCAGCAGTCTAACAGCATCATCTTTTAAGATTTGAAATAGCTCAGCTGGAATTCCATCACCTTCACTAGCTTTGTTTGTTGTTCAGTTAAGTTCAGTTGCTCAGTCGTGTCCGACTCTTTGGGACCCCATGGACTGCAGCATGCCAGGCCTCCCTGTCCATCACCAACTCCACGAGTTTTCTCAAACTCATGTCCATTGAGTCGGTGATGCCATCTGACCATCTCATCCTCTGTTGTCCCCTTCTCCTCCTACCTTCAGTCTTTCTCAGCATTAGGGTCTTTTCCAATGAATCATTTCTTCACATCAGGTAGCCAAAGTATTGAAACTTCAGCTTCAGCATTAGTCCTTTGTAATGAATTGAATTACATCACTTTTGTTGTAATGCTTCTCAAGACCTACTTGACTTTACATTCCAGGATATCTGGCTGTAGGTGATTCACCACATCATCGTGGTTAACTGGGTCATTAAGAGCTTTTTTGTACAGTTCTGTGTATTCTTTCCACCTTTTCTTAATTTCTTCTGCTTCTGTTCCATCATTGCTGTTTTATTCCTTTATTGTGCCTATCTTTGTATGAAATGTTCCCTTGGTAACTCCAGTTTTCTTAAAGAGATCTCTAGTTTTTCCCATTCTCTGGAACTCTGCATTTAGTTGAATATCTTTCCCTTTCTCCTTTGCCTTTCATTTTTCTTCTTTTCTCAGCTATTTGTAATGCCTCCTCAGACAACCACTTTGCCTTCTTGCATTTCTTTTTCTTGGGGATGGTTTTGGTCACCACCTCCTGTGAAATGTTATGAACCTCCATCCATGGTCCTTCAGGCACTCTGTGTACTAGATCTAGTCCCTTGAATCTATTTGTCACCTCCACTTTAGAATCATAAGGGATTTGATTTAGGTCATAATGAATTGCTTAATGGTTTTCCCTATATTCTTCAATCTGAGCCTGAATTTTACAATAAGGAGCTGATGATCTGAGCAACAGTCAGCTCCAAGTCTTGTTTTGGCTCACTGTATATGTCTTCTCCATCTTTGCTGCAAAGAATATAATTGGTTGACTTTGGTACTGACCATCTGGTGATGTCCCTGTGTAGATATCACTACATAGGGATGTACATATCTACTACATCACTACACAGTAGATGTACACATCTACTCCCTGTGTAGAGTTGGGTCTTGTATTGTTGGAAGAGGGTGTTTGCTATGACCAGTGTATTCTCTTGGCAAAACTCTGTTAGCCTTTGCCCTGTTTCATTTGGTACTCCAAGGCCAAACTTGCCTGTTATTCCAGGTATCTCTTGACTTCCTGCTTTTGCATTCCAGTCCCCTATGATGAAAAGACATCTTTTTTTTTGGTGTTAGTTCGAGAAGGTTTGTAGGTCTTCATAGAACCATTCAACTTCAGCTTCTTTGGCATTAGTGGTCGGGGCATAGACTTGGATTACTGTGATATTGAATGGTTAGTCTTGGAAACGAACAGAGATCATTCTGTCGTTTTTGAGACTGCACCCAAGTACTGCATTTCGGACTCTTTTGTTGACTATGAGAGCTATACCATTTCTTCTGAGGTATTCTTTCACACAATAGTAGATATAATGGTCATCTGAGTTAAATTCGCCCATTCCAGTGCATTTTAGTTCACTGATGGCTAAAATGTTGATGTTCACCCTTGCCACCTCCTGTTTGACCACTTCCAGTTTACCTTGATTCATGGACCTAACATTTTAGGTTCCTATGCAGTATTGTTTTTTCCAGTATTGTTCTGGAAGTAAAACATTGGATTTTACTTCCATCACTAATCACATCCACAACTGGGTGGGTGTTGTTTTTGCTTTGACTCCATCTCTTCATTCTTTCTGGAATTATTTCTCCACTCTTCTCCAGTGACATATTGGGCACCTACTGACCTGGGGAGTTCATCATTCAGTGTCATGTCTTTTTGCCTTTTCATACTGTTCATGGCAAGAATACTGAAGTGATTTGCCATTCCCTTCTCCAGCATCCCATGTTTTGTCAGAACTCTCCACCATGACCTGTTTGTTTTGGGTGGCCCTACATGGCATGGCTCATAGTTTCATTGAGTTAGACAAGGCTGTGGTCCATGTGATCAGTTTGGTTAGTTTCTGTGATTGTGGTTTTCATTCTGTCAGCCCTCTGATGAATAAGGATCAGAGGAGCTTCCTGATGGGAGAGACTGACTGGGGGAGAAACTGAATCTTGTTCTGATGGGCAGAGCCATGCTCAGTAAATCTTTAATCTAATTTTCTGTTGATGGATGGGGCTGTGTTCCCTCCCTGTTTGTTGGCCTGAGGCCAAACTGTTGACCCATGCCTGCACTCCTGGACACTCACAGGCAAGTCTGACTCAGTCTCTTGTGGGGACACTGCTCCATTCTCCTGGCTCCTAATGCACACAGGTTTGGTTTGTGTCCTCCAAGAATCTGTTTCCCTAGTCCTGTGGAAGCTCTGTGATCAAATCCTACTGGCCTCCAAAGTCAAATTCCCTGAGGGTTCTCAGTCTCTTTGCCGGATCCCCAAGTTGGTAAATCTGTTGTCAGTCCTAGAACTTTCTTAACAGTGCAAGAATTTCTTTGATGTAATTTTTCTGCAGTTTGTGGGTCATCTGCCTGGTGGCTTTATGGTGCAGCTAATGGTGACCTCCTCTAAGAGGGCTTATGCCACATGCTGCGTGACCCAGGTCTGCTGCAGTCAGAGCCCCTGTCCCCACGGCAGGCCACTGCTGACCGGTGCCTCTGCAGGAGACACTTAAACACTCAAAGGCAGGTCTGCCTCAGTCTCTGTGGTCCTGGTGTGCATAAGGTTTTGTTTGAGCCCTCCAAGCATCTCTGGCGGGTATGGGGTTTGATTCTAAACGCGATTTTGCCCCTCCTACCGTCTTTTTGGGGCTTCCCCTTTGCCTTTGGACATGAGGTATCTTTTTGGTGGGATCCAACATTCTTCTGTCAATGGTTGTTTAGCATCAAGTTGTAGTTTTGGAGTTCTCACAGGAGAAGATGAGTGCACATCCTTCTACTCTTTGATTGATTCCTGTGCTCATTTATACATCTGAAGGTTGTCAGGGGGGCAGCAGATTCTAGACACTAGGGGGACCAGCAGCTTTTAGACACATTCCCTAAGCACGGGTCACACACTTGTCATCAGTTACTTAAGCCAGACTGGTTCCTCCTCACCCTGCAAATCTTGGTGGCCGCCACTCGGGATTCTGGCTGTGACAGCTCTACCAACCCAGCTGGGGTTTAGAGTGGGTAGCCTATCCTTTCTCCAGGGGATCTTCCCGACCCAGGAATCGAACTGGGGTCTCCTGCATTTCAGGCAGATTCTTTAGCAGCTGAGCTACTAGGGAAGCCCCTGTAATATCTTTGAGAACCTTTAAAATGATGGGCAAATTATAGTGTCTTATTCTTTACTCTTCTTTTGATTAACAGTGAGGTTGAATGTATTTTCACATACATCTTGGTCATTGATAATTTTTATTTTTGAATCTATTTATGTCCTTGGCCCAGGCTTTATATATGAACTGTTAGTATCATTTTGCTTAAAAAATTTTTTTTAAATTTATTTTGCTCCACTGGGTCTTACTTGCAGCACTCTGAATCTTCGATTTTCGTTGGTGGCATGGGGATCTTTAATTGCAGCATGTGAACTGTTAGTTTCAGCATGTGAGATTTTTGTTGTGGCTTGTGAACTCCCAGTTGGTGCATGTGGGATCTAGTTCCTTGACCAGGTATTGAACACAGGCCCCTGCATTGGGAGCACAGAGTCTTAGCCACTGGACCACCAGAGAAGTCCCTCATTTTGCTCTTTGACAGACTGTAGTTTTCTTTATGTAAAACTTATGTAGCTAAATTTAGAAATCTTTTCATTTGTGAATTATTTCTTCACCTGATGCTTTGAAAGTCCATCCCCAATTCTAGAATTCAGTGACTGTTCACTAAAATGTTTCTCTAGTTTTCTATGATTCATCTTTATGTTTATCTTTTTCTTCCATCTGAAACTTATTTTAATAAAAGTTATGTGATGAGTCCATAACATTTGTCTTTTGAAAATAAAAAGTTTTTGAGAACCATTTAATAAATAATACAACATGAGTTCAAAATGCTAAATTTATAGTATAATCAATTTTATAGGGGCTGAAGTAGAGTGCCATTCTCAAACATCACTTTGATGTTTGAATGTCATTATACTGCATTATTTTTTTGTGAAATTGAAACAATATGTAGAATTTTCTACAGCTGTGCATAGAGCTTGCCCTTCCCCCCTTAAAAAATAAAGTCTTGTCTTTCCACGTGGCTTAGTAATTGTATGACTCAAAGTCCTTTTCTCATTGAGCATGCATGTAATCTGTCCTCTGGTTAGCAGCTGTGGTTTCTCCTTGCAGCATCTGTTTTTATTTGCACCCTTGTTTCTCAAAGTGCCTGTGCTCAAAAAGAAGTCTTCCATTATTGGTTGCTGCAGGTCACTGAGGTCTGCTTGTTATTGTTTCTCATAACTGTTGGCTTTAAAGCATTTTTATTCACTTTTTTGAATATCTACATCACTTTTTTTCTCTCCACTGTACTTATGGTTAATACTTTAACTCATCATGAAGTAGCTTAGAAATTCTTGAGCTGTGCATCTTATTCAATAAGGCTTCAGTGCTATAGCGGAGAAGGCAATGGCATCCCACTCCAGTACTCTTGCCTGGAAAATCCCATGGATGGAGGAGCTGGTAGGCTGCAGTCCATGGGGCTGCTAAGAGTCGGAGATGACTGAGCTACTTCACTTTACTTTTCACTTTCATGCACTGGAGAAGGAAATGGCAACCCACTCCAGTGTTCTTGCCTGGAGAATCCCAGGGACTAGGGAGCCTGGTGGGCTGCCGTCTATGGGGTCACACAGAGTCGGACACAACTGAAGTGATTTAGCAGCAGCAGCAGCTATAGACTGATTTTTCATTATCTTGTTCAGAATGACAGCACAATACCCTTTTAGGGAATACTGAATCAAGAAATCACCTGTCTTTGCTGAGGGCATCTGTTGAAAGCAGATGCCAGAGCCATGGGGTTGTCATTTCCCATCAAGTTCCAACATCAGAGTCTAATACTTCAAAGATATTCTCCATTCTTTTATCGACAGACAGCTGTGGTGCCTCGTGTTTTCTTGTTGCTTTTGTTTCTACTCCTAACATTTCTTTTAGATGAGAAAATAGATAAGGAAGCATTAGTATTTTAGAGCATATTAATCAGATATTATGTACACCAATTACTGAAAAGCACAGAAAATTTATTTTTTTCATTTTCATGTTGGGAAATAAGTATTTAAGTTAGTTGATTTTATGCACTTTCCTAAAGACATATAATTCTAGCATATATTTTTTCAGGTAAATAAGAACTGAATATAATAGTCAGTTTTCAGCATTTTATTTTGTACCTTTATGAACATTATACATCAATGGCTGCAAATTGATAATTTTCCTTTCATTTCTTTTGCTTATTTCCTCCAGGGATTTAAGAATGTTTACTCATTTCCAGTAGCTCTGAGGTAGTAAGGAGCAGTAATTAAGTGATTTGGACAATCTTTTATAGGTAATCATGAGTAGAATTAGAATATAGTTCAGATACAGTCTAGTGCTCATCTACTAAATAACAGTTATACCTCATTTTTCAGTCTACAGGACTTCTGTAAACTGTGAGATAAACCCCAAGGATGATGAAGTATTGGTCCCATCACAACATGTTTGTACAAATCACAATTTTAGTCAAACTAAGTGGGGGTATTTTTTTTTGTTTTGTTTTGTTTTGCATAGTTCCTTTTACCGACGTGTTATAATCTGAGCTGATAATATTTGGTGCCAGGAGGGAACCATAATTAGAATTTCTTAGAGGTGATATCTGATTGGCTTTTAACCTACACTAACATGTAGTACCTGATTTGGTCCTTAAGGAATTTTGAATGAATGACACAGGTTATGATTCAGTTTAGGATGCTGCCTGGGAAATAAGAATGAGACTTGGAAGGTGAGAATGAGGATTTGCCTGCCTCTGTCTCAGACTCTGAGTGCAGAACTACAGAGAATTTGGTGCTTATGATATTTATTTTACCTTGTATATTTTCTGTGGTGAGGCTGCAACTTCTAATCTCTGGTCAATAAGGAATGTACATGGTAGAGTTGGGAGATAATTTTCCATGGGTCTCATGTTTTTACACATCTTGACAATGAAGCACTAACAGCCCTTTTGTTCAGGACCATCTTTTGGAAGAATGAGATAATTTCTGTCTCGAGAGCAAAGGACAATTATGCTTATTATCAAGAAAAATAATGTTTCCTTTTGAACACAGTGCAGGCATATGTACTATTATAAAAAATTTGAGTTCCCTTAATTCGGAGCTCCTCTTCTGTAATGTGGTGTATTTTAGGTGCAGGTATCCATCTATACCCATATATGTTGCCCCTGTGAGATTTGGGGAGAAAGAGGAACTGCTACAGATATGCTGGTCATGCCACTTGCTGTGCTGTGAGTAAATGAGTCCTTTGACTCACACAGGGGTTTCATGCCTTCTGCCAGCACCCGTTAAACTGTTAGGCTAGCTTGTTGGCTGACAAGTACGTTGAAGTCTCAGATCCTTTAGAGTTCTTGACAAGTACTCAATAGAATGGTTTTGCCTGTAAGATGTTACAAACCTTTTAAAGAAACTTGTTTAATTTTCTTTAATCCTTGTTAATTGAGTTGATTAAAATATTGAAAAATTAAAAAGGGTCCTCTCTTTTAAGGAGCCAAGGAAGCTGTGTGTTGGCTCAGACTAAGCAGTTCTGAAATGCTAAATTGGGAACAGCTGAAAGTTTTATAATGTTCATTATTTTCGTAACTAAAAATTGGTGCTTGAAGTAAGATTTTTGTTCTGCTTCCTATTGCAAGAAAAAACCTAGGATATGAATGTAGTTAGGAGATTTAGAATTTCTTTGACTCTACTTTGGGGTTCCAGTGGAACAGAATATTTGACGTCTGAGACAGGAAGTCACAATGCATAATGTGTTGGAGGAATGGACGAGCACACATAAAACATGGACTTTGAAGTCATATCTGAGTTGGGAACCTCTGTGCTGTCAATTATTATTAGTTGTTTTTTAACATTAGACATGCCATTCAATATGTCTTTGATTCATGTGTATAATGAGGAGTAGTGGCTACCTCATAAGGTTGTTTTGAAGATTAGAAATTGTGCAAAGCCTATAGCCTTCAGATCTAGCATATATGGAAGGTGTGTGTTTATGTTCATGCACACAAGTGTGTGTATGAGGTATTTGCTTTAGTTCCACTTAGGTTATTGTTGATGTGAATTTACAATACTGATTTCAAATTATTTCTCTACTTAACTGTCACATTTCTTTAAGCAGAAAATTCTCTATCTCTGTTAATGATGAGCCTTTGTTCTAACAACACCCATTATTTGTTAGACATTTTTCCATAGGTGAAAATGTGACAGTTTTTCAAAGATGATCTAGGACTTTTTTAAATAAGAGCAACTATAGCAGTGTGTACTATTAAATATCACCCAGAGAAGACTCATGTATCTTAGTTCATTTTAACAATTTGTGACAAAAGTCATACAGCCTTTTGTACAGTGAATAAGACAAAACTGAAATTAGTATAGTATAATAGTATACTTTCTGAAAATAATTTGCTGTACCTTGGCAGAAATGATAGCCAATGGGCCAAGAATTGTACTTGGTGACAGATGGACCCATCTGTGGCTCTTGTGGCTGCAGCTTGGGAGGCAGCAAACAGATTTCCATTCCATCTGACTCCTTTTCTCCCTTCTCTAGCTTTTCTGACCTCTGAAACTTGAGTGATACAGAACATAATTTAGATCAGATTATTTAAAATGATCTATTAACATCTCTAACAGGCTCCCAGCAGTTTTACAAGGAGCAGTTTGAAGGAAGGCAAGAAACAGTACACAGTCTGTCTACTGTTGAGTTATTGCCAATACTGCTTGATATGATTTATAATAAAAACTAAGATGAAACCTAGTTCACTGGTGATACAGGTTATCCTCAAGGATACTAATTAATTGAGTTATCACCTTATTACTTAAGAAAAAAAATGTACAACTATTAAAATATTTTTGCAGGCATTTTCTCATTAATTCTGATAAACTATTTTTGAGAAATGTGTTTGTTTCCTGTGGCTGCTGTAACAAATGACCCATAAACTTGGTGGTTTGAAACAACAGAAATTTACTCTCTTATAGTTCTTGAGACCAGAAGTCTAAAATAAGTCTTTTGAAGCTAAAATCAAGGTTTCAGCAGGGCTATAAACCCTCTGGAGACTTGAAAGAATCCACTCCTCACCTCTTCCAGCATCTGGTAACTGCTGGCATTCTGTGACCTCATCACTCCAGTGTCTGCCTCCATCTTTCACATGGCCTTTTCCTCAATGTGTCTCTTGTTTCCCTCTGTTGTCTTCCTGTAAAGATATGTGTGATGGCACTTAGTACCCACCTGGATGATGCAGGATAATCTCCACTGCAAGACACTTAATTATATCTGCCAAAAATTTTTACCATATAAGCTAACATTGACAGGTTCCAGGAATTATTAGGACCTGATATCTTTGAGGGGCACCATTCAGCTCGCTACAGGAAGATAAAGAGCAGAATTTAATTTCTTTTCTTCTGTGTGTGTGGGAAAGGTGAAACATTTTTACAATTGTCTTTTCCCAAGTCTTACTTGTCCCCTGAGAAGGTAGACTTTAAAGCTGTTGTGAAATGAATGTCACCATCAGGAAGAAATTAAAAGTTTGTTTTCCATCTTTAGATGGAACCATATTAAATAAAATACCAATTTTGCATGTATTTCTTGAGTATAATATGTTCTTTCTTAATATTATTCTAGTTGCCTTAGTGCATGTGTTCATTAAATGATTTTTAATGTTATAAAATCTTATTTAATTGTATATCACAAGATAAAAAAATTAAATCAGAGGTTAAATTTATCCATTATATCTACATAAAAGTTAATTTTTACTTTTTTGAAGGAAAATACGAGATGCTGTTAGTGTGAGATAGATTAAGAAATTAAAATACAGATTGTTTTGTGTTATTGGCCACCTTTGTCTCTATGGTTGTATTTTTCTTTTGGCACTGTTATTCTGTTTACCCCATTCTTACAAAAGATGTTTATACAGATTTAAAATATTGGAAAAGCCTAAATCAACTATACTCCAATTAACAAGTAAACAAATAATGCACTGGGCCCCCTAAAATAAAACAAAACGAAAAAGAAAAAAAATATCTGAAAAAGCCTAGAACAAGATTTTCTTAGAGGCTTTATAATGGCTTGAGTTTTAATTTTGACTTTATTATACTTTATTTGCTTTACTCAATTATACCTGAAAAATAATTGTAATTTTAAGTGGTGTTTACTAAATAAATGTATTAGCTCATTCAGAAAATAGTTTATGAATGAAAATTCATTTAAATTCCCTAAGGGAGCTCATAATATTACTTTGTAATTTAACTGAGTCTTGTTTTTGGAGGGGAAGGAAGGTAAAGCATCACACAATAATAAATATGCAAATTATTAAAATAATACTTTGATTTTATTTAAATTATTAAAACCATTGGTTATTAATACTGATACTTTTGCTTTTTCTCCAGTTGCTTCTTTGAATGTTCTCTTTTTTATGGTTCTTGTATTTTCTCTTGATTATTATTTTTAGTCTCCTCTGCTTGCTCTTTTTTTTTTTTTTTTTTCTCTGCTTAACTTATAAACATTGGTCTTCTGGATGGCCCAGTCTTGAATTTCTTTTTGACTTAGTACTCTGATTTTAGGTGATGTCTTCCATTTCTATAATTTTATAGTACTAACCATATTCCCACAACTTTCAATTTTATGTGTCCATCCCAGACCTCACGTATGAGATCCAGAATGATCTGATTAGCTGGCCATTTCACAATCCCTTATCTTTCAGATATCTCAGTTTGTACAAATGTAAAATTGAACCCTTGATTCTATCCTCTTCTTCAAAAAGCAAAACAAAGCTGTATAGCAAAAATAAGAATAAAAATCCTGTTCCACCTCTCACTTTTCTGTTAAGTAGCATCATTTAGTTGCCTAAGCCAGAATTCTGGATTCCATTCTTTTTTTAAAAAAATTTACTTATTTTTTAATTGAAGAATAATTGCTTTACAGAATTTTGTTGTTTTCTGTCAAACCTCAACATGAGTCAGCCATAGGTAAACATATGTCCCCTCCCTCTTGAACCTCCCTCCCATCTCCTTCCCTTTCCCACCCCTCTAGGTTAATACAGAGCCCCTGTTTGAGTTTCCTGAGACATACAGCAAATTCCCGTTGGCTATCTATTTTACATATGGTAATGTAAGTACTCTCTCCATACATCTCATCCTCTCCTCCCCTCTCCCCGTGTCCATAAGTCCTTTCTCTATGTCTGTTTCTCTATTGCTGCCCTGCGAATAAATTCTTCAGTACCATCTTTCTAGATTCCGTATATATGCATTAGTATAGGATATTTATCTTTCTCTTTCTGACTTACTTCACTCTGTATAACAGATCTACCTATTGTGAAAAATACTCCTTTATATTGTGGTGAATGCATATCATAAGATCTATCCTTTTAAGATAGATAGGTTCATGTACCTCATTAGAACTGACTCAAATGTGTTCCTTTTTATGGCTGAGTAATATTCCATTGTGTATATGTACCACAACTTCTTTATCCATTCATCTGTTGATGGACATTTAGGTTGCTTCCATGTTCTAGCTATTGTAAATAGTGCTGCAGTGAACATTGGGGTACATGTGTCTTTTTCAATTTTGATTTCCTCAGGGTATATGCCTAGGAGTGAGATTGCTAGGTCGTATGGTGGCTTTATACTTAGTTTTTTAAGGAATTTCCATACCATCTTCCACAGTGGCTCTATCAATTTGCATTCCCACCAACAGTGCAAGAGGGTTTCCTTTTCTCCACACCCTCTCCAGCATTTATTGTTTGTAAACTTTTTGATGATGGGCATTGTGACTGGTGTGAGGTGATACTTCATTGTAGTTTTGATTTGCATTTCTCTAATGATGAGTGATATTGAGCATCTTTTCATGTGTTTGTTAGCCATCTGTATGTCTTCTTTGGAGAAATGTCTGTTTCAGTCTTTTTTCCACTTTTTGACTGGGTTGTTTGTTTTTCTGGCATTGAGTTGTATGAGCTGCTTGTATATTTTGGAAATTAATTCTTTGTCAGTTGTTTCATTTGCTGTTATTTTCTCCCATTCTGAGGGTTGTCTTTTCATCTGGCTTATAGTTTCCTTTGCTGTGCAAAAGCTTTTAAGTTTAATCGTATCCTACTTGTTGACTTTTGTTTTTATTTACATTCTTTAGGAGGTGGGTCATAGAGGGTCTTGCTTTGATTTATGTCATCAAGTGTTCTGCCTATGTTTTCCTCTAAGAATTTTTCAGTTTCTGATCTTACATTTAGGTCTTTAATCCATTTTGAGTTTATCTTTGTGTATGATGTTAGTTACTGTTCTAATTTCTTTCTTTTGCATGTAGCTGTCCAGGTTTCCCAGAACCACTTAATGAAGAGGCTATCTTTGCCCCATTGTGTATTCTTGCCTCCTCTGTCAAAAATAAGGTACCCATAGGTATATGGGCTTATTTCTGGGCTTTCTATCTTATTCCATTGGTCTATATTTCTGTTTTTGTGCTAGTACCGTATTGTCTTGATGACTGTAGCTTTGTAGTATAGTCTGAAGTCAAGAAGGTTGATACCTCCAACTCCATTCTTCTTTTTCAAAACTGCTTTGGCTATTTAAGGTCTTTTGTATTTCCATATGAATTGTGAAATTTTTTGTTCTAGTTCTTGGTAATTTGATAGGGATCACATTGAATCTGTAGATTGCATTTGGTAGTTATAGTCATTTTCAGAAGGTTAATTCTTCCTACCCAGGAACTTGGAATAGCTCTCCATCTGTTTATGTCATCTTTGATTTCTTTCATTAATGTTTTATAATCTTTTGTATGCAGTTCTTTTGTCTCCTTAGGTAGGTTTATTGCTAGATATTTTATTAGTTTTGTTGCAGTGGTGAATGGGATTGATTCCTTAATTTCTCTTTCTGATTTTTTCATTGTTAGTATATAGAAATGCAAGTCATTTCTGTGTATTGATTTTGTATCCTGTGCCTTCGCTAAATTCACCGATTAGCTCTAGGAATTTTCTGATAGTTTCTTTAGGGTTTTCTGTGTGTAGTATCATGTCATCTGCGAACAGTGAGAACTTTACTTCTTCTTTTCTAATCTGGATTCCTTTTATTTCTTTTTCTTCTCTGATTGCTGTAGCTAGGACATCCAAAATTATGTTGAATGATAGTGGTGAGAGTGGACACCCTTGTCTTCTTCCTGATCTTAAGGGGAATGCTTTCTGTTTTGCACCATTGAGAATAATGTTTGCTTTCGGCTTATCATATATGGCCTTTACTATGTTGAGGTAGGTTCCTTCTGTGCCCATTTTTTTAAGAGGTTTAATCATAAGTGGGTGCTGAATTTTGTCAAAAGCTTTTTCTGCATCTATTGAGATTATCATATGGTTTTTATCTTTCAGTTTGTTAATTTGGTGTATCACATTGATTGATTTGCATATATTGAAGAATCCTTGCAACCCTGGGATAAACCCAACTTGATCATGATGTAGCTTTTTAATGGTGAGCTTTTTAATGTGTTGTTGAATTCTGTTTGCTAGAATTTTGTTTAGGATTTTTGCATCTATGTTCATCAGTGATATTGGCCTATAGATTTCTTTTTTTGTGTTGTTTTTGTCTGGTTTTGGAATCAGGGTGATGGTGGCTTTGTTGAATCAATTTAGAAGTGTTCCTTCCTCTGCAATTTTTTGAAAGAATTTTAGAAGGATAGGCATTAGCTCTTCTCTAAATGTTGATAGAATTCACCTTTGAAGCCATTTGGTCCTGGGCTTTTGTTCTTTTGGGAGATTTTTGATCATAGTTTTTATTTCATTGCTTGTAATTGGGTTGTTCATAATTTCTATTTCTTGCTGGTTCAGTCTAGGAAGAGGTCATGTATGGATGTGAGAGTTGGACTAAAAACAAAGCTGAGCACCGAAGAATTGATGCTTTTGAACTGTGGTGTTGGAAAAGACTCTTGCGAGTCCCATGGACTGCAAGGAGATCCAGCCGGTCCATCCTAAAGGAGATCAGTCCTGGGTGTTCATTGGAAGGACTGATGTTGAAGCTGAAACTCCAATACTTTGGCCACCTGATGTGAAGAGCTGACTCATTTGAAAAGACCCTGATGCTGGGAAAGATTGAGGGCGGGAGGAGGAGGGGATGACAGAGGATGAGATGGTTGGATGGCATCACCAACTCGAGGGACATGGGTTTGGATGGATCCGGGAGTTGGTGATGGACAGGGAGGCCTGGTGTGCTGTGTTTCATGGGGTCGCAAACAGTCGGAGACCACTGAGTGACTGAACTGAACTGAAGAATCTGTTTCTTCCAGGTTATCCATTTTGTTGCCATATAGTTGTTCATGATAGTCTCTTATAATCCTTTGTATTTCTGCATTGTCTGTTGTAACCTTTCCTTTTTCATTTCTAATTTTGCTGATTTGATTCTTCTCTCTTTTTTTTCTTGATGAGTCTGGCTAAAGGTTTGTCAATTTTGTTTATCTTCTTGAAGAACCATCTTTTAGTTTTATTAATCTTCACTAATTAATAATTAGTAAACCTTTACTAATTAATAATCTTTATTTATTTTTCCTTTATTTCTTTTTCATTTATTTCTGCTCAGATATTTATGATATCTTTTCTTCTGCTAATCTTGGGTTTTTTTTTTCTTTTTCCATTTGTTTTAGGTATAAAGTTAGGTTGTCTATTCGATGCTTTTCTTGTTTCTTGAGGTAGGGTTGTATGTCTACAAACTCCCCTCTTAGAACTGCTTTTGCTGTATACCATAGATTTTGAACTGTCATGTTTTCATTGTCATTTGTTTCCAGGATAGTTTTGATTTCCCTTTTTTATTTCCTCAGTAACCTGTTATTTAGAAATGTATTATTTAATCTCCATGCATTTGTGTTTTACAGTTTTTTTTTTTTCTTGTAATTGATATCTAGTCTCATAGCATTGTGGTTGGAAAAGATGCTTGATACGATTTCAGTTTTCTTAAATTTACTGAGGTTTGATTTGTGACCCAAGATGTAGTCTATTTTGGAGAATGTTCCATGTGCACTTGAGAAGGTGTATTCTTCTGCATTTGGATGGAATGTCCTGAAGATATCAGTGAAATCTGTCTCATCTAATGTATCATTTAAGACATATTTCCCTATTAATTTTCTGTTTTGGTGAACTGTCCATTGTTAAGTGGGGTGTTAAAGTCTCCTACTATTACTGTGTTACTGTCCATTTCTCCTTTTATGTCTGTTGGTGTTTGTCTCGTATATTGAGGTCCTCCTGTGTTGGGTGCATAGATATTCACAATTGTTATGTCTTCCTCTTGGATTGATCCCTTGATCATTATGTAGCGTCCTTCCTTATCTCTTGTAGTATTCTTTATTTTGAGGTCTACTTTTTCTGATATGAGGCTTACTACTCCCGCTTTCATTTGCTTTCCATTTGCATGGAATCTATTTTTCCATCCTCTCACTTTCAGTCTATATGTGTCTTTAGGTCTGAAGTGGGTTTCTTGTAGACAGCATGTATAGGAGTCTTGTTTTTGTATCCATTCAACCAATCTGTGCCTTTTGGTTGGAGCATTTAATCCATTTACTTTTAATTATTGATATATTTGTTCCTATTTCCGGTTTCTTTCTTTTTTTTTTTAATTTTAAATTTTATTTTATTTTTAAACTTTACATAACTGTATTAGTTTTGCCAAATATCAAAATGAATCCGCCACAGGTATACATGTGTTCCCCATCCTGAACCCTCCTCCCTCCTCCTTCCCCATTCCATCCCTCTGGGTCGTCCCAGTGCACCAGCCCCAAGCATCCAGTATCGTGCATCGAACCTGGACTGGCGACTCGTTCCATACATGATATTTTACATGTTTCAATGCCATTCTCCCAAATCTTCCCACCCTCTCCCTCTCTCACAGAGTCCATAAGACTGTTCTATACATCAGTGTCTCTTTTGCTGTCTCGTACACAGGGTTATTGTTACCATCTTTCTAAATTCCATATATATGCATTAGTATACTGTATTGGTGTTTTTCTTTCTGGCTTACTTCACTCTGTATAATAGGCTCCAGTTTCATCCACCTCATTAGAACTGATTCAAATGTATTCTTTTTAATTGGGGTTTGTTTTTGTAGATCTTATCTTGTATTTCCTGACTATATAAGTCCCTTTATCATTTTTTGTAAAGTTGATTTGGTGGTACTGAATTCTCTTAACTTTTGCTTATCTGAAAAGCTTTTAATTTCTCCATCAATTTTGCATGAGATCCTTGCTGGGTAGAGTAATCTTGGTTCTAGATTTTTCCCTTTCAGTACTTTAACTATATCCTGCCATTCTCTTTTGGGCTGCAGAGTTTCTGTAGAAAGATCAGTATAACCTGTTCAAAAATTTTGTCATACCCTTTCTTTTTCTCTTTTTTTTAATGGGACCCCTGTAATTCAAATGTTGATGTGTTTAATATTGTCCCAGCGGTCTCTGAGTCTATCTTTAGTTCTTTTCTTTCTTTTTACTTTATTCTGCTCTTTAGCAGTTATTTCCACCATTTTATCTTCCAGCTCACTGATCTTTTCTTCTGCTTCAGATATTCTGCTATTGATTCCTGCTAGAGTATTTTTAATTTCAATTATTGTGTTCTTTGTTTCAGTACATTTACTCTTTAATTCTTCTAGGTCTTTGTTAATTGATTCTTGCATTTTCTTCATTCTATTTTCTAGGTTTTTGATCATCTTTACTATCATTATTCTGAATTCTTTTTCAGATAGTTTGCCTATTTCCTCTTCATTTATTTGGATTTCTGTGTTTCTAGTTTGTTCCTTCATTTGTGCATTATTTCTCTGCCTTTTCATTATTTTAAAAACTTACTGTGTTTGAGGTCTCCTTTTCCCAGCCTTCAAGGTTGAATTCTTTCTTCTTTTTTGTTTCTGCCTGTCTAAGGTTTGTCCAGTGGTTTGTGTAAGCTTTGTGTAGCCTGAGATTTGTGCTGAGTTTATTATTTTTTTTGATGGGCAGGGCTGAGTGAGGTGATAATCCTGTATGCTGATGATTGGGTTTGTATTTTTGTCTTGTTATTTGGATTAGTAGTAGCACAGGGTGCTACTGGTAGTTGGGTGATATTGGGTCTTGTATTCAAGTGGTTTCCTTTGTGGGAGTTCTCACCATTTGATATTCCCTTGGGTTAGGAGTTCTCTGGTAGTCTAGGGTCTTGGAATCAGTTCTTCCACTCTGAAGGCTCAGGGCTTGATCTCTGGCCAGGAACAGAGATTCCACAGGTAGTTTGTTATGGCATTAAGTGAGATTAAAACAGATACCCAAAAATGAGAAACCCAAGATGATCCCCAGACAAATGGCAGTTACAAAATCATGCAAATAATAATTAAAATAGTGGAATATGCACATATACACATACACACATAAGCAAAATCAAGATAGTCCAACAAAAATAAAGTACAATAGATTGACCCTGCAAACACTGGAAACCAAAAATGATATCCACCAGTTAAGAACAAAACTAACTGAAACACAAACTAAAAAACAAAACTAAAGCAAGGTGCCAACTGGGGAATAAAGCAATGAAAACAAAACTAACAAATATGAGAAAAAAGAAAGAAAAGAAAGAAAGAGTAGATATGCAAAGTTAAATAGAGGTAGATAAAGAACATTTATATATATTAAAAATTAACTGCAAGGGGAAAGGAACAGTAGAAAAAGCAAACAAAGGAATAAATGTAGAAAAAATAATAGGTTTAAGAAATTTAAAAATTAAAATTAAAAAAAGGGGAAAAAAGAGAAAACTCCACAGAACTGCAAAAGGCCAATGTAGAGGTAGAGGTTTATAACAGGAATAAAAAGTGTGATTGAAAAAAAACCTCAAAAGCTTAATTATATTTCATAGTGCTAATAAAATCAACAACTACAACAGAGGAAAAAAAAAGGAAAGAAAAAAAAAAAACCCAAAGAAACTACAGAACAAGTCAAAATATAAGAAGAATAAATGTTTTTCTTGAGTCACTGCTGTCAGGGTTCTTTCTCTTGCTGAGAGTCACAGTCCACCTCGCCTACCTAGGATGCCCTCCAGCACTGTTCTGGTCTCCAGATCTGCAGCGAGGGCAGCTCAGACTCTAATCTGGTCCTGCTCCTTTGTGTTCTTGCCTCCAATGTCCACAGCTCTCAGAACTAGTGCATTTTCTCTTGTGGGAACTCTCAATGTCCTTTTATATATTCCATAGACATAGGCTGCCTAGTTGATCATGTGGATTTAATCTGCAGCTTGTACAGCTGGTGGGAAGGTTTTGGGTCTTCTTCCTTAGCCACACTGCCTTTAGGTTTCAATTGTGGTTTTATTTCTACCTGTGTATGTGGGTCGTCTACTGGGGTTTGCTCCTGAGCTTGCCCTGGAAGACTTTTGTTTGCCCCAGTGAGGGTTAAGCATGAAGGTGGCACAGCTGCTTGGGTTGCAGGGACCCTGGCTGTGCCAAGTGTGCAGGGACACAGACTGCCTCAGCCACAGGATTTATGGCCCTATCAGTCTTTTTTTCTAGCCCCTGGTGATCAGAAGGCCTCTTTGGCTAGTGTTTCTCCATAGCTCCACCTGTTCAGGCACTTAAAAGGCTCCATAGTCTGGGGTCCTTCTCTGTTGTTGGGTGCATCAGGTGCTTGATGGGCCAGCCTCTCTATTATTCAGTTGCCGGCGGATGGCCTGTGGGGAGAGAGAGACTGTGGTGATGGCTCCACCCCACTATGCATGACTCAGCAGTATCGCCTTGCTTCCATGGCTTTCCTCCACAGGCATTTCCCACCACAGTCTCCTCCTTCAGGTCCCCTTGGTCCATCTCTCTGCAGTCAACAGCAGCTCTCACCCTGGGATTGCTCTACAATCCCTATGCTCCAGCTCCCAGCTGCTGCGCCTTCTAGGGGACCTGTCTCCCTTTCTGGGGTACATATGGCTGCGGCAAGGACTGTCTGATTCTCATTCCATTTAGGCTACCACAGATCAGCTGCTTCACTCTCAGCCTTAAATGTTTCTCTTGTGACCCAGGTAATTACCTTGATGTGGGAATTGGACCCCTGTTTCAGTTCCCCCACCCACCGAGGGCAGGTCCAGTCCTACTAACACTCCTGTTTTCCCTCCTAGTTCCTTCATCCTACTGAGTTTTGCTTGGTTCTATATATTCTTTTCTGGTGGTCAGGTACTCCTGTCAGCTCTCAGCTGGTGTTCTGCAAGCACTTCTATCCTACTTCTCTGCCATCTTGTTCTCCTTCCAGTCTTCTCTGGATTCCATTCTTGATTACTGTCTCTTATTTATCCCACATAGACAATTACTTGCCCAATTCCTGTAAGTACTAATATCAAAATATATTTCAAATTCTATTTTTTATCTTTATTCTTGCCATCTCCATGCAAGCTACCATCATCTAATTCTAGGGCCACTAAAATTTATGTATTATTTATGAGTACTTACTAAATATTATACAGAATAACAAACTGGGCAGAATTTGTTTTTAGGATTTCAAATTAACTGTAAACAGTAATTTTCAACCCCTAGAGTTCTGAAGTTATAAGGATAAGAGGTAAAAGTCAAATGTAAAAGAAATATTCTAAACTAAAAAAAAGAAGTCTTAATTTTTCCCCCTCAATAGAACTGCATGATGCCTGGGTATCTAGAGGAGGTGAGCCAGTAAATTGAAAACTTCTATTTCAGGTTCAGATTTTGATTTCTAATAATCCCATCTATCCTTTTATTTAGTTATTCAGAGTCTTTTGGTAAGAAGAAAAAGAATCCAAATTAACTTTTATATTATATAATCATAACTAATATTTTCTTTAGCCAGTTACAAAATTTTGCATTAGGTGAATGAATGTGTGCATGTATACACACATATGTAAAAACATACATAGATATTAATATTCTGAATAGCAAATTATTATGCTGCTAAATAAATAGGTGTCATCCTTCAAAGTGAGAAATTTTAATGTTGGTAGGAAGCTGTTCTTATGTGGGCAGACCAGATGAGGTACAGCGGCCTAAGATACACCATAGATGTTTTTCTTTTAACTTTTTATGTTATATTGGAGTATAGCCAGTTAACAAAGTTATGATAGTTTCAGGTGGACAGTAAAGGGACTCAGCTGTACATATACATGTATCCATTCTTCCCCAAACTCCCCTCCTATCCAGGCTGCTACATAACATTGAGCAAAGTTCTCTGTGCTATACAGTAGATTCTTGTTGGTTAACCATTTTAAATATAGCAGTGGAGAAGGAAATGGCAACCCACTCCAGTATTCTTGCCTGGAGAATTCCAGGGACAGAGGAGCCTGGTGGGCTGCTGTCTGTGGGGTCTCACAGGGTCAGACACAACTGAAGCGACTTAGCAGCAGCAGCATCAGTGTGTACATGTTGGTTCCAAACTCCCTAACTGCATAGATGTTTTTCTTGATAAAGGTAAATGATAGTCTGCCGAGGTCCAGCCCTGGCTGATCCAGGGTATTCGAAGGAGAGACGGCCTAGGCAACTATTTATATGTTAATTAGAGATAATAAAGAGTAATAGAATGAGGATAGCTCAGTAGGAAAATTCAGTGGAGAAAAGAAGCTGAGTGGCTTGGTTTACGCGGAAAATCAATATAACCCGTGACACCAGGTTAGCTCTGACCACGGAGGCCACAGGCGCCCTCTCGAATAGTGGAAGGTGCCCCACCTTAGACACCTTCTCGAGTGGGTCTTAGAAGCCCAGGCAAATAAATGGTCGCAGAGGATATCCGCGCTCCAGATGGACACTCAGCTGGAAGTTAAAGGGAAGAATGACATGGGGAGACCAAGCGTTGGTGAGCAAGGCCCATAGCTTTATTTTCAACAGGGGCTTTTATACCCTAAGTTACACATAGAGGATAATAGGAGATGCAAAGTCAGCAGTCTTTGATGCTTATCAAAAACCAGGGTTTCTTTCCTGCAAATTTATCGTATACAAATGGTTTAGGTGATTTACATCATCTTCTGGCCAGAAGGCCTATTAACATTTTATGACTCTTGACAAGGACTTATCAACAAAGACTTATTTTCTCTAAGAGTAATTATTTTAAGGTTTGGCGCCATCTTTCGAAGATAAAATTACATTCCTATAGGGCGGATGTGTAATGGGTTTACAAAGGAAAGAATTTATTACCTTAAGGGTCTAAAGTTACTAACACCAAGGCCACTACTTATTTTTTCTACATACCAACTATATTAATTAATACACATTCAAGGATACAATTCAGGGGATGTGAAAACTGGGCAACAAACATTGGCTCATCAATGAAATCTTTTACTAGTTTTATTCTGACAGTTTCTAACTCTCTGAGAGGCTCTAAGCTATTTGAATATCTTAAGCTTCCCGTGCCTCTCAAGGCTGGGAGACTGTAAACAATCGTATGCATAGCTGTAGGTGTCCGGGTAAACTTGTCAGGCGAGTTAGAGAGCCATCTGAGGGGTTTGGATTTAAACACTCCTAATTGCCCAGGAACTTTATTAATTGGAGCTGTAAGTTAACTCTTTGACAGAGAGTGAGATGGTGGTGGGGGACAGCCCCCAGTAAAGTCAGAGGTGAGAGCACAAAGCAATAAAGTAGGCAGACTCTGGTTTTGGGGGGTAGATGCTCGAGAATATCTGGGGGCACTCCCGAGGCTCGATCCCGCCTTTGCGTATGCCGAGCCCCCTTCCTCATGACCTTTGTCACGAGTGGAATGTCTCTCGCCGGCTCCCGGCAATAGTCTTATGTTTTTAACCGAATAAGTATAATGAAGTAGTGTTAGCAAAGTATGTGTGTGTGTGCGTGCGTGCTGAGTTGCTTCAGTCAGGTCTGACTCTTTGTGACCCTGTGGAATGTAGCCCTCCAGGCTCCTCTGTCCATGGGATTCTCCAGGCAAGAGCACTGCAGTGGGTTGCCATTTCCTTCTCCGGGGAATCATTCCCACCCGGGGATCAAACTTGCATCTCTTAAGTCTCCTGCATTGCCAGGTGGGTTCTTTACCACTAGTACCACCTGGGAAGCCCTTAGCAAAGTATATTCCTATGGTAAGATAGCTAATTTGATAATTGTTCAGGCAGAAGTTCTCAGGGGTAGGAGGGCTTATAGTCCATGGGATGTTTTTTGACTACCATGACCAGAGGGTGTTAACTGGCATCTAGTAGATGTTAGGGATGCTGCTAAATATCCTATAGTGCCCATGATAGCCCCATACAACAAATAGCTATACAATGCAAAAAGTCAATAATACTTTGGTTGAGAAACTCTTTTAGGGTATTTTTTTCCTGCCACATCATAAGTATTTTTCAAAATTTCATTTAACAAAGTATCAATAGATGTATAATAGTTATAATAATTCTATTTGTGTGTGTATGTGCGTGTATGTGTGAAAACTTAAGTGAATAGAATTATTTGTTTGTACTTGGAATAGTTTAGGAGAGGAAGGAATCAAGTGTAAATGCCAAGTTTCTAGCTTGAGCAGCTCATGAGGAGAATGCTGATGATTATGACATTATATAAAGTGAAAGAAACAGATATGTGGAAGAAGATCTTCAATTAAGATTTTGCACTTGCAGAATTTGAGGTACCTGAGAGATACAAAGAGGAAGTCCTAAAGATTAGCACATAAGTGTTCAAACATATATTTAATTTGAAATTGTCAGCATATGAATAGTAACCCTAGTTTTGGATTAAATCATCTAATAGAGTATGTCTTAAGGAAAAACCTTGACTTCTCAAGCTATGGGCCCCAGAGGATTTGGATCTAGTGATCTAGCTTTTTGGGTGTAGGAAATTACAGCTTCTAGGCCTTTAAAAGCGGAGAAGGCAATGGCACCCCACTCCAGTACTCTTGCCTGGAAAATCCCATGGATGGAGGAGCTTGGTAGGCTGCAGTCCATGGGGTCTCTAAGAGTTGGACATGACTGAGTGACTTCACTTCACTTTAAGGAAAGAGTACCTTATATTAGAGTCCTTAGGAACAAAAACATTCACAGTATGGGTAGAGGAGAATCTAGCAAGAGACTTAGTAGAAGCCAGGGAGATAATAGGAAATGATCCAGAAGTGTAGTTTTCCAGGCCAAGGGGAGAGAAACGTTTCCAAATGGATGAGTGGTGGTTGATATGGAGGCTTAGTGACCTTGGTGGACATAAAAAATGAATAGAAAGCAAATTATAATGGGTTGAAAAGTCCATGGTAAGTATGAAATATAGTTATGTTGTAGATTTATTTAAGTTGTTGTAAAGGAGGAAGAGGTGGATGGAGGGGGATGTGGGATCAGGGAAGGTTTTATTCATAATTTTAAATATCAGAGAGAATTCTTCATTGGTATTTAAAAAAAAACAATATTTAAAGATATTGAAGTATATCAAGTGCAGTTTGTTAATGAACAGACTTTCCATTGAGTATATTTCTATATATTTTTTGCCTTCAAGGTGAAGGCAAAAGGTCAAGGTCAGTATTTTGAATAGTTGGTTGGATTCTCAGTGATTCAGCAAGTATGTAAATAGTTCTGTTAATTACCACAAATGTAGGTGTATGTTTGACATGCAGACATTGCTTTTATTTTTCAGATCTTTCAAGAAATCGTTTTACAGAAATTCCTTCTGAGGTCTGGTTATTTGCACCTCTTGAAACATTAAATTTATATCATAATTGCATCAAAATCATTCCTGAAGCCATTAAAAACCTGCAGATGTTAACATACCTTAACATTAGGTAAGGAAGCAATTTTGGGGGGAATAAATTTTGTTTTTTTTAATACAGTTCTAATGATTTTTAGTTGCAAAGGAATGTAATTGGTTTGGCTATGTAACCTATGTCTCAACAGCATCTTATTTGTATTTTCTATATGTCCATATTACTTTATAGGTTTTTGGTCTTGTTCTTGAGAGCAGTGCTTCTCAAACTTCAATGCCCAAAGGAACCAGATGCAGATTCTGATTTCATAGGCCAGCATTTCTAACAACTCTCTGGTAATGCCCATGCCTGCTGGTCCTTAGGTCACTTTGAGTACCAAGGCTTTAGAGCAGAAATATTTTGCTGAAATCATAGTACTACAACACAGGTTTATTTATTAGCACCCCCAATTAAAGTGGAACATTATAAAGAAACAGTCCTTGAGTTATGTTTTTCACTCTTGTGACTTCTTGTTGCTACCTCAAGGATGGATAGATTGGGATGGGATTATTGGAAGGTTAGGAAGTGGATAATAGTTGATGTTAATAATAATTTCTTACTGTGTGCCAAGCAGTGTTAAAAATACTTTACCCATATTACCTCATTTCATCTTCACAACATTTTCAGATATGTGGTTATTATCCCTGCACTTCAGATGAGGAAACTGAAGCACAGAGGTTAACTATTTGCTCAAAATTACACATACTGCAACTGGTAGAGCCAAGATTCTAATCAAAGCAGCAGTATGGCTGTAGAACTCTCATTCTTAGCTTTATGCTGTTTTTATAATAGACTGAACATTGAATAAGTATAAGAAAAAAAATGCCCTACCAAATGAGTGACAGTAAATGGGAAGTGGTATATTGTGACTTAATTTTAGAATCTTATTTTTGTTTTATGTTTTGAATTATAAGGGAAAACTTCTTCCTTAATGAAGTTACTTGTCTAAATTCTCAAATAGGGAAGTAGTAAATATAAATAATATACGTAAATGATAATGTTCCTTTCTCTGTGATATTGATCATGTATATCTCCCTCAGTGGGGTCACCTGGCAGTACATATTACTTTAACCGAAACAATTTTAACCTTAAAATGTGTGAGAGTAATTTCCTTCCATAGATATTGGTCATTGGGGTTGCTCCTTTCTCTAACTGGGTACATAATCTCCTTGGCCTGGCTTGGGAAAGGTTTGAGGAAAGTGAGGTATTTTTAAGTTTTTTGTCTTTATTATCATTTTATTATGTTCTTTTATGGAAAAAACAGTTTGTCAAAAATTGAATTGCATTTGTATATTAACATTTATGGTACATCTTAGAATAGTTTTACTAAAACTTTTTGTGATTCTTTCCCATTTTGATCTCTAAAAGTTGACTTGTAATTTTTATTTACAGACACAATATTAACATAACACTTGTTCTAATGACTGGCTTCCTCTGGCTATCTCTAAAGCATGTGGAAAAAGTGAAGATTTATGATTATTATCTATGTATAAAGAAATAGAGAGCTGACTTCTAATTCAATAAACCTGCTTCTTAAGGGAAGAAAAGAAACCAATTTTTAAACTTTCCTGGTATGAGGGAGATTAGATTGAGTTTGTATGTGCCATTCTTTTTCCTATTTATTTATTTTTTATTTTGGTGAAAAGATTTTAAGAAACTTGTAAGATAATTTTTAGCTTATTCTTTCTTCCTGTATACTATGCTTCTTTTCAGTAGAATCCTCAGGAAGACCCTTTGTGCTCCAGACAGACCACTTTCCCAAGGATTGTACTTGATCCTTAAAGTGCAAGAGTTGTGACAAACACCTAGCATATTTGACATTCCAACAGTCTGGCTAGGATTTCTGGTCTTGGGGCATTAGCCTTTTTTATTGAAGTCTGTGCCATGTGATTAAACCAGTCTAGTGTTTCTAGACATCCTTTGCAGGCATAAAATGGGGCAAAAGGGCTTGAAGTCCCTCTCTTGGGGTAACACTGGCGTTTTATTGCTGTGTATGTTATATAAAATGCTATGTACAAGCCTATAAATATCACTTTGAAAAGCAGGGAAAATAATAGCAAATTGCTAATGAATGCTTGATAGTATGTAAATGTAGTGGTACACTTTATATATATTTTGGTAGTAGAGTTGTCTTAGTCCATTCATGGCACTATAACAGAATACCATAGACTGGGTGGTTATAAACAACAGAATTTATTTTTCATAGTTTTGAGGGCTGGAAATTTCAAGATCAAAGTGCCAGCTGATTCAGTGTCTGGTGAAGACCAGTTTCCTGATTTATATAGATAGATGACTCTCTTCTAGCTGAGTCCTTACATGGAGTAAAGAGCAAGGGAGCTCTCTGGGGTCTCTCTTTTTAAGGCCACTAATCACCTCCCAAAAGCCCCACCTCCATGTACCATCACATTGGGGATTAGGCTTCAATATTATAGTTTTGAGTGGAGAGAACACAAACATTTAGTCTATAGCAGGGATAGTTCAGGTCAATCTACATTGGCATGCAAATTTGGCCAAAATTAGTTTGAGGGTAAGGGACCCAAAGCCAAATCGCCTGGATTTGAATCCTGGTTCTCTCACTTACCAGCTCTGTGACTTTGAGCAGTTTACTTAATCTCTTTTAGACTTTTTCTTCATCTGTAAAATGGGCATTATGATAGTATCTATCTTCCTAAAGTAGGTTGTTGTGAGGATTAGTCAAGTTAATTCATGCGAGGTGCTGTGAACGTGGCCTGTTGCTGCTGCTGCTGCTGCTAAGTCACTTCAGTCGTGCCTGACTCTGTGCAATCCCATAGAGGTGCAGTCCCACTCTGTGCAGCCCACCAGGCTCCCCCGTCCCTGGGATTCTCCAGGCAAGAACACTGGAGTGGGTTGCCATTTCCTTCTCCAATGCATGAAAGTGAAAAGTGAAAGTGAAGTCGCTCAGTCGTGTCTGACTTTTAGTGACCCCATGGACTGTGGCCCACCAGGCTCCTCCGTCCATGGAATTTTCCAGACAGCAGTGCTGGAGTGGGGTGCCATTGCCTTCTCCGGAACATGGCCTGCTACATAGTAACAAATGTTAGTTGTCCTTATATTTAAATATATCTGCAGAGACTGGAATGTTGTATCAACTATGAGCTGAAATGAAGGTGCTAGTAGACTGTTCTACCATAAACCTGCAACAAAAGAGAATGGGTTAAGGTTACTACATATTTTTAAAGGTATACTTCTATTCATTCTTTCATAAATTTGAACACAGGGCATGCAAATTTATCCTTGGAGCCTTCCCCCAGTGAGAGGTGTAGAGGTATTGAATATAGTGAAATTATACCAGAGAGCAAGGTTCTGGCAATTCTTTAGCTCGCAAGAATTTTGGGAATTCTGTTAGAATTTTCTCTAGCTCAGAAAAATTCTGAGTTTTGAGAGCTGGTGATGTGTAGGACAATATTACAGATCACATTTCAGGCTTGTGCCTGGGCAAGTGACTTAACCAAATTTAACCTTTAATTTTATTTGTATAATGCAGGTAATACCACCTGTCTTGTTAGGTTAATATGAGGATTTAATGAGACAGTGCATGTAAAGATATTAGCCTGTTACAAAGTAAGCATTAATTAAATAATAGTTGTTATTTAGTGAAAAATTCTTAATTTTGAAGTGATTTGTTCTTTTTCAACATACTTCATTTCAGACTTATTTCTCATAATGAGACTTTCTTATTCTTTTCAGTCGAAATCTTTTATCAACATTGCCAAAATACCTATTCGATCTTCCCCTTAAAGTTTTGGTCCTCAGTAATAATAAACTGGTATCCATTCCAGAAGAAATCGGAAAATTAAAAGATTTAATGGAATTGGTGAGTAAAATAGTTGTATCAATTGTATGTAATGTGCATAACACATATCTTTATATTTCAAGAGATTAATTCCTTTATGTAATTTCACTCTAATTAAAAAAAAATCTTGGTATATGCCTAAGTTCTGTTTAATGATATTTCGAGATACCCTTGCTTATGTCTGATTTTAGCTCACAACTACAATAAAAACCTTGGTTGTTCTTTAGTCCTAGTGAGATCAGAAGACTTGCTTACAAATCTTAAAAAATACTTTCAGACAAATAAGCAATTGTCTATCCTTTTTGTAGACAGTAAAGTTCTTAGATCAGAAAAAGGTAAGGTTATTTTTTTTAAGGTTTTACAGGACTTCAATGAAGGCTTCAGAGAGAGGAGATAAGAAAGAGAGTACAATGCCTACATGCAGTAGAATTAATAAAATGACCTTTGTCTATATCCCCATGTAATTTTATAACACTTTTGAAATGAAGATAAATGGAAAGAGGCTTTTATATATAATTGATTGTAGAAATATAGGAATAATTTAAAGTAATTACTTTGAACATATCATTTTAGGTATTATAGGACAATGAACTCAGAGAAACATAATCAAATCTTCAAAACAGTGAGCTATTTTCATATCTTTCTGTTACTTCTACCTTACACAATATACCATGCTGTTTATTTTTTATTTTCTATTTTATCTTGAGTAATGCTTTTCCAATACATAGATTTTTTCAAGTGTTCATAAATATGATTTTTTTTGTGTGCAGGGAGAAAAGTTTTCTTGAGGAACTTATGTACTAGTTTATAGTGGGAAATTAATGTACAAATAGAATGTAATGAACAGAAATTTCAGGAATGCCTTTTTTAAAATTCATAAGCATATGCAGTTGTAATGCAAGGAAACTTCCTTGAGTTTAGTCTTATTATGTTGTAGAACCACAGAATTTTAATATTGTAAGAAATCTTGTAAGTAATCAGATAAAACCACTTCCTAATGCAGGAATCCCTGACACATCTAGTTGTATATTTTCAGTGGTGGACAAATCTTTGTGTTTGTGTATCTGAGGCAGCCCTAATTCTCTTTTGCAAAATTTTGTTAACTTTCTTATTTTGAACTAAGATACATGCCCCATCACTTTTATCCATTGGTCTTGAGACTATCATGTGAAGAAGTATAGATAATGATAACTTTTCTTCCCTTCAGGTATTTATAATTTATTGTGTGTGTACTCGCCATTTTACCAAACTCTTAAGACCTGTTTTTCTTGGCTTAAATATTTTTATTACCTTTATTCCTTTTTTTAGTTTCTATATTTCTATTCTTTATTGCCTTTTATTTTTAGCTATTTCTATCCTTAAAATGCTCCCTTTTATTCTAGTCTCTTTTAATGTAACACTCAGAAATGAACAGAAGATGCCAGATGTGATCTAACAAATTCATAATATAAGGGGTTCATTACTGTCTTTGACATGCACACTGTTAATGTTTTTAAAGATTTTATGTACATTCTCCTTTAAGATTCTATGATTCTGGGACTTCCCTGATGGTCCAGTGGTTAAGAATTCACCTTGCAATGCAAGGGATGCAGGTTCCATCCTTGATCAGGGAACTAAGATCCCACATGCCATCAAGCAACTAAGCCCACTTGCCACTAGAGAGCCAGAGTGCTGCAAGGGAAGATCCTGCATGATGCAACAAAGATCTTGTGTCTGCAAATAATACTGGAAGCAGCCAAATAAATATTTTTTAAAAAAAGTTTCTATGTCTCTGTAATTTCTTTTTTCTTTCTTTTTCATTCAGTTTTTAACCCTATGTTTTAAATTATATTACATGAGATAGTTTTTGGATAAGTGAAATTTCAAAAATATTTAGGATTTTGAGATTTAGTGTAGTATTTTTATTTAAACAGAATATTAAAACATTAACCATTGTTTTACTAGCACTGTAAATTTATTGCACTTTCAACTTTCAAAATCAGTAACAGTGGATAGATTGCATTAGGGTGGCTAATTGATAATTTTATTTTTTGAATTGACAATTTACATCACAGAATTAATTTGTGGATATTACCTGTCATTGGAATGTTTTCCCAGGACAGTATATCCTAGGGATGTCATAGCCAGCTATAGTGAAGTCTGTCATTAGATCTAGGAAATACTCTCAGGCCTTCAAATCCCAGCTGAGTATTTTGTAGAGTACCCATTGGTGAGTAGTTCAGTATCCTGTGCCGGGTTTGTTTCTTCTATGAAGTGGCAGCTGCCTTTCAAATTTTTATTATTTTTTTTGTAGGGACATCTTCAGTATTAGGCTCCTTTGGGAGGGAGCCATAGTATCTACTTTAATGGATGTTTTTCCGAAGTTTTCTTATCCATCATTTGGACTATCCTCAACACAATAGCTAAGATGATGTTTGTCAAAACATAAGTTAGATTGTGTCATACCTCTGTTTAAAAGTTTCTGGTACCTGGCCACATTTCTGAGTAAAAGCCAAAACTTTTCCCTCCATCAAAGTCTTCCCCTTGCCCACTTTTCTGTAGCTACACTGGATTCATTGCTGTTCTTAGTACATGTTACATATGCTTTGCTTAAGAGCCTTTACATTTATTGTTCCTTCTGTCTGGAATATTCCTTTCTTATGTATTGGCATGGCTCATACTCTCAATTCTGATAATAATGCTCAAATATTAACTACTTTATGAAAAAATCTAAATTCCTATTCTTCTCCAATATTACTAACACTAATTTTCCTTTACCCTGCTCTGTTTTTTGCCTCCATAGCACTTCTAGCATATTGTGTAATCTACTCCTTTTGCTATTACGCAGTACCATAAGGAGCTATGAGGGCAGGACTTTTTGTTTGTTTTATTCATTGATACGTCCCTAGCACCTAGAACAGTGCCCAGCAAATAGTTTGTATTTGATAAATAGTTGTTGAATGAAGATAGCATGTAGATATATTTTAAAATCTATAGATGATTAGATATTATTTAATATTCTTTAGGGGCTTCCCTGATGACTCAGTGGTAAATCCACTTGCCAATGCAGGAGATGAGGGTTTGATCTCTGGGTTGGAAAGATCCCCTGAAGAAGGGGATGGCTACCCATTCCAGTATTCTTGCCTAGGAAATCCCATGGACAGGAGAACCTGGCAGGCTACAGTCCATGGGGTCGCAAAAAAGTTGGACACCACTCAGTGACTAAACAACAACAATATTCTTTTGAATTTACCCTCCTGCCTTTTTTACTTTTGATAAAACAGTACATGTATGTGCCACACCTTTCCTTCCAAGCTAAATGTCATTTCCAGTCAAAGTTGGAAATTGGGGGCAGTTGCAGTAGAATATGAATTACATTTGCAGTGTGTCTAGAATGACTTCTGCCTGAGATCTTGCAGATTCTTCTTCCCTTTCTGTTGATGTGATATGAAAGGGGGAGAGGACTGCACAGTTTAATAACTTAAGCTGTTCCTTTCTTCTATTATTGTGGAAATGTGGTATTGTTTACCTTTAAATTGAGGTTTGCATTTTAACATAACCATGAGGCAGTTCTGACCAGATCTCTTAGAATGTCTTTGGGTTATGATGTGAGCCACCAAATTTTGAGCCTGTAATCCCTCATAGAAACAGGTTTTGTTAAATCAATTCTGACCATGGGCTTTGATTCTCCAGCTCACATCTGTAAATCCTTGACTTACCTCCTGCCCAACCAGGTATCTCAAAACAACTACTTTTTGTACTTAGTCACTCAGTCATGTCTGACTCTTTGAGACCTCATGGACTGTAGCCCACCAGGCTCCTCTGTCCATGGGGATTTTCTAGGCAAGAATACTGGAGTGGGTTGCCATGTGCTCCTCCAGGGTGTCTTCCCAACCCAGGGATCAAACCCAAATCTCCCGCATTGCAGGCAGATTCTTTATCGTCTGAGTCACCAGGGAAGTCCAAACAACTACTATAATTGACAAATTATCCCAGTGATTGATAGTTCTCTTTCATTTTACCTATGAATGAAGAGCACCTTCTGGTTTTAGTTGATAAGAGTGGTCTTTAGTTGAGATTTTCAAAATGCTGACTTGTGTATTACTAAGTTATAATCTCACACTTTTACATAAAAAAATTTACGTTAATTGTGCTGGATTGATTTCATGATGTAATATAAATATAAATCTGCCTGATAATCCATATTTAGAGGAATGACATTGGAGGTGACTTGCTAGCTATTAGCCATGTGCTCTAATTAAAAAGTAGAAATATATCTCTCTTTCTCCATTAGTTTGTTATAATTTTATTTTCTTTTTTCCTTAGGATATTAGCTGCAATGAGATTCAGGTTCTTCCCCAACAAATGGGAAAATTACAATCACTTAGAGAGCTAAACATAAGAAGAAATAATCTTCAGGCATTACCAGATGGTAAGATGCTCACTGTTCTTACTCACATGAATAAGATAATAACTATATAGAATTTAATTAAATTATTCTTGTTTCTGAACAGAATTAGGAGATCTTCCCTTAGTCAAGCTGGATTTCTCTTGTAATAAAGTGACCGAAATTCCAGTTTGTTACAGGAAGCTGCATCATTTACAAGTAATAATTTTGGATAACAATCCTTTGCAAGTACCACCAGCACAGGTTTGTAATTTAAAACAATGATACTTGCTTCTTTTATTTTTATTCAGAATTATATGTTTCTGGTAAATACAAAAGCATCAGAATTAGGAGTCAGTTTGTTTTTGAGGTATTACTCTCAAAAGTGTTTTTTATGGGAAGTGGCTTTTTCACTTGTGTAGGAGGTTTAGCTTTGTTTCTAGAGAATAGGATTTGGATAACCCAGATACCAACTTTCTGCTGTGAACTGATAATTCTGGTTGTTTGTGTTGTTTAGTCTTATGGACTCTGTGGGAGAGGGAGAGGGTGGGAAGATTTGGGAGAATGGCATTGAAACATGTAAAATATCATGTATGAAACGAGTTGCTAGTCCAGGTTCGATGCACGATACTGGATGCTTGGGGCTAGTGCACTGGGACGACCCAGAGGGATGGTATGGGGAGGGAGGAGGGAGGAGGGTTCAGGATGGGGAACACATGTATACCTGTGGCAGATTCATTTTGATATTTGGCAAAACTAATACAATTTTGTAAAGTATAAAAATAAAATTAAAAAAAAAAAAAACAGCCGATAAAAAAAAAAAAAAAAGATTGACTAAGGATTCTGTCTACCTCTGTCCTACTCAGGTATATATTTACTTGAGATTTGTTGTGTGATTGATTGGAATACATTTTTAGCACCAATAGGTGGAATCATAACAGAAAGAAAGATTCAAGTTGAAAAGTATTAATTCCTACTTTTTTGTTCAGTCACTCAGTCATGTCTGTCTCTTGCAACCCCATGGTCTGAAGCATGCCAGGCTTCCCTGTCCCTTATTGTCTCCCAGAGTTTGCTCACTCATGTCCGTTGAATCATGATGCTATCCAAGCATCTCATCCTCTGTTGCCCCCTTCTCCTCCTGCCTTCAATCTTTCCCAGCATCAGGGTCTTTTCCAATGAGTTGGCTCTTCACATCAGGTTACCAGAGTTTTGGAGCTTCAGCTTCAGTATCAGTTCTTCCAGTGAATATTCAGGGTTGATTTCCTTTGAGACTGACTGGTTTGACTTTAAGTTTGAGAATTAAATTCATGTGGAATCCACTAAAATGATAGTAAAGGAGTACACTAAACTCTAAACCCATGAAGACAAAGATTGAGAGAGAAGAGGACAGCAGGGGAGAGATGGCAACAGAATTTTGGAAAATGGAAAATAGGTGAAATAGTGGTAACTAGGATCTCCACTTACACTGCACAAGAGTATCTGATTGAGGAGGCACATGGTAGTGAAATGCCAGCCTGTACTCTATTTCCAAGCTATGTGCCCTGGCACTGGGTTTGTATACATCCAGAAGAGTTGCCTTTTTTTCCTCTTTTCCTACTAAGGTGCATTCTATTCATTGCAAACGAGTGCCTTTTTTCTAAATTCAAATACTAAAAGCTGGCTGGAGTCTTGGTAGTAGCTGCCATAGCAGGATGGGGAAACCCAAAACCTGTGTCTGCTATGGGAGAAGGCAACAAGAAGTGAGGTGATTTTACTGTGTTAAATTTGGGAATGGCTTGGGTGTTTCTTTGGTGATTATTGAATGAAACATGTAACTAAATAGAGGGATGAAAGACTTAAAACATGAAGGTCTATAGAATATCTAAGGCTCTGCTATTTAATAGGACTTTCTAAATAATGGAAATGTTGTATAATCTGTGATGTCTAATACTATTGTTCATTCGCTCAGTCATGTCAGACTTTTTGTGACCCCATGGACTGCAGCATGCCAGACTTCACTGTCTTTCACCATCTCCCAGAGCTTGCTCAAACTCATGTCCATTGAGTTGGTGATGCCATCCAAACATCTCATCCTCTGTTGTCCACTTCTCCTCTTGCCTTTAGTCTTTCTAAACATCAGGGTCTTTTCCAGTGAGTTCACTCTTCATATCAGGTAGCCATGTATAGGAGCTTCAGCTTCAGCATTAGTCCTTCCAATGAATATTCAGGATTGACTTAATTTAGGATTGACTGGTTTGATCTTCTTGCTGTCCAAGGGACTCTCAAGAGTCTTCTCCAACACCACAGTTCAAAAGCATCAATTCTTTGATGCTCAGCCTTCTTTATGCCATGAACTTCCAGATGTTCAAGCTGGATTTAGAAAAGGTAGAGAAACCGGAGATCAAATTGCCAGCATCTGTTGGATCATCGAACAAGCAACAGAGTTCCAGAAAAACATCTACTTCTGCTTTATTGACTATGCCAAAGCCTTTGACTGTGTGGATCACAACAAATTGTGGAAAATTCTGAAAGAGATGGGACTACCAGACCACCTGACCTGTCTCTTGAGAAATCTGTATGCAGGTCAGGAAGCAACAGTTAGAACTGGACATGGAATAACAGACTGGTTCCAAATCGGGAAAGGAGTACATCAAGGCTATATATTGTGACTCTGTTTATTTAACTTATATGCAGAGTACATAATGAGAAACGCTGGGCTGGGAAGCACAAGCTAGAATCAAGATTTCTGGGAGAAATATCAATAACCTCAGATATGCAGATGATACCACCCTTATGGCAGAAAGTGAAGAAGAACTAAAGAGCCTCTTGATGAAAGAGGAGAGTGAAAAAGTTGGCATAAAGCTCAACATTCAGATAACAAAGATCATGGCATTTGGTCCCATCACTTCATGGCAAATAGATGGGGAAAGAGTGGAAAGAGTGGCTGACTTTATTTTGGGGGGCTCTAAAATCCCTGCAGTTGGTGATTGCAGCCATGAAATTAAAAGATGCTTGCTCTTTGGAAGTAAAGTTATGACCAACCTAGACAGCATAATAAAAAGCAGAGACATTACTTTGTCCACAAAGGTCTGTCTAGTCAAGGCTATGGTTTTTCCAGTAGTCATGTATGAATGTGAGAGTTGGACTGTAAAGAAAGGTGAGTGCTGAAGAATTGATGCTTTTGCACTGTGGTGTTGGAGAAGACTATTGAGAGTCCCTGCAAGGAGATCCAACCAGTCAATCCTAAAGGAAGTCATTGCTGAATATACATTGGAAGGACTGATATTGAAGCTGAAACTCCAATACTTTATCCACCTGATGCGAAGAGCTGACTCATTTGAAAAGACAGTGATGCTGGGGAAGATGGAAGGCAGAAGGAGAAAGGGATGACAGAGGATGAGATGGTTGGATGGCATCTCTAACTCAATGGACATGAGTTTGAGCAAGCTCTGGGAGTCGGTGATGGACAGGGAAGCCTGGCATGCTGCAGTCCATGGGGTGGCAAAGAGTTGGACACGACTGACTAAACTGAACAGAACTGAACTTCTTTATGGTCCAGTTCTCACATTTACACATGATTACTGGAAAAACCATAGCTTTGAGTAGATGAACCTTTGTCACAAAAGTAACGTCTCTCCTTTTCAATATGCTGTCTGGTGCTGCTGCTGCTAAGTTGCTTCAGTCGTGTTCGACTCTGTGCAACCCCATAGACGGCAGCCCACCAGGCTCCCTCATCCCTGGGATTCTCCAGGCAAGGACACTGGAGTAGGTTGCCATGTCCTTCTCCAATGCATGAAAGTGAAAATGAAAGTGAAGTCACTCAGTCGTGTCTGACTCATAGCGACCCCATGGACTGCAGCTCACCAGGCTCCTCCATCCATGGGATTTTCCAGGCAAGACTACTAGAGTGGGGTGCCATTGCCTTCTCCACAATATGTCTAGGTTTGTCATAGCTTTTCTTCCAAGGAGCAAGTGTCTTAATTTCATGGCTGCAGTCACCATTTGCAGGGATTTTGGAGCCCAAGAAAATAAAGTCTGACACTGTTTCCATTGTTTCCCCATCTATTTGCCATGAAGTGATGGGACTGGATGCCATGATTTTAGTTTTTTGAATGTTGAGTTTGAAGCCAGCTATTTCACTCTCCTCTTTCACTTTCATCAAGAGGCTCTTCAGTTCCTTTTCACTTTCTGCCATAATGGTGGTGTCTTCTGCATGTCTGAGGCTATTAATATTTCTTCTGGCAATCTTGATTTCAGCCTGTGCTTCATCCAGCCCAGTATTTTGTGTGATGTACTCTATATATAAGTGAAATATGGAGGGTGACAATATACAGCCTTTATGTATTCCTTTCTCGATTTGGATCCAGTTCACTGTTTCATTTCTGTTTCTAACTGTTGCTTCTTGACCTGCATAGAAGTTTGTCAGGAGGCAGGTCAGGTGGTCTGGTATTCCCATCTCTTTAATGTTCCACAGTTTGTTGTGATGCACACAGTCAAAGGCTTTAGCATAGTCAATGAAGCAGAAGTAGATGTTTTTCTGGAATTCTCTTGCTTTTTCTATGATCCAGCGGATGTTGGCAATTTGATCTCTGGTTCCTCTGCCTTTTCTAAATCCAGCTTTGAACATCTGGAAGTTCACAGTTCATGTACTGTTGCAGCCTGGCTTGGAGAGTTTTGAGAATTACTTTGCTAGCGTGTGAGATGCTTGCAGTTGTGCCATAGTTTGAACATTCTTTGGCATTGCCTTTCTTTGGGATTGGAATGAAAACCAACCTTTTCCAGTCCTGTGGCCACTGCTGAGTTTTCCAAATTTGCTGGCATAATGAGTGCAGCACTTTCACAGTGTCATCTATTAGGATTTGAAATGGCTTAGCTGGAATCCCATCACCTTCACTAGCTTTGTTTGTAGTGATGCTTCCTAAGGCCCACTTGACTTTGCACCTGCAGGATGTCTGGCTGTAGGTGAGTGATCACACCATCGTGGTTATCTGGGTCACTAACATCTTTTTTGTATAGTTCTTTTGTGTATTCTTGCCATCTTTTCTTAATATCTTCTGCTTCTGTTAGGGCCTTAACATTTCTGTCCTTTTTGTGCCCATCATTGCATGAGATGTTCCCTTGGTGTCTCTCATTTTCGTAAAGAGCTCTCTGGTCTTTCCCATTCTATTGTTTTCCTCTGTATGGATGGAGGAGCCTGGTAGGCTGCAGTCCATGGGGTCGTGAAGAGTCGGACACGACTGAGCGACTTCACTTTCACTTTTCACTTTCCTGCATTGGAGAAGGAAATGGTAACCCACTCCAGTGTTCTTGCCTGGAGAATCCCAAGGATGGGGGAGCCTGGTGGCTGCCGTCTATGGGGTCACACACAGTCGGACACGACTGAAGTGACTTAGCAGCAGCAGTAGCATTGCTATGGAGCACTTGATATATGACTAGTGTGACTAAGGAACAACATTTTCCATTTAATTTCATTTTGATTAATTGAAATTTCAATAGTTTTACATGACTAGTTGTTAATATATTCAACGATACAGATCTAAATTTGTACTGATTTTGCCCCTTGCCTTAGCAGAAACCTAGGGTTTTCTCTGAAGAGTAGGTGGATTCTCTCAGATTCTCTTCCTCAGCTCATCAGTGAAATGAGTATCATTCCTTCCCTCAGCATAAGCCTGGAATTTACTCTTTAGAGCAGCACTGTCTATTAGAACTTTCTGTAATGATGGAAATGTTCTATATTTGTAGTGTCCTATATGGTAGCCACCGGAGAAGGCAATGGCACCCCACTCCAGTATTCTTGCCTGGAAAATCCCATGGATGGAGGAGCCTGGTAGGCTGCAGTCCATGGGGTCGTGAAGAGTCGAACATGACTGAGCGAGTTCACTTTCACTTTTCACTTTCATGCATTGGAGAAGGAAATGACAACCCACTCCAGTGTTCTTGCCTGGAGAATCCCAGGGACAGTGGAGCCTGGTGGGCTGCTGTCTATGGGGTTGCACAGAGTCGGACACGACTGAAGCGACTTAGCATAGCATAGCATAGCATAGCATATGGTAGCCACAAGTGGCTATTGAGCACTTGAAAGTATATAGTGTGATTGAAGAATTGCATTTTTAGTTTTATTTAGATTAAATAGCCACATGTGGCTAGTGACTGCTGTATTGGATAGCACAGCTGTAGAGAGACTCAACCAGAGTTAGGGGCTGCAGGTACAGCTATGGACACGAATGAGATCCCATACTGACAACAGTGAATGCATACATACTGAATATTGGGAGTGTCAGTAGACTTCTCTTGCTTGGCTCCCAGAATGCTGGCAGCCTCTCTTATGTGGCTTAGGATGGTGATTTCTCTCTTGGTAGACTGATTGAACTAGGAGAAAAGACCTATAGTTATACTGATCATTGACAGTCCCTGAAGCACAAGTCACAATCTGTTCTCTAGACATGGGCTGACCATTGATAAACTTCTCCCTCTTACAAAGAGCTTCCATTTGACTTCTTATCATTTTTCTTTTGAAAATGAACAGGCAGCCATGGATCACTAGACATTGTAGAAATAATTTCTAACATGAAAGACAGAGACTGAAAGGCTTCCATGAAGACAAAATGGGTCACATTCATAGTGGTGGTAATCAGAATGACTTCTCAGCAGCAGCATGAGGAACTAAAAGATGTTGGAATGATGCTTTCAGTGACTGAAGGAATATTCCCAAATTTGTAATCTCAAACTGTCAGTCAATTTTAAGATAGAAAAAAAAGACAGTTTCAAACATGCAAGATCTCAGAAATTTGACACAACTGAGTGACTGAACTGAACTGAACTGAACTGAACACTTTACTAGAAAGCCAGTAGAGGGTGTACTATATCAAAATGAAGGAACAAATTAAGAAGAATTCTTCATGTCTAAGATAGACTGGTATGCATGGACCTAGAGTCTAGCAACCAATCAGTTTGGTCGGGGGAGGGTTGTCTCCCAGAAGAAAATAGAAAAAGAATAAAGAAGTTAATAGTTGAGTTGATGTACATGTCAGTATGGAGAGACGTTTTACAGTTCTGTCAGAGTCAGGAATGAATTAGTAGTAGGCACACAGAAAATTATCAGTTCAGTTCAGTTGCTCAATCATGTCCGACTATTTGTGACCCCATGGGCTGCAGCACACCAGGCTTCCCTGTCCATCACCAACTCCCAGAGCTTACTCAAAGTCATGTCCATTGAGTCGGGGATGCCATTCAATCATTTCATCCTTTGTCGTCCCCTTCTCCTCCTGCCTTCAATCTTTCCCAGCATCAAGGTCTTTTCCAATGGGTCAGTTCTTTGCATCAGAAAATTAAACAAAGTAGAAAAATGGGGCAAGTAGTCACTTTAGGAAAAACAAAAACTTACAAGAGAAAGGAAATGAGTCTAACTAACCTCTGTGGTTCATCTGTGACTACTTTCTTGGTCATATTGTTGTAAATACTAGATTTTGATTTAATGAAAAATTGTGACATAGATGTAATGATAGCAAGGATTTATATGGCACTTACCATGCTCCAAGCACTGTATTGAACATGCTTTACATGCATTCACTCATTTCTTATAGCAACCCTATAAAATAGGTACTGTCATTATACTTCATTTTATAAAAGAGAAAACAGAGCTGTAGCTGTTTCCTGTCTTTTCCAAGGTCACATGACTAGCATGTAGTGGAGCCTGGTTTCAAACCAAGGCAATCTTAACTCCAGAGTTCATGTTCCAACCACTATGTTATGCTTCTGAAGAGAGAGGAAGTATGTTTATATGAGTTGATAGGTGTTGGTGATGGGAGAATGGTGGTTTGATGATATGTGATAGTGGTGGTGATCTCATGCAGATGGCAGTGAGCAGTGGCTTGCAGCAAGATCTTAGTTCCCTGTCTAGGAATTGAACCTCTGCCTAGAGGCTAGAAGCAAAATTTAGCTGGCTCTTGCCCCTGTTTGAAAGTAAGAATGTTTCAAGGAGGCAAAAACTGGAAAAACAGGTACATAGTTTGTTATTAGAGACACAGCACTTCCCTGGTGGCTCAAAGGATAAACAATCTGCCTAAAATGCAGGAGACTCAGGATCGATTCCTGGGTCGGGAAGATCCCCTGGAGAAGGGTATGGCAACCCACTCCAGTATTCTTGCCTGGACAAGTCCATGGACAGATGACCCTAGTAGGGTACAGTCCATGGGGTCGCAGAGTTGGACACAACTCAGCGACTAACACACACAAGTCGGAGAGCACACAGAGAAACAGTTTGTTTAAGAGAGAAGCAAGGCAGAGATACATACCTGGAGAGAAAGTGTGTGTGGTCGACCCTGAGTACCACCCCCCTGCTCCCCCTCCCCAGCCAGTGAGGTGGAGCACACCATTCCTAAATCACTCATATAGGGCACTTTTTCCAAGTCTCCTTTGGCCAATCATCTGGCTTTTGCCTGGCTCTGAATCCCTATTTGGTTTAACTCGGGGTCTTCCCCTGTGTGTGTGTGCGTCTCTTAGCCAAGATGGATTCCAAGGCAAGGGCTTCTGGGAAGAAGAGCATATTATGGTCTGGTGCTCCCTCCCTTCTCTGACCTACTGAGGAACCTTTCTGCACATGTGTAGTCAGAGAGGCCTCTTTGACCTTAAGAATGAGAAATATGTGGTCTCTTTATCTTCTATCCAAGTTCAAGCAGGACTCAGTTCTTCCTTGTTCCTGCCATTATCTTTATCTTGAAGTATCTGTCCACAGAGGATTTCATCTGCTCAGCCTGGGGCCCATCTATCTGGTACGTCAGTGGTGTTGATAACACAAGAAATCTAAGTCCTCATCCTCCTTAGTAAGATCTTGATAAATAAAATCTATAATTGAAAAATAAAAAATACCACTAGAACCATGTTATTTATAAATTTGAAGGTAGAAAGCAGAAACCAACTGAAAGAGTTAAATGTGGGGACTGGGTCTCAGTCATGTACGACTCTTTGCGACCCCATGGACTGTAGCCTACCAGGCTCCTCTCTCCATGGGATTCTCCAGGCAAGAGTACTGAAGTGGGTTGCCATTTCCTTCTCCAGGGGATCTTTCCGACCCAGGGATCAAATCCGGGTCTCCTGCATTCCAGGCAGATGCTTTAACCTCTGAAAAACAGGTGCATAGTTTATTATTAGAGACACAGCACAGGGAAGCCCAAAGGGGTGGAACAGGGGATTAATTTTTTGTTAACTGTTTTATAATTCTCTTTGATTTTAAAACTGTATGTGAATTATGATATAAATTAAATTTACAAAAGTAATTTTTCAGCATTTAATTTGGAAATAGATAATTTTTATAAATTTGGATAGATAATAGGATACATTTTAATCGGTAATATATTTATGTTCTAAAGCACAAATGGTTTACATTTTCCTTTTAAATGAAATTTTTCAGTGGTCAGGTCAGATCTGGTATCTATTAGATTTACCTAAGAACCATTTTTTCTTTCTACCTGGAATGATAATTACGTTTTAATGTGCTATCTCTATTGTTTTCTTTATTGATTGTTTTTGTGTGTTGCTAGGTTATGTGCATCCATAAAACAACATTTTCTATTCTAAATTTTGAGAAATACTTATTTGATAACATTTACGGTGATTGCAGTTATCCTTTGTAAAGCCAACTTATTGTTTCCCTACAGCTCATTGTCTATCTTTTTTATATAAAGTACTTTCTTTCACACAGTATTTTCCCCCTTATTATTATTTTTTTATTTATTGGCAATGAAAATAATTTTCCTGGATATTATATTAGTTGAATTGACCATTTAAAAATTTGTTTTGTTTTATTTTAAGTGGCTTACCATCACACCTTTCAACAAATTTATCCTGTATTTGCATTCTTTTGATTAACTTTCTTCCAGTCTTTAGACTTAGTGGTTCTGATGAGGTTACTTTAAAGAATTACATGGGTTATTTTTTTTCTTTCTGTTCTTACCACTATAAAGAATATATTTCTTTTCATTTTTTCTGGAGAAGGCAGTGGCAACCCACTCCAGTACTCTTGCCTGGGAAATTCCATGGACGGAGGAGCCTGGTGGGCTACAGTCCATGGGGTTGGGAGGAGTCGGACATGACTGAGTGATTTCATTTTCACTTGTCACTTCCATGTATTGGAGAAGGAAATGGCAACCTACTCCAGTATTCTTGCCTGGAGAATCCCAGGGATGGAAGAGCCTGGTGGGTTGCTGTCTATGGGGTTGCACAGAGTCGGACACGACTGACGTGACTTAGCAGCAGCAGATTTTTTCTAGTGAAGGCAACTTTTATGAATTATACATTTTATATTGCTTAGTGGTTTGTACATTGTGCTTTTAACAAAATAGTTCAGGGAAATACAGAAAAATTAACTTAGTTTTTTCTAATAAGAACAGAGACCACATTAGTTTTAGTTATTGTCAGTTCTGTCAGATTTTTTTCACCTAGTGTCAGAAGTACAAAGTATTTAAATATGTAAAGTATCATGATTGTTATATCTCAGAGTAATTTGAAGTTATTAAAATTTATTAATAAATTAGTAAATGACTTTATATATTTGGAACTATAATCTTACTCTATTATTTATTGACAGATATGTTTAAAAGGTAAAGTACACATATTTAAATACTTAAATATCCAAGCGTGTTGCAGAATGGATAAGAAACCAGATTCTCTGGATCTTCCATCATTGAGTAAAAGAATGCCCTCCCAACCTCTCACAGACAGGTAATGTAATATTCTGTAAGATTCTAATTTCATGATGATGGTGTCTTCTCTCTATATATAGATGATATTTGTTTATTTTGAGTGAACTGAATATAGTTAGGATGATTGGTCCAGTGTTAAAATCAGTAATTAGCTGAAGTGAAATATCACCATCATAGAGTGAACTTCTGATAGTAGAATAAATTTGGAGTTTTCTCAAAAAATTTATTATTAAAGCTTTTAGTAGTAAAATGTAAAGTAAAATGTACTTCTGACATTCTAGTACAGAAGCACTAATTTCTCAGCGCTTAACAACTGTTAATGGTCTACTGTAATCACTATGCTGTAAATTTGGAATAAGTAGAATTTGACTTTGAACTGAGGTTAGTGGAAGAGTAAGACATTTGTGGTTGGTTACGTTTCACCTCCATTTTCTTGACGCATTTCTATATGGATTTTTTTTATTCAATTCTATATGGATAAGGGATGATTTATCATTGATATTCTGTTTGATATTGGTATTTTTTCCTCAAAAGATTTTGAAATGTTAGATTTGATATTTTGTTTTTAATTCATCCTTTTGAGACATAGATTAGACTGAAAGATTTTATGAAAACATAATTCCATCCAATACTATGGAAAATAATTTGGAGTGGGATGAGACTATACAAAGGGAGACTATCCCTGACTTAAATATTTAAAGATTTGTTATTGTATTTATGGCATAGTTTAGACTACATGGAATGCCAACATAGTATTATTGTTAACAGTGCAGGTTTTTTAATCCGAAATAGGATTTTTCTCAAATATTTTTGTTGCCTTAGAATGATTAAGAATCTGAGCATTAAATTTAGTTGCCAAAGATTAGTTTGCTTAATATTATAAATGATAGTAGACCAAAAAATTCTACAAAAATTAGAATTAATTCATATACTAATCTCTATTAGTATGCTTTTATATTTATTTCAAAATTACTTTAGTAATGACATACATTATATTAGTCATTTATGTATTTAAGTTGAGTGCCTACAAGTAGATTCAGGGTTTGTTGAATTACATATTGGCCTCGGCCCTCATGGAGCTCACATTCTAGTGGAGGAGTTGGTTGTTAAATAAAACAAGAACACAGACACACACACATAATTTCAAATTTTGGTGAGTGCTTTGAAAGGAAGGAACATGTTTCAGGAGTGTGGTTGAGGAGTGTCTCTTTGGGAAGGTGAGGTTTTAAGTCAAGACCTGAAAGGAGAAAAGTTAGCTGTGGAAAGAGTGAGGGAAAGAGCATTTCAGGCAGAAATAATGGCATGTGCAAAGGTCTTAAGTTAGAAAGAAACTTGGTATGTTAAGAAAAAAACCTGAGAGGAGGCCAGCATTGTGGTACAAGTTGACTTTGGAAAGTTAGTCAGGGCTGAAGTTATACGGGGGCTTTGGAGGTTGTGGTAAGAAGTTTGAATTTTATTTAAAGTACAGTGGGTAGTCATTGGACAATTATAAACAGGAGGATAACATGATTAAATTATTTTTAAAGAAACTATTTTGGCTCTTATAGAGAGAATACATTGGAAGCAAACAAGTGAAAACACAGGGACTAGTTAGGGTGTTGTGGTACTACCAAAAGATCAAGGGGTCTAGAATAGGGTTATTGCAGTAGAGATGAAAAGGAGTGGACAGAATTGAGATAGATTTTGAAGATGGTGTCTAGCAGTGCCATCCAATAGAAAGGCAATATGAGCCACATTGGTAATTTTTAAATTTTCTTGTAACCCATTTAAAAAATAATAAATTAATTTTAATAATGCATGTTACATTACCCAATATATTAAAAATGTCATTTCAGTATGTCAGTTCAGTTCAGTTGTTCAGTTGTGTCCAACTTTTTGTGACCCCATGGCCTGCAGCATGCCAGGTTTCCCTGTCCATCACCAACACATGGAGCTTGCTCAAACTCATCATCTTTGAGTTGGTGATGCCATCCAACCATCTCATCCTCTGTCGTCCCCTTCTCCTCCTGCCTTCAATCTTTCCCAGCATCAGGGTCTTATCAAATGAGTCACTTCTTCTCATCAGGTGGCCAAAGTATTGGAGCTTCAGCATCAGTCCTTCCAATGAATATTCAGAACTGATTTTCTTTAGGATTGACTGGTTTGATCTCCTTGCAGTCCAAGGGACTCCAAGAGTCTTCAACACCACAGTTGCAGAAGCATCAATTTTTCGGCACTCAGCTTTCTTTATGGTCTAACTCACATCCATACATGACTACTGGAAAAACCATAGCTTTGACTAGATGGACCTTTGTCAGCAAAGTAATGTCTATTTTTTATATGTCTTTTCAATATGCTGTCTAGGTTTCTCATAGCTTTTCTTCCAAGGAGCAAGCGTCTTTTAATTTCATGGCTGCAGTCACCATCTGCAAGGATTTTGGAGCCCGAGAAAATAAAGTCTGACACTGTTTCCATTGTTTCCCCATCTATTTGCCATGAAGTGATGGGACTGGATGTCATGATTTTAGTTTTTTGAATGTTAAGTTTTAAGCCAACTTTTTCACTCTCCTCTTTCATTAAGAGGCTCTTCAGTTTCTTTTTGCTTTCTTCCATAACGATGGTGTCATCTGCATATCTGAGGCTATTGATATTTCTCCTGGCAATCTTGATTCCAGCTTGTGCTTCATCCAGCCTGGCATTTTGCATGATGTACTCTATATATAAGTGAAATATGCTGGGTGACAATATACAGCCTTGATGTACTCCTTTCTTGATTTGGAACCAGTCCGTTGTTCCATGTCCAGTTCTAAATGTTGCTTCTTGACCTGCATAGAAGTTTGTCAGGAGGCATGTCAGGTGGTCTGGTATTCCCATTTCTTTCAGAATTCTCTACAGTTTGTTGTGATCTACATAGTTAAAGGCTTTGGCATAGTCAGTAAAACAGAAGTAGATGTTTTTATGGAACTCTCTTGCTTTTTCTATTATACAATGGATATTGGCAATTTGATCTTTGGTTCCTCCGCCTTTTCTAAATCCAGCTCTGAACATCTGGAAGTTCTTGGTTCATGTACTGTTGAAGCCTGGCTTGGAGAGTTTTGAGCATTACTTTGCTAGCATGTGAGATGCTTGCAGTTGTGCCATAGTTTGAACATTCTTTGTCGTTGCCTTTCTTTGGGATTGAAATGAAAACTGACCTTTTACGGTCCTGTGGCCACTGCTGAGTTTTCCAAATTTGCTGGCATATTGAGTGCAGCACTTTCACAGCATCATCTTTTAGGATTTGAAATGGCTTAGCTGGAATCCCATCACCTTCACTAGCTTTGTTTGTAGTGATGCTTCCTAAGGCCCACTTGACTTTGCACCTGCAGGATGTCTGGCTGTAGGTGAGTGATCACACCATCGTGGTTATCTGGGTCACTAACATCTTTTTTGTATAGTTCTTTTATGCATTCTTGCCACCTTTTCTTAGTATCTTCTGCTTCTGTTAGGTCCTTAACATTTCTGTCCTTTATTGTGCCCATCTTTGCATGAAATATTCTCTTGGTATCTCTCATTTTCTTGAAGAGATCTCTAGTTTCCCATTCTGTTGTTTTCCTCTATTTCTTTGCATCAATCACTGAGGAAAGCTTTCTTACCTCTCCTTGCTATTCCTTGGAACTTTGCATTCAGATGTATATATCTTTCCTTTTCTCCTTTGCCTTTAGCTTTTTTTCTTTTCTCGGCTATTTGTAAGCTTCCTCACCCAACCATTTTGCCTTTTTGCATTTCTTTTCCTTGGGGATGGCCTTGAATACTGCCTCCTGTACAGTGTCTTGAACCTCCATCCATAGTTCTTCTGGCACTCTATCAGATCTAATCCCTTGGATCTATTTGTCACTTCCACTGTATAATTGTAAGGGATTTGATTTAGGTCATACCTGATGGTCTAGTGGTTTTCCTTACTTTCTTCAATTTAAATCTGAATTTGGCAATAAGCAGTTCATGATCTGAGCCACAGTCAGCTCCCGGTCTTGTTTTTGCTGACTGTATAAAGCTTCTACATAATTGAAATTTCAATTACATATATATTTATATTTATAATTACATATAAATTTATATTTATAATTACATATAAAATTATATTTATAATTACATATAAAACACTAGTGAGTTATTTCACTTTCTTTTAAATCTTTGAAATCTAGCATGTATTTTACATTTGTAGCATGTCTCAATTTGGACTAGTTACATTCAAATGCTCTGTTGCCAAGCATGACTAGTGGCTACTGTATTGGACAGGACAGACCAATAGAGTTTATTTGTGGCTCTTGGGTGTACTTATCTCTCACACAGAGCTGGTATTGAATTACTTAGTTCTTGTATGTACTTTCTAGTTTCTCTCTCATGTTCTTGGCTATATGGTTCTTACTACTTAGAATACCTTTCCTTGATATTTTGTAAACTCTTTATTCTATATAGCCATTGCAGTAGTTATACTTATCTTCAGCTTTTGCAGTCAGACATAATATCCTCGTGAAGCTCTTCTTCACCTCTTAATAACTGTATGTCCTTGTATCATATCATCTCTGGTTTTTAGCTTTCTTATATGTGAAAAGGAAAATAATCATACAGATTTTGTCAGGATTGAATGAAATAATGCATATAGAGTATTTATCATGGTGTCTTATTAATTCCTCAACAGATAGCTTATTATTATCATTGTCATCTGTTTCAAACACACCAATGTATGTTAGTATAGTATATGGATGTATTATTGGGTGGTGGAGTCAGATGGATTTCAGTTCTAATCATGGTTTAATGATTAATTCATTAAACCTCTTAATTCCTCCTTGGCCTATGTAAGTTATTTAATCTCTCTGAGCCTGTTTCTTTATTTAAAATGTTAACAATACATATTTCAAAAGCTTGTTGTGAGAATTAAATGTGTGCCTAGCAACTAGTTCAGTAAATGATACTCAGTAAATGTCATAATATTTCCCCTTGGAAAGTTAACTTTTATTAGCTTTATTTCTTCATTTGTAAGAAGAAATAATAATGCATAAATCGTACAATTTCATTATAAATAAAATATGAGGTGCACCTGGCATAGTATCTAACACAATGTAGACACTCAGCAAATGCTAGCAATTGTTGTCTTTCATCCTTCGAGATTAATCTCAAATGCTTCTTTCTTGGGTGAAGCCTTTCCTCACCTTCCCAAGGAGAAATTTATATTTACCTTTGTTCTTGTTGTTTATTTGGTAAGTTGTGTCTGACTCTTTTGTGACCCCATGGACTATAGCCTGCCAGGCTCCTCTGACTGTGATTTCTCAGGCAAGAATACTGGAGTGGGTTACCATTTCCTTCTCTGGGGATCTTCCCAACCCAGGGATCAAACCCTCGTCTCCTGCTTGGCAGGTGGATTCTTTACCCCTGAACCATCTGGGAAGCCCCGTTTACCTTTGTCATATCCTTCAGAACAGATAAGCATACTCCCCCGCTGGGCTGAGAATGCATTGAAAGCAAACATATTAAAATTCATCTCATCTCAGGTGTTCAGCATAGTGCCTTAACCCTTGGTAATTGCTTCCCTAAGTTTGTTGATATACTCCTGAAAAGTATAAAATCAGTATTTGGGGAAGAAATATAGCAGATCAGGGACTTCAGTGTTAGATAATCTTGGGATAAAACTTAGACTGCCATTTGCAAGTTGTATGTCATTGAGTCATTTTTTCAACCCTTTCTGGCCTCAGTTTCCTTTTCTGTAAAATGAGAAAGCACCAATAACCTGCTAGAATTTTCACAAGGAATGTGAAGTATTATCTTTAAAATACTTAAAAAAAAACTTAGCCCAGTTCTTGGCATATAACCAGTGGTCAATGTACAGTATATGGTAAATTTGCAAATTAAAGTGAAAACTATTTTGCAACTTGGGTGGTATACTGTAATTCAGAAATTTACAAGGACAGCTCTTTCCTCACACCAAAACAATTGCTTATTCAATGCTTTACAGGCATTTTTTGGCCTTTTTTCTCTTAATTACTTAATGGTCCTTATTTATGAAGCTAAATATATTTTTAGAGATAATGAAGAAGAAATGGTTGTATTAAGGTTAAAAAAATTTCAGCATTATATGGTGAAATTTGACAAACTCATAAGAAAAATAGGTCTTTATCAAGATGATTTTCTAGCAGGACTATCTGCTTTTCTTAATCTCTCAGAATAAATAATAGGCTATTGTTAAGGCTATTGTAACCTATTTTACAATACAGCACGTGAAAATATTACATGAGGGACATTAATAAAGTGTTTTATATGATCCAGTATTTTTCTCCTCATGTTTTTAAGGATCTTACATATCAAAAATATATATTCTATATTATCTAGCAAAATTTTAGGTCAATTATGTATTATCTATTTAAGAAGAAAACCTTAACTGCCCTTAGAATTTGTATTTCCATAGTATGGAAGATTTTTATCCAAATAAAAATCATGGTCCTGACTCTGGAATTGGAAGTGATAATGGAGAGAAACGATTGTCTACAACAGAAGTGAGTCTTTTCTATTACTGAACTATTTTATTTTAAAATTTTATTAGAAAAACAAACAAAAAAAAATTTACTGGAGCTTTGAAGTAGATAGGCACTTGCACACATTTCATTTATTTTGCTTAAAAATGTGATCAGCATTGCATTTTATGACCTCAAGTTAAAAAAAAAAATGTGCAGTTTTAAAAGCAAAACAGTAAACCTCATATTAATTTTTGGTTTTAAAACTGGAGATTTAAATCAGGTGTTCTGTACTTCATATATGTAATTAAAACAATCCTTATCATATATTTAAAATGCCTCATTTTTACTTTTTACTTCTTGCATTCAGCCATCAGATGACGACACAATCAGCCTTCATTCTCAAGTCTCAGAATCAAATAGAGAGCAGACATCAAGAAATGACAGTCATTCAACAGGAAGTAAACCTGATTCTCAGAAAGGTAATTCATAAAGTGTCTGCTGTTTTTATGTCATGTATATATATCCCTTTTTTAAAATGAATATATTTTTTAAAGTGGGCTTTAAAAATAATAGTGTGTGCATGCTTGCTAAGTTGCTTCAATCATGTCCGACTCTGTGCAACCTATGGACCATAGTCTGTAAAGCTCCTCTCTCTGTGGGATTCTCCAAACAAGAGTACTGGAGTGGGTTGCCATGCTCTCCTCCAGGGGACCTTCCTGACCCAGGGATTGAACCAACATCTCTTGCATCTCCTGCATTGGCAGGTGGGTTCTTTACCACTAGCACCACCTGGGAAGCCCCCAAATTATAGTATCTTTGATCAACTCTTTTATTGAGAAAAAGATACTTTTTTCTAAGCACTGCAGTGGCAGAGCACACTGTTTACTATTCATGTTTTCTAATAAGTATTAATCTATACTTAGACCAGGAGGTGTATGATTTTACTGACGCCAACACAAATGATGTAGTAGTTCCTGAACAAGGAGATGCACATATTGGATCATTTGTTGCTTTCCTTAAGGTAAAGAAAACTTTGAACAAATATCAATAACATGTTCTCCTTAATCTCACAGAAGTGAACCATACAATTTAAAATGATAACTTTCTTTTATATAAGGGAAAAGAGAAAGGTCCTGAAAAATCTCAGAAAAATGAAGAATTGGGAGATGCAAAAAGGTAAGCACACCTGAATTTGCAAATTGAAGTATTGCTTATTAATACTTGAAATATCATTAGATATTTCTGAAGCTTGAATGAATAAATTCTTTGTTCATTTACCTGTTAAGTTCAGATATTTAATTTGTGAATATTTCATCTGCCTGCTTTCCTCAATGAAGCTGAAAATTATAGTAAACATATAAGTTAAATGTAGTATATACACTGTTTTTCTCCATAAGTGTAATTATAATGTCCCCTATTACTATTATTGAAGAAAATTATACTTTCCCATACATTGCCTCATTTAAGCTATTTAGCTGTTCTTTAAAACAGATGGTATTTGTATAATTTGACCAATTGGGAAACTGAGACCTGGAGTTTCAAGTGTCTCAAACTGAGGTGTTCTGACTCTTGGTTTAATAAACTTTACATTACATGAGACTGGTTATGGTAATTTTAAGGGTATTTACTTCTTTATTTTATTAAAATAATTTACTTTGGATCTTCTCTGTATCCTTTATCTTATGAAATGATAGAAATTGACCTACCACATTTTTTCAGAAAAGAAAGAGTATTTGTTGAATACCTACCATCTACCAGGATCTGTGCTACATGCTTTCCTATGTTTCTTACTTAATCTTCACTAAATCCTGCTGCTGCTGCTAAGTTGCGTCAGTCGTGTCCAACTCTGTGTGACCCCATAGACGGCAGCCCACCAGGCTCCTCCGTCCATGGGATTTTCCAGGCAAGAGTACTGATGTGGGTTGCCATTGCCTTCTCTGTCACTAAATCCTACAGGGTGGATATTGTCCACATGTTTACAGATAAGGAAGGTGAAGCTGGGAGACTATAAAGTTTCTTATCTAAAACCACTTAGCTAGTGTCCACTAGAACCTTGGGTTTGAGTCTAGCTCTCTGATCCCCAAGTTTTTCTCTTTTCTCTGTATTGTGCTTCCCTCAAATGACCTCATTGTTTACTTTTTAATAGTCATTAATTAATCATCTCTGGTGCTCCATAAGGAGATACAGTGCTTTGTTTTACTCTCTGTGTTTCATTTTTCTCTTACTTTCTCATGTTATTGCATGAGGACAGTTGTCTTACCTTGAGAGACTCCAGTAGCATGTAAGATATGGTAAAGATACAGAGTCTTAGGTTTGATACCATTGTTTATTTATTTACTTACTTACTTGCCTACTTACCTTACCATGCAGCATGCATGATCTTAGTTTCCCCACCAAGGATTAAATCTGTGTCCTCTTCAGTGAAAATGCAGAGTTTTAACCACTGGACTGCCAGGGAAGTCACTGACACCATTTTTTAAATGAAATGTATTTGGGATAAGATTACTAGAGTTTAGAGAAAAATTTTAAAATTTCTTTGTTTTTTTTAAATGACAAAAAAGATTCATATATTTTAATGAATTTTTTTTGCAAATTTTCCAATCTTATCTGAATCTATTTTGCATTTCTACTACTTAAACATTTTACACAGAGATTTTAAAAATCAAAATAAATGAACTGATAAAAGCAGAGTGGTTTGATAAAATGAAAAATTTTAATAACATTTTCTATTTATTTCTAAAGATAGGCCAAATAGAGCTCTGTGGTCCTTATTATACTCAAGATGGAGAATATGCATTGTTAAATTACTATGGCCATTTCACATTTCAGAAATTACAAAATGGTAATGCAGTTTACTTTGTTAGCCATTAATTATATTAATATAACCAGAATGTGACATTTCCTATTGAGTAGAGAGGATAGATATTAATATGTTTGTCTATTCCTTCAATATTCTTTATTTCTTATTTTAACATTTTAAATACAAGAACATTTCACGTGCTATTAAAAACAAAAAATGGTTTCTACATCTGAAAGCTGGCATAAAATATCATCTGCCTTACTTTTTGGATAATCACGTTTATGTTATCTTTCAGACTTGGGAAAGAACAACTCCTTGCTGAGGAAGAGGATGATGGTTTGAAGAAAGTAACTGATTTGAGGAAAATAGCTGTTCAGTTATTGCAGCAAGAGCAGAAGAACAGGTATTTTTTTCAGTAATGAGATTTAAATGGGCAAATTTTATAACCATTAAATTTGATATTTAAAGATTGTCAAATAAACAGTAAACAAGAAGACCATCTACTAAAAGATAATAGGAAATACTTAGGAAAGAAATATAAAATTACATATATAATTAACAGAATACTTTATCCTCATATAGTCATTCTATTTATTGCTTCAGTATCTTTTTTATTCCTTTGTGCTAAATAATAATATTTGATATTCATCTTAGCTCACAATAGCATGATATGTTATAAGCATTCTTTCCAAGTACATGTCACAAGTATATAGTGTGCTTTTTATCTGATTTTGAGTTACTCGGGATATGTGTAAACTCCTTAAAATTGAATTACATAATCACTGATTAAATCAGTGTGACAGTTTGAGAATCACAGGTTCACTTTAGTCTGTGTCTTGGTCAATGAGCATTTCTCCCTCTGGCTAGGCTTTCGCCAAATGCATGTTATTGGCAATGAGCAGGACCTTGTGTTAATGAGTATAAAATCAGTGCAAGTCCATTTTTTATACAGAGAAGGTTCTGCGTGCTGCTGAGGGTTGGCTGTTATTGCCATCTTCATGTACTGAGAGTGCTACATTTATATTAATAATTTCGAAATAACAAAGCAGAACTGAGATTTTGTTTGTTTTGAGAAAATTAAAAGAATAATTTTGGTGCATTTAACTTGGATAACTGGTATGTTTTTTACATATTCAAAGCAATAAATGTTTATGGATCACAGGACCATGTTTTAGGATGTTTAAAAAAGTATGTTGGCATTTGCTTAAAGATGTTTTGAAAAATAATTACTATTAAAATTTATTCAATGACTGATGTGTGGTATTAGGGGCCACTATAATAGTTTTTTTTTTTTTAATTTTAATTTTATTTTGTTTTTAAACTTTACATAATTGTATTAGTTTTGCCAAATATCAAAATGAATCCGCCACAGGTATACATGTGTTCCCCACTAAGTATCTCTTTTTGCACTGCTACTACATTTATAGAATTAAAAACCATACTAGAAAATATCTTTATCCCTTCTATATCTAATGTATCCTCATTCCCAATTGACATTTTTCTTCTGTCATAACTTTCTGTCATGCTTTTCTGTCATCCTTTTTGAAGCTTATCTTCTAATCTTTCCTGTGATTCATTTCTAAAAACTGACTACTTATAAGGTTGTATGTGTTTTCCCCCCTTCACTATAATTAAAGTATTGATGGCCCCATTGGTTTAAGAGGTTTGATGAAGCAAGCCACCACCTGCTCTATGTAGTTTATAAAGTAGTTAAGTTTCTACCTCCCCTACTTGGCAGGTGAAAAAATTGGATTTATCATTATGAACAGAGAATATTGATTTTATAAGACCCCACAACAATATGTATTTCCCTCATGTCCAGAATTGCATTTGAGTGTATAATTTTATATTTTAATATAGCCATATATATCATTTCTATATTTTCAGTTTTCTCCTATTGTTGTATTAGTTTTACATCTATCCCTCTGACTTAAATTACTCTTTCAACCTAAATACATCAAATGATGTTTCATAGGTCTTGCTGTTTGATAGTTTGTAATAAATACAAAGCAGTACCTAGCTCTGCCTTGTACATAGTAGGTATTTGTTAGTACTGTTACTGGTTAATTACTTGAAAATGAGATCAAATTTAAAGCTAGTAGGAACCATTAATTTAGTTAATATGTTCTCTCTACATAATTTTTGTTATTTTTGAAATTTATGCAAAATTAATTTCTTTCTCTGAACTGTTTCCATTCTCCTTTTCAGATGTTAGTGCATATAAATATAAGAGCTTTTTGGATTAATAATCAGTGACATTAATATTATAATAACTATGTCTAATTTTTGAAGGCATTAAAATTTTATGATATCTGGACATAAAGTAAGGAGTACATTTTACTTTTAAAATATGTAATCTATAGACAATTTAGATCCGTAGCCAATTCTGTTCATGGCTAAACTTAAACTGGGCTCAGAATTTTCTTATGCTGAATCTATTATTTTCTCCATTAAATCATATCATCCTTCCTTCTAAAATATCCTGCTAATGCTTATATCTCTTAGATTTAGATAATTAAAATTATTGTTTACTGTTACAACACATAAATTTGAGTGAGTCTAAAAGTCAAAAGTAATCTTTTAAAAGAATATATTCCTTAGAGGATTTGAGTTTCTATACCTTCTCTGGCTGTAGATTTCCCCTTTCACAAAGTATTGTTTTAGATTCTAGCTTTATTAAATGAATCTGAAATGCTATTTAAAATTGCAAATCAACCAGAAGTTTTGATATTTCTTTTTAAGTTTTAATATAATTGTTGCAATGTTTTTGTCTATTTATTGTTAGTCTTGATTTAAAATAATTTATCTGGGGTAAGATTATTCTTGTATAGCAAGAAGTACCACTTAGGATTTCTACTTTGACTGTATGCTTATTATTTAGCTGTTCTTTAGCTAGCTATTAGTGGAAAGTAAATGCAGTGTTAACTCTCAGCTAAATCTAAAAGAAGCCAGCCATCGTTCTTCAAAATTAGAGGGAATTTAAAAACAGCTTATGTTGAGTTCAGTGATGATTTTCTTAGAGCAGCTTTGCCACTTTAGTTCACACTGTTTTTTTAAAAGATATGTGTAATTCTTTAATAAGGTTTATACTAGTACTTGGTAGATGAAACTATCCTAGGAAAATAACAAGAGAATATTGCACAGAATTAGTAATCAAAAAGGGTGGGAAAAGAGATCACCAAGTAAACCATCAAGTAGATAAATCCTAAGTGTTCAAAGTCTGAAACCTAGTTATTTAGAATACTGCCCTTCTTTGTCTAATTGAGATGCATATATTAAACTACTTAATATTGACAGTTTATTGTTAAATTTTTAAAAGCTAATCTTTATCCTCTTTCTTAACAGATTGGATTATTTTTACTTGTATTTGAGTGTATTAAAGTCCCCTTGAGTCAGTGACCTTGTCTATATTAAAATAGCTGTTCCACAAGTCATAATTTTATTTTTATTATAATTTTGGAAGTTAAATAAAAAACTATTATCTTAAAATAATATTGCTCAGTAAATTATTTAACCAATTCTTCAAATTTCCACCAACTCTACTTATGTATCTTAGTATTAGAGAAGTGGCTACTGCTCTTATACTGATTTTCTTACTATGTGGCTTATTAAGTAAATGTTTAGCTGGCTTCTTAAAATTTGATTTTCATGCTAAAGAAATGATTATATGAAGACTTTTGCAATGAATAGCTTCTGTTGATTGGTTCCCATAGCATGTTCATTCCTGTTAGCTTATTCTGTAGTATTTTCTAATACATATTTATTTTAATAATTATTTGATTTGCTTTTATATGTGTTCTGAGAGTTTTTACTTACTGTGGAAAGATGTACTTCTGAGTACTATGTAATACAGTTAAATTTTAAAAAGTAATTATGAAAAGTTATATTGAAGTATAATTATTTAAGGATCATGTAAAGCAAAATCAGATTTTGAGCAGTTTAGTATTTTAGTTTTGAATTATAGAAATTATGTACATTACTTTTTCATGTGATTTTTTTTTCTTTTTCTGATCATATGAACTCTTAATTTGAGGAGCATTATGTTAACTTCTAGCTTGTTATAACTAATTAGGTAGTTCTCTCAACCCTTAAAATCTATCCATTCTTTCTTTTCTGCTTGCTTTACTAATGACTTCCCTATCCTCTCCCAAAACATCTTACTTCTTCCATCTTTTGGTTTGGTTGATGCACGTGAAATATGAATACAGACGGAGGCCTTTATGTTATAGAGCATCATTCAGTGAAAAATTCTTCCAGAGGACCAGAGCAGCAGGACGTGCATCAAGGTATCTAGAGTTTGTGGACGCCTTAAGTATTAAGTGGCCAGGTTAATGCAACTGAATTATATATATACTCTTTTACCTAAAATTCAGTACTGGTACCTGAATTAGGGAAGTGTTTTAATAATCTAGAATAGATATTTAGATAAAACAGACATTTATTTTGACTCTGAGTATCACACAGTAAAACATTAAATATCAATGTACAGAGTAAAATTTTTCAGAGAATTTTCAATATAAAATATATTTTATCAGTAAGTAGAGCTCAACATTTTTCTTTCTCCTCTAATGTGACTCATGCCCATTAGTAGTCACAACACTAGTGTGTGTGGTGTGGGGAGAATTCCGAATTTACTGCAATGGGGAGCGTTGTAGTTTGATGCCCCCTTCCAAGGGAATAATTCTTACCCTCCCCCTCTCCCAGGAACTTTGCAGTGCTAAAAAGGATACATCTCCTTTTTAAATCAATTTTTTGCTCTTTCAGTTTTATAGAGATATAATTAACATACAGCCTTGTATAAGGTGTTTGGTATAATGATTTGACTTCCATAAATCATGAAATCATTATCATAAGCAGTTTAGTGAACATCCATCATTTCATACACAGAACTAAAGAAACAGAAAAAATATTTTTCGATGTGAAGAGAATTCTTAGGATTCACTTCCTTTTAAAAAAATTAGTCTTTAATGATATATTTTTTCCTGATGTTCTTAGATATTTTATTATCTAAATTCCTCTGCATTTGGGGATTCAATACAATTTTAGTGCCTGTCCACACAAAGAAGAATAAAGGTGTCAGTAATCTAGAAATTACTTGGTGCAAAGCTACACTGCTTTGTATGTGATACTTGTCATTTGCCTCTCGCTGTAGCTTCCTCCTGTTGAGGCTCTACTAGATCTTAGCTAGTGAGAAAAACCGGGGTAGTGGAAATTGGTTTCTTTATGAAACCATCTTTCTGGAATTATGAACTTATATTTATTTCATTATATATTTTAATAGTCAATATGTATCTTTAATTTGAAATTCTCTTCTTCTGTGTACTCTTTTGATAGTTGACATCTGGTTATATTATTTTGAATAAAAGGCAGATATTCTACTCCTTATAAAACTAAACTGTAAAATGGAAAATTAACATTTATATCCATAGTAAATAGATAAATATTAATTTAAATATATTAGTTACTTATATTAAAGATAGATTTTTATTCATTGCTTTTGACTTTGAGATCAATACTTAAATTCTATAAAATTATGAACAAATGGTTCTCTCATGTAATGGTTTATCAGTCTTTATTTTTCTTTCTTTTTTTGATTTTCTTCAAATATATTGTTTCATTCTGTTATTAAAAGTTTTATAGACTTGTGGATTTTTTTTAAAGAATTGAACCTTAGCACTGCCTTTGCATTTGGAATTAAAGTTTATTATTTGGCAAAATGATTGTTTATTACATCTACATGGCCCTATCATTTGCTATGCTGGGAAGAATGAAGTCAGTTATGATGTTACTTAAACAATCTGCATCTCTTTATCTTCTATCTCAGCTAAAAGTTTAATATGCACAGGAAAATAACATGGCTGGAAAATATCCAAGCCTCGATAAAGGGTTTATAAAAGAAAATGCATGGAAGAATTGGTGAGCTTCATTCCTTCATAATAGCCAGTGAACTTATGGGCATCTGATCTAAATAATATTTAAATATTATTTTCTAGAAAAGATCTTCATGGACCAGATGCAGTTTATTATCGACATTTTTATATCATGTATATACACTATTCTCTTTAATATATTCTGAAATTAATGTGCTGATTTACTTCTAGGATTCTTAATCATTCAACTTATGTCATAAGAAACAAGCCAAAACAAACTATGGAATGCGAAAAGAGGTATAAAAATATCTTAGTTCTTATGGTTAATATTGTATTATGAGAGTTGATCCTTTGACAGTAATGTTCCTATATGTAGGTTTTAATAGAATAATTGATATCAATTTAATATAATGAGATAATTTAAAGAAGAAATGGCTTTTTAAATGTTTTTTTAATGTATTATACAATACAAGTTAAATTGACTTTTGATGTAAACAAATGCAAGAATGCTGACTTAAACTTTTTGTGCTCATTCCTGTTTTGTTTTGATGACAGAATCGTTTATCCATTTGTTGTTGTTGTTCAGTCACTAAGTTATGCCCTACTCTTTGCAATGCTATGAACTGCACTACACCAGGCTTTCCTATCCTTCACTATCTTCCTGAGTTTGCTCAAACTTGTGTCCATTGTGTTGATGATATTATCCAACCATCTTATTCTCTTGCTCTCAATATTTATCCATTTAGCAGACATTTATTGTGTTAGTATTATGGTCAGGAATAATGTGTTATCATTGATTGTATTTGTTCTCTATAATTCACTTTTTAATTTCTTTTTAATTAGGTTTTATTCACTTCTTCTATATGAATACATAGTCTAAATCCAGGTATATGAATTCCAGAGAACTAGAGGACCCTGAAAGTTTCTATTTATTCTTTTTGGTGGTTGGAAAATTTGCACCAAACTCAACTTCTGAGTTATTCCTATGGGAATATAAAAGTCGAAGGCTAGGGTTTGGGTACAGAATAACACACAGAGAGAATTAACATTTGTTAAATGGTTGTTGTATGTATACTATTCTTAGTGTTTGAGCTGTATGATCTCATTTAATCCTCATAATAACTTATGAAGTTGTTGCTATTGTCATCCCCATTTCTTTTTCTTTTTTTTTTTTAATTTTATTTTATTTTTAGACTTTACATAACTGTATTAGTTTTGCCAAGAACTGAGGCTCAGAAATTGCCATAGCTTTTCAGGGTCACACAGCTAGTAAATGGTATAGTGAGAATTTAAACCCAGGAAGTCTGGCTTCAGAACCCCAACTTTTAATGTATAGAAACAAGAACAGCTTGCTTTCTCCAGATGGATACATTTCATTGATGTCTTTTCCAAACTACCTTACAATCCAAACTGGACTTACTTTTCCCAAATCTATTTCTTATCCTGTATAGTGCACCTTGAGTAAATGTGCCACTGTTTATATAGTCAACTTTGGAATCATTGGAAATTGCTTTCTCTTACACATTCTTCCCAATCCAGTCAGTCACAGAAAACTTTAGCTTCTTAACATTATTTGTATCTTAGCTTCTTAACGTTATTTACATCTGTCTCAACCTCTCCATTCCTGTTGCAGTGATCTTGGCTCAGGCCCTGTCTTTTCTACGTTTCTACCTGGACTACTGCAACAGTTCGCAGCCATACCTCATTTCTCAAGTTTGGCCTACCTTTAAATCTGTTATCTGTGCCAATGGTGTAAGAGTGATGGTTCTTTTTTTTTTTTTTTTTTTTTAGAGTGATGGACCTAAAGCACAGGCCTGACTGTGTGTTTCCAAGTTATTAATCTTCTTTTCCTAACTTTTAGGATAAAGCTTAAAATGTTTGGCTTAATCCACAAGATTGAAGTGAGTTTCTGCCTAGCTTGTAAGCCTCAGCCTGTGTACTCTTGCACTGGCACCTTTTACAGCTAGGAACCATAGTACTCCTTCCTTTATTCCAACATGATTTCATATCTCTGTGTTCTGTGTCCTGGTGTTTCTGCTGGAATTGCCCCTTCTTCTTCCATTTTTCACTTCAGTTCAGTTCAGTTCAGTTCAGTCGCTCAGTCATGTCCGACTCTTTGCGACACCATGAATCGCAGCACGCCAGGCCTCCCTGTCCATCAACAACTCCTGAGTTCACTCAGACTGACGTCCATTGAGTCGGTGATGCCATCCAGCCATCTCATCCTCTGTCGTCCCCTTCTCCTCCTGCCCCCAATCCCTCCCAGCATCAGAGTCTTTTCCAATGAGTCAACTCTTCGCATGAGGTGGTCAATTCCTCCCAGCATCAGAGTCTTTAACAATGAGTCAACTCTTTGCATGAGGTGGCCAAAGTACTGGAGTTTCAGCTTTAGCATCATTCCTTCCAAAGAAATCCCAGGGCTGATCTCCTTCAGAATGGACTGGTTGGATCTCTTTGCAGTCCAAGGGACTCTCAAGAGTCTTCCCCAACACCACAGTTCAAAAGCATCAATTTTTCGGCACTCAGCCTTCTTCACAGTCCAACTCTCACATCCATACATGACCACAGGAAAAACCATAGCCTTGACTAGACGGACCTTTGTTGGCAAAGTAATGTCTCTGCTTTTGAATATACTATCTAGGTTGGTCATAACTTTCCTTCCAAGGAGTAAGTGTCTTTTAATTTCATGGCTGCAGTCACCATCTGCAGTGATTTTGGAGCCCCAAAAAATAAAGTCTGTTTTTTAAAAAAATAAAAGTCTGTTTTTTTATTTAAAAAAATAAAAACTGTTTCCACTCTTTCCCCATCTATTTCCCATGAAGTGATGGGACCGGATGCCATGATCTTCGTTTTCTGAATGTTGAGCTTTAAGCCAATTTTTTCACTCTCCTCTTTCACTTTCATCAAGAGGCTTTTGAGTTCCTCTTCACTTTCTGCCATAAGGGTGGTGTTATCTGCATATCTGAGGTTATTGATATTTCTCCCGGCGATCTTGATTCCAGCTTGTGTTTCTTCCAGTCCAGCGTTTCTCATGATGTACTGTGCATATAAGTTCAATAAGCAGGGTGACAATATACAGCCTTGACGAACTCCTTTTCCTATTTGGAACCCCTCTGTTGTTCCATGTCCAGTTCTAACTGTTGCTTCCTGACCTGCATACAGGTTTCTCAAGAGGCAGGTCAGGTGGTCTGGTATTCCCATCTCTTTCAGAATTTTCCACAGTTTATTGTGATGCACACAGTCGAAGGCTTTGGCATAGTCAATAAAACAGAAATAGATGTTTTTTCTGAAACTCTCTTGCTTTTTCCATGATCCAGTGGATATTGGCAATTTGATCTCTGGTTCCTCTGCCTTTTCTAAAACCAGCTTGAACAATTTTTCACTTTGGCTTTTAGAATTCAGTTCAGGTATAAGATAACTTTTTATACCCAAATCTGGAAACATTCATCTGTCTCAAATTTCACTTGTGTGTATTTGTGTGCTCAGTCATTCAGTCATGTCCAACTCTTTGTGACCCCATGGATTGTAGCCCACCAGGCTCCTCTGACCATGGGATTCTTCTGGCAAGAATACTGGAGTGGATTGCTATTTCCTCCTCCAGCAGCTCTTCCTGACCCAGGGTTTGAGCCCTCATCTTCTATATCTCCTGCATTAAACTGGATTTAACCCACTCTCTCCCTTTTTGAATACTGATTCTTTATCTTACATGTTTTTTGTCCTTGAAGTTTCTGTTATTACCTTCCTTCTCAGTTTCTTTCTTTTTTTTAATTTATTTTAATTGGAGGATAATTATTTTACAATATTGTAGTAGTTTTTGCCATACATTGTCAGTTTCTTTCATTTCTATCTTAAGCTTCCTCACCAGGTTCCTAACATTCTCTTGAGAAAGCCCCAATTACCCAAACTTCAAAATGGTGATATTCTTGGCCTTTTCTTTACAGAACTCTTACTTTCACTTTTCTCATTTTCAGAACAGTCACCTAATTTCTTCTTTAAAAACAAAACATAATTTTAGTTTTTTTCCTGTTTATCAGAATAATGTAGCTTTATTGTTTAAAAAGAGGAAACTTTTGTCATAAAGGAAAAAAAGAATCATCTGTTATCCTACTCCCCAGAGATGACAAGTCTTAATATTTTGGTATTTTCCCCTTAAACCAGTTTTCTGTATATATGCATGAACATTTGCATGTGCATGTGTATTTCTGTGTACATATGTATGTATATACATACACACAGACACAGCAGAGTTGTATTGCCTGTTACCTACTCAACAGCTCCGCTAGGATGTATGATGCATTTGAGACTTAACCTTCCCAAATAGCACTTTTAATCATTCTCTTTGTCCCTCAAAACTTAACTCTTCTTGCATTTTTCCCCATTTCAGAAAATGTCAGCTCCATCCTTCTATTAATAGTTGCTCAGCTCAAAGACCTCAGAGTCATCTGTAACTTGTCACTTTCTTTCACATTCCACAACTAATCCTTAAGCAAATTCTATTGACTCTAAATATGCCCAGAATCTGATCATGTCTTACCACCTTCACACCTATCACCCCAGCCCTAGAAATCTCTTACTTCAGTTATAACAGCTTTCTACCAAGTCTCCTTTCCATCCTTGCTTCTCTCTAGTCTGTTTTCAATTAAAAAAAAGAAGAAGAATCAGATTGGTAATTTTAAAATGTAAGTTGCATCATGTCGTTCTTCAGAATTTTCTAATGATCTCTTGTTTCATTCAGAATAAAAACTAGGGTCCTTTAAGGACTTGTGAACCTCTGCATTATTTGGCTCCCTACTGCGTTCCTTTTGCCTTGTTCTTCCTGCTTGTTAGTTCTTCTCTAGTTGTATTGGCCTCCTTATTGACTCCCAATACTCCCAAGTTTCCCACCCCCTCAAGCTTTTGCCTCTATTGAAATGATTTCCTCTCAGAAAACCATATGTCTTATTCCCTTGTCTTTACGTTTCTGCTCAACTTTCATTGCTTCAGCACGAGATTCCTTGGACAACTTAGATAAAAGAGCATCTCTTCCTCATTCCTTCTTCCCTTTTCGCATACCCTGCTTTACTTTTCTCCACAGAACTTAGTACTGTCTGACATTGTAAATATATACTTTTTTACCATCTGACATTCTCAGTACTTTATTATTCATATCTCAGACTTCTTTATTTGTTCATTGTTTGTCTTCACCACCCTACCACCACCTGGGTGCATTACAGTGTTTCTTTTATCAATTAATCAGGTCAGATCAGATCAGTCACTCAGTCGTGTCCGATTCTTTGTGACCCCATGAATCCCAGCACGCCAGGCCTCCCTGTCCATCACCAACTCCCGGAGTTCACTCAAACTCATGTCCATTGAGTCAGTGATGCCATCCAGCCATCTCATCCCCTGTCATCCCCTTCTCCTCCTGCCCCTAACCCCTCCAAGCATCAGAGTCTTTTCCAATGAGTCAACTCTTCGCATGGGGTGGCCAAAGTACTGGCGTTTCAGCTTTAGCATCATTCCTTCCAAAGAAATCCCAGGGCTGATTGCCTTCAGAATGGACTGGTTGAATCTCCTTGCAGTCCAAGGGACTCTCAAGACTCTTCCCCAACACCACAGTTCAAAAGCATCAATTCTTTGGCACTCAGCTTTCTTCACAGTCCAACTCTCACATCCATACATGACCACAGGAAAAACCATAGCCTTGAATAGATGAACCTTTGTTGGCAAAGTAATGTCTCTGCTTTTGAATATGCTATCTAGGTTGGTCATAACTTTCCTTCCAAGGAGTAAGCGACTTTTAATTTCATGGCTGCAGTCACCATCTGCAGTGATAGGAGACTATTTGAAATTTCCAACACTGTGGATTTGTCTTTCTCTTTAAAGTTCTTTCATTTTTCCTTCATATATTCTAAAGCTGTTATTAAGTACATAAATGTTTAGGATTTTAATGTCCTTTTGGTGAATTTACATCTTTGTCATTATAAAATGACTTTTTAAATATTCCTGGTTAGGGTGGCTTTTTTGTGTGTGGTGTATAGGGTCTTAGTTCTTCAATCAGGGATCAAACCCATGCCCCCTTCAAGGGATGCACAGACTCTTAACCATTGGACCACCAGGGAAGTCCCCTGGTTATATTCTTTGCTCTGAAGTATACTTCCCTGATATTATAGAGTCACCTCAGCTTTCTTCTAGTTTAGTTTCTTTCTGAGCGTTTACATGATATATCTTTCTTCTTCCTTTTATATTTAACCTATTTGTGTCTTTATGGAGAAAGGCAGTTTCTTGTTGTTAGCATATGGTAGCATCTTCCTTTTCTAGCAAATCTGACAATCTAACTATTAATTGCAATGTTAGGAATTTTAATATTTAATTGAAACTACTGGTATTAATGGATTTAAGTCTACTCTATCATTAAGTGTTTAAATTTTGTTTTATGCATTATTTTTAGATATCTTCCTTCTTTTTCTCCTGTCTTTTGAATTACATTTTGAAATTCCTATTTATCTCTGTTGTGGGCTTATTAGACATAACTAGTTGTTATGTTAGTGATTGTTTTAGGGTTTAAAGTATATTTAATTTATCACAGTCTATCTTTAAGTGTTATTATGCCATATATATATTGGATAAGAACAAGAGTATACTTATATATCTTCCCTCCTGGCCTTTGCAGTATTGTTGCCATAGGTTTTACATTTGTGTTAACATCAGTTCATTTCAGTTCAGTCACTCAGTCGTGTCTGCTCTTTGTGACCCCATAAACTGCAGCATGCCAGGCCTCCCTGTCCATCACTAACTCCCGGAGTTCACTCAAACTCATGTCCATCGAGTCGGTGATGCCAGCCAGCCATCTCATCCTCTGTCATCCCCTTCTCTTCCTGTCCCCAATCCCTCCCAGCATCAGAGTCTTTTCCAATGAGTCAACTCTTCACAGGAGGTGGCCAAAGTACTGGAATTTCAGCTTCAGCATCATTCCTTCCAAAAAACACCCAGGACTGATCTCCTTTAGAATGGACTGGTTGGATCTCCTTGCAGTCCAAGGGACTCTCAAGAGTCTTCTCCAATACCACAGTTCAAAAGCATCAATTCTTTGGCACTCAACTTTCTTCACCCTCCAACTCTCACATCCATAAATGACTACTGGAAAAACCACAGCCTTGACTAGACAGACCTTTGTTGGCAAAGTAATGTCTCTGCTTTTGAATATGCTATCTATGTTGGTCATAACTTTCCTTCCAAGGAGTAAGTGTCTTTTAATCTCATGGCTGCAATCACCATCCACAGTGACCCTGGAGCCCCAAAAAATAAAGTCTGACACTGTTTCCACTGTTTTCCCATCTATTTCCCATGAAGTGATGGGACCAGATGCCATGATCTTCGTTTTCTGAATGTTGAGCTTTAAGCCAACTTTTTCACACTCCTCTTTCACTTTCATCAAGAGGCTTTTTACTTCCTCTTCACTTTCTGCCATAAGGGTGGTGTCATCTGCATATCTGAGGTTATTGATATTTCTCCTGGCAATCTTGATTCCAGCTTGTGCTTTTTCCAGCCCAGCGTTTCTCATGATGTACTCTGCATAGAAGTTAAATAAGCAGGGTGACAATATACAGCCTTGACGTACTCCTTTTCCTATTGGAACCAGTCTGTTGTTCCATGTCCAGTTCTAACCGTTGCTTCCTGACCTGCATATAGGTTTCTCAAGATGCGGGTCAGGTGGTCTGGTTTTCCCATCTCTTTCAGAATTTTCCACAGTTTATTGTGATCCACATAGTCAAAGGCTTTGGCATATTGAATAAAGCCGAAGTAGATGTTTTTCTGGAACTCCCTTATTTTTTCGATGATCGTGTGGGTGTTGGCAATTTGATCTCTTGTTTCTCTGCCTTTTCTAAAACCAGCTTGAACATCTGAAAGTTCATGGTTCACGTGTTGCTGAAGCCTGGCTTGGAGAATTTTGAGTGTTACTTTACTAGCATGTGAGATGAGTGCAATTGTGTGGTAGTTTGAGCATTCTTTGGCATTGCCTTTCTTTGGGATTGGAATTCCAGTCCTGTGGCCACTGCTGAGTTTTCCAAATTTGCTGGCATATTGAGTGCAGCAATTTCACAGCATCATCTTTCAGGATTTGAAGTAGCTCAACTGGAATTCCATCACCTCCACTAGCTTTGTTCATAGCAATGCTTTCTAAGGCCCACTTGACTTCACATTCCAGGATGTCTGGCTCTAGGTGAGTGATCACACCATTGTGATTATCTTGGTCATGAAGAACTTTTTTGTACAGTTCTTCTGTGTATTCTTGCCACTTCTTCTTAATATCTTCTGCTTCTGTTAGGTGCATACCATTTCTGGCCTTTATCAAGCCCATCTTTGCCTTAAATGTTCCCTTGGTATTTCTGATTTTCTTGAAGAGATCTCTAGTCTTTCCCATTATGTTGTTTTCCTCTATTTCTTTGCATTGATTTCTGAAGAAGGCTTTCTTATCTCTTCTTGCTATTCTTTGGAATTCTGCATTCAGATGCTTAAATCTTTTCTTTTCTCCTTTGCTTTTTGCTTCTCTTCTTTTCACAGCTATTTGTAAGGCCTCCCCAGACAGCCATTTTGATTTTTTGCATTTCTTTTCCATGGGGATGGTCTTGATCCCTGTCTCCTGTACAGTGTCATGAAGCTCAATCCATAGTTTATCAGGCACTCTCTATCAGATCTAGTCCCTTAAATCTATTTCTCATTTCCACTGTATAATCATAAGGGATTTGATTTAGGTCATACCTGAATGGTCTAGTGGTTTTCCCTACTTTCTTCAATTTAAGTCTGAAGTTGACAATAAGGAGCTCATGATACGAGCTGCAGTCGTCTCCCGGTGTTGTTTTTGTTGACTTTATAGAGCTTCTCCATCTTTGGCTGCAAAGAATATAATCAATCTGATTTAGGTGTTGACCATCTGGTGATGTCCATGTATAGAGTCTTCTCTTGTGTTGTTCGAAGAGGGTGTTTGCTATGACCAGTGTGTTCTCTTGGCAAAACTCTATTAGCCTTTGCCCTGCTTCATTCAATATTCCAAGGCCAAATTTGCCTGTTACTCCAGGTGTTTCTTGACTTCCTACTTTTGCATTCCAGTCCCCTATAATGAAAAGGACATCTTTTTTGGGTGTTAGTTCTAAAAGGTCTTGTAGGTCTTCATAGAACCGTTCAACTTCAGCTTCTTCAGCATTACTGGTTGGGGCATAGACTTGGATTACTGTGATATTGAATGGTTTGCCTTTGAAACGAACAGAGATCATTCTGTCTTTTTGAGATTGCATCCAAGTACTGCATTTTGGACTCTTTTGTTGACCATGATGGCTACTCCATTTCATCTAAGGGATTCCTGCCCACAGCAGTAGATATAATGGTCATCTGAGTTAAATTCACTCCTTCCAGTCCATTTTAGTTCGCTGATTCCAAGAATGTCGACGTTCACTCTTGCCATCTCCTGTTTGACCACTTCCAATTTGCCTTGATTCATGGACCTAACATCCAGGTTCCTATGCAATATTGCTCTTTACAGCATTGGACCTTGCTCCTCTCACCAGTCACACCCACAGCTGGGTATTGTTTTTGCTTTGGCTCCATCCCTTCATTCTTTCTGGAGTTATTTCTCCACTGATCTCCAGTAGCATATTGGGCACCTACAGACCTGGGGAGTTCCTCTTTTAGTATCCTAGCATTTTTCCTTTTCATGCTGTTCATGGGGTTCTCAAGGCAAGAATATTGAAGAGGTTTTCCATTTCCTTCTCCAGTGGACCACATTCTGTCAGACCTCTCCACCATGACATGCCCGTCTTGGGTGGCCCCACTGGGCATGGCTTAGTTTCATTGAGTTAGACAAGGCTGTGGTCCTGGTGTGATTAGATTGACTAGTTTTCTGTGATCATGGTTTCAGTGTGTCTGCCCTCTGATGGCCTCTTGCAACACCTACCATTTTACTTGGGTATCTTTTCACGGCTGCTCCAGAAAAGCGTAGCCACTGCTCCTTACCTTGGATGAGGGGTATCTCCTCACTGCTGCCCCTCCTGACTTTGAACATGGAGTAGCTCCTCTGGGCCCTCCTGTGCCTGCGCAGCCACCGCTCCTTGGATGTGGGGTAGCTCCTCCCGGCCGACGCCCCTGATCTTGGACTTGGGATACCTCCTCTCAGCTGCTCCTCCACCATCGCAGCCTGGCACTCACGAATGCAGCCCCTGACCTCAGACCCGGGGTAGTTCCTCTCGGCTGCCACCCTGACCCCGGACTTGGGATATTCAGTTCAGTTCAGTCACTCAGTCGTGTCCAACTCTTTGTGACCCCATAAATCGCAGCACTCCAGGCCTCCCTGTCCATCACCAACTCCCGGAGTTCACTCAGACTCACGTCCATCGAGTCAGTGATGCCATCCAGCCATCTCATCCTCTGTCATCCCCTTCTCCTCCTGCCCGCAATCCTTCCCAGCATCAGAGTCTTTTCCAATGAGTCAACTCTTCGCATGAGGCATGAGGTGGCCAAAGTACTGGAGTTTCAGCTTTAGCATCATTCCTTCCAAAGAAATCCCAGGGCTGATCTCCTTCAGAATGGACTGGTTGGATCTCCTTGCAGTTCAAGGGACTCTCAAGAGTCTTCTCCAACACCACAATTCTAAAGCATCAATTTCTTCGGTGCTCAGCCTTCTTCACAGTCCAACTCTCACATCCATACATGACCACAGGAAAAACCATAGCCTTGACTAGACGGACCTTTGTTGGCAAAGTAATGTCTCTGCTTTTCAATATGCTGTCTAGGTTGGTCATAACTTTCCTCCAAGGAGTAAGCATCTTTTAATTTCATGGCTGCAATCACTATCTGCAGTGATTTTGGAGCCCCCAAAAAATAAAGTCTGACACTATTTCTACTGTTTCCCCATCTGTTTGCCGTGAAGTGATGGGACTGGATGCCATGATCTTCGTTTTCTGAATGTTGAGCTTTAAGCCAACTTTTTCACTCTCCACTTTCACCTTCATCAAGAGGCTTTTTAGTTCCTCTTCACTTTCTGCCATAAGGGTGGTGTCATCTGCATATCTGAGGTTATTGATATTTCTCCTGGCAATCTTTATTCCAGCTTGTGTTTCTTCCAGTCCAGCGTTTCTCATGATGTACTCTGCATATAAGTTAAATAAGCAGGGTAACAATATACAGCCTTGACGTACTCCATTTCCTATTTGGGACCAGTCTGTTGTTCCATGTCCAGTTCTAACTGTTGCTTCCTGACCTGCATACAGATTTCTCAAGAGGCAGATCAGGTAGTCTGGTATTCCCATCTCTTTCAGAATTTTCCACAGTTATTGTGATCCACACAGTCAAAGGCTTTGGCATAGTCAATAAAGCAGAAATAGATGTTTTGCTGAAACTCTCTTGCTTTTTCCATGATCCAGCAGATGTTGGCAATTTGATCTCTGGTTTCTCTGCCTTTTCTAAAACCAGCTTGAACATCAGGAAGTTCATGGTTCATGTATTGCTGAAGCCTGGCTGGAGAATTTTGAGTGTTACTTTACTAGCATGTGAGATGAGTGCAATTGTATGGTAGTTTGAGCATTCTTTGGCATTGCCTTTCTTTGGGATTGGAATTAAAACGGACCTTTTCCAGTCCTGTGGTCACTGCTGAGTTTTCCCAATTTGCTGGCATATTGGGTGCAGCAATTTCACAGCATCATCTTTCAGGATTTGAAGTAGCTCCACTGGAATTCCATCACCTCCACTAGCTTTGTTCTTAGTGATGCTTTCTAAGGCCCACTTCACTTCACATTCCAGGATGTCTGGCTCTAGATGAGTAATCACACCATCGTGAGTATCTGGGTCTTGAAGATCTTTTTTGTACAGTTCTTCTGTGTATTTTACATGGTTATTATTCTTACTGTAGTCAATTGTTTCTTTAAAGAGATTTAATCAGAATAATGTCTTCTATCTTTACCCCTTTAGTTACCATCCGGTAGCCTTAGTTCCTTTGTGTAGTTGTGTATTTCCATGTATATCATTTTCCTTCTATCTGAAAGAACTATTTTCACATTACTTTTACTGCTGGTCTGCTGATGTTGAATCCTTCAGTTTCTGTAATGTTTTAAAAAGTCTTGGCAATTTCCTGGTTGTCCAGTGGTTAGTTCAACCCCTGGTCAGGGAACTAAGATCGCATAAGCCACATTGGTGTGGCCAAAAAAAAGTATTTCACTTTCATTTTTGAAAGATATCTTTGCTAGTACACAAAACAAAGTTATCAAATGAGAATTTTATACTAGCATATATATATGAGAATATATTTGAGAATTTTGTTTTCTTTTGGTACCTTAAAGAGGTTTTTCTCCTGTCTTCTGGATTGCAGTGTTTCCTGTGAGAACTCTCTTGTCAGTTTACTGAGCCTAATGTGTAATTTTTTCTCTGGCTGCTTTTTATATTTTATCTTTATCATTTGCTTTTAATTTAATTGTGATGTATCTTATTGTAGTATTCTTCATTTTTTTTTTTTTTTTTTGCTTGGAGTTCATTGTGCTCAAATTTGTGTGTTTATTGTTTTCATGAAATTTGAAATTTTGAAGTCTTTATTTATCTTCATCATTCCTATCACATAGCATATATTATTTTGGAACTCCAATTATATTAGGTCACTTGAAGTTTCATGCAGATCATCTAAAGAAATTGTATTTTTTTCTTAGTTTTTGGTAATGAATTAATATAATAAATATCCTATAATATTTTTTGACTATATATCTCCAGATACTACATTTCTCATGCGCTCAAAAGTCTTTAGAGTAGCTCTATGCATAGGGTGTTATTAAATAATAAATGCATTTTGATGTTTTTTAAACGAGCATAAGTTATTCAGAATTGAATATGGTTTGTAAAAGTTTTATGTTATTAGTTCAAAGCATAGGCATGGGTAAATTCTTTAGATTTCTGGTAAAAAGAAAAAACTGATAACTTTATAATGTTAAAAATGTATACATAAGAGTAATTCTAAATATTTTAAATATTAAGGCATTTTTAATTTTTTAGTGTCTCAGCAGATGAAGTTAATTCACCATTATCACCCCTCATATGGCAGGTAAGAAGAAATTAAATTGCTGTTATATCTAATATTTTTTCTTATTTATTTCATTAAAAGAAATTATCTTGTTACAGCCCTTAGAAAATCAAAAGGATCAAACAGATGAGCAGCAATGGCCAGAATCTCACCCTATAATCTGGCAGAGTGAAGAAAGGAGGCGGAGCAAACAGATTAGAAAAGAATATTTAAAGGTACTTTATTCAATTATAAAATGTACTTTGTAATTATTAGTTTTGATTTTACCCATTTTGTTTTACATTAATATGACAGAATATAACTCTCTAGTTAAATATAGTAAATGTGTTATTTTATCTTGATTTCCTACATGCATGTGGTATAATTATATGATCCAGTTATTTCCATAAAATTTCAGCCATTCAAAATAATTAAGAGTAGATCAGAGTGAATTGTGATTTGCCAGATACTTTACAAGAAATATGAATGTTTACTACACTGATTGTTGTAGCTATATGTAATAATGTTTTAAAAGAATTGCCTAAAAAAGGTCTTTCATTGAGTTTGTTTCAATAAAGAGTTGACACATTTTCACAATTAGCATTTAACTGTTTCAATGTAAATAAATGCTATTTATATAATTCTAAAAAGCCTCTCCCCCATTTTCTTATTACCTTACTATATTTCTTAGGATGATGTTTTGTCTTGTCTCATTTAAAGGCTCGGGCCATCTGAATTATCTCAAATTTCTAGTTAGCAGAATTTTAATGAAATTTCATTGCATACACCTTCATAAACATTGAAATATTTTTTGTCTATTTGTGATTCAGGTCTGCTGTATTTGTAGTGACCAGTCATTAGAATTGGAGTACTCTTGAATTTGTTATTGGAATTTTTGATTCAAATGAACAGTGAAAAGAAGTTCCTGCTCTATTCAGCAAATGTTGTTGTCTTTGTGGACTTTTTCTGTTTCCCCAAACCTAATTTTGTCTAATAATAAATACATATATAAGTACATAGTTCTTATTTCATGCTGTTATCAGTTTGATAAAAGTGGATCTCTATGCACATTGATCAGTTTTCTTTTTATGGATGTGTAACATATATTTGGAAGTAGTATCATACGCCCAAAACAAAAATGTTATATGTCTTAGTCTGTGTAAGTTTACCCCGTCAACAAATAATTACTGGGTCCTTTTAATGAGCCTCATGTTACCTGGTCAATATGAGAGATAATGAAGAGATAAAAGACAAAGGGAAAAAGGGAAAGACATTCTAGGTAGAACCCTGGTCAATACCCTTTACAAATCTGCAGTTATATTTACATCCTGGTATTTATTAATTTAAAGTCCCCTTTTTTTGTTTATGGAACTTGAACAAAGGCACTAAAGGAAATTTGTTAACAGATAAAACCTGATGAATAACTGATGATGTGGTATAAATTTTAATATTTTAACTAATAAAAGAGATTTGATATTTATTTGATCATTATTATAGTAAAAGCATACAGATTCTGTTTGTCAAAATACTTATATATGGCAGTTAGGAAGTGCCAGGCACTGTTCTAAGTACTTACTTTACAAATATCAACTCATTTAATCTTTATAACAACCCTATGAGTAAGTACGTTTATTACCATGTTTACTTTATAGATCAGCAAATTAAGGCACAGAGAGGCTAAGTAATATGCTCCAGGTCACTTAGGGTAACAAACGTCTGAGTTCATTGAACCCAGAGCCTATGCTGTGCTGTCTGTTGATCTACTGGGATAGCCTAATACCAAATGAACACTTTTGTGTTTTTAATTTATTGTAACTCAAGTAAAACTCTCAATAAAAATCTTAATATAAGCCTCAGTGAACCTTAAAAAATAGTTGTTTGATTTAATTAGAATAATTTGTTGTTTAATATTTTGTTTTCTATGGCTTAACTATACCTTCCATAATATTACCATTTTTTAAGTTGCTAAGGGATCAAATAAGATAATATTTGAAGAGTCCATAATCATCATTCGACAAATGTGAATTTCTACTATAGTTAATAAAGTAGGTGCAAAGATAAGCTTCAAGTACTGGGAAATGTTTTAAGCAGATATGTAGTTCTCCTCAATAGTCAGAAGATGTCAGTGTTAGGACACTGTAAAAAATTGAATGTCAACAATTTTTTTCCTAAGATGTTAAAAAAACTGTAAAATTGAGATACTACTGCTTAAGTCGCTTCAGTCCTGTCCGACTCTGTGCAACCCCATGGACGGCAGCCCACCAGGCTCCCCCATCCCTGGGATTCTCCAGGCAAGAACACTGGAATGGGTTCCCATTTCCTTCTCCAATGCATGAAAGTGAAAAGTGAAAGTGAAGTCGCTCAGTCGTGTCCGACTCTCAGCGACTCCATGGACTGCAGCCTACCAGGCTCCTCCGTCCATGGGATTTTCCAGGCAAGAGTACTGGAGTGGGGTGCCATCGCCTTCTCCTGAGATACTACTAAGTGAAGTCAAAAGTGTTATTCAGATTTGCCAGTGTTTTCATGATTAAAATATCATCGATTTCTGTGAAGTATCTTTCTTTCAAAAAGAAAATTTCTTTTAATCACTTATTCCTCAGAAATCAAAAGGCTTACTCATAAGATATAATATTGAACTTAATTTAGATACATAGTTAATGTATACTACTCTAGAGATACATATCAAATTATCACTAAACTCACTCAGTGATGGCTCCTTTAACTTTGCTTTGTTATGAAACATAGAGCTTTTGTGCAACTTTACCCCAGCACATATAAATGACTGAACCACAGGATTTCTTTGTTTGTGTCCCATGGTAAATTATTCATGATGCTGTTATTTAGGAGATTTATTGAAAATGTGTGTGTGTAAACTCGAGCTCTCCAGTTTCTTAGTTGCTGGGACTGGTTTGGGGAGGTATGTTTTTCAGGTAAGCCCCTGAAACGAAATTAAAAAATGTTTCAACATAATTGGCCAGATGATGTGAGTAAGAAGATAATTTAGGTCAAACTATATGAGTAAGTAGATCGTTGTAGGAGAGTTATGTTAACTTTTAGACTCTTGGCCACCCTTGTTTAGATTACTATTCTAGTAAATAAAATTTAATGTCATTGTTGCTGAAATAAAATCACTGCATTTCTCAAAGTAAAGGTATTCCAGAAAATACATTACTTTAAAAAAAATCTTAGAGAAATGTGTTAGTATATAAACAAAGTATGAAAATCTAACCTTTTGTTGGTAATGTTCAATGTAAATTAGAAGCTTTCATTTCTTGTAGGAATGACAATACAAATTTCTAAATGCATTTGATGATTCTTTTTTGAATAAAGTTAAATACACTAGATAACTGTGCTAAATTAGTTTTTTAACATAGTTTATTTATTTATTTTAATATAAATTTATTTATTTTAATTAGAGGCTAATTACTTTACAATATTGTATTGGTTTTGCCATACATCAACATGAAGGATTATTTGATTTATTTAAATGCCATATATATTTGTCTTCAAATGTATCTCGTTACTTTTGTGATAAAGCATTATGACTCTTAGAATACTTATTTAATTTTGTAAATATAGTATGATAGTTTAATTAGGCTTAAACTGAAGGAAAATATTTTCTCTGACCGTGTTTAACTGTACCAGAATAGGGAAGCCAGCTGGGCTTGTGAAGTGAATTGATTTGTTCTGAGTCAGTTTGTGCACAAGTACTCTCTTTCCTGTGAAGTTAATATGAGCTTCAGAGATGAACAAACTTATCTTTGTTTTTTAAATAGGCCTTTATTGTATAGTATTTGAATTTAGAATTAATGAAACTTCAGTTTTTCAAACTAATATTAATTGAGGACAGCTGAGGTGAATTAGTAAGAATTTGGACTTACAGAATATTTTAAATCTATGTATATTTTCAGATTTGGGTTTTAGATATTTAAATATGTGCAGTAATGCAAAACAAGTATCTTTCTAAGTTTTTGTGTATAATGGATATTTTAAATTAGAATAGTACTTGAGTAACAATAATACAAGTCTCATCGAGTTTTTGACTGCATCATCCTCTGTTTCTTTCCTTTATCAATTATCTGCTCACTCTTCTATGTCCTGTCTCTTTACCTTCCATCTTATAAATGTGCTCAGACCTCTACTGTTATCCCTGACTCCCTTTTCAGCTGTTGCCTTGTTTCTTTGCTTTCTTCTGGGACCAAACTTGCCTTTTCTAGATCTGCAGTTTTTGATCACTCCTTAACTCACTGTGGGCTTTCCTGGTAGCTCAGCTGGTAAAGAATCCACCTGCAATGCAGAAGACCCCGGTTTGATCTCTGGGTCGGGAAGATCCCCTGGAGAAGGGATAGGCTACCCACTCCATTATTCTTGGACTTCCCTGGTGGCTCAGATGATAAAGAATCTGTGTGCAATGCAGGAGACCTGGGTTCAATCCCTAGGTTGGGAAGATCCCCTAGAGAAGGGAATGGCAACCCATTTCAGTATTCTTGCCTGTAAAATTCCATGGACAGAGGACCCTGGCAGGCTATAGTCCATGGGGTCTCAAAGAGTCAGACACAACTGAGCAACTTTCATTTCACTTAACTCACTGCAGTGCAGCTTTTACTTCCATTTCTCCATTAAAATAGTCTCACTGTGCTGCTGCTAAGTCACTTCAGTCGTGTCTGACTCTGTGCAACCCCATAGATGGCAGCCCACCAGGCTCCACCATCCCTGGGATTCTCCAGGCAAGAACACTGGAGTGGGTTGCCATTTCCTTCTCCAATGCATGAAAGTGAAAAGTGAAAGTGAAGTCGCTCAGTCGTGTCCGACTCTTCGCGACCCCATGGACTGCAGCCTACCAGGCTCCTCCATCCATACAGAGGAAAACAATAGAATGGGAAAGACCATGGGATTTTCCAGGCAAGAGTACTGGAGTGGGGTGCCATGGCCTTCTCCGAAATAGCCTCACTGGAGCGTAACATACCTATTAACGGCAAAATTCAGTTCAGCGTTTGACAGTGATGAGACATCTTTCTTCTCAAAACCCCTTGCTTGGTTTCTTCCTCATTTTCCTTCCCTGATTCTTCTTTTTTCTTTTTGATACTCCTGGCTAACTTTTCTTCTGATTTTTCTCCTACTTGCTCTTAGGGTCTCATCCTCTTTCCTTATTCTCTCTGAAGCTTTTATGATTTCAGATGTCTCATATTCTCCTGGGTCTAAATTTACATCTCGTAACTTTTTTTCACTTGTCTCTATACCTGTGTTTCTAATTGTCTGGATACCATGTGTTTCATTTTCATCGTGTCTCCCTGTCCCATCCCACCACCATGAAACGTGCTCCTCCTCTCTATTCTTTATTTTAGTTAATAGCAGTATTACCCACCCAGTTTTCTAAGCTCTGTACCTCAGTCTTCCTTGATGTTGCTCTCTTTCTTTCTCCTCACCTACTTGTTCACCAGAATGCTAACTATACATCTTTCTCCATTTCATTACCTCTTCTCCATATCTACTGCCCTTGCTTGTGTTGGAACACATATTCTTTCTTTTATGGGCAGTTGTGTTAATAATAACTTCTTAATGATTCCGCTTTCTCTAGTTTCACAGTTTGTAGAGAAATCCCTGGCTTAAAATTCTTTATTGGCTCCCCATTAGCAATAACAAAATATGGACTAAAAGCATCATGTCCATCTTTACCTAAGTTCTATTACCTGACAGTCTCATTAGCAACTCTTTGACTTTTTCCTAGGCTGAACTTTTTTCCTTTGTGCTCTCGTCTTTCTGAGCATGCTCATTTCTTTATTCCTGAAAAATCCCTACTAATCATTTAGGATTTAGGGATGAGAGTATAGCATAGTGGTTAAGAGCCTTGTCCTCAGAAATCAAACCACTTTGGTTCCAGTTCTCACTTAGATATCTAATTGAGTGACTTTGGTAAATTTGGTAAATTACCTAATCTTGCTGAGCTTATTCTTTTTATTTTATCTTCAAATGACTCTTTTGGTATCTTCCTTCACAGGATTATTGTAGCTACTGAATTATTTAATGAATAATGAATTATTTAATGAATAATGTAAAGTGCTTAAAACAGTACTTGCCACAGCTACTGCTGCTAAGTCACTTCAGTCATGTCTGACTCTGTGCGACCCCATAGACAGCAGCCCACCAGGCTCCCCCGTCCCTGGGATTCTCCAGGCAAGAACACTGGAGTGGATTGCCATTTCCTTCTCCAATGCAAAGAGTGTATACTTAATTAGCATGTGTGTGTGTATGTGTGTGTGTGTGTTATTCACTCAGTCGTGTCCAACTCTTTGCGACCCCATGGACTATAGCCCGCCAGACTCCTCTGTCCATGGGATTCTCCAGGCAAGAACTAGAGTGGATTGCCATACCCTTCTCCAGACTTCAGTTCAGTTCAGTGCAGTCACTCAGTCGTGTTCAACTCTTTGCGACCCCATGGATCACAGCTCCCCAGGTTTCCTTGTCCATCACCAACTCCCAGAGTTTACTCAAACTCATGTCCATCAAGTCAGTGATGCCATCTAACCGTCTCATCCTCTGTTGTCCCCTTCTCCTTCTGCCTTCAATTTTTTTCAGCATCAGGGTCTTTTCCAATGAGTCACTTCTTCACATGAGGTGACCCAAGTATCGGAGTTTCAGCTTCAGCGTAAGTCCTTCCAATGAATATTCAGGACTGATTTCCTTTAGGATTGACTGGTTGGATCTCCTTGCAGCCCAAGGGACTCTCAAGAGTCTTCTCCAACACCGCAGTTCAAAAGCATCAATTCTTTGGTGCTCAGCTTTCTTCATTGATACATTTCTCACATCCATACATGACTACTGGAAAAACCATAGCTTTGACTAGACAGACCTTTGTTGGCAAAGTAATGTCTCTGCTTTTTAATATGCTATCTAGGTTGGTCATAGCTTTTCTTCCAAGGAGTAAGCATCTTTTAATTTCATGGCAGCAGTCACCATCTGCAGTGATTTTGGAGCCCAAGAAAATAAAGTCTGTCACTGTTTCCATTGTTTATCAATCTATTTGCCATGAAGTGATGGCACCAGATGCCATGATCTTAGTTTTCTGAATGGTGAGTTTTAAGCCAACTTTTTCACTCTCCTCTTACACTTTCATCAAGAGGCTCTGTAGTTCTTCTTCACTTTCTGCCATAAGGGTGGTGTCATCTGCATATTTGAGGTTATTGATATTTCTCCTGGCAATCTTGATTCTAGCTTGTGCTTCATGCAGCCTGGCATTTCACATGATCTATTCTGCATATAAGTTAAATAAGCAGGGTGAAAATATACAGCCTTGACATACTCCTTTTCTGATTTGGAACCAGTCTGTTGTTCCATGTCCAGTTATAACTGTTGCTTCTTGACCTGCATACAAATTTCTGTATGTATTTCTCCATACTTAATTAGCTTATTATTTACTAAAATGTCATTCTTTTGTTTTTGGTTTGTTTTTCTACTAGTCATCTTTTATCAGGTGTTAATTCTCAATTAAACTATGAAAGGATTCAGTAAAGATCAGGGCTGTTGGGCAAAGGTAGTCATGGTCAGGAATGCAGACTGTGTCCTCTTCAGTGGGTACTTGTATAACTGCTCATGTTTGAGTTCCTTTTAAGAAAGGCAGTAGTTGAAAAGCACGTAAGCATAGAAACTCCAGTGACATGCTTGTAATACCTTTTTGAAAACCTTTTTGAAACTCTTCAACAGTGCCTTTAGAGGTGAAATCCTGCAGCAGTAACAAGCTTGGGCAGTTCCCCTGTTTTGACGTCCATGAGTTTCTTCTCCTTCAATAGTGTGACTGATGCTATCTTGGGGTCCTGGTGTTCACTCTCCAGGTGTCACTCTTTTATTGAAATAGAACAAGTGCCATCAGTGACATCATGCTTAAGAGTGGAAAATAGGTTTATTCACACATGCCAGCTCTGTTCAATGGCTATCTGGAACACTGGGTTGAAAGTGTATTGAGGCTTTGTCTGGGATTGGCTGCAAAGAACACCTTGGTAGATTACTGATAGTTTTTGTAAACCACAGGAGAGACAGTAGAGGAATTTAGGTCTTATATTTATAATCCCTGATGCTGTTCATCCTCCAGTTTGTGGTTGAGTTACCAGGTAGGTTATCTGTTTTTCCAAGAGTTATGGAAGATAATTCTGCATAAGTAAAGGGGGGGGGGGCATTAAATAGAACCTTGAATGCCAGCAGAGAAATTTGAATGTAATTGGAAAGTTAGTTTTTTTTTTCAATAGAAGAGTTAGTGTTTTGAAAAAGGTCAGTCTACCACTGATTTGCAGGAAAATTTCTGTGATGGAGGAATCAGAAGAACTTTCAGTTCAGTTCAGTTCTGTTCAATTGCTCAGTTGTGTCTGACTCTTTGCGACCCCATGAACTGCAGCACGCCAGGCCTCCCTGTCCCATCACCAACTCCTGGAGTTCACTCAAACTCACGTCCATCGAGTCAGTGATGCCATCCAGCCATCTCATCCTCTGTTATCCCCTTCTTCTCCTGCCCCCAGTCCCTCCCACCATCAGAGTCTTTTCCAATGAGTCAACTCTTCGCATGAGGTGGCCAAAGTACTGGAGTTTCAGCTTTAGCATCATTCCTTCCAAAGAACACCCAGGACTGATCTCCTTTAGAATGGACTGGTTGGATCTCCTTGCAGTCCAAGGGACTCTCAAGAATCTTCTCCAACACCACAGTTCAAAAGCATCAATTCTTTGGCATTCAGCCTTCTTCACAGTCCAGCTCTCACATCCGTACATGACCACTGGAAGAACCATAGCCTTGACTAGATGGACCTTTGTTGGCAAAGTAATGTCTCTGTTTTTGAATATGCTATCTAGGTGGGTCATAACTTTTCTTCCAAGGAGTAAGCATCTTTTAATTTCATGGCTGCAGTCACCATCTGCAATGATTTTGGAGCCCAAAAAAATAAAGTCTGACACTGTTTCCACTCTTTCCCCATCTATTTCCCATGAAGTGATGGGACCAGATGCCATGTGTCAAAACTGTATTTCCTTGATTATTGATCCTAGTAAAAGCACTTTTTACATTCCAGCACTTGTGATATTAAGCATATTACCTCTTTTCCTCGTATAAAATGGAGATAATAGTATTTACTTCAGAGTTGTTAAGATTAAATGGGTGCATACATATAAGACACTTGAGTCAGTGCCAAGTGTATATTAATAGTAAGCACTAGTATAAGTGTTAGCTATTATCACTGTTACTATTATTGTATAGTCAATACATACATGTCATGTAGTATTTCTTAACCTAAAATCAGTAGGTTTCTTAAAAATGAAGGACATTTTTGAATGGTGAGATTGCAGACTAATCATGAGGTAATAAGGCCTAGAATAGACTAATAGTTTAATAGTTGAGAGAATTCAGAAGTCTGAGAGGCTTTTCAGAAAGAACTGACCTGATGTTTTGTATATAGTGGATTAAGAAAAAGGAGGATTTAAGACAAGACTCAGCAAACCTGAATGAATGGGAAATAGATTGGTTTAGGAAATAAATGTTACTTGATGTATGTACTTAGAACAATGCCTTGCATGTAGAAAGTACTGTTTGTATTTGCTATTAGTAAGTAGTAGGACTGTTTAAAATGGTTATGAAATTAAACAGTTTAAAGATATTTACATACAATTTACATTTTACATATAATTTAGATAATTTAAAAGTATCAAAATGTGAATAAACCTCATATATAATTTACTAGTTAGAGAATTAATGTCCAAGGAAAAATAAAGTATGTGTTTTAAATATTTTTCAGTATAAATCATCAAGGAAGAGTTCAAGTGGCAATGAAAACAATGAGGTGAGAAAAGAGTGTAATATTAGTAATTATTTAAAACATTTATTTTCATATGTAATTGGTTCAATCAGAGTAAAATATAATCCATCGTGTTATTGATTTAATGCATGGGTTTTATCCAATAAAAAAATTAGCATGATTAGACTTATTAGTTTGATTATATAATTTCCATATGTTCTTAGTAGTTTGGTCTTAGAATTTTATTAACATTCATATTGAAACTGTGATTAAAATTTTTGCATATTTTATCTTCTTAAATCAGCATGGTGGTAAATTGAGATTTTTCCTTTGAAACTTATTAATCTCTTTTCACAACTCTGTGTACTATTTTAACATTTAAAATTAGATTTCTACAGTTTGAGCATTACTGTAAATTTTTCTGCCTTATCATTTTAACTTGTACAACAGCCTGGCATTTTTGAAATGATACAGTCTCATCACTATAAATACTTAAGTAACTCTATGTACTTTTGTTTGGACAGATTGGTAATTAATTTGATGTTGAATACTTGGGAGGACTTCTGAAAGCTCTTTTAATTTTAAGATATGGAATCACCCAAAAAGTGTGTGTTGTACTGTAGGTTAGAGGTTCAGCTTGGATGCTTTCTTTGTTCCTTTTTATGTTTAATCCACTTTGGTCCTGCATGCTTCAATATCTAATCAGTTACCAAAACCTACTCTCTTTTTTTCTGGATACAGAAATATTTTGAATACATTCTCCATCTGCATTTCTGCTCTGGCACAAGCCCTTATCATTTCTGGCCTGTACTACTGCAATAGCATACTTGATCTTCTCCCTTTCTCCAATCCGTTTTACTCTCTGCTGCCAATGATTGTTTCAAAGAACGCAAATATGATCAGGCCATTCCTTTGCTTAGAAACCTTCTCTGTCTCCTCATCACTTAGATGGTAAATTCAGGGTTCTTCTTGATCAAGCTTCGGCTTCCCACATCAATCTCAATTCACGATTTACCTTCCTTTCACCATACTCTTCAAAAATACAAAACTACAAGGTTTTCTACTAAGCACAGCACAGCACAAGATTTTCTGCACTCATCCTTATATTTATTGTTTCTGTGCCTTTGTCCTTGTCCTCTTATCTTGGAATATTGTTAAACATCTCAGTTTTTAGTTTCTCAGGAAACTTGCCTTTACTTATCAGCCCCACCATTTCCCCAAGTGTCCCTTATCTGTGCCTAAAATATGTTATGCATAGCTCTATTATTGTTCTGAGAAGTTTGTATTGCTTCTGTAAATGAATCTATTTTCCCCCTAGACTGAGAGATCCTTGAGTGGATGATATTTTACTAAGTTTCAATATTCCCAGGGTCTAGCACCAGTATCTGACATATAGTAGACAGTCAGTAATCATTTGTTGATGATGAATGTATACTCTATCTTGTATGTATATTCAAGGTTAAATGTTAAGATTTTTGTATTTGTTTAGTAGTAGTCATTGAGAAAAAACATGAACCATTTAGTAGTAGTTTATGCAGTTCAATTCTTTGTCATTATTTCTAAGCTTATATTAGATAAACGTAATTTTCCAGGTAAATGTTATTATTTGGGGTGGTGGAATTTTTGCATGCGTCCATGTGTCTGTCACACATTAGAACATATTGCTGCCATTTCCTATCAGGAATTAATCTTAAAATCTGGCTATTTTCTAAGAAATATAGAAAGGTTTTTCATTTGTGATATTTAAAGGAAATAAACTTGTAAGAAAATATTTGATGTAAGTAGATACTACTTATAAAACTTTAAATTGCTTATGAATCACCTGGGGATTTTACTGAAATACAGATTCTGATTCAGTAGGTCTTGGGTGGGGCCTGAGATTTTGCATTTGTAACAAGCTCCCAGAGGATGCTGATGCTACTGGTCTATAGGCCACACTTTGGCAAGGTGGTGGATGGTATTTTCCAGATCTTTCCTTTAGTAGTTTCAGTTTTCTTTTTACATGTCTGAATCATCATTCATATTTTAATTTCATGTTTCATGTTTTTATTTTTATATTTTAGCAAGACAGTGATAATGCTAATATGTCACCACAATCGCCAGTATCATCTGAGGTACAAGTTCTGTTTTTTAAATGTGTTTACATAGGTTTTCTTTGTCACTTCTCTCTAGCCTCATCTTTCTTTTTTAAATGTAGTTTATTCACCCATATTTAAAAATACATAGTAGGTTAATTTGTACAAAATTAGCCTACAAAAACTTCTAAGAACACCATGTTTTGGTACAAATATTCATAATGAATATCACTTAAATTACTTATTGAAAAATGCCTATAGATCACATGGAATAATTCACTTTATAAATTTTTATGTTTTATAATTCATCCATATTTTGAAATAAATGACAAGAGTAGTTTTCAGATTTTAAATTTGAAAAAAATACTTCAGCATTGTGCAATGACCTTTGGTTTTTCTCATAACCAATTAGGTCTGAAAGCAATGCAAGAAAAACTTCCTTTTTCCACGAGAAACATCCCTGTAGTGGGTTGTTCCTATCGACAAGAGGGTACACTTTTCCTAGCATCTTAGACCTAAGGAGGGGGCATGGGGAAAAGGGGTAGATGAAAGTTAAGAGTTTTTGAGATCTCAACCAGATATTCTTTTGGTTTGAATGATTGACTCTTCTAATTTAGTTAAACGTGTTGCTTTTAATATGTTATGAGATAAATTTAAAAAATTCTAAACAATAGCTCTTCTATTTCAGATTATTTAGTATTCTAAAACTATACTGGCATTAGTAAATTGATGATTTTTTATTTATTTGGTGAATTCAGGACTTTAAATACAATAAATTTATATTGTGTAAATTAAATCACAATATAATTTTGGTTAATTAGACAGTATTTCATTTTATATAGGTAGTATTATTTTTTTTTAAAGCCAGAATTGTTTGTGTATTGTTTTGGGTGAGTTGCATTATAAAACTTTAAGATGGACTTGGACATTAGTTTTATAAACATGTTTCTAAATTACTTATATGGCAGGTAAACTGGTTTACATTCTTTTTTCAAAACAGTTTAAATTAGGATATTCTAAAATTTGTCTTTGTCACATGCTTTTGTAAATCCTTTCTTTTACATTCAGTTATAACAAATGTAGGTGATGACTTATTTACTTAGATTTTTTTATGATTTTATGATCTATGCTCAATGAGAAGAGGATCAGTGCCAATTTTCCCAATTAAACTATATTGCTTTTGTAACACATTTTCCTTACATTTGGATAAGCTAAATTTGTGTCTGGAAATTCATAATACTTTAACTGAAATAATCAAGACAAACAGGCTTGTGGATGGATAGGTGGTGAGCATGTATTTTGGTAGCTCAACTGATGTTCAAGTTGAATTGCTTATCCCATGTTAATCAGAAAATTAAGAAGAGTCACCAGAATGCTGATTGTTTCAGTTTCATCAGTGAAAGGAAAATGGTAAAAACAATTAGTATCATGCTTTACTATTAACAAAGTGCTTGCCTATACATTTAAACCTAAGAGCAGTCCCATGAGCTGGGTATTATCCTCATCCTTTTACAGCTCAAGAGTGATAAATTTTCCTAAAGACTTCAGTCAGTAAATGGTAGAGGAGTGACTGAAGCCCAAACTCTTAACAACTTCACAGTTGTTGTACAGATTAAATAAGATGCTATTAAAATTGCATTATATTTCCATCTTATAATTTACAAAGTGCTTTCTTTTAGTTATCTCAGTTAATTTTTACAGCAGCCTATTTTAAAGGTGAAAGGATAGTTACAGAAAAATTAAATGTTTTGCTTAAAACTTAGTCTAAACTTTCTGACTCTTAAGTTCAGATTTTTAAAATACACCATGTTTCTTTTCACAGTACACTACTGTTTGAAAGCACTTTGAAATAATGTGAATTCAGATAGAAGAAATAATGCTTTATTATCTATCACTCTGTAGCCACTGTTAGTTTGAATGTGTATATTTGCCTCAGATTATCCACTAAGAGTCAAGTCCATAGTAGACAGTGAGTAAGTGTCACTAATTTCACTTATCTTTTCATTGAAACTTTTTTCCATTTTTCAGGAGACTTTAATATGGTTCTTCATTCAAAAAAAGAGTATATGTTTATTTGATTCACTTCAATAACTTTCATTTCCCTTATGCTAAGAGAGAGGTTAATTAGCAAATATTTGTAGACCTTTTAAAAATGAAACATTATATATTTGAATTAAACTGCAGTTTACCTTTCTCTACTCCACTAATTATGGAAAAAAATAAATACTTCTCAAAATTGGAATGGATATAACTACTTTATTTTGAAAGAAAAAAGATTTTATTTGTTTTTTGTTTTTAGGAGTATGATAGAACTGATGTTTTTTCACATGGTCCCTTTGGCTTGAAGCCTAGATCAGGTAAATATATATTCGCAAATACAATCTATCGGTTATATACAAAACTAGAGTTTCTCAGCTTAAATGGGATTGATTCCTTAGTTTTAAGTACACGTAGATTCTTTCCCCTCTCCTAAAAGTAATTTTCTCTTAACCTTATTTGTCTTTCCAATTCCCATTCCCCATTTCTTTCTTCCTCTTTACCTTCAAGCTCCTGAAACCTCAGCTTTTTGCCTTAGATATACTGCAGTCTTATTTCTACTCTACTGTGACTGCTATTAGAATGACCACTCTGCCAGCAGACCAAACACTGTTTGAAATTATAGCACTCCATTATATTGTGGTTTTAAAAAGGGATCTTTTCGCATTTGGCAAGCCCAAAAGAAAATGGATCCATGTTACTTGGCAAGGTATTGAATTATAGTTTTTATTCCTGAATAACTGTATTGACCGTCAAGAATAATTTCCTTTTTCTTTAAAGATAATAAAGGCTGATTTCTTAACCTGGATCATGTTTCTAATAACATATGTTTAAGTAAGAACATCTATAGGTGGTGGCAGTTGTTACACTTGTCTTCCCTATTGTTTTCAATTATGCAGATAAGTAAATTTCAATTATATTCTGTAAAAAATATTTATAATTCATTAATAATGAAAGTGTTTTATGTCATTTTGTTCTAGTTCTTTGTATCATGCCTTTTCCCCGCCGATGGTTGATCCTTCCGATTAGCTTTGTAATAAGCTAGGAAATTTCTGTTTTTATAGCTTTCAGCCGCTCATCTCGCCAGGAATATGGGGCAGCAGATCCAGGTTTTACAATGAGAAGAAAGATGGAACATCTACGGGAAGAGCGAGAACAAATACGACAGCTTCGCAATGTAAGTCACATTGACCTTTCAGGTCTGCTTTATAGAAATGGGTTTAACTTGGAAAATTCAAAAAGAATATATTATTTTCAGTACTCTTTAAAATTTTAGATTATGTAATGATTAGTTATATACACATATATTTAAATAGAATGTCTGTGATTTATACCCATTTCTTTTATAGAATCTTGAATCCAGGTTAAAAGTAATTTTGCCTGATGACATAGGAGCTGCACTGATGGATGGGGTTGTTCTTTGCCATTTAGCCAATCATATAAGGCCACGCTCTGTAGCTAGTATTCATGTGCCATCACCAGCAGTGGTAAGTTTTGGCTACAGTTTGTTAGTTCTCTAAAGAAAGATAAAGATGCTTGAAGCAATCTTTAAATAATATTCTTCAATAAATATAATTTTCAGTTTTTATAAGTTTTGTACAAATATACCTGAAAATATACTATTTTTCTTACTTTACAGCCTAAGCTTAGCATGGCGAAATGTCGAAGAAATGTAGAAAATTTTCTTGATGCTTGTAAAAAGTTGGGTGTCTCACAGGTAATTATTTTTCTAACAAAATGATCATTTAAATATGAATGTATTACTTGCAAACTGGCTTCTTCACAGTAGGCATGAATAATGCTTTCTGAACATGAAAATGAATACCTTCCTTTTCACCTTCTACTGAATTCCATATTTAAATGTAAAAGCTGTCTACTGAATGATTTTTAAGCTGCTTTTAAAATAATTATAAAATAGCTACATATATAGAAAAATTTACGAATCATGGACATCATTGAATAAACATAATTTACTGGTCATATGACAAGTTGATTATGATGCTGTTGCTACTCTATTTTTCCTGATAGAAGATATTTGGATTCCTTTAATCTAAGAATAGACTCTGATTGGAAGATTTGCATTCAGTGTGAACAACATTTAAAACTTTATTTAAAATGTCAATTTGGAAATCTTAGTAACATTATGATAATACCTCACTGGATAAACTTTTTCTGACATTTGTAGAAATTAGCTTATATTTCATGTAATAATTGTAATGGTATTAAATTAACAAAGCAATATTATAAATAATGAAAATGAAAAATAAAAATATTGCTTTTTTGATAACATTATACACTTAACAACATGATGGACTGTTGAGAGGACTTGGAATTGTTAGCAGGTCACAATGTAGTTGTACTTTTTTTCCTGTTATTTTTTAAAGTGTATTTTATTGAGATATCATTGACATAACATTTTGTAAGTTTAAGGTGTACCATGTGTTGTTTTGATACACTTAAATATTGTGATTATTAAGTTCTCTTTTCAATAGTGTCATAATAATCTGGTTTACAAATTCTACTGTAACCGCTTCCTGCAAGTGAATAAATATAATTTATACAGAGAGAATCAGTTGAATTACTGTTTAATTTGGAAGCTATATTCAGTTCTCCTCTAGTTACTTCTTATCTATGCTTGACATGATGTTTAGAAATTTTAATTCCTAAGCATTTTTATGTTAGTTCTTTCTTTTTGTACTCTTAATCTCTTAGTGAGAAAGTAGAAAAATTAGGAAGGTTTTTTTCAAGTGTGTTATTGCATTGTATATATTTTCCTGTTTTGTCAGTTTTTGTTTTAAGAGTTTTTTGATGAGGGGTTCTCAGTCAACATTTATTAAATGAATGACATTTTACAGATGAGGAAACTGAGGCACAGAGAGCTTAGAAAACTTATCCAAGTTTGCTAAACTTTACTTTTACTAAAACTTTAGTAAACAGTGGAGGCAAACTATGAACCCCAGTGATCTAATTCCAGAACCCACCCTCTAACTTGGATATCCTCTATTTCTGTTCTTTTACATGAAATGAAAGATAGTCTGACTTACTCCTGACACTTTCTTTATACAGTAGCCAAGGAGAATGACAGGAAAGGTCTTATGAAAACTATTCTACTTAGCATGCTCTCATCTTTCTCGTGCTTGTTTGTTCTAATGACAGAGTTAGTGACTCACCCATCCTCACCATAAGGGTGATTTACCAGCTTTCATTTTCAAAACTCTCTAGGTATTGGTAACGAAAGGAGAGATTTTATTTTTTTTTTCTTACTATTTTTTTAAATTTTATTTATTTTTAAACATTACAATATTGTATTAGCTCCGCCAAACCTCGAAATGAATCCGCCACAGGTACAGAGAGATTTTATTTTTAGCTTCAATTTGTTTTTCCCTGACTTGAAAATGATAATATATAGTCACTTTTTAAATTTAACTTTTTAGGATATTTTTGTATTTTTAACAGTTTTATTGAAGTATAATTGACATACAATAAAGTTCATATAAGTAAAGTATACAATTTGATTAATTTTGACATATGCATATAGCATGAAATCATTACCATAGTCAGGATAATGAACATGTCCATTACCCTCAAAAGTTTCCTTTTATCCCTTTGCAATCCTCTAGTCAACCACTAAAAGCTGTTTTCTGTTATTATAATTTAGTTTGCATTTTCCATCTGGAGTTATATATAACTGGAATGATAAAATATGTACGATTTTTTTTCTGGCTTCTTTTGCTCAGTGTAGCTATTCTAAGACTCATCAATGTTGCATGTATAAATAGGTCATTTCTTTTTATTATTGTGTAGTGTTTTATTATATGAATATATCACAATTTGTCAGTTCATTGACCTGTTTGTTGATGGCCATTTGGATTGTTTACAGTTTTAGGGACTACTATAAATAAGGCTGCTATGAACATTTATGTACCAGTCTTTGGATATATACATTCTCTAATTTTGGGTAGGCAGATGAAAGTGGAATGACTAGAACATATAGGAGATGTATGCTTAACATTGAGTATAAAACTTTTCCAAAGTGGTTATATCATTTTACATTCCCGTCAGCAGCGTAGGGGAGTTCCAGTTCCTCCACATCCTCAGTAATATTCATTATGGTCAGTGTTTTTTTAAATTTATTCATTTTAATAGGTATGTACTATTTGTCAGTGTGGTTTTAGTTTCCATTTGCCTGAAGACTAATGATGTTGATCATTTTTTCAAGGTCTTATTTTCCATTTGTATGACTTTTATGAAGTGTCTGTTCCAATCTTTTGTCTATCTTTTGAGTTATTTCTTATTGAGTTTGAGATTCTTTATTAATTGTAGACAAAGTCCTTTATTGGATGTGTGGATCAAGTCTTTATCAGATGCAATATATGATTTACAAATACTGTATCCCAGTCTTTGCCTTGTCTTTTCGTTCTCATTATAGTATCTTTCAAAGATTGGAAATTTTAAATTTTTTGTAATTTGTCATTTAAAAAAATTGATTGTACTTTTGGTGTCAAACCAAAGAAATCTTTGCATAACTTAAGGTCACAAAGATTTTCTCCTATATTTATTTCTAGAATTTTTATGGTCTTAATTTTTACATTTAGGTCTATAATCAAATTTTAGTTAATTTTTATATATGTTGAAAGGTATGGATTGAAGTTATCTTTTTTTTTAGCCCTGGGCACACACATTGTTTTTTATTTTAAAAAATATTTAATATATCATAAAATTCACCCATTTAAAGTGTACAATTCAATGGTTTTTAGTATAGTCACTAGTTGGACAGCAAACTATTAATAAGGGTAGAATATTTTTATCACCCCAAAAGAAACCTCTTAACTGTTAGCAGTCCCTCCCCTTTTTTATCTGTATGAATTTGCCTATTCTTGACATTACATATTAATAATGTCTTATGATATGGGGTCTTTTGTGTGTGGCTTCTTTCATTTATTATATGCTCTCAAGGTTTATCCATGTTGTAGCATAAAGCAGTACAGACATACTCAGGTGTATTGCACTTCACTTTATTGTGCATCACAAATACAGCATTTTTTATGAATTCAAGGTTTGTGACAACCTGCACTGTCAGATGATGAATAGTATTTTTAGTAATAAGATATTTTTTAATTAAGTGTTTTTAAAAAGATGTAATGTTATTGCCACTAAGAGACTACAGTATAGTGTAAATATAACTTTTATATACATTGGGAAACAAAAATTCATGTGACTTACTTTATTGCAATATTTGCTGTATTTGGATGGTGTAGAACTGGAGTCTCACTATCTCTGAGGCATGACTGTACTTCGTTTTTGGGGTTGAGTAATAGTCCATTGTATGTATGTACCACATTTTGTTCACCATTCATCAGTTGATGGATATTTGGGCTGTTTCCAGTCATTGTTTATTATGAATAATGCTACTGTGGACATTCATGAACATGTTTTTGTGTGAATGCTTGTTTTAATTCTCTTAGTTAACAAGGTTATATGGTAGGTTAAACGGTTGCTCTATGGTGGGTTATATGGTAACTCTCTGTTTATCTTTTTGAGGAACTGCTAAATTATTTTTCAGTTTACATTCACAGAAGCAGTGTATGTGGGTTCTAATTTCTCTGCATCCTCACCAATTATTATCATCTACCTTTTTGATTCTAGTCATCCTAGTAGGAGGTCTGAAGTGGTCTCATTGTGATTTTGCTTAGCTTTTCCTTAATGGTTAATGATGTTGGTCATCTTTTTGTGTGCCTGTTAACTATTTGTATATATTCTTTGGAGAAATGTCTTTTCAAATTGTGTGCTCATTTGTTAATTGAATTAGTCACCTTTTATTATTTCTTTATATATTCCAGATACAGGTTTCTTGTGAGATACATGATTCTAGTTTCCTGAGAGTTCTTACCAGGAATGAATTTTGTCAAGTGCTTTTTCTACATCTACTGAGTTAACATTTTTTTCTTTCACAGCATTGTTAATTACGTTGGTCAATTTTCAGATATTAACTCACACCTTGACTCCTGGGATAAACCCCACTTGGTCATGATGGATTTTGTTGTTGTTGCTATTTTTATGTTGTTGGATTCAATTTGTTAAAATTTTGTTTAGCCTTTTTGCATCTATATCAATAGGGTTATTGTTTGTTAGTTTTCTTTCTTTTAAAGTTTTTGTCTGATTTTGGTGTCAAGGTAATGCAGACCTCATGGAACATGTTAGGAAGTATTCCCCACTCTTCACTTTTATTGAATATTATGGATAGACTTAATATTACTTACTCATTAAATATTTAGTCACAGTCATTATTGAACTTTGAATCCATCTAGGCAGGGGGTTTTCTTTGTAGGAAAATTTTTAACTACAGTTTCAATTTCTTTAATAAATATAGGGCTATTCTAATTTTCTATTTCTTTTTGTATGAGCTTTGATATATGGTGTCTTTCAAAGAATTTGTGCTTTTCATCTAGTTTGTCAAACTTGTTGCTATAATGTTGTTTATAATGTCCCCCTTTTTATCATTTTAGTATTTATAGACTCTTTTGTGGCATCACTTCTTTTATTCCTGATATTGTTAATTCGTGTATTTTTCTCTCTTTTTCCTGATTAATCTAGCTAGGGATTTTGTGAATTAAAAAAAAAAATTCTCAGTGAACTAACGTTTGGTTTTATTGATTTTTTTCACTAATATTTTGTTTTTTAATTTTACTGGTTTCCTCTCTTATCTTCATTATTTACTTCTTTCTGCTTACCATTGGTTTAATTTGCTCTTCTTTTTCTAGTCTAAGGTGGGAGCTGATGCCATTGATTTGAAACCTTTTTTAGTTTCTGATATATGTTGGTGATTTTTTGAATAAACAAGCAAAATATTAGGAGGGCAATAAATGTTGCAGTGAAAATGGAGTGAGAAGATCGTTTTTCAAAACTGTTTTAATAAATGGGATAGTATCAGTAGTATTTGATGACTGAGTTAGGGGAATAAGGAAGAAAGATGATTATGATTCCCAGGTTTATGTTGAGAGAGACTGAATAGTGTATTACTGACTGAGGTATAGAATACAGACAGAAAATTTAATTTAGTAAGGAAGTAGTTCTGTTGTGGACATATTGATTTTGATATGTCTGTTGGACATCCATTTGGCTGTATCAAGTTGACGTTTGTATCTGGAGCTCAGTAGAGAGATCTTGGCAGGAAATAAAGATTTGAAAATTAACAGAATGGAAGATATAGTTGTTACTCATTGGGGTTAGGGGCCTTATCTTGCCAAAGTTTCCAGTGTTTCAAGAAACACTGGATTAAAAAAAGTAATGTTGTAAAACACTATGCTAGTCAACTAAAACAAATCATGGACCATATGGGACCTATAAATGGTCTGTTTGCCGCCTACTCTATCCACTACTAGCTTATTTTCCTGAGATGAGTGAGTGTTCCAACTAAAGCAGTAGACTGTATCATTTCTTCAAAAAATGCTACCAAATTTATTTGATGCTGTGCACATTCATGCAAATCTTCAATTCAAATCCTTGTGATTTTGATGAGGCTTTGAGAATACCAAAGAGAGAATACAGTACAGAAAGAGAAGAAGGTGAAGACAACCCTTGGAAACATTAAGAATGTTAAAAGAGGATCACTGAAGGCTAATAAAACCTAATGCAAAGTTGTCTCTAAGCCCTCTTTCTCATAGAATTGTGAAGAAATGACATATATAATGACTTAGAAGACCGTTGTTATTTACCAAATTCTAGACTATTTTAACTAAGAAGCAACACAACATCACTAGAAGCTGGAGGGAAGTCATCTTAATGACAAAAAAAGTACTGAAGTGCTATATACATCACAGACCATGGAACCTAAGAACTGGTAGAAGGAAGGAGAGTGGCTAGTTTTGTATAGGACTAAGCAGGTTACAAAGTGCTTAAAATGCTTCCATATATAGATTCTTCTATTTGTTTCTCACACAGTTCCATTTTCAGGATGAAAAAAACAGTATCTCAGGGAATTTTAGTACCTTTAGTACTCCATATGACCCTTAGATCTCTTGGCTGGAAGCATAGTGCTCTTTCTGCTCTAGCACAAGGGCTTAGGGAACATCTAGCACCACTGTCTCAGTTAAAAATATTTTCTTATTGTGTAGATCAGGTCAACCTCAGATAAAAATACAGCCCATAAGAATCTATTGAAGCAGACATCTTAAAGTTTATTTCATTAGAATTGTATAATTTTTACCTGGAGTTTTATAAAAAAGCATGATTTAAAAACCCAGTTCTGACTTACTGAGGTTTTGCTGTACTATTAACAAGCACATGTTTAGATATTATTTGTTTTGTTTTTTCAGGAAAGACTCTGTTTGCCTCATCATATTTTGGAAGAAAGAGGTCTTGTGAAAGTTGGTGTCACAGTTCAGGCTCTTCTTGAATTACCTACAACCAAGGCATCTCAGCTTTCTACGGCTTGACATAACATTTAAAAATCCTAAATGTCTAGTTTCATTTATTTGAAGTGATTTCAAATATCTCAAATTTATGAATAAGGGTGTCTAGTTAAAAATAATTTTATTATTCAAGCCTTAGATTTAAGAAAAATCATATTAAAACATCAAATTCAATTTTGAATTGCCCAAACTTCTTTTGAGGGAAAACTAGATCAATTTGATAAGAGTTTTTGATAAATTCAAATTCTCTTTTTACTAAGTTAGCTAATAATCTTGATTATTTTTCAATAATCAAGATTAATACTAAGTTTAAAATGTGATTTCAATTTAATAATCACATTAGGTTTAATTTTTTTTATCATAGCATACTGGTAAACATCTGGACAAGGTAATCATTTTTTTACCAATTTAAAACTAATTCTATATTTGAGTTATTTAATATACTTGTGATTTTAGTTTATACATAATTTCTTCAGTCTTTGGTCTTAGTTTTATAGAAAAAAGTGAGTAGAAGTTACAGAACTCTGGCTTTATATTGAATTCTTTTAGTATTATAGGTTGGTGCCAAAATATTTTCAGTTGTACTGTAGATTGTTTACATGTGAAGTGCCTGTGTAATTGATGACTCTCATATAGTCTTAAACATTTTTGCAGTTTTTTAAAATGTATTAATGGAATTTTAAAATATTTTAGTAGATTTTGTAAGTTCAGTAATATGTGAGGATAAATGTGCCTCACATTGTGACATTTGTGTTTTTTATTTAGTCCATTGCAGTTTTCTTAAACTGGTTATTTCATGTTGTCAGAAAAACGATGTTAATATGCTTAATTTATACTATTTAATTTTGCAAAACTTAATCATCTTTTGAAATATATTATTTGAAGAGTATTTTATTTCTGTATTGAAAATGTTACACAAAGCAGTAAGGTTTTTAAGAACTAGCAGAGTATTTAATTATCAAGAACATTTTGATAAAACTGCCAAAGTTTGGGTTTATGTCTTGACTTTCAGGAACATTACTACATCAGTATGCTGCCTTTGGTTATATTCAGATTCAGAGAGCAGCAGCTGAGGAATAGGTTTTTATTAGAAAATATGTCCATTTGTGGATCCCGTAAATCTTAACTTATCCTCAATTAACATGATGAAATAAATACAGACCACTCTATAAATCTTTTCATAAGCATACTATTATATAAAGTCCTTGTTTAATTTAAGGATGGATAAATTGACATTTGTAGTAGTGCAGGAATTTTTCAAAAACATTACTGTAATGAATAACTCAGTTTCCTATAGAAAAACTTAAGTATAATTACTTTTGTAGTAGTCAAGCAAGTATCATATCTTAAGTCTGTGATTATTTGCACTTGTTACCTCTTAATATGGATGCAACTTATTAGAAATGTTGGCCTGGGTGTTTCAATGATATCTATAAAAGGTAAAAACCATTGTGCCAAATGATATAATAAGGATTGGTTTAAGAGCAACTCTACTTTTTTTGATCAGTTGGCATGAAGCCATATAATTAAGTTTTGGCTTTAGGATACAGATGTGTTTTTACATTCCCCAAGGGTCAAATCGGAGCTTTTACATAATTAAAGCTTTTTATGACTAAAAGTTTTAAAAATTAAATTATTGATAATTTATTACTTTAAATATTTGAGCTAATTAGTTATTTTTCAGTTGGATCTAAAAAAAGTCATTGACAAAAATCTCTCTCTAGTGAAAAATTGGGTAATAAAGTAAGAAATTACAAATATGTACCTTAGTTATTAGTTTTTAATGTAAAAATTTGACAGTGTTACAAATGAAGTGATCATTAAAAAGCTACAGCGATCATTCATACTGCTTTCATAGTTATCATGCTGTAGAATTCCTCTTGTTAATTAATCTAGATGTTAATTATTTTACAAGTATGTTCATGTTTTGTATCATTGAAATATTAGTGAAATTATAGGCCATTTCCTTATTGCATTTCACTTACTTGTCAATTAATTATTACTTTAAAGAGAAAATAGACCAGAACCTCTGTAACATTCTTTATTGCAAAGTTCCGTTTAAGATGGGTCTATCTGAGGTCCATACCATGGCAGTTTTATTTACTGAGTGACAAAAAGGAACACTTCTCTGGCAGTTTCACAGCATAGTCCCTAAGCAAACATTATACCAAGTCTCTGATGTATTTCTTTTAGTAGTTTTTGAGTAAGTATAAAATTTATTCAAAATAGTTTTTATGATTATTATATATTTACTTCACCAGTTATTGAATAAGGAATGATTATCATTATTTGAATTGGATTTGTGATTTGAAGAACGTTAAGTAATCAAACTAAAATATTTTATTAGGCCCTAAAACATACAGTAGATAGCTTTCTTCCTGCTAAATTTTATTCCTATATGGCATAAGAAAGAAGTGATGTTGGATATGTTAGAACTGAAATAAGGAGTAAAAATACATTACCATTTGTTTAATAATTATCTTTACAGAAGTGCTAGTTTATTGACTTTACTAACTGAATTTTTTGAATTCAGAAATGTTTGTATTGGTCACAGATCTATCATGATTGATTTTTCTGATGCATTTAAAAATAAATGGAACACTAAATGTATATTACCGATGCAAACTGTGTATAAAGTTGAACAAAAAAATTAAAGGCTGAGATTTCTTTTTTCCATTTCTACCTCTTCTCTTAACATCACCGCATCCATTTTCTGTAGGTATTTGATAACTTGTGTCTATGTTCCCTAGTATGGAAAAATAGACTTTGAGAGGATATTCAAATTAAGTTTAGTCTAGATTTTCTGTACATCATGATATTTTTAATAGGCAATGTTTTCTTTTAAAAAAATGGTTTCTTTGGATATCTTTAGAAAATGATGTCATCTTAATCCTGTATGGGACTCTTTGTGCTTCCTGTCATTCAAAGTTAGAAATAAATTTATTTTTACTGTGCTCCATTAGTATGCATCAAGTAGCTACCTAAATAAATAAGAAATGTATTATGTACATGTGTAAATACATGGAAAAAAATAGATTTTTCAGTTAGCAAGTTGAATTTTCTAGAAGTTTGTTTAGATATCTCAGTCACTTCTAATGCAGAGAAATACAAAGTAATGTTGTATAATTTATAAAGTAGTAATTGAAATTATACCCTAGGGCTATTATTCTTTTTCATTATATAAGTTTTAGGTATACAGCATTATAATTCAACATGTATACATATACTACAAAGTGGTCACCACCACAAAGCTAGTTACCATCCATCACTATACAGTTTACCCACTCCAGCTATATTGCCTTTCCCCCACCCCCTTACCCTCTGATAAACCACTAATCTGATCTTGAAATCTATCAGTTTGTTTTTGTTTTATTTACTTTTGGATTTCACTGGCCTAATACCTTCAAGGGCCATCCTTGTTGTGTAAATGGCAGAATTTCATTCTTTTTTATGGCTGAGTAGATTTTGTTGTGTATATAAACCATATTTTTATTCATCCATCAATGGATATTTAGTTTATTTCTGTATCTTGATTATTGTAAATAATGCTGCAGTTAACATAGGGGTGCATATATTTTTTTAAATTAGTGTTTTGTGTTCTTTAGATAAATACCCAGAAGTGGAATAGCTGGGTCATATGGTAGTTCTAGTCTTAATTTTTTGAGGAATTTTTCTGCTGTTTTCCATAGCAGCTCTATCAATTTACTACCCCACCGACAGTGTACAAGTGTTCTCTTTTCTCCACATCCTTGCCAACACTACTTCTTATTTCTTGTCTTTTAAATAATAGCCATTCTTACAGGCAGGTGATATCTCATTTTGGTTTTGATATGCAGTTCCCTAATAATTAGTGATGTTGAACATCTTTTCATGTACTTATTGGTTATCTGTATATCTTTGGAAAAAGGTCTATTTAGATCCTCTGCACATTTTTAATCAGTTTCTTTGTTGTTATTGTTGAGCTGTATGAGTTCTTTATTTATTTTAAATATTAACCCTTTATCAGATATGTGATTCACAAATATCTTCCCCAGTCAGGAGATTGCCATTTTATTTTGATTATGATTTCCTTTGTTGTGTGGAAGCTTTTTAGTTTGATGTAGTCTCATTTGTTTATTTTTGCTTTTGTTTCCCTTGAGTCAGATCTGCAAAAACATTGCTAAGACTGATGTCAATGAGGTTACCACCTTTTAAAATTTAATTGTTTTTCATGCTCATATTTTGCAAGTTTAATTTTTGAAATTTACCTCTCAGTACTACGTTTGTCATTGACTATTCATTTCTGCTAGCTGGTTCTGACAGTCATATTTCTTTAAAAAATAATTATTTTGAATGATTGTATGCTATATTTTCATGGAGGAAATTGATATATCTATTCCATAGATTTGTAAAATATTCTATGTAAAAAACAATGTACTTCATTAAGTTTTATATTTTTTAAAATAGTTTATTTCTAAAGCAGTTAACTCTGAGATCTTTCTCTGTGTTAAGTTTTAGAATATTTCACATTAGCTTAAATATAATGCTTTTATGTTTATGGTTCTGTTGCAGATAAATCATTAATATTACTCAGAAGCTCTGGTAATTTTGGCCTATGAAAATGTTAATCAAAAGTTTTTTTTTAAACAAATTATAAAGTAGCAGGAAATTTTTCACTATTTTCTGTACTCGTTTGTAGATACTTTTGATATTATTTGAAAATTAGTTGGTAAGATTTATATCAGTTGTTGTTTAGTTGCTAAGTCGTGTCTGACACTTTGCAACCCCATGTACTATTATATCCCGCCAGGTTCCTCTGTCCATGGAATTTTCCAGGCAAAATTACCGAAGTGGGTTGCCATTTCCTTCTCCAGGGGATCTTTCCAACCCAGTATCAAACCCGTGTCTCCTATGTTGTCAGGTGAATTTTTTACCACTGAACCACCAGGGAAGCCCCATGCATAGTTCATCGATGGCTCCAATCTATATATTCACAGTCAAAATTTTTTCATTATTTTCTGTAAAATTCTTATGTAGTTATTAAGTCTTCAATATTATGAAAATAGAGAGTTAAATAATAGTTAAAAGGAAGCCATTTCTGTTTTTTTAAGAGCATTTTTGAGAGGTGGAGAGAGAAAGGAGAGAAGAAAGGACAATTTGGAGATATTTAGAAAATTGATAAATTGTAATCTTGGAGAGGTAAGGCTTTAAGAAATGGGATAAACTGTACTTTGTTCTGTATTTGTTGCAAAAAGATCAGTTTTTTAAAAAGTGAAAATGTTATTATGGCTCTTCATCTTTCTTAAGGTTGGCATAGCAGTTTGTGGGCTTTTATTACATTGTGTACATTTTTATTACATTTATTTACTTTCTTTAAAAATCAGCTGAAATTTTGGTTGAGATTACATTGAATTTAAATATTAATGTGGAGACAATTGATATATTTATAATAAGTCTTCCCATTCAAGAGCATGGAATGTATCTCTATTCAGCTCAATTGTTTCCTATGTTCCGTTCAGTTCAGTTCAGTCGCTCAGTCATATCCGACACTTTGCGACCCCGTGAACCTCAGCACGCCAGGTCTCCTTGTCCATCACCAACTCCCGGAGTCCACCCAAACCCCTGTCCATCAAGTCGGTGGTGCCATCCAACTATCTCATCCTCTGTCATCCCCTTGTCGTCCTGCCCTCAATCTTTCCCAGCATCAGGGTCTTTTCAAATGAGTCAGCTCTTCACATCAAGTGGCCAAAGTATTGGAGTTTCAGCTTCAACAGCAGTCCTTCCAATGAACACCCAGGACTGATCTCCTTTAAGATGGACTGGTTGGATCTCCTTGCAGTCCAAGGGACTCTCAAGAGTCTTCTCTAACACCACCTATATTTCCTATATTAGAGTTAATAATTTTCTTCATAAAGGTATTAGGCCTACCTGATTAAGGTAATCCCTAAAATATTTTTAAATTTTGATGCAATTGTGAATAGTATATTTTCTATTAATTGGTTGTTGCTGGCATGGGAAAATGCTATTGATTTTGTATCTGGAAGTCTTGCTTAACTCTTCATAGTTTTAATGATTTGCTAATTCTACACATTCTTCTATGCAAACAATCATATAATTTGCAAATAATGATATTTTTAAGGTCTTCCTTCTAATCCATAAACTTCTTTATATTTTATGTATTTTTATAACATTTTTTTAAAATTTTATTTTATTTTTAAACTTTACATAATTGTATTAGTTTTGCCAAATATCAAAATGAATCCGCCACAGGTATACATGTGTTCCCCATCCTGAACCCTCCTCCCTCCTCCCTCCCCATACCATCCCTCTGGGTCGTCCCAGTGCACCAGCCCCAAGCATCCAGTATCGTGCATCGAACCTGGACTGGCAACTCGTTTCATACATGATATTTTACATGTTTCAATGCCATTCTCCCAAATCTTCCCACCTTCTCCCTCTCCCACAGAGTCCATAAGACTGTTCTACCTGCAATACTATGTTAAACTGCGGTGACAGCTGGCTGCTTTGTACTCATTTTGGTTTTAATGGAAATATAACAAATGTTACTCCATTAAGTATAATATTTTCTATAAGTTTTTGAACATTTATCAAGTACCCAGCTTTTATGACTTTTAAAAATAATCATAAATGGATGTTGAACCTTACCAAATATATTTCTGCATCAATTGTAATTTAATCCAATAGTCTATTAGGCAAAGATTTATATTAACAGATTTTCTGATGTTGACTCAACTTTGTATTCATAGGATAAATATTTCTTTATAATGATTTTTTTAAACCTCATATTTTATTTGGCTAGCCCTATGTAATGCGTATTTCAAGGAGATGCAGACTAGAGACAAAACCAAAACATAAACCTCTTCTTTTCCTAACCGTTCCCCGCATTGCTGCCTCCAACTAACCTTTGCACCAGACTTCAGCCCCTTGTCACACCTTCACAGGGGGTTTTCAGGGATTTCTTAAAATTAGTTATTTGGGTCTATGTTTACCTGTATAGTTTCTTGAAAATTAATGGGAAAAAAAGCTAGTAATCTTGCTCGTTTTCCATCATTGACGGGACCTTTGGAAGTCTTGTTTAGGTATTTTATATATGAACTACTATTAAACAAGAGTCCCCTCTTTTGTATTTGTACAGTTTAGTTTTTGAACCTTTACATTCCTTCTCAATACATTTTATCTTGTTATTTGTCAGACCTTTCCAAAATATTTTTTGAATTTTGATTCTGCAGTCCAAAATTTTATAATCACACCATTTATGTCTTCATCTAAGTCTTTATACATTGTGATGTTCAGCATTTTATGCATGTGGTAGTCTGGTTGAGATCTTACTCACTATTGATAGCAGTCAACACTGTGAATGTCATTTGTCAACCAGTTACGAACCTTCCAGAGTCACCTAGGTCAGTGCTTCTCAAACTTTAATGTGCACACAAATTACCTGGAAATCTTGTTAAAATGAACTGATCAAGTAGGTCTGGGGAAGAGTCTGAGATTTTGCATTTATAACAAGCGTTTATGTGAGGTTGTTGCTGATGGTCTGTGGAACACTTTGAGTAGCAAGGGCCTAGGCACATTTCTTAATCACAAATAAAGTAATCATGAGCAGCTTTGTAAATAACTTCTTCAGGAATAAGACACATTAAAAATAAGACTTTCCCTGACTTGCCTGCCATGAAAAACCATAAAAAGAAATTAAATATGCTCTATAAACTGGCACAGAAAGCTGCCTACTAATCTCTCTGTACATTGCCAGGATCCTGAAAACACTGAAGATGCAATTTTTGGTTAACAGTATTATTCATAATGAGCCCTATTTTGGACCAGCTTAGTTTCTGCCAAGTCTTCAACAAACTCAGACAGACTGACAAATTAGACCAAAATACTTTGAAATTCTCATTCGCTTACTTCCATCTATTTACCTGCATGTTTCTAGGCTCTTGGTTATGATGAAAATGTGGAGGAATGCTTGATATACAGATATGATTGATTTAAAAATCATCTAGATAATGGTAAGTAGGTGTTTCTAAAGTTTCAGGGTGCCTGTAATTAGTTTCTACATATTTTAGACATGCCATGAAAAGCTACTTTTGCTTAGCTTAATTCATTTCAATTATTTATGAAAAATATTAAGCAAAAATAAGAGTTAAAATTTTGTCTGGAATATTGATATCAGCGTAGTTCACATATTTTAATGAGATGTAGATGTTTAGAACAGTACTTCAAGATAGTCTGTTTCCTATATTATAGGTGAAATAACACGAGAACCATCCACCTCCTTAAAAGTGCTTGATTATTTATATTTATATATATATATATAAAATAATAGTTACGAGGTCATACTACAAAAATAAAATATATTGCTTAAGACATTGCTGAGCTGATAATAAGGCACCATAGCTGCAGATTAGCCTGATGTTTTCTGAAAAAATCCTGTTTTGATAGTTGCATAGGACTTGAGGATAGGAGATAAAATCTGAGATTTTTCTTTTTTTTTAATTTTTTTTATTTTATTTTTAAACTTTACATAATTGTATTAGTTTTGCCAAAGTTGGCATTCCAAAAGGAGAATGTGGCATAAAGCTTAAACTTCAAAAGGTTGTGTAATAAGGAGTAAAAGGAAACTTGCCTGGCTTGACTTTGACATTAAGTAGAAAAGAAAAAAAAAATCTCTCATAAGTATTTAAAACCTCAAATTAACCATCTCCAGCATGGGCTTGTAACTTATTGCACATTTTTTGTGTATATTGCAAAAGCCTCACACATAGAGTTTAATTGAAGTGTACTCAGATCAGTAATGTTTTCAGGTAACTTAACAAAGCAAAAGAGTATCTTTTCTGGAGGAGTGAATCTTCAATGACAAATTCTCAGAGTTTTATAGAATATAAACTCACAGTCAAATTTCAAAAACAAACCACAAGAAAACAAGGGTTCAACAGAGATAATAGAAAATAGACTAAGAAGTGAAAAGACTTTAGATGTTGAAATTACTGAGCACAGAATATAAAAGATTTTTGAAAGTGTTTGGAGATATTAAATATGGAAATTGACAGTATGAATAAAGGACCAAAGACTATAAAAAAGACCAAGCAGATGTTTTTAAAACTATCACAATGATCCAGAAATAAAGTTATAATCACTTAATTTTAAAAATTCAGTGAACAGATTTTGGAGCACAGAGGTAGCTGAAGAGAGAACGAAGAAGAAATTACCTGGAATTCATCAAAGTGAGGAAGAGAGAAATTTAGATATGGAAGATAAAAGTGGGAAGGTCTAATCTCTATAATGGGATTTCCAAAAGAAGAGGTGAAAGAAAATGGGCGAGAGGGAATACTTGAATAGAAGAAACCTGAAATTTACCAAATTGGAATAAAAAATAATTCTTAAAGAGACCAACAAATCTCAAGCAAAATAAATAGATATCCAAGCTTACAAACAAATATAGAATGCCAGAGGTAAAGAAAAGACAAAGCACTAAGAGTGAAATGAGCTACAAACCATCAGTGATAATGCTGATTACTTATTTCTCTAAAACAACAATGAAAGCTAGAAGACGGTAGAATAATATCCTCAGTATCTATTAGAAAATCATTATCAACCTAGAATTGTATAGTCAGACTGGTTTTTAAAAACTAGGACAAAATATTTATAAAGGAAATCAACCCTGAATATTCACTGGAAGGACTGATGCAGAAACTGAAGCTCCAATACTTTGGCTACCTGATGTGAAGAGCTGATTCATTGAAAAAAAACCCTGATGCTGGGAAAGATTGAAAGCAGGAGGAGAAGGGGACTACAGAGGATGAGATGGTTGGATGTTATCACCAACTCAATGGACATGAGTTTGAGCAAACTCCGGGAGGTGGTGAAGGACAGGAAAGTCTGCATGCTGCAATCCATGGGGTCCTAAGAGTCAGAAACGACTGAGTGATTCAGCGACAACAACAACTAAGATTGTTTACCACTCATAGAATCACATTAATGAAAAATTTAAAGGAAGCACTTTAGGCAGAGGGAAAATGATGTGAGATCATCTGAGATTCAAGAACAAGTGATAAAAGAGTAAAGCTAAACATATGGGTAAATCAGAATAAACATTGACTATTAAATTATAACAATGATGGCTAGAAAGACTATATATGATAAAATACCAGACCATATTTAACATACCTTGAGAGGAAAGTGTTGAGTTAATGTTCTATGATGCTTATCTTTTCAGGAGAAGGTAAGTTTTTTTTTTTTTAACTTTGTACTTTAAGCATGTATAAGAAAATACAGTAACAACTAAAAGATTAAAGAAAAAAATATTCTAAAATAAGAGGAGGAATGGTTTGAGAAAAAGAGTCAATCAAAATAGAAGGATGATGAGAGAAGCACTTCCACATTGGTAGTGTATGGACCTCTGGAAATCAGTTCCTTCATAGAAGAAATGAGAACAGCAAAATTTGTCGAAATTAACTCTTTCACAACTCTGAAAATTTACCAAAGCCTTGTGACAATCCAAGAAGCATTTATTTAAGAGAAATGAATGAATCTCAGTAAAATAGTAAGCATTATGAAATTTTGACTTGCCCTGTTTCCATTCTCCTTTGGTGAGCTCTGGGGTAGCCTTGAAAACCAACAGTCTTAGGACCATGTGAGCTGTGAATAACTACAGCCTCCCATACATAAAAAGGGACAGAATGGATTTGGAGCTCCCCAAAGAGCCTCATTCCCAGAACATTTGACCTTTCAGTATTTCTCTAGGAAATCCTCATTATCAGAACTGGCTTTTGTTTGACCTGATTCTGAGCTTGCTTGATGAGGAAAGTCTATCCTTAGAACACTTTTCATTAAAAAAAAAAAAAAATTAGAGGCAGTTGTTTAACATCACAGTCTCTTCAGGGGACATCAGTGGATGGGACAAACAGGCAGCAAGCCAAAAACTTAAAAATCTGGGGAATGAAATGTCCATAGGAATCTTTGGAAAGTTCTGATGTATCCCTGGGGATCTAGATGGCCATGAACATGTGCACGTCTGAGCAAATACCCAAGAAAGAACTGAGAAGACCTAATCTCTTATCTGGCTGACCTTGAAGTTATGCAAAAGCAGGAAATAAAGGCTAAGATGGGATTGTAAACTGCCAATATTGAAGGCATTTGTCAACAAACCTCCTACCTCAGTAAAAGGTAGGAGGCTTACTAGTTTGAGGTGGTTGAGGTAACTGCTGTTCAGTCGTTAGCTGACCACTCAGCTATCTGAACAGAGGCTTCAGTGGCCACAAAAGGCTAAGAATATAATCTCTGAAGAATTAGTTAAGGGAAGACACTAAACAAATATCAACAACACACCCTGGGGAAGGAAAATCTGATTTCCCGAGTTGCCACATTGTATTATTTAAAACATCCAATTTTCAACAACAAAAAGTTACAAGACACACAAAGAAATGGGAAAGTATGGTACATACACTTAAAAAATGTAGTCAGTAGAAACTATCCCTGAGGAAGCCCTGAATTTTGATATACCAGTACTATACAATGAATACAAATAAGCAATTATAAATATGTTCAAAAAATTAAAGGAAACCATGTATCAAGAGTTAACAGAGGTATGAAAATGGTGTTCACCAAATAGAGAATATCAGTAAAGAAAATTTATAAGGCAGAACCAAATAGAAATTTCACAGTTGAAAAGTGCAGTTCATTAGAGTCAGTCTCAAAAGCAGATTTGAGCTAGCAGAAGAAATAATCAGACATGTTTAAGATAGGACCATTGAGATTATCCAGTGTGAGGAACAGAAAAAAAAAAAAAAAGATGAAAAAAATGAATAGAAACCTGTGCTGCTGCTGCTGCTGCTGCTGCTGCTGCTGCTAAGTCGCTTCAGTCATGTCCGACTCTGTGCGACCCCATAGACGGAAGCCCACCAGGCTCCCCCGTCCCTGGGATTCTCCAGGCAAGAACACTGGAGTGGGTTGCCATTTCCTTCTCCAATGCATGAAAGTGAAAAGTGAAAGGGAAGTCGCTCAGTCATGTCTGACTCTTAGCGACCCCATGGGCTGCAGCTCACCAGGCTCCTCTGCCCATGGGATTTTCCAGGAAAGATTACTGGAGTGGGGTGCCATTGCCTTCTCCGAGAAACCTGTGGGACACCATCAAACATACTTACATATAAAACTTCTCAAATTTGATGAAAACATTAATCTACACATCCAAGAAGTTCAACAAATTCCAAGTAGGATAAACTCAAAGAGATACACTCCAAGACAAATCATGATCAAAGTGTTAAAACAAAATGAGAGAAACTTGAAAACAGCAAGTAAAAAATGACTGATTATGTGCAAAGGAACCTTAATAAGATTCATAGCTGATTTCTCATCAGAAAGAATAGAAGCCAGAAGTCAGTGGGAGTTTGGTGCCACAAAATGTGAGAGTTGAAGATAACTGACAACAGAAGGTTGAAGTGTTAGAACATGAAATCTAAATTTTATAGGAAAGAAAAGCAAATACAAAAGGTTTATATGGATTAAGTAGATGGGTCTGTGAGATGGTTGAAGAACTGATGTCTTGATATTTGTAGGGTGAGAATCCTGAAAATATTCTCAAATGGTATAGTGACAAATTTATTTCAGAAGTAATTAGTTCTGGGTGACTGCAGGGTCCAGAGGGTTGTCGTGGAAGTGCACAGCTGAAATGGGGTAGAAGTTATGGAAGACAGAGATTAAGGTCCCATCACTTACCCAGAGGTAAATTGAATATGGGAGAAATAATAGTCTCTACCTGATAGTATAGCAGGAGAAATGTTATCCAGAGATAAACCTGTTCAAATCAAAGTTAGAGAAGGAAATTGCAGTCAGTGAAGAAGCTTCAGTTGTAGCACAGTTAAAATATTCTGAAGGTTTTGAAGAAGTAAGAGATAGAGATCAGTGGTAGATTCAGTCAGGTGAAAAGAATAGGTAGAAGGTGAATAGAGAGCTGAATGAACTTAGGTTCATACAGAAATGATACATGTGTGAATTAAGTTGCTTGACAGTTATAAGAAATCCTGACTTTTCCTTTAGTGGATGTTGACAAACAGCTGTAGGTTCTTTGCACTCCTAAAAGGATTTGAGTCTTGGATTCAAGGGAGGGAGTTATTTTCTGGCTTGAATTTCTAAGGGGTCTGGCTCATAGCTCTAAAGATTCAGAGTGGATATGAGGCTCCCATTACCTCTTTTTTCATTTCACTAATTCTTTTGAAGAGTCCAGATATTCTGGATGAAAGAGTCCAGTAGATGTTCTCCAGAATTCTGGATGTGTTTGAAGTTTTCCTTATGATTACTTTCAGGTGAACCATTTCTAGAGAGAAGATGATGTATGTTAGTTGTTCAGTCATGTCCGACTCTTTATAATGCTATGGACTATAGCCTGCCAGGCTCCTCTGTCCATGGAATTTTCCAGCAAGAATACTGGAGTTGGTAGCCATTCCCTTTTCCAGGGGATGTCCCTTTACCATCTGAGCCACTGGTGAAACATATCTAGTGAGAAGATAACATGAGCAGTGTATAATTCTCACAGCATCACATTAGGATGCATATCATGTCAAGCCATTCCATTATTATTGAGGTCTAGCTTTACCACTAGGTTAACGTGGTGACCACCAGATCTGTCTATTGTAAAGCACCATTTCCCTTTTGGTCTAATCAGCCACAGCTTGAGGGTGAACAGGGTCATTTGGTATAGACTATGGTGGTGTATACCCAGCAGGGATGTGAAAAACAGGCAATAAGTCATCACTGGTATATACAAATAATCCAAAGATGATAATACATTGATAAGAACTGTAAGAGAATTGCTTATAGAAACATACACAAGGGAGCAATCATTTATGTGTGCCTAGAGTGGAGATGGAGGCTGTGGAGGAAATAAGGGAAAGCTGTGGAGCAAAGGTGATATTTGAAAATTAAGTCTTTCAATATGAGTTGGGATTTATTAGTGGTTGAAAGTGATGGGGGGGAAAGCATGAGGGAAAAAAAGGTAGAGGCCTGAAATTATATGGTTTAGCTGTGAGAAAAAAGTCCTGAGTGCTAGCATATATGATGCATGTAAATGAGTGACTTGGAGATAAGGTTGGAAAGGTAGACTAGGATAGGTAGTGAAAAACCCTGAACTCCATGCTAAGGAATTTAGCCATGATTCTGTAAGAAATGATGCTAAGGAATTTTTCTAAGCAAAGGAATATTCATATTGGGCTTTTGGAAACAAGATTGACAAGAAGTCTGAGACAGGTTTTTGTGAGAAATGTTGAGGACACAGATTAGGTCAGTGGAAGTGGTTAGAGAGGAAAGGACTAATATGAGAGAGATTTTAGGGTGAAATCAACAGAAGTTGATGAGTGGTTACATATAGGCATTGGAGGGAAAGTCAAGTATATTCTAGGCTTCCTGACTTGAATCATATTAATGGTGATGCCCTTACCAATATAAGGAATATAAGGAGAAGCAGATCTGGAACAGGACAGTTAAGCTCCACATATATTGAATTTGAGTTACTTATAGTTTTCTAATGTAATTTCTGTTGAGTTTTTCCTCTTTCTAAGCTTTTTTCCTCCATTTTATTCCATATTCATATTTGGATTACTGGGAGTAAATTTGAGTGATGTGAACAACACAAGTTCCAAGTAGGCCTGCAAGATATGTCCTTTGACTTAAAAGATAACCAGGAAGGAATCAATCAGTTGTTCCCTGGGGGTATACATTGGCATATCTGAACAAACTTGAATTAAAATTCTAGGGAAGACCTGTTCTTAAAAGATTTGTGTACCTACTCATTGATATGCTTTATGAAGTGACTAGAACCATTTAATTTCCCAGTCAAATGAGAAAATCAACCCACAGATCGAACCTTAAGTAGCAGATAAAATGTTTCTCGTTCTTCAGAAGCTAAGGATTTGCTATATTAGCCCCAATCAAGACAAATCAAGTGTTTCCTTTTTCTTGAATTTCTTTGTTTTTCTGACAAAGCTGTTCTTATTTATTATATCCAATTCCACTGAACTCTCTGATTTCAATAGACACTAAAAATAAATTCCCTAGAGAAGAAAAAAATAATGTACAAAGAAAATAAGCCAACATTATGACATGGGACTGCATGCACAGCTGGCTACACAGTAATAAACAACATCCAAAAAGACTTGTGTTCTGAAGAACATTTCCTAAATTATGGACATGATCTGTGCCTTCCAAGAATAATATAATGTATGTAGTATTTTAACAAGGGTAGAAAAGACATTAGTAACAAGATCTCTATTTTTATTAGAATTTTTCAGGTTATGACATATATAAAAATGTCTATCATATATTTCTAGGAAAGTAGGATAAGAAATATTTAAGCTGTAAAAGGATGATAATTTTGAAAATATTTTAAAATGGGAATGGTAGATTTATGAAACTTTAAATAAAACCTCAAGATTTCTAGAATGCTCAGGAGTTTCAAGGCATGGGTGTCCCCCGACACCCCATTAAAGCAAGTTCCTTCTTTGGAAGTTTCACTGCCAATTACCTTTTTGTTTAATTTAGGATATGTTGTGTAATGGGCAGGGTTTATAACTCAGTCTTCCCAGATATATTTTAATTTAATGTTCTTTCTCTGGACTATGTCCTAGTTTTTTCTAGTCTAAAAATTGTCTAATATAACTTTGAATGTCACTTGAGGTATGAAAACAAACTGAAATTAAAGCATTCTAATGGGAAAAAAGAGCCATAATACATGTTTGCCTGTACTTCATATTTTTCTGTTTATTATTTGGCTTTCATTTTGTATACTTCCTCTATTTGTGCCCAGAAATTACACACTGATTCTTCCAATCTACTAGATCGATCCTGTCTGGATTAGAAATTAAAGAACAGTGATTAGGAAATGAAGTGTAGAATGAGAAATCTGCAGAAAAAAGGGAAACTTGAAAATTTGGAGATGGACCTAATCAAATTTATGAAGCAGACAAACATGTTTCTTTCGTAGCTTCTGTTCTCCTTGTTCAGCCTCTCTCCCCACCTCCATTATCTTACTTTTGCTCTTCCATCCCCTTCCTGTCTTGCTTGATTTTACTTCCTATAGGGCCTTGCCCTTTGCTAGCTTGACAGCTGTATCCTCTAAGATAATAATGGATGCATCTAAAAGTATCCTTTGTACAAGTATTTGCATTTTGCTAAAAGGAAGTCAGTCCTGAATATTCATTGGAAGACATGCTGAACCTGAAGCTCCAGTACTTTGGCCACCTGATGTGAAAAACTGACTCATTAGGAAAGACCCTGATGCTGGGAAAGACTGAAGGCAGGAGGAGAAGGGGATGACAGAGGATGAGATGTTTGGATAGTTTCACTGACTTGATGGACACGAGTTTGAGCAAGCTGTGGGAGTTGGTGCTGGACAAGGGAAGCCTGGTGTGCTGCAGTCCATAGGGTTGCAAAGAGTTGGACACTACTGAGCCACTGAACTGAACTGAACTGAAAAGTCTGTTACAGAGTGGGATTCTCTCTAGGTTCAGTAATGAGTTCCTATGTCTTAATGGAATTTGCTCCACCATTAGTATATGGGTGTACTTCGTGCTCCTAATTTTCATATTTCTCACTTTCATATCTGCTTCCCCCTCAAACTTCAGTCTTCCATCTACCCCAGTCTGACCAGGCTTTGTACATGTTCAGTTCCCAGAAGATATTGCTACTCTCACCAGGAGAGTCAAAGTGAAGTGTGATGAATATGTTTATGAGGAGAGTGAACTACACCTAAATGTGTATACACAAACATGCAGGGACAGGTTTGCAGACTTTACTGAGAACTATAATTCCAGTCTGTAAGGAATGAAGACTCTCCCAATCAATATAAATAACAATATAAGAACCTTTCTCAAGGGGGACATCTGCTTTACTACTGCATTCAGGGAAAGAGGATTTTATCTATTTCAGGAAATCTTTTATCTGTCATTATTATTATTTTTGAATTGTTTTCCAGTGAACTATGTCTGTCAGATCTGTGATATAGGCTTAAAAATGATATGTTTTATTAGTTACTCTGAAACTACTTAGTAAGTGTCTCTCTCTACCTCTCTCTCTCTCTCTGTATTCCCTTTGAATTAGCTTTTCTCTCCTTTTCCATGGGAATAGTATGTATTTTCAGGGATCAAAACTATTTCCTGGTGCTGTAGGGAAGATAAGACATAGCTAAGATGGCCTTGGGAAATATGGGATGGAAGAGAGAATACATAAAGGCTTTATTCTTTTGAAGGCCACTCTGGTCATAAAGATAGACTAGGGAAAAAAAGGAAAAAAAAATTATAAACCTTGCCAGGCCATGAGGAAATCATCTCTTTTAGTATGATGTTCTACAATTCCTGTGGAAAACAGTTTGAATGAACAAAGGTACAGATGGGACTATAGACATACCAGTTTTATTGTGCTTTGCAGATACTGTGTGTGTGTGTTTTTTTTTTTTAATTAATTCAGTTAGTTCAGTTCAGTCCTTTAGTTGTGTCCAACTCTTTGCGACCCCATGAACTGCAGAATGCCAGGCCTCCCTGTCCATCACCAATTCCCTGAGTTCACCCAAACCCATGTCCATTGAGTTGGTGACGCCATCCAACCATCTCATCTTCTGTTGTCTACTTCTCCTCCTGCCATCAAACTTTCCCAGCATCAGGGTCTTTGCAGATAAGTCAGCTCTTCGCATCAGGTGGCCAAAGTATTGGAGTTTCAGCTTTAGAATCAGTCCTTCCAATAAATATTCAGGACTGATTTCCTTTCAGCTGGACTGGTTGAATCTCCATGCAGTCCAAGGGACTCTCAAGAGTCTTCTCCAACACCACAGTTCAAAAGCATCAATTCTTCGGCACTCAGCTTTCTTTATAGTACAACTCTCACATGCATACATGACCACTGGAAAAACCATAGCCTTGACTAGATGGACCTTTGTTGACAAAGTAATGTCTCTGCTTTTTAATATGCTGTCTAGGTTGGTCATAACTTTCCTTCCAAGGATTAAGCGTCTTTTAATTTCATGGCTGCAATCACCATCTGCAGTGATTCTGGAGCCCAGAAAAATAAGTCAACCATTGTCTCCACTGTTTCCCCATCTATTTGCCATAAAGCGATGGGCTTGGATGCCATAATATTCGTTTTCTGAACGTTAAACTTTAAGCCAACTTTTTCACTCTCCTCTTTCACTTTCATCAAGAGGCTCCTTAGTTCTTCCCTTTCTGACATAAGGGTGGTGTCATCTGCATATCTGAGGTTATTGATATTTCTCCCAGAAATCTTGATTCCAACCTGTGCTTCCTCCAGCCCAGTGTTTCTCATGATGTACTCTGCATATAAGTTAAATAAACAGGGTGAAAATATGTAGCCTTGACGTACTCCTTTTCCTATTTGGAACCAGTCTGTTGTTCCATGTGCAGTACTAACTGTTGCTTTCTGAACTGAATACAGGTTTCTCAAGAGGCAGGTCAGGTGGTCTGGAATTCCCATCTCTTTAAGAATTTTCCACAGTTTATTGTGATCCATGCAAGCAAAGGCATTGGCATAGTCAATAAAGGAGAAATAGATGTTTTGCTGGTACTCTCTTGCTTTTTTATTTTTTTATTTTTATTTATTTATTTATTTATTTTTTAAATTTTATTTTATTTTTAAATTTAAATAATTGTATTAGTTTTGCCAAATATCAAAATGAATCCGCCACAGGTATACATGTGTTCCCCATCCTGAACCCTCCTCCCTCCTCCCTCCCCATACCATCCCTCTGGGTCGTCCCAGTGCACCAGCCCCAAGCATCCGGTATTGTGCATCGAACCTGGACTGGCAACTCGTTTCATACATGATATTTTACATGTTTCAATGCCATTCTCCCAAATCTTCCCACCCTCTCCCTCTCTCACAGAGTCCATAAGACTGTTCTATACATCAGTGTCTCTTTTGCTGTCTCGTACACAGGGTTATTGTTACCATCTTTCTAAATTCCATATATATGCATTAGTATACTGTATTGGTGTTTTTCTTTCTGGCTTACTTCACTCTGTATAATAGGCTCCAGTTTCATCCACCTCATTAGAACTGATTCAAATGTATTCTTTTTAATGGCTGAGTAATACTCCATTGTGCATATGTACCATAGCTTTCTTATCCATTCATCTGCTGATGGACATCTAGGTTGCTTCCATGTCCTGGCTATTATAAACAGTGCTGCGATGAACATTGGGGTACACGTGTCTCTTTCCCTTCTGGTTTCCTCAGTGTGTATGCCCAGCAGTGGGATTGCTGGATCATAAGGCAGTTCTATTTCCAGTTTTTTAAGGAATCTCCACACTGTTCTCCATAGTGGCTGTACTAGTTTGCATTCCCACCAACAGTGTATGAGGGTACCCTTTTCTCCACACCCTCTCCAGCATTTATTACTTGTAGACTTTTGGATCGCAGCCATTCTGACTGGTGTGAAATGGTACCTTATAGTGGTTTTGATTTGCATTTCTCATAGTGAGTGATGTTGAGCATCTTTTCATGTGTTTGTTAGCCATCTGTATGTCTTCTTTGGAGAAATGTCTATTTAGTTCTTTGGCCCATTTTTTGATTGGGTCATTTATTTTTCTGGAGTTGAGCTGTAGGAGTTGCTTGTATATTCTCGAGATTAGTTGTTTGTCAGTTGCTTCATTTGCTATTATCTTCTCCCATTCTGAAGGCTGTCTTTTCACCTTGCTAATAGTTTCCTTTGATGTGCAGAAGCTTTTAAGGTTAATTAGGTCCCATTTGTTTATTTTTGCTTTTATTTCCAACATTCTGGGAGGTGGGTCATAGAGGATCCTGCTGTGATGTATGTCAGAGAGTGTTTTGCCTATGTTCTCCTCTAGGAGTTTTATAGTTTCTGGTCTCACGTGCTTTTTTGATAATTCATCGGATGTTGGCAATTTGATCTCTGGTTCTTCTGCCTTTTCTAAAACCAGCTTGAACATCTGGAAATTCATAGTTCACATTTTGCTGAAGCCTGGCTTGGAGAATTTTGAGCATTACTTAATAGCGTGTGAGATGAGTGCAATTGTGCAGTAGTTTAAGCATTCTTTGTCATTGCCTTTCTTTAGGATTGGAATGAAAACTGACCTTTTCCAGTTCTGTGGCCGCTGCTGAGTTTTCCAAATTTGCTGGCATATTGAGTGCAGCACTTTCACAGCATCATCTTTCAGGATTTGAAATAGCTCAGCTGGAATTCCATCACTTCCACTAGCTTTGTTCGTAGTGATGCTTTCTAAGACCCATTTGACTTCACATTCCAGGATGTCTGGCTCTAGGTGAGTTATCACACCATCGTGACTATCTGAGTCATGAAGATCTTTTTTGTACAGTTCTTCTTTGTATTCTTGCCACCTCTTCTTAATATCTTCTTCTTCTGTTAGGTCCCTACAATTTCTGTCCTTTATTGTGCCCATCTTTGCATGAAATATTCCCTTGGTATCTCTAATTTTCTTGAAGAGATCTATAGTCTTTCCCATTCTATTGTTTTCCTCTCTTTCTTTGCATTGATCACTGAAGAAGGCTTTCTTATCTCTCCTTGCTATTTTTTGGATCTCTGCATTCAAATGGGTATATCTTTCCTTTTCTTTTTTGCTTTTTGCTTCCTTTCTTTTCACAGTTTTTTGTAAGGCCTCCTCAGATAGCCATTTTGCTTTTTTGGATTTCTTTTTCTTGGGGATGATCTTCTTCCCTGTCTCCTGTGCAATGTCACAAATCTCCATCCATAGTTCTTCAGGCACTCTGTCTATCAGATATAATCCTTTAAATCTATTTGTCACTTCCACTGTATAATAATAAGGGATTTGATTTAGGTCATATCTGAATGGTCGAGTGATTTTCCCTACTTTCTTCAATTTAAGTCTGAATTTGGCAATAAGAAGTTCATCATCTGAGCCACAGTCAGCGCCAAGTCTTGTTTTTGCTGACTGTATAGAACTTCTCCATCTTTGGCTGCAAAGAATATAATCAATATGATTTCTGTGTTGACCATCTGGTGATGTCCATGTGTAGAGTCTTCTCTTGTGTTGTTGGAAGATGGTGTTTGCTATGACCAGTGCGTTCTCTTGGCAGAATTCTATTAGCCTTTGCCCTGCTTCATTCCATATTCCAAGGCCAAATTTGCTTGTTACTCCAGGTGTTTCTTGACTTCCTACTTTTGCATCTAGTCCCCTATGATGAAAAGGACATCTTTTGGGGGTGGTAGTTCTAGAAGGTCTTGTAAGTCTTCATAGAACCATTCAACTGCAGCTTCTTCAGCGTTACTGGTCAGGGCATAGACTTGGATTACCGTGATATTGAATGGTTTGCCTTGGAAATGAACAGAGGTCAATCTGTCATTTTTGAGATTGCATCCAAGTACTGCATTTCAGACTCTTGTTGAATATGATGTCTACTCCATTTTTTCTAAGGGATTCCTGCCCACAGTAGTAGCTATAATTAATTAGTTTTAATTGGAGGCTAATTACTTTACAATATTTTGGTACTTTTTGCCATACAGTCACATGAATCAGCCATGGGTGTACATGTGTTCCCCATCCTGAACCCATCCCTCCTCCCTCCCCTTCCATCCCTCAGGGTGTTTTCTTTACAAACTTTTTTTGTTTGTGGCAACTCTGCTTCAAGCAAGTCAATTGGTGCCATTTTTCAAACAGCATTTGCTCGCTTTGTGTTTCTGTCACATTTTTGTAATTCTCACAATATTTTAAACTTTTTCATGATTATTACATCTGTTATGGTGGTTTGTGATTAGTGATCTTTAATGTTACTATTGTAGTTGTTTTTGAGTGCCATGAACTCCACTCATATAAGACAGTGAACTTAATTGATAATCATTGTGTGTGTGCTGACTCTTCCATCAGCCAGTCATGCCCATATTACTCCTCCTCTCCTCAGGCCTCACTATTCCTCCCTATAACAATATTGAAAATAGGATAATTAATAATCTTACAGTGGCCTCTGAGTGTTTAAGTGAAAGAAAGAATCACATTTCTCTCACTTTATGTATATGTTTGGTTAGTTATTTCCCCTACCAGGAATAGAATCTAGGCCCTGCAATGGAAGTGCAGAGTCCTAATCACTGGACCACATTTCTCACACTTTAAATCAAAAGCTAGAAATGATTAAACTTAGTGAGGAAGATGTGTTGAAAGCTGAGACAAGGCTAAAAGCTAGGCCTCTTGTGCCAGTTAAGTTGTACATGCAAATGAAAAGTTGTGATGGAGATTGAAAGTGCTACTCCAGTGAACACATGAGTGATAAGAAAGCAAAACAGCTGTGTTGCTATGCAGATGTTTTAGTGACTGGATAGATGATCAAACCAGCCACAATATTCCTTTAATTCAAAGCCTAATCCAGAGCAAGGCTCTAAATCTATTCAATCTGTGATGGCTGAGAGAGTTGAGAAAGCTGCAAAAGAAAAGTTTGAAGTTAGCAGAGATTGGTTCATGAGGCTGAAGGAAAGAAGTCATCTCTATAACAAGTGCTGCAGCAAGTTATCCAGACCATCTACCTAAGATGCTTAATGAAGTTGGCTCAACTAAACAATAGATTTTCAATGTAGATGAAACAGCCTTCCATTGAAAGACAATACCATCTTGGACTTTGATAGCTAGAGAGAAGTCAGTTCTTGCCTTCAAAGGACAAGGTGACTGTCTTATTAAGGGCTAATGCAGCTGGTGACTTTAAATTGAAGCCAATGTTCATTTACCATTCTAAAAATCCCATGTATGTTATATCTACTTTGCCTGTGCTCTGTAAATAGAACAGCAAAACCTGGATGACAGTACATCATGTTTTTAACATGGTTTACTGAATATTTTAATCCCACTGTTGAAACCTACTGCTCAGGAAAAAAAGATTCTTTTCAAAATATCCCAGCTCATTGAAAATGCACTGGGTCACCCAGAAGCTCTGATGGAGACATACAGTAAGATTAATGTGTTTTCATGCCTGCTAACATATCAATTTTGCAACCCATGGAGCACGGAGATATTTAGACTTTCAAGTCTTGATTTAAAATTTTTGTAAATCTATAGTTAACCATAGTGATTTCCTCTGTTGGATCTGGGCAAAGTCAACTTAAAACCTTCTGGAAAGAATTCACCATTCTAGGTACCATTAAGAACATTCCTGTCATGGGAAGGGAAAAATATCAGCATAAACAGGAGTTTGGGTAAAGTTGGTTCCAACCCTGATGGATGACTTTGAAGGGTTCAAGACTTCAGTAGAGGAAGTCACTACATATGTGGTGAAAATAGCAAGAGACCTAGGATTAGACATAGAACCTGAAGATGTGAGTGGATTGCTTTAATCCCATGATAAAACTTTAATAAATGAGTTGTTTCTTATGGATGAGCAAAGAAAGTTGTTTCTTGAGATGGACTCTACTCCTGGTGAAGATGCTGTGAAGATTGTTGAAGTGACAGGAAAGAATTTAGAATATTACATAAATTTAGTTGATAGAGCAGTGTCAGGGTTTGAGAGGACTGACTCCAATTTTGAAAGTTCTACTGTGGGTAAAATGCTATCAGACAGCATCGCATGTTGCAGAGAAATTGTTCATGAAAGGAAGACTCACTTGATGTGGCAAACTTCATTGTTGTCTTATTTTAAGAAATTACCACAGCAGTCTTCAGCAAACACCACGCTGATCAGTCAGCAGCCATCAACATCAAGGCAAGACCCTTTACCAGCAAAAAGATTGTGACTTTCTGAAGGCTCAATTGATTGCTAACATTTTAGCAAATAAAATATTTAAAATTAAGATAGATACATATTCAACATATATTTTCAGACATAATGCTATCACACACTTGATAAACTACAATGTAAATATAACTTTTATATGCACTGGGAAATTTTTTAAAGCTTGTATGACTAGCTTTATAGCAATACTTGCTTTACTGTGGTGGTCTGGAACCAAACCTTACATAATAAATTGGAAGATATGTAAACACAGTGATTTGGTTGAGAATTTTTTCTCCAGTAGCAGTAGTGTATGTTCCCCCAGCCTTTCTATAAACTCTGATCCCCTGTACATACTGTACAGACATTGTTGTCTTTTTTATGTTTGTTCAGAAATCAACTGCAAACTGGTGACTATCTACCAAAGTCTGTTCTACTCTCCTTCTTGGGCACCTAGCTAGATTATATTTCCCAGCTTCCCTTGCAGTTAGGTTAGGCCATCTGACGAAGTTCTTTCCAGTGGAATGGGAGCAGAAGTTACAAACACCAGTTCAGGACTTGCCCATAGAACCTTCATGTGTGCACTTCCAAATTTTATTTGCTTTTCCAAAATTTCCAAATTTTATTTTATTCCTTTCAATGGGAAGGAATTATGACAACCAAAGGAACCTTGGAAACAATATGTTGAAAGTATTAATATAAAGATTTCTTGGTGACCTGAATACCCACTCTGGATTGTTAAGTGAACAAGAATTAAGCTTTTGTTACATTTGAGCAATTATATGTTTGTGTTTATTTGTTAATAGCAGCTTCACCTACACTTTTATGGTAGTTCTTCCCTGGTGTAGTTCTTCCCAGGAAGTTGTACGGCTTCCCTGATGGCTCAGTTGGTAAAGAATCTGCCTATAATGGAGACCTGGGTTCAATCCCTGGGTTGGGAAGATACCCTGGAGGAGGGCATAGCAACCCACTCCAGTATTCTTGCCTGGAAAATCCCCATGGACAGAGGAGCCTAGCAGGCTGCAGTTCATGGGGTCGCAAAGAGTCAGACATGACTGAGCGACTAAGCACACACTATGTTGTAATAGGAGAGGACTGTATTCCCTATAAAATGTGGCACAATGCTGAGCATGGAGTTAGTACTCAATAAGTATTAGTTGAATGAATGAGCCAGTTGTTGTTCAGTCACTCAGTTGTATCCAGCTCTTTGCTACCCCATGGACTGCAGCACACCAGGTTTCCCTGAAGTGAAGTGAAAGTCACTCAGTCGTGTCCGACCCTTTGTGACCCCTTGGGCTGTACTGTCCATGGAATTATCCAGTCCAGAATACTGGAGTGGGTTGCCTTTCCCTTTTTCAAGGAATCTTCCCAACCCAGGGATCGAACCCAGGCTTCCCTGTCTATCACCATCTCCCAGAGCTTACTCAAACTCATGTCCATTGAGTTGGATTTCCTTATGGATTGACTGGTTTGATCTCATTGCAGTCCAGGGGACTCTCCAGAGTCTTCTTGAACCACAGTTCAAAAGCATCAATTATTTGGCGCTCAGCCTTCTTTATGCTCTAACTCTAATATCCGTACATGACTACTGGAAAAACCATAGCTTCGACTAGATGGACCTTTGTTGGCAAAGTAATGTCTCTGCTTTTTAATATGCCCTCTAGGTTTGTCATATTTTTTCTAATGAGCCAGTACATTAGCAAATTCATGAAAGCTCTTCCAGAAAGTATAATTACCAGGAGCCCAAGGCTGAAAATTTTGCTCCATTTGCACATAATTTTACTTATTTTAAGTGATAATTGATATTAAGTTATTGAGTACTTACTGAATGACATGTTTTGCACATGAAAAGTCCTGATGCAGGGGGATGATACTACTTCCACTTAACACTTGAAGAAACAGGTTCAGAAAATTAAGCTACTTTGCCAAGGCCACATAACTCCTAAATGGCTAAGCTGGGATTTAAATTCAAGCTTATCTGACTTCAAAATTCTTTCCATTACATCATACTTCCTTAAGTATATTTGGCTTAATACACCATGTTTATTGTTTATATTTATGATCTTGAGAATATTAATGATTCAAAGCAAAGTATAGTCGCTTGTAACTTAGTAAGTCCATAGATAAAGTAATAACACATGATATATGTAATCTTAGCCTGTTAATGTTGTTGTTTAGTCACTCAGTGGTGTCAGACTCTTTGCCACTCCATGGACTGTAGCCTTCCAGGCTCCTCTGTCCATGGGATTCTCCAGGCAAGAATACTGGAGTAGGTTACCGTTTCCTTCTCTAGGGGATCTTCCTGACCCAGGGATTGAACCTAGGTCTCCTGCAATATCCATTCCAGTATTCTGGCCTGGAGAATTCCAGTATAGTCTATGGAGTCACAAAGAGTCAGATATGATGGAGTGACTTTAACTTTCACTCCTGCAATATTGGCAGGCGGATTCTTTACCACTCAGTCACTAGGGAAGCCCTAGACTGTTAGTAGAACCATTTAATTAGTATGGGACCCAGTTTTTGACAATCTCTTACATTCATTCTTCCTAAATGAGCCTTAACATTATAGAGTAAATATAGTAAAAGCTCAGGTAGAAAGCATAGGGATTGAATTTGAGATACCATGACTAGACAATTTTCTAGTTAGGGATCAGAAAGCAACAGAAAACATTTTTTAGTGTTTTTGGATAATATTTGAAAATTTTGAAATTCCTTTTCTGACCGTTGCATGGACCAGTACAGTGTTATCTCAAGTTAGAGAAATATACTCTAGGGGTTGTTTTAGATGGACATTCATGTTGAGTATACATATAAGAATGTCTATATTTGTTTTAATCAAAAATAATGAATCTGTTTTATTATATATAATAAAAAATACTATGTATAATTATTTATATATGATGTCATCACTTGGTCTGTTTGATAACAGAGGGTCACATGTGATGTCATGTAATATCTCTGAGGTATCCCAGAGTAAAAGTATAGAGGAATGCATCAAAACAGTTATTTAATAGTTTAATTTCACAGTAGTACAAGATGCTGTACATTACATGTTCCCAATTAGATTTCTTAATCATGTTATTTAAATTTTAAGCAAACTAACCTTCACAAAGAATATTGATGATATTGCTAATAATGTAAACATGATGAAGAAATTGACAGTATTCTTTGTCAACTGTATTATTAGTTTAAATACAAAAGAAATCCAAGAAACATGATGATCTAATAAGTCCTGCTGAAATGATGGCCTACAGCATTCAAAGTTAACAAGACTCTGATATATGAATGTATTAATATATCCTGTATAGTAATAGTGAACTTCACCTTCAAAATATTTTTTGCCTTAAGAGATTAGCTAATTATGACACTAGGTGTATAACTTAAAATTGAACATATGTTCTGAGAGACTGTATTCAAATAAGAAAACATAGTGGATTTTATTATCTATGAGCTTGGAGATCACCATCTTAATACAACTTCTTACCATATTAGCAATTTTTATTTACATGTCTGTTTTCCATTCAGTTCAGTTCAGTCGCTCAGTCATGTCCAACTCTTTGCGACTCCATGCACTGCTGCATGCTAGGCCTCCCTGTCCACCAACTCCTGGGGTCTACTCAAACTCATGTCCATTGAGTCGGTGATGCCCTCCAACCATCTCATCCTCTGTCATCCCCTTCACCTCCCTCCTTCAGTCTTTCCCAGCATCAGGGTCTTTTAAAATGAGTCAGCTCTTCTCATCAGGTGGCCAAAGTATTGGAGTTTCAACTTCAACATCAGTCCTTCCAAAGTATATTCAGGACCTGTTTCCTTTCGGATGGATTGGTTGGATCTCGTTGCAGTCCAAGGGATTCTCAACAGTCCATTCCAACACCACAGTTCAAAAGCATCAATTCTTCAGTGCTCAGCTCTCTTTATAGTCCAACTCTCACATCCATACATGACAAATGGTAAAACCATAGCCTTGACTAGATGGACCTTGTTGACAAAGTAATGTCTCTGTTTTTTAATATGCCATCTGGTTGGTCACAACTTTTATTCCAAGGAGTAAGCATCTTTTAATTTCATGGTTACAGTCACCATCAGCAGTGATATTGGAGGCCCCAAAAACACAGTCGGTCACTGTTTCCACTGTTTCCCCAACTAATTGCCATGAAGTGATGGGACCAGATGCCATGATCTTAGTTTTCTGAATGTTGAACTTTAAACCAGTTTTTCATTCTCCTCTTTCACTTTCATCAAGAGGCTCTTTAGTTCTTCTTTGCTTTCTGCCATAAGGGTGGTGTCACCTGCATATCTGAGGTTTTTGATATTTCTCCCAACAGTCTTGATTCCAGCTTGTGCTTCATCCAATGCAGCATTTCTCATGATGTACTCTGCATATAAGTTAAATAAGCAGGGTGACAATATACAGCCTTGACGTACTCCTTTTCCTGTTTGGAACCAGTCTGTTGTTCCATATCCAGTTCTAACTGTTGCTTCCTGACCTGCATACAGATTTCTCGAGAGGCAGGTCAGGTGGTCTGGTATTCCCATCTCTTTCAGAATTTTCCACAGTTTATTGTGATCCACACAGTCAAAGGCTTTGGCATAGTCAATAAAGCAGAAATAGATGTTTTTCTGGAACCCTCTTGCTTTCTTGATGATCCAGTGGATGCTGGTAGTTAGATCTCTGGTTCCTCTGCCTTCTCTAAAATCAGCTTGAACATCTGGAAGTGCATGGTTCACATACTGTTGAAGCCTGGCCTGGAGAATTTTTAGCATTACTTTACTAGTGTTTGAGATGGGTGCAATTGTGCAGTAGTTTGAGCATTCTTTGACATTGCCTTTCTTTAGGATTGGAATGAAAACTGACCTTTTCCAGTCCTGTGGCCACTGCTGAGTTTTCCCAATTTGCTGGCATATCCAGTGCAGCACTTTCACAGCATCATCTTTCAAGATTTGAAAGAGCTCAACTGGAATTCCATCACCTCCACTAGCTTTGTTCGTAGTGATGCTTTCTAAGGCCCATTTGACTTTGCACTGCAGTATATCTGGCTCTAGGTGAGTGATCACACCATCATGATTATCTGGGTTGTGAAGATCATTTTTGTATAGTTCTACTGTGTATTCTTGCCACCTCTTCTTAATATCTTCTGCTTCTGTTAGGTCCATACCATTTCTGTCCTTTACTGAGTGCATCTTTGCATGAAATGTTCCCTTGGTATCTCTAATTTTCTTGAAGAGATCGCTAGTCTTGCCCACTCTATTGTTTTCCTCTATTTCTTTGCACTGATCACTGAGGAAGGCTTTCTTATCTCTCCTTGCTATTCTTTGGATCTCTGCATTCAAATAGGTATATCTTTCCTTTTCTCCTTTGCTTTTCACTTCTCTTCTTTTCACAGCTATTTGTAAGGCCTCCTCAGACAGCCATTTTGCTTTTTTGCATTTCTTTCTCTTGGGGATGGTCTTGCTCCCTGTCTCCTGTACAATGTCATGAACCCACCTCCATAGTTCTTCAGGAACTCTGTCTATCAGATCTAATCCCTTTAATCTATTTGTCACTTCCACTGTATAATCATAAGGGATTTGATTTAGGTCATACCTGAATGGTCGAGTGGTTTCCCTACTTTCTTCAATTTAAGTCTGAAGTTGGCATATCTGTTCATGATCTGAGCCACAGTCAGCTCCCTGTCTTGTTTTTGCTGACTGTATAGAGCTTCTCTATCTTCGGCTGCAAAGAATATAATCAATCTGATTTTGGTGTTGACCATCCGGTGATGTCCATGTGTAGAGTCTTTTCTTGTGTTGTTGGAAGAGGGTGTTTGCTATCACCAGTCCATTCTCTTGGCAGAGCTCTGTTAGCCTTTGTCCTGCTTCATTTTGTACTCCAAGACCAAATTTGCCTCTTACTCCAGGTGTTTCTTAACTTCCTACTTTTGTTTTCCAATCCCCTATGATGAAAAGGACATCTTTGCGGTGTTAGTTCTAGAAGGTCTTGTAGGTCTTCATAGAGCTGTTCAACTTCAGCCTCTTCAGCATTAATGGTTGGGGCATAGACTTGGATTACTGTTACATTGAATGGTTTGCCTAGGAAACAGAGATCTTTCTGTCATTTTTGAGATTGCATCCAAGTACTGCATTTTGGACTCTTTTGTTGACTATGATGGCTACTCAATTTCTTCTAAGGGATTCTTGCCCACAGTAGTATATATAATGGTCATCTGAGTTAAATTCACCCATTCCAGTCCATTTTAGTTCATTGATTCCTTAAATGTCGATGTTCACTCTTGCCATCCCCGGTTTGACCACTTTCAATTTGCCTTGATTCATAGACCTAACATTCCAGGTTCCTATGCAATATTGCTTTTTACAGCATCGGACTTTGCTTCTGTCACCAGTCACATCCTCAACTGGGTGTTGTTTTTGCTTTGGCTCCATCTCTTCATTCTTTCTGAAGTTATTTCTCCACTGATCTCCAATAGCATACTGGGTACCTACCGACCTGGGCAGTTCATCTTTCAGTGTCCTATCTTGTTGCTTTTTCATACTGTTCTTGGGGTTCTCAAGGCAAGAATACTCAAATAGTTTGCCATTCTCTTCTCCAGTGGGCCACGTTTTGTCAGAACTCTTCACCATGACCTGTCCATCTTGGGTGGCCCTACATGGCATGGCTCGTAGTTTCATTGAGTTAGACAAGGTTGTGTTCCATGTGACCAGATTGGTTAGTTTTCTGTGGTTGTGGTTTTCAGTCTGTCTGTCCTCTAATGGAGAAGGAAAAGAGGCTTATGGAAGCTTCCTAATGGGAGAGAATGACTGAGGGGGAAACTGGGTCTTGTGCTGATGGGCGGGATCATGCTCAGTAGATCTTTAATCCAATTTTCTGTTGATGGGTGAAGCAGTGTTCCCTCCCTGCTATTTACCTGGGGCCAAACTATGGTGTAGGTAATGAAGATAATGGCGACCTCCTTCAAAAGATCCCATGCATATACTACTACAGTCCCTGCCCCCAACCCTGCTGCAGGCCACCACCGACCTATGCCTCTCCTGAAGATTCCTGGACACTCCTGGGCAAGTCTGGGTCAGTCTCTTGTTGAGTCACTGCTCCTTTCTCCTGTGTCCTGGTACTCACAAATTTCTGTTTTCTGTACTGAATACTAATTTCCTTGAGGAGAGAGAGACTATATCTTATGTTTGTATCAAGTACTTGGCTCTTGGTTTTTCAGTAGTAGGTGCTCAATTAATATCTGCTAAATAGAAATAGAATAATATAGGAATATAGACAACATTAAAAGGCAGTCTGGCTTCTATTCCCAAATAGAAAATTTTTTGTCATGTGGTCTTGGAAAATGAACTTTTTATTTTCCTCTTGCAGAAAATGGAGTGAATATTTCCTGTTCTTCCTATCTCAGTGGCTTCTTATGAAACTCACATGTAAAAATAAATATGAAATTTAGAGCTATGTATTGCTCTGATGTGTTCATCTTGTTTTTCAAATATAAAGTACTTTGGAAGCTTAATAAAAAAAATATAAAAGGAAAATGACAAAGGAAAAAATGTTAACTGTGCCCTCAAAATTAAAATAAATGCCTTTTAGTGTGTTTTGCCTTTAGAATGCTGACACTTTCCTCCAGTTGTTCAAACAAATTGTTTAAATGAACATATTGTAAATGTTACAGGGGTTTTTCTAAAAAAGAGAAAGAAGGAAATGTAGACATTGCTTCCCATTTCCAAATGCTTCCTGTAGTCCAAGTGGTGTCAGCATTCCCTTTGTTCTTGTTTTAGTCAATTCTACTTAAAAAGAAATCGTTTAGAGATAAGTGGAAAGCACAAAAGGGAAATCATTGGGACAACTTCGCCCATTTAGTTTCAGACTCATTGCCAGAGAATGTGAAGGCTTATAGTCACATGAGAAGGTAAGTCTAAAACTTACCTTTCTAATACTTAACTTTCTATAAATAAAATGTTCATTTTCCAAGATCACATGACAAAAAATTTTCTATTTAGTAATAGAAATCAGGCTGCCTTTTAATGTTGTCTATATTCCTATATTCTTCTATTTCCATTTAGCAGATATTAATTGAGCACCTACCACTGAAAAACCAAGAGCTAAATACTTATCATTTCTATTTTGTTAACTAATGTAACCAAATGACTTTGGGTGTTTTTGTTTTTTGTTTTTTGAATGTGAGGAAACAAACTACAGGAGTTTAATGAAACCAGGGAGATGTAGCACCTTGGGAGAAAGGAATTCGGTATTAAAATCTCAGGTTTTTAATAGGTAGAGTTCCCAGGAGTACGAAAAAAGTGAAGTTTATGTGGAGTGAGGCTGACCAAGTGTACCTGATCAAAGTTAAGTTTCATGAGCAATCCAGGTGAGATATTTTCTGATTATGCTTTAATCATATTTTTTTCTGGAACATTTTAATACTCTTTTCAGCTATCCCAAAACCTCTTATTATCCTCCCACTTCTCAAATCAACCCATGATTGCCTCCATTTTGTTTTCACTTTTCTTGTGTTGTTCTCCTTTACTCCTTTTGCTTCTTACATGTGTGCCCTACGTGTTTACAGATAATACATATGTGACTGTGTATATGAATATATTTATCTATATAAATGATGAAGTACAACTTGTAACCACTGAATAAATGTTTTGAAATAAATGAAAGTAGCATCCAATAATATTTTGCAATTGGATGAATAGTCCTTGTCATTTCTGTTTTCAACTTCATGATTTACATTTTTACAAATTAATAATTTATTCATTCATTCATCAAGTATTGACAAATTACCTACTCTGACCCTGATGCTGGGAATGTACTGCTGATCTCACAAAGCTTGCACATTTTACACAAGTATATATATATAAATAAACCAATAACATAACCTCAGGTAGTGGCGAGTATGGCCAAAAAGTTGATTTGTTTTTTTTTTCATAAGAAGTTACAATATAATGAAGGAACTAAAATAGTGACTGGCATTGTGATAGTGACTGGCAATCACTTTCTCAGGCTGTGTTGGTGTCTAATTGACATCGGGTGGCGAGGGAAGCACTTTCAGAGGTGGTGACACTTTAGTTATGAATAATAAGCTGGTGTGACGGAGAAGGCGATGGCAGCCCACTCCAGCATCCTTGCCTGGAAAATCCCATGGACGGAGGAGCCTCGTAGGCTCCAGTCCATGGCGTCGCTAAGAGTCGGCACGACTGAGCGTCTTCACTTTCACTTTCCACTTTCATGCATTGAAGAAGGAAATGGCAACCCAATCCAGTATTCTTGCCTGGAGAATCCCAGGGACAGGGGAGCCTGGTGGGCTGCCATCTATGGGGTCGCACAGAGTCGGCACAACTAAAGCGACTTAGCAGCAGCAGCAGCAGTGACAGAAGAGCATTCCTGACAGAGGAAATAGTGCGTTAGTACTGAGGTGGGATGACTGTGAGCTTTCAACTAATGAGTTAACTGATGTTTGATGCCTTCAATAATATATCAAAATAGAGCATGTCATAGTGCCAATCTGTATACTCACTATCCCTCAGGGATTATTCAACTCATTCATTCATTTAGGACATACTTATTGAGCACATAATGTGTGTCAGGTACTAGTTATAGGCACTTGGTCATCATCAGGAACAAAACAGACAAGAATACCTGCTGCATAGAGCTTACAGTCTAGAGGAGGGAAACAAGCAATAAATGACAATTCACTAAATGATATTGTATATTAAAAGGAAATGCATGCTTTGAAATATAGAAATAGTAGGTGTGGTGTGTGTGTGTGTGCATGAGTGTGTGTGTGAGTGATTGGTACAGGTTGCAGTTCTAAATAGAGTGGACATAGTGTAGGTCTTATTGGGAAGGAGATGTTTGAGAACCCAAGAGACTAAGTCAGGTACTGAACCAGACCTTAGAGAGGCATTAGTTATTGTGTAATATATAGGAAGACAGCTTTTAGATTGACAATATCTTCATACACTCCAAAAGTTCAAATTCCAAATATATAACATATGACAATTAGACCATAAAAATGCATGGGATGCATTATACAATTCTCTAACTTCACGAAATGAAATGGTCTGGAAATGAGGACGAGTATTCAGTGCTAAGCCAAAATATTTCTCTGATGACATAAGAATTAGGGAGCCAAGAACCACATCACCCACTCCAGATTTCTGGCTTCCTCCCAAGAGTCTAAACATTTGTTTCCTGAGAAATACCACTTGAATAATTTCTTGGCCTCTGGACAGGATATCACAAAGCTAAAACTATATTGCCTTATTTTGTGAGGTTAAATTAGGACTTTTACATTTTTTTTAATTTATGTTTTGTGCACTGTGGTTATACAGCTATATTTTGGATGATATTGGCAATTGCTTAATATTATTCTGAGAGATAAAATCTTAGGTAAGGAGCAGATACTATAGACTCCATGTAAATTCAAGAGTTTTAGAGTGTAAAACATAAAAAGAGAAACTCAAATCCAGGCAGGCCTTACCAAAATTCTGAAGCAAGGCATTTACCTAGAGTAACAGAAAATAGGTCATGGGATATAAGAGATGTGTTCTGAGGGGAATGTTGAAGGAACAGTGTTCATCAATTCAGAGAAGAGAGGCCTAATGGATAATTTAATAATTATCTTAAAATATCAGTTACTTAGATGCAGAGGATAGTCAATGGTCTCTTTATTCTTAGATGGTTAAATAAACTTAAGAAAGCATGGAAGATTTTCGTTAGACCCTTAAGGAGGAAACTTGATTGTGAGATATTGGAAATGGATCCTGAGGAAAGTTGTGGAATCTTCTCTCTAAAGAGTTTTATAAATAGGAGAAAGTCTCATCTGTCTATGATGGTTTGAGTGTAGCAGCAAGACCTAGTGACTTCAAGGATTCTTCTGTAGTACTACATTTGGTGCTGTAGCTCTTTTGGAGTCATGTCTTCAAATAATGTTGGCATGTAGTGGCATGATTTGCATTTAAACTATTGGTTAAGTGATTAAAAAAAAAATCTTCTGTAAGCAAATTGAGATCTTTAATAGTTTCCTCTCATTTCAAAACATAATGATGGTCTGAATAATATTTCAGTATGTTTCTTTACAGTGTCAGTAATAATTATTTCATTGGTGGTGATTAGTATTAATATCACTCATTAGAAGGAGGGAAAATAATGTGAACTATGCCAGTCCACACAAGTTCTGTTACCTTAAGCATTTTGTAAAACTAAACAGTATTTATTTGAATAATTTCCTTTCCACAGATATCACCAAGAGGTTACCATATTTAATATCTTTTGTCTATAAGTTCATTTGCTTCTAACTCATAGTACTCTTCTTTCATAGGCCTTGTGGAAACAATTCACAAGAAGTGACTGTATCTCAAACATTTGAAAAAGTAAGTTTTAATTTTCTTAAAATTTATAGTAAAATTGTATAAAGTAAATGTATTTTTAACAAAGCAAATTTTATTTTAAAGAATTTTTGGATAATAATTAGAGCTGAATATGACTTTGTAGGTCATCAGGCTTATTTTATGGTTGAAGAAATGGAGGTCCTGAGAAAATAAATTTGTATCCAATGTAACTATGGTAGAATTAGGGCCAAAACTCAGGCTCCCTAACTCACGGTCTAGTGCTCTTAATACACATCACTAAATCTTTCTCTATTTTGGTGGTTGTTTGGGGAGGTCCCATGAGTGTGTGTATGTCTGTGAGTGATAAGAACCTGTAGGTCCACAGAAGTTTGACAGGCTTATGAGAGAGAGAGAATTTAGAAGAACATATTCTTTAAAAATGAAGGACACAGGAAGAGTACCATGGCAGAGGGAGACTCATATAGAAGATATTTCTTATGATTTTAGAAATGACCTTTTTCTTTTGGGTCTCATAATGGGCTAAGGAGGAGAAGGGAGAAATACTGATTTACCATGCAGGGAAATAAAAGAAATTTGCTATCATAGGAATCTGACTCATTAAATATCACAGATGATAGCTAAGAAATTAAATGTGGCATATATTGGCAACAACAAATCTCACCAAACCTTATGAGAAAGAATGTTCACAGCTATTGAATTTTTTTCTAAGGTGTCCATAGTAAGGGAGCCTCTATGTAGCTTGGAATTAGAATCTGTGTCATTAAGTATTTGGATAACATAGCAGATGAAAATTGTCAAATAGTGTGTCACTCTAAAAGACGCATGGTAATGTGGAAGGCCAATGAAAAGAAAAAGCATATGGCCCAAATTTACACACAGTCAAGCTACCTTGTTCTAAATAAAAACTATGTTTGCTGGACCCATCTCAATTTCTCCCTCCCTAGACAACTCAAGTCCTCCTTCATATTTTTCTTGTGTGCCAGAGAGGGTGGGTCAGAGGGAAGATAGGGAATACTTCCAAAAATCCAAGGAGAAGATAGTGACATTTCCTGTTTAACATTTATCTCCTATTTCTCACTTAAAACTCCACGCAGACATCATCCCCTCACTGAAACTCACTGCCTGGATTTCCATAGACCCATATGGAAAAAAATGCTTCTGTCTATCAGTATTTAGTGGACTGCATTCCATTTGTCTTTTCACCTCTCTACCTTTCCTGGACTAGACTATCAGCTTCTTGAGGGAAGGAAATATATCTTTATGCTTTTCTCCTAATTTAGGTTTTTCAACCTTTAGGAAGAAGTGGAAATGATAGCTGCTTTTTCACACTGAAGTGGAAATGATAGCTGCTTTTTCACACTGGCTTCCTTACAATCCTTTATTCTATCTTTTGGGTCTCAGAGATTCTGCAGCCCACTCTGGCATATGGAGTTGATAAACTAAGGAAGGAATCTGATTATTGTTATTTAATGTTTGGGAACTTATAATTATCTATGAATGTTATATCTTGAGACACTCTTTGCTACATTTTCTCCAAAGGAGGGGCCTCTTTTGTATCACTAGTGGAACTTAAAAGATTTCTATTAAGCATTTGCAGAAAATTGTCCCTCTTACTTTAAAAAAAAATACAGACAGCTTAGACATAATTGCCAAGTGTGGGAATGAGGTCTTTGATGGTTTAGCAATTCTTGCTCTCCAATCTCCTTCCATTTTCATATTTTCTTATTATGTTTATCTTCCATCTTCTAGGATTTTTTTTTTAATTTTGTTCATATGTGCATCTATGTATGTATACCTTCATTCCTTACAAATCACTAAAATTAGCAGTCCTAGTCTCTACTTTGCAAAATACTCAAGATAAGAATGAGTCATACTGTGCAAATGTGAAATATTTAACACATACCTGCTTCTTTCCCATATGGAACTTGTAACCCCAATAGGTGGCAAGGGGTAAATCTTGACAAGTAAGTGGACAGATAGAGCTTTGTTTTATTCAACCCCTGCCCAACCTTCTGATCAAAATCTTCTATCACCCAATTCACACATAGGCTTACTGTGTGCCAAGCACATAGTAGATGCTTTATACATATTCATTTAATTATTTCTACAATTCTGTGAAGGGCTTCCCTGATTGCTCAGTTGGTAAAGAATCAACCTGCAATGCAGGAGACTCCAGTTTGATTCCTGAGTCACGAAGATCTGCTGGAGAAGGGATAGCCTACCCACTCCAGTATTCTTGGGCTTCCATTGTAGCTCAGCTGGTAAAGAATCCCCCTGCAATGTGGGAGACCTGGATTCGATACCTGGGTTGGGAAGATTCCCCTAGAGAAGGGAAAGGCTACGCACTCCAGTATTCTGGCCTGGAGAATTCCATGGACTACAGTCCATGGGGTCGCAAAGAATCAGACACAACTGAGTGACTTTCACAATTCTGCGAAGTGAGACCTATACCTATCTCCATTTTAAAGATGAGGAAAGTGAGGCATGAAGATGTTTTAGTACATTCTCTAGAGTTACACAACTAGTAAGTAATGGTGCTGAAATTCAAACCCGGGCAGTATGACTCCTAAGTTAATGTTCTTAGACACTATACGAAGATCTGAAGCTGTTGTGATTAATTTTCTAGGTATATCTGCATTTCTCTTAGCTAATCTATGTCTTCTTCTAAATGTGTGTCACATATATATGCTAGAAAGCAGCTCAGAACCAAGGAAGATGGTATATAATTTGCTCTCAACATTTAAATACATAAGGATTAATGGGAATCTACCAGAGAGATCAGTTGAAATTAGTAGTAACAGAAAGTCAGCACAACAATCCAGTGATACAGAATGAAATATTTAAAAAAAAAATATTTTTAACAGCTTCAGTTCAGTTCAGTTCAGTTCAGTCACTCAGTCGTGTCCGACTCTTTGCGACCCCATGAATCGCAGCACGCCAGGCCTCCCTGTCCATCACCAACTCCCGGAGTTCACTCAGACTCACGTCCATCGAGTCAGTGATGCCATCCAGCCATCTCATCCTCTGTCGTCCCCTTCTCCTCCTGCCCCCAATCCCTCCCAGCATCAGTGTCTTTTCCAATGAGTCAACTCTTCGCATGAGGTGGCCAAAGTACTGGAGTTTCAACTTCAGCATCGTTCCCTCCAAAGAAATCCCAGGGCTGATCTCCTTCAGAATGGACTGGTTGGATCTCCTTGCACTCCAAGGGACTCTCAAGAGTCTTCTCCAACACCACAGTTCAAAAGCATCAATTCTTTGGCGCTCAGCCTTCTTCACAGTCCAACTCTCACATTCCATACATGACCACAGGAAAAACCATAGCCTTGACTAGACGGACCTTTGTTGGCAAAGTAATGTCTCTGCTTTTGAATATGCTATCTAGGTTGGTCATAACTTTCCTTTGAAGGAGTAAGCGTCTTTTAATTTCATGGCTGCAGTCACCATCTGCGGTGATTTTGGAGCCCAGAAAAATAAAGTCTGACACTGTTTCCACTGTTTCCCCATCTATTTCCCATGAAATGGTGGGACCGGATGCTATTATCTTCGTTTTCTGAATGTTGAGCTTTAAGCCAACTTTTTCACTCTCCACTTTCACTTTCATCAAGAGGCTTTTGAGTTCCTCTTCACTTTCTGCCATAAGGGTGGTGTCATCTGCATATCTGAGGTTATTGATATTTCTCCCGGCAATCTTGATTCCAGCTTGTGTTTCTTCCAGTCCAGCGTTTCTCATGATGTACTCTGCATATAAGTTAAATAAACAGGGTGACAGTATACAGCCTTGACGAACTCCTTTTCCTATCTGGAACCAGTCTGTGGTTCCATGTCCAGTTCTAACTGTTGCTTCCTGACCTGCATACAGATTTCTCAAGAGGCAGGTCAGGTTGTCTGGTATTCCCATCTCTTTCAGACTTTTCCACAGTTTATTGTGATCCACATAGTCAAAGGCTTTGGCATAGTCAATAAAGCAGAAATAGATGTTTTTCTGGAACTCTCTTGCTTTTTCCATGATCCAGCGGATGTTGGCAATTTGATCTCTGGTTCCTCTGCCTTTTCTAAAACCAGCTTGAACATCAGGAAGTTCACGGTTCATGTATTGCTGAAGCCTGGCTTGGAGAATTTTGAGCATTACTTTACTAGCATGTGAGATGAGTGCACTAGTGAAGTATAATTGATATGGAAAGAACTGTGCATATTTACTGTGTATAATTTGATGAATTTTGAGGATTTTTTTTTAAAGGTATTTCTTGAGTCCTGAAATTATGAGTCTTTGAACAACTTTTTCTTCAGGGAAATTTTCATTTGTTGCCCCCTAGTTGTCATAAGAGCACAAAAATTTTTCATTGGTCTTCAAACTTAAATAGGAAAGAAGGGAAATGAGGTGTCTAAAAGTAATAAAGTTTCATATTTTAATGTGGTAATGCCACTAGCCAGGGAAGGAAAAGTTCTAGAAAAGAGCTTTGTAAGAATGAGTCTTACAAAGGGAATAAGACTGTGGCTTTTAGAAGCTTAGTGATTAGCAGTGGAGTGTTAATAGTGCTGAAACTTTGACTATTTAAAATAGAATAAGTTAAAAGTAAGAGGACTGAATGTACTTTTGTACTTGAGAATAAAGGGCATAAAGATTAAAACCAGTGAACATCATTTAGTTTATCTACTGATATTAGATAGTTGTTTTAATCACCAAATGTTTCTCTTTTGCAATTGTGTGGTAATTCTCTAGAATGACCCATGCCTCAACCTGCTACACAATCCAAAAATACGATCACCAGACAGTCTCATTCTCAGTCTCAGAACTTTAAGGACCACGTATATATCATTAATGCTTCCCAGGTGGCTCAGCAGTAAAGAATCCACCTGCCAATGCGGGAGACATGGGTCTAATCTCTGGTCAGGGAAGATCCCCTGGAGAAGGAAATAGCAACTTACTCCAGTATTCTTGCCTGGAAAATCCCATGGACTGAGGAGCCTGGTGGGCTATAGTCCATGGAGTTGCAAAAGAGTTGGACACAACTTAATAACAAAAATAACAGCCATGTATCATTAACTCTAGTTCTGAGATCTCCCCTATACTCTAGACTTGTTTATCCAACTGTCCACTCTGTATCTTCACTTGGAAGTTTAATGAACAGCTCAAACTTACCATGTCCAAAATTGAATTCTTCATACCTATCCCTAGCCTGCTCCTCCCCTAGTGTGCCTCCTTTCAGTAAATGGCATCACCGTTTACCTAATTGCTTAGATTAGAATCCTTGGTATCATTTTAGATTACCCTCTTGCTCACATACCCCACATCTAATCTTTTAGAAGATCACGCCAGACCTACCTTCAAAATATATTCAGAATATGGCACTTTCCACCATCATAGTATAAACTTCCATTATCTCTTGGCTAGAAAATTACTGGAAAACTATTTCCTTTTCCAGTTTATTATCTTTTCAGCAGCTGGAATTATATCAAAGATACAACTAATTTCATATACTCCCTGGTGAAAACCTTTCAGTGACTCCCATCTCACTCAGAACAAAAGCCAAAGTCTAAAATGGCCTAGAAGGCACCACACAAACTGCACCTCTACCTCTCTGACCTTTCATCTTCTTACTTTCTTCCTTGATTACTCTGCTCCCAACCCACAAACACAGTCCCTCATTAGGGCCATTGTACTTGTTCCATCTGTCTGAAACACTCTCTACTGTTATCTTCATGACTCCCTCCATCTTTTTATTCAGATCCTTCCTCAGAGAGGCCTTCCTAATCATCCTTTCTAAAAAAACCTTGTTCCCTCACTCCACCCATCACTATTTAGCCTCTTAACCTGCCTCTTGTGTTTTGTATGGCATTTATCATTCAGTTCAGTTCAGTTGCTCAGTTGTGTCCGACTCTTTGTGACCCCATGAATCACAGCACGCCAGGCCTCCCTGTCCATCACCAACTCCCGGAGTTCACTCAAACTCACGTCCATCGAGTCGGTGATGCCATCCAGCCATCTCATCCTCTGTCGTCCCCTTCTCCTCCTGCTCCCAACCCCTCCCAGCATCAGTCTTTTCCAATGAGTAACTCTTCGCATGAGGTGGCCAAAGTACTGGAGTTTCAGCTTTAGCATCATTCCTTCCAAAGAAATCCCAGGGCTGATCTCCTTCAGAATGGACTGGTTGGATCTCCTTGCACTCCAAGGGACTCTCAAGAGTCTTCTCCAACACCACAGTTCAAAAGCATCAATTCTTCGGCACTCAACTTTCTTCACAGTCCAACTCTCACATCCATACCTAACCTATTTTTGCTTGTTTGTTTTATGGTTTATCTCTAACACTGGAATATAAGTTCAGTGAGGGCAGGAATTTGTTCATTCATTGTTGTATACAGCTTATCTAACACAGAACTCAATGTTTGCCAAATAAATGAGTGACTGAATGAATGAATGGTGGTAACCTAAGGAGACGGAGAAGGCAATGGCAACCCAATCCAGTACTCTTGCCTGGAAAATCCCATGGACGGAGGAGCCTGGTAGGCTGCAGTCCATTGGGTCGCAAAGAGTCGGATACGACTGAGCGACTTCACTTTCACTTTTCACTTTCATGCATTGGAGAAGGAAATGGCAACCCACTTCAGTGCTCTTGCCTGGAGAATCCCAGGGATGGGGGAGCCTGGTGGGCTGCCATCTATGGGGCCACACAGAGTCAGACACAACTGAAGCGACTTAGCAGCAGCAGCAGCAACCTAAGGAGAAAGTAGGTCACAGTCTGAGGAAAGAAATGAAGCACTTCTTCAAAGATATGCTGGAAATCTAAAATATAATTCACAAGATCATCTCAATATTAGTTAAAATAATCCAGCTGTTCTGTTTTCAAGCAATATAACCACTTTGAAGCCAACTGTTAAATATGCAATAAATATGAACCATAAAACCTGTAGTTTTCTTCTAAATGAAATGCAAAGATTAATAGGTGAAATGGTTTTGAAACCCAGTTTAGGAATTGTTTAAGCATTTTAAAACCCCTGTGCCAGTATTAGAATGACAACTTGAGAAAATTAATATCTATTGATCTTTATTTTTTTTAAAATATGCTGTGCCCTGGCTGTAGGAATTTTCTGCTGGTTGTCCGGTCTCCAGCTGGGACTTAACTTCCTAACTTTATTGAGACTCAATCCAAGGATACACATGTGTATACTCTGGTTTCCTGTTAGTAGTTCATTAACAAGTTCATCATGTGTTTATTCCCATCTTAGCATTATCAAGAGACAAATCCGGAAAGGTCATGATTTTATGGTAAAATTCTATGTGATTATTTCTCTGAACTCTTGATTGATGAACTATTTCTATTATAGTACATTTAGATGTAAAAGGGGGTAAGTGGAAGAGTTGTTTTGTAACTTGTATTCTTAGGAAAATATTTTAGGTAGAAAAGACTCATCTGGAGAATAGTCTGTTTTAATGAATTTATGGAAAAAGGGCTTTACCATGTTTCATCAGTTATTTTCAAAAGATTCAAATAAATTAAACAGTATTTAATATTAAATAGCAGTATGATACAGTGGAAACTGATTCTTATACCAGCTGTTTCTAACTAAATGGCTTTGATTAGGTCATCTCTGTATTCAGGGCTTTGGTTTACTTGGCTGTAAAAAAGAGGGTGTTTACTTGGCTGTAAAAAAGAGGGTGTTAGACTATGATTTTTAGATTAGTTTCAGCATTTCAGCAGTGTCTCTCAACATGATACTTTCTTACCTTTGAAAGTAGGAATATCAGTTTTCATGATATGATTAATAAAAATGTTATCTTGATAATTGTTGAATCTAGATAATGGGTACATGCAGTTTCATTATATTATTTCTACTTTTATTTATCTTTCAATATTCTTAAACAATAGCAAATTTAGAAATATGAAAAAATGCTTGATAGCAGATAATATACTATGTTCAAACTAATATTGTGAAGTCTATTTCATGTCTATGTTTTTCCTCTTATCATTCCAGGGCATATTTTTTTTTTTTTTAATTTATACGTTCTTTGATTTTTAGATAGAAGATACCTTTGTACAGATACCTTTGGGAAGAGTAACACATTAAGTAATAGCAATTGTATTTTGAAAAATTGAAGTATTGTTGATTTACAATATTGTGTTAGTTTCAGGTGTACAGCATAGTGACTCTTTTTTTCTATAGGTTATTACAAGATAAAGGTTATAAAGCCCTGTGCTATACAGTAAATCCTTATTGTTTATCTATTTTATGTATAGTAGTTTGCATCTGTTAATGCCATACCCCGAATTTGTCTCTCCCTCCCTTCTCCTCTTTCATAACCATAAATTTGTTTTCTATGTCTGTGAGTCTGTTTCTGTTTTGTGCATAGATTCATTTGTATTATTTTCAAGATTCTACATATAAGTGATTTCATATAGTGTTTGTCTATCTCTAAGTTACTTCACTAAGCATAATACTCTTTAGATCCATCTATGTTTCTGCAAATGGCATTATTTCATTCTTTTTCTATGGCTAATATTCCATTGTTTACATATACCACATCTTCTTAAGCCAATCCTTTGTTGATGAGCACTTGGCTTGCTTCCATGTGTTGGCTATTGTAAATAGTGCAGGTGTGAATTCAATTGTACTTTAATGAGGATTTATCCCTATGTTATTTAGGGTTACACAGTAAGTTGTGATAATCAAGAGAACTTGAAATATTATGGCTCAAGCAACAGACCAAAGGTGGGCATGCAGCACTGCTGCAGGAGGTCATCCAAGCCTGAGGGTCCTTCTGTCTGTTGCCTGGCTGTCTCCTAGTATGGTGACTTTGTCTTTGTGGTCAAATTGGCTCCCATTATCATGTCTGTGCTACAGCCTACTGGTTTAGTGAGGAGAAAGAAAGAAGAGGACAAGAGTTTTTTTGTCAAAATATGACCAAAGGTCACACACATCACTGCTGCTTGCATATCATTGTCTAAATTTCTCTCATACCTAACTGCAAAGGAGTATGGAAATGTAGTCTCTGGCTCAGAAGCCTTGCACACAGATATAGATCATAAGATTCTATTACTAACAGGAAGAATATGAAAATGGATGCTGACAAACAGTCTTTGCTACAGTTTATCAAACAACATTATCTTGATAAGTTTCCTGAAAGACCTAGGCCTTTGCAAATAGTGGCCTGTGACTCAAGCTGGAATCAAGATTGCTGGGAGAAATATTAATAACCTCAGATATACAGATGACACCACCCTTATGGCAGAAAGTGAAGAAGAACTAAAGAGCCTCTTGATGGAAAAAAAAAAAAAGAAAGTCATAAAGGAGAGTGAAAAAGTTGGCTTAAAGCTCAACATCCAGAAAACTAAGATCATGGCATCCGGTCCCATCACTTCATGGGAAATATATGGGGAAACAGTGGAAACAGTGGTTGACTTTACTTTTGGGGGCTCTAAAATCACTGTGGATGGTGATTGCAGCCATGAAATTAAAAGATGCTTACTCCTTGGAAGGAAAGTTATTACCAACCTAGACAGCATATTAAAAAGTAGAGACATTACTTTGTCCACAAAGGTCTGTCTAGTCAAGGCTATGGTTTTTCCTGTGGTCATGTATGGATGTGAGAGTTGGACTGTGAAGAAGGCTGAGCACCGAAGAATTGATGCTTTTGAACTGTGGTGTTGGAGAAGACTCTTGAGAGTCCCTTGGACTGCAAGGAGATCCAACCAATCCATCCTAAAGGAGATCAGTCCTGGGTGTTCATTGGAAGGACTGATGCTGAAACTGAAGCTCCAATAGTTTGGCCACCTGATGTGAAAAACTGACTCATTGGAAAAGACCCTGATGCTGAGAAAGATTGAGAGCAGGAGGAGAAGGGGATGGCAGAGGATGAGATGGTTGGATGGCATCACCGACTCAATGGACATGGGGTTGGGTAGACTCTGGGAGTTGATGATGGACAGGGAGGCCTGGCGTGCTGCAGTTCATGGGGTCGCAAAGAGTTGGACATGACTGAGTGACTGAACTGATGACTCATACAGAAATGGTTAAAAAGACAGTTGACTTGTTTGTAGTGCTTTCTAACATGAACTGATTATTCAGTCTCAGATTCTCTGACCCCAACTGATATCCTACCATTCAATTCAATGCTGATGCTATCTGTAGTTAGCAAAGACCCCACAGGTTAAGAGGTCAATCCCTCAAGACTGTCCCCACTTCAGATGCCAGTCAAAAGTCCCAGTACTTCTGACCAACCAGCTGTAAATTCAGGAAGTCCTAATGACTCATTTTAGGTTTGATAGTTCATTAGAATGACTCAAGGAACTTTGGAAAACACTTTACTGTCTATTAATGGTTTATTATAAGAGCAGCCAAGTGGGAGACATGTAAAAGGGCAAGGTATTCGTAGGGGTAGGGGTACTTCAGTTCATGGAGCTTTTATTCTCTCTCCAAGTGTGTCAACTTCCTTGTATCTTGATGTGCTCACCAACCTTGAAACTCTCCATGCCAAGTTGTTTAGGAGTTTTTATCAATGAGTCATTAATTAGGCATAACTGACTAAATCTTTGGTGATGGAACTCAACTTCTAGCCCCCTCTCATCTCCCAGGAGCTCAGGTGGTGGGGATGATAGTTCCAACCTCTAATCTCAAGGTTGGTTCCTCTGACAACCAACCCTCATCTTGAGCTAAGTGGTGGCTCACCAATCATCACCTCATTTGCATAAGCTTAAGTTTGGCTGAAAAGAGATCATTAAAAATACAGAAGACATTCCTTTCACTCAGAAATTCCAAGAGTCTTAGGAACCTTGTGCCAGGAACTGGGGACAAAGAGCAAATATATAAGGAGCATCAGTCTCCCACCTACTTGCTCACCCCTCTACTCCCCGCCCCCAGTCTCTTCTTAAAGACACTCACCTTTTCCACAACACTCATAGAATGAGAACTCATAGAATGAGTTCTTTCCTCTTAGCTTCTTTAGCTGCCTATGATTCTGTCGTAGTTTACTGTTCTTATCACACAGAACTATAATTATCAAGTTTCTAGTTTCTATCCCTCTAGCTAGAATATGAGCTACATGAGATAGTATCTAACTCACATTTGTACCCTAAACATCTAGAGCAGTACTTGGCACATCAATTGCTCTATGAACCATTGAATAAAGGTGAGTGAATAGAAAACAGAATCTTGTACTACTGACCTTTGACAGTCTATGTGTCTGTGCTTAAGTGTGTTTGGTGTTATTCTGGGGACTGCATCATGATAGTGCTAATTGTATTTCCTAGCTTTTGCGGATTTCCTGAGAATCTTAGCTCTGGTATCTTGCTTTGAATCTGTGGTAGTCTGTAGAGGAATTCAGAGTTCATAAATGAATAATAGCTGGTTTTAGAGTATTAAAAACTGGATTCAGGGGAATGCAGGCAGTCTAGATGCTGTCTGTCTCACAGAGTATGTTCTTTATAGCACACTGCTTTTCTGTAGACATGTCAACTTTACCAAATAACTTTTCAAGTCAGTTTTCTGGGGTGTTATGATTTTTTTTTTAAATCCCCACAGAACCTGAGAAGTTTGACATTTGCCTGAAAGTTTAAAAACTTTTCTCAAAGTCAAAGAATTTTTTTTTTAAAGTGTGTGTGTTTGTACATATAAACTATTCAATGGTTATTTTAATTATTTTTAAATACTTATTTTTCTTGTTCATGCTTATTTAATGTCTTTTAGCATTACAAAGAAAATAATACTATGACACATTAAATAATGTCTTTGCTAATTGCCTCATTTTATCAAAAGTTCAAGAATTCCTATTTCCTGTTTTGGTGGGAGTTGCAGAACTTTACACAATGAAAGAGATATCATGACCCCTGCCAGTCAGCTATTTTAGCTGCTGAGGTATCAGGAAGAATCCCAGCAGTAGTTTTACAGGAAAAGCACTGGACTAGTTGTGAGGTTTACCCATTTTATTTTTCTTGAATGTTTGATTTCTGGAAGTAATTTAACCTATTGAAACTTGAATGATATTCAGTTTTAAAACTGAAATATTATCTACTTAACTATCTCAGGGTGCTAATGGATTAAATAAGGTAATAAATATGTTAAAGGAAATCAACCCTGAATATTCATGAGTCCGAGCAAACTCTGGGAGATAGTGAAGGACAGGAAAGCCTGGTATGCTGCAGTCCATAGAGTTGCGAAGAGTTGAACTCAACTTAGCGACTGAACAACAACAAAAAATACGTTCCTGCTAAAGAGCTCATGGATAGTACTTGTCTCTCCTAGTGATATCAGCCTACAAAGGCTCAGTTCTGACATACTCTTGACCCAATAAGAGCCATTCTGTTTTAGCAGGTGGAGGTTTGGAAAAAGCCTAATGTATGCTATGCCTCTGAAATTGATCTGGGCCCCTGGGACACTTTGTAAGCTCAGACTTTAGATTTTCTCTCTTACCCCACCATCTGCTACTGGCTGTTTAATTGGACTTTGGTTCCGATCTGAAGTTCAGTTCTTTTTCTGTGTCTCTGTTGAAATTGGGATCCAGGCCTAAATCTTTGGCCTAGTTTTTGCTGACCACTTTTCAGGGACTGACTGTTGACTGCAGAATCATTTGTATCATCTTGCCTGATTCTCTCAGAAGAATGACCTTATCCCAACTGTTCTTAGAAACTTCCCTGCTCTGAGGCTTTGACGTACCTTTTCATTTCATGTCCCTTGGGTTACACTGACCCTGGCCTTCATCAAATGTGGGTTTATACCCTTTTTTGGTTTTGGTATAGACTAACTTTCAGCTAGTGGGGGACTGCTCCAACTAGTTTTGTCCCACTTCCTTTCTCTACACCAATTAGGCTTATTCCCAAATTATTTTCTTTCTTTTTTTTTTTTTAGGAATTGCAACATGCTTTGTATCTGGGTCAGAGTAATGAGTGCTAAAGTATAAGCATACAAAGTATCACTGGCAACTTCTATTGATGTCACTAGAAAGCCATCAAGTAGGACTTTTAGTATATTAAAATGAGTTGTCTTTTTAGTGTCTTTCCCTTCACACCAAAGAGCAAAGCTAAGCCTATGCTTTCACTGACTAAGCTATCAAATCAAAGTAGAGGTTCAAATCTAATCAACTTTAATTTCTGAGGCGTGGTGCATTATTGTTTCCAACTTCATTTTATCAACTATACAGTCAGCCCTCCAGATATGGGTATTCTGCATCCACAGATAAGGAGGGCCAGTTGTACTATACCATTTTATATAAGGGACTTGAACATCCATGGATTTTGGTATCCGTGTGGGGATCATGGGACTAATCCCCCATGGGCACCAAGGTATGACATTTAATTTATGGTTTTGTCAACAAAAACACACAGTGTGAGAGTTGTGAGTCAAGTTTTATTTCAGGCAAAATGAGGACTATAGCCTGAGAGACAGCACCTCAGATAGCTCTGAGAAACTGCTCCAAAGAGGTAGAGGGGAAGGTCTAAAATATGTGATTTTGACGAAGGGGAAGTACATGCAATCAAGGACATATTTTTTGCGAAAGTTTCTGCTAGTCTCTTGTAGGTGACTGCTAGTCATGATAAATAGGTGTCACCATGAATGATTTTAGTGCTTTTCTAGATATGAGGAGATACAAGAATTGGGCTCATAAAATCAGCTCCTAAAAATATGTATCTGAAGACCTGTCCTGCCAATTTTTCCCAGAGCACAGGGTGCCTCATTTCTGCTCTCTACCCTGAGCTCCTTTCAGGTGTTGTTGAAAGTCAGCAGCTGTAGCAGCACATGATTTAATCCTTGTAGAAGTAGATGGCAAGTGCCAATTTGTAGCTGACAGTTTGCCTGTCTATAAATAAATGTGCTGTGTTATTCCAAGATATTATTATACTTCTATTTCTTTGATTGTACCTTTCCATTATACTACATAGTATAATAAAATATTTGCAAGGGCCAGAGGATTTGGGGGATACAGGAAGCTTGAAAACTTCCTAGAGAGTTTTTTTTTTTTTAAGTAGAGGATAAATTAATTAATTGTAATTGTGATCACAGGGAAAGTAAAGAAGATTTTGAATCTAGGTCTCTATTTCCTTATCATCTCGTCAGCAAATTCTGATTATAAAATTCCTCATGTAGACCTGATAAGTAATTTCTGACAAAAGAGCCAGACTAGCTGACATCTGAAAAGCAAATACCAAACTCCCTGAACAATTCTGTTTCTTTCCATCTTCAACTTCAATTTAAGAGGAAGCATTAACTATGCAAATGAATAAAGAAGGAAAAAAACTTAGGTAAAACAAAGTTAGTAATGGAGTGAAGACTGTAATCCATGGTCCCTTCTTCAGTCAGACTCTTTGCTTTTTATTTGTTTATTCATATTTAATGTAAAATATATCTTTGTTATTGGAGAGAAGTTATCAATTCTGAACCTGTGTTCCAAAGCAAAAAAGATACTTTTTAATCCATTGGAATATTAGATGGTATATAGACTGAATCCAATCTCAGTTCATTCCTATTTTGGAATAAATCACTATCACCACTTCATCTACTTTCAAAAAACATCAAAAGTATCCAAGCTTCTTATAGTTTTGCATAGTTCCTGGTCATGGAGATAAAATCAGAAGTGGATTAAAAACTGTGGAGACTTGAAAGATGAGGGCCAACTTGATGGTGATCTGAGTTTCTTAATTTAATCTGGGCTAACATAAAATCTTGTTTGGTTATGTAAAGGGATATTTTATAAACTTTCAATGGGAAAAATATACATGACACTTACTGAGTTATAATTACAACACCAGGAATTTTAGAAATCAGGGAAAACCTTAGTTATCATCTAGTTCTAACTGATAATTTTACATATGAGAAACTGACTGTTTCTTAGGGGGAAATGCAGAGGCAATTTTTGCTTGGAATTGAAAGTTAAACTAGATGAATTTTGAGGTTCCATTCAATAAATTTTTTGAAACTGAGGCCAAAGAAGTTAAAGAAATTGCCCAAAGTCACCTAGCTGACTGTGGGAAGGAGTGTCTAGAGTTGAATCCAGGTTTCCTGATTCCTTGTCCACTTATGATACTTTTCATACTTAAAGATATTTGAAACTCAACACAGTAAAGTACTTTATAGATAGTGCACTCTGAGGAAACAACATAGTCCTGGCAATCACATACTTACCTTTAATCACTTACTTATCTTTTAATTTCCAATGTGGTGAGTCACATAGTAAAATAACATTGGCATACTGCAATGCCATATCAGGAACTAATTAAAAGGGAAAGAAAATCATTCAGATGAACTTTGTGATTTCCTCTGAATCTTTTGACAAATATAACCTTGAATGCTGACCTGTTTGAATTCACATATTCTCATGACAGTACATTTGGTGGATAAGGCAGAGCTCCTCCTTCATAAAAACTTTAGTTCTAAGGTCATTTAAAATCCATTAAGCTAAGAAACTGTTCATTAGGACAGATTTCAGTGACATTGCAGAAGAATTCAGTTATAACTGGACACATTATTCACTTGTAGTAAGTCTGGAACTTAAATTTGAGGGAGGGATTGTGGGGATTAGAGGTAAGCTATTTTGAATAATTTTTTGTTTTACTTTATTCACTTCTTTTAAAAGGGGCTCATAATTCTTTTTTGTGGCAAAAAGTTGACTTGACAATATTAATCTGGGAAAATATTGTAATATTTTGCATGAAGTTAACTAATAGGTGATGGATAATCAGAGTAAATAACACTTGATTTTAATATTTTTCTCATCTTATTAGCTTTTATTTTCTATAAAAAATCATACCTTTTATAAGCAAACCTGGTCCATTAGAAATGGTAAAGATAGTTTCATTTTAAAGTTAAGAGGTTTTCTGAGAGTTCTGTGTGATTTTTTTTTTTTCTATAAATGTGAATTTTCCACTTCACTGTAACTTTTCTCTCTTAAGCTTAGAAATAACCATAGAGCTCCTTTAAAATGAATGATTTCTTTTATATGACAGTTTGATTTAATATATGGAGCATGCATACCTCTATATATGATGATTTCATTTATTTGAATATTATGGTTATGTATATAGTAAGTTATTAAAATAAAATTTCCGATTTTCACTGTTTTTGCTCTGAAGTCAACTAGCATTTTATGCATCTGACGTCGTCTTCCTTTGAAAGAATATATAGTTAACACTTAAATGTGACTATCACTTTTATACATTGCACTTATTTTGGGTGCTTCCAGATTATCTTTCTTTTTTGAATATGTAAAAAGATATATAAAATTAGGACATGAATACAGGGTGTCTATCAGCTGTCTTTGGTCAAAGTTTTATTGATACACAGAATTTTTAGAGTGTTTAAGACTTGGAATCTCATAGATGATTTCTTCTTATTATTAAATAATAAACCTCCCATATATAGTCCTGTGACCTTGGGATAGACATCCGTCCACCTCTCTGTCTTTATTTCTTCATCTGTAAAATGAACCAGATGTCCTGACTCTGCCTAATGTGAAAGGCAGTAGAAATGTTTGAAATGATTATTCAAACAATAAGATTAAACAAAGGAGAGACAGAACAACTACTGGATTCTTAATTTTTTTGATGATATGATGTTACCTGTAAATGAAAAACTTGCCTTCAGGGTATTTTTTTTTTTTTTGAAAATTGGAGAAATATCACCTGTACTTTTTTACAACTTGGAGAAGTAGGGGTGAAATAGATTGCTTGTTCCCTTTGATGTATTTTTCAGAGTGTCTCCAAAGAATTGATAAGAGGTGGCGCCTAGATATGGGAGAAGCTGAAGACAACTAATAGCAATTGGGTTTTTATGCCCAGTACGCTGGGCTTCCCTGGTGGCTGACAGTAAACAATCCACTTGCAATGCGAGATATCAGGTTTGATCCCTGAGTTGGGAAGATCCTCTGGATAAGGGAAAGGCAACCCACTCCAGTATTCTTGCCTGGAGAATTCCATGGACAGAGAAGCCTGGCAGGTTACAGTCCATGGGGTCGCAAAGAGTCAGACATGACTGAGTGACTTTCACTTTCACTCTACTTTCATCCCATTTAAGTATTTCCTAAACCCCGAGTATTACTGCCTTCATGTTATAGGTAAAAAAAATTTAGGTACAGAAAGCTGAAGTGTGTTGTTTAGATCTGTGTGGCTGCAATGTCTGGGCTCCTCCCATTATTCCATGCTTCTTCTATAGTTTCATGGAGACAATACTGAGAAGATTTGAAATTATGTCTTTCATTTTTTTCTGTTGGCTCAAGATTTATACTGGGGAGATGGATAACATAGAGTCACAGAGTAGGTAGGCAGGTGCCTACATGATATGATTTGCAAAGCACTTGACAGGTGCCTGTCCACAAATATCATCTTCATTGACTCGTCATGTTCACTTTCCCTGAGGTTTTACCTCTAAATGATTACTTTGCTTGTTTTGTTTATCTTTGCCAGTGGAGATGTTGGGAGGACTTCCAAATGCAAGTACCCCTGGGAGAGTTCATGTATTAAGTCTTTCATCATTTAATATCTTAGCAGCAGTGTGGAATTACAGAAAGAACTCAGATTTAGGAGCCAGGAAGACCTGTAACTGAATTCTGATTCCACATGCTATTAATAGCTGTTTAACTTTCATGGGATAATTAATCTCCCAGAACTTCACTTTCTTCTTGAGTAAAACAAAAATAATAATATATATGCATATATATTAATTATAACATATTAAACATTTGGTGTGGGTAGTTGTGGTAGAGTGGGAAGAGCACTGGAATAGAAGTCAGGAGATTTGGTGTCCTGCCATATTGGTTTTACTTGTATAGGCAAATATGTATTGAGCATCCACTGTGTCATGCACTGTGCTAGGTACTGAGGATACAACAGTTTGAAGTTCCTGCTTTCTTATATCTGAAATTGTAGTTTGGTGCTAAGCTAATTATATCCATATCATACACATGTAGAAAAGGATTAATGTTCTTCAAGTTTTAGAGATGGGAAACTAAGGGTTAAATGGTATCATAGTGAGCAAAGTAAACATACTCCCTAATGCTCATTGGAAAATCTCATGGACAGAGGAGCCTGGTGGGCTGCAGTCCATGGGGTTACAAAGAGTCAGGCACGACTGAGCGACTAACACTTACTTAATCCTCATTGACTTTATTGTCTAATGAAGTAGAAGTTAATCAGATAAATATAAGGTTAAAACCATTATAAGTCTTTAAAGGAAAAGTAGTCAGTGCTCTCAAAGCATGTAGCAGAGGCTGCACATCAGCTTCTCTAAGTGACATCTGAGCTGAGATCTAATAAATGAACAGGAGCTAACCAGGTCATTCTTCTACATGTCATTATTCAGATGGATTTCCTTCAGCTCTTTTATGCCCTCTTTGTTGGCTGTTGCAAACGGTCACTTCTCTTAAGTCTCCTACTCAGCTACTGCACATTTAATCTCAAGAGGTGGATTTGGTTCCTATTTGACATAGAAAATAAGAGCCACCAGGTGTGTCTGAACCTCTCCTCCACCTACCTCATCGTCTTTTATACATACACTGATTTGCATCTTCATCCATGCTTTTGTCTGAGGATACACTAACCCTCTATCAATCCAAGTTCAATCTCTCTGCCTTTGTTTTAGATTCCATACCTTCCTCTTGCTATTTCAGGGATCTTTTTATATAATGATCACCTTTCTCTTCTGTATTTTTAACCTTTTCCTCTCTGTGAGTTCTTTTCTTAGAAAGAGGGGGGAAAAGACCATTTCTTGACCCTTCTTTGTACAACCAAACTTCAATAATGGGTCCACACATATAACTGCCTTTACCATGGTCACTGCTGCTGCTGCTGCTGCTAAGTCGCCTCAGTCATGTCGGACTCTGTGCGACCCCATAGACAGCAGCCCACCAGGCTCCGCCGTCCATGGGATTCTCCAGGCAAGAACACTGGAGTGGGTTGCCATTTCCTTCTCCAATGTGTGAAAGTGAAAAGTGAAAGTAAAGTCATTCAGTCGTGTCCGACTAGTAGCGACCCCATGGACTGCAGCCTACCAAGCTCCTCTGTCCATGAGATTTTCTAGGCAAGAGTACTGGAGTGGCTTGCCATTGCCTTCTCTGACCATAGTCACAAATTACTTCTTATTTCCAAGTACAGCAGGCGCATTTCAGTTCTTGTCTTGCTTGCCCCATGCCTTTCCTTCATTGACATGTGAGGCTCTTGGCTGTTGAACGCTTTTTCCTTGGACTCTTCTGCTTCACTAATGTCAATGATTATCCGTTTCTCCTGTCAGTACCATTTATTACCATCAGATTAAGTCCAAAGTCTTAACAGGACTCAGAAGGCATGCCTATGTATCAGCTGTTCATGGAATTTCCCAGGTAAGAATACTGGAATGGGTTGCCATTTCCTGCTCCAGGGGATCTTCCCAACCCAGGGATTGAACCCGAGTCTCTTGCATCTCCTGCATTGGAAGGCAGATCCTTTACCACTGCACCACTTGGGAATGTACCTGTATACTGCAGCCAAAGCAAACCACTTGTGTAATAGATCCATGAATTCATTAAGATGTCTCACTTCCTTGCTTTTGCTTCATCAATTACCATTGAAGAGAAATCCTTTCCTCAAATTCCCCAGGCACACACCTACTCCTTATCTATGAGGATGTTTAGATACATATTCCTGTAAGGACACTTACTTGACTCTACCACTCCCAAGAGTAGATTATGTGCCAGTCCTCTGTGCTCCTAAGGGCTTGCCTCTCTCTGGAAACTTACCACATCTTATTATAATTGGGGCTTCCCTGGTGGCTTAGTTGGTAAAGAATTCACCTGCAATGCAGGAGACTCAAGTTTGATCCCTGGGTTGGGAAGATCCCCTGGAGTAGGGAATGGCTACCCACTCCAGTATTTTGGCCTGGAGAATCCCATGGACAGAAAAGCCTGGTAGGCTCAGACACGACTTTAACTTCACTTCATTATAATTGAAGTTCAGTTTAGTTTAGTTTGGCTGCTCAGTCGTGTCTGACTCTTTGTGACTCCATGGCCACGTCATGCCTTCCTGTCCATCACCAACTCCCAGAGTCTACTCAAACTCATGTCCATTGAGTCAGTGATGCAATCCAACCATCTTATCCTCTGTCGTCCCCTTCTCCTCCCACCTTCAATCTTTCCCGGCAGCAGGGTCTTTTCCAATGGGTCAGATTTTCTCATCAGGTGGCCAAAGTATGGGAGTTTCAGCTTCAACATCAGTCCTTCCAATGAATATTCAGAACTGATTTCCTTTAGGATGGACTGGTTGGATCTCCTTGCAGTCCAAGGGACTCTCAAGAGTCTTCTCCAACACCACAATTCAAAAGCATCAATTCTTCGGCACTCAGCTTTCTTTATAGTACAACTCTTACATCCATGTATGACTACTGAAAAAACCATAGCCTTGACTAGATGGACCTTTGTTGGCAAAGTAATGTCTCTGCTTTTTAATATGCTGTCTAGGTTGGTCATAACTTTCCTTCCAAGGAGCAAAAGTCTGTTAATTTTATGGTGGCAGTCACCATCTGCAGTGATTTTGGAGCCCCCCAAAATAAAGTCAGCCACTGTTTCCACTGTTTCCCCATCTATTTGCCATGAAGTGATGGGACCAGATGCCATGATCTTCGTTTTCTGAATGTTGAGTTTTAAGCCAACTTTTTCACACTCTTCTTTCACTTTCATCAAGAGGCTCTTTAGTTCTTCTTCACTTTCTTCCATAAAGGTGGTGTCATTTGCATATCTGAGGTTATTGATGTTTCTCCTGACAGTCTTGATTGCACCTTGTGCTTCCGCCAGCCCAGTGTTTCTCATGATGTACTTTACATATAAGTTAAATTATTGTCACCCTGCTAATTTATTGTCACCCTGCTTATTAGCAGGGTGACAATATACAGCCTTGATGTACTCTTTTCCCAATTATGAACCAGTGTGTTGTTCCATGTCCAGTTCTAACTGTTGCTTCCTGACCAGCATACAGATTTCTCAGGAGGCAAGTAAGGTGGTCTGGTATTCCCATCTCTTTAAGAATTTTCCACAGTTTGTTGTGATCCATACAGTCAAAGGCTTTGGCATAGTCAGTAAAGCAGAAATAGATATTTGTCTAGGACTCTCTTGTTTTTTTGATGACCCAAAGGATGTTGGCAATTTGATCTCTGGTTCCTCTGCTTTTTCGAAAACCAGCCTGAACATCTGGAATTTCACGGTTCACGTACTGTTGCAGCCTGGCTTAGAGAATTTGGAGCATTAATTTGCTAGCGTGTGAGATGAGAGCAATTGTGTGGTAGTTGCCTTTCTTTGGGATTGGAATGAAAACTGACCTTTTCCAGTCCTGTGGCCACTGCTGAGTTTTCCAAATTTGCTGGCATATTGAGTGCAGCACTTTCACAGCATCATCATTCAGGATTTGAAATAGCTCAACTGGAATTCCATCACCTCCACTAGCTTTGTTCGTAGTGATGCTTCCTAAGGCTCACTTGACTTCACATTCCAGGATATCTGGCTCTAGGTCAGTGATCACACCATCGTGGTTTTTTAGGTCATGAAGATCTTTTTTGTGTAGTTCTTCTGTGTATTCTTGTCACCTGTTCTTAATATCTTGTCCTTCTGTTAGGTCCATACCATTTCTGTCCTTTTTAGTGCCCATCTTTGCATGAAAATTTCCCTTGACATCTCTGATTTTCTTGAAGAGATCTCTAGTCTTTCCCACTCTATTGTTTTCCTCTATTTCTTTGCATTGGTCACTGTGAAATGCTTTTTTTGTCTCTCCTTGCTCTTTTCTGGAGCTCTGCATTCAAATGGGTATATCTTTACTTTTAATTGAAGTTAGCATCATGAAATAGTCCACAAATGTGTGTATGTAAGAAATTTCACATTTAAATATGTTCAGTTCCCTTGTATTCAACACTCTGCCAGAAAAATAAAATATGCAATTTCAGTCAATACTTGAACCTCCTACTGGCTCGAGCAAATATGCTGAAAACTTAGGCAACACCACACTACCAGGGAAGCCCTTTTGGTCACTAATCAGTAATTTTCTGTCAACTCTATGATATAGTCTCTGATATACCATTTTGTCTCTGTCAGGTATGGTCCTTTTTGGTTTGCTGCTGCTTCTTCTGTATCATGCTTAGGGGACTGGATTATTTCTGGGATTGAGTCCCCTGTGTCTAGAGCCCAGCACACTCATTACAATTTCTCTGAGCTTTTGCCCTTCCTTGGCTGCCACTATCGAATGTTGAGTTCTCCTGTTCTCCTTGCCACCTCTAACCCCTATCAGAGCCCTGACTTCTTTTTGTCTAAAGTGTATGTCCCTTTCTAGCTTGAATATCCTAAAAGAAATTCTATCTGTCTTCCAGAGACCTGCATTGGTATGTCCAAGCATGATCTCTCCAGTGAGCTTGGGTTTTGGAACTAAAGAAGCCAGGAAGGAAAGTCTGTGTGGAAAACTTCAAATTTCAGTCCTGGCAACCAGGGAGTAGGGATCTCCTTGGGTGAGGTAAAGAAGAAAAAAAGGCTCAACTATTTTCTTGAAATTATAGGGAGAAGTGAAAAAACTTAGACCAAAATACAAATAATTATCCCAAAATATATTGGCAATACTTGCCTGTTTATGAGATTCTCCCTTCACTAAATTGTGAGTGCCTTTTAACATACTGCATAATTTCATTCCCTAATATTTCAGTAGAGAGTACAGAGGAGACTTACAAAATTCAGTCTGGGAAGAGGGAGTACAGAAAGCTTATAGAAGTTAAGTGCTATGCATGTCTGCGTGTGCAGTTACTTCAGTCATGTCCGATTCTTTGTGACCCTAAGGACCGTATGAAGCCCACCAGGCTCCTGATGGAGCCTATGGAGCCCACCAGGCTCCTCTGTCCCATTGTGTTCTCCAAGCAAGAATACTGGAGTGGGTTGCCATGCTCTCCTCCAAGGGATCTTCCTGACCCAGGGATCAAACTTGTATCTCCTACATTGCTGGCAGATTCTTAAACAACTGAGCCACCTGGAAAGCCCAGAAGTAAGTGCTACTTGAGCTAAATCTCAGTGACTAGAGGTAATCAATGATTAGGCTAGGTAAAACAGGACTGGTATCAGGGGACCTGCATAACCAACAGCTTAAAGATACAAGACTCTACTTTTCAAGATCTATAGGTAGGAGATGAGACTGAAAGTGTTAATAAGGTCCAGATAATAAGAAGTATTGATTACTATGTTAAAGAGTTTATATGTTATTTTATGAGAGGCAATGCTGCATAGAGATTAAGGCACAAACTCTGGAATGATACTTGCTTGCCTTTGAATCTGTCTCCATTCATTACTACCTATGGGACCTTGAGATAATCATTTAGCTTTTCTGTGCCTCAGTTTCCTTATTGGTAAAATAGGATGACATCACTACCTATTTCATAATGCCATGGTCAGGATTAAGTTAATTAATACAGTGAAGTGCTTATAAAAGCACTTAGCACACTATAAGCAGCATTGAATTGTGAGCTATTATAAACTGACCTGTAGAGCAATGGGAAGCCAGTGAAGGAGTTTGAATGGATGTATTTGTGTTTTGAAAAGGTCACACTGGCTACAGCATTGAAGATTGCTTGAATCTGACATATTGTATAGGGTAAAATGTATCAGGATGTAATTGTACTTCATCAGTCAAGGAATGGTGATGGTTAGGATTAGGGTCATGACAGTGAAGATGGAGTGATATGGATAGGTCACAAAGGTAAAATAATTAGAGAAGGAGATCATGGTTGAAGATAAATGAGAGAAAGGAATCTAGGATGATTCCTATGTTTCTGGTTTAGGACACTGCTTGGGAAGTCCTACTGTCATTTGGTACTGGAAATAGAGGAAAGGAAATTGATGATAGGTTGCATTAGTGTTTTGAATATTTATAATCCCCATGTGTATCACGTTCTTTGAAACAGAGACAGTTGAATTGCATCATCTGTCTGTGTTTTGAAATCATGTACTGAAGGGTTATTTGGATATCTTAAGAAAATCTTCATAAATGGAATTTATCAGTGTTCTAGGAAAGATATATTCTTCTCCATGCCTTTCTTTGATAAGTACAGGTTTGTTATTTATACAAGTTAAAAATATTATTGGTGACTGATGTAGAAGTATCAAGGCACTATGATAGAACATGGTAACTTTGTTTTGGATGAGGAGTCTGTCAGTTTTCCGAAATGAGAAGGTCTCTGGAAATAACTAGTTCATAGTCAAAGTCATATCAGTTCATTCACTCATTCAGCAGACATTTATTGCCTATTATGTGACAAGCCTCATACTAATACAAAAGCAGAAGCAGTTTCTGCTCTCATGGAATTTACAATAACCAGAATTGATGGACCCTACTCAAACAGTCACAATGATAAATGTATAATTTTAAATTCTAACTACTTTGAAGGAAAGTTTCCAGTGTTGGTGTTTTATGAATTAAAAGGTTTCTAGAATCAGACTGATTAGGCTGGAATACTGCGTCTTCCTACTTAAGTAAGTAAGTAAGTGTTAGTCACTCAGTCATGCCCGACTCTTTGCGACCCCATGGACTGCAGCCCACCAGGCTCCTCCGTCCATGAGATTTTTCCAGGCAAGGATACTGGAGTGGGTTGCCATTTCCTTCTCCAGGGGATCTTCCCAACTGAGGGATTGAACCCGGGTCTCCTTCACTGCAGGCAGATTTTTTATCGACTGAGCTACAAGGGAAGCCCACTTCCCTTGTACTTACTATCTTCCTACTTACTATCTATGTAATCTTGGATCAGTAATTTAACCCTTCTGTGTCTCATTTTCTCATGTGAAATGGAGAAAATAATATGAGTAGAAGTGAACTAGTCCAAGGGGGATAGAAAGAGATATTAATATTCCAGGAAGATGGAATAACAAGTGCACAGGCCCTCTAGTGAAAGCCCAGACCACAATATAGAAGAATACATAAAAGGCATCTGTAAAAGTAGTCAGATGTCACAATACTTAGGACCTTGAGAATCAAGTCAAATATTTTTATCTTTATTCCAAAAGGAAGCTGTGAAGAATTTTTAGTAAGGAAGTTGCATAATCATATTTACATTTGGAAAACAGAAGAAAGGCACTTAGCCTACAGTGTGGAAATAGGGTGGTGCCACAGTAAATTCAGAGACATGTATTAAGAAGTTATTGTAAGAGTCCAGGAAAATTACGATGATGATTTGAACTTGTATGGGAGGGAGACAGATTCAAGTAATTTCACAGGATGTTTGAAAAATGGATTAAATGATTATGGGTTAGATGTGAGATATAGATATTAGGTGTTCATTATTTGATTAGGTGTCTATTCTTTCATTTCTGGTTTATACTGTTGAATAGATTCCACTGCCAATAAGTGATATGGGACCACTACACCTTGACACCTTGAAACTACTACAACTCTGGCAAAACCCTTTTCAGTTGGAAGATTGTGATTTTGATATTTTGCATTTGTGTTGTGTTTGAGACTTCTAAGTGTAGAATTTTGAGAAAATGATTAGATATACAGGTCTGGTGCTCAGAACAGGAAGAGTAGCTTAAGTGAGAGATAAATGTTTGAAAGTCATTAGCATGTAGATGGTAATGGAAGCTAGGGAGTGGATAAATTTTCCTAGGGAGAACATACAGTCAAGGAGACGAGGGTTTCAAAGAACTTCATTTAATATTAGGATAAGTAAAGTGTGAACCTTTATGAAATGAAAAGTGTAGCCAGAGAGGTAGAAGGAAAACTGGGACACTGCTGTGAGAAAAGCCAAGGGAACACTGTTTCAAGAAGGATGGTGGTTAACAGATGAATTCCACTAAGATTGGGCTAAAAAAAAGATTGATTGGATTCAGTCACATGTTTCAGAAAAGTCATGGATTAGCAGAAGAAGCCGGAAAGAAATGGAGTGGTGAAGAGTGAGTGGGAGGTGTGAAAATCACAAAGATAAGACAACTCTTCCTAGAAATTTGACTGTGAAGAAGATGGGAGAATTAGAGCAGTAGGTGGAGACAAATATATGGGTAAGATCTTTTTTTTTTTTTTTAAGTTTGGGGAGAAATAGGATATTTTAATGCTAATGGTAATATCAAACTGATATTTATGTATCTGTACACACATCTCATGTATATTAAAGATATATGTAGTTGCTGTTCAGCTGCTAAGTCATGTCCGGCTCTTGCAACACCATGGACTACAGCACACCAAGCTCCTCTGTCTTCCACTATCTCCTGGAATTTGCTCAAACTCATGTTCATTGAGCTGATGATGCCATCCAACCTCTGTCACCCCCTTCTTCTCCTGCCTGCAATCTTTCCCAGCATGAGTCTTTTCCAGTGAGTTAGATCTTTACGTCATGTAGCTAAAGTATTGGAGCTTCAGCTTCAGCATCAGTCCATCCAATGAATATTCAGGGTTGACTTTTTTAGGAATGACTGGCTGGATCACCTTCCCTGTGGCTCAGCTGGTAAAGAATCTGCCTGCAATGGGGGAGACCTGGATTCGATACCTGGGTTGGAAAGATCCCCTTGAGAAGGGAAAGGCTACCCACTCCAGTATTCTGGCCTATAGAATTCCATGGACTGTGTAGTATACGGGGTCGCAAAGAATCAGACATGACTCCTGCTGTCTAAGGGACTCTCAGGAGTCTTCTCCAACACCACAGTTTGAAAACATTAATTCTTCAGTGCTCAATCTTCTTTATGGTCCAAACTCACACCTGTACATGACTACTGGAAAAACCATAGTTTTAACTATATGGAACTTTGTTGCCAAAGTGATGTCTCTGCTTTTTAATACGCTGTCTAGGTTTGTCATAGCTTTTGTTCTAAGGAGCAAGTGTCTTTTATTTTCATGGCTGCATCAAGTGTCCACAGTGACTTTGGAGCCCAGGAAAATAAAATCTGCCATTGTTTCCACTTTTTCCCCATCCATTTGCCATGAAATGATGGGGCCAGCTGCCATGATCTTAGTTTTTTGAATGCTGAATTTTAAGCCAGCTTTTTCACTCTCCTCATTCACCTTCATCAAGAGGCTCTTTAGTTCCTCTTCACTTTTGGCCATTAGAGTGGTGTCATCTGCATATCTGAAGTTGATATTTCTCCCAGCAATCTTGATTCCAGCTAGTGATTCATCCAGCCTGGCATTTTGCATGATGAACTCAGCATATAAGTTAAATAAGCAGGGTGACAATATACAGCCTTGATGTATTTCTTCCCCAATTATGAACCAGTTCATTATTCTATGTCTGGTTCTTACTGTTGCTTCTTGTCCTGCATACAGGTTTCTCAGCAGACAGGTAAGATGGTCCGGTATTCCCATTTCTTTAAGAATTTTCTACAATTTGTTGTGATCCACACAGTCAAAGGCTTTAAAGTTGTCAATGAAGTAGAAGAAGATGTTTGTCTGGAATTCCCTTGCTTTTTTGATGATCCACCAGATGTTGACAATTTGATCTCTGGTTCCTCTGCCTTTTCTAAATCCAGCTTGAGCATCTGAAAGCTCTCAGGTCACTGTTGAAGCCTAGCTTGAAGGATTTTGAGCATTAACTTGCTAGCATGTGAAATGAGCTTAACAGTACAGTAGTTTAAACATTCTTTGGCATTGCTTTTCTTTGGGATTTGAATGACCTTTTCCAGTCCTGTGGCCACTGCTGGGTTTTCCAAATTTGCTGGCATATTGAGTGCAGCATTTTCACAGCATCATCTTTCAGGATTTGAAAGAGCTCAACTGGAATTCCATCACCTCCACTAGCTTTGTCTATAGTAATGCTTCCTAAGACCCACTTGACTTTGCAGTCCAGGATATCTGGCTCTAGGTGACTAACCAAGCTATCATGGTTAACTGGGTCATTAAGACCTTTTTTTATACAGTTCTTCTGTGTATTCTTGTCACCTCTTCTTAATCTCTTTTTGTTGTTGTTGTTGCTGTTGTTAGGTCCATACCATTTCTGTCCTTATTGTGCCCATATTTGCATGAAATGTTCCCTTGGTATCTCTAATTTTCTTGAAGAGATCTCTAGTCTTTCCCATTCTTTTGTTTTCCTCTATTTCTTTGCATTATTCACTTAAGAAGACTTTCTTTTTTTATTTTATTTTTTAACTTTACAATATTGTATTGGTTTTGCCATATATCAACATGAATCTGCCACAGGTATACACGTGTTCCCCATTCTGAACCCTCCTCCCTCCTCCCTCCCCATACCACCCCTCTGGGTCGTCCCAGTGCACCAGCCCCAAGCATCCAGTATCAGGCATCGAACCTTGACTGGCAACTCGTTTCATATATGATATTATACATGTTTCAATGCCATTCTCCCAAATCATCCCACCCTCTCCCTCTCCCACAGACTCCAAAAGACTGTTCTATACATCAGTGTCTCTTTTGCTGTCTCGTATACAGGGTTATTGTTACCATCTTTCTAAATTCCATATGCCATGATGTCCATCAGCAGATGAATGGATAAGAAAGCTGTGGTACATATACACAATGGAGTATTACTCAGCCATTAAAAAGAATACATTTGAATCAGTTCTAATGAGGTGGATGAAACTGGAGCCTATTATACAGAGTGAAGTAAGCCAGAAAGAAGACTTTCTTATCTCTCCCTGCTATTCTCTGGAACTCTGCATTCAGTTGGGTTTGGGTTTATCTTTCCCTTTCTCCTTTGCTTTTCACTTCTCTTCTTTTCTCAGCTATTTGAAAGGCCTCCTCAGACAAACATTTTGCCTTCTTGCATTTCTTTTTATTGGGGATGGTTTTGGTCATCACCTCCTGTACAATGTTATGAACCTCTGTCCATAGTTCTTTAATCACTCTGTCTACCAGATCTAATGTCATGAATTGGTTTGTCACCTCCACTGTGTAATTGTAAAGCATTTGATACTTGAATGGTCTAGTGGTTTTCCCTAATTTCTTCATTTTAAGCCTGAATTTTGCAATAAGGAGCTGATGATATGAGCCACAGTCAGCTCCAAGTCTTGTTTTTGCTGTATAGAGCTTCTCCATCTTTGACTGCAAAGAATAAAATCCATTTGATTTTGCTATTGACCATCTCATGATGTCCATGTCTAGAGTGGTCTCTTGTGTTGTTGGAAGAGGGTGTTTACTATGACCAATGTGTTCTCTTGACAAAACTCTTAGCCTTTGCCCTGCTTCATTTTGTACTCCAAGGCCAAACTTGCCTGTTACTCCGGGTATCTCTTGACTTCCTACTTTTGCATTCCAGTCCTGTATGATGAAAAGGACATCTTTATTTGGTGTTAGTTCTAGAAAGTCTTGTAGATCTTCATAGAACTGCTCAACGTCAGCTTCTTTGGCATTAGTGGTTGCTACATAGACTTGGGTTATTGTGATGTTGAATGATTTGCCTTGGAAACTAACTGAGATCATTCTGCCTTTTTTGAGATTACCCAAGTACTGCATTTTGGACTCTGTTGTTGACTATGAGGACTATCCCATTTCTTCTAAGGGATTCTTGCCCACAGTCATAGATATAAAAATCATCTCATTTAAATTCACCCACCCATCCATTTTAGTTCACTGATTCCTAAAAAGTCTATGTTCACGCTTGCCATCTCCTGCTTGACCACGTCAAATTTCTCTTGATTCATGGACCTAACATTTTATGTTCCAATGCAATATTCTTCTTTAGAGCATCAGATTTTACTTTCACCACCAATTCAGTTCAGTCGCTCAGTCATATTCAACTCTTTGGGACCCCATGGACTGCAGCACAGCAGGCTTCCCTGTCCTTCACCAGCTCCTGGAGCTTGTTCAAATTCATGTCCATTGAGTCTGTGATGCCATCCAACCATCTCATCCTCTGTCGTCCCCTTCTCCTCCTGCCTTCAATCATTCCCAGCAGGAGGGTCTTTTCCAGTGAGTCAGTTCTTCGCATCAAGTGGCAAAGTATTGGAGTTTCAGCTTCAGCATCAGTCCTTCCAATGGATATTTGGGACTGATTTCCTTTAGGATGGACCAGTTGGATCTCTTTAATGTCCAAGAGACTCTCAAGAGTCTTCTCCAACACTGCAGTTCAAAAGCATCAATTCCTCAGTGCTCAGCCTTCTTTATGGTTCAACTCTCACACCCATACATGACTACTAGAAAAACCATAGCTTTTAACTATACAGACCTTTGTTGGCAAAGTAATGTCTCTGTTTTTTAATATGCTGTCTAGGTTGGTCATCACTTCCCTGTTGGCTCAGACAGTAAAGCGTCTGCCTACAGTGCGGGAGACCTGGGTTTGATCCTTGGGTCGGGAAGATCCTCTGGAGAAAGAACTGGCAACCCACTCCAGTACTCTTGCCTGGAAAAACCCATGGACGGAGGAGCCTGGTAGGCTACAGTCCGTGGGGTCACAAGGAGTCGCACACAACTGAGTGACTTCACTTTCTTTCTTTCTTTCACTTTCTAGGTTGATCATAGCTTTTCTCCAAGGAGCAAGCGTCTTTTAATTTCATGGCTGTAGTTACCATCTGCAGTAATTTTGGAGCCCCCCAAAATAAAGTCTCTCACTGTTTCCATTGTTCCCCATCTATTTGCCATGAAGTGATGGGACCAGTTGCCATGATCTTAGTTTTCCAAGTGCTGAGTTTTAAGCCAGCTTTTTCACTCTCCTCTTTCACTTTCATCAAGAGGCTCTTTAGTTCTTCTTCACTTTCTGCCATAAGGGTGGTGTCATCTGTGTACCTGAGGTTATTGATATTTCTCCTGGCAATCTTGATTCCAGCTTGTGCTTCATCCAGCTGGGCATTTCGCGTGATGTACTCTGCATATAAGTTAAATAAGCAGGGTGCCAATATACAGCCTTAACATATTTCTTCTCCAATTATGAACCAGTCTGTTGTTCCATGTCTAGTTCTAACTGTTGCTTCTTGACCTGTATACAGATTTCTCAGGAGGCAGTTAAGGTGGTCTGGTATTCCCATCTCTTTAAGAATTTCCCACAGTTTATTGTGATCCACACAAAGGCTTTGGCATAGTCAATAAAGCAGAAGTAGATGTTTTTCTGGAACTCTCTCACTTTTTCAATGATCCAGCGGATATTGGCAATTTGATCTCTGGTTCCTCTGCCTTTTTCTAAATCCAGCTTGAACATTTGGAAGTTCGTGGTTCATGTACTGTTGAACCCTGGCATGGAGAATTTTGAGCATTACTTTGCTAGCATGTGAGATGAGTGCAGATGTGGGGTAGGTTGAATATTCTTTGACATTGCCTTTCTTTGGGATTGGAATGAAACCTGACCTTTTCCAGTCCTGTGGCCACTGCTGAGTGTTCCAAATTTGCTAACATATTGAGTGCAGCACTTTCACAGCATCATCTTTTAAGATTTGAAATAGCTCAACTGGAATTCCATCACCTCCACTAGCTTTGTTTGTAGTGATGCTTCCTAAGGCCCCCTTGACTTCACATTCCAGAATCTGGCTCTAGGTGAGTGATCACACCATCATCGTTATCTGGGTCATGAAGATATTTTTGTATAGTTCTTCTGTGTATTCTTGTCACCTCTTCTTAATATCTTCTGCTTCTGTTAGGTCCATACCATTTCTGTGCTTTATTGTGCCTGTCTTTGCATCAAATGTTCACCACCAGGCACATCCATAGCTGAGCATCATTTCTGCTTTGGCCCAGCCTCTTCATTATTTCTGGAGCCATTTCTCTGCTCTTGCCCAATGGCTTATTGGACACTTACCCACATACAGGGCTCATCTTCTGGTGTCATATCCTTTTGCCTTTTTATACTGTTCATGAGATTCTTGAGTCAAGAATACTGAAGTTGTTTGCTATCCCTTCTCTGAAGATACAGGAGAAAAGAAAATATTAAATTATAAGGACCCTGATAATGTGATAAAAGTTGGAGTCTGAAACACACATGAAGAGTTTCACCTTAGTAGGGAATATACTCTTTTTTTTTTTTTTTTTTTATAACAGTAGGGAAGGAAGAGAGGATATGGGGAAAATGTGAAATCAAGAAAATGAGGGAAATCTCCATACAATAGTTTCAATTTTGTTTTTATTTATTTGTTAAAATTTTTATTAGAGTATAGCTGATTAACAATGTTGTGTTGGTATCAGGTGTACAGCAAAGTGTATCAGTTATACATATACATATATTCACTTTTTAAGATTCTTTTCCCATATAGATCATTATAGAGCATTGAGAAGGGTTCCCTGTGCTATCTAATAGGTCCTTATTCAGTTTTGCTTTTAAAGAGACAAAGTCATGTGCTGAGATCAAGGGAGAGGAAATGAGAGGATGGAAGATACTGGAAGAAGTTTATGATTATTGTCAAGAATGGAATAAAGTGAAACAGAGGCATATAATAGTGTTTCTGAGCAGTACTGTGGGTTCCTTTAAAATTGAATATTATAACTTTATCATGGAATTAATCTATTGTGAGACTTATTCTTTCAGCACTCACCTTCTCAGGTATGGGCCCAGAGAAAGCCTGAAAGTTGGACTAATTTTATTGGTTTGGATTTTCTTAGGAAGTTAGGACAAACAGGCAGAGGGGCAGTTTTAGTTTGAGAGTATGGGAGCTAATCTAGATTTAACAAAGAAAGGAAGAAGACAAAGTCTGCCAAATGGATTTGGAAAAAGCAATCAAATTGTTGCAAAGCTGAAAAATCATCACAGTGACAGTACTTAAAATGTAAGCTAGAGTGAAAGGGGATTATGGGAAAATCAGTTAACTTTTCTGGCCTGTTTTCTCATCTACATATAAGCCATGGTGATAGACGGTGGAAGCCAAGTATGTTTTTTGTGTGTAAATATATATATATAATCTCCAACCAGTCCTTTCTGAAGGAGATCAGCCCTGGGGTTTCTTTGGAAGGAATGATGCTAAAGCTGAAACTCTAGTACTTTGGCCACCTCATGCAAAGAGTTGACTCATTGGAAAAGACTCTGATGCTGGGATGGATAGGGGGCAGGAGGAGAAGTGGACGACAGAGAATGAGATGACTGGATGGCATCACTGACTCGATGGATGTGAGTCTGAGTGAACTCTGGGAGTTGGTGATGGACAGGGAGGCCTGGAGTGCTGTGATTCATGGGGTCACAAAGAGTCGGACACGACTGAGCTACTGAACTGAACTGAACTGAGTTAGAAGTATCGAGAGAATTGGGGCATCCTTGGTGGCTCACTGATAAAGAATCTGGCTGCCAGTGCAAGAGACCCAGGTTCACTCCCTTGGTCAGGAAGATCCCCTGGAGTAGGAAATGACAACCCACTCCAGTATTCTTGCCTGGAGAATTCCATGGAAAGAGGAGCCTGGTGGGCTACAGTCCATGGGATTGCAAAGCATCAGATATAACTGAGCGACTAAACAACAACCAAGAGAATCAAGAGGGCCTAGGGATTCCTGAAGAGCAAACTGCCCATTTCTAAGGAATGAAACAGAGTTGGAGGGTAGAAGGAATTGGTCATTCTAACTCTCCCATGGATGGCCCATCAAAGGAAGGCAAAGCCATGCTTTTCTAGGTTTGATTCTACTACAAATAGTTATTTTCTCTAGGTACATTTGACCTTACTCATCCAGCAGTGATTACTTCCTGTCTTTGGAATCAGCCATTTTATTTATCTGGCACTTTGGCAGGAAGAACAGTGTAGGTTATTATTGGAATTAGTACTGATTCATTGAGAATTTGAACTCCAGGACATTTTGAGAATAAACAAAGCATGTGGATGAGCTGTCAACATATGAAAAAGGTGAAACAGCATTGGACTAAAACTATGTGCATACACCATTAAAACATCATTCAGAAAACTGTGGCAACAGCAGCTCATGGTGGAGGGGAGAGGGCTATGGTACCTGCAAGTTTCTCATATTAGCAGAAACTCCAAATGACCAGAGAGCATTCTCTGGCACTTATTTAGAACAATAAGGACTTTGAAGGCCTCAAGGAGGAATACTGAACTGTTGTCACATTGTATTTTGTCACTGTGAAAAGTTTCTATTTCAGCATTTTGTGATTATAATATTTATGGGTGGGATGGATCAGTATGATATTTTCCTCAGATATCTGATTGGAGACTCCAGCCACAGGAAGTGCTACGTCATTTAAATGTTGCCCTTTGCATGAATGAACTGAGTGACATCTTGGTTGCTTCCAAGTTTTTGCAGTTGTGAATATAGCTGCTATAAATATTTGTATGCAGGTTTTTGTGTACACATAAATTTTCAACTCCTTTTGGTAAATAACCAAGGAGCATGACTGCTGGATCATATGGTAATAATTTGTTTAGTTTTGTGAAAAATCGCCAAATTATCTTCCAAAGTGGCTGTACCATTTTACATTCCTACCAGCAATAAATGAGAGTTCTTGTTGCTTCACAGCCTTATCAGCATTTATTATTGTCATCAGTGTCCTGAATTTGGCCATTCTGATAAGTGTGTTTTGAGTTACTGTGTTGTTTGTTTTGTTTTTCTTTTTTGCTCTCCTTCAGTAAACTTGATGGCAGGGAACTCTGTATCTAGGTCATTTTCGTATCTGTAGCCTTGAGTGCAAAGATGAATGCTTAGGAAATGTCTGTGAAATGAAGATCTGGATGGATGCCTATGACCATGTCAGCACCAATACAGCAATCAAAGGCACAAGCCATAAAAATAGACACTCTGAGGTTCTATTTTGATGAGAAGACTATGAAGTCATTTAGGAAACATTGTCTAACCCATGCTCAAAAGCAGCTATCCAAAACAGTGAGAAAGTGGGTGAGTAGGCAGATTTACCACTTAAAATTATGAAGTGAATTTAGAGCTTTTAAGCAGATAAAGAACCAGTCCTCTTAAAGCAGGAAATTTGTTTTTATGAAGGGCAGTCAGCCCAGTGAAAAACAATGAAGGTCTGCCCACATACAAGTAAAAAAGAACTTTTTTGGTCATAAACACTTTTAAAAAGTAAACTTACAAGGTTACAAAACTGGTCTAATCTTCAAGTAATGCTTGGAAAATATTCTGAAGCCAGAGAATTAAGGAAAATATATTTTAAAAAAGGGAATGTGCTGTGCTTAGCTCTTGGTCTGACTCTTTGCAACCAAATGGACTGTAGCCTGCCAGGCACCTCTGTCCATGGGGATTCTCCAGGCAGGAATTCTGGAGTGGGTTACCATGCCCTCCTCCAGGGGATCTTGCCAACCCAGAGGTCAAACCCAGGTATCCTGCACGGCAGGTGGATTCTTTACCATCTGAGCCACCAGGAAGCCCAGGAATTTTTGAATGGGTAGCTTATCCCTTCTCCAGGGGATCTTCCCGACCCAAGAATCAAACTGGGGTCTCCTGCATTGCAGGCTGATTCTTTACCAGCTGAGCTACCAGGGAAACTCCAAAGAGAGAATGCTATAGTCTTTTTAAAATAAGGACAGCCAGAAATAAAAAATATATATTTATCTCCACCTAATGGAAAAGAAAAAAACATCAATAAGAAAGAGGAAAAGAGGGAGAAAGTAGAAAAAGAATATAAGGAAAGAAGGTGAGAGATCTGTGGGAGAAGAAACAAACAGCAAGAGCATGAATGATGAAATAGGACCCTCTATGCTGAGTTTCAAATGGACTGCCAATCTAAGCCAGAATACAAATCCTCTTGCTTAAAGATATGCATTTACTGGAACCCTTTGGGAGTTTGTATAATTTTATTATTTGATCCCTTTGTTTCAAAGTTTTCAAAATACCATATAGGTTTTATGTTCCCTAGAACCAGAATTTCTGATATTCCTTCATTCTAATCTTCAGTCATATTTCTAGACCAATAGCCAAATTTTAAAGCGCCTTATAAAAATATAAAGTTGTTTATTTTGTTGTTACTTTTGCTGCAGAAGGCAAATTTAGAAGAAAACGAATGAAATCCCAGATTGCAAATAGATGAAAAGTAAAGATGTTCAAGTATTTGTTAAAATATTCACTGGTGAAACTAAACTGTGATCGTTTCTAATTGTCTCAGAAAAATGTTCTGCCTTGGTATGGTATGCTTTGATAAGGATCAACACAATCCTAAAATACTCTAGCCTGCATCCTTCAAATAAGAACATTTACTGTTATTAAGCAAGTATGACCAAAATCCAAGTAACAACAGTATCAAGCCTTTATGTAAGATGTTCTCCATTCATGTCTTCAAAGGGAAGAAATGAGTGACTTCCTCCTAGCAAGAGCACCTTATGTTCTTTCATTGCAAAAGTCTCAAGAGATTATCCATACTCATTGTCTCTAATTTTTACCCTTCCATTTTTTTCCTGAACCCACTTTAATCTGTTTTGCTCCAGACATTCCACTTATTCCCTTATCAATGTTACCGGTTATCTTCAGTTTGCCAAACTTATTAGACCATTCTCAGGCCTCATCTTACTTGGCCTATCGACAGCTATTTTTTTTTTTTTAATTTAAATTATTTTTAATTGAAGGATAATTGCTTTACAATATTGTGTTGGTTTCTGCCATACATCAACATGAATCAGCCTTAGGTAAACATATGTCTCCTTCCTCTTGAACCTCCCTCCCACCCAATACCACCCCTCTAGGTTGTCACAGACCACCAGATTTGAGCTCCATACATCATAGAGCAAATTCCCACCAGCTATCTATTTTATGTATGGTAATGTATGTTTCCATGCTACTCTCTCAATTCGTCCCACACTCTCCTTCCCCAGCTGTGTCCACAAGTCAGACTTACTGACAGCTTTTGACATTGTCTGTCACTTTATCCTTGAAGCATTTTCCTTACTTGGTTTCTGAGACACCACACATTTTGGGTTTCCTTCTCTTTTCCTTGGCTTCCCTTTAGTGCCTTTTGTTGGTACCTTCTCATCACTTTGGCCTCTATATATTGGAGGGTCCTATATATCTCAGTCCTTGCTCCTCTTCTCTTTATGTTATCTACACTCTATCTTGTGTAGGTGTGTGTGCTCAGTGGCTCAGTTGTGTCAGATTCTTTGCTAGCCATGGGCTGTAGCCTGCCAGACTCCTTTGTCCATGGGACTTTTTTCCAGCAAGAATACTGGAATGGGTTGTAATTTTCTCCTCCAGGGGATCTTCCTAACCTGGGGACTGAACCTGTATCTTCTACATTGGCAGGCAGATCTTTACCACTGAGCATCCAGGGAAGCCACACACTATACCTTGCTGCTGCTAAGTCGCTTCAGTCGTGTCCGACTCTGTGCGACCCCATAGACGGCAGCCCATCAGGCTTCCCCGTCCCTGGGATTCTCTAGGCAAGAACACTGGAGTGGGTTGCCATTTCCTTCTCCAGTGCATGAAAGTGAAAAGTGAAAGTGAAGTTGCTCAGTCGTGTCTGACTCTATCGACCCCATGGACTGCAGCCTACCAGGCTCCTTTATCCATGGGATTTTCTAGGCAAAAGTACTGGAGTGGGGTGCCATTGCCTTCTCCGACACTGTACCTTAGGTGACTTTAATTAATCCTATGGCTTTAGATACTACATGTATACTGATGACTAGAGACCTCAAGAAAATTAGAGATGCTAAGGGAAAATTTCATGCAAAGATGGGCACAATAAAGGACAGAAATGGTATGGATCTAACTGAAGCAAAAGATATTAAGAAAAGGTGGCAAGATTACACAGAATTTTACAAAAATGATCTTAATGACCCAGATAACCATGATGGTATAATCACTCACCTAGAGCCAGACATCCCAGAGAGCAAGTCAAGTGGGCCTTAGGAAGCATCACTACGAACAAAGCTAGTGGAGGTGATATGAACAAAGCTGGTGCAGGTGTCGGAACTCCAGCTGAGCTATTTCAAATCCTAAAAGATGATGCTGTGAAAGTGCTGCACTCAATATGCTAGCATATTTGGAAAGCTCAGCAGTGGCCACAGGACTAGAAAAGGTCAGTTTTCATTACAACCCCAAAGAAAGGCAGTGCCAAAGAATGTTCAAACTACCACACAATTGTACTCATCTCACACGCTAGTAAAGTAATGCTCAAAATTATCAAAGCCAGGCATCAGCAACAATGAACCGTGAACTTCCAGATGTTCAAGCTGGTTTTAGAAAATGCAGAGGAACCAGAGATCAAATTGCGAACATTCATTGGATCATCGAAAAAGCAAGAGAGTTCTAGAAAAACATCTGTTTCTGCTTTATTGACTATGCCAAAGCCTTTGACTGTGTGGATCACAATAAATAACTGTGTGGAGAATTCTGAAAGAGATGGAAATAACAGACCATCTGATGTGCCTCTTGAGAAACCTGTATGCAGGTCAGGAAGCAACAGTTAGAACTGGACATGAAACAACAGACTGGTTACAAATAGGAAAAGAGTACGTCAAGGCTATATATTGTCACCCTGTTTATTTAACTTATATGCAGAGTACATCATGAGAAACGCTGGGTTGGATGAAGCACAAGCTGGAATCAAGATTGCTGGGAGAAATATCAATAACTTCAGATATGCAGATGACACCACCCTTATGGCAGAAAGCGACTGAACTGAACTGAATTGAACTGAAGAACTAAAGAGCCTCTTGATGAAAATGAAAGAGGAGAGTGAAAATGTTGGCCTAAAGCTCAACATTCAGAAAAATAAGATCGTGGCATCTGGTCCCATCACATCATGGCAAATAGATGGGGAAACAGTGGCTGACTTTATTTTTCTGGGCTCCAAAATCACTGCAAATGGTTATTGCAGCCATGAAATTAAAAGACACTTACTTCTTGGAAGGAAAGTTATGACCAACCTAGACAGCATATTCAAAAGCAGAGACATTACTTTGCCAACAAAGGTCCGTCTAGTCAAGGCTAGGTTCTTCCAGTGGTCATATATGGATGTCAGAGTCCAACTATAAAAATGTTGAGTGCAGAAGAATTGATGCTTTTGAACTGTGGTGTTGGAGAAGACTCTTGAGTGTCCCTTGGACTGCAAGGAAATCCAACCAGTCCATCCTAAGGGAAATCGATCCTGGGTGTTCATTCTAAGGACTGATGTTAAAGCTGAAACTCCAATACTTTGGCCACTTGATGCGAAGAACTGAAAAAGTGAAAGTGAAACTGAAGTTGCTCAGTCATGTCTGACTCTTTGCAACCCCATGGACTGCAACCTACTAGGCTTTTATGTCCATGGGATTTTCCAGGCAAGAATACTGGACTGGGTTGCCATTTCCTTCTCCAGAAGATCTTCCCGGTCCTGGGATTGAACCCGTGTCTTCCGTGTTGTAGGCAGACGCTTTACTATCTGAGCCACCAGAAAAGTCACCTAATGAGAAGAACTGATTCATTGGAAAAGACCCTGATGTTGGGAAAGATTGAAGGCAGGAGGAGAAGGGGATGACAGAGGATGAGATGGTTGCATGGCATCACCGACTCAATGGACATGAGTTTGAGTAAACTCTGGGAGTTGGCAATGGAAAGGGAGGCCTGGTGTGCTGCAGTTCATGGGGTTGCAAAGAGTTGGACATGACTGAGCAACTGAACTGAACTGAATACTGTATTGGTGTTTTTCTTTCTGACTTACTTCGCTCTGTGTAATAGGCTCCAGTTTCACCCACCTCATTAGAACTGATTCAAATGCATTCTTTTTAATAGCCAAGTAATATTCCATTGTGTATATGTACCACAGCTTTCTTATCCATTTTTCTGCTCATGGGCATCTAGGTTGCTTCCATATCCTGGCTATTGTAAACAGTGCTGTGATGAATATTGGGGTACACAAGTCTCTTTCAATTCTGATTTCCTTGGTGTGTATGCCCAGCAGTGGGATTGCTGGGTCATATGGCAGGTCTATTTCCAGTTTTTTAAGGAATCTCCACACTGTTATCCATAGTGGCTGTACTAGTTTGCATCCCACGAGCAGTCTAAGAGGGTACCCTTTTCTCCACACCCTCTCCAGCATTTATTGTTTGTAGACTTTTGGATAGCAGCCATTCTCACCAACTTGAGATGGTACCTCATTGTGGTTTTGATTTGCATTTCTCTGATAATGAGTGATGTTGAGCATCTTTTCATGAGTTTGTTAGCTATCTCTATGTCTTCTTTGGAGAAATGTCTGTTTAGTTCTTTGACCCATTTTTTGATTGGGTTGCTTAGTTTTCTGGAACTGAGCTGCAGGAGTTGCTTGTATACTTTTGAGATTAATTCTTTTTTGTCAGTTGCTTCATTTGCTATTATATTCTCCCATTCTGAAGGCTGTCTTTTCACCTTGCTTATAGTTTCCTTCATTGTACAAAAGCTTTGAAGCTTAGTTGGATCCCATTTGTTTAGTTTTGCTTCTATTTCCATTACTGTGGGAGTTGGGTCATAGATGATCTTGCTATGATTTACCTCAGAGAGTGTTTTGTCTATGTTTTCCTCTAAGAGTTTTATAGTTTCTGGTCTTACATTTGAATCTTTAATCCATTTTGAGTTTATTTTTCTGTATGGTGTTAAAAAGTGTTCTAGTTTCACTCTTTTAGAGATGGTTGACCAGTTTTCCCAGCACCCCTTGTTAAAGAGATTGTCTTTTTTCCATTGTATATTCTTGCATCTTTTGTAAAAGATAAGGTGTTCATCAGTTCAGTTCAGGTCACTCGTGTCCGACTCATTGTGACCCCATGAATCGCAGCACACCAGGCCTCCCTGTCCATCACCAACTCCCAGAGTTCACTCAAACTCACATCCATCGAGTTGGTGATGCCATCCAGCCATCTCATCCTCTGGCATCCCTTCTCCTGCCCCAAATCCCTCCCAGCATCAGAGTCTATTCCAGTGAGTCAACTCTTCGCAAGAGGTGGCCAAAGTACTGGAGTTTCAGCTTTAGCATCATTCCTTCCAAAGAACACCCAGGGCTGATCTCCTTTAGAATGGAATTATTGGATCTCCTTGCAGTCCAAGGGACTCTCAAGAGTCTTCTCCAACACCACAGTTCAAAAGCATCAATTCTTCAGCACTCAGCTTTCTTAACAGTCCAACTCTCACATCCATACATGACTACTGGAAAAACCATAGCCTTGACTAGACGGACCTTTGTTGACAAAGTAGTCTCTGCTTTTGAATATGCTCTCTAGGTGGTCATAACTTTCCTTCCAAGGAGAAAGTGTCTTTTAATTTCAGGGCTGCAATCACCATCTGCAGTGATTTTGAAGCCCTGAAAAATAAAGTCTGACAGTGTTTCCACTGTTTCCCCATCTATTTGCCATGAAGTGATGGTCCCAGATACCACAATCTTAGTTTTATGAATGTTGAGCTTTAAGCCAACTTTTTCACTCTCCTCTTTCACTTTCATCAAGAGGCTTTTTAATTCCTCTTCACTTTCTGCCATAAGGGTGGTGTCATCTGCATATCTGAAGTTATTGATATTTTCCCGGCAATCTTGATTCCAGCTTGTGCTTCTTCCAGCCCAGCGTTTCTCATGATGTACTCTGCAAATAAGTTAAAGAAGCAGGGTGACAATATATATAGCCTTGACGTACTCCTTTTCCTGTTTGGAACCAGTCTGTTGTTCCATGTCCAGTTCTAACTGTTGCTTCCTGACCTGCATATAGGATTCTCAAGAGGCAGATCAGGTGGTCTGGTATTCCCATCTCTTTCAGAATTTTCCACAGTTTAATGTGATCCACACAGTCAAAGGTGTTCATAGGTACGTGGATTTTTCTCTGGGCTTTCTATTTTGTTCCATCGATGTATGTTTCTGTCTTGTGCCAGTACCATACTGTCTTGATGACTGTGGCTTTGTAGTAGAGCCTGAAGTCAGGCAGGTTGATTCCTCCAGTTCCATTCTTCTTTCTCAAGATTACTTTGGCTATTAGAAGCTTTTTGTGTTTCCATACAAATTGTGAAATTGTTTGTTCTAGTTCTCTGAAAAATAAAACTGGTAGCTTCATAGGGATTGCATTGAATCTATAGATTGCTTTGGTAGTATTTGCATTTTCACTATATGTATTCTTCTGATCCACGAACATGGTATATTTCTCCATCTATATGTGTCATCTTTGATTTCTTTCAACAGTGTTTTTAAGTTTTCTATATATAGCTCTTTTGTTTCTTTAGATAGATTTATTCTTAAGAATTTTATTCTTTTAGTTGCAATGGTGAATGGAATTGTTTCCTTAATTTCTATTTCTGTTTTCTCATTGTTAGTGTATAGGAATGCAAGGGATTTCTGTGTGTCAATTATATATCCTGCAACTTTACTATATTCATTGGTTAGCTCTAGTAATTTTCTGGTGGAGTCATTAGGGTTTTCTATGCAGAGGATCATATCATCTGCAAGTAGTGAGAGTTTTGCTTCTTTTTCAATCTGGATTCCTTTGATTTCTTTTTCTTCTCTGATTGCTCTGGCTAAAACTTCCAAAACTATGTTGAATAGTAATGGTGAAAGTTGGCATCCTTGTCTTGTTCCTGACTTTAGGGGAAATGCTTTCAATTTTTCACCATTGAAGATAACGTATACTGTGGGTTTATCATATATGGCTTTTATTATGTTGAGGTATGTTCCTTCTATGCCTGCTTTCTGGAGGGTTTTTATCATAAATGGATGTTGAATTTTGTCAAAGGCTTTCTCTGCATCTATTGAGATAATCATATGGATTTTATTTTTCAATTTGTTAATGTGGTGTATCACATTGATTGATTTGCGAATATTGAAGAATCCTTGCATCCATGGGATAAAAGCCCACTTGGTCATAATGTATCATCTTTTTAATATGTTGTTGGATTCTGTTTGCTAGAATTTTGTTAAAGATTTTTGCGTCTATGTTCGTCATTGATATTGGCCTGTAGTTTTCTTTGTGGCATCTTTGCCATGTGTTGGTATTAGGGTGATGGTAGCCTCAAGGAATGAGTTTGGAAGTTTACCTTCCTCTGAAATTTTCTGGAGGAGTTTGAGTAGGATAGGTGTTACCTCTTCTCTAAATTTATGGTAGAATTCAGCTGTGAAGCCATCTGGTCCCGGGCTTTTTTTTGTTGGAAGATTTCTGATTACAGTTTCGATTTCTGTGCTTGTGATGGGTTGGTTAAGATTTTCTGTTTCTTCTTGGTTCTGTTTTTGAAAGTTATACTTTTTTAAGAATTTGTCCACTTCTTCCAAGTTGTCCATTTTATTGGCATATAATTGCTGATAGTAGTCTGTTATGATCCTTTGTATTTCTGTGTTGTCTGTTGTGAGTTCTCCATTTTCATTTTTAATTTTGTTGATTTGATTCTTCTCTCTTTTTTTCTTGATGAGTCTGGCTAATGGTTTGTCTATTTTATTTATCTTCTCAAAGAACCAGCTTTTGGCTTTGTTGATTTTTGCTATGTTCTCTTTTGTTTCTTTTGCACTTATTTCTACCCTAATTTTTATGATTTCTTTCCTTCTACTAATGCTGTGGTGCTTCATTTCTTCTTTTCTAGTTGCTTTAGGTAGATAGTTAGATTATTTATTTGATTTTTCTCCTGTTTTTTGAGGTAGGCTTGTATTGCTATGAACCTTCCCCTTAGCACTGCTTTTAGTGAATTCCATAGGTTTTTTGGTTTTTCCAGTCGTCATGTATGGATGCAAGAGTTGGACTGTGAAGAAAGCTGAGCGCTGAAGAATTGATGCTTTTGAACTGTGGGATTGGAGAAGACTTTTTTTTAAATTTTATTTTATTTTTTAACTTTACAATATTGTATTGGTTTTGCCATATATCAACATGAATCTGCCACAGGTATACACGTGTTCCCCATCCTGAACCTTCCTCCTTCCTCCCTCCCTGTACCATCCCTCTGGGTTGTCCCAGTGCACCAGCCCAAAGCTTGAGAGTCCCTTAGGCTGCAAGGAGATCCAACCAGTCCATTATAAAGGAGATCAGCCCTGGGTGTTCTTTGGAAGGAATGATGCTAACGTTGAAACTCCAGTACTTTGGCCACCTCATGAGAAGAGTTGACTCATTGGAAAAGACTGATGTTGGGAGGGATTGGGGGGAGGAGGAAAAAGGGATGACAGAGGATGAGATGGCTGGATGGCATCACCAACTCGATGGATGTGAATTTGAGTGAACTCCGGGAGTGGGTGATGGACAGGAAGGCCTGGCGTGCTACAATTCATGGGGTCTCAGAGTTGGACACGACTAAGCGACTGATCTTAATCTGAATCTGAATAGGTTTTTGTGTTTTCATTTTCATTTGTTTCTATGCATATTTTGATTTCTTCTGTGATTTGTCAGTTATTCAGAAGTGTGTTGTGTAACCTTCATATGTTTGTATTTTTAATAGTTTTTTTTTCCTGTAGTTGACATCTAATCTTACTATATTGTGATCAGAAAATATGCTTGAGATGATTTCAATTTTTTTGAATTTACCAAGGCTAGATTTATGGCCCAGGATGTGATCTATCCTGGAGAAGGTTCTGTGTGCACTTGAGAAAAAGTTGAAATTCATTGGTTTAGGTTGAAATGTCCTATAGATATCAATTAGATCTAACTGGTCCATTGTATCATTTAAAGTTTGTGTTTCCTTGCTAATTTTCTCTTTAGTTGGTCTATCTATAGGTGTGAGTGGGCTATTAAAGTCTCTAACTATTATTGTGTTACTGTTAATTTCCCATTTCATACTTGTTAGCATTTGTCTTACATATTGTGGTGCTCCCATGTTGGGTGCATATATATTTATAATTGTTATATCTTCTTCTTGGACTGATCCTTTGATCATTATGTAATGTCTTTCTTTGTCTCTTTTCACGGCCTTTATTTCAAAGTCTATTTTATCTGATATGAGTATTGCTACTCCTGCTTTCTTTTGGTCTCCATTTGCATGAAATATCTTTTTCCAGCCCTTCACTTTCAGTCTGTATGTCTCCCTTGTTTTGAGGTGGGTCTCTTGTAGACAACATATATAGGGGTCTTGTTTTTGTATCCATTCAGCCAGTCTTTGGTTGGGGCATTCAACCCATTTACATTTAAGGTAATTATTGATAAGTATGATCCTGTTGTCATTTACTTTGTTGTTTTGGGTTCGAGTTTATACACCTTTTCTGTGTTTCCTGTCGAGAGAAGATCCTTTAGCATTTGTTGGAGAGCTGGTTTGGTGGTACTGAATTCTCTCAGCTTTTGTTTGTCTGTAAAGGTTTTGATTTCTCCTTCCTATTTGAATGAGATCCTTGCTGGGTACAGCAATCTGGGTTGTAGGTTTTTCTCTTTCATCACTTTAAGTGTGTCGTTCCATTCCCTTCTGGCCTGAAGAAGGTTGACTGAAAGATCAGCTGTTATCCTTATGGGACTCCCCTTCTCAGTTATTTGTTGTTTTGCCCTTGCTGCTTTTAATATTTGTTCTTTGTGTTTGATCTTTTAAAATTTGATTAATATGTGTCTTGGGGTGTTTCCCCTTGGGTTTATCCTGTTTGGGACTCTCTGGGTTTTTTGGATTTGGGTGATTATTTCCTTCCCCATTTTAGGGAAGTTTTCAACTATTATCTTCTCAAGTATTTTCTCATGGCCTTTCTTTTTGTCTTCTTCTTCTGGGACTCCTATATTTGAATGTTGGGGCATTTAACATTGTCCCAGAGGTCTCTGAGGTTGTCCTCATTTCTTTTAATTCTTTTTTATTTTTTCCTCTCTGCTTCATTTATTTCCACCATTCTGTCTTTCACCTCAATTATCTTATCTTCTGCCTCAGTTATTCTACTGTTGGTTCCCTCCAGAGTGCTTTTGATTTCAGTTATTGCATTATTCATTATTGATTGACTCTTTTATTTCTTCTAGGTCTTTGTTAAACTTTTCTTACATCTTCTCAATCCTTGTCTCCGGACTAGTTATCTTTAACTCCATTTTGTTTTCAAGATTTTGGATCATTTTTACTATCATTATTCTTAATTCTTTTTCAAGTCGACTCCCTATCCCCTCCTCTTTTGTTTGGGTTACTGGGCTTTTATCATGTTCCTTTATCTGCTGAATATTTCCCTGCATTTTCATCTTGTTTAGGTTACTGTGTTTGGGGTGGCCTTTTTGTATGCTGGAAGTTTGTGGTTCCTCTTTATTGTGGCGGTTGCTCCCTATGGGTGGGGTTGGATGAGTGACTTTTCCAGGTTTCCTGGTTAGGGAAGCTTGCATCGGTGTTCTGGTGGGTTGGGCTGGATCTCTTCTCTCAGGAGTGCAATCAAGTGTCCAGTAGTGAATTTTGAAGTGTCTATGAGTTTGCTGTGACTTTTGGCCACCTGTATTTCATTGCTCATGGCTATGTTCCTGTGTTGTTGGTGAAATAGCTTGGTATGTCTTGCTCTGAAACTTGTTAGCTCTTGGGTGGAGCTTGGTTTCAGTGTAGGTATGGAGGCTTTTGGATGAGCTCTTGTCGATTAATGTTCCCTGGAGTCAGGAGTTTTATGCTGTTCTCAAGTTTTGGATTTAAGCCTCCTGCCTCTGGTTTTCAGTCTTATTCTTACAGTAGCCTCAAGACTTCTCCATCCGTACAACACTGATGACAAAACACTTAGGTTACTGGTGAAAAGATTCTCCACAGTGAGGGACACCTAGAGAGGTTCACAGAGTTACATGGAGAAGAGAGGAGGGAGGAGGGAGATAGAGGTGGCCAGGAGGAGAAGAGGCAGAATCAACTGGGGAGAGAGCAGTCTAGCCAGTAATCAATTCCCTATGTGCTCTGTACAATCTGGAACACTCAGAGAGGTTCATGGAGTTCCATAGATAAGAGAAGAGGGAGGAAGGAGATAGAGGTGACCAGGAGGAGAGGAGAGGGAATCAAAAGGAGAGAGACCAATCTTGCCAGTGATCAGTTCTCTAAGTGTTCTCCACAGCCTGGAACACCCAAAGAGATTCACAAAGTTGTGTAGAGAAGAGAAGGGGGAGGGAAGAGATAGAGGTGACCTGGGGAAGAAAAAGGAGAGTCAAAAGGGAAGAGAGCAATCAAGCCAGTAATCACACTGCTAAGTAAAAATGGGTACTGAAGATTGGATTCTTAAATGTACAAAATTGATAACAAATATCAAAAAGCAAAAATTAAAAATTTAGAGTAGAGGTTAAACTCTCAAAAATACAATATTAAAAAAAAATTGCAAAAGTTATTAAAAAATATATGAAATTTGCTTTAAAAATAGGGTCTTTTTTTGCAAGGTAATAGTAGGTTTTAAAAAGGAAAATTAAAGGAGCAATAAAGAACTTAAAAATTTAAAAAAAATTAAAAATTAAAAAATGATAATAGTAAAATATATCTAGAAATTTCTCTGGAGCTGTTGAGGGCAGTATTGAGTCAGTTCAGTGTCAGATAGTTCCTTGTTCCAGCTAATACATCTTCTCAAGGTCTATAGGTCGCTTACAATGTAGTCAATGCTAACTATAGGGTTTTAATCTGTTGCGCCTGTCACTTCCAAAGCGGTTCCCTCCTCTTTGTTTATTTCAACTTCCTCTGTTTGCAAGTCTCTTCAGTATATAACTTCCGCCCTGACACAAGGGATTGAAGATGGTCATTTATTTAGGCTCACTTGTTCAATTGTGGTGCAGGGAGGGGGAACACTACAAACAAATATCACTGGCATGTGTGGGGAGTGCTTGCAGCGCCTGGGCCACATTGGGTTTGCCCCTGCTCAGGTGTGTGTGCTTTCCTGGTCTACACCGCTCAGGCTCCAGGTTGCTCTGCAAGGGAACTGTCTAAAGAGGGCCCTGGGTTGGGTGCACTTCCCAGGTCTAAGCTGCTCAGGTTCAGGTTCGCAGGTACTCCACACAGGCACAGACTGGGTTGGGCCTGCGTTTTGTGCCCTTCCTGGGTCCGAGCAGCTTAGGCGACCAGATGCTTGGCGAGCGCTCTCTACCTGGGTGGGGCGATGCATCTTATCTCCTCCCCAGTCCTGGTTGCTTGGTTTCCCAGGTGCACAGTGGGAGCACCTTCTCATATGTGCCATGTGTCTCCTCTGGGGAGCTGATCTTTGGCTGTGACCCTCCTGGTGGGTGTCAACCATCCAGGATCCCAGGAAGACTTGGTTAGCAGATGGGAGCCTGCTCGCAGTTTGGTAGAGGATGCCATCTCTGGGGCCGAGTTTGCCCCTTGCCTTCCAGCTCAGGCTGTCGCCCGCCTGCCTCCCTGGCTCCAGTAGGGGATGGGCCAGTCCACTGCTGGCTAGCTCTCATCTGGTATTCGCTCAGTCCTTTGTTCTGTGAGCGAGCCCAGCAGTGCCTTAGGTTAGAGCTTTTCATGGGGAAGTTCTCTCTCTCCCTCTCTTTCCTCTTTTTTTTTTTCCCCTTTCTCTGGCTATCCCACAGTTTGGGTTGCTATCTCCCGTTAGCTCCCTCAGATTGCCCTCAGGGCATTCAGGCCCAGTCCTTACCCTAAGCAATGCAGCCTGTGCCTCTCTGTTCATCCCCCGGTTGCCAGTGGTGGATGCAAACATCTGGGCTACTTCTCTGCTGGGAGTTGCAGTTAGGGGCGTAATCTGTGGGTTTTATTTATTTATTTATTTTTCCTCCAAGTTATGTTGCCCTCTGAGATTCCAAAACTCCCCACAGAGCCACCCAATGAGAGGGTTTCCTAGTGTTTGGAAACTTCTCCTCTTTTACAACTCCCTCCCAGGGATGGGTCTCTGTCCCTAACTCTTTTGTCTCT